>NC_091537.1:82022500-83272500 GCF_042242935.1 Bactrocera oleae
ACGAGAGATGGCCGAAACTGATATTAGCTGCCTCAACAAATTTAGGAAAGCCTCAACACGCTTTGTCGATTTATTAGAGCCTTTATGACCACATATGTATATAGGAGTTTTAATTAACACAATGAATTAGCGTGCTCTGCTTAGCTCGTGGCTAACTAGTTATATACAAAAAAGTTCTTACAAATAGAAAATTTTTAAAACATTTTAATACGTGGCAACTCTACATTTAAAAATTTAAAACTTGTAGATTTTTGTAAATATTTTGCAACACTTTTCAGTATTTTTACGTTTACGATTTTTAGCGGTGTTTGAATTTTTTACAGTTGGTACCAAAAAATGTCAAAATCGTATATATATATTCTAAAACTATTGGAATGTTTTCGTTAATTTATTATTATTTCTCGTAACTTAGTTCTCAAAAAGCCCTTTTTAACTATTCTTAGGTGGCAACTCTAGTTCTTAGCATTTTTTTAATTTATTGATTTCTCTTTAACTTCCATCACTTTTTAATATTTTTACTTGTTTACTTTAAAACTAGCGATTTTAATTACTCTTAGATAGAAAATTTCGAAATAACTGTTTTTTGGGAACAGTTGAGGTTCGAAAATAAGCATACTAATATTGCAAGTCTAAAGTTAATGTACAAACTATACAACAGAAGCTTTACAAAAAAGTATATATAATGTTTTATTCAAAAATATTGTTTCCCAAATTGAAAAAAAAAACCAAAATATTCGAAAAAAGTATTTTTAAGATAATTCAAACAATAAATTGCACTAAAAACTAGTATTCTTAACCGCAAGCAACTAAAGCTGCTTGGATATTAAACTGAGAGAAATATTAGACTATCTGACTTCTCCTCACGAAAAATACCGCAAGATAAGTTATACGCAATAATTTATTAATCTGTGCTTTTTCATATAAGAAAACCATGATTTTGGAACAAAATATATATAATATATTCGAATTTTTTTATATGCACATATCATTTTCAATTGTACATATACATATGATTTTTTTTTCTATTAAAAATTTATTGAATTGAAGAAGAATCTGATTAAAAAGTTTAAAAAAAATGTTTTTTTTATTTGAAATATTTAAAAAAAAAATTATTATAGTAAAATTTAATTTTAAATTTTTAAAGTTAAAAAACATTAAAATTTTGTTTTTTTATGCTTTTTTTTAACTTTCATTCAAAACACTTTTAAAATGTATATTGCATTTCAAACAACAACAAGTCTTCAGAAAATCTGTTAAATTTTGTATAGAAAAAAGCCAATTCATAACCCAAACGCCGTTCGATGCATCTTACCAGGGTGTGGCCATGTCCAGTCTCCGAATTGAAAGCAGTTTTGACCACCGACCGCCAACTGAGCGCTTTCCGCCGAGCATTCTGTGCGCATTTCAATCGCTCCCAGCTATCAATTACATTTTCGTTATTTTTATATTATTTATTTACACTGCTTTGATGCTTATTCCACACAGTTGTTGTAATAAATTGTATACGCAACACCAACATCCACTAATCGATGCGATATAATACAACACTGCTTCCTGACTTTCAGTTGTTGCTCACTGACTGCCGCAAGAAGTTTCGAGTGACACAAAGAATCGCTATGCAGGCGAATTTCGACGAATGCACCGCTGTGATTTCGTATTTTTTAATTTCTATATATTTTTATTTCGTGATTCAGTGGTTGCGTTTGGCAATTTGTTGCAGTTTTTGTTGTAGCGGATGTAGCAAGTGCTTGTGGGCAATTGACAGTCAGCGCTTTTGTGCATTTATGATCAGCTGTTGTATGTAATAATGATAAGATGCACAAAAGAAGAAGAAAAAACAACAAAAATAGTACACCAATACACTGTCGTTACAAATTTATACAGCTCTACATACACATGTATATGTATATACATATATTAACATACATATATGTACAATCGATCAAATTTGATCTGGACTGGTCCATAGGTGAATTGGTGTGTGTTTGGCAAGTCTTAATTTACGACGCGAGCAGTTTTCTGGCGACTTTTACCATGAAAAAATAATTGAACAGCGAGTTTGATAGACAAATGTTTAAATTTTCAATGGAATCATGGCTGCGGAATCATTGGAAATGTTGCAGAAAGTGCATGTGGTGAAGTCATCGAAACCTTTTCTTATGCAAGTCGGCTATCCAGCTCTGTTAATGACGACAACATGAAAAAAGTTAAAGAAATAGTGCTTCAAAATCGTCGATGACATGAGATAGATAGCAGATGATTTCAACAACTCTTGTGGATCGACTAAACACATTTTGGTTAATGTTATGGGTATGAAGCGTGTCAATGCCAGACACGTACCAGACGAACTGAATTTTTTGCAAGACAGCTGTGGAATAGAGGTCGCAAAAGCGATGCTTGACAACGCAGCTGAAGACCCTATATTCAGCAAACTGATGATGAAAAGTGGTTTTATGAATATGACGTCGAAACTCCAAAAATGCTTCGAACCCGAAAAAACCGTTTCAAATCCTGTAAAAGATCAAGGTGAAGCTCATCGGTGTCTTTGATTACCGTGGTATGATTTACCCTGAATTCCTTCCGCGATTTTGAGGCGTCAACGTGCAGCAAACTTCATGGCTTTTACCCCACAATACTGTGCCTTCATATTCTAGCATGATTGTGACTGACTCTTTGGTCAAACACGATATGAGAATCATCGCTCAGCAACCGTATTCACCAGATATGGCTCCGTGTGACTTTTTTCTGTTGTCGAAACTGAAATGCTCGTTTCGGGGAACATGTCATATAAGTCATTTGTTAAAAACACTGAAGGCCATCACAGCCGAGGCTTATAACAAGTGTGTGAAATAATCCATTCCAGCGTTGGTATGCTGGTATTGACGTAAAAGGAGTCCATTTTGAAGATGATAACACAGATTTATATTAAAATATGTGAAAATGTATGTGTATTTTTTGTTAGTGCGGGTCAGTTAATCGCTAAAGTCAAGTACTTTAACTTTACTATGTCACTTCCTCTTTGCTGAGCATTTACTTTCTGTCTATTGCTGATAAGGTGTGTCAATAGCATAGTATATACATACAAAAATGCGTACAAACTTAATATTTATGCGTTAATTTGTTTACTCATAATATTTATGCGCTCTGCGGGACGTGTGTGTTGCTCACAGTTCACAGCGACTAGAGTTCATAATTACCTAGCAACATTTACATACTTTACATGTATAAACACACACATATATATATATATATAGATTGTATATACATAGATACTTACATATATAAGTAAATACATATTAAACACATACATGCTTACATCCATGTAAAACTTTATGTTCAACAAAATTTCATGCCACCCTTTGCGCTTAAACGTAACCTTTAATATTCGTGTCACACGCTCATCAGTTAAATAAAAATATGAATGAACCGAAACGTAAAGTAAACATAATAAAATAGAATGTTTGTCAAATGTTGGTACAAACGTTTTTGAGGGTCAGTGCGATGATTTATGCGCGTGCGTGCCGCTCACCAAGGTGCAGCGATTTGCTTATCTCTGCTGTCAGTGTTGAAGTGTCGCGTTAGCTATTTCTCACGCTCGGAAAAGTATACGAATTACAAATTCCGGTTTGTGCTTGAAAAGAAATTGTTGTGAAATTGTAGAGTAGAAATAGAGAAAGGTGACATATTTGAAGTGCAACTGAACTTTTATTAAGTGGAATGGTCAAAACTAGATTTCATAATAAAAAATTGCATTAAAAGAACTTTTATTTTTTATTTTTGCTTAATTTTTATATATTTTTAATTTTATTTTATATTATTTTATTTTGTTTTATTTATTTCATTTTATTTTAGTTTGTTTTATTTTATTTTATTTTTATTTTTATACCCTGAACAGGGTATATTAATTTTGCCACGAAGTTTGTAACACCCAGAAGGAAACGTCGGAGACCATATAAAGTATATATATAAAAGATCACCGTGACGAGCTGAGTTGATTTAGCCATGTCCGTCTGTCTGTCCGTCCGTCTGTCCGTCCGTCTGTATATACACGAACTAGTCCCTCAGTTTTGAGATATCGATCTGAAATTTTGCACCTGTACTTTTCTCACAAAGAAGCTGCTCATTTGTCGGAACCGCCGATATCGGATCACTATAGCATATAGCTGCCATACAAACTGAACAATCGGAATGAAGTGCTTGTATGGAAAACTCTTTAATTTGACGAGGTATCTTCACGAAATTTGGCATGTATTATTACTTAAAGCATTAATCTAATCTCCGAAGAAATTGTATGGATCGGATGACTACAGCATATAGCTGCCATATTAACTGAACGATCGGAGTAAAGTGCTTGCATGGAACATTTTTTTATTTGACGAGATATCTTCACGAAATTAAGCACGAGTTATTGCTTAAGGCAACAAATTATTCTCCACAGAAATTCGTCAGATCAGAAATTGGTCAGATCAGATCACTATATCATATAGCTGTCATACAAATTAAACGTTCGGAATCAAGTTCTTGTAAGGGGCCTTTGTTTTTGTGAAGGGTATTATAGCTTCGGCGCAACCGAAGTTAACGTTTTTTCTTGTTTTTTTGTTTATTTAATTTTTTTTTATTTAACTGTATTTAATTACATTTCATTTTACTTTTTTTTTTAATTATTCAACTATGTTATTATTTTTATTTAATTTCATTTTTTTTTTATTTGATTTAATTTAATTTTATTTTATTATATTTTATTATTATTATTATTCAATAATGTATCATTTATCATTAAAAAAACTTGATATTCAAAATTATTTTTACTCTCTACTCTAATTAAAGAAAATAAGCAAAACGATATTTAGAAAATAGAAAAAATTGAACTAGAGCCAAGTGTTCTCAAAAATGTAAAAAATATGAAAAATGAACTCAAACTAAACTAAAAATGTATTTAGCACAAAAAAATTAAAGAAAGTACGTAGCAGATAATAGAAGAAAGAAAGAAATCTAAAGGGAATAAAACAAAAGAATTATAAATTGTATTAATGTATAGTAATAAGTTGAGCTAGTGAAAAAGAAAGAAAAGTTAAGTATTAAGTTATAAACACTAATTACATCCCCTGGGTACGAAATAAAGGATTTTTTTATATTTCTAACGGTAGTGAAAATAATTTTTATACCACCGCACAATATTCTTTTCAAAAAAGTACTATTCATCTAACAGTTATCTGCAGTAACAAAAAAGTATCTGAAAGGATAAAAACAACGTATTCTCTAACCAACAGAAAAAAGTGGACCAATAGTACCGTTATCAATATTATAATATATACTAAAAATATTGAAAAAAGTGTGTGGCTAGATTTCGGATATTTATCAAATGCTCCGTGCTGTTAAATGGTGCTTAGTTGGAACGCATTTGGAAGCACAATGAGCCTATGGGGCATGCGATCTGCTCTCTCAACCAACCAACTAACTATATAGGTAAATAAATATCTGCATATATATTTTAATTATAATATATGGTATATAGTAAAAACTTAGACTTTACAGTAAACTGTTTCCTTCAGTTATATAACTGATTATATAGTGAGATATAACACAAGCTAAACATTGTTGACTGGCTGTTCGATTCGCCACTACAACAACGGGTATAAGGCATATAAAATGGCATAAAGAAGAAAGCTAACATAGAAAGTGACAGTTGTTGTTGTTGTAGCGACAGAATTCTGCCGAGTTGACAGTCCTTGGCCGGAATAAATCCGGGTCCGTTCCAGTTACGTAGACCCGACTGTCGTGGGAACGGAGAAAGTGACAGTGAAGTGAAACACTTTATGAGATAATCGAATGCATTCTTCTGCTGAATTCGACCAGATTACTGTTTTTGTGTTTTAACATGTGTTTGACAAGGGAGATCTAACATATTTAGCGAGCAGAGAAGTAGCGAAATGAAATCTTCTGTAATATCGCAGACACGTTTAGAAACACGTCAAAGTCTAGAGATGCTTCGACGGATCGAAAAGGCGATGGCAACGTGGATCATTACAAAATATTAAAAGGAAAAAGTAGTGTTAATATACTGGTGAATATATATGTTCGAAGTTGTTATATAATTTTAGCAAAAATTAGTTCACTTACATAGCAAAAACAAGAAATTAGGAAAATCGCTTACAATAACCTATATTTCAAAACCTATGCTAATTTTTTTTTCGGACTACTTCTATGACTAATTCTCAAAGTTTAGTAACATTTTTTAGTATCTTATGCACACGTGCTCAAAGGCTTTTTAATAACAAATTACACTTAAAAGTTTTTGGCAAGAACGACACTCCATCGGGTCGATTATTTGTGCTTGAGACAAGCGTTTATTGATGTTGCTAATTTATATGCGAATTTTTGGACTCTTCAAGAGTCACACTTTATGGCAGAGTCATATACATACATGTACCGAAAATACCAGCTAAATGACGCGCACAGTTATTTAGTACAGACTCGTTGACATCGTAAAGTTGAAAATGTTAAATAAAATGTTTATATTTACGGCGCATTTCGCAAATGACAAGTAAATGATGTAAAAAACGTAAACAAGATGAAGACAGAAGAGTGCGCGCAGAGGATATTGTGGTTTGGAATGTGAGCGTCCGCCATGAGTATGTGTGTGTTTAAATGGGAGTGACTATTAAGAAAAGTAGCCTGAGACGTAGCGGATGATTAAATGCTGCACAAGCGCTACCATGGTTACACACAAACACACAGACATAGGCGCTTCACAAAACTTTAATAAAACCAAAGTTGACGCCTTCACCGCTTACGAGTGCAGCTATAAAAGTCAAGTATTTAGCTGGCAACTGACATGCGTCAGCCAAAGGCTTAAAAAGGTGTAGCTAAAGCGCAAGAATCATTTAAATGCCTAATTAGCATTAGCAAAATTTACTTATGCGTGTTTATATAACTTAATTGTGTATGCGCGTCTGTGTTTTGCTATATAATACTTTATAACAATTTTTTTGTAAACTCAAGCGCTTTACTGCGTTTAAGCATATAAATACGGGCGAAACAGCTTATACCCCTAGAAGTATGCTAAAGAAATTAAAAAAAATGCTATTGCTATCTATGCAGTGATTATATAAGCTTTACATTTGTACCGTTAGAAATCGAGTGGCACACGGCCGTAGCGTGTCCGCTGAGAATTTATGGCCACAAGATCGCGCACGCATGTGTATGTTTGAGTGCGCGCGCATTCCTCATAATCTTTTTTCTAATATAATTCTGTTTTTCACAAGGCTGACCTACTCTTTGCACCCAAAACGACTGAGCTAAGTGGCAATAAACTTACACATATAACAGCGCGTGCATATGTGTAAGAATATATGCGCGCGCTTTGCCACCTCAGCGCCACGCGCCCACTTTGTGCCAAATTTTTTCTATGAAAGTTGGTAGACTTATATGTACATACATATATATGTATGTGTTTGGATGTATGTCCCTCTGCGCATGCAACTGCTTTGATGCCATTCAATTTAAATCATTGCTGTCGAAAATTTCATATGTACGCGGCGGTTCAGCACGCGATGCGCCTCATGTCGTAGCGGGCGCATTGGCCGCATACACGTGCGCCGCGCATCGCCCGCCAACCTTTCGCAAACACAATCAACGCCTACTTATCAAATATTAATGCTTTAATATTTTTTATGCTCATTTTCATTAAGCAGAAAACAGTTTTTCTGTTTTTGTTGTGCTTTTACACATTCCCAGGCAGCCGCATTTGCCGCCTTGATGCGCGCTTTTCGCTATGATACGGCGTGGGGAGTGGGCGCATGACAAAACCGCACGCACAACACACAAGCGCGCCAGCTCCAGCTGCATGCACACATAGCCATCTGCGCGCACTCACACTTGCATATGTAGCGAACGAAAAAATAGATATTTCGTGTTGTTTACATAACGGCACATTTTATTACCCCTCTCGCATGCGAGTTAAGCAAACAGTAAGATATGAATAAGGGCTCAGCATACAGCAGTACCATCTACTATACCACCTCCACCACCACCACCATCACTACTATTAAAGCCATCAATCCCAGGCTAAGCGCGTTAGAGCTGGCTTGTATACGTATGTGTACGTTTGTGTGTGTGTGTTTTTATGCCGTCGAGTAGGAATTCGTTGTGGTGTGGTTATGTGCACATGCAATTTCTCGAATTCGGTTGAGTTTGTTCTCTTTGCGTGCGCGATAGTACGGTAGTTAGGAGAAAGTGTTGTGCTACTGCCGTTAAGTGTCTCTGCTGCGTTTGTTTTGTGGTGCGGGCTTGTAATGATGCTTGAATTTGCGGGCCTAGCTGTGTCTGATGGCTTTATGGAAACCCGCACACCCGACAGCCTACATACAAATTCATTTATTTATATATATATATATATATATATATATATATATGTATGAGTAAGTATGCCAGCAGCTCATATCGGGCGCAAATGCATATCTAAATAAATATACGCTTGAAAATGTTGTTTTTGGTTCAATTTTTTGTTTATTTTGTTCACATATCGCTGCGTATGTTTGTGTTGTGTGTTATGGGTATTTGGTAGGATTTTTTTCCAGCTTTAAAGGGATTCGGAGTATTTCAATTTTTTAGGCACACAGAAAGATGGTTATATAAATAGACATGCCTGCATAGATAGATAAGCAATACGAAGACCTTTAGGAAACTGAAATTGTAACTTTCGTTTTTATTTGATATTTATTAAAATTAAAATTAACATTAAAATAAAAATTTAAATTGATAGTAAATTAAAATAAAACTTAAAATGAGAATTGAAATAAAATATTTTAGTAAATTAAAATTAAATTTAAAATTAAAATTGAAATTAAAATTGAAATTTAAAATTAAAATTATAATTTATATTTATATTATAAAATTATAAAAGTTATTAGAATTATAATTAGAATTAAAACAAAAAATAAAATTTAAATTAATATTGGAATTAAATTATAAAATTATAAAAGTTATCAGAATTATAATTACAATTAAAACTAAAAATAAAATTAAAATTAATATTGGAATTAAATTTTTTTGTAAATTAAAATAAAAATTAAAATGAGAATTAAAGTTAAATATTTTAGTAAATTAATATAAAAACTAAAATTAATATTAAAATTAAAATTAAAAATTAAAATTAAAATTAGAATAAAAATTAAAATTAAAATTAAATTTTTTAATAAATTAAGTAAATTTATTAAATTAAAATTTAAATTTAAATGAGAATTAAAATTAAATATTTTGGTAAATTAAAATTAAATTTTAAATTAACATTAAAATTAGAAAAAAATGTTTAGAAAATTAAAATTAAAATGAGAGTTGAAATTAAATAATTTAGTATACCAAAATTAATATTAAATTTAAAATTAAAATTAAAATTATAATCATAATTATTATCATAATTATATATATAATTATAATTAAAATTAAAACAAAACTAAATTAATATTGAAATTAAAATTAAAATAAAAACCTAATTTAAAACTTAAGTTAAAATTAAAAATAAACGTAAACTTAAGATTACAATATTTAGTAAAATAAATACAGCTGGCAATATTTTTCTGACACAATAACGTACTTATATTGCCGATAATTTGAGTTATGATGCCATTCTTATATGAACATCGACGTTTTAGAACCATTAAATTCAAAATCAAAATAATCATTTAAAGTAAAGTTGGTTTAGGCTATATTAAATTATAATAATTTTTTTGATGGTTATTCTTTTATTTTTTAAGCAATATTTTTGCACAAAAAATGTATACTCATAGTTTATTTTCTTGATAGTTCTTGTAATTTAATTATGACTTGAATAACCAATTAATATTTTGCCTAGATATAGACAGTGCATACATAATATGCGCCTAGAGGTAGGCAACATATTTATTTGTATATTTTTTGCCACTTACAAATCCGTTGCTAATTCGTAGTATACATTTAGGGAAAAGTTAATTAGGAGTGATTTCTTAAAATTCATGACATCTAATGTCTTGGGTTGATGAAGAAATTTTTGGGTGCTTTAACTACTCGCAAGTAAGGTTGAAAGCAGAAAGACTCGCGGAGGTATACAAATCGTCGCATAATCAATTATTGGGCATAAAGTTTAAAAATACAAAATAAATAAAAATTATTTTACAAATTTTACTTCAAAAGAAAAATTTCTTTGCAAACCAATGCAAACTTTTTGTACCACATAATTTTTTACTTATTATTTTATTAAATTTTTTAAAATATTTACTCGAAAGTTTATGTTTACTTTGCTTGGTCGTATTGTTAAAAATGTTTTCAGACGTATTCTGGAGAATTAAAAGATATATTTGTAAAAATAACAAACAAATCTTTTGATTTTTGTCATAGAATACATTATTTAGTAGTTTTAATCCACATTTTTAAATAACAAAATTTGTTTTCGAAGCAAGTATACCAGTAACTTATTTCAAGGCTACTATTTGCTGACTTGGTTATAGTGAACCAAATCAAATAAAATGGTTTTAAACCCAAATAAAATGGTTTTCAACTTAAATAAAATTTCTCAATTTCTCAATACTATTAAAACAAAAATCCTATTCCTCAATCAAACAATAATATATGCAAACACATTACGAATTCACTGCTAGGGCATTCGAATAGATTTCGTGCATCATAAAACGCACACATGCATATTTGCATAAAAAGGGTGCTACACCCATTTTTTTCGTTTCACTATGACAACCAAGTACACAAAATAATATCCTTTAAGCATTTTATTGATACAATGTATCAATGTGGAGTACAAAGAGATTTGTGCGATTTTCGTTAGGTGAGAGATTTTAATATTTAAATCAGCAACAGCTTAAGCGGGGTGCGTTTTTTTTTCGTTTTTTTGCTTTTCAATTACATTCGTGTGTAAAGCGGCGTGAAAATGGATTAATCAAATGCAAAAGAGGCTAATAAAATTGAGGAATATTTGGAATGGAGTGCGTATTGTAATATAAATTATCTAATAGATTCTCAATTTAAATTAGCGATGTAGCGCCGATTGTAGACGACGAGAAGTTACTGGAAAGCTGCCATTCTTACGGTCAATCAATAAATTTTAAACTTGTTGGAAGTTTTTGATGGATTATAAGCAGTATGTCTCATCTAAGAGCAGTAGAGAGCCCATAAGAACACACACAATTTTTTTAAAAAGCTAATCTAGACCAAGACAAAATTTGCTCATATTTCTAAGGGTCTCGAAGTCTGTGTTAGGACTTTATATTATATTATATTTTTTCGATAATAGTCAGTAAAATTCTTCTAGCGAAAAACAACCCTTTTCTAAAAAAAGTTAATTGAAAGATTTGTTACAAACCTATCAATTAGATGGCTGATAACATAAGAGGGCGTGGAATCACGCTTAGTACCCTATATACAGTCGTTAGTGAAGCACCTAAATATCTAAGGAATTGAGATCCAAGGCGTTTTAGCCTTGATCTGGAAAAAACTGAACATTCGAGAAGGAATCTAACAAGTAGCTTATATAATTGGCATCCGGTAAAGTTTTCAATATTTCTGAAGATTTAACTAAACCTCTTACGATTTACCTTGGGTCAAAGGGAACTTTCCAGCTGGCCTGAGGCCCAATCATTATATAGGGAACTGCAAAAAGCAGACATAGCTCATGCCCATTCCCATTCTGCAGCTAGTGAGACTGAAGTAACTAACCTAAAAAGCTTATTAGCCTTACAGTTTCCTGCAATATCGCTGTGGCCAGGCAACCTCTTCATTCTTCTTGCATATCAAATTTTCAGATCTTAATTATATAAATTAAACCCCCGAACTCTGAAGGAGCCGCTGATTAATTTTGTTTCAAAGAATATATTAAAGATTTAAAAGAAAACTTCAGGAATATCTTTTTTTGTGGACTCAACTTAAAGAATTCTGGGATTTTCGGGATTCTTATAAACATAATGGAATACTGGAGATGAGTCGTGAAAATGAGTGCATCATAATGCAATTCGAACACATTTTAAACTTAAACTAATAAAAACTTACTATATGCCACGAAGCTAATTAGGACAGCTATGGAACGAGTATTCTCATCATAAGCAAGAGAAAAGTAGTAGAAAACAAACTGTAGCATTCAACCTAGCTTGTAAGCGCTTTTTACAGATAACTTTCTTACACGGAGTAGTTTTAATACTGACTTAAAGGACCGGAAGCACTGCAGATTCTTGGATGTTAGAAACTATACTTATTCCTCGCTAGTTTTTATGCTTTTTGGTTCAAGTCAAGAACTTTTTTTATAGTCTTGAAACCCCAACAACGTTACTTCTCTGCTTTCTAGTATCTGAAGCCTACAACTTACTCAATTGTGAAGTCAAAGATAACTCGGTTTAGAGACCCTGCGAGATGTTTCAACGCCAGGTGTACACCGCAAAAATATTTCGTTTGTTATACTTATGTATGCTTTCGTTTTTATTTTTTTGTTTTTACCTCGTTCGACAATTTGTCGTGGCCTGTCGGCATATTCCTTTGCTTTTACCAAACATGCGTCTACAAGAGGGCGTCCCGACAACAGTATCGTCTACCACCATTCACATAACGATCTACCTTTCATTGCGGGCTGCCAAAAGGTAATGCGCGTATTAAGCTATCAAATAAAGTTTTCTACCTCGACAAAATACGGTCGCCTCAAGACCATACCCATTTCTAAGTGGTGTAGAAGAAATCTAATTTGTGGCGACCTCGTACTTTCTTAGAGAACTTATTGAATATATGTTCGAAAGCGTCAAAATAAACTGGTATTCGATTTCGCTGCCAAAGTGCCAACATGTATGTGTGTGTGTGTGTATGTATGTGAGTGTATATATTGAGTAGCCCGCAGGCATTGTTGCAAGCGCAATTATTTTAATTCTACGCGATGACTTTTCAATTCCCGACGTAAGGGCAAAAAGTGCACGAAGAGTCTCACAGGCATTAGCTAAAATAACAACACAATTACAACAACAACAACAGCGTATAAACGGCGTAACAAGCAAGCGCAAGTGATACGCTACAAACAATTTACAGCATCCCCTGCAGCGCGTAAGCGTTAAATACATATAAGTATACATATATAAATGTAAATCTATATGTATGTATGTTTTTACAAGAGTATATATACATATGTACAAACACCAGCGCTTAAGTGTATATACGTATGCGCATCTGTTGATTTTATGAACCAACATTGAAATAATCAAATTAATGTCACTTGGAAGGCGGCATAAAGTATGCAGCTAGCGCAAGCGCAACACCAACAACAACAACAATATGTCATACAAGAAACATAAACAACTCAAGAACATCTTCTACATGCCACCATACACACAAATATTATGTGCGGGCGCGTAGACGCGCAGCGTGAAAATGTGAACCGAGCGCGCTAAGAAAATTGACGACTCGACACATGTTGATGAGCGACGATGAACGCGCATACATACATAATTACATTCAAGCAGACAAGCGCGCGGCGTAGAAATATATATTATATAAATATAGAGTTTGGCGTACATTTTCATTCATTTTCGGTTTCAGTTTCGGGCGCGTCGGGCGTCAATGCCTGCAGGCGTTTGGTGAGGGACTGGCAAATTGTCGCGCGCAATTAAGCGACTACAGCAGCAGGCGCGAAGCGAAAGTGGTGGCAGAATTGAAGCTTAGTTGGGGCGAATGGTGACAGAGTCGACTTGTGCGCCATGCATTATTGCTTACGCCAGCAATTTGTACGCACTTACGCGCTAATTAAATAAAATTTTCCGCTAACAGCCAGCGCGGCTGTAAACATGCTGTATATGCATGCATGTATGTATGTAGTGCTGTAAACATGCTGTATATGCATGCATGTATGTATGTAGTGCTTGCCATACAACGCAATTCTCGCCACAACTGGCAATAAAATTAAGAACTTAAATGTTTCCAGATGTTGCATAAAAGCACCATTTCTTGCAGTCAGCAGTATTTTTATAACCCTTCTTGTTATTATTGTTGCTGTGCTCTTATTTTCGTTGCAACCGGCAAACAAGTCCGCAGCGCCAAACTTAACTTGCAGTAGCGCCCTGAAGTCATTGCGGTAATTTATGCAAATACCATATGGCAGCGTTGCTTGTTGCTCGGTCAGCTCCGACTCGACGCGATTGGCGCAACACAGCGCGCGCGTTCAGCGTCTTTACACACTACTTAGCGGCGCTCAACAACATCAATGCATTGAGCATCCGGCTGCCCAGAAAGGGCACTTAATTTCAATTTCAATTTGCATGTTTTCGCCCTTAATACGGAATGCGCTCAGCTGCGAGCTGCTCGTGAGATCAGTTGCCTGTTTGTTATACCCAGTGCATTGAAGTATGAGGTTACTTGCAGACCACACCTCTTTCTTAAAGCAATTTTTGAAATGTTACAGGAATGAAAATTATGATAATACCTCATCAAAATTTCTCCAAAAAAAGCTTTGCTTCTATACAGAAATCACTATAAACGCTCTTTCCTAGTGAAATACCTTTAAGGCGAGTTTCTTGTTCTATTCGTCACTCTCTAAGCATTAGAGAACCGAAGACTGCTACTAACTTATCTAATGCAAACAAAGTTGCTTCAACTTATCTCAATTGCGATTTTAAACGCTTAATACGAAACTCGAGTCATCATATTCTACAGACACCTGGTGACATATATCTCTGGAGATGTACAAATATGGTCTCCACCATATAACACGATATGTGCCTCTAAGTAGAAATCTTTGAGGCACCGCTTCAACGAAAGCAAATACTGTAGGAAGATTTGAAAGAAAGTATTCGAACTCATCAAACTAGATCCCCAGATATCGAACTCTACTTTTGTACTGATCCGAAATAAGAACATCTATTAAAAGCTCACAATTACTTCTTCTACAGTTTCAGATTACATAATCCAAATAAGTCTAACCTGGTATAAGTCTTATATACCTACAGTGTGGAGAAAGTGAGAAAGAGGTAAGATCTGAAAAACGTGAGAAATTAATGATCTGAAATAATATGGTTGACTAAAAGCTCGAAAGCTGATGATAAAGTTTATTAGCTGACTGAAGGCGTTTTGTTAAATCCAAAGGAAGCCAAATTACTCTAATCGAAATGTTTCTTAAAGCCGGAATAACAGAACAGAAATTAATGTATGCAGGTCGTATTCTAAACAACAGTTACAGTAAGAGCGATATATATACGAGTAGACACACATACTCGTATGTATAAGTAAGCCAAAAAAAAATTTGAATCGAAAAAATAAAAAATTTAGAACATTAAATATGTTAAAAATTAATCGATAACAGATTTCATTCAAAATTTAGATTTAGATTTTATTAAAAATAAATAAAAAACAATTCAAAAATTTTTTATAAAATAATAATTAAAAGTTGAAAAAAAAGGTTGATATACAATATGTTAGAAAATAATTTTAAAATATTTCAAAAACATTTTATAAATAGTTTATTTTGCAATAAGAATATTTAAACAACAGATAAATTTTGAGAAAACAAAAATAATATTGGAAAAAAGGTTTGAAAAAAAATGTTTATAAAAAAGTTTTTTTTTAAGTATTTTTGTTTGAAAAAATTTTGTTTTTCAAAAATCTAGTTTTAAAAATATTTACTTTCTCAGAATTTTATTTATTTTTTACTATTATTTTTATTGAAAAGACTTTGAAAAAAAAATTGAGGAATAATAATTGGATTTGAAAATTTAATTAGGCTGAATTTAAATAACTGTTTCTTTTAAGGTTTTAGAGTGACTCAACGTAGGTGCGTAACTTTAAGTATAACTACATTTGCAACATACTTTTTAACTGTATTGTACCGATTTTCATACAGCATAATATACTTTTAACGCCAGAAGATCTCTAACCTCTTCGCTTTGCACAGAAATTGTCACACTTAACATTAATGCATGTTGCAACCCTCTAGAAGTCACAGTTGAGATCAAAATCACACACACACATACATACATACAAACAGTCCTGAGCAACTCTTAACACATTAAATTGATTAATTTCATTTGAATAATGGTTGAGAATAAAATCTTTGATGCCTCGCCCGTAAACATAGATTTCTTTATGTGCTGCATGTTTATATTGTTGCACGCTTTATGCATTTAGAGGCCATTAAGGTGGTGCCATATGGCACATATTGTATGTTTTTTGCTGTTCATATGCTACAAATGACATTATTATTGTTGTTATTGCAATTGTCGCTATTTACTTTATATGCTGTTAATTTGCGAGCGAAAGCAGATAAACGAGTGAGTGAACGAAGGAGCAATGAGTGATCGAATGAATGTGACTCGAATATTTTCGAAGTGATGATAATGATGGTAATAATGATGATGATGGTGATGATGATGTTAAAATGTTGCTGATAATAATGATAATAGTAATCTGAATGCTGCTACTAATGAAGTTGTCGTTTATGCTGTCACCAATGACGTTGTTGCCACATTGACACCAACAACATTATGTAAAAACATAAGTCATAGGTTGTATTGTTGTTGTTCGTGTATTTGTTGTTGCCGTTGTTGCACTTGTCATATCAATTGTAATTGAGTAACATTTGCAACTAGTCGACTGACGCATCCGCATTAACTGTAACTAACTATATAACTTACAGAGTGTGGCTGAACTGGCAACATGCGTATACACATAAGGGTGTCCGTTATTTCCTAAGTTGCTTTAAATTTACCACGAAGTATGTAACAGCCAGAAAGAAATGTTGGATACCTTATAAGATCTACATATAGATATATAAATGATCAGCATGACGAGCTAAGTTTATTTAGCCATGTCTGTCTATCTATCTATTCCTCTTTCTGTCTGTCTGTCTATCTGTACATACGTGAACTAGTCCCTCAGATATTGCTCTGAAATTTGGGGCACGCCCTTTTCTCTCCAGGAAGCTGCTCATTTGTCGGAACCGCCGATATCGGACCACTATAGCATATCGCTGCCATACAAACTGAACGTTCAAAATTCAGCGCTTGTAAGGAAAACTTCTTTATTTGATGAGATATCTTTACGAAATTTGACAAGGATTATAACCTAAGGCAGTGGCGCAATCTCCGTATAAATGGTTTAGATTGGATCACTATATCATATAGCTGCCATACAAACTGAACGAACAGAATTAAGTGCTTAAATGGAATTTTTTTTTTTTTACGATAAAGTTGCATGGAATTCGGCATGGATTATTGCCTAAAGCAACGGTGTAATCTCCGAAGAAATTGAACAGATCGGACCACTATAGCATATAACTGTCGTACAAACTGAAAATAATATTCTTGAGCCGAAGCTACAGTAAGCGCTTGCAACAAAAATCAACTTGTGATATAAGACATACCCTAATACAGATATGTTAGTGTGTGTGTGCGCAAACATTCAAGCATCTGTGCATAAATTTTTGCATAGCTGGTCGCTGGTGTATTGGAATATCACCGGCTCGTACAACATTTTGATTGATGAAGACATCTTCCGCTAGACAATGAGCGCACGGTCACACGTACACCTTAAATATGTATGTGCCTTAAATATGTGTATGCGTGTATGTATATCTTTAGTTGAGTGCGCATTTACATAAACATTGCTGTCTATTTACTTCGCTACAACTTTCTGCTGTCACGTCTTGACCGCACTGACCTGTCCAACTTGCAACACATACGCAGACCCAAATGTCACACTTGTCCGGACGCGTACAAGCAGCATGCACTCACTACACTCTAGACACAAATGTACGCACATAAGCAGTTATCTGCACAGCTAGTCCACCGCACTTGACATCTGTCAGCCAGTATTGCATTGTTGCATATGGAATCGCAAAGCGCAGCAAAGCTTGCTCACTTCCAGGCGCAACCACACACATACACAAGTAATGCAAGTAGCTGTATTTTGTTACAAGCCAAAGTTTTCATATTTACATGAAAATAAAATTAAATATTTTTCGTTTAAGTTGTTGATAGAAATTTGGAGCAACTACAAGCGTTGGCAATTATTATGTTATTTCCTGCATATGCTAGTAGCGCCCAGTTGTTGACACATATATTTTTGTGTGTCTGTGTGTGTGTGTGTGCAGTTAGTTTTATCCGTTTACATTTTCAATTTCTTGACTGCAGTTTAGGCAAATTGTGAGCAATTTGTATTTGTAAATTGAATAATTTCTCGACTTACCTTCCGATTTTTTTTTTTAATTTAATTATTTTCTTGTTTATTGACAACTTTATGTAAGCAAGTTATATAATTTAAGCAAATTAAGCAAAAGTAAGTTAGAAAAAACTGTTGAAACATTTACAAATATATGTATCTATGTTTTGAAAATTTTTTTAAAATAATTTAAAAACTTCAGAATATATAAAAATAAAATAAAAATTAACAACAAGAAAAACGCCAACTTCGATTGCACCGAAGCTAAAACACACTTCACAAATATAAAAGATTCCTTAAAAGAACTTGATTTGTATAGGTTAGTTTGTAAGGCAGCTATATGCTATAGTGACTCGATCTAAACTATTTCTTCGCAGATGGCACTGTTGCCTAATTTCGAGCAGTTATCTCGTCTAATGAAAAAGTTTTGCATACAAGCGCTTGATTCCGATCGTTCAGTTTGTATAGCAGTCATATGCTATAGTGGTCCGATATCAGCGGTTCCAACAGTTAAGCAGCTTCTTGGAGAGAAAAGAAATGTGAACATTTTTTAGATCGATATCTCAGAAACTGGTAGAATAGTTCGCGTATATACAGACAGAAGGTCAGACGGACATGGCTAAATTGACACAGCTCGTCACGCTGATCATTTAAATATACATTTTATAGCATCTGCGACGTTTTTTTTGGCTGCTACAAATATCGTTGAAAACTTAATATACCCTATTCAAGGTAAAAAAATGGATTGTAGTTTTCGACAATAAACGCTAAAAACTCACTTAAAAAATTACAACAAAAAAAAGTATAAATATACATAGTATAACAGTTAAAAAAATCTAAAAAATTTTAAAAATCTAAAAAAAAGATATTTCGAAAATAAAAGTAAAAAAAAAGTTTTGAAAAAAAAGTTTTGAAAATTTAAAAGTTTTGGAAAAAAGTTTGGAAAAAAAAAGTTAAGCAAATTAAAAAAAGGTGTATGTGTAATGTATACTTTCCAAAATAAATTTTAAATTTTCTAACTAAATTTTACACTAATATCTTTACCTAACACCTACCTACATATTCTATTCATGTACATATGTATTTGATCTTCGAAGAAATTTTTAAGCAACTTTTTACATATTCATATCAAATATTAAATTCACACCTGTGATTGTTAAGTAACTAATTGATTTTTATTACCTTTTTGTATGCTAACAGTTTCTGTATACAAATGTATTGATTCATATATGGCTTAAATAAACATACATATTCATCTGCAGTGTTAAAGCTTACCTGAAAAGAAGAAAATAAGAGCAATTAGAAAAATACAAACTATTTTCATATAAATATTTTATATGCAAATACTATAACCAAAAAAATTTAAAAAATTTAATATATACTCCGAGTAGAGTAGTACCATCTGTTTCCATTTGTGTTGTTACACAACAACAAAAATTTAATTTTTTCTATATCTATAATAAAATATGGTAGTTGTAATACAATAAAAATAGGGCGCACATCCTAATAATTTTTCATTTCCTCAGAACTTACAACTCTCGCCATCTGCTATATAAATTTCAGTGGAGAAACATGAGTATTTTCCATAAATTGATCCTAAATGCTGGTAACGTTGATCACATAAACGATAATACATTAGAAAGAAGGACAGAAAGAGAGAGAGAGTGAGAGAGGGAGTAATTATGGAAAGGAGAAGAAGCGAGTGAGAGAGGCATAAAGTGAAAAATAGAAAGGAAGAATCGTTGATTATATGTATGTGAAATCACCGGAAAGAATAATAGAGCGAGTGTAAAATTTAACCCGCTACAAAGGGCTACTCCAAGCTGTTCAGATGATCAATATTTTAAAATGACACCTAAAAAACAGGGCTTGAATTTAAGGTAATTTTTGAAAAAACACAAAAGTTTATTATAAATTTTTATATTAACGATTTCAACCCTCTAATCTAAAACAAACAAAAAAAATATTAATCTAGAATAATGTCGTTATGTCTGGAACTAAGGAACAGTTTAAAAAAAAAACTTTCACGAAATGACGACTGCTAGAAAATAAATCAGTTTTTGTACTACTTTTTAGACTGTTTCGAATTTTTTTGAAAATAATAAAAAATGAAATTTGAGGATATGGCTAGATCCAGACATGGACAGGTATATAAAGAAGACTCTCTAGAAGGTGAATCAGTCAAGTAGAATCTGAGAAATAGTAAGTATCGTTTTGAAAAAGACAGTTTCGTGAAAAACGCGTTTAAAGTTTCAGTTCCAGACGAACCAGTTTGGAAGTCAGGTCAACAAAATATCTACACCTCTTAAAATAATTCGAATCATGAAAAACTCTCTTGTAGGCAAAATTTTGAATAGTTCGACATTTCTTATAATTTCTAGACTAGAATACTCCTTTAAAAACAGTGTGAAAAAACGACAAGATGATTAAACCACTGAAGTCATTGGATTACCACCATTACCAGATATTATTAAAAGACTTTAGAACTTGGATAATTTCCAACGGCAAGATAAGCTTTAAAATACGCTTATTACAATTGGATCTTCAGATCCGCTGTAAAAGTTTAAAAACTAATAAGGTTAACAACCAGCCTTACAAGCTGTTCCGAAACTTATAGCTGATCTAATAAGTTTATTAGAACTTTGAGAAACAAAGAAGAAATTGAAAGATACAATGAGATTTCTTGATAAAAATAACTGTATAGTTCTACTTCAAATAGAAATTGTGATAGGTCCAAAGTGAGTTCACATCATTCACCGATATCGAAAAATAATAACCTCTAATAATCAGTAAATTAGATTTTTTTCAAAAATGTATAATTTTCAAAATCAATATTTCCTAATAATAAATTTGGCATTCTTTATAATCTCCCCAATGTCAGACACTGTGTCTGTAAATCTTTCGATGTTATCGTCATGAACTGGATCCTCTGTTCGTCTCAAAGTCTCAAACGACTAGCATGAGGCAAGTTTTCGGTGACTCACGATCTGCATTGAATGCTTTGTGCCACTCAAATACTTGTATTCGTGATAAAGTAGACTCACTAAAGCACATTTTTATAGATTTGGTTTGCGCGCGTAGTTTAAATGGATTTGTGCGGGTCAAATTTGATCCATGGGTAAATCGATATCTAAACAAATCCGCTAAGCTTCCATCAGCACCAGCTTTAACTGCTTAACGTTTAAGCATTTAATTAACATAATTTTTCTCAGATTAAACAATATGCCACACGATACGCACACAGTCACCCTCACACCAACACAACCTGGGAAGGCATGCCGTGCAGAAATCATATTTTTTGTGAGGCGAGCGTACCATCAAAGTTACATAAACTAAATTTATAGCATTTCATTGCCTTAATGACCGTGGCATATGAAGTTCATGCCACACAAGCAGATGCACGCACACATAAAAGCCTGGAACTGCTCTGGCGCCCACGTCAGGATACTATAGTTCATCAACGGGTCATATTCTGCGCAATTATTAGGCTATTTACGGGTAATGAATTGTTGTTGTAATGCATTTTGTTGTACACAATCAACATTTGTTGGTAGCATTATTATTTTTGTTGCTTTTATTATTAATGCACTTTCTGGAGTGTGGGTGGTTATTGATGTTGCATGGTTTTTTGTTTGTAATTTTTGGTGGCTAGTCCGTTAGTGTGCTTATAGGAGTGTGTATGTATGTACATATATGTATATGCCTTATATATATGTGTAAGAACGCGCTTTTCACCACATTTAATTTCCAATAAACGGGCATGAAATGACCAAACGTGTTCGTAGGCTTATAAACATATATGTACTTGTATTATATGGATATATATACATACATACACACACATATACATATATGTATGTATATATAGACATTCCCTCATAAATTTGTATTTGTAGTAACAGTTTTTATTAGTAGGCACAGACGTCACCCCCACCCTCACCACCAGAAGTGTTTCACCTGCACTAATCCGATCAGCAATTGAAGCCTTTACGTATGTATGTATGTGTATATAAGTAAGTATAACTGTAAGTATATATATTTATGTGCATGCCTTGCCAACTCTGCCGACGAGTGCCTATTAAAATGAATTTAAAAAAAATTCTATAGTCACCCTGTGAAGGTGTGGAATTTGAGTAGCAGCAGCAACCAACAAAAGTGTAACGGTGAAAACGAAAACCGCTTAAAATTGCATATAAACAGTTAAAAGCCACATGAATACGCTCTATTAATTTGGCTTAAATAGAATTGTGCGAATGCGAATGACCAAGCAAATGGCAACTGTGATGGTGGCAACACTAATAGCGCCAGCTGGTAAACAGCCTAGATAGCGGTATATGCATGTATATGTGTATAGATGTGTGTATATGAGTGAAAGGTGAAAAAATTAATAGCGTTGCATACATTCATAAAAACCTTCATACACTTTTTATACCTACAGTTAAGGGGTACAAATGACGATTTGGCTGTCAATGCAAGTGATATATGTATATGCATAACATTCGAAACGCACAACTACATGCACACATATGTTACATACGTACATACGTTTGCACAATGAAATTTAATTTCAAATAACATTTTTTCTTATCAGATCGCATTGGGAGAGTATATACATATGTACATATGCATATATCATATATACATTGAAAAAAACCATTTAATAATTTCCTTTTTTTATTGTATATTGTTGTTGAATAAGAACGCAAATATTTTAATTTATTTGCCGCTAAAAAAAATTTTTTTTAAAAAGTTATTTAAAAGAATATCAAAAATGTGGTAATAAATTAAAAAAGTATTCAATTTTTAAAATTTGCTCTGTGTTTATAAAAATTAAAGAGTTAATCAAAAAAATATTTTAAAATATTCGAATAAAAACACAAAAATGCTAATTTCTATTTAAAAAAAAAATTGAGAAATCTAATACGAAAAATTAAAAAACAAAGATTTGTCAAAAATTAAAAAAGAACATATCCGTATTTAAAAAAAAAATTAATTAATTAAAATTAATGTTATAAAAAATTATACATTTTTTTTACAAAATTAGAGAAAACCCTAAAATTATTACAACTTTTTTAAATTAAAAAAATTTAGAAATTAAACAAAAAAAATTTTTAATATATAAACAAATTTAAAAAAAAATATAAACTGTTACTAAAGTTCTGAATATAAAGACTTCGTCAAAAACTAAAAAAATATAAAACGGTAAACAAATTTACTCAATTAAAATAAAAACTTAATAAAAAAATGTTTTTTTTAATTATAAAAAATTGTTAAAATTTTAAAGAAAAACATAAAATTGTCACAAATTTATTTAAATAAAAAAAATTTGATAAATTAAACTAATACCGGTAAAGAATAAAAAAAAAGTAAAATAAAAAATTTATTATTATTAAATTTTTCCATTGAATTTATAAAATTCTGTCCGAAGAAAAATGTTGGCTAATAAATAATAAAATATTAGTACCAATATTTATCAACCAAAAAAAAAAAAAAAATTTGTTTGAAATTTAAATAAAAACATAAAATTATCACAAATTTATTAAATAAAAAATATTAAAATATAAAAGGAAAATTTGTACGTTAAATAGGAAAATACTTTAATAAAAAGGTATTTATAAATATTAAAAAATCTAATATTATTATTACTTCATTCTGCTAAATTCATAAAGCTTAGTTACGTCCAAAAAACAATGTAGTATTGAAAAATAAAAAAAAAACAAAAATTTTAATTATACATATAAAATTAAACACAAACATATTAAAAAAAAATTTAATTAATTAAATATTAAAAATTATAAAAATATATAAAATTATTATTGGTTTATTCTATTGAAGTTAAAGTATACAATTTCAATTATTGTATTTTAAATAAAAGAGAAACACAAAAATGTATTATATAAAATTAAAACAAAAACGGTCAACATTTTAACACAAACATGAATATCATTATCAAAAATATATCTCAAAAAAGCCAAAAAATAAAATAAAACAAAAAACCAAAAATATTTTTTATGCAAGTGTAATTAAAGAACACAAAAATTTTAAAAGAAATTCAAAAAAAAAAGAATAAATAATTAAATTTATTTCACCGCACACTTTTTTATGAAATTTCAGATCTCGCAAATTATTTGCCCCTTTTCTTACATAATTGTATATGTGACATTTTTAACATGTCCTCTTGAAATTGAATATAATCGGACCACAAAATCTACCTTAAACTATAGCATTTTCAATTTATATGTCGTTTTCAATTAATAAAAAAAAAACAAGTATTGATGTAAAAGTGGTGCTTCTGACATGTACCGATATACACAGTCCATACCTTCATCTAATTCGTTTATACCGAATATCAGGATCTGTCTAGTCCCAGCTCACTTTATGTTATAGCACATGTGCCTGCCAATATATGAAACAATTTAATGAAGAAAACAACACATGTCTTTTTGAGCACAATGTGATAGTCTGAAAATGTATCAAGTCGGTCCAATAGTTCTATTAGACCCCATATACCCAATACAATGAATTGCAGCACTTTTCGATTTTATACAGCCTATATAGCACATAAGTGCATAATATCTCAAAAAAAAAAAAAAAATTAGCGAAATTATTTGTGATTTGTGAATTTTTATCGCTTACCAAAATTCAGTGATATCGACTTATGCTCTATTCCGCATATGTTTTAATGCAAATATTAAATATTTTAATCTTTGTGAATGAATGAGGTTTACTTATTGGTAAATATTTCAGATATCAAGCCAGTTACATAACGTACCAGCGTTATATAAGTGATCATGTGATTTATAGTACAGTTAAGCTTTTTGCTATCTATTGCTAACTCATATCGAACTCAAGACCGGAATAGCAACAGTGTTCATAGTCAAGCAATCGTTGTAAGCCAAAATTAAAAAAATATGGAAATGAAAGCGCAATACAAATGATGTTTGTACATTTAAACTAATATTAAAATTAAAAACAAAATATAAAAGAGTGCTGAAAATTATTTTTTTGAACCCTGAAGAGGTTAAATTAACTTGGCCACGTTTAACAGCCTAGAGGCAACATCTGATAACCTATAAAGTTTATTTATAAACGATCAGCATGACAAACTGAGTCGATTTAGCCAGGTCCGGCTGTTCATCTGTATATATGCGATTAGCTCTACAGTTTTTGAGAAATCGATCTGAAATTTTGCACACGCCCTTTTCTCTCTAAGAAGCTGCTTATCTGTTGGAACGGCCGATATCGGAACACCGATCAAAATCAAGTTTTTGTATGGAAAACTGTTTTATTTAAGCAATTATCTTCAGGAAATTTGGCATAAACTATTATCCAAGGCAACGTTACAAGCTCCGAATATATTGTTGCGATGGAACCACTATAGCATATAGCTGCTGTACAAACTGACCGATCAAAATCAATGTCTTGTATGGAATCTTTTGTATTTGTGGAGAATATTTTAGCTACGAGGCAATAAAATTTAACTTTTTTGTTTTTTTTTGTAAAAAAAAAATTAGTAATAAATTGGAATACCCTGTATCATATGTATATGTTATATACCTGCATTCGATTGCATTTTATTACATATGTACATACATATGTAAAATACCGATAGTGGCAAAGGCGTTCATTTACCTGTCACCCGCACTGGCAGCACACACACACACACACAGAAACATTTGCAAATGTAATATATGCGATATACAAACATATAGCTAGTGCATAAGTAAATACACTAGATTCGTGGTCGAATGATTCGAACTACAATTGGAATTGGAACCGTGTACCAACTGACAGCCAAACCGCATGTCAATGCAATTGTGTTCAATGGCAATTGCTATGCATGTGTATGTGTGTGTGAGCAATAGTTATTTGAGAGCGCACAGTGGTCTGGCGCATAGGTGTGTGGTCACATTGCACTCATCTATGTTCGTCCGTTATATATGCGAATGGGCGCCAGCCACCAGCTGCCAATTTTTTTTCGCTCTCGAATTGTTTTCAGTGGTTAACCGCGAATACAAAATGTTGTAATTACACAGATAAAGCGGTGTGCGAATGAAAAAATCTGAAAAATCGCTCTGGACACAGAAAAAATACAACATAAAACAACAACAAAAAAACATTGTAAAACTTTTATTTATTTATTTTTTATCAATAAGTTATGCAATTTAATTTATTATTTTTTGCGTTTTCATAAATTTATTCATTTTGTTAAATTGACTTTGTTGGCGTTTATTTGTTTGCTTACAAGCATTAGCTTATTTTACGGCTATGTTAAGTCGCTTTGTATTTATTTTAATAATTACATTTAAATTTTTTTATTAATTGTGCTTTTTATAGAATTTTTTTAGTGTTTCTAGTAATCATTTTACTTAAAAATAAAATATGCAAAATATGCACTTTTAGGTTATATTCGTGGTTGCTTAAAGAAGGACCAAATAGCTCATTATTGACAACAGAAACATGCTAGAAAAAGATAAAAAACGAACAAAAGTTAACAACGGCTGCACTGAAGCGATAACACCCTTCATCGATGCATTTCTTATAGCAAAAATATTTCTTTCTTAATTTTAAACGGTCAAATGGCAGCTAAATGCTCTAGTAGTTAATTAGATCGGCTAAACCATTGGCTCGGAGATTGCAGCGTTACTTTAAACAATTATATATGACAAATTTCGTGCAGATAATTTGACAATTAAAAAAGTTTTCCATACAAGAACTTGATGTTGATGGATCGGATTGTATGGCAGCTATATGATATAGGGATCCAATCTAAACAATTTTTTTGGAGTTTCTAGCAATATTTTTACCAATAACCCATGCCGATTTTTGGGAAGATATCTTACCAAATAAAACAGTTTTCTATACAAGAGCTTGATTTTGATTGGTCAATTTATATAGTAGCTATATGCTATAGAGGTTCGAGCATCTTCTTGAAGAAAAAAGAACATGTACAAAATTTCAGCTCGATATCGCAAAAACTAAGAGACGAATTTGCAGTTGTACCAAGCCAGAAAATTTTAGACTTTCTTTTTTGATCCTTACGACTTCTACGTCCCAACAAATTGAGATGTGATATCACATAGTCTTTGCTAGCATCAATACTTACTCACAGGGAATTTGAAGCCGACTCTTTAATTCGATATCCAGTTACCGGGAACCTCTTAAAGTTCATTATCACGAAGAGATCCACTCTTTTCTCACCTCTTTCACAATTCTACAACTATTTGTCGCCTTAAATATAGTTTAATCTCTCGAGAATGCATTTTTAGAACCGATACGCTCTCTGCTGATATTTCTTTAGAAAATTTGTTTCAGCTTATATGTAAAAAAGCATTCAAACTCTTCGTGCAAAAAGTTCAGTTTCCTCTGTACTGAATCTTTTCGGGATCACGGTATATTCGTCTCAATGGTATTACGACTTATATACAAGTCTATATCTATCTATATATTATTTTATAACTGGACCCTTCTTGAGATTAAATCGCCTAAAAGCAACCTTGCAACTTGAAGGATCTTGTTCAGGTTAAAGAGAGTGTGTCTCAAATCTCACAGCAATTTTTAAGGGTCTTTTCTTGTTATGGTGCATGAGAACAATATGGAAGAGATTTGAAGCTATCAAGTGAGAAGTTTGTTGAGAGAATAACGTTGCAGGTTAGTATCTTCTCCCAAGTACAAAGAACCCTTAAAGTTATCTTGCTATCATTCTGTCAGAGTTGCAAGATTACACTTTCATAAGAATGGATTTGACCATGCTCCGATGAAGCCGAAGACAGTGTTATCGCCTGAAAATATGATGGACGTTTTATGATATTCAAAAGCTAGGATCAATATATATCGACTAACAGGAAAAGAGCAAAACGATCACAGTGCTCGACTATACTGAATTAATGAGCCAAAATGCAAAATTCAAAGCAACAAACCTAGTCCAATTTGACGAAAAAGATGCTATTAGCAGAACTCCAAAAAACGTATTTTTCAGACAGGCTTAATGAAGTTGGAGCTTCGCTTAAACAAGTCTATTGAACTAGAAGGAGACTATGTTTAAAAATAAATCGCTATTTTGCCAAAATTTTCATTCTTTTTTGTTCGTTTTCTGTACGCTAAATAGTTATCTGGCCGCTCTCAGTTTAAGAAAGCCGTTTATGGCGCTCTCGTAGTACTTGAAATAAACATGAAGTCAATGAAAAGTATCGAGCATAGCCGCACTGTTTAGAGGTTAAAATTATCGCTTAAATCTTTCAGTATAGATGCATATTAAAATATTTAGAATTAAACCATGAATTGCATTTGGGACTTCATATAGGCGCATTGACTGCTGTGAAACCACTTAATCCTTTTTAATTAAGATTTATGAAGTACTCAAACGAAATCTACCGAAAACTATTAAATATTCAACAACCCATAGTTAGCACATCAATCTGGGAGCAAACCCAATATTAATTTTGAATGCATTGAATGCGAACACAGATGAAATAAGCCAAAAACGTCGCAACAAAGTAAAATTAGAAACAAGCAAAAAAAATTACAAAATGATTAATTACAGTGCAGCCCTCCCGCTGCCGCATAGGCATATGCCTATCGCCGTCAATCCACCGAACACATTCACAGCGAAGAGCGTTAGGAATCATGGTAGGCGGCCGGCATAAGTAAATCCCCTAAAAACTAATTTGCATTACAAATGAGTGCGCCTGAAAAGAAAACACACACAAAAAAGGAATTGAATGCAAGCGAACACAGGCAAGAGTAGAGAGAAAAGTGAAATGCCGGGGTGAATAGTATTGGTTAGATGTAGAGTAGGCTATGCGCCAAAGCTACGAGTATATGTCAATAATAGGCGCATATTTTGAGCGATGAGTTCTAAATTGTTGACGACATATCGATTAGCGAGCGCTTTACAACAACCGTCACCACGGTCAACCTAAATTTGTACTGCTTTGCAACACTAAGCGAACAAATGTGCTTGGTATATGCGCTGTAGGAAATCGAGAAAAGAATAATATTCAGAACAGAAAGTTTACAAAGGATTTTAACTAGCAAAATGAGAATTAATTTTCCCACATAACATAGTATTCACTAACTTGATACACTTGTCCTAACAATGCTCCAACTTCATTACACCTGTCTGAAAGTACGATTTTTAATGTCCGCTAACGATATATTTTCTTCGTCAAATCGGATTATTTTTTCTGTATTACGATGCAATGATTAATTGATATAGATCCCACCTTGGGAATCCCAGCAAACGGTGATCATCACATATTCAGCCAATAGGATAGTATTCTAGGCTTCTTCGGGGCAGGTTAGTCTTGTCAAGTCCACTGTTATGAAAATGTAGCCAAATGTAACCTTGCAACTCTGACAGTATTTAAAGTTGTTCAAAGATGAACGATGCTCTGAAAGGCCAATTGCCGAAAATATGCATGGATGCTAAACGAATTAACGCAAATAAAAACGTCATGGACCGAACACAACAAAATTGTTGAATCACAACAAAATTGTTCCATTTCTAAAGCGTTGAATACTGGTGATAGAAACTGGATCATTTACGGCTACTTCAGGCGAGAACGCCTTCTGTTTGTATCCATATTATAGTCCAGAACTAGTAACCAAGTAACCACCTGTTTCTTTCTATGGCGAAAGATTTTCCTGGTGGGCATCTGAAAATCGAATGTCCGAGCTTTTATCAATAGGAACAAAGTGTTTCTATGAGGGCAACATTATGAAATTATCTTCAAAATTTTATTTATTTTTTCAGAGCAGTATAGAACTATAGAAAATACAAACGAAAGAAGGCAGCTGACCTTTCGTAGCAACGCAGTATGTACAAATTTCCAATATCCTACAATATAGAGTATAGAAAATGAACACAATCGAGTAATAATTTTCTCAATGACAAAAAAGTCAAACAAACTACATACCACTGCAGTTTTCCTACAGGGTATCTACTAGGCAATAGTCATTTGTCGTTGTACCTATATGTAATTGGTTCGTTTGACAAGCGAAAACGACTTATAAAATATGCAAAAGTGATTTGGAAAAGTGTTAAGCGCATAAGTATTTATGCGCTCTTACATCCTAATATGTTCCGCGCCTCCATGGTAGTTGGCAGTTCCGTGAACGTACAAATCAAAAATCAATGCAAATCGTCGGTATTTCGCCGAAAGTGGAAAATAATTACATGTTCGTGACTATTTTGCGAGATTATCGTAATGTGTCTGGAAATACAATTTGAGCTTGGGTTAAATATTGTGGTACTTTAATTTCAACAATGTTGCAACAAAAACTATTTATATGTGTTGGTTTCCCTAATATAGCTAGACGAAGCGAACCAGTTAATAATGTACAATTCGGCGAAAGTATAGGTTAGGTTTACTTGAGCGAAAGTGGTCATTATCTAAATTGCGGCAATTCCAAACAATAAAAGTATCTGGGTTCTTTCATTTTGGATTTTCAGCACATGGCAACAATTTTGTTATATTTAGGAATTATACTGAGTCGGTACAAGATTAAGAGAGATGTGGAAGTTCGCGGAATGTGAAATAGTCTAGTAGTACACAAATTTTTGGACCAGTTTTGTCACTTGTTGATGATCTAGTACTATCTTCCAACAGTCAGACACTTCTTTTTTGAGAATCCAATATTTCAAAAACTTAGTTGTAGCAAGATTGGAAATGTTTTTTTTTGGCCTGAAGCTTTAAAAACTTAATAGAGATTTTATTCAACTATGATTAAGGCGTTTCAGGAAACTCGATAGATTAAAATCATGGCAAACTGGAGCTCTGGAGTTCATTGCATTGCTGATAGCATATGTTGTTGGTCAAATAACAATAATTGTGTTAATATCAAGACATATTTGAGAGACGCCTTAGGTTCGTCTATTTCAAGTGTGTAGAAAGCCTTAGGATTTTCTAAATACAATATATGCATACATATATTTTTTTAACAGAGGTTATGTTTACGGAAGAAGACTTAAGGAAACCCCAACTGTGCTTTCAAAAACCCTAAATTTTACCAAGGTTTTGGGAGCAAAATTTTCCAGTGAATGAATTTTTCTAAAGCATCTAACGAAAATTTATGTACTTATTTCTTGATAAACTGTGAAAAAACTCAACAACCAATAAACGTTTTTGAGGTTTACCGCCAAATTTCATATTTAGCTGAAAATATTTCTAATAAAGAATAAAGTTGTATACAAAAAAACGCTTTTAGGTGACCTCAAAAAAAGGTTGAACGAGTTATTATTGCATAGCTTTGCATAACAAACTCGAGTTTAATCATCTGGTTTCGAAAATGGGTTACAAGACAATATAAATCGAGCAGTTAAAGTATATCATTGCGCCACATGCTCGAGTTTAAGCATTTGTTTAAGAAAAATGATAGCAAGAGAATATTACTCGAGGATTTTAATGCGTCAAAAACTCCAGTTTAAGCACCTGTCTTGGAAAAAAGGGTTAAACGACAATATTACTCGAATTCTTTTAGTGTATCACTGCGCAACAAACTCGAGTTTAAGTATTTGTTTGGAAAAAAGAGTCAAAAGACATCATTACATGAAAATTTTTAGTAAATCATGGCGTCACAAACTCGAGTTTAAGCAGCTGTTTTTCAAAAAAGCTTCTAAGTTAAAATTGCCGGAACATTTATAGTAGACATAACACTGCGCCCTAAACGCGCGTTTAAGGACCTATTTCGTAAAATTGGTTACAAGATAATATAACAAGAGCATATATATTATATAAATGTGTCATAAACACGAGTTAAGATCCTTTTTTGGACAAAGGGTTAAGATATAATATTTCTCGAGCATTTATAGTATATCAATGTGTCACAAACTCGAGTTTAAGTACCGGTTTTGAAAAAGTGTTCAACACAATATTACTCAATCATTTGCAATATGGCATCACAAACACAGTTTAAGCTTTGAGCTTTCGATATAGCGATCAAGTGTGTTTATGAAGTTTTTGAAGAAACTGATATTGATATTTGATATTTTCATGTGGAAAAAATGCTTTCAGCTCCATAGTAGCTTGAAAGAGTTGTGTTAAGAGCGAGTTATAGAATAATTAATCAAGTTTATTAGTAGTGTCAAGCTTGAATGTCAGCATGACCGTCAAACTTGAGTTTTAAATATTCCTAAGTGCAAAAAACAATTATTTTTAACAATTTTCCTCTTATTTTCATTATCATCTCTCCAATTTTCGAATATATATAATATAGGTTGAAGAGATTTACATACAAGTATATAGTTATAGCTTTATAAAACAGACTATTATGTCTATATGATATGGTCTCTGTATAATATACCCAAACTGAAGTGAGCTCAATACCGAAGCACAACAGCTTTAATAAATTAGAAAAGTTTAAAAAATCTAACCAATTACTCATAAAGCAACTCAGTTTAAAATCTGCACGCGCTCAGCTTCACACTTCGTTTAAGAGATTATTTTATGAAATTATCGACGTCTTGAATGTGTGTAATCAAAGTGTTATAGATATTTCGTTATTGAAGGACTGTACGCATAGATAAAAGAAATCTAGATTTATGAAATTTGTGAATTGAAGGCAATTACCGATGACAGTCATAAATTTGAATTAATGCAGAAGAGTTGGGTATCAATAGCATGTATGGCGAGGAGCAAATATACCTTTTTATTTATTTGGTTTTTTTTTTTGTATTTTTATTTTATTTCGTTTTTTGTATATTTATTTTTATTCTTTGCTTTGCCTGGACATCTAAAGCAATATATGGCTAAGAAGGGTCCGGATGATTGCCTTATTGTTTTTTAGGTTTTCATTTAAATCGAAATTTATTAGCATAAAATGCCATGAAGGGGCACATACAAGCACAGTGAACCAGAAAGCCACATGATACATTTGGGAACGCACGAAGAAGAAAACAAAAAGGCGACAGAGAGAGCTCATAAATTTTGTATAGTGCTGAAGAGGCTACCGAAACGTAGCGATACAATCGCAAGCTGTAGGACAATATAACAAGTCAGCATAAATATGTACATAAATGGATACTTATGTGGCATGTGGCAAGTAGCACGTGAATTGAAAAAGGTTACTAAAAAGATAGGTCTAAACTATATAGTATGTATGTATGTAGGTGTTCTTTTTGTATGGAGACACACAACAGGATATGAGTGCAAAACGAATTGGGAAAACTTGCGACAAAGCATTAAATTATTTTGTGTGAACTGTGTGGATCCGCAGGCCGTAAGGCAACGGCAGGCCGACAGCGTGTTTGAACCCTTTTTTTCGGTAGGCTTCGCAACACAAGACCCACTAAATCTATGTGGCAACAAAAGGCGAGCGGAGCCGACAAGTACGAAACATTTTTTCTAATAAAACAACAAAAACAAAGTCTAAGTGACAACAACAAATCCGAAGCAAAAACAACAACGGCGAAGCAACAACAAAAAATCGTAGCAGCAACAACAACGAGAGCAACGAAACTACAACTGAAGAGCGTGTAGCAAAAAACCGAAAAATAATCGAGAAAAACAGAAACAGAAACAGCAAAATATTCAAATTGTCTATCTCGGGCAGCTCCACAGGGGTAGTGCTGCTGAGCTTGGCGCACATAAAATTTCCAATTCCAAGTCGAGCGCCACGAAGCACGGAGGCTAAACAAAGTGTAATGCTGTATTGTAAGCGCCCCCCTGCTGGCTGCCGCGTTGCCTGCGGAGCTTGACGCTGCGGCGCTGCCTAGTGAGAATACAACGGTTTCGGTTGACAATGCGGTTGTATGTATGTGTCATTGGCTTGCGCTACGGGAAATTGGAGATTGGCTCTAACGTCACACACACACATACGTTTAATACACGCGCGTTCGGCTTTTTGTTCAAGTCGATAAGCGCATTTGTAGCTAAAGCCGCGTAGCACCACTTGAGTTGAGCCACTGTACCGCGTGGGCTCGTGACCAGACAGCCGCATATAGGCGTAGGCCTAACCAACAAAAGCATATAGTCATATGTACATTCAAAGTACCTGCTCTTCCCGTTGTTACAGTTTTCACAACATGCTTTTTTATGCTTTCTTCCGCTGCTTAACTTTCTGGCAAACCCTCCAACTTTGACCGTCTTCGTTAACTGCCGCTGGCTGTTTCTTCGTCGTCAATGACTTTGTCGTCCAACCACATACGTCGTTGTCATCTTATGCTTCTCTATTTCGTCTGTCTAGTTTATTTAGGCAGCTTAAACATTTGAAATATAATCTCAACAATGGTTTAGGAGTGTCGTTAGCACCCCCTACGTGCTTCCCCGTTTTTGAATGGCTTTGCTGTGTGACATTTATATTAATGTAGAACTGAGGACTGTATATGTACATGTATGGGTGAAAGAAGAGGCAGTGAGTGTACCGCCGACTGATATACAAGTAGGAAACACCATAGGGGTGCGGAAAATTCCTAACTATTTGATCAGTAATGGATTGTAGTAAATACCCAATAACTTATAGTCCGACAATCGTTACAAATTGTGTAAGGATTGACGGATTCTGATATTAAATATTCTTGAAAAATGAGCAGCTGTTTGTGGAGAAAAGGCCGTGTGCAAAATTTCAGATTGATATCTCAAAAAGTGGGGAACTAGTTCGCGTGCAGACCAACAGCCAGACAGGGGTAAATCTTTCTATATATATATTGTATAGGGTCTCCGAAGTTTGCGTCTGAATGTTACAAACTTCGTGGCAAACTAAGGATATATTCAGAGCATCAAAATAAGAACTTTTAGATTTCTACTTCCATCAACCTTGAACCAGGCTATTTGAAAGCAGACAATTTCATGAGCTAAGGACTCGCTTAAACATCTCGAGGTTGGTTTATTATTTTAGCACTAAAATCCTTTCTGTCAGCTGAAGAAAATTTTTGAATCTAAATTATTGGTTAGTATTTAAAAGAACTCTGTCACCTGAAAACATAAAATTAATTTCACTATCATAATCTTTCAAGATCATACACTTCAATGTTTTGAGAATGGATATCTTTATTGGGACGTTAACTATTAGAAAGCCCATCCGAAGAAAAAATAACTGAAGGCAATGAAGCACAAACTTTTAACTAAAAACTAATTGAAAAGGCTATACAAGATGTCTATTTGAGACTTCGTCATACCGGAGACGCTGACTATAATATCTTCCAAAACAAAATTGTAACACAACAAGATTATATGTAAAGTGGTCCATATCAATGAATATTCTTTGTCAATTTTTGATAAACTTTTGCAAAATAAAATCATTAAAGAAAAGCGAAAATATTTTGTATTCACGAAAGGTATTCCAACTGACAAGGGAAACAGATAATATTTTCTTGGCTTACAATCCAGTTGAGAATCGTGCTTCTCTACAAAATAAGTCTATATTTCAAATTATTCTAACGCGTATGCTCTTTCGTATTCTCAGCCGGGAAACTCGGCAGCACGAAATTATCTCAGTTGAGTTTTTAACTGATTCACTATATTTCTGTTGAGATGTCATATGAACCGCAAAATGCTGTTCATTATAGGAGAAAAGAGAGCATAGGTCTGGTTAAAAAATTATTGTACTTTAGGTTAAGAGTAATTTAATTTCCGTTCGTCACCACAGTTAACGGAAGGGATTCAAATTTTTTATGGTCAAGAATTAGCCAATCAGTAGCGTACTACAAAATTATTTAGGTAATACTACAGTCGCTATAACAACAATAATAGTAACTCAATTATGTATATACTTTGAAAATATTGTAGAAAGAGAGCTAAAGAGATAAATGTCAAGCACTCTCTAACAAACTTTGGGTAAAGCCCAAAATACATTACAATTTAAACGTTCTGCATCTCTCAAACTTTTTAAGAAAAATATACAAAAATCAACTCCACTATATTTATAATAAACAACTTAATATTATTCAGTGTACAAATTTTCATGCCTACCACTGTTTTTAAAACTCGCACCAACTTCAACAAAATTTGTTTAGTTGTGCGCACCTAATGCCAACTGCAGCCACTTTAGGCACGTTGATATTTCTACTTTGTTTACTAAATGCCGCCGCTAGAGTCGCCTATCATGCCGGTGTCTGCTTAAGCCAACACTGTCACTGACATCTGATAGCGCCAAGAAAAGTTTTTTTTTTCAAGTCTCTTGTCTGTCGGCTGACTTGCATGCTCGTTGGCCAAGCAACGCACACTTATTTTGTGACGCGAAATAGACTCGTCTCGCCAAAGTTTTCATTATTTAGAACTAAAGAACATACACAACATAGCATGCATGACAGAGTATAACATAACATGACACAGCATAACATAACATAGTACAGCACAGCCTTTCACATATAATATATAAAGAACAGAGCACAGTATAGCATAACATAACAAAGCCTAGCATAGCAATGCATTACATAGCATAGCATAACTATGCATGCATTTCAACTAGAATATAGAAAGAACACAGTATATAATAACTTAGCAGAGCATAGCATTACAGAGCGCAACTTAACATAACATAACAGAACATACATAGCATAACATAGCTTAGCACATCACATCGTATCGTTTGCAACATATGAAAAACACAGCACAGCAAAACATAGCAATGCAAGTCATAACATAGTACATAGTAGACACTACGAATATTCAACTGGGGCGTACATGCATACACTTATGAACAAAATAATAGGTGTGCATTTAGCTGGTACTGTTTTTAGCCAAATGCTGTTGTAACCGTTACTTTTTTTTTGATACCGTTACATTTTTACAATGAAGGCGAAAGAGGTAATGCAACAAATTGCATTACTATTTTGTTAATTTTGCGTTTGAGTGACAAGTTATCATTGCTTCATTAATTAATTCAGCGGAAGTTGGCCTAAACGTTAGCTCACGGACAATTCGGCGTCAATTAGTGAACGATAATGTAACGGGGCGTAATGCCAGAAAAATTCCTCTTCTAAGAAAGGTCCACATACAGAAGAGAAAAAAGCTTTTGCCGCTGAACATTAAAATTGGTGCGGTCCCACTGGAGAAAAAAGTGGCGAAATATTTTATTCAGTGACGAAGTTAAGATTAATTTTTATGGAAAATAATTATATAATTATCATTACAAAGAATTTGATTGTAGATACACCAAAAAGACATTAAGCATCGGGGCGGCAACATAATGGTGTGGGGATGTTTAAACTGGCAAAGCGTTGGTCCGTTAGTTTGGATAAAGGACACAATGACCGCCATTGAGAACAGAGACATTTTACAAAACGTGTTGCTACCATACGCTGAAGAAAACATGCCGCTGAGATGGAGTTATCAACCAGATAACTACCCGAAAAATACATCGGTTGGTATCTGAGTGGTTCAGGGGTGCAAATGTGACCTGTATGCACTGGCCTAGTCAATCTTCTTAACTCAACCGGATTGAAAGCTTGTAAAGTGACCTTAAGAGGAGATTGACAGCGTTTTAGCTATTAGGAACCTGCCAAAAGCTAATTCAATCTATGCTGAATAGAATTGGAAAGCTAATGAAAACCCACGGATGATATACAGGTTATCCAAAACCCATGGAACGAAAAGAGGATAACTTGAATTTTTATTTAGAAAAAAACATTTTACACGTATTATTTTGATCAAGAAAAGAAAGAAAAGAAAGACTTTCGACATATTTATGTTTAATAAAGTAAAGCGTAAATATGTCTATAACAAACTTGTTTTAAATGCAAGTTCTTCGATGTTATTAAATATAAAGAGTCGGAGTTATTAAATAAAAACTGTATACACCTATTATTTTGTCCATAAGTGTACATATATATTTTCGTAAACCAGCTTTCATTTGCGGTTTACTGCTCATTCACTTTTTTCTTTGTTAGTTAATTTGCCCACTCAAGAACACAAAGTATGTGATGCTATACCGAGAAAGAGCAAGAGTACCTAAATACACATAGCGGATATGTAGAGAGCTACGTACCACAGATTAATAGCAATGCTATTGATAGGTAGTAACTGAAAATGCCACGCTTACCTACTCGCATGCTAAAGTAGTGACGGCCGTCAATTCGGTCCTCTGCCGAAGACACACTGAAACGCATACAACTACAAAATGTATGTACATATGTTTACAGACATATGGACACACACCCAACTAATTAAATGGGCAATGACCAGCGCGTACGCGGATGCTCTGCGCTGTGTTTGGTTGCTGCCTTTCCAAGCCGCAGCTAATTGCTGATAAGCAATTGAGTGTGAGATTCCGAGTTTTTTGCTTTTCTTTTCACAGGCTACAGAAGTAAGCGTAAAATTTAGTTATGTAAGCTTGGCGGTAGGCTTATGTGTCATTGTATACATATGTATGTTTAGTATGCGGCTGTGTGTGGAACCCATGTCAGCTGAGATTAAACGAATTCTTATGGATTTATAGGCGCTGGTCACCAAAGCAGGAGTTTTAAACATATATAAAATTGTAAATGCATACATACATACACAGTTATAAACTTACATACATGTGTTAACATGTGTGTACATAATCAGCCAAGTTTGAGATTATCTTTTTGACAATAACCTAACAAAACGAACAAAGGTGTATGCAAATGAGACTGTCCAAGAGGGGCAAGAAATGGCAAAAACTAACAACAACCAAAAAGACAGCAACAACAAATGCCATAAATAACCACTAACATTACCGCTACAACAACAACTATAATAACAACAACATTAAAAAAAGCAAACAACAACAACGACTGCAGCATTTGCAAAAACAACAACAATAACAGCAACAAAAATTACAACAACAACACAAACGACTACAACTTCCATTACAACAACACAAACAACTAAAACTACTATTACAACAAAAAAATTACTGCCAACGCAACAACAACAGCTCCAACAAAAAACAAACAACAAAATTCTTTCCAAATATCAACTCTGCCATGCATTTAGCAAAGCCAGCCGGAAAGTTGACTTGACTCCACGCCTTGATACAATCAGCAGCAGCAGCCGCACTTGAGCGTCAAGCATTTGCTGTGTGCGGCCGACTGCACCAGATTCACAGTGACGTGCTCAACGGAAGACACAAACACACAAACAACCGCACTCTCATGCGCACCAAACAAAAACATTCAAATAATCTCTTGATTGATTTTTCGGTCTTTCAGTTTCGTTCTTCTTGAATTTTTTTCTCTGTGCTGCTTCCTGCGCGCATACATATGCATACATAGGTATGCATGTGTGTGTAGCTGCTTGTGTGGCCTTGTTGTTTGTGTTGTTGTTGGCTTTAGTATCAGCATATCTTTGCCATTCCATTCAAAACAATTCATCTATTCAAACTCAAACTCGATTCGTTGCTCAACCAAATCTCTGCTGTCTGGTCTTGTTTTGAATTTTTTCGAATTTTCTTTTTGAATTTTTTATTTCTTTCTTTTTGAACTTTTTATTTTTTTGCTTTCTAAAGCGTTGTTTGAGTAATCAAAGCCAGTGGAAATTGTTACCTTTAGAAGTTTTATGTTATTTGTGGTAGTTCAATTCAATTATTCATTTATTGTGTGGGCTTTTTTCCCCGTAAATTTTGTAGACAGACAGCATGATTGTGTAATTCAAGCCTTTCTGTGGGTAGTTATAGCGTTTTCTAATAACAATTTAAGTGTGGTTTATCAGAGAGATGTGATCTAAACAGAATTTGTAAGTAATTGATTTTGGACGGTATAATTTAGGCAGAGAATAGTTATAAAAAGTAGATTTCTAGGTTGTTGAGAGTTGCTTCTGCTGCATTTTTATTTTCAGCAACAGTTTTGGGTTTTTTATGCGTTAGAAGTTTTGTAGTATTTTTTTTTGGTATTTTATTTTATTTTTTTTTTTTTGCTTTGAAAATTACTATGGAAACCTTTATGAAGTGCTCAATGCTACATGAACTTCAAAGCTTGCTTGAACTCACTACGTCTCAGGTATCACTAATTCATCATAATTTCTTTAATATAACTGACAATAATGAACTCTTTTTTTCTTAGTAAAAATCGTAAGTAATAAAGGCGAAACGATGCCTAAATGGTGACAACTGAATCAATTTCACTAAAAACCCGAAACCTCTTTGACTTTTCTGCCAGTTTTTTTGAAACCTTATGAATTGTCATTGTCTGTGACTTTGACTTAGACTTGGACCAATGAACGAAAATTATTTATATTAAAAGCTCACTCCAATCCAGCTAATAGATTTTCATAAGCAACTTTATCAAGTAAAAATACTGTCGAAGATTCGGAGTTTACATAATTCAGATAAAATATCAGGCTAATAATTTTTCTATATTTTTATATTTTACTTCAGATTCCAAACCGACCAACCGACTGATTGAACTAGAGTTACGAACTTATCGCATTAAACTAATCACATAAAAAAAAGCGTATCGAACAAACAACTGGAATAAAACACATAAAGTGGCTTAATCGAATGAAGCTAATTTCCAGTTATTATACTTTTGATATATGTTAATAAAATATCCTACTCTCTTGTGCTGGATATTTTCGCTGTTATTTTCGACAAACCTTTTCGACAAGAAAGTTGATCTCTGCCTACTCTCAAAACGACTAGAGAAAGGACAAATCGAAGACAGCTTTCAATAAGTTCTTGTAGATCAGTGATGCATCTAGTCAAGTAGCAAAGTATGTCAATATACGAGAAAGAGAGAAAAGAATAGTAACGGTAGTAGTATGATATACTGAGAGAGAGAGCGGTGAATTATTGGTAATAGTATGACCCCTTTTTCTTTTGACAAATCGAAGAGAAAAATTTTTAGTAGTCATCTGCCTTTAGACGCTCTTTCAAATTGCAGACAATCTGTCACTAAAGCTACCACTTTTTCATAACTTCGTCAGCTTATGACAGTATAGATCCGAGATATACAAAGACCATATTTCAAAATTGTTCAATAATAGCAATTCCAATTGATATAAAGCCATATTCTCACTACTCATTCAAGTTGAAGAATGAACTACAATAAAATTTTTTTTTTAATTTTTGAGAAATAATCGCATGATAGAAGGATATACATTAATATCAACTCAACGAATACTAAAACAAATGGCACAGACTTATTTGTATCGTTTTAGGTCTGGTCCAACTAACCTAAAAACAATTTTGGAATTAACAAGTATCTTATAATTGTATAATATATTTTCTTAAACCTCCAGAGCTTAGTCTTGTGTTTTTTTTTTACCATATGGTGGTGGTCATCCTACCTGTGTGGTATAGCCACTAAAACATACCCCCCTTCTATCATGTAATTTTTCTTTTTTTACTTAGCTGACTTTTTGAAAAAATTCTTAGAAAAAATTGCGGAGCAGTCAGAATCTAACCTAAGAAATTAAGAATAACATAGATTGACGAACTTGATCAACTAATTCAAGGCGAAATCATAGTGCGATTTATTAAAACACGACGAATAAGATGGCTACGTTATGTGACAAGAATGAAAAGAAAGATTCAAGAGCTCAAAGACAAGTAATGGACGCGAAAGCATACAACAGCAAAGCAAGAAGGTGGCCAAAATCAAGATGGATGTACGAAGTGAATAAAGATCGGAAGAAACTCTAACTGGAAAACTGCCGAGAGACAGCAAATGACAAAGCAACTTGGAGGCGCAACGTTAAGAGGCTAAAGCTCAAAAAGAGCTGTAGGACCAAATGATGAAAATAAGAACCTAGTGAACAATACAGACTAATGCCTTATTGGTTGACACCACTGCGTCAAAGTTGACGAAGAAATAGGCGAGAGTGTTAACTTCAGTTACGATCATTTCTCCTTTTATTAATTTTTTAAGGCATTGACAGAAGAAATAAAATCACTTTTGGCAGTCATGGCTCTCTTTCTGATTTCGACTCCATTTTCAGCTAGGCCAAGAACCACAAATATTGAAACTCTATCAGCTATAATGCAGCTGGATTCCAACTCAGTTTTTATATTTCATACTGAAATGCAATTTATGGCTGAATATGCAACAAAAATTAATATTTCACTGATTAAAGTAAGAAAAATTTAAATCCGAAACATAAAAAGCAATGCAACACAAAAAAAGGACACAACATTGTTTTTTTTTTTGTAGTTTTTGGGAAAATCTACCTTACCATACATTGTCAAAGTAAATTGTATGCAACACGCACACAGAAAGAAACACAGCGAATCACGATGTCCTGCGAGTATTAACAAAGTGAATTGTATAGCAAAGCCACAAAGCCATTAATCGCATTGCTGCGAAACGGAAAGACGTGCCTTATTTTCGGCGACGATACGCTTTTTATAAATCCGCATGCCAACACTGCATAAAAAGGGAGGGGCATTGGATGGAGGAAGAAAAAATTAAAACGTAGCAAAGCACTGAAGTCGGCAAGATGAGTTCAATGCGCAAAAGCACTGAATTCATGTGGTTTTGTTTAAAAAGTAAGCACGAAGGCAAAGCAGATGTTTGCACTACTTTAGGGTGTGACTTAATCAATCAAAAGGAATGTTTATCTACCACTTTAAACCCGCACAACCGGAAATATGAAGCTCAATGGGAGGACTTAACTACAAATTTTGGACGTAATTGTAGATTAAAGAGAGGTGTCCAGAAGTGTTCGAGGACTCACAAATTGAAGCTTTTTCATCGCTTTAAGAAAGTCACAGGCATCATATTGCCTATTATTTAAAAAGGTGTACCAACGACCTATGAACGAGAGTACAAACCTCGACAGCGCGACTGCAAAGCGTCAAATTACTATAGGGAGTCTCACAAATTCCACTTGGAACTCACATACTGAAGCTTTTTCATGTCTTTAAGAAACTCGGAGGTTTTCCATCCTCTGCTTAGGTACGTTCTTGAATATATTTGATCGAACTTAGGTCGTTTGGTATTGCAATACAAGCTTCGGCACGACTTAGACCTACAGTGGAAGATAACAGAGACTTGTTTTTATGCCGATTGAAAGTATTTATATATGCGGCAGAAAGCACAGCATGACTTAAGCCTTCAGCTGAAGATATCAGAGACAAGTTTTCATGCGGATTAAAGACGAATAAGGTGTGCTACATGAGGGTCCAAATCTAAATTATTTTATTAATGCCTGTCTAAAGACGACCTTGAAAATTTTCATTCGAACACACAGCGTTTGAAGCTGCGAGAAACATCAGTCCGAATGTAGATTATTCTATAGACACTTGTTTAAAGACGACATTGAAAAAATTGATTCAAACTTAGACAAATTGAAACCGCCGAAACAGTCAGTGGAAAACATCAGTTTGAACATAGATTACTCGTCTAAAGACGACTTTGAAAAATTTGTTTCGAACTTATAGTGTTTGAAGCTTCGAGAGGAACTAAACCGTCAGCAAAAAACATCAGTCCGAGCTTAGATTACTCTAAAGAAGCTTGTCTAAAGACGACTTTGAAACTTTTCGTCCGGACTTAGATCGTTTGCAGTCGCGGCAGGAACAATAGCATTACACAAACCTACAGCAACAGATTTCAGAGACAATTTTTCGCCCCGAATGTAGAGGATTAATGTCTAAAGCTTAGAAATCGAAGTCGGAATGACCACGCAAAAGCTCAAAATATATCATACATGACACATACACCCATATTGGGATTAAGATAAGGTATTACAGCTTAAAAATGTAATGAAAAAATTACTTCCCCCCCTTAAGAAACACCCTAATATATATAAATAACCACAATAAAATCACTTAAGGAAGTCAGACTTACCTTGCTGTTTCTTCCCTTTCGTTTATTTCTGATTATTTCTTGCTTTTCTTCTCTAAAAAGTAGCGAATGTTGTGTGTCGCAAAACCGAAACGGAAAATAAAAGTTGCCAGTCTTGAGCGCTGAGCGGAATTTCAATCGCTGATATACGGCGTCGCGGACGTCGACATGCTGACCATTGCGCCGCGTACGAGCAGCGGCTAAAGCAATAACCGGCAGTAGTTTCTAGCACGTGGTATGTGAGCGTCTCCTCCGGCAACTCCTCGTATGGCTGACGATTGGCGAGCAACCAAATACACCAAGCACTCGCGGCGCTACTACAAACAGCTGCTGCTGACGCAAATGCGACCTTAGTAATGTTGCAAGCAATGTGTTGCAAGTACTTAAAAACGTATTTTGGAATATGATCAAAATTTATACTGTCTCTCTTCCGTAGTAGTTGTTGTAGTAGTGGTAGCGTAGTTTGGGTGTTGTGCTTCATGCGCAGCTTTTTTCACGGAACAAGCGCCGTCGAATTTTTTCGGTATGTATTTATGTATGTATGTATGTTGGAGCGACCGACTGACTGACTGTCTGTCTGTCTGTCTGTCTATGCAGGTCTGTCTCGTCTGCTGGCTGTCGGTATCTATGCCTGCATGGCTTTTCCTGCTGATCAATGTACTTCCACTCTGGTCTGTGTATGTAACGGTATTCAGCAGACGAAAAAATCAACACATCGCCTGCTCCTCCTCCTCTCAGCTTGCCTCAGTTTGCTTCACGAGAACACACGTTTGTGCATATGTGTGTATGTATATAACGGTAACAACATGACAAATTTCCACCAACAAGCAACTATTATTATGCGACTCCTTTTACCGTTGTACCGTTATTGCATAGCATGAGGCGCTTGCCCCGACAAAAAGCTTTCAATACACTTGAGCTACTGGCGCTGCTGGCGACAAGGATGAAGGACGAAAGAGTGAAAATGCAAAACGTTGCGCATAGAAAACAGTAGAGTACGAGAACCGGCGAAAAACGTTTGTATGTATACAGTGTTTTGTGTGTTGTTGTAAAAAAAGTAGACGTCGAAAAACGGGCGCACGAACGAACGAACAAACAATTGTAGGGAGCGTTGCACGAACCGAAACAATGATAATAACACAGCAACAACAACAACAATGAATAACTGTATGTGTGTGTGTGTGTCGGTGTAACAGAAACAAACTGAATGCAAAACTAACAGCACCGCTTTTGAACGGAATTCAGTAGTTATCCTTTATTATCCTTTGCGTTTTTTTATTTATGCTTTGTTATTATTGTTATAAGTTTTGACATACACGCCACACATGTATTTTAGGTGTGTTTGAATGTTGCTGTTACTTCAGCACTGCGCCAACACTAAAGACAACACATTGTCGGCGGCGATTTGTTGCAAGTTGTATATGTGTGTTGCAAGTCGATTTTTTAATTTTATATATTTTTTAAAATTTTTACATAATTTTGTTTTTGTATTTTATTGAATTTTTTTTATTTGCAACTTACGTTATTTTTCGTTAGCAATAATGCTTTATAACTGTTTTCTTGTATTTTTCGCCGAATTTAAGCACTTTAACATACTTTCTGCACTTTTTACACTGTGTTACACATTTATTTATTTTTTCCCAAAACACAAAATTAATCACAAATAGTTACAGCTGAAAAAATAGAAAAAATAAATATATTTTTATGATTTATCATATGACAAACATTAATCTAGCTGTTTGCACTACAACAAAAAATGTGCTTGTAGCGCCGTCAATTAGTTAGCACTGCAAGAAAAAATGTTGCTAGTGAGGCGGCGTCTTGCTTGTACGTGCCACACGCGCAACTCTTAACACTGCCAACACGCAGTTTTCACATTCATAACGGGAGACAAGCGCGACACTTCGCAAATGCATAACATTTTTCACAAAAATTACTTTTTTATACACTTTTTGTATATTATTTATTGCTATTTTCTTTATGCTCACGCACTTTTTGTCTTTACCGATTTATTGCGGCACTTTTTCCTATCAGATTTACAGATTTTATCGATTTTTTAGCCGCTTGCCGCTTACACTTTGCACACATAAACATGCTGACTGATAGGCGCGCACAGAACAAAAGCGAATACACAATAAAAATAATGCAAAAAACAGTAAATGAAGCGAGCACAAAGGATTTGCGGTGCAGCAGCAGCACGACAGCAATGAATAAAGTGGAAAATAAGCACAAAAAACTTAAATATATAACTGTAAACTACAGTTATTAACAAAGCAAATTTCACTATTTTATTGTATTTGAACTTTTTTCCAACAAAATCATGCATTAACACAACGTCACCGCGTTATTTCTGACGATAACACAACTCAAACGCGCGAACGCCTATAAATATGCTAACTTTTTGCAACAACTTTCAATTTTCATACAATATTTCATATCAAAAAAAAAACACATATTTCAAAGAAAACACATACTTTCAATAGCCAGCTCAAAAAATTATTTTAGACCAACATTTGCCACAGCGAGCCTTTACTTGTACTATGAATAATATTCTCTGCTTGCCGACAATAATGAATCCTCAAATAATTCACTCAAAACACACTCAGTTTTCAAAAAATCTTTTAAGCAATAATTGCACCAAAAATATAAATTCAAAACCAACATTTAAAATTCACATTTACTTATGCAAGTATGTCTGTCTGTTTGTATACAAGCCCCGAAAAAAGGATGTCTGTACGCGTTAGTCTACGGCGCGCAGTGTCTTGACTGCATAGCTGATTGTTTGACTGGAAGTACGAAACTCGACTGGTTCGTTCATTTGAATTGGCATACTGCGGACGAAATGTTGTGGAAACGAAATGCAGCGAAACGAAATTGCACGCACACAAATGCAGTGGGGAATGTCATGCACAAAAGCAAACCACACTAAAAAGGATAAACACTCACGCAGTGAGAGTGAGAGCGCGCAAGTGGCAGAGCGCAAGCGATAAAGGCGAAACAGTGTTGGACAACTGAGGGTTAGTTATTTAAAATTGGTAAACATATTTAAAAAAAACAAGAGTTTATCACAGAGACCTTATCAGTTTTCTAATCAACTTAATCTTCAGTCAAAATTTTTAATAAATTTTCAATAAAAACTTATTAGCCAATAATTGAAACTTCTTCGAATACTTTTAGATAGCTTACACGCTACCAGCCAGCTTCAAAGTTAGCAGCGAAAATGTCAAAATTAAAAACAGCAGCATCCTAAGGCTCGGCAAAATTAGAGAGAAATCATGTTTATAGCTCTTCTGGTCTTAACTACAAAAAGTGATCTTCACAACCAAAAAAAATTAAAAATTAAAAACCGCAAATTCCTGAGGCTAATCTAACCTAAAACAACTGAAATATGTTTAAGAATGAGAAGATCGTTTAAAGACCGAAAGGTACCGAAAGTTATTTTTCTTTCCCTTAAAGAAATTGAGCAATCTTGCCTAAACAACTTCGATTATCAGATCAAGATCAACAGAAACAATAAAATTTTGACTACACGCATGAAAAAAATATTTTTGAAAAAATATTCTCCGATTTTGCGAACGAATTATTAGTGAGCTGGTATCCTCGTGAGCGTGTAAAATTGTGAATCAAAGCAGGACTTTATTAAATGTCTAGTCAGACTTTAGTTGTAACGAGTTCGGAAGATCGCTTAATGTATTATATCCGTAATCTTATTTTTGTAATAATATATCATTAAGGACCTCATCTTATTGAGTTGTGGCGCCCCTTCAAATATATAGTGTTTAAGGTGTTACTACTCTAGAACAGGTTCGACTATCTATTGATGGAACCAAATTTCTTTGTTATGATATTGTGAAAGAGTTTTTCACATTCTCTTTCAGATGATTAAAAGAGGGGTAAAGTTTGTGTTGTTTTTAAGGTTTGAATATAGATAATATGATATAGAATAAATATAAATATAGATATTCGTCAAAAATATAAAAGAAGAAGAATATTGACTATATGAACTGGTTCTAAATATTTTTTACTCTATGCTGAAAAGTGTTGGAAAATTATAAAGAGCAGCTGTCCCAAGGTACATCGCTACCTTTCACGCGAACATCAACCATATGACCTAACTTAACCTCACCTTTTATAAGGAGCTAAATACTTTAAATTTTATCGTAAAATCTCCCACCTGTCCCCAACAATCAGTAAACAACATCGCTTTTAAAAAATCACAAGGCCAAACGAAACGGTCGAGTGTAGGGCAAATCGCTTGGAAAATGTAGGAACATCAAAAGTATAAAAGCAATAATAAAGGCATGAAAACAGGGATGTAATGAGGCAGATGAACGACTGCACAAGGATAAAGCATTAAGGCGAAAAAGCGATAACACAAATGGGGAACGCAAAAAACAGCGAAACACCGGAACAGCAGAAAACTGTGAATGTGTTGCGCCATGCAATGATAAAGAGGTAGAGAGAGAGAGAAAGAGAGAGTGAGAGCATGCGGGCAAGCAGAGAGCGCCAAATGCTGGCGCTGAGCGTAATGTTGATGAAAATAGCAGCAAATGCTGTCGCTGCTGTTTGAGTAGCAAGGATATTTTGACAGATACTTTTATGCATACATGCAGATATACATATATACGTCTGTATGTGTGTGTAACTTGTATTTATGCAGGTGTGTGCGTGCTTATTTAAAGGGGCTGCTGTATGTGTGTGCTTTTGGATTTTCAGTTTCAACATTTATGTAAACACACACAGCCGACAAACCAGCGATAAGGACGCGAATCAGAAAACGAAAAATGCAGCTACAGCAACAACAACTACAAGCACATACATATAAACATTTGTATGTATGTCTACTTATGCATATACATATTTATGTAAATACGTTTTGTCGACATACTTATCGCGCTGTGCTGTGTGGTAAGGACGAGGACACTGCCATACATTTGGAAATATATACATAAATACATATGTACACATAATATATATATTTGTTTATATGTATTTACGTCTATGTATGCAGAAGTATGCACGGTTCGTTGCCGTCGCCGCTATTTGGTTTTATTATCGCTGGCTCGATTCGGGACAACAACGATTGTAGCCGACAGTACCCGCACCCGAAAAATTCGCTCAGGAATATGGGTATAATCAAATGGGAGATTGTTGGGCATACATTTGAAGCTTTATATTTTTTCTACAATACGATTTTTGTTTTGAGTTTTTTTCGAGTTTGTTTTATAAGTAAAGAAGTGTGTTTTATTTTATTTTTTGATAAACAGGAATTTTCTGTATTTTGGGCAATTATTTCGTATTTTTGTGGTATTTTTTTTTTGAAATTTTTTAAAGAAATGTTATTGCATAGGAATACCCAAAAAAGTAGTAGATTTCTGGCATAAACTAGCAATGCATTGGGTATTTGGGGCGATGGTTTTGTATTTTTGCGAATTTTTTGATTTTGAAAAATTAAACAAAAATTTAAAAATAAAAAAAAAATTCAAAAAAGTAGTAGATTTGGTAGATTTGTGGCATAAACCAGCAATGTAAATATTTTTGAAAGTTTTGTTAGACGTTTTCAAAGCTTATAGGTCCACCCGACAAAGTACTTTTATAGACAAAAAAATATTTAAAGCACAATTTTTTGTCTAGCATGGATTTGGACGCTTATATATTATGCTTCAACACCGGTGTCCTAGTAAATAAACATAAAAACTACTTTTAGCTGCAATCACGAACTAAAAGGCACTACACCGTCTTTTGGGATTCCCAAGCACTCAAACTGCGCCGCAACCCTATCCAGCTACTGAGACTAAAATACATCTACAGAGTCTAAAGTAGACTTCATATACATATGTATGTCTATGTATATTTATTTTGTACACCATTTCATTTTGGGCATTTCCCTCTGCATCACACACACGCAAACACACGGCGCTAAGGCGTAAATCCAAATTATCATCCCTGTGCGCTGACAGCAACCGGAGTAGAAAATAAGGAGACCACCACTCTATGTATGTATGTATATAGTCGGGAGCAGCCGCAACGCAAAGCGTATCCCTCACACCGTGCAGGAGATGAAATGAAAAATCAATGGGAAAATTTTCACAACACATACAACAATACATGAGTTGTTAGCGCCTGTCGCTGCTGCTTTTACTGCTGTTATTCCTGTTGGAGTGCGACAATTGCGCCTCGTAACAAGCGAGTTGCAAGTGAAAAGTGCAAATATTCTTAATTATTTCAGCAATTAGAGTGCGCTAGTGTTTGCTGATTGGCAGCAGGTAAAGCGCTAAGTGATTTTCAAGTAAGCAGCGGCAACTTTTTTGCGGCGTTAAACGCGTAGCACAGCCACGGACAGTTTTAAGCGTTTTTTTACGTATTTGCAACACACAAAATCACTAAATTCACGAAAATTCTTAGGCTTTTTAGACTACCGTATTTCGCACTCGCGTATTTTGCTTTTATTTCACGAATTCATACACATTTGCCACAATTAGCGGTTCGTAAAGGTCGCTTGTGCCGCTGCCACACGCTTGTGATTTAATTATTCAATTTGCACAATTTATTTCAATCATTTGTTTACCACTTTGCCTCGGAGCAATAATACACATTTGATTAGCATTAGCATGCCACCGCCCCACGTAGCACGCCCCACCAGCAACACACGCACTGCATTAAATGCTGCTTTTAAATTGTTTAGTACAACGCCGTTAAGTGCTTTGCTTGCCACTACAGCATGTGATTTGCATTTTGTTTTGTACATAAATTATTTAACTTTATACCCAGCGATCACTTACTGCAATGTATTTGCATTTTACATTTTTCATTAACAAACACAGCTTTATCATTGAATATTTATTTCATTCACTTTTTTTCTTTTTTTGCTTAATAATGCGTGTTACGAACGCGCGCGGCATCACCTCCCCAAAAGACGGCAAAACAGAAACAAACTCGCTGTCACTCTTGGTGTGCAGCCAGCGGCGCCCGTTCAGTGTTGCAAGCGGTCGCTGGCGTATACTACGAAATTAAACATGCATGCGCAGCAAAGTGGAACGTTCTTCCAATCGGAACACCACAACAGCAGTGGGAGCGAGTTGTTGAGCGAGAGCGAGCGATTGAAAGAGCAAAGCAAGAGCGCAAAGATAATGCATGAGCGTGTGTATACAAATTATGTACGTTAGCAGTGAGCGGGTTAACGAGCGCCGAAAAGCACACAAATAAATATAAAGCTTTGCCGTGGAGTTTGAAGCCAGTAAAATTGTTTTATTTTTTACGCTTGTAATAGAAAAAATACAATAAAACCCAGGGCTAAAGTAGACTATTTTTAGTATTTGTTGTTTTGTTCATTTTTATCTAACTTGTCACACCATTTGAAAGCAAAAGCAGTCGGAAACAGTGCTACCATTATATAAAGCTGCCAGATTTGCTTAAACCATACCTTAATTTTTTTTTTACATGCTATGAAAAATAATTTTTGTTATATAATGCTGATATTAAAAAATGCTAAAACCGATATGTTATGAATGAAAGGAAAATTTTGATATATATAAAAATATTAAGGGGCACAACATGATACAAATATATAAGGATAGCTCAAAAATAACAATTTGTCAAAAGAGTTTTAATTCATAACGTCCAAATAAGCCGTTTTGTTGTTTTTTAATTAAAAAATTAATTTTTCAAAAATTTCAACCAATGAAGATTTGTTTTTTTTGAATGATATTGTAACTGAAAACGAATAGATTGTAAGTCCTATAAATTCCTCAAAATGTAAACAAGAAATCCATAAGTAGAACAAAGCAATTTTTTGATATTATGGAATATTTTTTTTTTTTTTGGAATTGAAGCACGTTTTAAAGTAACATAATATTATATAACTGAATCATGGGGCACACCTAGTGTGAAATTAAAAACCAAAAATTATATAATATATTTTTCCACATTTCGATTACCTTTAAAAAAAAAAAAAATTTTGTATATAATAATAGTTTTTGAGTTACAGCCTTCTAAAGTAGAGCCGCTCAGTTCAATCAGCTTAATCAGTTTATCTTTAAACGCGCTTTTCTAAAAACTATATTTTTCAAATTTGCTCGAGTGATTACTCGGAGACAAATGATCTGATCATTATTAAAAAGTTCTGTATAAAGTTCATCATACCAGTTTTTTGTTATGATTAATAATCAAATTTTTGCTGGCCAAAAATGACCAAAATGTTTGGTAAAATTCAAATTTTTTGGATAACAAAATAGAAAAAATATTAATTAGATTGTCAATTGTATATTTAATGCATTTTTGGCAACCCTGCCAAGAACTACTTTTTCATTTTTTGGACATCCGGTTAAGACACCGGATGTAGACGCCGAATGTACACTCTGACAATTATTGAATTTAGAAGAAATGATAGGGTCGCGGGTTCACAAAAATGCTTATTAAATTATGTGAATTTAATAAACTTGAAGATATACAAAATAAATATATATTCATATTTTTAATTTTTATATCCTGGACAGGGCTACGAAATTTGGAATACATAAAAGGAAACGTCGAAGAGCCTGTGAGGGACTAGCTCAGGTTTTGAGATATTGATCTGAAATTTTGCACACCTCTCTTTCTCCCAACGATACTTTTGTTTTTGGTTGACAATACACCCTTGCCAAAAAAAAGTCATTTTTGGTGAAAAAATTTACACTTAAAAAAATGTTATTAAGGTTACAAAAGAAATTGTTATCAAAAATCTTATATATTTAATCAAACAAATATATCTGAGGAGGTCGTTTGCAAATTTTATGTCGCTCGACAGCGTTTTAAGCAAAATGTGTTTAGAAGTTTGGGAATTATTTACACTACATTGTATATTCGATATTATATGTATAAGTAAAAAAACGGAGTTTTTGAAATTCACAAATTTTTTTTGTTGATATACTTGAAAAGTTTTGTCAAATATAAATATTTGTAAATATTTATTACTAATTAATAACTGTTATTATTATTAATAGGAATATATATTTATAAGACTTATTTTTGTTAATTTTTCAATTCATTTTTGTTAATTTAACTGTTATTATTTTTAATAACTATATTTATTTATAAGCTGTATTTATTTTTGTTAATTTTTCATTTAATTTTGTCAATACTATTAAATTTTGTATATTCTAATATTTTCATTTCCGTTTTTATTTAACTACAAAATGGCATGCTCTAAATCTACATAAAAACTTACTTGACAACACCAAAAGGGCAGCACTGGTCACTATTATCGGCTGCGAATGTCAACACTTGTTATTGCAGGTTTTATGACTACATTTGATTTGTTTATAAACTGTTCACCGACACCATTTATCGCATGAATTTCTCACTTAAACTGAATACAAACGCTTAGTTTGCACATTTAATTATCATTGCTTGACGCACCAAATAAAATCAAGCATAATTCACGCTTTACACTTCCCTGCATTATTATTATTTTGCTACTTTTAACACCGCCGACCGTACACACACTACACTCTCGGCTTGTTTACGAATGGGGCGAGTGGGAGAATACGGACATTCCACCTATTGGAAGCGGCAGCAGTGTTGTTGTGTAAAATGCAGACAAACACAGCAGCGGCACTTCCATGAAATAGGCAAGCGAAATGGAAAAAAAGGCAAATGTGAAAATTTTGTTTTCAAACACCACAAATTTCAAGCGTAAAACACTAGTAAACATTTATTTTTCCTACAAAACACTTGCCGCACACTTTAATTGATAGATTTCATAAAAAACATTTACTTTTTACACACTTTTATTTAGTTGAAACGACACAAATATAAACGCGACCGCACCACCGGACAATGAACTTATTACGCTTTTGCGCTCTCTCGCTCAACTGCTGTTGGTGTGTGTTACTGCACTCATAGTTGCAGTGTAGAGTGTGCAGCTGATGAGGGTGTGGAAATGGACGGCGTTGAATTTGGGTTTTTAGTAATTTTGCTGTAACATAATTTTTTTATTTCAAAACCAAAAAGTGATTTTAGAAAAATATTTTCCATAAAAAAAAATTTATGAAAATTTTTTAAAAATCATTTGCATATTTATAGATCTTGAATATTAATAATTCATTATATAAGCACTATATAATGTTTATATTGATCACCATATATATAAGGATTTATATACTTATATACGGCTATATATATATACGTATATGTACATATGTATGTATGTACTTATATTTATACATACACTGCTAACAAAATACAACGAACTTTCAGCGCCTAAAAGTATGCAATATTTATTTTTTATATACATTTTTCACCCAGAATCTCTTGACGGTTACCCTTCCGAAAGAAAATGAGTTATAAATAGTAATATGTACATATCATGATCCATTGATTCAATGCTAAAAAGGGCTATGTACGGGTGTAAACGAAAGTTTACATATTTGGTGTCTGGGTCAGTCCGATTTCGACTACTTTTGAGCGTAAGATGAACTTCCTTGAGGGTTTGTGCAAAGTTTTATGCTGATAACTTCATAGTGCTTGATTTGCATATTGGAAAAAGAATCAGATAAAATTTAAAAGTTTGTTATATGGGAAGTAGGCGTGGTTGTCATCCGATTTTGCTCATTTTCACAGTGTATGGTAATTCCTGTCTTTGGGTAATTTTAAGCACCAAATTTGATTGGAACTGGTCAACTGGTCAAATAAATAGTTCCTGAGATATAGGACTCCACCTAAAGGTCGGCGGTGCCAAGCCCATTGTCAAATGTTCACACCTGCTTCTAAAAAGATTTTCACTACCATTTTGATTGTGAAATTTATTGCTTGTTGCGCATTTATTAGATGAGTTATTGCACTTTTTGTAGTTTTCTATATAACCGTTATATGTGAGAGTGTGCGTGGTTATAAACTGATTTAACACAATTCTAAAGCGTATGATAAAGTTCTAAAAAGACTTCTTCCCAGCAAAATTAGTTGAGTTAGCTTTAGCGGTTTGGAAGATATGTACATTGAACCATTTAGGGGCGGGACCAAGCCCACTTTAAAAAAATTTTTAGGCAGCAGGTCTTACTGGTTGCTGCGATCTCCTGTACCAAATTACAGTTATGTATCTTAATTTAGTGCTTAGTTGTGGCACTTTTTAGACTTTCGTTTAATGGCGATTTGTGGGCGTGGCAGTGATCTTTCATACAAACTGATCGACCACAATCAAGTTGTTGTATGGAAAACTTTTTTACTTCACGAGATATCTTCACGAAATTTGGCAAGCATTATTGCTCAAGGTCACGCTACAATATTTGGAAAAACAATTTCAGATCAGTTCGATAGAGCATATAGCTAAGGATCAAAATCCAGTTCTTGTATGGCATTATTTTTATTTATATATTATAACCGGTAAAACCAAAGTTAACGGTTTTTCTAATTTTTCGTTATTTTGAATGAAATTTACACGGCATCAAAAGAAAAAAATTAAACGTTTTTTGAGCCCACCCTAATATATGTATATAAAATAATATATTATATAAGGAATTCTAGTAATGCAAAAACAATTTTCTCATAAATATTTATATATATGTATATCCGTTTCCACATTTCATAGCAAATAACAACCACAAATTTATTGTAATTAAATTGCATTACAAATATTTATTTATATGTACGCGTATATATTATATATTATTGTATATGTACAATGTATGTATGTATTTACTTCATTCAACTTAATTCACTTGCTAACAATTAACGGTAAAATACAATAACGCATAGTTCGTATACTTCATTTCTTTCAACAATAAATATAATATAATAAAGATATGTATATACACATGTACATATGTATATGTATAATAAATATATACATATGCATGTATTTGTAAGTTTATTTGTGTAAATAGATGCAATTAACAATTACTGGAATATTTTAAAATATCAAAATAAATGTATGAATGTACATATTTAAGGTTTTTTTTTAAATACATTAATTTAATTTGTGCTGCTTGCAATATTAAGTACAGTAAATCCACGCTAACTGGGCATTTTATATAAAATAAATGTAAACATAAGTAAAAGTAATTAAATTTGAGCAGCTTTCATGTTTGAGTGTATTGAAAAGTGTGTATAATAACGAATTTGCTTATATTTTGTAGTACAGTGAAGCTTCACTAACGCATACAAATATTTAATTTACCAAATTTTTATTTCAGAGGTTTTTTATTTAATTATTAATGCAGTAGCGCTGTGCCCAACTGTATTAGTGATTATATTTTGTCGTACAGTGAAGCTTCGCTAACGCATACAAATATTTAATTTATCAAATTTTAATTTCAGAGGTTTTTATTTTAAATTATTAATGCAGTAGCGCTGTGGCCAACTGTATTAGTGATTATATTTTTTAATACAGTGAAGCTTCGTTAACACATACAATCATTTAATTTATCAAATTTTATTTTGAGCTGCGTTTTTTTAATGATTTATGCAGTAGAGCTGTGACAAACTATATGGTTGCTTAAATTGTATAGTACAGTGAAGCTTCGCTAACACAATCATTTGTTTTATTTTTCAGATATTGTTTCTGAGCTATTTTTCATGATTATTTGTGCTGAAAAACTGTGACAAACTATATTGTTGCTACATTTTAAAGTACAGTGTAGCCTCGCTAACACATCTAATTGCTTGATGTATCAAATTTTCGATTTGAGCAGTTTTTTCTAATGATTTGTGCAGAAAAGTTGTGTTAAACGTTTTGATTGGTTACATATCATCGTACAGTGAAGCTTCGCTGAGTAAGTATATCGTATTTTTCTTTAAAATTTTTAGCTGTTTTTTAATTGTTTTAGAAGAAAAGCTGCAATAAACAATATGTAAGCTTACATTTCAAAGTATAGTTTAGCCTCGCTAACACAAACTAAATAATATATTTTGATATGTGTAATTACAATGTGTTATTTTACATTCCAATTGTTTTTTTTTTTTTTGCAATATATTAAACTTAATTTCTACTACTCCAACATAAAGTATACTAATAATTATAAAAAAAATAAAAATATTCAAAATATTACACTTCTGCTTAAGCTTGTTCCGGACAATGTAATTTCAATAAAATATGTTTAGTACACTGGACATATTTAGTAACAAAAATATTACTCTATTAATTATTAATTCAACTTTAAGCTATTTCACATCGAAGTACAGTGAAGCCCTCCCTACTTGAACTACTTCAATTTAATTTTTACAGTAAAAAATAGTTAACTTCAATATTAAGTACAGTAAAGCTGCATTAGCACAGAATAATTTCAAAATAAACTATTTATGACAATTTTTTTAGAAATATGAAATTTTGCAAAATTTAGAAAATTTTTTATAGATGTGGAAAAAATTTATAACATTAATTTTTTAAAATTATTGTGTAATCTTATTTAATGTTTTTATTAAATTTAATTATTTTTTTCTTAATATTTTATATTTTTCATCTTAAAATTTGTTTCATCAGCTCTCGACATACCGTAGATGGAATGCGATTATTCCAAAATCTTAGTTAAAATTTCAAATAAATTTTTAAACACGTAAAAGTTATAAGTATTTCAATTAGAGCTCTGAAATTTAAAAAAAAAAAATTTAAATCATCTTGTTAAAAAATATCGGCGTGCGTGTTAGCGCAGCTTCACTTTAGTGCACTTATTAACAGTTACACGCTCATTTACGCTCACTTAAGTACAGAAATGGCAACACCCGTTCCAATCGCTTACCCAACGCCATACGCCACTAGCCTTAATGTACCGTTATTCCACATAATAACAGCATACATAATCCTGACACTGTCCTTGACTGTCAACTAATCCAGCTGCTTGCCCTCCTCCTTATTCTTACGAAACGACACTGAATGTATCAACAATGGCGGCAAGTTGCCACGCAACATTTGCAAACGCTTACTCTTCCCCTTGTCCGGCCGGTGTATACCCTCATTGGATGATGACATTGAATTTGACGATGTTGCAGACGGCACAGTTGATAACATTTCACTACTCTGTGTTTGCAGCATGGCCGCGGAGCGGCGAAAGTAACGTGGCATAGAGTAATCACTTTGATTGGCGCGTGCCGCATTCGCTGTTTGTATGGAGTACAAACTCTGCGAGACGCGATATTTCTCGATGGTCGGTGTATCTTCGTAATTCTTCGGTAAATTGCTAAACGATATGGATGGCACTTCGGGTGTCATGCTGATACGTGAACCGGAACCGGTAATCGAAAATATGTCCGTTTCGCTGGCAGCGCTGCGCACATTGAAAGCCGGCACGCTTGTGGCGCTACGCTTGAGCTTGCGCGGTGTTGTAATGCCTGAACTGTTGGTCAACAAATGCGTTTGACGATCGATGAAACGTGGCGGACGAAGTATGACTTCGTCAGTGTCACGTTTAGTTTGCTCTATGGCTAAATCTTCTTCGGTAATCACATCGAATTTTTTCGGTGTCAATGTTTGACTACCCTCCGGTGATGAATCGGTGGTTAAGGTGAATGTAATGCGTTTCTCTGTTGCGCTGTCGGGCGCATCAGTCGGTGTTGGTGTGTTCGTAATGGTGGTGGCGCTTGCAGGCGCCACATTTTCGGGTGTACGTGTTTCAGTTAGCGTGCCATTGCCTGTTTTGCCTGGAAAATAGTAGAATTTTGTGGAAAAGATAAAAAGAGAGAGACAGAAAAAAAACAGAGAAGTTAGTAATTTATTTTTATTTTATATCAAATGTTTTTGGTAGAGATTATGGCAATGTTATGAATACGCAAAAATTGTATATATACCTATATACATATATATGTGATGTAAACCAGGCATGATCGAATATAAAGTTGCAGCTCGAGACAGTAGAAGAGACGTGCTTTGACGTCACATTAACGGACTCTAATAAGGAAGAGTTGAGAGCACAATGACAAAGATATGTTTTTGGATAAAACCTGTTGTTTCAGGTCGAAAGCTCTCAAAGTTTGCAAACACTGTCAATATTGTTAAGACTCAGTAAAAATAAGCTTAAGTAATAATAAATAATCATATCAATAATAACTGCCAAAGAGACAAAGGGTAAAGGTACTAACGTCAAATTCAAATAGACATCTTATGTTGTCAAATTTTCAAAAAATTACTGAAAAGCTTTTAAAGCTTTTTTAAAAACAGTTATGTTTTGTAAAACAAAAAATGTCTACTCGCTGTCATGAAACTAGGTTAATATTATCGTTATAAATAAGCTTTTAAAGCTTTCTGAATAGAATAACTGTCATAGTTTGTAAACAGAAACTGTCAACTAGCTCGTCATTCAAATGGCCGAATTGTAAAAACATCAAAAATGGTAAAAAATTTCGGAAAAAAAGCTTTTAAAGTTATCATATTTTGAAAACAGGAACCCTCGAGAACTGCACAAAAACGCAAAAAAAAACTTTGAATACTTTCCTAAAAATTAATTGTTATATTTTATAAACAAGAAATTTCAAATTGCGCACTATCCTAGCACATGATTGTGTCAAATTCTTGTAAAAAGTGCTTCAAAAGCTTTTCTAAAATTTAGGATTTTAATTTAAAGCTTTTTGTAACTATAACTGCGCAAAATCGCTGAAAAGAGCTATCAAAACTTTCTTTAAAATAACGGTAATATTACGTATAACTAGTTATATAACTATACCTATTCCAATATTGCTAAAAAGCTTTCGATAAAAAATAAATGTCAATTTTTATAAACAAAAACCGCCTACTTGCTTATCATTCGAAAAGGAATATTGTAAACTTTTTTCCAAACTGCAAAAATTGGTAAAAAGCTTAGTTTTAAAGCTTTCTCAAAAAATAACTGTCATATTTTGTTAACAAAATACAAAAAGCTGAAATTTGTCAAATACTCGCAAATTACGTAAATTTTGTTAAAAGAGCTTTCAGCGCTTTCTTAAATTCAGTTATATTTAATGAATAAAACTCGTCATATCGCTAGTCATCCTAATATATATATAATTTTGACAAATTTTTGTGAGCTGCGTTAAATCGCTGAAAAAGCTTTGACAGCAAAAGCTTTTAAGTTTTGAAGCTGCATTAAACCATAAAGGCTCATTCATACTAAACAACGAAGCGCAGAAAACAAAGGATATGCCACAATGAACGCTTTGCTTTCAGTTTTTCTCTCCAATAAAAATGGCGACTGTTACTTGGCAAAGCGTAAAAATATGACAGTTGCCTAACAGTTTGCTTGGCTTTGCGTAGAAAACTTTTTATGTGAACGTACTCATACAAAATCGTACATCGAACTTTTCTGTCAAAACAAATGTCTAAAGCAAAATGAAGCAAAAGTTCTATGTGAATTGGCCATAACTATAATAGTTGCTATTGTATAAATTGGTTACTTGCTCTAAAGCGCCAAATCAACTATATCGAGACAGCTGATATAGATAAATATGTTCAGAAAACTAACGGTACAAGAAGCCAATGATTGTCAAACTATTTCAAATTTCAAAATGGTAAAAGTTGCTAAGGTGACGTCACCAAAATAACGTTTAACACCGAACGCGCTAAGATCTCCGTAAGAGCCAGTTTTTCTCAAAAAAAAAATGTCAAACTAATCATTTTATAATGGTAAAACAAGTATAACAGAAAATGGCAAATCAAAAATGAGAGTTAGTCTCGATTTAACACTAAAAACTCGGCGCATGCGTCAATTTTATATATACAAAATAAGACAACATTGTAGTACAAAAGGGGGTATGAAAATATTTTGTCAAATGAAAAAGTTTTTCATACAAGAATAGGATTTTTATCGGTCAGTTTGTATGGCAACTAAGTCCTATAGTGGCTCCGATAAATGAGCAGCTTCTTGACTTGAAAAAAGGATGTGTGCAAAATTTCTGATAGATATCTCGAAAACTAAGAGACTAGCTCGTGTATATAAACACAGACGAACAGGCTGACACACAGACATGGTTAAATCGACACAGATCGTCATTCTCATTTATAATTACATCTTACAGGTTCTCCGCCATTTTCTCTCAGGTATCATAAACTTCGTCGCAAACTTAGTATACTTATAAATATGTAAAATCCGCTAATGTGACGTCATCAAGTCAGCTGTGGTTGTCAAACTAACTGACAATCGATTATGACAATTAATATCACTGCCAGCATTGAAAAATTTATATGCTCTCATACAAGGATGTGAAATATGAACAGTTGCGTAACAAGAAAAATAATTACATAATATTTACACAAAAATACAAAAATAATAATAATATAAATATATTTATGTACATATAAAGATAAAATAAAATAAAAATATATATAATATAACAACAGTCAGCACCCCATAAGCAAAACCCCCATTTCGATAGACCACATTTTGACAGCTGCATTTGAGAACTTTTTTGTTGCAATTTGATTATTAAAAATAATACTTTGAGCCAATTAAACGGTATGGTAATACAACAAATACATGCACAGGGTTATAGAGCGCTGTGGTGTTTTTTCGTTTTTTGCTTGAAAAACATTGACGGGACCAAGGGTGGACGGGTTAGTAAGAGTTGTAAGCGTATTGCAATTAATTTTCAATTGCAATTACAATTGGGTTAATCATCAGAGACAGTTATGTATGCATGTACGATTGTATGTAGGTATGTATGCGCTTGTAATTATTTAAATATATATATATATACATATATGTATAGAGAGCGTCACCATGGTATTTCCCCAATTGTAACTCACTCAACTCATTTCATTTCATTTTTTGTCATTTCGAATTCACTTTTGTGTGTATGTATATTTGCATATACGAGTATATTATATATAGATATGTATATTACTATATGGCATGTAGTATTTGTTAAGCAATGCAGTATGACTGTCATCTCAAGCCTTCTATACAGTAAGATATTTCGTTTTTTACAGTTTTACCTCTCCACAATGGTCGAAGGGGTAAAAATCTGCACATCAGTTACTGAATTATAATAATTTCTGGCACTAAAAGTAAATATATAAAAATATATAAAAATAATTAAAATACAATAACTGTAGTGGTGTAAAAACATATACATTTATGACAGCTTATTATTTAAAGATATATGTGTGTGTGTGTGTGTGTTGGTGTGTGTAGGTAGTGGTAACTGATTAAACTTAGAAATAAATTTGTTTCTTAACTTTGACAATTTTTTATAAAAAAAACATTCCTGTATAACCAAAATGCATACGGCATGGCAGTCGCAATGCACAGTGTAACTTGAGAGAACAAAAAGTAGATAAAAGAAAGTTTTGGTGTACAAATAAAATTATTTTTTGTAAAATTGAAGCAAAAAACTAAAAAAAAAGTTATAAATAATTTTTTGCGACTAAAATATGCAAAATAAAGGTTTTCGAAATTTTTCGAATATACATACATTTTTGAATACAACAAAGCTATTGAAAGTTTAAAACTAAAATAACTCGAATATGAAAAGAATCGGATTTTCGAAAATTTCACTTTGAAATACAATTACTTTTATAGAGTTGAAACAAAAAACTTAAAATAAAAATTATTGAAAAAAGTTTAATGCAACTAAAATATGTAAATAAATATGTTTTTGAAAATTTTTTTATACAAAAAACAAATATTTTTGTATAATTTAAGCAAAATCTAATAAAAAAAAATACTTAAAATTTGTATACGATTAAAATATGAAAAATCAAGGTTTTTGAAAATGTTGCGCTATACATATAAAATAATTTATTATAAAATTGAAGCAAAAGAACTAAACAACAAATTGTAAATAAAAATTATATACAACTGAAATGCAAAAAAAATAAGGTTTTCGAAATTTTCTATATAGAAATAAAGTGATTTTTATAAAATTTGCGCAAAAAACTAAAAACAAAATAATTAATAATTTTTGAACGGCTAAAACATGAAAAATAAAGGATTTCAAAAATTTCCGAATATATTATACTACAACAAAGCAATTGTAAACATACATGTGTCAGAATTATGAAAAGAAAATAGGCGTATCAATCAGCGAAACAAGTTCATCGTTCTTCGGCAGTATGGTCGACTTAGGCGGAACGGACTCGCATCTGCTAACATATATGTTGGCCTAACTGTTCACTCGACTAGCAAGAGTTGATAGCAGTAGAAGCTCGGAGTGTCAAGGAACACCCAAAAATATCCGTTGTCGCTAACGCCAAGGAGTTAGAGAAAGCTGCGATTGCAAAAGTGCACCCCCAAACTGTTTGGAATTTCTTGGTGGCAACTAATTTTAGAGTGTAAACACCACGAAACAAGTCACACTTATCGAAGAGAAATATTGTGAAACGTTTATTATATTTCAAAGTTTACATATATCCAACATCATAACGAATTTTGGGATGCTGAATTTTTTACAGATGAGTCCAAATTTAATTTATTTTGATCTGAGGGTTGTCGATTTGTATGGCGTAAGGATGGCAAGAAAAAATGTTACCTTTCACATATACAAAGGTTCCTTTCAAAAAGGAATTATGTAATGAATGCACTAATTAGGCTACGTCAGCAGCTAAACTCAATTTAAATGCTTTATTCAGCATAACGATCCGAAGCATTCTGCTTTAGTGGTTAGGGAATAGTTAAGGTCATACTACAATCCCACTAAACACCTGTGGGCTTATGTGAAGACGAAGTCACGAGAGCGCAACGTTAATAGCGAAAATGGGGTTATAGCTACTTTTCAGAAAATATGCGCATATGTACATACATAGCTCCTGAACTTACACAAAATTTGGTGCATTCTATGAATCAAAGACTGCAAGCCATAATAGAGGCCAAAGGTGTATAAACATAGTATTATTTTCCTTCAAAAGTGTCAAAATGTCAATTTATGTAAACTGTAAAAGTTTTTTTTTTTTTGGATTTCAAAAATTTTTTTAACTTTTTTGCATAAAACTGAATTTTTTTTAATACATTATCGAAATTTATAAAACGACCTTTTTCTAACTTTTGGATGCATCGCAAAAGTTTTAATAGTTTTACCACCGCCCCGTACAAGTTTTGGTTCACTGTACTGTAATAGAGTAATAAAAATCGATGTAATTATTTTTGGGATTACCGTTACATGAGTGAATACAATATAAGATATGGAGTTGATATATTCATCATTAACAAGGGTAAGAGTTTCAAAAATTTAAATACACGTTATCACTATAGAAGCCTTAGCAAATAAGTGCTATTAAATTATATAAATTTATACAAATGTATGTACATACATAAAGAAATTATTTGGGTGCGTTATATCATAGTTACATTCTTTGTTATTGTGTGAAAACGGACAGAAATCGCACTAGCACCACGCCTACTTACATATAACACATTTTCAAATTTTATATGATACTTTCACCTAACAGTATATAAATTATTCACCAATGAAGTTATCGGAAAAAAATTTTGCTTAAATATTTCCTTACCCAAAAATGGTGGTGATTGATGATGAATTCTCAAGCGACAGATACCGGATATGTGGAACTCAGGGCTTAAATCTGACTTTATATGGGTCTATCTGTGGGATATATGTACTAATGAAATTCAGAGCTCAGCCTTTTCTGATAGTTAAGCGGCGTTGTGTTAAAAATTAGTAAAATCGGTTCAATGATAGCCCTTAGCTCCATGTAACTAATATAAAAATTTTCGAACATACGATTAACCACCGGAACACCTGAAAATACATATGTCCTCGACATTGATCTTTAACATTAGCGAGTGTATAAAATGTTCGGTTACACCCCAACTTAGCACTGCCTTACTTGTTTAAACAGAAAATTATTTGGTGAGCGATATTTTTTTACATATGGAAATGTATATATATGGAATTTGTTCGTTTTGGGATCGGAACTAAACTCGGGAACGCTTACGAGACTGTCGTAGGAGTACAAATGATATCTATATTTCATTATTATTTCGAGCTTGACTTCGGGATCGGCGTTAGACGCGGTATTATTTTCGGAAGTGACATAAAAAGTTTTCAATAAAACAAGAAAAAACGTTAACTTAGGTTGCACCGAAGCTATAATACCCTTCACAGATACAAAGGTTCCTTACAATAACTTGATTCCGATCAAATTTCGTGAAGATGCCTCATCAAATAAAAAAGTTTCCCACACAAGGACTTGCTTCCGATGTATGGCAGTTATATGCTATAGTGATCCGCTACGGCCGTTCCGAAAAATGAGCATTTTCTTAGTGAGAAAATGACAGGTGCAAAATTTCGGATCGATAGCTTAAGAACTGAGGGACGAGTTTGCATATATACAGACGGACAGACAGACGAACATGGCTAAATCAACTCATCTCATCATGCTGAACATTTATGTATACATTTTATATGTAGTTTTCTTCTTGGTGTTAGTTACAAGCTTCGTGGCAAACTTAATATACTCTGTTCAGGGTATAATAATAATCATATATCGGTTGTACGTCTCGAAACTAGACCCGGTATTGCTTACGGGATTGACATACGACTAATGTATTTATATACATTATTTATATATCTATATATTTCAATTAGGTCATCGGGACTGGCTTCGGAATCGGGTTTAGAATCTGGTTTTCGGGACTCACATCAAAAATTTTAAACAACGTTACATATACATATGTTTGCTCCTTTCGAGATTGCGCATGTAACTAATATATTAGTACTAGTTAAATCGATATTGTTCATTCATATTTTCGGGATTGACTTCGGGATCGGGATTGGATTCGGGATCGTTTTCGGGACTGACATAAAAAATTTTAAATGCAATTAAAAATCACAAGCAAAATCAATTAATTCAGTTTAGCTCGCACAACTTGACATATTAGTTGTTAATACAAGCACACGTACTTACAACGGCAGTAATTATCTACATGCGTTCGCACGCAGCCACCTAGCTCACACAAACAAGCGTACGTATGTAATACGTATAACAATTATGTTTTTGGCAAATACGTCATTCTTGTTGAAATCACCACTGTTTTTGTTTGTTGTGTGTTTTAATGTGTTTGTATATACATATGCATATGTATATGTGTCTCTTAACTTGCTTTGTTATCTAAACATTTTTCTAAAGACTCTTCAAATAAATTTAGCATTTTATACAAAAGACATTCTAACATGTCTTACCAACTTGTCGCTTACGTTAACATATTTATAGCGCGTTAATTAAAGGCCAAAAAGCAGTGCGAAATCACATTATAAACAAACATACAAGCATATGCCCATAGATAATGGGCTGATTGACGGTAGAAAAATATGATATACATAGAAATGTACATACATACATATTTATTGTATATGGTTAATTATAACGGGAAGGTTGAGTGAAAGGCGCAAAAATATAATAATTCACAGATAATATGTGAAAAGAACGATAACAACAACCACAACAAAAATTGTACAATAAACGTAGTAATCAGCACATGATAATCGTTAAAAGTTATTTTGTGCGGTGCTGCTACAGGGTGGCGCTTATGGGAACACATGCGAGCATACACGTAGATACATATGTATATCATATATATATATATATATATATGCCTGTGTAAGTGTTGTTTATTTGCAGGTGCACAGGTGCTTTATTATTTTTATTGTGGGTGATATTTTATTTTTGGATTTTTACACAGATTTTATACCCCGAATAGAGTAGACTAAATTTGCCACGAAGTGACGTCTGTCTGTTTGTCTAAATATACGGGAACTAGTTCCTCAGTTTTTGGAATATCGATCGAAATTTCTTAGACGTCCTTATCTCACCAAGAAGCTGCTGATTTGTAGGAATCGTTTATATCGAACCGCTATAGCATATAGTATGCCAGCTAGGCAAACTGACAGGTCAAAATGAAGTTCTTCTATGGAAATTATTTTTATTTGATAGGATATTTTCATGAAATTTGGCATAGATTAAAAAACTTTTTTATTCGTGAGGGGTATTATAGCTTCGGTGCAACCGCAATTAACGTGTTTTCTTGATTTTTTTTTTAATTAATTTCTTTTATTTTCATATCAGCTGATTACTTCTGCCTTACATATTTCGAATCAACAACACCAACACAAGCAACTGCACCTTCCTTCGGTGCGTAATCCATCACAATGCGATAAAAGCGCCAAACGTATTAATTAAGTGGTTGCTGGCATTTCGAAATGAGTGTTAACACACACACACACACACATATAAATATGTATATTATCACTTAGCAAATATCAGTGTATTTGACAACAACAATAAACACTCTTAAGCAGCGACAAAAGTTCGTCAGTATGTTTGTGTGTAAGTGCGTACTTGAAATGCGCTTTTATCAGATGATAAATTGCCTTCATCAACATACCTAAATATATACAGAAGTATATATACATATGTGTGTGTGCATATATGCCATATTATTGTTTATATTATATTATATTGCCAAACTGAACTGATTTACGATGTACAATTAAGAAATTACAAACTCAATTCGCTATAATCAGTTCAATATGCGACTAATCAGGGCACGTAAAAAGGCGTTTATTGTATCTGACTGACGTTACACATGCTGATATATAAACAGGTATATATTATATACTGTATGCATAAGCACATATAAAACTGATTTATCAAAATTGAAATAAAAATTATCTACCGTTCAAAGGACGAATAGTTTCTAAAAGCTAATAAATAATCCGTATGAATAAAGCAAAAAGAAAACTTTTAACTTGAGAGGGTTAAAGACTTTTACAACAAGAAAAAAATGTAAAAGTAAAAATAAATATTGCGCTTATTTTAGAACGCGACAGCGCAAATAAAAGTTATTACCGAGATGGTAAGTGGAAAAGTCGTGCAAGCACACAGATTTATATGTACATATATATACACAATAAGTATACATACATATGTATGTACAATTGCATACACAAATATATTCATATGTAGGTATGTACATACACTCCAAAAAAAATCGCCACACTCGTTCCGACTAAATTCACTTATGCTTGGCTTATCGGCTCTTGGCTGGTAGATCATGAGTTCGATTTTGGACTGATAGGCCACCAGCAGAGCAGCAAAGCTTAAACGCTATTTGGCGGACAAAAAAAGCAAGTCATTATCAATTTTAACGCGGCAAATAGTTTTGACGATAAAAGCGTATCAGCCAGAAGTGTTTTACATAATGTAATCAGCTCAAAAAACTTTAAACGCGTTTTAAACGCTGTTTTCAGAATCGGTGAGGAAAATTTCGCCGAAACGGCCGCACCGAACGACTTGAAATTTTCGCAAGTCCTTCTTACCGTACGACTTAGTGAAAAGAAATAATGAAATTTTTGATGATAATTTTGACTTTTTAAGCAACCCTGAAGTGTACATTTTTTGAAAAAAATTAAATTTTTATGGTAAGTTGGATTAGTCAATGTTCATTCATTACATACATATGTATACACAACTATATTTATAATAATTTTTTTTTTTTTTGTGGCTTTAAGCTTACTTTAACACCTCTTTTTTCCGAAAGTCCTTCTGGAGATCAGCTACGCGATCAAAGGAAACCAAATTTCAACATGATTCGCCGATTGTAAAAGTACCTTGGATTCTGTAAATGTACATTATGTACATATTATGTATGTATAAATAAAATGCTTCTTCAAAAAAATATTTTTTTGTTTTGACTTACAACTGGATATAATCAATCCCAAGTAATCAATTTTGAAGTCATTTTTGTGCGCTCGGGTATTACATGTATAATTTAAGCCTTATGTTAGTAACAGGGTACCCGGGTACCTACCCAAAAATTCAATATTTCATTTTAAGCTCTCAAATCGTCGTTTTTTAACTTAAAAGAAAGCTATTTGTAAGTTCATTTTTTTAATTTTTTTTTTATTCTACGTTGTCATTTTTTTTCTTTAAATTGTCACTGACTATAAATATTTGAAGAAAAACAATTTTATAGAAAATTATTTTAATAAAATAAACAAAATATTAATAATACTCAGATCGTGCCTTGGTACGCGGTTGCTAAAAGACGTCGGTAATGTTGGTTACCAACATAAGGGTTAAGAAGAGAAAAAAAAAAAAGATTTCTTCAACTGCAATTTCCAAAAGTGTAAGAAAATGTATTGTAAATTTCATTATATTTTAAAAAATAATATTTAAAAATGGCTTGTGTACGCGCTATATATTATAACCAGTCGATCGTGTTGTAAAAAATGTTGTTCTTAACTGCACAAGCGGATGGAATGGCACAAGCAATAATAATAATTTCACGCAGATAACTTCCAGAGTAAGAAACTATTACAATCAATCTATATTCAGTTAATAAGGCCGACGAGCATGTCTAGATCGCTTAAATTCACTTTCTTAAATATGTCGTCATATTTAGATAATATTTTAGGCGCTTATCATTTATTTTTACGATACATACTAAAGTCACAACACCATTTGCAAAAGTATAAAAATATTTTTACTTATCTCCAGACACTGGAAGTTTGTTAAATAGAACTAAGGAGCGGTTTCTTCAGTATTTCAGGCGATTCAAAATGTATTTTGAAATTAATTTTTCAGCAAAAATAACAAAATTATACCGAGTGGCATCGATGTATGTTGTTAATTTTATACGGCCTAGAAATACTACTTATACTTGTATGTACTTTCTGATGTTATATATATTAGCCTTAACCAGTTAGGTTTGATGGTTTCAGGAAGTATGCCCAAAAATAAACATACGAAATTATAATTCAGCTCAAGCTCACTATGGCTGGGCACATGGTGTAGCAGAGTTTGAAGAGGAGAGTTTTAAAATAACAAAGCAGTTGAAACATAAACACTGCTTGATATGGAACCGTCGTTCATGAGAGCAAAGCAAAGCAGTACAACATATTTTTTTCGCTTTGACAATTATATTTGACGATCCGCAGTCATTTTTTTCGAAAATATATGAGCAAAAACTATATGGGAGATATAGCTAATGCTAATTATCGAATGAAATTTGTATGATAATAAACAAGTGATAAAGAACATTTATAATAAAAAAAATGTTTTAAGCAAACATTTGAATTTTTTGTTTCATATATATTTATTAGGTACCATTTGCAATACTCTCCGATATGCTCTCCGCTACCCTTTAAGACCAATTCAAAACGTGCAAAATGTAGAATTCACTACAGAACTTATTATGCTCATCCTCGAAGTGCATTCCAAAGCAATAAACGAAATTATGCATTCTAGAGCAGATTATCGAAGGATTGCCAACTGCTGAGAGGCTGTTGAGTTTCTTTTCTTGCTGGATATAGCAAACACGCCAGCTGCTTGCTATTATATGTTCAGATCTGGAATAAATTGAGCCTTATCATGGAACTCACATGGATACACATTTTTTAATAACAGACAAGAAAATGATTATTCATATAAAATATATACCAAAATAAAAACATTAGACTTCTGCAGCATTTATTTAAGCACAGCTCCTGAAAATTTGATTTCGAAATATCTATACGATATTTTTAAAAGAAATCCCAATAATTTCAATTAAAACGATGAAACAGGTGGTTAAGAAGAGCAAAAACCATGAGTGAGAAGTAGGTCAATAAAAGAGATTCGCCTTAAGCAGAGTTTTGGAAATTCTAAAAGAGAAAATAATCAAATCTTATGCAACACTATATTGCAGCAGACTTGTCACCCTGTCAACTTTTCTTTTACAAAAATGTAAAAAACTGCAAAATAAATTTTACAGCTACTTTACTACGAAATAATAGGTAGTTGAAAAAAAACAAGCTTCGAATTGACAAAACTTACCAGAGCATTAATTTTATATATTTTTTACAACATCAAAAAGTAGAGGATTAAACTAAGAAGCATATTCGATTGAAAGAGTCCCTTTTCCGATAGTCAAAATAAGGTTAAAAAAAAAAAAATATTTGAATGTAATGAATGATTTTTTTGAGACATATAAAAGTTGGTTTATTCGAAATTTCGGGAATGATACAAGTAAAAAACCAAACATTTAGTTCTCAGAATTTTTAAAATAAATTTTGAGATAAACCATTTTACCGTTAGAAACTCAACCACTCCTCTCGCTTCCACTTCTCGACCACAAATCGCCTATAAGTTATATTTCCTTTCATTTTTTATATATTCTCTACCTTTCCAAATGAGTCTAATATTAAGAGAATATTTATAGAAATAGTTTTCTTTGCTAAAAAGTCTAGTTTTCCCAACAGAAAAATTATGGCGAATTTTCCATAAGTTTTGAAAGAACGGCAGAGAAGTTATACATCTTTGTTTTTGGAACATAATCCTGAATAAGAATGAGCGAAAGAATGGCTTAAAAATTTAGAAAAAAATTTTTTTTTTATATATATAGAAAATAAATTTATTTTTAGACTAAAAAATGTGAAAAATATTATGAAAAAAATATTTTAAGGAAAAAAAATTTAAAGAGAAGTGTTAATATACAATTTTAGAGGGAAAAATTTTGTTTGGAAAATTTGGCATTTCCCAGCAGCAAAATTTTGACGAATTTTTCATTTTCAAAGTTTTGAATGCACGAAAGCGAAGCTTTACATTTTTGAGAATAATCATGAATTAGAATGAGCGAAAGAGTAGCAGCAAAGTTTTTAGTTTTTTTGCATTTGTAAAAATAATTTAATTTTTGGAAATATTATTGTAGAAATATAAAAATTTAACAAAAAGTATTTATATATCACTTTCAGAGATTTTTTATTTGCTAAAAGAAAAAAAATTTTAATTTTTTTTAATTTTTCGTACCAAAAATTTTGAGAGTAGTCATGACTTAGAAAAATTTTGTTAATATTTTCAGTTAATAAAAAAAAATTTGCAAAAAATCATAAAAAAAAATTATGTTTTATTTTGTTTTATTTTTACAAAAAACAACTTTTTAAAGAAAAATATTAAAATAATATTTTTAGAAATATTTTTTTTTGTTTTGAAAAATTAAAATTTTTCAACATTAAATTATATGACCCAGCAAAATATTGCACGAAGTTAATAATTGCACCCAAGACCTAAAAACTGCAACCCATAAATCCTCGTTTACGACACATGATGCTTGCAATTACTTTTTTGCTTTTTGTTTCATAATCACAGGAAGCCGTTAAATTTTTTTTATTTTCTGTTATTTTTTTATATTCAACAAACTTAATTACTGCTTAGTGTTACTTAATACTACTTTTTTAAGTATCCATTTGACTTATTATCGCACCGAGACGTATGCTTACGGAATACGCAAATACTTAGCGTATACTATATACATATGTTTGTATATATGTATGTGGGTTTGTGAACCGATCCACGGCCGGCCGAATGCTTGACACATTTGGTTATGCAGTTTCAAACAAATCGAACGCACTGTTTACGTGCCTCATTGCCAATAAAATGTAGCAGTCGCCTATTTATGCAACTACAGGCTACTTACATATAAATAGTAGTAGTGTGCTAAAAATATGCATATTGATAAATATATACATACATACCATAAGTATACAAAATTATAATAATAAAATATAGTATTAGTAATAATAATATTAATAATAAAAGTAATATTAATAATACTCATTACAATAAAAGCTAATAAATACAAAGCATAATACTATGGCTATACATAATATTTTATAATAAGTATATAAGTGATGCTATATAATTCTATATACTTCTATATGTATATATATGTAAGTGTGTTTGTGTTGTGGCAGGTAATTTGTTAAGTACAAAAACTTTTACGCACAAAAATACTAAAAAAAAAAGTTTATAAATAGATGGCCACGCTAAAGATTATTTCCTGGTTCGCCATTGTATTAGTATTAGTGAGCGACTTTTTGTTTTTTTTTTTGTCTAATCAGTCTAGATAAAATTTGACCTTGTGATGGCCGGTCGCACCACTGCTACTACTACTACCACTACCCACATGTGTACCACTACCGATGCTAATTTTACGCGAGGGACGTTTAAGCGGATGATGTGGCTGTGCGTCATCATCATACTCATCATTGTCATCATCATTTTCATAATGATTGAGACGATTGTTGCGATGGTGGTTGACGACGTAGCTGTTGTTGTTATTACCTTCCAAACGTCGCAGTAGCCGATCCTGTTCGGTTTCGCGCGGCGTTGTCGGTATTTCCTTGTTGGGTGAATGTATGCCGGCCAGGAAAGTCTTCGTGCTGATACGTGTCATTTTGGTCGGTTGATGATCTTGGAAGATTTGTGAATTTGCAAAAACGGCCAATATTTCGGGACCCAACATCGGCACGTTCGTTTGTGTTTCACGACGATAGTCTTCCTCGTGTATCTTTGCATTGCTGGAAATATGAAGGGTTGTTTAGGAGTTAATGAGTTTTGAAGAGATAAGAAATAAGAGAAAGAGAGAGATAGGTGGTCTGACTTCGATGATTGTTCTTCGTGAATCTTTGCATTGCTGGATAATTGAAGGGGTTAATAGGAGTTAATAAGTGTTGAAGAGATACTAAGAGAGAGAGAAAAAGAGTTTGCTGGTATGACTTCAATGATTCTTCTTCGCGTATTTTCGCTTTAGTGGAAATATGAAGGCATTTAAGGAGTTAATGAGCGAAGAAGAGATACCAAGAGGGAGAAGGAGAAAGAGAGATCTAGAGATTGGTGATATGACTTCAATGATTCTTCTTTATGTATTTTCGCATTGCTGGGAAATTTAACGGTTTTTAAAGAGTTAATGAGTGTTGAAGAGATACCAAGAGAGAGAAATAGAGAGCAAGATAGGAAGTATGACTTTGAGAAGCAAATAAAAATTTGTCGGATTTTGAAGTGGCTTACAAGTGCATAATAGGTTTCAGCGCAAAACTAAAAAGCGGTTTAAAAGCTTAAGGCCTTCAGTGTTCAATTACATACTTAAAAACCATTCCAGAATTTGAGAAATATTCTTCGAAAATTAACGAAATTTCGAAAATGAGGACTATTAGCCAAAAATTATGCTAGAAATTCTGGTGCAGAAGCAAAATATGCAATGAGAACTAACAAAAGCTATTACTGTTAAACTCAATTTTGCCGAATCTCAATACGATTATCGATTAATTTTAGACAAAACACCCACATTTTATTTCGGCAGATACAAAAATAGTAAATACCGATGACGGTGTTTCTATTTTCAGATTTGGGACAATATTCCCTAAAGATAAGGAGAGAAGTAATTTCTTTTGTTTTGCTGTTACTCAGTTAAGAAAAAAGGTGTGATAATATTTTATGCATAACCGTAAGCATGGAATACGAAAAAAGGTGTGCATCAACGTCACAATGCTTCACCTTATGAGCAAAAAATGTCGTGCGCGTGTACCTCATAATGCCGGAAGCGTTACGTCGCAATGGTTGATTACAGATCGGCACCGATAAATTGTTGTTATCTGACACTTGTATATGACTGAGGGCACTGCCATTCTTCTGCAATGACAAGTAGTCCGTATCCTCTTCGGGATTGTAGTTCGCTGTAAGGAGAAAGAAGTGATAATTAGAATTATTTTGCAGTTTAAGTACCGTAGGTCGCTGTTGATTACTTGTTTGATTATTGAATATTATTACATAAGAATTGATTAACAGTTAAGTAAATGTCATAAGTATGTCTTTTACGCTTATTAATTGCTCACGATATTAAGAAAAAATTAGCATTGGTGACGAATTCATTACATTTTGATTACTTGCATATTAAATAAGTTACGATTACGTCATTTACATATTTACAGAAAAATAGGTTGTAATGTGTTTCAAAGGTAACTATATGATTTACATGAACTTGTTATTATGTAATCATTCCGTAAATATAAAGCGATTACTTGCTAGATTACATAATATTCATATTTACAGAAAATGTGAAAAATTGTATTGTGATGTGTTTCAAAGGTAAAAATATACATATGTGATTCACAGAAACTTATTATTACGTAATTGTAAAGTAATTATTTACTAGCCGATTAAATTAGGAATAAAAATCTAAGTCAAATAATTTAGTATAGCTTTATGCCGAGCACTGGTATGTATCCGATCATTACGTAAGACAATTTTCAGTTTTTCATATCAATACAATCACTTACTGTAATCGTTACCATTTTTCAAGGTTTTATTTAAGAATTTTCACAATAATACAATATAATTTTGCTTTATAAAAACCAAACAAGCTTTTAAAATTACATTAGTTATATTGTAATTGACAAATCAGTTAACATGTTAGTAATGAAAAATAAATAGCAGTAAGTGACTAAAATACTCAATATCTCTTTATCATTAGTTCTTAAGTACCACTTACAGTTAATAAAAAAACAAAATTTTTTTTAAATTATTTAATTTGGTACAAATTTAATATGAACAAAAAATTAACTTCATCATCAATTATAGAAAATTTTTGTTTATTGAATATTATCATAATTTATCATTAATTACTTACATTTTTTTTTATTATGTTTGTATTATGGTTTTTATTTATGTGACACATTTAAGTAACTCATGAACTTAAAGTAAAATTAAACGTAATAATTAGTAAAAGTAATTCATAAGTTTGAAATAAATGTAATTGTACTAATAATTACTTTTAAAATAAAAGTGTTTAATATTTTAAATATATATATTATAAATATTTTATAAAATTCTCATGATTAAAGCAAACAAATATATTGTATGTATGACATTAGCCAAAAGAGAAGAGAGACAAAGAGTTAAGTTCAAATTAAAAAGTTAATATAAAAATGTAATTAAAGTAATTAATGGGTATTAGATAAAAGTAATTGTAATAAATTCTTAAAACAAAAAAAACAAAGAAATATTAAATTGCCAATTTTTCAATAAAACAAGAAAATATTTTGTGAAAATGTAATGATTACCAAAGAGTAAATCTACAAACAAAACAAGTATATTGTATTTATGGCATTAACAAAAAGAGGAGAGAGATAAAAAAAAGTAGTACATGAATTTTAAGAAAAATAAATGTAATGATTAAGAAAAATTATTTATGAGTTTAAAAGTAATTGTAATGATTTTAATTAACCAAGTAATCAAAACTCAAATATTTTGTAAAATTAAAAGTCAAATATTTTATAAAATTGTAATAAATACTTTGAAAATAAAAGAATTGTAATTTCCAATATTTTAATTAAACAAGTCCAAATTTGTAATTTTTAAGTCAATATATGTAACAGTTATAATATATTTTAAAAGTAATTTTAATGATTGCTTTGAAAATAAAAATATTGTAATTGCCGATTTTTGAATTAAACAAGTAATCAAAAGAATAGAAAATTTGGTAAAATTGTAATGAATACCTTTAAAATAAAAATTTGTAATTGCAAATACTTTAATTAAGCGAGTAATCAAAAGTCACATATTTTATAATATGGTAATGATTAACTGTATTGATTACCTTGAAAGTAAAAAAAAATTAAAATATTTTTGAAAATTATAATGATTCCCATACAAATACAAAAATTTAATTGGCAATATTTTAATCAAACAAGTAATAATAAAACTCAATTATATTTCAAAATTGTAATGATTACCAAAAAGTAATTGATAAAAGTCTAAAAAGCAAACAAAACAGTTCAATTTTTACATTCAATACTGTATGTAGTAAAAAGTCTAAAAAGCAAACAAAACAGTTCAATTTTTACATTCAATACTGTATGTAGTAAGTCCACAAAACACACGATTTTCTAAAGCGAATACCATATGTATTAATATCCGCGTTGTTCCCGATCACGGCAATCGATTTGGTGAAAACTCAATCGTCTATGTAAATTCTACGACACGTAAAAGTCATTACAAACCACTTATTTACGTAAATTCTTAAGAAGTCGATACACAAGTCTACAAATTCAAATACAGAAGTATTTACAGATGCAAATAATCATTGTACGCAAACAGGCAAGCCGCAATAATCGCGAGAACAATAGTAATCATTATATGCACAACAAAAGTCTTGCCAACACTTAGCGCATTACGGTGATTCATTATGCCAACATTACAGAATGTCCGTTCATACTAAAGTAAATATGTGCAATAATTGCACTCTGTATTTTATTGTCGTTGTTGTTGTTGCTGTTGAAATACAATATTTTTAGCAGTAATTATATGCCGATTTTTTACGCGCACCTTAATTATTCGCTTGCCGAAGTTGTGTCAACGAATTAACTAAATAAACGACTTACTTGTACAGTAAGGATACGTTAAATGTTACTACAAACACTTTCAGTGTGAATTTTCTCTTTGCACAACGGTAAATGGTGGCTTTCTTTTGTTGTTTGTATGTTGTTTGCAGTAAGAAATTTCATTAACTCGTATTTATTTATTCGATTTCTTAAATATAGTTAACTCATAAAACAGAGAAGCAAAAAATATTTTTACGGTCATTGGCCGCGCTTCGCGTGCTCGTGACCCTTTTATCCGTTAATTGCAAAATAATTTTTCTGAATACAGCGTAATCAGTACATAGCAATGTAAACAGTAAACTCTACTTTTTATCTTGACAGTAATGTCATTATCTATGTATGCCTGCCATCAATCTTTTCTTACTTTTTTGGTCCTACTAGCTTAGAAGACAATTAAAACAACCTTTATCTATAAGCTGTTATTCAGTAAAGGTATACATTACATTTACACATAATATATTGAAATAGACGCTTTGACACTTCGTAATCGTTTTGACTTTATTTTTTATAAAGCTCTGGAAAATTTCAATGAGAACTGACATTTAATTACGATCAGTCTTTCTTCCCAGTTTTTTCGTAACTCATTTCTTATTTTCCTATTTCTTATCATCGTAGTATTTAATGAGTTTATAAACCCCATTAGATATATTAGTCAATTAACAATTTTCGGCAATTTAGTGTAGATAATTTACTAATTGACTCAATTAAGAGTCTTTCTAGACTTTACAAACTTATTATCTGATTATTTTTATGACATTTTTTTTTTTAATTTTTGGAAATTTAAACCTAAAACTAACCTGGTAAATAGTGAACTCAAATTAAATCAAAAATTATGCTAAATTTTCTAAAAACCTTCCTAATGATTATATGTATACCATTATTAGCTTAGACAATTTGTTAAATGACTCAATTAAGAGTCTGTCAGACATCTAATCTCATCTAATGCTCATAATTTGCAATACACTTATTTTTTCTTCAAATTTCGAAAATTAACCTAATACGTATTTTAAAAGAGCCGAATGTAATATTAAACTCAAATTTAATCAAAATATATGCTTAATTTTCTGAAAATTTTAGTATGGAATTAACTAAATATCATCTACGTGGATAGATCGATTAAATTTTAAACAAAATATTTTTTATAAGTTTATTATTATATATATATATTACAGTTCTACTATAATGCTTTTTGAATTCATATATACTATAAAGTTCTTGCCAAAAGTTTTCTCTATTAATTTTTATCAACCTTATTTGATTAATTTTTTCTTTTTGGCCTTGGGAGACTCTCAAAAATTATGGTGTTATGTCTTTGAAATTGATTTCTTCATAAATATGATTATAATATTAAAAGAATTTCGTCTTTTTTGGAATTTGAAGCCGAATCAGCCCACAGAATATTGCTTTGAAGCTTGAAGCTTATTTTTCAATTGATCTTTCAGAAGTATATTTCCTTTTCAAACATTTTTTCTATACAAAGTAACTTAAAACTTAACAATTTTGACATTACTTTTTCGGGAAAACCTTTGATGCTTTTAAGATTAGGTTAGCATATATTCAATGATTTCCAATCGGAAGATTCGGTGAGGTTAGGTTATGATAACGCTGAAGTTATTATGGCTGATTCCCGATTGGAAATACACTGTCAAAAGCCTACTGAAGACAGATTAAACTTTCTTAAGGAGTATCAGAAAGGCAAACATCTGCTAAGGTGATTAATTTCAATATCATTGAGTTTATTTGAATGGCTTAAGACGTGTGAGTCCAGGTGTTTCAACTTTAATCTGCTACTAAATACTATAGAAGAAAATTCTCTGTCGAATATAGGCTTTAACTGTTAACAGTTTATCTACATAGTTCAAACAGTTAATTATAATTATTTTTCGTATGTTATTATTTCCTTGGAAATCTTATGCAATTTAATTAGTTCAAACAATTAACTAAAATAATCGTCCATACGATTTAGCAAATTAGAACATATCGACTTATCGTACTATATATAATAAAAAAAACATCACCTAATCAATTGCTCTCTTACGACCTTCGCTTCTAATCTTGATTTGTTTTTATGTCATTTATATGCCATCAAATTGGGCAACCCATGACATTGACGCATCGAGTTCTTAATACAGTGATAAATGGGTTAGTAATATTTATTGTGCTCTGGTAATAACAGAAATTTTAGCATATTCATTCAGATGACATATTAGTTTTTTTTTTAATTCTTTATTTTTCAACAAAAAGTCAATTTCTTTGGGGAGTTAAATATTCTAATTTAATTTAGTTTTGACAAAAAATTCATAAACCTATTTCAATAAGTCCTGGATATGGCATATGGAAAAAGATTCTTGGAAATGTAATAGAATTTACTTAACTTTTTCAGAATAAATTTTAAAAAAATTATTAAAAGAACATTTTTGAAAAAAATTTAATGTTTTTTAATTTAAATTTTTTTAACTTTAATCGTTTAAATATTTTGTTAATATTATTTTTTTTTTTGATAACTTTTTCAAAAATGTATTTAAAGGATCGAAAGAGAAGGTAATCTATAAAAATCAAAAAACTTCTATATTTTCCTTTTTATAATTTTTAATATATTTTTATTGATTTTAATATATTCCTTTCAATTTCAGTATTTTTTCAAAAAGAAAATTCAATATTTTTTTTCGAAATTCAAAGAGTACAACTATATCATACAACAACAACAACAAAAATTAGAGCAAATATTTTTTAGTTTTAAGTTATTCACAACAGTGTTTAGAGCAATTTCTAATAATTCAGTTTTCAAACTCGCACTTACACTTTTTTCGTTAATCAGTTTTGAACATTTTTTTATTATTATTTGAAATATTTTATCATTGAGCAATTTGGCATTCTATGAAAATACGTTTCCTCTTACAACAACAACAAAAACATAATATTATATACATAAAAAAAAAATTTGTAATTAGGTTTTCAAAATTTATATAAAAAAAATTTTTTGAAACATTTTTTTTTTAATTAAAAACATATATTGTTAAGAAATTTTGAATAATTAAATTTTCAAATTTAAAATAAAAAACGTTTTTAGAAATATTTTTTGTAAATAAGAAAAATTTTATTTTTAACGTTAATCAGTTTCACATTTGGGGAGAATATTTTGCATTTTACAGCAGCAAGAGCCAACTTTTACAAAAGATTTTTACGAAAATTTTGAATTATTAATTAAATTTGACATTAAGTTTTCACGTTATTACAGCAACAACAAACCTTTCTTTTTAATTTTATTATTGCTACAATAATAAATAAATTTACATTATAGTAACTTATTTGTATAATCAAGCAATAAAGTTGATATATTTTTGTTTATATCGTTTTTTTTCACAATTTTTCCTCACTAAATTTTCCATGCCGTGATCAATAATTGTATATTCATTAATTCATAACACAACGCCTACGAAAATAATCAGTTTTTAATTATACTAACAACTTTCGCATAAGAAAATTTAAAAATACTACAGAACAGCACTAAATATTCCGGATTTTCCACCAATTATGTATATATTATTACTTTGTTTACATTTTTAAATATTTAGTTTTTATATTGTAGGCACTAGGAACCGTGAGTACAAGTATTAGCTATAAGCCTGTCTGCTTATCATTTTCATATGACTTTCTTTATTTGGCATAATTAACGCTGCTTTACTGCAAATGACAAAAAATTTTAGCTACAGCTTTGTCACACTCGTATGTACGAGTTTATACATACATATATGTTTGTAGGTCTGTATGTATATATGTATACATATTTAACTAAACACTTCCTATGCACTTCCTTTAGCGCTAAGCTATCGCTACTCACTGCTTTAAATTTATGCGTGAGTATGTGCGTCAGCTAGCTATCAACGCGCAGCGGTTTACGCTCAGCTCACTCATAATGACTTGTACTTTGGCGTATTAATCACTTTTTTTTTAGAAATTACAAGTTAAATAATCACGTTTTTAATACACCTTTCGCACGAATTATTACGGCCGGTATTATCTCGAACACTTACGGCGTTTTTTATTGTTTTTGTATTTGTCAGAAAAAAAAATTTTTTGCTGTTTGAGTTTACTGTTTGTTGACTTTGTATTTTTGGGAAATAATTTTTTTAATTAAAATTTTCATTTTTTATTTTTTTTATATTTAGAATAAATTTTTTTTATATTAAAACTTTTTTTCTATAAAATTTTTTTTTTTAATTTTGCATGTTTTTTTTCCAAGTAATTTTTTTTTGCAACTCACCGATTGACTCATCGTAGCAGAATCTCTCCTCGAAGCAGTTCCACTTGAAGTCTTCCCAGCAGCTAAATAATTTTATTAAATTTTATTTTGTTATTTAAATATTTTTTTAAGATTTTTTGCAGCAAAAAGTGCTTAAAAATCATAAATAAACTTTGTTGTTACAATATAGGCGTAAAATATATAAGAAAGCGTTGACAAAGTGTCAGCGCGCACGCCAAAATGGTTAAAATATTTTATAACATCTACTCACCTCTGGCAGCAACGACACATTTTACGGTTGCAATACGTATATTTATTTGTAACTGCTTATAGCTTGAAGCGCTTGAGCGACGCGTACGCTTGCTGACGCGTTTGCGTGCGTTGTAATGCGGCGTTTGATACTAGCGCACGCAACAGCTGCCGATGCGCCTGCTGTCGCTGGTGTAACTAACTGTTGTCAGCGGGACTATGTGTCTATGGCGCTCTACTGGCGCGCCTGCTTAACTACCAACGACGTGCTTTTCGTAGTTGCGCTATTGCTGTGGTCGTAGTCGTGATCGTGGCGGTGGTCGTCGATGGTGCTGCTGTTTGTGTCGTTGTCTCTTCGCCGTGTTAGTCTTGCGCGCTATTACGTATACTCGCGTAAATCACTTTGAAAAGCACGCTTTTGCACTTTGTCGTATCAAGCCGCCTTATTAGCTAGCAGTCTAGCTATTTTCTTGGCTTTATCAGCTTTAATGCAAACGAAAACAAAGTGCGCGCAGTCTTTTCTCTATACACTTTTTGTGGCGCGCTGGCGCTTTTGCTGGCGTGGTCTGCTCAACTGCAAACAAAATTTGCAAACAAAAACAAAAAAGTACAATTTTTTTATTCAATATTTCATACTGCCAGGTCGGCGTGCGGCGTCAATATGCCGCTTTAACATACGAAAACACATACACACACTCACACATACAATTATATGTGTATATGTGCGAAAACTCACACACACGTGAAAAGTCTCGTCAATTTTTGTACGTCACTGCGCTGCCGCGCCGTCGCCGCTGCTGCCTTTGCCACACTCTAATCGATTTGTTTTTCGGCTACCACCTGTAATTTTACACTTGTTGTTTTTATTGTTACTGCAGCTGTCTGCTATATGTGCCGCAGTGTAGCTCATTCATGGGATTAATTCAATTAGCTGTTGTTTGCTGCTTTCCGTCGCTTACCGCCTGCCGTTGGTGTACTACAAGTGCACTTTGTTGTCCACCGTCCACATGACTCGGTCTCTACGTACTGCTTTCGCCTCGCTTTTACGCACCCATTTAGTAGTAGTGCGCGCGCTCTCGGCGCCAACTCACTTTGCTCCCTATTTGGCGCTCGCAACTCTTGGCGTGAGCGCATTACCGGTGTTGGCACCGGTTCGCCTCAACTCTTTCACTTTCTGCGTTCGCGTTCTTTTTTCGCTTTTTGTGACTGCATTCTTCAGTTCTTACGCTGATAAGCTTCAACTGGCGTTATCATGTTTTTAATCCATATTTACATTGTTGCCGCTTATGAGTGCGTTGTTTTGCTGTCGCCCTTTTCGACTGTTTCCTCATAACTGTAGTCAACAGGCCGTTTTTATGGCGCTGTGTTCTAAGTGAAGTCAGTCGGCGATCAACTCCAATATATTTACTGAACACTTGATGTGCTCCCAATAAGGCCAGTAAGTGGTAAAATGTTGTATTTGTGTAAATATAGCGTCGCAGTGTCTGCGAGAGTGACAACAGCGGAAAGGCTAACGCGCAATTCATTCACTGTGCAGAGAGGCGGTACAGTGTAGCGAGGCAAGGGAAATCGTTGTTAAATTTTTATTTTAACTGAAAGCTATTTAGTAGATTACGAGTTCTGAACTTATAGCAAAAAAAAATCTTTCTGATATCCAAACAATAAAAAGTCTCAATATTATTATTATTTAAGTAACGTTTGCTCTAATAACGAGTGTAACAAGTTTTATTATGAAAAATCCACAATCCGCTTGAATTGACTATAAAACTTTGTTAAAGACCCTATTTTGTAGTACAATACCTGAGAAGCAGTGATGTGATTAATAATTATTTCAAAAAATACTTCAGGTTCGGTTGGATTAGGTTAAGAGATCGATAATAGTCATCTCACTTGGACAGATTAGAACGACGGTCCGTTGTGGTACCGTTGTAGTAAACTTCTATATAATCGATCATAAGATCCTCATAAGTGGCTAATGAAAGTTGCAGCTATGTCTCCTGGTTCGCCAAAGCTATGTCTACCAAAATGTTTCAACCTCAGACTTGCAAAAGCTGGACCATGGAGAAGAAAGTGCCTGGATATTTCTACTTAATCTTTCTTCATTCAACTTTAATTTTTAATCTTATCGCATGAATATCAAATAGACAATGTATAGTAAGAACTATTACGATTACTGCAAGAAGAACTTTGCTAAGGGTAAGTAGCTAGTAGATCTTCTGCGTTCTACTCTAAGCCATAAAATTTCGGAGTCGCACAGTAGTTGGTCGTCGACTTAGCGCACGCGGGGTCAACAAGTCTAATGCTGCAACACAAGATGAAAAATACCCTATTTCAACCCACAAATCTTTTCGTATAGTGAAACTTTACTTTATTATAAAAACCATATACTATTTGCACTTTTAGGCATATATAATTGCCAAAATTTCTGAATTTTCATACAATAAATCCGAACAAAACTTTTCGCGGTCTCTCTTGCTTCCAGAAAAATTTGCTGTCTGGAGTTATTTTTATGAAGAATCATGTTTCTTAACTAAAGATAAAAGCAATGTGCTTCCCTTCGTCCGACAATATCAATCGTCCAAATGTTAAATGGTACTAGCAAGATGTTGTAGACATCCTTACAGCGCGTGAAACGAACACGTTTTTGAAACGAAATTTTTATAACCAATTTATACCAAGAACTGTGCCTTTAAATAGATCCCCATGGTCATATGATTTAAACAATTTTGACAACTTTTCATGCTGACAAAACAGTTTAGCCCGAGAGACATTGGTTATGAAAACTTTTTTGGTGAGAGTTATTCAACACTTTATTGGTTACTAGTTAAGTTGGAAAAAAAGGTGCAAAAGTTGAACAGTAAGGCAATCATGTCACTGGGTCTCGTAGTGTCTATATGTGTGAAATTCTAAGATATAATTTTCAAAGTAATAAATTAAAAATTGCTGATGATTCATGAGTTTTTCTCTATTTTATTTTTATAAATAGATTCAATCATACACTTCTGAAACTCTCATTACCCCACCATTCATGTTTTTGGTCTTAGCGCTTCCTTGAACTTTATACTAACCCTTCAGATATACCCAGTAAGCAATAGACCTCTCAAAGTGATAGAAAAATGTTTCATTAATATCTTGATACAGGACAAGAACATACCTCATTAAACTTACTATAGATACAAATTTCTCAATACTGCTTGAAATGTTGGCATCAGAAAGATGATAGCTCGTACCAAAAGACCTGAATCTTCACAAAAGAGAGGCTTGACAACGTAGCGGAGAACCCTACATTTATCAAACGTACCATTACTGGTAACAAGACATGAATTTATAAATATGACGTCAAAATTGTCCAACGATCTAACAAATGGCGCTCCAAAAATGAATCGAAATAAAGTAAACAAAAATACGCTGAAGGTCATCCCAGACCAGGCTTACAACAAGTATATGGAAAATTGGATTAAGAGTTGGCATGATTGTATTGACCCAAAAGGATTAGTATTAAAATACGTTGAAATTTTGATTTTTGTCATTCCGGATCAAATGTATTATTATATATTATAAATAAATATATTATTCTAGTACAATCGTTTTATTTACATAAATTTCTACTTGCATTTACGCCAGCACCAGCCCACTGTGCAGTCAGAAGTGTAGTATCTAAAGCGAATGAGAGCATACATACAATTTCAGTACGAGTATAAGTACACATTTGATGTTTATGGGAGAGTTTATAAACTCCCCTCACTCCACGAAAGAGCGATTAAATCGTGCTGAGCGGCATGATCTTGCAACTACAGGTAAAACGAATTCACAAAATGACTTGATAATTAACAGGTAAAAATAACTGAATGTGCTGGAACATTCACAAATTGAGGTATAATTTTAGGCGTAAGCTGTAGCTTATGTATGTAATATTGTATATATATATTATATATAATATAAATATACTTGAAAAGCTTTTTGCATTTGTAATAAAACAATATAAACTTAAAAGAACACTTTAATTAGTTTATAAAATGGTGAAATTTTCATTTAAACCAATTGGCATTAAAATTTAGATGTTTAAACTTTTAGTTAACAGTTTTTATCACTGCAGAAGAAGCCACAACGTCCGCTGTTTTCGTGCTAAAACCAGTTAAAGCGCGACTTCGCAAATTAACAACACAAAGAGCTAATAAAATTTTGGCAAAGTAGGTAAAATGCAAACCCAAGATGTACTATATTGAATGCATAAAAAACGGTAAATAAAAAACTGATTAAAATTCAAGTTAAAATGTAGAGTTAATTTGGATTTTTGTGTGTCAAAAATGTATTACACTGGCGATTTGACACGGATTATTTGAAAATTATACATCACATATGGCTGTTAGATGTCATGGCTGAATAAATTGCAAGCGCGAAATATCTAAAAGCATAGCAAAAATAAAGAGAAGGGTAGAAACAGAAACTTGGTACGATAATTTTCAAAGAAATTGTATTGGAGTACGCTAAACATGTCAAGTAATAAGGATGCCCCTGAAAAGCCACTAAGTTCAAAAAAATATTTGAACAAAAACCTTACTAAACATCTTCGGGCTTTCTGGAACGATCTAACAACAGCGCGATCACAGGATTTATGAGTATATAATCAATGAAAGTTTGGAAAACTCTCCAACAAGCTTCTATCTTAAATATCTGCTTAAACTCACGATAAAGTAGGAAAGAAAGCACGATATAGCTGAGACAGTACGCAAAGTACTTCGTGGGTTATATCTTGAATGAATAGTGATCCTGAGAAAGTTTTCGGATGCCACAGCAGAATTATTGGATCGATTGGACGCCAAATTGCAAAAAGAAAATTGGCGCTTTTGACGAACCGAACAAAACACCGGTTTACGTCTCAGCCGTCATCACAGCTATATTGGTCGAACTAGGCTATGAAATTTTGCTCTAATCACCGTATTCTCCAGATTTGACCCCGTGCCACTCCTTATCGTTTTCAAACTAGAAAAAGTCACTCACCGGGCAAAAATTTGTTTCGAATGAGAAGGTATACTTTAAAACATATTTATATTTTTCGGACGGGTTGAAAAAGTTCGAGCATCACTCGGTCAGATGTATTAAACCAAAGAAAGCCTATAACTAGTAATAAATGAAAAAAATCATTTATCTGTTTATGGGCTTAGTATTTTCGTACCGTCGTCATATAACGAATACTATTGTACTCATTTCGAAATGAAAATATTTAGAGACGTATTCCTTTCCAGCTGACCCGCTAATTCCTCAAGTTATTCAAAAATAAAATTTTAGTTTTTAAAATCAGATAAAAATATTGTTTTTTTTTTCAATTCACTGCGCATCTCTTACAGATGTTATTTTTTTGCAATTTTCCTGATGCGTGTTTATATTTTGAAGTGTTTACAAAAATTAATATATACAGCTGTATCTACATATGTATATACATATATAAATACATATATATATATATATATACATATACATATATATTGTATATATATTGTATATCTACACATTTTTAAATGTAAATGCATACAAAATGTGTTTGTAGCAAAACACAAAATCACTGCCAAGTAGCAATCAAACTATTAACCTGGCAATTTCATTTCGGCTATCAAGCAATAATTGCAACAATTATGTGCATTGAATAAATATACAATAGTGGTATATACATACATACATACAAGCATACATTTGTACTTACATATGTAAGCTATAGCAATCAACAACATTTCTACGCATGACAAATGTAGGTTGTTAGCTATAAAACAACATAACTCGAAAAATCAAAAAATACAATAATAGTTTTATATTATTGTGGTCACTATATACTTGTGTGTATAAGTAGTATACATATATATTTGCATATTTGCTGGTTTATTGATGCGCTTAGCGTTTTTGCGTCACCATCCGACATGATCCAACGTAAAAGTGAAAAGGTAAGAAATTGGTAATAAAAACAAAAACGAAAAAATAGTTGCTATACCATATACGAATATACAAGGTGATACCTTTCAGCAAACTATCAATTTATGATAAAATACTACAAACAGTTGATTAGTAAACAAATCAAAAAATAAAAGAAAACTTCATCGTTTCATATATTAATTTTGGTAACTTCTCTCTTAGAGTTAACAGCCAATTTTTTTGGCTACTATTTTTTATAATGCCTGGCTTCACTGAGCAACATTATAAATTAGTATCAATTTCAAAAAAATTTAACCTTTGTATATTTTGAAGGTACAAATATTTGAGAATATGCTGTGAAAATGTAAAATTCGTCTGTCAAATAGTTACGGAGTTATGAGCATATTTTCTTCCAAAATTTTACATGTGTTTTTCTCGAAACGCTATCGATGCCGTGATAGTCCTCAACCTTTACCTGCATTCATCTAAATTAAAATAAATTTTGTTTTCGATTTTTGGAGTTCGAACAGTATTAAAAATAAATATCTTTCACGACACGTTTTTACGCAGCATCCCATTTGAGAACGACTACTGTCAAAAGGGAATAGAAAATTTTTCAAAATGAACCAATTTTCAAAGTACATGAATTTAAGTTTTTTATTAATTTATTTCATCAAATGTATCTTCAAAAAAAAGATCACAAAAAATACGTTTTTTTATTTGCATGTGAATAAAACACCTTAATGATTCACCCATTATTAACAATTTTCCAATATAAAGCGAATAGCATAGCAATGGAGATCATTTTGTCGTTCTTATGAAAAAAAAAGGTAAAGTTCACTTTTGTTCACCCCAGGTTTTTAAATAAACGATGGAGAAAACTGCAAGATCTGTTGCAATTTTACCTCGGGTGCATGCAATGAGTTCTGCCAGAGTCGCCTAGTCTCTCATCGCGTAACACAAGAACTTATCTGAAAGAGGCCACATATTTGGCTTGAATTCGGAATTCGAACTTATAGTAGTTTACTTTTGGAAAGAAAAAATTGCATACCAATAATTTTTAAAGTCATCTAAAATTACTTAGGTCACTTGGATAGTAAAAAATTGGTCGTTTGTGATAAAAGGAAAGCTTTCAAATATGAAACAGAAACTCGCATATATCGACAAAGTGATTCTTACCGATTACTCGGGATCACTAAGAAGTATGCTGAAATCTTGCTTCAGTCAGCTAATTGGAAAGAGAGTGCAGATATTATTTTACCTCCTCTTCTTCGAGATTAAGCTCTACTTTATAGGAATGCTGGCGCCAGGCCAGTAATAGTGCTCTGCTGACGAAGTAAATGCTCATATCTCTAAAAGAGGCTGTACTCAGGAAGAGTATATCTATTTGGAGAATGATCTTCACGGATATACCAAACAAAATTTTATTCGAACTGCATACGCAAACCGAATGAAAAAAAAAGTTCATGAATTTTTCACCACGATAATACGCTGTCACATTGTAGACTGAATTTTTGATTTCTGCTTTAAGAATCACCGCTCAGCTACCGTATTGTCCAGATTTGACTCCCTGTGACTCTTTGCCGAAACTGAAAAACAACCTTCGGGGAACGCGTCAAGAGTCTAATGAAGCCATTAGAAGTCATTCGCTGAAGGCACTGAAGGTCACCACAGCTGAGGATTCTAGCAAGTTTATGGACAATTGAATTAAGCGTTGGCATGCCTAAATTGGCTGGGGAGCCTATTTTGAAAACGATAATGAAGATTTGTATTAAAATAAGGGAAAGTGTATCTGTTGTCAGTAGGGATCAAATTTGATCAGATGATACGAGTACTTCTATCATGCAACAACAACTTATACAACCAATTTTGTCAATATGCAAACAAATATTATATTTATCTGTATTTTAGTTTATTTCCATTGCAGCACCCTGTATATATTTGTGCACAGTTTAAGCCATTAAAATAGCATGTCTACACAAATATTAAAAGTTGTTTATTGCATTTTAATTATAGTAATTGATGTGTCTGTAAAATAGGCCTATAACAACCGCCAACTCTCAGCCAACTACATAATTTTAGAAAGTACAAATAATTATCAATTCAGAACCGGATTGCTTGGCTAAGTGAAACGAAAGCAAACGTCAACAAGATTTATAAAGTATTTCAATAAACATCAATTATACATTTTATGGGCAAGTCGAATAAGTATTCTCGCGCATAGACGGATATTAGGTTAACCCATGATAGTCGTGAATATTTTCACGAACAAGATCATACGTTGTACGTACGCAGAGTGACGACAAACGACAGAAAAAAGTCGCGAGATCAAAAACGATTGGCAGTACACGGCGGATGAGTAACACACCAACCTACAAGCGCATATGTTAATGTGTGTGGCAAAAGCACGCGAGTGCTTGGAAATGTTTATAAATATACGAACACACACACATATATACGTATACTTTTATATGAAAATTACATACATACATTCATTACTTAGAAATCCCTCATATTTTATTCAACGCGACTGCTCGTTTTGTTTTCAGCCGGTTGTTGTTATTGTTTGATTTATAATATTATAATATAAACACAGATTCGCATTAAACTCGTGTGTGCGTAGAAAGATCTGCCGATAATAAATTCCATAAATTAATTGATTTTAATAATTATTCGGTATTGTAAAAGCATTACAGTTGCCATAGTGGCGGCGGATATATGTATGCATACATTTGGGTGGGTCAAAAAAAAATGATATTAATATTTATTTTCAAAGCTATTCATATACACGAACTTTTGAATTGAAAACTAGAAAAATACACTTCTTATAGCATAAAATGATATAAAAAGATCTTCTTACTTTTGATTTTGATATGTCAGTTTGTATGGCAGCTATACGTTATAGTGGTTCGATCTGAACCATTTGTTGGGAAATTGTAGTGTTGTAGTGAACAATAAACTGTGCCAAATTTCTTGAAGATACCTTGTCAAATAAACAAGTTTTCCATACAAGAACTTGATTTTGATCGTTCAGTTTATATAGCAGCTAAACGCTATAGTCGTTCGATTCAAACAATACGTTGGTATATTGCAACCTTGCTTTGGCAAATAGTCTATGCCAAATTTCTTGAAAATACCTTGTCAAATAAACAAGTTTTCCATACAAGAAACAACCCATACATTTCATAATTTTTGACTCACCTTAATATACATATATATTCACATGTGTGTGCACCATCACTTATAGTTTAATTCCAACAAAACAAACACATTACTTAACCGCTGGACACCGCAGTATTGCGCGCCAACAAATGCAAAACCAAATGCGAATACGAAAGTGGAAGTGGAAATGAAAATGGCAGTCTAAAAGGTGGAAAACCAAATAGTGAATGTAATTTTGCTTTGTGTTTGCTCGTAGAAATATTTTTATGTAATTTGTTTTTCGTAGTAATGAACTTGAGTAGATAATTGCATTTTATGAAAGAAAAATCATTTTCGAGCAATTAAGCGCAATTTATGTTTCCTTAAAACTATTTCTAGAATTCGCATTAATAATTTAGAGTTGTTGAAAAGAAGTTAGTATTACACCTTTAAATATTTTTATTAAACGTCATAGTAGAATATACGTAGAGTAACGCCACTATTGCTAACCATGCGCTTTTCGAGCCATAAATATTTTATTTTCTTGTATAAAACTCAATATCGTTGAAGTTTTGGCAGCACCTCTAACACCATGAAAAAGCTTTAGATATATTACACATTTTTTTTTTGTAAAACTAAATTTTTTAGCTTATTCATTTCGAGTATAGTTTTTAAATGTTTTTTGAACGTTTAAAATTCTAACATTTTTGTTTTTTTGGCGGCAACAACATTTAATTTTAAACAAATTCTTAAGGCAATAAATTTCGAAATAGTTGGCAACAATGGCTTAAATTTAGTGGTGAGGAGTAAAGCGTTTCTAAAAAAAATAGATCAGGGCTTAAGAGCGCTATTAAAAATAATTTTAACCTCAGAAGTTTCAAGAATAGGTATGTATAATGTAAAGTCTCTCTGGACCCTAATCGATCGACTGGTTCAAATTATTTTTCGTTCTCAAATGAAATAAGTCTTTAGTGAAAGTGCCTTGTATTATTAAAGGGTTATGTAACTTGTAAATTTCGAAAAATCGTTTCTTTTATTTGAATGCATAAAACGAATCTACAGATATTTTAGAATACTCTCCGAAAAGTTGAAGCTGATGCGGCAAATAGTTTCGGAGATATGAGCATAAGTTTAATTTTTTTTAAGAAGTAAGTTGAGTTTTAAAAAATCGATTAATTTGTTTTATTAAATTAACGAAAGAAAAAAATGTAGATTAAAGCAATTTTCGCCGAATTTTCTTGTGCTTCAAAAAAGCTCACAAAAAGACACTAGACATAATTTGCTGAGACTCAATTAACATCGTTGTCAACCAACCGTTAAAGTTATTGTAAACTTAAGCAATAACTTCAAAACCGGTCACCATAAGCCAGCGTCTCTATATGATAGAGATATAGATGCCTAGAATGTTCAATAAAGGTAACCCATTAGATCGAAATACAGAATCAGGCAGAGGGGGAGTAATTAAATATTAGAGCTATACACACTATGAACAGTAAAAATTTACTAAAAAGTACATTGATATAAATTCCAAATGAGTAAATAAACTGAAAAAATAGCCCAAATACTATCTAACCCGTAGTTGGTTTGTAATAAGCACTTAAAAAGGTAGATTTGTGCGCCTCACGAAAATAATCTAATTAGATCTATTAGCCTCATCTACAAAACAACAGAACAATAACAGCGTCCAAGAAACTTCCCTTAGCCGTTCGCACGGCAGTCGGGTCTACGTAACTGGAACGGACCCGGGTTTTTACCCTAAAAGGGACTGTGGATTTGGCAGTATTTCTCCAAATTACTTCAGGGATATTTTCTGTAGCTACAACAATAAGATAGTAGATTAGGTTAGTAGTCAATATAACTCTCACTGTCTTGGGTCACTGGAACGAATCAATTAATCGATTCATTGTTGTTGCAAAAATGTAAAATTTGGCCACTAAATCTAAGATTGGTAACTAAATTGCTCTGGTAAGATAATTTTTTAGTAACTTTAGGGCAAAAAAGTTCCGTTATTTCATTCAGAAATTGGTTTTATAAAAATTAATTATACGCAATCCATAAAAATATTTTAGTAATTTGAAGTAATTTGAGAAAAAATAGAGTAAAAGCTTCATAGAGGAATTTACGAAAATAAATAGTGAGGCTATATAAAAAATTCTATGAAATTTTGTAAATAAGAACTAATTTAAATAACCAACTTATAACATACAAGTTACAAATTTATTTCAGAGATCGAAAAATTATACAAATAATCATGTAATAACAGTACTCATTGTAGTATAGTAATTAGTTGCGGGCACAAACAACAGGTTTTCCTGTCCCAGGTTTCTTCAAACAGCAAAACAAGTATGTATGAAGAAAGGCGAGATGAAATCATCTGATCACTTGCTTCTTTATTGGCCAACTTTTGACAGACTGAGATTGAAATATCTCGGTAGACACAACTTTGGTGAACCTAGCGAAGTTTCTAGGATTGATATTAACCGCCTTAATAAATTTGTTTATTGTGGAGTTTATGGGTAACACGAAGTACGAATATCTAGCCAAGTGCGATCCAACGATTTTGGATCAACCCTACAACCTAACCTAAACTAACCTGTCTGATCAGATAAAAAAACTGGTAGGTAATTGTATTAAGATTTATATACAGAACAGCAGAAAAAATTTCATTGTAATCGAATAATTTGTCTACGAGTAAACGCTCAATTTACTTAAACAAAAAATGGTGATTGAATTGAGCGGCTATACTTTTCAAGCCCGTAACTCAAAACATTTTTGAAGTAGTCATTTTAAAATTTTGTTGTGCTACTTTTAAAGGTATAGACTAACAAAATGTACAAAAAACTAAAAAAAAATTCAAAATTTCACACTAGGTATGCTTTCAAAATAATCGTTCTTGATTCGAAAGTGAAGCAAATATATATTTTCTGTCATTTTTCTTCGAATTATCATTAAATTATCGCCCAACCTTAAAAAGAAACAGCATAATTTATGAAGACCCTGTATGTATATTTATCTTCACCTCATCTTCAAATTATCTTTCAATTTACACTTGAATTTCCCTATGAACTAATGTTCTAACTAATAATTTTTAACATTTCCAAGCCTAATTCCCGTAGAACTCGTGATTTGTCTCAGAAAATTATTGTAATTTTTCAGAATTGTGCTTATTATGATTGTTAGAAATTGTAGTTATTCAATTAAAGATACATGCAAGTATATCAACACACATACATAACTACAAATTTCTATTGTTTACTTTTGCATTTCACAGTCATTATATGAATGAAATTGTTTTTTCGCAAAATCTGTTGTAACAGTTGTGGCCTTTGCCATGAATTTGAAGGTGGTAACACAAAAAACGTCATAAGTGTTCTTAAGCACTTTTGTGTGGTTGTTTACTACAGCATATAATATCGAAATATAATATAAACATGCCACGAAAGTATTGACGTCTTATCATAAAATAAACTAAAGATGAATGAAATGCGAAGAAAAAGATATAAAAAAAACGTGCATATGGTGTATAAACAAGAAAAATGTGTTGATTTGCTTCATGAGATTTCACACCGCTAATGCATTTATTTTTCTGCTAACTTGCGAATAAAAAATTATAAATTCATTATAATACGTGCAAAATAAAATCCGATAAACATGCTAGTAAATAAAAAATTAAACTGGTAGTAAATAAAATATTATATAATAAAATGAATTTAGCCAAAGACAGTACTCGTATGAATTCAAGTATTATGGTTAGCACTGCTGGTGTGGCTGATAATCCCGAAAGTTTAATGTGTTTCGGGTTTAATGAGCGTTTACGCTTAATATTATTTCTGAACAAATTTTTTATGTTAATAATTGATGTTAACAACAATTATTGACAGCATTGCTTGTTGGAAATAAAATGAAAAAATTTTCGAGCTCTCCAGAAATTCAACACAATTGCGCTATATAAGGAGGTGGTGTCTTTTTAGCAAACTTAGATACCAGAATCGCTTTCTGACTACTAGATCACTACAGTATCTTTCAAGCGGATATCACAGCAGTTAAATAAAGCCTTCTTGTTATGACAAAGCGGGTGCTTATAACAAGAAATACATTTATTTATACATAATACACAGATATCCAAGCGACTTTGAAATCACTTAAGTATCTTAGGGTTTTATAGAAGATAGTGAATAAAGTCTTAATCTATTAGTGGAGCTAACATCTTATTTCACGATAAACTTACAATGTGTTCCAGGATGCAGTGATATTTCAGGTAACTGTGAAGTAGATGAACTAGCCAGAACAGTCACCACCCTACAATTAGACTCTGATAAAGAGGAAGTATATATGTATGGCTCAGGCTACTTGTAGATATACAATCAATAAATAAAATAGATATAGCTGAGTCTCGGTGGAAACAATTCCTGACTTGACAAGCAGTCAAACATGGCGTGAATGAAATAAGGGTAGCCCATACCGATTATTGAAATTCAAAGTGAATGACTCGAGTAAAACTGCTAACAGGCGCTGAAGACATGTCGGCAGACTGAGGATACCATACAACGATTATTATAGAAGCTGCGAGGTAGCAGAAGAAGCGAGTGTAGAATATATGCTATGTTGGTGCAAGGCTTTTAAAGGAAATAATCGCAAGTAACGGTTGTGGTTCTCTTGATAATGTCTCAGAAGTTACTCATATGAAACTTTTTGAATTGATGACATTCATCAACACCACAGGGTGGTGGTTCATAGAGGGCATGATAATGAGAGGGGAATTGAATCCGGTGGTTTCACAATGCGCCTTCTAAATGCCTAGCTACCTTACCTACATACCTAAGTTATACCAATCATCCGGATAATGACAATTCTCAGACAGAATCTATGGGTCCTTTGAAGTCGAAACTACTTTTAAAGCTAATATTTGCCGGCAAGAATCAGATTCCGAGCAAATTACGAAATAATTTAGATATAATTAATACATCTGAAGATTTCACCATTCAATTTCAGTGTAGAAATCAAAATACACTATTTAATTAATGCTATATATACAAGTTTTAAGCCGCCGAATACCTGTCGAATATTACTGCAATCTCAACATTTGATGTTCGCTTTTATGTGCCGATATTTTAGACAATAATTAAAAAAAACAATCGTGAGTAAAAAAATCCCAGAGAGCCAAATACCATAAATTTTTAGTCCACAAATCCGGTCGTTTAAGACGAGTTGCTTCACGTAGACGACACAAAACAGCCAAGTAGTATCCCTCATTGACCGTTTGAGCCATGGTGATTTTCGACCGACATTGACGTGTTTTTTTCGACTTCAGCTTACTTTTGAAGCGGCAGTAGAAGCTGCAAAAGAAGTATACACAGACCGTGCACTTTAGAGAGCAATAGGCTTCGAATATGTAATGATTTTTGACGCATTTATTGACAACATAAATTGGTTAGAAGATAGTGAAAAAAGTCTTAATCTATTAGTGGAGCTAACATCTTATTTCACGATAAACTTACAATGTGCTCCAGGACGCAGTGATATTTCAGGTAATTGTGAAGTAGATGAAGTTGTCAGAACAGTCACCACCCTACAATTAGACTCTGATAAAGAGGGAGTATATATGTATGGCTTAGACTATTTGTAGATATACAATCAATAAATAAAATAGATATAGCTGAGTCTCGGTGGAAACAATTCTTGACTTGACAAGCATTATTGAAATTCAAAGTGAATGACTCGAGTAAAACTGCTAACAGGCGCTGAAGACATGCCGGCAGACTGAGAATACCATACAACGATTTTTATAGAAGCTGCGAGGTAGCAGAAGAAGCGAGTGTAGAATATATGCTATGTTGGTGCAAGGCTTTTAAAGGAAATAATCCTTATGAAAGAGTTATGAAATAATTAAGATACAATTAATACATCTGAAGATTTCACCATTCAATTTCAGTGTAGAAATCAGAATACACTACTTAATTAAGGCTTTATATACAAGTTTTAAGCCGCCGAATACCTGTCGAATATTACTGCAATCTCAACATTTGATGTTCGCTTTTATGTGCCGATATTTTAGACAATAATTAAAAAAAACAATCGTGAGTAAAAAAATCCCAGAGAGCCAAATACCATAAATTTTTAGTCCACAAATCCGGTCGTTTAAGACGAGTTGCTTCACGTAGACGACACAAAACAGCCAAGTAGTATCCCTCATTGACCGTTTGAGCCATGGTGATTTTCGACCGACATTGACGTGTTTTTTTCGACTTCAGCTTACTTTTGAAGCGGCAGTAGAAGCTGCAAAAGAAGTATACACAGACCGTGCACTTTAGAGAGCAATAGGCTTCGAATATGTAATGATTTTTGACGCATTTATTGACAACATAAATTGGTTAAGATACAATGAAGATGCTCAACGACAATAAGCAGCAATATGATCAACTGAGAGATCGCACAAAATTATTTTTCAATAATCTCGAAATTTCGGAATTAACAACACTAACGCACAAAGTAAGTACGTTCCAGAACACACGTTTTCTTATGCATGAACCCGTCTACAATACGACTGATTGCGTGCACGAGTGTGAGTTGTGTCGCATATTGTGAATCGGTTAATCGAAAAAACCCACTTAACATACATACATATGTATGTACATTATCATTTATTTTGCAGCCACACACAAATTATGTAAATATGTATGCAAGTATGCGGTAGCAAAACAATAACACCCGCTTTGTTACGTTCATCTGCCAAAGTGTACAGCAACTGGCAAGTCGCGCAATGGCGAACAACTAAGCCACCAATCGTTTTGAGCCACTGTGCCGAGGCACAAATAATTCAATTCAATTCAACTCACCTCAACACAACTCGAAAAATAATAAATAGTCATAATATTAATGGAAAAGAATAAACAGGAAAATAACCGGTAACGGTTGAACAGATTCGTGATAAATCTTATATGCGACTTTCAGTCTGCGATCGCAGAGAATGTAACGAAATTATTCATAATTCACAACATTTTATTTTTCTACAATTGTTGTTTGTATTGTTGTATTGTCAATTTGAAAATTTTCCAGTGTATGTATGTATGTATGTGTATATATACTTACGCCATTTCCCAGCCCTAATTGCGGTAATAAAACATGACAGCACTGTAATTTAACACAAGTGCAATTTCCTGCTACTTCGCCACTTCTCTGCTTCTTCTTCATATTTTTCACCTGTTTTCAATCTTTAAATTGTTGATTGGCGGCCAGTAATCGGACAACCAAATATTTGTCTACTCATTACCGTCAAGACATTAATTGTATTAACCAATTTAATAATTATTTGTGATGAATAAGCACACACATACACACATGTGAAAATATTATATTTACTTAAATAATTATGTGGTTGAGTGAGTACAATGCCTGTTGTGGCGGAAAATATGTAAATAAGTAAATTTTTGTAGCAGATTTTGAGGTGAGCTTATTTTGCTACCGACATAATGGAATGAGTGAAATTTCCTAGAACATCATAAAGGAAAATGATTATCAGTCCAAAACACTTGAAGCATATTTTCTCAGTTATAGTTGATTATGTTAATAAGCGCAAATGGACTCACAAATTATTAAAATTAGGAATTTCTTTAACAAACTTAAATAAGCTCTGAACTCTTAGATCAGACTCGTTTGTAAATAGAGATAGTTTGAAGCCAATTAACTGGACCAACTGTATAAAAAAAATACAAAGTTTTCTTGCTAATTTGAAATTAAATAGTAAAATATTTTATAATTTGCATAAGCATAAGTCTCGAAATTTATGGGTGTCGATAAAATTATCCCTAACCTAATGTAAAAATTTCTCGACTAAAACTATTCTGAAACTAAATAGCTAAAAGCAAAATCTATAATCGCGAATCCCGAAATTTCGGGATCCCGAAAATTTTTCGAGACTAAGAATTTTATAAAATGTTTACCTAAAAATAAAAATAAAGTCTTAATATTAAAATGAAAAGACGAGTTCCGAAATTTCGGGACACCGAAAAATTATATCGAGCCACCAACTGCTATAAAATCTGTAACTTGTAACTTGACAAAAGATTATCTCTCACCGTCGGGACTTTTGTAGAAATTTCTTGATTCAAACTAACACGTTTTTGTACTCATATGTACATATGTATGTATGTATGTAAATATTCTTAAAACAACTAACTAAAAAAATTATAATCACGAATCATGAAATTTCGGAATACCAAAAATATTAAAGTCTCCATTTGGACTTATTATGTCTTAAGATGAGAAATAAAACCAATAAACATGAATTCCGAAATTTCAAGATTCCAAAAAAATTATTTGCAATTTAAAAGCATTTAAAATCTTCATATAGATTATTAAGCCTTAAACGAGTCCCGAAATTTCGAGTTACCAAAAATGTTACTCGGAACTAAAACTACCATAATATCTATATATATACATACATATGTATATGTACCGTATATCACTAAATCCCAAAAACTTTATACGGAACTTAAAATTCTATGAAATCTCTAATTGAACTTGTAAAATCTGAGTAAAAAAAATTAAAACACAAATTCCGAAATTTCAGGATACTAAAAAATACATTTAGGCCAATAAAATTCAACAAAATCTCTAACTAGACTTGTATAACGTCTTCATATAAAACTAATAATCACGAATCTTGAAATTTCGGGATCCCGAAAAAGCTATCTCAACTTAAAGTATCATATAAGTACTGTCTCCATATAAAACTAATAATCACGAATCCCGAAATTTCGGGATCCCGAAAAAGCTATCATGACTTTAAATCTCATACAAATACCGAAAATGGTCTTATCACACCAATAGGGAAAAGAAAATATGCAGAACACTAAATTATTCGCAAATATCAATTGATGCATATTGGTATATTTGTATGTATGTACGTATATATATCTATAAAATCTCTATCCCAAACCATCAATTTAAATGAGTACATATGAGATGGGCCAATATAGCTCATGTGTAACCAACTCATTAGCGCCACACACATACATATGTATGTACTTACATATATGGGTGTGTGTACAGTGGCACTTATTGTATCACCTACAATATAGTAATATATTTTGTTAATAGATGCGAGCATTACACCAACGAAAATGTCACATGCCTGGAAGTACATTGCGCATCAACCAACTTATTGGGCAATTCATTAATAACGGTGAGGCATTTGATTTAACGCAACACTGCGGGGCAGTATTAGCACTCGAAATTTGTGTATCGAAGCAATTATAAACGATCACGTAGTACGTGATTAGCGAATGCCAAATGAGCCAGAAAAACATGTATGTACATATGTACTACGTGTAAGTAGAATTGTATATCTTGCGATAAAAGGGGTGAATCTTAAAAAAGAGCAATTTTTATACTCTAAATAGGGTTAAGTGCGCTACCACGTACCAAGGAAACACCGGAGACCCTACAAAGTATATATATAACTTATCAGCAAGACGAGCTGAGTCCATTTAGCCATGTTCGTCTGTCGGTATGTACGTGATCTAGCTGATCATTTATCGGAAACCCCGATATCAGACCACTGTAGCATATAGCTATCATACAAACTGAACGATCAAATTCAAGTTGTTGTATGGAAAACTTTTTTATTTGATGAGGTATCGTCATTTTGCATGGGAGGTCTAAGGCAACGATACAATTTTCGAAGAAATTGTTCAAATCGAACTACTATAGCATATAGCTGCCATACAATCTGATCGATAAAAGAGTTTTGTAGTTTCGGTGCAGCCGATACGAATTTATTCTATCAACTATATAATTTTCATATCTCAACTTCGTTAAAATTTGTTCACAAACAGACATATTTACATATTTATAAGTTCTTACAAAAACTATTAATATAAATATGTACATATATAGTAGTATATTTGTTTCTTCGTTCCTTTTCACTGATTTTTATAATTACTCCAGAGACTAGCGGAACAATTAAAATTGTTGGCAATGAAAATAGTCGGCGTTCATTTTTATTGCTTTTTCGCTATATATCTGAGTACACTTGTATAGGTACATACAAACATATTACATATATACATACATCAATACATATGTATGCACATATGTACATATGTATTATTGTTTTTCCCAAATCTGCTCAGCTTATTAAAGTTATGTAATTTTTCGACACTTAAAAAGCAATAAAATTGTATACCTCAACTAATTGCAGAAATTTGTTATTTTTTGAAAGCAGGTATTCTGCTATAAGATTTATTTGAACTACAGACACATTTAATCTACGGTTAGAGGTACTCACTGCCACTACATGAAATGCGAATTCGAAAAACTTTAAAAAACTTAGGAGGTAAAGCCACACTTCTGAGCACTGAAATATGTTCATATAAAGCCCAATCACTTTTTTTGGCTTGAGCTTCATCTTTAGGCTCAGTTCTTATAACTTCTTTTAGACAAATATACAATAAAAAAGGTTGTTCCTCGACAGGCCCATGAAATGTGACTGCCTTATTTGGTCAGAACTTAAACTTTGGTCTTGGAACTTATAATTGATAAAATTGTTTATAGTGGCCAAAAAGAACCATCGAATTAAACATTTTCCAATAAGAAACTGCATTAAGGGGCACACTTAGAGTGAAATTTTCGATAAGTTATACCTATCCAATTAACATACTAAAATCTCGATATCTCGAGTAGTTTTTGAGTTACAGCCTTCTTAAGTGCAGCCGCTTAGTTCAATTAGCTTAATAAGTTTCACTATCAAATTTTTTCTGCATATTCTATATACATATGTACGTTTTTCCACACAATGACTTGCCAGCTTTTTGATCTGATCAAAAATCGAATTTAGCAGGCAAAAAACGACCAAAATTTTGAGTAAAATTTATTTTTAAACACCGCCATTTTGTAGTACCTATTTTAGCGCCATCATAGATCACGTTTAACTCGAAAATACATAAATTTTTTTTCAGAAATATTACGGTGTATTCCTAAAACATGTGTAAATATACCCTTAACATTTAAAGATTTTTTGTTAATTCTCTTTTTTAGGACCCTTAGTTGTGCTCTTGAAAATGTTTCGAAAGTGGTTGATTATATTCTATAACCCCAACTTAATTTTCTGGTTGAACGTGGTGTTTAAATGTGTCCGACTTCCAGTTCAGTAAAAATTGTGACTGTTAAAATATGTGTATATATTAGGGTGGAGCGAAAAAAAATTTTTTTTTGTTCAGCCTGAGGGTCAAATCAGTAGATATAAAAAAGAAATTTGTTTGACATCTAGAGGCAGCCCACTTACTTCTAAAGTAAAGTTTCGTATTAAAATGATTTTTGTCAAATTTCTTTTATTATAATTTACAAATTTCACCCTCAGACTAAGCAAAAAAATTTTTTTTTCGCTCCACCCTAATATATATGTATATATATACAGGGTATGACATACCTAAGTAAAAGTTTGAGCTTCTAAAAACTTTTGTTCCCAAACAATCCCAACAATTCCCAATTGATTCTAGTATTATCCAAGAATATAAAACCGACCGCGTTCGAAAAAATATAGATAAATTAAAGATCTACAACTATTTAAAATCTAAATGCACCAAAGGGAAAAAACGTCAACGCAAAAGTCTCAAATTTATTATACCTAAATATCTTCAACGGGTTCATGGGAACTTCTCGATCACTTGAAAGTGATCAGTCATCAACAGTCATCAGAAAAGATAATAAATATCAGTATAGGAAAATGTTACTACCATTTCTACAATAGAATATATTAATGTTAAATTTAAACCAAATTGTTTACAACTTTAGACTTTCATATTCGATTTAAGCTTTTTGTAGGTAAACTCATGTATAATATGTATGTACATATTTTTAGCGAATTTCCATCACATAAAGCTTGTAGGCGTAGTTAATTAAGGCTTCTAACACAGTAGCGTAATCTGAGAAGACGCCCACAAAGATCCTAAGGCTTTATATAAAGTATTGATTTCGTGCTATAATTAATTGAAAACAATTAAAAAAAATGATGTGAGAATTTGATAGTAAACAATAATAAATAAATCATAGGATAGGGCGTGATTTTACACAAAGACTGATCAATAATTATGGAGTTAGATTAAAAAGTATTCCTTGTGGTGAAATTAACTAGTTACATTTGGTTATTAGTTATTTTACAGCGCGTTGTTCGTCAAGATATTAATTGACAGAGAGTCAAGAAATATAGTTAACTTATACTAGTATATCGTGTACTATAACTTAGTTGGAGCCCTATGCCCCAACAGGAATTAAAGGAAATTATACACGTAAATCTAGATACACTTGTATACCTTAGTTAAAGCTTAATTAATATTTCATATATTTATATGTTCAGACTCAATTAATTTCGATTTTCTTTACTCTTTACGCAGTTTTTAATGCAGTAAAATTTCCAACGGTAGCTCCATTTTTTCCGCCTTAACTCCTCTAAAAATGTACTAAATATCTGATATATTTTTTTTTTAACTTGAAGTTTTACTTTTATATTGTAATTTTCGTGCTTACTGGGTAACTTTTAGTAAATATGAAAAGCTACAAAGCCATCTCTTTCCTTACTTTTCTAAAAAGTTTGGTAAAAATCTATTGTAATATCTTTACAACTAATTCAATATCAGTCCGTAAATCTTAGTCATAAAATAAAATTTTTTTTTTTTTTGTCTTTATCGTAGGTTTCAGTTTTGCTTTTTTTATTGTCATTATCGTGATTACTGGGCAATTTTTAGTAAGCACAAAAAACACAGACAAACTTTGGCAGCGTATTAACGGTAAATTATATTTTAGTGCTCCCATCGCATCGCATTGAAACCGAGCAACTTGTTTCGGTCAAATTGCTTACCTTGCATTTAATATTATTTTCTCAACGCGGTGATTTTTCCCTTTTACTTATCATGCTCTCTGCTACAAACTTCTATATATAGAAATAAATTTACAAACTTTTTCTGAACACACACCTATAAGTCGTTAATCCCAAAAACATGTAACATACATGTTTAAAATGTTATGAAATTCGGTTATGAGACATTTTTCAATCGCAGCGAGAAGGACAGCATTCATTTGAAACGAATAGTGTATCTTAACTCATCCGCGACCGCCAGCTTTCTGATAAATTATTCACTAATAAAATAATGACACTGGTCGTAAAATATGTCAAATCATCGTTCAAAATGAAGAATAGTAAGCTCCGTGAAGTTTCCCCAAATAAATTTCATAATATAATTGAGCAGATGTGACGTCATAAATTTGTATGAAGATAAAAGGTAGTAATTTTATTTCGTGTACATATACAATACTATAAAAAATATTTAAAAAAAAAAATCGTCATCGATTGAAATTTTTAAAATTATTTTTTCACATCTTTATTCAACTCTCATAGATCGCGGTGCCTATTAAACGAGTATGTATACGTATATTTGTATGTACAATATGAAAACGAATCACAAAAATATGAGTGTTACGTAAGCTTTGTATGAAAAATATTTATAAAATTTTATGCAAGTGTGTAAAATTTTGTGTGTGTATTTATTCACTTTAGTAGGTGTGGTGAACGACTTACATAAATTTATAGTAAATACTTGTACTGTAAATTAATAAAATATTTTATTAATATTGTTATAGTATGCCAGCAATTAACTGTCATAGCACCCACATACTTGCATACTAGTTAAAAACATTGCAAAAAAATATTGCAAAAATCTTTTAATTATCTTTAAGGATGTTGATAATTATATATAAAAATAAAAATTATAATATATTAATTACATTAATAAACGGTTGTATTAGATAATAATTTATTTAATAAGCGGACAATTAAGTGATCTAGTGCAAGCAAAACCAATCAACCAGTATACTGATATCGCTACAGTAAAGCAGCAAACTAGTCAGGATAGTAGTTAGAAACTAGATTTTTGTGACTAAAATGGATTTAGACCGAGAAACACTATCCATGTACAATTTTTTTTTTTTTTGGAAAATATCTTCGGTTACAAAGATAATTGTTTTTAGCTTTAGCTTCTGATGACTAGTATAACACACCTATATTTCTGGTCCAAAGCTTATAATTGAGATATCGAAAGTAAACGCGATGGAATAAATAAATTGAAAATTGTACATTCTTGATTTTATTTGACGATTATCTCTGATAATCTCGGAGGATGCAAAACTAACCCCAGTAAGAACAAATTTTTGACAGTAAAAAATAGTATGATGTGTATAATGGTGATTGTATTATAAAAATTTAGGTATATTGGTCTATTTGCAACAGAAGTGTCAAAATTCTGTCATTATTACTGTCAAAATAAATTTTTCATTTGATATGTCATATTCCAAATTTGACAGGTAAGACTGAAAATTTCTAGCAAAAATTTGGCATTTACCATATAACAATGTTGGCTGAATAAAGCGCTGCAGGCTCTGGGAAGCTTGATTTCACTTTACACTTTAAATATTGTAAATAAGTATATTCAAATTCCTTTGTCATGTGCCGTTTTCACTACGTAAAATTTAGTGACAGTCGTCATCACAGCAATGAAGCCGTTTGTCAATTCCTATTATCCTTTAGTAATTTATGGCAACACCATTCGAACGAAATCAATTTGACATCGTTGTTAAAAGTAAAATTTGTGCTTCTGGAAAGCTTTTTTGTAGCACAGTGTATTGTAAAACTTGTGCTTTTGAAACAGGTTTGTAAAATGTCAAATAAAATTGACAGTGTGGAACCATTTTTTTTTGAAATGGTACTTTGGTCAATTTAGCTTCATTCAATTTGACATAGTGAAATCGTATAGTCTCTAACTCTCATGTAATATTATAACGTATAACAAATATTCATAAAACAGGTGAAGATATAATGAACAATAATTAGAATTTTATACGAATTTATCCAATACTATCTAAAAGGCATATTCATTAAATATTTTATTTAAATAATATGGGATCTAAATATCGGAATCATATGGCAAATGTGCTTTTAGAAATATCTCTCGGTAGACTTTTGTAAGAAATATATCATTTGATTAAAATTAATCCACATAGGAACTAAATCGGGTGATAAGTATGACTAATAGAATTATTTTGACTCCGACACCAATTATGGCTAAAATGTTTACTGCGATTGTTATATTTTATATCATCAAAGTATTGTACGAACATGCTGTTGACAGTATGACCAAACTACATTCGTAGGTTTTCATGGAGATCGACTACGGGATCAAGACAATCCAACACTTTCCAAAACGAATTGCCGAATATAATATTAAAATACAGCGTCTACCAATAGGGATGATGTGGTTTTGACAGCTCGTGACGGCCATGTTTGTCAAATTTTGTCAGTGTGTTCAGGCTTCGTCAACAATGAAAATTGTCGCTATGGGGGGGGAGGCGAATCCTCGTATGGTTCAGAAAACGCAATTGCATACCCAAAAATTAGTTCGGATTGTAATATGGCGTCATCATCGGGCCCATTTCTTTCGGAATAAGGCAGGAAATGTCGTTATCATCAATAGCGAGCGTTATAACCCGATGTTGACTAAATTTTTATCCCGGAATTTGATGAAATCGACGCGGACAATCTCTATATTTCCAACCAGACGATACGCCGCCTCAAGTTTCACGTCTAAATATAAAAAAATTGCGTGTAAAGTTTGGCGACTTCTTAATTTCGAGAAAGGGTCGCCAAGATTATGCAATTTAACGCCTCTAGATTATTTTCTCTGGGAGTATGTTAAATCAAAGGTTTAAGCCAATCAACCAGCAACGCTCGAGAAGCTCGAAGTTTACATTTAGCGCACTATAGTCGAAATTCCAGGTGAAATGCTGCACCGGGTCAACGAAAATTGGCGTAAACAGATGGAGATATGCAAACGGATACGTGCTGACTATTTGGCCGACATTTTACTCAAATCATAAATGGCATGAAATTATCTGCATAACTAAAAACAAAAAAAAACAGAACCTATTTTGAACAAACTTTAATGTTTTTTTTTCATTTTAACGTCACGTCGCTTTTGTTGGTTGATCCCTTACATTAAATTCTGTCTAGCTACATTTTTTTTTTTTTATTTATTAAATAAAATGTCTCATGAAAAAAAATCACCAAAAACGTCTTTTTTGCTAACTTGCGAGTGAATAAAACCCTTTAAGGACATACAAGTTAAAGAACTAAGCTCCAACATAGAGAGCAAGTAACGAATCGAATGTGGCTGTCATATGATTATGCCAGTTTATGCGACTTATACCAGTTTATTGAAAACAGCTTTGTAAAATATTTTTTTTTTTATATTTATTTATTGAAATTTTCTATAAGTTAATTAGTATTCATTACTTCTAAATGTTTTCTTATATATACATAAAATGCACAACCAGTGATAAATCAACAACAAAGTGCTTTACTTACTGATAATATATATGTACATATGTATATTAAAATATTAGCTATATGTATGTAGAAGAGCGCAAATAACTTTATATAAATAGATATCTCATGAATTGTGCTCACTTAAAGCTTAATGGCTGTGATATGTGATAAGGTGCTATTTAATGGACGTCGTCAAGCAATGCATCACTACTTCAAGCCTTTGAAAACAATGCCATTTAACAACAAAACACAAAGCACATTTTCAACGAAAAAAAGAAATTATATTAATAAAGTAAATGTTGTCGGTTTTATCAGTGAGTGCTCTGTCACTTGCTGACAAGGCGAAATTAATTGCAACAACAGTAAACATGCCAAGTTTAAAATTGAAGCCGTAGGAGAAATGCAACGAATTATCAAGTCAATTCATAATATTTATTTAGGCGAGCTAAATATTAATGCAGAGACAAAGGTATGCAAATAATATACATATATGTAAGTATATGTCTTAATGCAAGTATTGCACATAATGCATACTTTTACATACATATTATATAAACATTAAATTCGCATGTAAAGATAATGCAATAATTATATGGAGCAGCTGATTGCAAAGATAATAATGGTAGAGTCTTCTCTGTTATTTTTGTAGAACATTTTCGCTAGTATTTAACACAGCTGTTGAAAATGTGGCTTGAGGCTTCACAATAGGTTTAATTATCATAATTCAGCGTATATTCAGCTACCATTATCTTAAGCTGAATAAGTGTTGGAAGTCAGAAGATTTAGAAAGCTCGATCATCTTTATAACAGCTAATCCAAATAGTATATTTATTTACACAAAAAACTGCAATCTGAGATGTTATATTAAATTTAAGATAATTTTAGAGGGTTGTGATATACTTAAATCACTTCTTTGATTTTATTTAGCCTTTGTAAGAATAGATTTGACAATAACCAATGACAGCTATATGCTATAGTGGTATAATATCGGTGATTCTGACAATTCGTTTAAGGGAGAAAAAGACTTGAGCAAAATTTTATAACGATATCTCAAAAACTGAGGGAGTAGTTCGCGTATATATAGACGGACAGACAGACGGACAAGGCTAAATCGACTCAACTCGACACGAAAATCATTTATACACACTTAGTATACCCTGTTCAGAGTATAAATATATGACTGTACATGATTCAAGTAGACTTTGCTGTATTTAAAATCCCAGCCATTATAACTGACTAAATCATTCAAAAGCCTTTATTATGGTGCCTTCACGATTTATTATTATATAATTTTGGATAGAATTTTGGTTTTATATAGACATATTATCTATGTATATGACTTATATAAGTCTCTATTGTGGAAAAGCAATCTAAATAGCAATCATTCTATCGATATTTATAAATCTAAACATATCAGCCAGGTTTTCAAAGAAAATTCCAGAGATCAGTAGTTAGAAATATCTTTGACGGCCTGAAATAATAAACAGTTGACATTTCTGAATCCAAAACATAAATGATCTAAAGTATAATCACTGGTTCACGTACTTTTCTTGGATGTACAGGATAATTGGAGTGGATATGCATAGTAAAGCGATTGATTTAAAGGGAGCCAAAATAAAAACGAAAAATCGTATATGCGTGAAATATTCTACATATCATTCAGAAGAACTTTGACTAAAAAAATATGCGTCTAAAACCGGTTTCCAGCCAGCGATTTTTAAGGCAAAGTTTATTTTTATAGCGATTTGGCGATTTTAAAAATTTGTTCGTCAGTTTTTGAGATATCTGTATGAATTTTAATACAAAGGTGCATTTTGATATTCTATTGATCATTGGTTGGAAACGCCCAGATCGGACAACTATAATATATATCTCCTATACAACCGATTTTTCAGAGTTTTTATTTTCCAATAGCCTGCCTTTAATTAAAAAGCTAAATCTAAGACCAAATACCAAACCCGTCGGTTTGTTAAGTTGAGGTTGTCAGCACTTCGGCACGTTTCTTATCAAATATCAATAAATCGATAAAATATCTGTAATTTGCTCTTACACAAATCTTGGACCTTCAGCGAAACCAGAGAAATTCAAAGGATATATATTATGTTTTAAAAGTGGCTGAGTCGATGTAAAAAGGGTTGTAGTTTATAAATATAAATTCTAATAAAATCCATAAAATTCATTTTTAAAGGAAACCTGGACATTTTCAGCGAAACTATGTGAAGCATATAAAACTTTGCTAAAGAGGATCACTGGTGGTTTTCGAGTTCAAACTATATTACGTGCGAAAATATAGCGACCTTGTGACAATAGATAACAAAAATATATGAAACTATAATGTCTTCTTGATGGCTAGAGATTCTCTTCATCCTTTTTGCACTCAAAATACACTAAAAGTGTTTTGACAGCTATCCCTCTAGGAAATTCTTTAAACAATTTTTTATTTTAAATTATTTTGATATTGCTACAGCAACCTTGTACACAAATGCACAAATCGATAATACAAAATATACATATTTTTCACGCTTTGTACATTGATTTATACACTCATGAATTTAAAGCTAATTGTTTTTCGTCCTTGATTTTTGCTACATTCTTTAATTACGTAAAATATTTCAAATAGTTTTAGAATTCAAGAACAAATTATATTGTTGAAACGTTGATGTATGAACATACATACATATTCTACAGGTCTACATTGTATGACTGCTTGAAACGCGAGTTATTTATACTTGAGCTTCCGACCAAGTTATTTTAACTATTTAACTACTTTTTGTAAGTAAGTAGATCATTGACAATAAGTTTAAATATATATACATATGTATATATATCGTATAAGCTTTTAAAAAACAAATTTCTGTTGCGCTGTTAGTAGCGTTTATTGCACTTTGTTTCCGCAGCTGTTACTTTCACTTTCAGAATTGTTTCAAAAGCAGATGTTGTATTGTACAATGAGAGCAGTTAATGTATTCTATTTTAGTTTTGCAATAATCGAGTTAGATCTAGGGTTATATACATTTATATATAAATGATCAAGATGACGAGTCGAGATGAATTCTCAGTGACTGTCTGTCTGTTCGTGCAAGCGATAACCTGAGTAAAAATTAAGATATCTTGATAAAACTTGTTACACGTGTTTCCTGGCACTCAAGGAAGGTTGGTATTGCATACAAGTATGAACGTAATGGGACCTTTGCCACGCCCACAAAATCCCATTAATCGAAATCTATAATGTGCTATAAAAAATCAAGATTCAATCAATGTATCGAGATAAAACTTTGCTCAAATAGTACCTTTGAGGTATGCCAACTTATGACTAAAAAATTTTCAAATCAAACTAAACTGTTCAAGCCCCTAGATACCGAATATGTAGATTACAGTTCCGAACTGTTAGATATATTATAGAAATTTGGAGAAAATCCTTTTCCAATAATGGTATGCCTATATATCAAAAATGGGTTGAATCGGATCAATAATTCCCTCAGCCCCTATATACCTGATAGAAAGCGTTTCGAACATCCGGTTGACTTTATACAACATATATCGACCAATATGTGAGTTAGTTCAATAAAAATTAGCGAGCGTGTTTTTTAATAACGGTGCATTTTCGTGCCTAAAATGGATAAAATCGGGTGAAAAATTGGCCTAGACATCATATAAATAACTAACCTTATGTAACTGAAGGTTTTTCCCGGCTTTGATCCTGACAAGTTGCAAGTGTATGAAATGTTCGGTTGCACCCGAACTTAGCATTTCCTTACTAGTTTGTTAAATATATTTCACAACCTTTTTCATTCTGCGCTAATAAGTTAAAAACTAAAATAAAAATTTTTTTAAAAAATATGGCAACAATAACGAAAAAAAATGTAATTTATAAAATTCATTTTAAATCAAAATTTAAAAACTTTATTAAATAATTAAATTATTAGAAAAAAAATAAAAAAAAACGTAATATACGAATTTCGTATGATTTTTAATTTTTCCAAATTTTAAGATAAATTTTACAACCAAAAGTGGTTATTTTAAATTAAATTTAAAATATATAAAATATTTTTATAAAATTTAAAATTATTTTTTGTAAACATTTTTATATCCTCTATAGGGTATACAAGTATTATGTTCCACGCGAAGCTTGTAACACCGAAAAAAAAATGTGGAAAACGGTTGGCCTCAAGGGCCATCCCTGCAACTTCCCTCTAATTTCATACGCTAACGTTCAAATTTCGCTTTTTTCACTGCTTTTGAGCTCTTCGAAATTTTTCGTTTTCGATATCTAGCAAGTAAATCAACCGATTTCGACCCGGTTTGCGGCAAACGATGTGTTTCTTCAAGGTTTAGAACTGATTAGTTTTTGGTGTCGATCAGTCAAGTCGTTTGGAAAAAAATTTTCAAAATTTTTATTTCTGAGATTTCTCAAAATCTACTGGTCCGATTGCGTCCAAGCTCACACGAAATTCAAGTGCAATGAAACCCTTTGGAATGCCGTTTAGTTTATTCAAATCGGTTGAGCAGTTTAATAGTTATAAGAGGGTCACATACATCCACACACACACACATACATCCACACATACATACAGAGATACGGACATCATCGTAGAAATGTTCGGGGAAGCTTCCTCGACCCTCAGAACGTCGAGATCTGTTGAGAACTCGATTTTTGCAAAATGGGGTGAAACCAATATCTTCCCGATTTTTAGAAAATTTTCCATTTTCTTAGCGGGAAGTTAAAAACGTCGAAGACGCTATAAAATATATATACAACTAAATGATCAGCATAACAAGCTGAGTCGATTTATAATTTCCGTCTGTCTGTATATATGCGTACTCAACTTCTAGAGTACAATACATTATTTCAAAACTTTTCAACTGCATTTCTAAATAACGATCAGTTTATTGTTATTTTTTTTTTATAATATATGTATGTATGTATCATATATTGTATGTGGTGACACCAACACTTGGAGTGGTAGCCCGAATTTGAGTGGCTCAAAGTGATAACGTCACGTTGCCTGCTTGTGTAGACAGCAAAAAAAAAACACGTATGATGAATCTTTTTCTGGAAAACTTTTTTCATAATCGATTACTTAACACTTCTAATGAAACGTAATTATTGAGAGTCCCAATAGGTGAATAAGTGTTTATAGTTAATAGTGAAGCCTATAAGAGCATGTTATTTCTATTTATTAGAATAAATTGTTATCGTACGAGTATATATAGATAATATATATATATACCTTCCATATACAATATAAAAATGTATACATCTATATAAAATGTTTTCTGATAAATGTACATACATAATTATATCTTAAGTGCACGCGACAGTGTTAATAATACGAGTATAGTAAACGCTCAGTCCTGCTGAAAAAATTTTAGTATGTATGTAGATTCTAAAGCATTCCGCCTAAACAAAGAAAATTTAATTTAATGTTTTATATAGACTTGAACTCGTCAGGATATTGTTTATAGCAAAAAATTCGCGCTTACGACATTAACACCTGAAAAGGGTATACGAGTATTAACTTTGTTATGAATTTTTAAACACCCAGAAAGAAACAGCCGAGACCCTAAGAAGTGTATATATAACTGATTAGCGTGACGATCTGAGTCGATTTAGATATGTCCGTTTGTATGTCCATCTGTCCATCGTTTTATATATTCGAACTAGTCCTTCAGTTTTTAATTTTAAGATATCAATGTGAAATTTTGCACAGACATTTTTCTAGGCAAGAAGCTGCTCATTCGTTGGAACCACTAGTATTCGAACACTATAGCATATAGCTGCCATACAAACAGATCGATCAAAATCCAATTCTCGTATGGAAAACGTTTTTACTAGATATTACAAGATATCTTCTTTAAATTTACCATCGATTTTTGTCCAAGGCAACGGTACAATCTTCGTAGAAATTGTTTAGATCAGATCACTATAGCATATAGCTGCCATACAAGCTGACCGAGCAAACTCAAGTTCTTGTATGAAATTTTTTGTATTTGTGAAAGTTATATTAGTATCGGTGCTAACGAAGTTTACGTTTTTTCATGTTTTTTGATAATAACGAGTAAAATATAGAACCCGTAAATATATATATAAGTATATAATAGTTTTGGCTTTGTTCAGAATAATAAAGAATGATACTGACTCATTAATTGAATTGTCATCGAATGGAATCAGTTGGACTTCCCTATTTACATACACACAAACATACAATTATGATTCATCAATTAATTTCGTTTGAGATTACTTTGAGCCAACTTGCTTTACATATATTTTGATACATACATTTATACAAATAACATTTTTTGATTTTCTTTATACAACTTTTTCTAGTAAAAACTCATAAACAGGGCATAAATGAATTTCATCAAACATGTAGACAATACTTGTATAAGTAGAAGGATCTCAATTTTCAATAATCAGAATGTTTTCTTAATTTCTACAGACTTTTTTGTGTTCGTGTAAAGTTTGATATCCATAAAAATAGTTTGTCTGGCAATTTTAACTAAGTAGAAAAAATTTTTAAATACAAATTAAAGAAACATTGCTTAAAAATCGTTATGTTGCCGTAAGAGAGATAGCAGAGGATCTCAACATCTTTTATGGAGCGACTCCACACATTTAAGTTAATGTTTTGGGTATGAGCCATGTCATTAGCAGACTCGTAGCAAAAAACTTGAATCTTTTGCAAAACGACGTCGTGAAAAATTCGCAAAATAAATGCTTGACAAGGTAGCTGAGCAGCCTACATTGAGCAAAAGCATTATTACTGGTGCCGAAAAAACCAAAAATCGCCGAGGCTTATAACAAATGTATCGGAAATTGGATCAAACGATGGCTTGTATTGGCTAAAGATTTGCATTAAGATGACCGTCCGGGTCAATTTTGATCAGATCCAGCCATTGTGGGATAGCAGCAAGCTTGACTAAGCCTGTTTCCGATAAAAGCGTCTTACCACTTATTCAATACCAATTTGGTAGTTGATATGGCGAATTCTGATGGAATTCAGATTGAAACAAATTTGAAAAAGTACCACTTGTCAAGTCTCCAGTATGTGTTTAGCAGTTTTGTTCGAAAGTACACAAAATTAGGCTTAATCTGTTACAAGAAAGATCTCGTTTACTACTCCTCACTAACTAACGATAAAGGGACTTCGATTTAAATACACCTGCACGAATTGGAGAGACCAACCGATAAAGTTGGAAGTTAGAACAGCAATTCTCACAACAGCCGGTTTTACATTATCGGAATTAAACTGGATTTTATCCAGCCATATTTGGAGCGGTAAGTAGTAGTAAGTCTGAACAGCGTAACTTTTTGTTGAAAGCAGAAACTTAGACTTTCTTTTAATTTGAGTTCACCGAACCGTCGTCGACTTGAACTCAACTTCATTCGGTGTTCAATTGGATAGGTCGGACAATTCGGGAGTGTTTTGAAATTTAGCATATATTGTGTGTATTATTGGAATATTAATTATATATATAATATTAATAACTGAACCAAGAGTGGTTTCCTAGTGCAGAATTTACATATTAATGCCTCAAATTGAGTTCGGATCAAACCAGACTCTTCTGACACTGCTACCTTTATCTCATCTTTATTGCGAAAAATAGGATCTATAGACTTTGGAAATAGAAATTTTGAACACTACTCGAAAATTCAACTGTAACGCCATTTAGAGAGAATTGCTTGAAGTTTTACAAAAGAAGACGAATATTATAATTCATATACGATTGCTTTGATATTCGACGATAAAGTCGTGAAATGTAATTATCTATCAAATCGATTTTACACTATTTAGTGCATAGTTTTCCAAATCGAAGTAGAACCGTATCTGCGAGTTGCCTCGGCCAATGCCATAAACAAATACTCCGAACATGAAACGTAAATCAAATGCTTATCTTCGAAGTAATTCCAGTTGGTTGGGAAATGTTTGAGCTCTCTGCCAACAGCTTCAAAGTTTTACAATACTAGTTTGTAATGAGAACACTTTGATTTGCAGTACAACAGCCAAAAAGATGACCTTGCTAGAAGAAATCCATTTTAAAAAGTATCTTGATATAGAGAGCAATTTGATTTGTATTTGTCTAAGATTTCTTCAACTAACCAGATGGATATCGGTGCTAGCTCAGAAATCACTGTAATTGATAGAAGTCGTAGAAGGTTGCTGCTAGAACTTTCTGGCAACTAATCGACAAACGTAGATCCGATGGGTTTCGGAAGTTGCGGAAGTCTTAATTACAAGACACACTCTCATTTGCAAGTCTAAGTAAGTCTCTGATAAGACATTTAGCTATAACTAACCCAATTAAGTACGTTAGCTTGGAAAAGCGAAAAAAATATATTAAAGAAATGTTTGTATTAGCATATTCTAAATAAATATTTATATGCATAAGAATGATATATGCCGATAACAACACCAAAGATCACTCCATTGATAAATGTGACCAGTTGCAATGAATACCACATGAATGGCGTGACTTAACGGCAAACCAGTAACCGACACCTGTATTGTATATATATATATATATATATCTGTATGCTCTGCATGTGGCATGCATCTCACTATGCAATAAAATAGCAGTTAGCAGCAACAAGCCGGCGGTGGAGCGTTGCAAAAGTAGACAGCAGCAGCGGTGGCAGCGGCAACAGCAACTATGTATAGAATGTGGCCAAGCAACATATCGTTTTTGAATGTTTGGAACGCGTAATGATTACAGGGTCAGCAACGCGCTTAGAAATAAAGGCAAAAAATGGCAATACAACAACATAAACGGCGGCACTGACACTGACGACTTTTATTATTGTTGTTATTATAATTTTTTTTGTTTGTTTTGCTAGCAACTTTCAAATGCGTAGTATGACAGCCGCCTGTTATGGTAGGAGGCGCGCCAATTTTTATAATTAATGCACATTTTTAAGCAACAACACGCGCAATTTATTTATTTTCTGCGTTTTTTCTCGTATTATGTAATTTCATGTAACTTTTCGTTGGCAACGCACGCGTACTGCATAAATTTTTAAATTTTTTTATAAAATCCACAATGCGCATGCGCGCGACTTTTAGCCCTTTTTAAATTTATTTTAATATTTTTTTTTGTTATATTAAATCTTTATAATTTCATTTTATTTCCTTTTTATTTTTGTAATGTGAATTTATTTTATTTTTTTGAGTTAAGTAATTATGTGTGACACTAATTTTTAATTTTTTTGTAAAGATTGAATATAATCTTTATAATTTCATTTTATTTCCTTTTTATTTTTGTAATTAGAATTTTTTTTATTTTTTGGAGTTATGTAATTATGTGTAACACTAATTTATTTTTTTTGTTTTTGTTATATAATTAAATTTTTATTTTTTCTTGAACTTTGTATTCTGTTACATATGCACACTGCATAATTAAACAAAATATTACTTTCATTTGTTGTATTTTTTTTCCAAAACGAGCAGTGACCGCAGCTTTTTGACGATTTTTAATTATTTTTTTAATATTTTCATTATCTGTTTTATTTTTGTTTTTGTTAAATTTTTTTAATTTTATTCTAATTCTTTTTAATTATGTTTTTCGCAGCAAAGAAAATTACATCAATTTTTATATTTTATACTTTGTTTTTCAAAAATCACAATCATAAGGATTTTTAATTTTTTGATGTTGCTTTTTTAATAACTTTTTTAGTATTATTTTTTTAATTTTTTTTTTTGTTTTTCATTTTTTTACTAAGCTGCATAATTTAGAAAAAGAAAATAATAATTTTTATTTGTTATATTTTCTTTAAGTGTACGATACACATGTGCCCAGCTTTTTGATGACTTTGAATTTTTTAGAATCTATTAAATTTATTTTTTATATAATTTTGAATTTTTTATAATTAAACTACATAGTTTTAAACAAAAAAAAAATTAATTTTAATTTAAAATTTTTTTATTAAACGCACACTGCACATGCGCACGACTTTTAAACAATTTTTAATTTCTTGGGATTTATTTTTAACTAATTTTTTTATAGTTTTTTTCTTATATTTTTTGTTTTGTTTACATTTATATTTTTTTAATTTTTTGTTTTTTTTTAAGCTGGATATTTTTCAAAACGGAATTATTTGTATTTATTTTAATATTTTTGATGATTTTTGATAATTTGCTTTTTTTGTTTTATTCATTTGTATGTAATTTTTTATTTATTGTTTTTTTTTAATTAAGCTACAAAATTTTCTAAACGAAATTTTGTTTTTATACATTTTTCTATTACGCATGCACCCGGTATTTTGACGATTTTTAATTGTTTTTTTATTTATTTTTTATAAAATTTTTATATAATTTCTTTTTTGTATTAATTACATATTGTACATAGACATAGACATACATACAAAAAATAAATATTTTAATTTTTATTTAATATATTTTTTTAAGGCACACAATTTTTTTAACAATTTTTAATTTTTTAAGATTTATTCTTAAATAAAATTTTTCTAAAGTAGTTTTTTTTATATTTTTTGTTTTGTTTATGTTTGTATTTTCTTTATTTTTCGTTTTATTTTTTTAACTGGATATTTTTCAAAAAGGAAAGATTATTTTTAATATAATTTAATATAATATATTGAAATATATAAATATTTTTTTTTTTTAATATTTTTTACGATTTTTAATCATTTTATTTTGTTTCTATTAATTTGTATGGAATTTTTTTTATTTATTTTTCCTTTTTAATTAAGCTACAAAATGTTCAAAACGAAAAATTTATATATATTATTTTTACATTTTTCCCGTCTTTTGACTATTTTTAATTTTTTTAAATTTGTTTATAATAATTTTTTATTTAAAATTTTTTTTTTTAATTTTTTCTTTAGTTTACTTTTATATTTTTTCATTTAATTTGTATTTTTTAGTTTTAAATTAAATATTGTGTTTTTTTTCATTTTCTCATTTCACCTCTCACACACAATTTATTTCGGATTGACAATCGCCGCCGCAGCTACATATTTATACACACGCACTCGTGGTTTGCATTGGCTAAACAAAAACAGACTTGCTGACACTGCAGCAGCGCGACCGCATTGCGGCTAATGCACACAGCCCAGAGCCATTCACCGCATGGATCATGTTGTTTTTGGCATTCCGGGGATTGTTTGTGCTTTTTTTGTATTTTTCGTATTTTTTTGTTGCACACATGTATTTTTGGCTATCCGCTAGAGCTCGCCGCACATTTCAAGTTGTACGAGTATGCAGATTTGTGTGCTGCTGCATGGTGCCACACTTGAGATTTTCGCAGTTCGTTCACTGTTCCCTTAGATTTGAGATTTCGCAATTTTCGTCTTGCAACCCTCCAACAAGTGTGTATGTAGAGGTGTGTATATATGATTGTTTTTGTATGTGTGTGTGTGTGATATTGTGATTTATTTTAGCCGGTAAGTATAAGCCATAATTGAAATTATCAAAATGTTATTAGACATAAATAAAATTTCGATTGTTGCAATAAAACGGTAATCACCTTTTTATCTTTATAACTGGTACACACGGGTGTACATATGTATGTATGTATGTATTTCGATTGCACTTAAACACCTTTTAACAGTTGTTATAAATTTTTGTTTGTTTTCTTTTTTTTTTTGAACCGCAAGGAACGAGTAAACGTGAAAAAAGGTGACGAAAAAATGTATAAAAGTAACAGGAAAAATTAATAAAAACAACAACAATAATAAATAATAGAAGAGACAACAAAGAAGTATGAAAAGCAGCAACAACAAAAAAACAGAAAATAAAACAACGAGAAACTTTTATTTTTTTTTTAATTTAATAAAATTAACAACAAAAATTATATTAAAAAACAACAAGAGAATAAAACAAAAAAAAATTATAAAAGAAAAACTTAATAAAAGCAACAACAAAAATGATTTTAAAAACAACAACAACAAAAAATCACGAAAGAAACCTATAAATTAATAAATAAAAGCAACATAAAAAAAATTAATAAATAAAAGCAACATAAAAAAAATTATTCGAAAAAATAAGCAACAACAAAAAATTAATATAAGAACACAATGAAAACACACATTAAAAGAAAACAGCGTAAAAATTAATAATAACAGCAACGAAAAAATGTTAATAACAGGGAACAAAGAAAAATATGACAAAACGCAGCAACAACAAAAATTAATAAAAACTACAAGAAAAATTAAATAAAAGAAAAAAACGAAATATAATAACAAAAGAAACAACGAAGAAAAAATTAAGAACAAAATAATTAGTAAATAACCAACAACAAAACAAATAAATAAAATACAGTCAAGAACTAAGAAACCAAAAAAAATATTAAAAACGAAAAAAAAAATTTGGTAAAAACACCAAGTAAAACCTTAAAACACAAATTAATAATATTTTATTTAATAAACACACACATACATATACATACATATGTATATGTAGGTAAGCATAGACGCGTAAAATAAAAGTACCGCCGCGCGATCACAAGACACGACGTTTGCTTTTTGGTTTGTCCGTTCGTTTTGCCGCTTATTAGACAGTGCACAGCGATCGATCACACGCACGTAGACACATCGCTTTGGCCACTTCTTCGTCTCAAGTGGGTTTCCTTAGTTAATTTATTTGTAATAATTTAATCACCTTTCTTTTCTCGTTTGACCGTCCGTTCACAATTTTCAATTAAACGCCGTTTTGCGCCAAGTTCGCGTGTATCGAGTTCAACAGTCGTCAACTAACTGCTCGTCGTCGTCACCGACAATTGCTGATCACTAGTACTGGAGCTGGAGCTAAACAGAGCTGGCTGCTGGCTGTTGGCTGTTTTGCTATCGGCGGCTATCGTTGCCGTTGTCGTCATTCTCGTTGCTGTTGTTGCCTGCTGTCGGTATTGACTGCCGTTAATACGTATGTAAATATTTATGTACAGCTGATGTGTTGCCTGATCGACATTTCGGAAGTTGGCCAAAAGCACCGCATAAGCGTTGTGTTTGTCTACGCCGGCGATAAGGGTGACCAGTCCACAAATCTTTAGCTACGCGAGTACTTTGTTTGTATACTCGGGTTACCTATCGGAGCGTTTGTTGAGCACTTATTGTACAGAACACTCTTATTGAGACTTCGAATCAATATTGCTATGGTATGTGGCGGAACTACTGCAGTGATTCCGGCCGTTCGAAATAAAAAAATAAAAAAATTTACATAATGGCGTTTAAAAACCTGAGCGACTACACTTTAGAAGGCTGTAATTCAAAGACTATTTGAGATATCGATTTAAAATTTTAGTAGGTTATTTTTAAGGGTATAACCAATCGAAACTACTTATCAAAGTTGCAGGAAGAAAGATGAGGTGGAAACAAGCTCTCGCCAGCCTAAGGTTGAAGCACCTTGGTTGCCATACTTTCTACGAATCCGACGAACTGGCTGGAGTTTATTTGGAGGATATTAGCCTGCTCAATAAACTTGTGGCCGGCCCTAGGCAGCTTGCAGATGTCTTTTTGATCCGTACTTAGCAGTTCTGTGCATCACAACGGACAAGCGTCTCTAGCAGTGCAAGTTGGATTATTCGTGGTCTCACGAATAAAAGCCTATTTACCTAACCTTTAATTTTTCATCAAACACGACTTTTTTTGGGAACTCGCCATTTTGTCAAAAATTAAAATTTTTACAAGTCCTTCGATCATTACCTGTTTTTATCTATAGTAATAATAATTTTTTTGGCTTTTGGATTTTAGATAATTTTAATTAGAAAAATCTTTCGAAGGTCCTGCTGGCGATCAGCAACAGGATCAAGTGAATTCAAAATTTTACAATAAGAAACGCTGATTATAAAAGTATAATACATTAAATTCTCTAAATGTACATATTTTTTATTTATTTATTAACAATAAGGAGAGAAAGACACTCGAGGTTATCCATAGACCTCATCTAAGAACATCTTGCTTCTCACATGAAGTTCTATTTGTTGCGGAAATTTTTTTTTATTTTGTTTATCAATTACCGAATTCGCAAAAAAAAATTACAGATAAAATGTTTTTTTTACATTTTTAAATTATTATATGGTATATGTATAATATTGTTCTACTGAGAAAACAGTGAACATATCCATTTGAAAATATGAGGAGAAATTTTCAAATCATAATAATATTTCACAAAAGCAAAAAAAAATCAAGTAAATGTTGGTAAAATATGTATCTCATATGTTATTTAAAGAAAAAAACAATTTTTTAGCTGGCCACCTTAGTTCAGACATCAATCATTCATACAAAATCACACATACGCAAAAATTAGTACATACTTGTGTAGGTACATACATACCTCTTTTCCGGAGCGACCAAGTGCTTTCATAACAAATTCCCTTATCCAAAAATCGCGAATGATCAGTTCAACCCGTTTCAACCCCCTTCAGCGTGCGATTAAAGGTGGATATGCGCGCGCAGCAGCTGAGGCACTGCATTTTAATAATGAATGTCTAAAACAAATTAAAAACAACTAAGCAGCTACAACAAAAAATATGATAAAAATCTTGACACATTAAGTTATAAAAGCAAAGAGCACATTGATTTCACTATAAATTGAACACATAAGCACTTTAGTATGCATATATTTACGCATATATTGCATTTGCACTTCCTTGGTCTAGAAACCACAAAATAAAATATTAAAGAGGAAGCCAACTGACGTTGAAATATTTGTTTTCGTTGCACATAAAAAAATACCGGCGCACTTTAGTTAAACGAAAGCTATATTACACACTAGTTGATATTCCACGCTTTTTGAAGTTGTTAACCTTTTCAAGGATCTTTGATTGTCAAGGTGACTACGTTCAATGTTTTAATATTCGTCAGCAGTTGTTGCGCATGCAATCGATATAACGTTTTTGCGCCGCACTAGCAGGCAGAATAACTGCTTTTCAAAACGAGTTTCGGTTTACCACAATTTTTGTAAAGCCATCTCACGCCCATTGTATAACAAACAAAACAAATCATTGCAGTTTTAAGTTTAGCGTCGTTATTGATAATTTACAGTAGTCCCACACATTTTGGAACTCCATTCGAAATTTTTAAAACATGTATACAGTTATTTACTAAAGCTTGTAGTAGATTTAATTAATAACTACTTTTCTTACTGCTCACTTCTCGTTGATATTCTTTGTTTTGCTCTGCATGCGTTTCGCCGCAAAATGTCAAGTTAGCCAAGATGCACACCATATGCGGTAAATATGATGTTGCCAGCATGTAGTATTTTAAGCAATTTAAAAAAATGTCATAAGAAACGAAATAATAAAAAATTCAAGTGATGCTGTAGTTTGCAATTGCAAATCCATAAAAAAAAATGTGTTTGATAAACAATTTAAATCATGAATAATTCTATGCTTAAATACACAGCTACTTACCAGACTCTTATTTCGTTAATTTGGCATTTTCAAGTGTGATTCGATAAAAACTAATGAGAAATTTAAACAATTTTTGGTTTTTAAATTAAGTTAATTCATATGAATTATACATTTAATTGCTTAAAACCCACTTATTTCAGCTCTATCTATAATTTCGTTATTCCTTGTTTTTTGGTTATGGCACCTTTATTTTGTTATTTTCCTTTATACTAACTTTCATAAACTGATTTTCGCCTTGCTTTTGGCAAAAATCTTTCTGGCAACTCTACCGAAGAAACAGAAGCAGAAAACATAAAAAGGGCCAGGACAAAGTGTGAAAATTTTCGTGAAAATTTTATTTTGTGCGCTGCTAATAAACAAATACTGTGCTGTGTATTTCGTAATTGTTATACTCAATGATTCTAATGTTTACAAAATGAAACTGACAATTAAATCATGGACTGGCGTAGCAACTTGGCGATGGATCGCAAATGATGAAAATTGCGGCATCTGTCGAATGTCTTTCGAGAGTAAGTGCCGGAGCACCATTTATCAAATACAATTTTTAAATATAAATATTATGCAAACAAATTCAATTATTTTCATATTATTATATTTTTTTTTTATAATAGGTACCTGTCCGGAGTGTTCGCTACCTGGTGACGATTGTCCTTTAGTGTGGGGCGTGTGCTCACACTGTTTTCATATGCACTGCATTGTTAAGTGGTTGAATTTGCAAACTATGAATAAGCAATGTCCCATGTGCCGCCAAAGCTGGAAATTCAATATACATTGAGCAAAAACAACACTTGCTTAGTTGCAAAAGAAAAATAATAATAATTTCGTAAAAGTAATTTATAGTGTGTATTATATGCGAGTGTAACGCGCGAATAAAATCAATAACAAATTTATATAGATATCATTAATATTAAAGAAAATACAATATACATATGAGATTAGCAAAGGAACGTTCACGTGAGCGTGAAATGGATAGTGAACTGAATAAATTATGTTTGCCGGGTTTACCGCCACTGCCAAAAAGTTTAAGCACAGCAGCTGCTGCAGGCGTTTCATCGGCCGCCTCCTCAGCAACGCATTCGAATACTGCGTCACCATTAAACAACCACCATCATCATCATCATCATGCATTGCACGGTGTCGAGAGTGTGGATCTGTTTTTGGGACCCTCAACATCGGCGGCCGCCACGCGTAATCACTACCGACACGGCAGTTTGTCGTCGACGCAAGAGTCTTTGAGCGATCGTGAAAGTATACATAGTCGCGCCTCTTCGTCGCACAGCAGTCATCATACGCCCACAAATACCAATACAGACAATGGAGGCACATCTATTTCGCTTAGTGGTGGCAGTGGTAGCAGCACAACCAGTACGTTGGACACACAACTAGCCATATTGCGTCGTGAAATGTATGGACTGCGACAGTTAGATCTATCTTTACTCTCACAATTATGGGCACTCAACGAATCGATTCAGGGATTCCGTGTATTTCTACAAGAACAAGAAGCGCTCTCACCGCCATCTCCCTCACCAACGCCATCTGACACTAATTCGCTTACATCAGAGGCTGAAGAGGAATCATATTCAGCGCAACCATTGAAATTAGCACATCCTATTGTTGCACAAGCATCTTTACCACCCGGTGGCTCGATAACATCGCACGCTTCAACAAGTTCAGCGTCTGGCACATCGGGCTCCTCATCGGCTACCTCTTCGATGGGTAAGCATGGTGGTATGCCATTACCGCCAGCACCACAAAAGACACACCCACAGCTGCCACGTATCTTGCAGCAACGTATGCGTCGTGCACCGCCGCCACCGCCACCAACAACACGACCCAAAACGACTAAAGACGCAATGGCGGCTGCCAATGGCGCAACAACGACATCAATACCACAAAGACCAGCATGACAAAACCCATTCTTGGATTAAGCATGCATGCAACGTTAAGTGTTTGCTTAGTTCAAGAATGTTACTCTAAACCAAGATTTATAACTCGTAAACTACAAAAAAGTTTTGTGAGTGTAGCACGTATAGGCTTGTTGCCATTTGGGAATATAGGTGCAAGTCGTAAAGACAAATGTTGTCAATTATGTGTTGCGATTGTGTCGCCATGTAGGAAGAAAAACTGACAAGTAGACGTTGAAGCGCAATTATGAATAACAAAATCAAAATATATTCAGTGGATTTAATACTTGCGTATTTCGAAAGTGTATTTTAGAAGCTTGCAAACGGTAAATATTTGCGATAGAGAATTTAGCGTTTAATTTTAAAAATTAAAGCGCGTTCCATGCAATTGTATCTAGTATGTAAGCGCGTAAGCTAATCAAAATGTAATGAATGAAATATCGGTGTCGTACTGTACACATATTCCCAAATATTGCTGTTAAAGGGTTAAAAAAAACACAAGAATTGTAACGAATTGAATATCAAACTTTTTAGATATACGAAAATATTTGTTAATACATCTTGCTATAGACAGTTTAAATATTTTCCAATCAACACAAACTTACATACACAACCCACATGCACAACAACCTGAACACATCTGTAACCGGAATACACACAATGCATGCTAAAACCATGCTGCATTTACATATAAAAAAAAAGTTGCACCAATATGCGATATCGTTATTCGCTCCACTCCATTGTTACCCCTTGGTGGTCACCATTAACGTAAATTATACTAGGAACTATGACGAAGACGATAAACAAAAACGATCTTAGCTGATTTTAGCCTAATACATACCATAAATAAACCTAAAACGAAGTAGCAATAGACGTTCAATTTATATTCAGAAATTGCAAACAAATATATAAATTACTTACATAAATAATAAACAGCTGCACAAGTCAACTTACAACTTATTTCAAATTATTCGTTCGTTTAACATAACACTGCAATGTTGTTTGTTCTCAACGAGTAATTCAATGCATGCGAGCACTGATAACAGCAAATGCAAAAACTTCATAACATTTTTCAAGTTCAGCACATACGTTGTTGTAAATGTCACTAATTGCTTCGGTAATATCAAGTGCACTTGTGCAGCAGTTTATTAAATAATAACGAATCAAGATCATCATTAATACATATACATACATAAATATGGCGTATTACATCGATCTAAATATTTAAATTAATTTATAAATCATTAAAAAAATTTAAAAATAATATTAAAGCGAAAATTATAGTTGTACTGCAAGCAGCATTAATATGCGTTGTCAGTTATACAAAAAATAAATGCTAAATAAAATTAAAAAAATACATAAACGCATACGCATTCATATATGCATAATAATAATAAAGTAAAAATCTACTTTGAAAATAAGCTAAGCTAAAGTAAAACTTGTTCTCGTTCAATCGTTATAATCAAGCTCCTATTATAAAGAAACTACTCCACTAATTTATACTCGAACTATTTTCTTTATAAATATCCTGGTGGTGGTTGATAAGCGCCAGTCGTGTAAAGCATGTGCCGCTTTAAAGAAATTATATAGTAGCAGAATTTCTTAGACTGCAGATATACCTACTGTAAAATTGTTTCTAAGCGTGTAATTGTTTTTACAAGCACTCAAAATTTTAAATTTTCTCCAAATATATTGATTTGTAAACATGTTTGAATCACACATATGCATATTTAATACATACTAAACCTATTATAACTTATTAAATTATAATATAATAAAAGTGCAGAAATGTGAAGAGAAACGTTGATATGAATTATGCAATAAATTATTAAACGAAAAAAAATGTGTGTATAAATTGTAAATGTTTGGTCACGAGAGACACCGGTTTTATATGTCAAATGTATAATGCTTGTTGATGCGGTAATGCAGCGAATCGTTACTTTCCTATTCATGCAACAACTGCTATTGTAATGTCAATTGTTACGAAGGGTACAATCTTTTGAGTTACCACTATATTTTTTCGTTTTTATAGTAATTTTTATACTATTGTAAAACATTGGTTGCATTTTAGTTTTATAATATAACATATATGTATGTAAGTAGATATTATATTATTCTTTTTGCACAGTTAACCATTTTAAGTATATTAATGCGTGCTGTTTTATTTTGTTCTTTATTTTCATTTATTAATACTTAAACATAGGCCATTTACTACAAATTTTCAGACTACGGTCATAAAATGCAGTGTAGGTATTTATTCAATACTAAAATTCCAGGGGTCATAGATCAACCTCACAAATGCAGCAACCAATACGCGGCGTTTGACTAATCAATGCAGCCAACAAAAGTTAAGTATACTATTGTTAGATTTAAAAAGCAAACGCAGTTTTGGTGCAATAGGACACGCACTGCTCACTCTAAAATAATTTTTGCTTCCTTGCCATCGATGTAGACTTTTAAACCGTTGCGTAGACAGAAATCGCGTTTGACATGCGCAAACAGCAAGTCGGTCACCAGGAATATCTATAAAGCAATTGAAAATAATATACAAAATATATTTTTTAAATGATAAATTGAATCATGCTTTTTTTCACAAACAAAATTTCGTTAGCTTACTTGCCCCGTGGAGAAAGCTAACGTTGTGCCAAAGTAGAAGTTAGCATTCGCCGAGCCCGAATAAATCCACAATTGCCACAGCGCCGGCATCATTGATAAGGTGACCACAAAAAAGCAGAACACCACAAAATTATGCGCCATAACTGTGTATTATGACAAAGTAAATTCGGTTTCTTTTGTTACAATTTAATGAGCGTTAGCACACTTACACTTCCAGCAGCGACGCCACAACGGTAACAGAGCCAAATAGAAACTAACATCACCAACACTGGGATACGAACGGAATATAGACATTAATGCAATGAGCACTGTGGCTAATAACAAAGGCTCTTTGCGCAATTTAAGTGATAATGGCACAAGGTAGAGGACGGTTGCGTTCATTTGGAATGTGATTAGGAACATTGTGCGAAAGTGTTCGAACATTTCCGTAAAGAAATACCAGAAAAGTCCGATATTTGGTTGTAAATCACGGTAGAAGAAACTAATTGAGTAAAAAAGCGAACAAAAATCAGTTAATATTTTAAACAAAAAAGTTAAACACTTACATAAAACCAAGTGTAGCATCTATGAAGCTCCAGCTATGGATTATAGCATAGTTGAAACCGGTGATTGCTAGACAAGCTGCTGCGAATAACGCCAAAACACCAATGGCACCGGCGGTAGTGGATTTTGAGCGCTGTGTAAAAACCAATACAACTGGTGCAATTAGCACCAGCGGATACAGATTACGCATTGTTTCCAGCGCTAGGCAAATAACACAAGGTATTAAATGGCGTTGCACGAGAAAATAGAGCACGAGTGCTAGCAGAAAATTGCTAAATACTGTCGACGTGAGACCAGCACAACTGAGCAATGACAATGGGTTGAAGAGATATGCCAGTAATACACAACGCGGTATCACATCCATATCTGAAGCTTGCACTTGTAACTCCTCGGTGCCAACTGCAAACTGTAGTGCTTCTGTTTTTTGCTCAAAAATTTTTGTGCGTACAAATTTTTGTGCCAACTTATACAATAGTATGGCTGTTAGTAAATCGACTAGTATGTAGAATATTGGCACAATGCTTGATATAGCACTAAAAATCCGTACAAGCAGTACTAAAATTATTGGCAGCTCATGCACCACATCGCCGATGTAGGGATCAATGCCATTTTCATATAGATATATGCCCTCTTGAACTGTTTGTGTGAAATTTGGAATAATTAACGAATATTTATTGCACTATTTTAAGCCAACTAACCTCGTTTGTAGGAGTTTATAGGTGTTGACACTTCTACTCTTTCACCAATCCACTGGAAGCTATGCAAGTAGTAGCGCGTTAGGCCACCAAGCGCCACCAGCAGGAAAAACTTTTTTTCCATATTTTTCAACAATAATTCGAAATTGATCTCTATTCACCGGCAAAATATCAAGGATGACATGATGCGAGACTCTCTCATTTTCGCTGATTTTTCTGTTATTCTCTTTCCCTGATTATTAAAATCAGGGAATTTCGAACAGCTGATGTCAAAAAAGGCGGGATGCCAGAAATAAACCCGCTAAAAATAGCTAACAAAAGCAGTGCGAAAAGAACGACACAAATACTTTTGAATAACGTGCAACTAAATTTTATTTGTTAATTTAATTTAAAACGTTCATTATAAAACCATGATATTTTATTATGACTTGTATTGTTTCTTTGTTATAATTTTTTTTATTTATATGCTAATTTTTTATGTTATATGCATTTTTAAAAATTTTATAATATAAATACAAGTATATAGGGATGTATATGCGTTATATAGGCCTACTTGGGGACGGAGCACCTAAAAATAATATCGAAATGCAAAATACCCCCAATTTTTTTTTATAATACCCAATCCATTTTCGTTCGACAGTGGCATGATTGGCAAATGTTATAAAAAATGTGGGTTTTGACAGCTCTCTCTCGATTCAAAGAGTCTCGCATCATTTCATCCTTGAAAATATTTCCTGAACGCCGATTAAACAAACAAATCCTGACGATCAAATTGCAATTGGTTTTTTATAAACATATGAAAATACTGGGTTGCCAAGCCTGCAATATTTAGAATCACGTAAACAATACTAAAATAGAGGATAGAGGAGGTCATACAAAAAAAGTTTCGAACTTGATTTGTGAAAAAATTTTCAGGAGAACAGTAGAGTCTTAATATTTTTTAAATGCTTACATATGTTTATAGAAATAAATATATTTCCATAAAGTCAACTATCGATTAAATCACCGGCTAACTACCCAACACCCCTTCCAGATATTTCTTTTAAAGTTTCTATGAGTTTCTCAAAGCCCAATTGACAACTCTAACCGAAATCTAGTATATGTGTGATTGTTAATCTCTTTCGTATACAAAGATCTTGTGAGTTGCACGGTGTATATGTGTTTTTAATTCAGCCTTAATTCTTTTAATGCATTGGAATTTCGGTAGCCACGAGTTGCTGCTTTGTATTCCACATTTTCTGCACATTTTATATTTCTTAGTCAGGCAACTCTTTGCCAAACGCTCATTGTGAATGCACGTTTAAGAAGAGTAAGTTTTTATTTACATCGCTTTTAATGGAATTTTGTGTAATTTGCTAAAATATATTTAAATAGAAGAAAATTTGATTGGCATTATAAACAATGGGCACCGTTGAGACGAACAACATTCTCGATAATGAAACACTTAACGAAATCACTAAAGAATTTCAAGAAATAACTGAAGATCCAGCACAATTCCTACTTGTGTAAGTATTGCACGTGGTGGTATACAAAATAAAATTAAATAACTTTTTAATTTTTTAGTGTGCCTACAAAAAAGCAGGAAGATATAAAAGCATTATTACAAAAGACGTATCAAGCTTGTGTACGGAACGATGAAAGTAGTAAGAATGCGCTTGAAATACTGCCGGAGCTCGTTGTGGAGGACATGGATGAAGAACAGATTTGGCAACAGTTGGAGCTCCGCAACAATACAATATTGTCAGCCTTAGTAGAAAATGCTTCCAAGTTATTGTCACTTAAGGAAGAGAAACTGGAAGTGCGACTAGATGAAGAAGATGATCAAAAAATAGAAGAGGAGCTAGAAGATAGTGAAAACGAAGCAAAAGATAATTCGGGAGATGCAGATTTATTTAACAGCGAGGTCGATAACGAAAGCGACGAAGAACAAAAAGTCTTTCAAAAAAAGCAAAAAATCAAAAAGAAACGTCAGGGGCGCACATCAGTGGTGGATGATAAATTCTTTAAGTTGAGCGAAATGGAAGCATTTTTGGAGGATGAGGACGCAAAAGAGATGCGACGCAAAAACAAAAAGGGCGATAACGCGCTGGATGCTACGTTCGACTATTTTGCGGACGATTTTGGTGTAGAGGGTGAGGAGGAGGATGAGGAGGATGCGAATCCAGCATACAAAGACTTTTTCGATGAGGAAGATGAAGATGCCGAGGAAAGTCTTGGAAAACAAACCAAAAAGCAAAAGGATCATTTCAAAGAAGCGCCTAGTGACGAAGATGAAAATATGAGTATAGATGGAAATGAAGATGAAGATGAAGAAGACGATACTGAAGAGGATGAGGAGGATGAAAATATGCAAAGTGAAGATGAAAATGCTGAAAGTGATAATGAAGTCAAAACTACCCATGAAGGCTTACAACCTGCATCTTCAGGCTCTGATGATTCCGAAGATGAGGAAGACCACAAAGATCCAAAGCCACAATCTTCATTCGAAATACGACAGGCGCGTTTGCAGCAACGCATACGGGAATATGAAGAGGAAGTGCTAGGAGAAAAACCATGGCAATTAAGAGGTGAAGTGCAAGCCCCTAGCAGACCGGCGAATTCACTACTTGAGGAGTTGCTTGAATTCGAATCAACCGTACGACCAGCGCCTATCATAACCGAGCACACAACACGCTGTTTGGAGGACATTATCAAGCAACGTATAAAAGATCAAGCATGGGATGACCCGCAGCCAAAATTGAGACCGGTGCAAACGCCAAATGAATTCCGCAAACAATTGATATTAGATCATGAGAAGTCCAAAGAATCACTTGCGCAAGTCTACGAAAAAGAATATCAAAAAGAATTAAATAAATTCGATTTAAATCGTGGCGACGCCGCTGAGGAGGAGCCGAAAGAGCATAAAGAAATAAAACAACTTATGCGTGAGCTATTCGTTAAATTGGATGCTCTTTCGAACTTCCATTTCACACCGAAACCCGTGGCGCCTGAAGCCAGAATCATAACCAACACACCGGCAGTGAATATGGAGGAAGTAGCGCCGGTAGCTGTTAGCGATGCTAAATTGCTGGCGCCCGAAGAGGTCTTCCGCGGACCGAAGAATGAGCTACTCGGCAAAACAGAACGCAATCGCACGGATAAGAATCGCGAGCGCCGCAAGAAGAAGCAGAAGCAACGTGTTATCAATCGCCTATTAGACGAGAAGAACAAGAAGAAGCAAGAGTTGGGCATAGCGCCAACAAAGAAGGAGGAGAACGCCAAGCTGCTTAAGTCACTCACAAAGCATCGCAATGTCGAGAAGGTACAGATTTCTTACTTTACTACCTATTTAATTTTTACGCTCTGAACAGGGTATTTTAAGTTTGCAATGATGTTTGTAACACTTAGAAGGAAACCTCAGAGACCCTATAAAAAGTATTTATAAATGATCTGTGCGAGAAGCTGCGTCAATTTAAACTGTCTGTCTCTGTCTGTCTGTATGTACATACACGAACTAATCGCTTAGTTTTTGAGATATCGGTCTGAAATTTATCACATGCCCTTTTCTCTCAAAGAACCTGCTCATTTGTTCGAATCGCCGATAGTAGATCACTATAGCATAAAGCTGCCATACAAACTGACAAATCAAAATCAGGTTCTAGTAGGAAACCCTTTTTTATTCGAGAAGGCTACAATCTCCGAACAAATTATGCAGTTCGGATCACTATAGCATATAGATGGTACATACAAACTGTTCGATCAAAATCCATGACAGTCGGGTCTAAGTAAACGGTATAAATAAAGTCTTTGTGTGGAAAACTTTTTATCTGAGAAGATATCTTCGCGAAATTTGTCATGGATTTTTGATAGGATCACTATAGCATATAGCTGTATAGGTCTTATAAGGAAACTTTTTTTTTTACATATGAAGAGTATTAAGCTTCGATGTAGCTGAAGTTGACGTTTATTTTTTTGTTTTTTTTTTTTAATATATATTTTCTGTTTTACAGTTAAACACTACTAGCGATGATCAGCGCGCACTGAAGTCCTCCAAGTCGTTCTTCTCCAAATTGCAGGACACCACCAGCGTGACGGGCCAAGCTGCCATTGCGGCAAAGGCCAAAAAGCAAAAATCCACTGGGAAAGCGTTGACAGCGAAAAGAGTGAAATTGTAATAATTCCTATTGTGGACTTTGTTAGTAATAAAGAAGTTTATTTTATTATATTACCTATGTACATATGTTTGACGTGCTAACTAATGCTACAGGATACGCCTGCTTATTAGTCTAAAAACACACATTCTTCCAAAATATTTATTTGTTTGTGCATAATGTGTGACGTCAACTTTGGCGCGTACATTTCTAATGTAGCAATTTTGTGCTGTGCACCAAGTCACGTGCCGCAACAATTAGGCTGCTGCTGCCACTAGAGATAACTATGTGTGTGTGCGTGTGTATATGTTGTTGCGCGCGTCGGTAAATTCAAAGCAGCAGGAAAAGTTACTTTTTATTCATGTTTGTATGTGCAAAAGTCAGCAGATTTTGTTACAGTTAGGCGGAAAACGGTATGTGGTAAACGTAGCTAGAAACAGCAGATCAACAACTTAAATATGCCACAATTTTAGACATAGTGTATGGTTAATGTTTATATATATATTTATTTGTGTTTGTGTATTTGTATGTGTGTGCCACAGACCATAGGGGGCCACAAAACTATGCGCGCGTGTCAAGCAAAAATAAAATGGACTTGCAAATATGATAACTTAATAAGCCATATACTTACATATATACATATATACAGATGTATGTACATATGTGTGCATATATGTTAATATGTAAGTGTATATATGCTTTTAAGTGTGTGTGTGTCTATTACTAGCCGTCGCAGCATTCAAAGATTACGCTCATATGCGTGGTTGGCATTGAAATTTGTATAAAAAAAAAGTAAAACGGCCTCTATTAGTATATAATTTGTTGCAGAAATTTTAATAAGGCTGTGTAAGCAATCTCTGTTTGCATGTTTTTGCAACCGTGGTTAGTCATCAATGGAAATTCACATTCGCTTTAGACGCCATAGGCGCCATTGTGCACCTAATTAAGTATTTAAACAATGCAGATTAACATAGTTACAATACTATATTTAGTAGTATAAATGAACTACATATTAGGGTGTCCGTTATTCGCCAATTTCATTTTTATACCCTAAACAGCATATATTAAGTTTGCCACGAAGTTTGTAACACTCAGAAGGAAGCGTCGGAGACCCTATAAAATGTATGTGTGTATATATAAAAAAAAAGCGTGACGAGCTGAGTCGACTTAGCCATGTCCGTCTGTCTGTTTGCATATACGCGAACTAGTCCATCAATTTTTGAGATAGCGATCTGAAATTTTGCACACGTCCTTTTGTCCCTAAAAAACCGCTCATTTTTCGAAATTGTCAATATCGGATCAATCAAGTTCTTGTAAGGAAAATTATTTTATTTGACAAGAAATCTTCATGAAATTTCGCATGGATTACTGTGGAAGGCAATGCTACAATCTCAGAATATATAATATATATTAGATCGGACTACTATAGCATACAGCTGTCATACAAACTGAACGATCAAAATTAAGATGAAGATCTTTATATGCTATAAAAAATACACCCATTGAGGGTGTTGTAGCTTCGGTGCAACGAAAATTTAGTTTGTTTTGTTTTTGCAAAAAAGAGCATTCATATTATACAAGCGACTTCAACATTTTGTGTTGCTCATACGACATGGTGTACTTTATTAATACAGTACATTGGATGCATAACTTTAATTGCATATAACTTTTAAAGAAATGTTTTTATGAAAAAAAAAATCATTAAGAGCTTTTTTGTAGCGCAGAAAATTTTTATATTATCACACTTTAAAAGTAGTAAATTTATTTGTTTAGGGGATAAAAATTGTTTGCAAAAGATTAAAAAATTCCGTGTTAAAACTTTTCGAAAAATGATATAGCAGCGTTTTAAATTGCAAATAAAAAGCTTGTTTACGTAGGATCATTTTTTTAAAGGTAGAAACTGTATATTTTTTCTAGAGCAAAAAATTTTGTGTTAGAATATCGTTTTGCGAAATTGTAGGTTTAGTAGCTTTGGAGTTAAAAAGTTAATGCAAAATAGAAAAAATTCCATGTTAAATATTGAGATAATAAAATTTATATATATATTATAATGAAAAAATAAAATTTATTTAGGCAGGATTTAAATAGAAAATAAAATGCTTGAAACTTCAGGAGTAGTTTGCACAAAAAAAAAATCACCTTGGGGAAAATAACAGACAAGCTATCAATTTTTTCCATAGTGTCTTGGTGCAACAGACGGCAAGAACTACACATACGTACATGCTTAATGAAGCACACTGCATTTATAGCAGCAGCGCATATATCATAAAAAATCACAATGCACTCATATACATATGTAACTCATATGTTCATTCATTCGTATTATTCAAAAGTACAATAATAACGCTTGATTTTCTCTGCCACACTGTCACCGAGTTTCTCGCTTGCTATAAATGTGTATGTATATAACAAACCATATTGTCAATATTATGCAATTTGTTGCTCATCAATGACAAATATATAATAAATTTAGATTCAATTGATTTTAAAAAATATTTCAACTATGAACTACAAACGACAATATTTATAACATCGTTTTTTTTTTTATTGTCAACGTAGATGGCGTTAGCATTAATTTGTAATAAAATTTTGCTGTGCTTCTAGTCTATGGGCGAATACAACACTTTGAAATATATAAATAAACACATGATTGTATTTAAATATCCATACTGACAAAATAATTATATTTTCACGTATTTTAATATCAATCTTTATTATCGCAAAATATTTGCAAAAGATTCAGGTCTTTTGGTACGAGTCTAGCATTGACACGCTTCGTACGCAAAACATAAAAATACACACTAATTGACATATGAAGATTAAACGTTAAACGAATATAAAAGAAGGATAAACCAATCTAGCAAGAAATACATATTACGCTATAATGTGTTAGAAAGTTAAAATTCGCACTTAAATAACATCTCAGAGAGTTTTGCGGCTGCTTGTCTCAGTAAGCAATCGCCCAGAAGCGACCAGTTTTGGCCAATGGAGACGAATTGTGTTCCCTTATGACAATACCAGACCACCTACATATAGCATAGTTACTCGCCAGAAGCTAGGATAGTTTGGTAGTTAGGTTCTTATGCAAGCACCTTATGGAGTTATGGTTCCAGTCTGGACTTGGAACCAAGTAATTAAACACTTAAACTTTTATTTTAATGCAAATATAATGGATTTCTTTCTACTAGACCTTGTACCTATATATAAACAATCCAATCCGGTACTCATTTTTGTCCACAGAGACTATACAACTTTCGTTGTTGATTTACGTGAGTACCTGCCGGCGACGGCCTTACCTCACGGTGTTCCAAAGCACAACGTACCAATACAATGCGTTGATAAGCGCCCCAAACAATACGAGCTATTTGCAAGTACTAATTTGGTTACCAGTGGCAGTGTGTCTGGGTCCACACTACCATCTTGGTATGATTCGAGGCCGACCTAAAACCTCTTCCGTTTTCGGGTACGGAACCCAGTTGCTTTTTGCAACTTTATTTTAGAACTGAAAAAACAGTTAGGCTGAATTTTCAGTTCTTCCTGCATTTAGGTTTCAACCACAGCCACCACGAATCTCCCCAAAGGGGCCATAACCCAATGAGCAGATTGGACCGAAGTGCAAGGGCTTTCTGCTCCCCGTGGTACCAGAAAGTCTCCGGTAAGATTGTGTAGCCGAAACTACTGCCAGTTGAGCAACCCATTACTCAATGACTGGTGACATTTGTCGCTTGAACTTCAAATGTCTTTTTATTTGCTTTTTCATTTAAAGTCTATAATATCAGTTCAAGCTGAGTATTATAGCACTATTTCTGACATACTATGCTGATTAATATCAGCTGAGCAAGGTACATAATAACAGTCATAGTGCATATTGGCTTTTAGTCGCCTCTTACTACAGGCATGCCTTGCCGCATTTTTATATGGTCGTAAGTCTCGCTAGTTAATCAGGCTATAAAAGGTATTTCCATTTCAGCCACCATATTGGAAATGCATTTATACAAGAAAACCAATACTAATACCTTTGAGAGTTGGGTCCACTTAATTACCATCATTAGAACTCTGCAACTATATGCTTTTCCAATAGGGATGATATGATTTCTAAGTGTTTCGGCAATTTTTCATGACTAATGAACTGTAATTATTTTTTTCATTATATTTAGTAATGTTTACAATTTCATCATGAAAAGATATACGCAACAAAACTTTTACAAATTATTCAATTTTATTATAAAAATAATCGTTCTCTAATTGCAACTTTTCGTGCGCTTTTGCCATTTTTTGGTCGTTATGGTTATGGTGAGTATTGCGGTAAATAAACAAAGAAAATCCACAAATTATGCCTGAAAAATCATTACCTTCACCTAAATTGACAATTTGGTGTTATTTTTGGTCTGGTGAAATGAATCATCGGTCCGTACTTCTTTCGAAATGAAGCTGGTGACACCGTTACTGTTAATGGAGAGCGGTAAAGATCGATGATAACCAATTTTTTATAAGCGCAATTGAAAGTAGTTGTTCTTGACAACATCGGATTTCACCAAGACGGAATTAACAATTAGTAGGTTTCTTTTTAAAAAAAAAAAAATCATATCACTCTTATTGGAAAACCCAGTACAAATACTATTGCCATAATTATCTTTTCATATCCTAGAAAATAAATAGTCGGAGTTATATCACAGAGAAAACGTTAGCTGCTTGAGTTTGAAGGGAATTGCAAATAGGATTAGTCAAATGGCGGCAGAAGATTTGTATGTTGGGTCCAAACAACACCGAGGCTAGGTAAATAGGAGTTGAACTCTTTCTAGTCTACTGTAAATGAGATCAAGTGTTTGTTTAAAGATCATTAACTTCGACGTTACACGACTTAATGTATATAAGATGTAGCTTTGCTTAGAGCATGTGACTGCTGTGATGACCTTACAAAATAGTAGCCTTAAAGTATACCAATTTCCGTTTAAAAATAGTTAAATAGTTCATCCGGTTATAACTAGAACCGTGAACACCGTTTACGATCTAACTCAAGGGTATCTAAATGTGGTTATCAAGTGGACAGAGAGAAATGGATTAGTCATTAATTCAAAAAGAACTGAGCTAATTTTATTTACAAGGAGATATTAAATCGCTGATGATATTCTCCCCTCGTTGGGAGGCTCTAGACTTCAACAGGTGGACCGGGTAAAGTATTTGGGTCTTATACTTAATAGGAAGCTCCCATGGAAGCCATACATCAAGGAGAGAGTGAGGAAGGCATTTGTTGTATTTTATTGTTGTTAAGGAGCAATCGGAAAGTAGTGGGGCTTCTCACCAAAAGTGTGTGTGTTGTGGGCAGGTCGAAGCCGTTAGTGAAGGGATGCATTGAGCTTTTTCACAAATGGTTCGAAGTTAAGGGGAAGAGTAGGTGGTGTAGTCTTCTGTCTGTCAGCTCTTCATAAACTTTAATTTCAGACTACCAGACCACTTTAGCGTCTTTTAATCGGAGGTGGCTGCCATCAAGGCAGCAGTAGATGTATTGCTCCGAGGTGCAGCTTCCTTCAGAGAAGTGTGCATTCACTTCGACAGTCGACCGGCTATACTGGCTTTGAGCTCGCGGACTGTGCGCTCAAAACCAGTCAAGAAGTGCATGACCTCGTTAGCAATAGCTTCAAGCTTCTTCCACATTAGACTCGTCACAGCTGCTGACTAGGGAGGGCACCCTTTGCTCAATTTCATGCGGTTGGAGTGGAGTCGGTAGGACCTTTGGGCCTTCAGTGAGCTCAGCAAGCGCTGGTAAACAACCAGAATTTGTGCGATTGCGTGATCCTTCTAGCCCAGAGTGAACCGTAAGAAGTCATTCGAACTATTGGCTCTTAGCAAAGTCAATCATGCCACAATTATCGGTGTTCTGACTGGACACTGTCTAATAGGTTCGCTCTTTGCTACAGCTGTATGTAGGAAGGCGAGGTGGAAACATCTTATCACTTCCCTTTCTATTGCCTAGCTTTTACCCAACTGAGATTGAATTATCTCGGTAGACACACTTATCGGCGAACCCAGCGAATGCTGGGAATGGTATTATGTTAACTGCCTTAATAAATTTATGGTAAGCACAAAACGATTTGTCGATCGATGAGGATGGTCTGATGGTCGGCCTTTTAGGACTTCATAGGTAAGACAAATAACGAATTTCTGTCTAAGTGAGATTCATCGATTTTGGATACACCACACGACATAACTTAATCTAACTAGAACTCCAGCAATTGAAATAAAAATAGGTAGAAGTAAATTTTATACTCATATTCGGTCTGCCGTTCTAAGCTTCTCAATAACTAAGATATATACATATGTACCATAGTCACCAATAACATTTTAGCACTGTTGTTCATTCTTGACCACAACGCCGGAAAATATCAAAATATTAAAAATACCAGCTACTATAAATAACCACTTGAGAAATCTGCTGAAATTTGTAAACATCTTGAGCTATGGATTTTTCGTATGCCAAGCCTTTGGATAATTACAATTAGTGAACTGATGAAAGAAATGTTTGGTGCGAATTAAAGAGTGCTCACGGAACTTTATTTTTCGATTCTATTTTTCTATTTTTTATAGTTCGAAGATTTAGCCATAGCAGCCATAGCAGCAAAGCTAAAACCAACAAAACCAAAAAGAAAATTGCTGTAAAACTAAAAAACTGCGAATTGAATGTGGAACAGCACATAAATATGCAAATATGTGTTCATTATTCTATTAGAAATCTGCTTGTATTGGCAGTTATCGTAAAGAAAAAATATTGTATTAAACGAAAAAATACCGATTTCCTCTTTCAGACAACACGGGAAAGCTTTTAAAATACCAGTTAGTTAATGGTTGACGTCTTTCGATGGCTTCAATGTCTGTGGATACATGTATGGGAGCATGTAAATTAGCGGTAAAGAACGAACTGGAGTTAAACCGCAATGAAGAGAGTATATCCAGCCATCAATGCTTATGTGAGGAAACTGGAATTTTTACTCGTTTTTCACAGTTTGACTTTGTGGAAAATATTAATGAGTCTACTCGATTTTACACGAGCTTTTTGTACTCATAAACTTCTAAGCCACTTGAAGCACTGAGTAGAATTGCATTTTTTTTGAGACAAAAAGCTTCGAATACAGCCGCAATGTGTTGGATGAACTCTGTGTTTGCTCCATATTGAAGATTCTTATATTTTTAACCTTAGAGAATAAATTATTTGATTTTTTGGGAGGTATTAGTTACTTATTTAAAACACAGTTGAAGATCCTTAAGGCTAAACTTTAATATAAACTTGGAGTCAAATATCTGCAGTAACTTTAATTTTTACATATTTACAGCTAATATTCGTATATATATATGTAGCTTATATATATATGTATATATATATATATATATTAGGGTGGAGCGAAAAAAACTATTTTTTTTTTGCTTAACCTGAGGGTAAAATTTGTATATTATAAAAAAAATACTCAAAATTTAATTTAACGCTTAAGGAGGCTTTTTTTTAAAACTCCAATAATCACCACAAAAAATTTTTTTTGAGTTGATAACTTTTAATTGGCCCGAAAGAGGCCTCTCCACAGCTTCTGGAACACTTATTACACTTACGAAATAAAAGTTTTAACTCGAAACTTTACTTAAAAAGTGAGGGCCGCCTCTAGATGTTAAAAAAAAATTTTGTTTTTTTTTCCAAAAATTTGCTTTTTTTATAAGCTACAAATTTGACCCTCAGGCTAAGCAAAAAAAAACATTTTTTTTTCGCTCCGCGCTAATATATTTGTATATTATATATAGACCTATAAACTGATATACATTTTATCATTAACTTTTCGTTTTATGATTTGCTTATCACAGCGTTTTCATTATGCTACGCTTGTATTCGTGCAGACCTTAAGCTAATGTATATCAGCATTTGCATGATAATTATATCTGCTTGCTGAAGTCATAATTAGGCAACTTTTTCTGCATTTCGTATTCACATTTTTTATTGTTGTATGCTGTCGTAAATAAGCCAAGGCCCCCCTGTATGTATTATATGTACATAGGTATATCTCGGCCTAGACGCGACAACCAGCAAATAGGCGAAATAAATGAATATTATTAGTAATAAATCTATCATAATATGTTACAAGCAAAAATGTTGCATGAATATAAATCAAAAACCTAAAAGTAGACTTTAATTATTGCAAAGGATCAATTTTTTTGAATAATTGAGCTTACACATACAAGCGACAAAATATTAAATTAAAAAAAAAATATAGAAATAAAAAAAGAAGGTAGATTTAATATATTGGGTTAATGTGGAAAATATCAACCAGGTGATTGGAATTCATTATATTAGCGATATGAGGTTTAGACCAATTCCATCGTAATTCAACGCTAAACCATATAATTTTTAAGAAACGGACTAATTGCATTGATTTGTCATTGCTCATGTATACTCGAGAACATATTTTGAAACAATTTTATATATAAATGTTACTCATTGATCGACATATTCGGCATAAAAGTTGTTAGAATAACGAAAATCATTATAAGTAGTATATGGGAGTTTTGGGTTGTATTGAGCTTATTTATCTATTTTTCCCAAGAGCACATACTACTAACATACCACGTACTAATATAATGCTGTCAGGGTTTCATTAAGGTACCTCACATACCATCACCAATCTATATGGAGTATAGTCAGCCGGATGTTCGAAAATCCTGATATTAGTTATATGGAGGCTAGGTCAAGTTTTTCCCCCGATTTTATTCATTTTAAACAAGATACACTGTTATGACAAAACTCGCTCTCTAATTTTCATTGCGATTACTCACATATTGGCCGATATATGCGGCATAAAGTCAGCTGGAAGTTCAAAAATCTCTCTATTAGGTATATGAGGGCTAAGGGAAGTACTGACCCGATTGAACCGATTTTTGGCACTCACACATACTATCATCAGGAAAGCATTCGCTCCGAAATTCAATTATATATCTTACACATTGACAGATATTTTCGGTAAAAAGTCTATTATATGTACTGGGGTCCACATATTCGGTACCTAATGGCTTCAACAGTTTTGGTTCGATTTGGACAATTTTTGACTTTTTGACTTTTATATCTAATTTGCTTATTGTTTTCTAAAATGCAAGAATGCATTATGCAATAACATTTTCACAAAAAAATTTTTTTCGTAAATCCTTTTTTATATTTAGAACAAAAATTTACACACAAATAACGAAAATTAAAATTAAAATGAACAAAAAATATTTTAAAAAAATTTAGGATTTTTAATATTTTTTCTCATTTCAAAAAAATTAAGTTAATGTTATTTTTAAGGGAAAAAAATCACATAAAATAAAATATTTTAACTAATTTTTTGCAATTAAAAAGTATGAATATAAACCGATATTAAAGCATTGTTTTTACCAAAACAAATATTTTAAAAATTATTTTAATAAAAAAAATTATTTTTTTAAAGAAAAAAAAGCATATAAAATATAATATTTTAATTAATTTCTTGCAAATAAAAAGTATGAATATAAAAATAAACATAAATTTTTTAAATAAAGAATTTTTTTTTAAAATTAATTTGATTAAAAAAAATTCCGTTTATTACTAAATTTAGTGATCTCTTCGTATTTTCAATCGCAACTTTCGCACACCCGTTTCTAGTACTAAAGCGTGTGTGTGGCAGAAAAGCAAAACACTGTTTTCTATTACACGTACAACAAAAAGCCTACTCAAAATGCTGCACACATACTAAATTTATAGATAAGTATGTGTAAATATCGATGCTATACACATATCAAAATACAGTCGCATCGTGCATATGTTCAGTAGTATAACATGTTGTCGTTACGGCGCTTTATGTCGCTTTTTGCCGAAAATACGCGCACAACAATAAAAAGCTGGCAGCATTAGCAAGCGGATTGTGGCTTATTTTGTGCACATTATGGGCTTTAATGTCGCTGTGCCAATGATACGTGACACTTTTGCGCGCCATGCTAGCTATGCGGCACGAGTTTATCGAAAATTAGCCAGAATATTTGTGTGCAGCGAAAATCACTCATACGACCTGGCGTACGGATGTCAAAACTAAAATCAACTACCGATATGTGTGTGTGTGTGTTTTTGTAGTTGTGCAAAATTAATTGAGAACTTTCTAATGTCTAGTAAGCGCCGAAAATACAAAAGTCATCATTTTTATTGCTTTTGTTGGCAAAAGTCGGCATAAATACATAAAGTGATGAGTTGTGGAATGGCGATGGCGTATGAGTAACGTGCCGTAGGCAGTTAATTAGTGTATAATTCCATGTTGAGTGGTCACACTTAGCTAAAGTTGAGCACATGACGTACAAACACATTAAAATAAAGCTATCTTTTTATGCAGAAAGAATAGGATAAATGTGAAAACGATTAGACTTATTAATTTGCAAGCGTATCCGAATTATTGATTGATTATATTGGGGGAGTTTTACTGAAACTTTTTGCTGGTCTTTATTTCCCTAAGAGACGTAGTATTCATGTGGTATCGTAAAATTGTTCCAGCTTTTGTTTGGAGTACATAAAATGCATAGTAAAATTAAGACGTTGCTTACCTTTAGGCGTAACACATATTTATCTATCTAAATCGCACACTTAATATTGAGAAATTGAAATATGGGCCATAAATGTATGAATTCGGTACTTTTAAAACCAAATAAGATAAAGCTATAAAAAAAGTCATAAGCATAATTTGAAATGAGTATTATTATGCTTCGGAAATTTTCTACAAATGTAATTAAAACAATGTGCTTTTATGTCCACCGCTTTTAAAAAATTTTCGTTTATAACTTGACCACGTAGATGTTTCATCCTCCCTTCACTGGTAGACCGTATCGATTTCTGACAATTTGGCAGCATTTTTGTTGCTGAGAGCATTCCAATAACTTTTGAAATGCAATGTAAGATTTTCATTGCGTAAAACAGGACAACTTGTAGACTGTACCTGTACATATCTCTATGTTTCATTTTACTTAAAACCTTTCAAATAAGTTTTCGCATAGTGTTGGTAAAGTTGATAGAGAAAGAAAAACTTAGTTATTTATGGGCAACTTAAAATAACATTCGATTGCTCCCAGCTATTTCTTGGGTCTCATTTCTTCAGATAATTTGGTAGATTTTCTGATATTGAAGAAAGCCGTCCGTGCGATGATTTTCTGAAATCTCGTCAATATAGTAGTTTATTTGATTCAAAAATTATAACATTAGAACGAAGCACATGCATTTAGCTTAACGCTTATTGTGTTTGGTTCGAGTCACTGTAAAGCTTACTTGATAGGGAATCAGCAATCCTCCCTCTGCTAGAGCGATTAGTCTCGTATAAGCTCAATGAATGCTTAAAATATGCCTATGGGGATGAGTTGACGTTCGATAAACGAGATCAAATCGATTTGAGTAAAATTTTGGTACGGACTGGTCCAACTGCGCTCGCAAACCGATTTACTATTTTGTTCCTAGCTTGAAACAACACTTTTTTATGCTCTTGTCAACTTTGATCTCCATATATCCATTAGTATGTGTTTGACAGCTGTTTGTTTACGACGCGCAAAGTTTACCTGGCGACTTTTATTATGAAAAAACAATTGAATAAGTTTGCTTGAAATTTTTTGCTTCCAATGGAATCACGTCTACGGAGTTATTGAAAATGTTGCATGTTTTTAGATAGTCTATCTTAAAACGAACATAAGTATTTGAGTGTCACAGAGCATTCAGCGAAGGTCGCGAAGTCATCGAAAACTTGCCTCATGCGAGTCGTTTATCCGACGACTCTGCTAATGGCGATAACATCAAAAAAGTTAAGGAAACAGTGTTTGAAAATCGTCGACGACTAGAGATCGCGAAAGAGATGCTTGATGGCTCCAGAACCTCAGCTTCTTTATCACAGGTACCATCACTGGTAACGAGCCGTGGGTTTATGAATATGACATGGAAGCTGTCCAACAAATCTAGCAAATGTCACTCCAAAAATGAGACAAAAAAACCACATCAAATTAGATCAAAAATCATGATGATGCTCATCGTTTTCTTTGATTATCATAGCGTAGTTCACTATGAATTCGTTCCACAGGTCAAATGGTCAATAAAGATCTGTTTTGAAGCGCTTATGTGAAGCAATCCGTCAGAAACGATGGATTTGTGGGCAGAAAATTCATAGATTTTTCCACCATAATGCGCCGTTCAAACATGAAACGTGAGAAAGTTCGCCTCGGGGTCATTCGGTGAAGGAACTGTAGACCATCCCAGCCGAGGTTTATAACAAGTGTATGGAAAATTGTTTTCAGCGCTAGACTCAAAATGCGCCTCTTTTGAATAATAAAATTGTATATCAAAATAATTGAAAAGATTGTTTTTTTTTCGCGGTCAGATTTGATTAGATGTTAAAAACTAGATATGAGTACAACAATGTACTGCTAACTGAAAGTGTAGGAATTCCACACATGTTTTTTCTTTAATTCTTGGGGCGGTATGAGATATATTATATATAGATATAATTTAGAGGTTTTCAAATATAGATTGCTTTATTTTTGATTTATTGCATCTCCAAGGACTTTAGAAGTGCCTCCAAATAACTTAACTTCATTCTAACTTATATATTATATATATATAACTTATATCTAACTTATCGACTGTAGTTCCATAAACTACTTCTTTTTTCATAGTGCAATGAGTATGACTAAAATCTAATTGGCCTAGGTATGAGTTAAGCTCGCAACTACTCTGACAGCCTCTAACCAAATGACGTAATTGCATTACAACAATCTGTTAGCATAACAATGACTAAGCATTTTATGAAATGACATCAACGAATTTGATGCAAATAGAAAATATTTTATAGGGTCCAAAAGTTTGCTGCGAAGTGGCAGGCATGTATGTTGCATGTGTCAGATTATTCTTGATTAGTATTGTTAGCAATATACTGATTTGCATGATTTTAAATACGAATTGGGCTGATGAAATGTTACCAAATTTGGTTGCTACCATAACGTGACGAATTTTTTTGGGAATTTATGAGTGCAGTTATTAGTGGTAAAACAAGGAACACCCGGCAATGTACTAATATGAAAATACAAGCGGCAGCTAATAAAACAAGCGGTTAATATAATTAAAGACCAAATAGATGCTTTGCTGAAAAATCATTGTATATGGATATAGTATATATAATGTATATATATATGTCAGTTGGTGAAAAAATGCTATCGTAAATTATGTTTGCATTATGCTGGAGTTTCCCGCATAATATCAAGGCATTGTCACGCTAATCTTATCAGCCAGCGATTGTCCGAAAATAATTAATGCATATTTAATAGCTGATTGGCATTGTGGAAAGGAAATGTGCTGACACAAAGTTGGCCAAATCTATATGGTGTAACGGGTGTACGTTATTTCCCAAGTTGATATTTTTGCAAATATTTACTGAAGTTTCAGTTTTTGCCCTAAAAGCTTTTTACTTTTAATTAAAACCGTACATAAATCATTTTACTTTTCCCATATATGTACCTAACATGAGATTTTTTGATCCTAATATTAAATTTCGCAGTTTTGAAATTAGACTTATTGCGTGCAATAATTGGTGCGAAAGCTAACATTCGGACACTTTTTAGATAATTGAAAAAAATATCAAAGATATTCCAACGAGTCAAACCAGATGTGTAAAAAGTCAAACGACATTTTGAAGAGCAAAAAAGGGGGGGAGCGGTCAAAATTTTTGAGAGCTATGCATTTTAAAAAATTGCCAACTGATTAATGAAATTGAATTACGGAGTGGTTGTCAGAATTTTGAGTTTTAACACTTGTTTTTTGCAAAACTTATGAAAGAGCTACCATTTCTATTAAATTTCGAAATAACTCACAATTTATATTGTTTAAGGCATTATGCTTAAAAATTGAAAAAAAAATTATAAAATATTAGATTTTGCATCTATGTTAAATTAAAAGCAAAATTTTAAATTTCAAACGACGTATTTCTTCAAATCAAGAGCTTTAGATTCTAAACATTGCAAGTTAAAAAAATATGAAATTTAAAGTGGCATCTATGTAAATAAAAATTGTTTGAAAAAAATTTAAGTCCAAATTTTGCAATACGGAGTAGAAAAAAGTTTACATATTTTTAAAGGGTGCACTTTAATTACAATTTATGATAGGGTCGCCAAACTTAAATTTAAAACTTAATATGTAGTTTTTGAATGAAAATAAAATACTGTTATACACATTTTTAAGGCTTGAATTTAATTAAAAAATTTGAACAAAGTTGGCTAAAAATGTTAAAATTTCTAAAGTAAGGCTTGACATTTTTGTTGTTAAGAAAAAACAAAAAAAAAATATTTAAAACATCAAAGTTGCATGGTATGAAATATGAAAAATTTCTAACATACATATTTTTCAAGACTTATTATTAGTTAACTAATATTTATAAAATTTGTATTTTATTTTCAAATAAAATCATAATAAAGATGTTATATTCTCGCAAGATGTCGCAACAGAGCGTATAATAGTTATGTTCACCTAAACAATGAAAATATCGGAATCAAACTTTGCAGAAGTAGTGCCTTTAAGATATGCCATCTCCAAACAAAAAATATCCGAAATCGGACAATAAATTTTAAAGCCTCCAGCTACCGAATTCGTGGACCTCAGGGCTCATGACTGACCTACTAACGAAAATATCAGTGAATCTTTCGGGTATATTAATAAAATTCTCAAACCATATTTTTCTGATGAAAATATGCCGTTGTATTAAAAATGGGTAAAATCGGGTCAATATTTCTCTTAGCACCCATTTACCTTATATAAAATTTTTCGAACTTCCGATTGACATTATGCTGCATAGCACATGAGCTAAAAAGTCCCGGGCCTCACACATAGTTGGCGCTAATTTTCTTGAACCTCATTTTCAGTTAGTTCTAACTTTCAAAAGACAGCTGCTAAAATTTCATGTCATTCTATTCTTTAGTTTGCGTGTTATTGTGCTAAGAGTGACGCTTCGTTTGTTATTTTAAAAACAATGGATGGTAAACAATTTCGCCTTTTAATTTTACACTGCTTCTTGATGGGAGAAAATACCATTGAAGTGAAGCAATAACTTGAAAAGTGTTATATAGATTCCGCACCATCAGAACTCACAGTAAAACGTTGGTTTGCTGACTTCTATCTCCATTTCTCTATCACTTCACTCCGGAATCAAAACGGTTGTCATCTGACTGGACAGCAGCTGGTGAACCTCGTATAAGCGCTCGAAAGCACAACAATTAGCTGGAAAGGTTATGGCCTCGATATTTTGGGATATCAAATATTATATTTGGGATATAAATATATAAAGTAATATTCATCGACTATTTTGAGAAGAGAAACACCATCAAAAGTGACTATTGCATAGCATTATGCGAAGGTTTGAGGATCGAAATTGTAAAAAAGCGAACACTTATGGCAAAGAAAAAAATTTTGTTTCATCAAGATAATGCACCGTGCCACAAGTCAATCAAAACAATGACAAACATGCATGAATCGCATTTCAAATTACTGCCGCATCCACCTTTTTCTCAAGAATTGGCTCCTAGCGACTATTGGTTGTTCGCAGATCTCGACGTTAAAGAATTTCGCTCGAATGATGAGGTTATCACAGGAACTGAAGCAAAAACAAATCGTTCTACAAAAGTGGTATTGAAATGTTAGAGCGGCGCTGGAATGATTGTGTTGCTCTTGATGGATATCATATTGATGAATAAAGCCAACTTTGAACAAAACAAAACCGTGTTTTCTTTGTTAGGCCCGTGACTTTTCAGCCCTTGTGTTATACCGCGTAATATGTGTGTTATCGCAATATAATTTAGAGAGCATGTTTTACTAGCAACGTTGCACATTTGTGCCTAAAATGGATAAAATCTGGTGAAAACTTGCCTCCATATAATTAATTTGCAAACAACGGTTGACTTTACTCTTTATAGTATATTGGTGTTGGTATGTGACCTACCTTAAGGAAACTGAATTAGGAGTAGTAATAATATGTGGTAATGTAAAAAATTGATAAACTCGGCTCAATACTTATGTCCCGTATAAATAATATAAGATTTTCAAACTTCCGATTGGCTCTATACCGTTTATATCGCTGGATATGTGAGTTAGTTTAATGGAACTCAGAGAACGTCATTCTATGATAATTGTTTGTCAGTGCGCCGATAATAGTTGTTATTGAGTCAATACTTTTTCTAACGCCCATATATCTACTTGTAATATAGTGTTTTCCGATTTTCCAGTTGACTTTAAATATTTTATTTAGGTCTATATGTACGATATTTTGATGAAACTAAGTATTTTCTTAACCGCTTTATTAAGTAATTATTTAAACATTAATTAAATCAAAACCACTTATATAAAGGTATCCGCGTCTACAGTTACTTTTCCCTCATATTTCGTGCCTTTGGTTGATTTTATATCGCATATAACTCAATGAGAGATATATCAATTAAATTAAACAAGATTATATAAATTAGCATTATATTATTCGAGAACAAAACTGTATGCAGTATGTATCCCTTTCTTTAGCGCCCATATGATGTATATAGATATTTGTAGTTAGATTGATTTTAATATAAGGTTGTCAAATATCTCTCTTCCGCTTTTTTGTCTTTTGAATTTCGCGGCTATGTACAAAGCGCTACAGAGCTCGTATCTGGCAACACTATACATAATTTGAAAGGTCTTGACATAACCTACAAAACAACGCTATGCATGATTAGTTTGGATATTGCGTTCAACAGTTATAGACGTGTAAACATGGAGTTCACTAACGCCGAAATTCGCGCTATTTTAAAGTTTTCCTTCGTTAAAGGCAAATCCGCTAGAGAAACGTTCCGTGAGATTAATGGTGTTTTGGGGGATGGTACTCTATCACTTCGAACCGCGGAGGAATGGTTTCGACGATTCAGAGCCGGTGAAAACGACACCATGGATAAGCCAGCCGGCGGAAGACCTGTGACGACAAATACCGATCAAATCATGGAATACATCGAGTTAGACCGGCATATGGCATCTCGTGACATCGCCCAGGAGATGGGAGTTAGTCACCAAACCATTTTGAACCATCTGCAGAAGGCTGGATACAAAAAAAAGTTTGATGTTTGGGTGTCGCATAATTTGACGCAAAAAAACCTTCTGGACCGAATCAACGCCTGCGATATGCTGCTGAAACGGAACGAACTCGTCCCATTCTTGAAGCGGATGGTGACTGGCGACGAAAAATGGATCACATACGACAATATCAAGCGAAAACGGTCGTGGTCGAAGGCCGGTGAATCGTCCCAAACAGTGGCCAAGCCGGGATTGGCGGCCAGGAAGGTTTTGCTGTGTGTTTGGTGGGATTGGAAGGGAATCATCCACTATGAGCTGCTCCCATATGGCCAGACGCTTAATTCTACCATCTACTGCGAACAACTGGACCGCTTGAAGCAGGCGATCGACCAGAAGCGTCCAGAATTGGCCAACAGGAAGGGTGTAGTGTTCCACCAGGACAACGCCAGACCACACACTTCGTTGATGACTCGTCAGAAGCTACGGGAGCTCGGATGGGAGGTTTTATCGCATCCACCATATAGCCCGGACGTAGCGCCAAGTGATTACCACCTGTTTCTGTCCATGGCGAATGCCCTTGGTGGTGTGAAGTTGAACTCAAAAGAGGCTTGTGAAAAGTGGCTGTCCGAATTCTTCGCAAATAAGGAGGGGGGCTTCTACGAGGAAGGTATTATGAAGTTGCCGTCTAGATGGAAACAGATCATCGAATATTTTAACTAAATCCGATCACTGTAACACTTTTTATAAAGCATTAAATGAAGAGCAAAAAAGCGGAAGGGAGATATTTGACAACCTTATATAAATATTATATATTGGACTAAGTGATTACGTGTGCTATGTATAGCTTAACTTAAGTATCAAATGTGATCGAATGATGATTTTTTAATATTTAATAGTGCTGAAACGTTATCTTAAATTAACCTCTATTATTTGAATAGTTGTTGTAAATGCTTTTACCGATATTGTATGCTTGAGTTATGCTGGCCTGTACCTGTGTATACATTCTACACAAATTTGTAGGTGTGTGCCTGCAATGTCTATCCCGTTAAACCGAATTTCTTTATAACCAATTATTTTATCGTTTTATTATGAACTACAAAACGTTTGATAATTAATTACATATTATAGTATGTGGAAGCGTTCCATCATTCCATTCCACACTGTCATTGCGTTGACTAAATCGTATCTAATAGCAAAGAATACCATAAATGATAATTATCAATTATTGTATAATTGATGATGAATTGATAAGCAAAGGCAAAGTACACGCACACATACGCACTTACATAAACTAAAAAATCAAATAAGAAATCGGGGGGGAAATCGCAAAAAGCGCCATAGACGCGTTGCCACAATATTTTGCTGCACAAAACGTAATAACAATTAAGCAGCAAAATAATTTGGCGCAAATTGCAAAGCGATTTATTGACAACAAACCGCAGCTTGCAAATGTAGAAATGCGCCGTTATGACAGTATGTGTATATCTCTATGTATGGATATGTGCGTATGTGTACGTACATATGTATATGTGAAATTTTAGCCTTCTGTCAATTGCTGGAAAAATTCAAAATTAACGATGCAAATGTGCTGTTGCCACATTACCACGTGTTGCACGATGCCGCAGCGTTGACAAAGCGTGCAAGTGTTGCTCATACGCCACCGTTGCATTGCACGCCTCATTGAGCCAGTGCGAGCGCACTCGAGCGACGGCTGTTGCTGGCTCTTCACACCCTCACACTACACTTTTTGAGCTGCGGTACTGGCTGTGCTAGCTGACTGTCTGCCTATCAGTTTGTAGGTGCGTCTATTTGTCCAACTGCTCGCGCGTCTCTCCACTTTTGCACCGTCAATGCGCACAATCGTTTCCGTTTCGCCGCATCGTCCTCCTCGTCGTTGTCGTGGTCGTAGTCCTTCTCGTCGTTAGTGTGCTCGTGTGTGCGCTCACCTGTGGCGAAAGTTGGCGCCCATTAACCTACAATATGCAATTTGCATATATTGTGTATATTGTGTGTGCTCGTTAGCTCGTATTTTGTCGTGTGGTCGTAACTCTCCACTTCCGTTTAATTGTTGAATTTCGAAACATAACTGTTGCCGCCAAAAATTGCCGCTAAATGTCGTGTGATAACTGTTCAACAGTTGTACGAGCACGCACACACACTTATATAAAATAGATACACGCACATATAAAGTACAGACACACACATACATGAAATAACTGTACATACACACACGCACAGCTGTGCTACGTGCTCGTCAATCGGTTGCTCGTGCTTTTGCCGTTGCTATTGTTGTTATTGCTACAGCTACTCCACTTATGAAGTTCGTCGCTCGTGTGCCTCGTGTATCGTACAACTCTGCTTTCCGCCGTTGCTGCGTCGCTGCCTGGCGCTGCGTTGCCGTCCACCGTGCACTATAAATCTCGCCAGCCGTGCCGAGTTGCTTTCACTGTTCATTCAGATCTCCAAAGCAGTGCACTCTACCAGCGGTAGTGACCAGGCAGCAAACAGTTTGAGCTGTGCTTAAGCACTTGACTTGTTTCAAAAATACTTATTGGTTATATAAATAACAGTTATATTTGAAAGTTCGAGAGTGTGTTTCTGGCGTTGTGTGAAAAGTGTAAGTGAAACGTAGTGTTGGTAAAAACTCAAATAGATTTGCAATAAAACTGTGAAAAGTCAACATTTACGCTGCAAAAAGCTGAAATTGTGTTAAACGTGAGAAATATCAAATTTACTAAAAGGTGAGTTTTCGAAGTAGTGGTGTATGAAATATCAAAAAGATAAGATATATGTAATTAGATTAAGTATTAAGTTAAAAAATTTTAAAGGGAAATTTTTAATCTAATTTTTCAAGTTTTGGAGTTAAATAAAATAAAAAAATTTCGTAGAAATTCGATGTATATTGAAGTCTAAGAAGTTTAAAAGCAAATCTGTTTTTTGTAAATTTTGAAGTAAGTTTTTATTGTAGTGACTTCAAATAAAATGTTGCAATGAAGTATTTAAACGTAAAACTTCCTCGCAGAAATACTGCAAATATTAGTGTCAAAGTATTTTTTTCTCTGATTTTTGTGTTGTAAGTTTTGTTGGAGTATAATCTAAGAGAATATTGTATAAAAATATTAAAAAAAAAAAACTCGCCGAAATTCATTTCATATTAGAGTTAAAGAAATTTAAAGACAAATGTTTTTTTTCTGATATTTAAGTAAGTTTTTTTGGAAATAAAAGAAAATAAAATATTGTATCAAAAAATCGCAGAAATTCATTAAATACTTAATTTAATATAATAAAAAATATTTAAAAAAGACTTACTCGCTAAAATTCTTTAAATTTAATTTTTTTAAATTAAATAATTTTCTTTTTATTAAAATTAATCATAAAATGTAACAGTTTTCAAAAGTTTTAATTAGATTACATAGGTCATTTAAGAAATAGGCAATATAAAAGCAAATTAATTTTGGTTAAGATAAATCATATTTAGCAAAATTGCTGAAAATAAAACTAATTTTATATCTCAACTTAATAAAAATTCGCTAATATCTCACCTTCAATACTTATACGGAACCAATTTTTGTTTTAGTTTGTCAATAATATTCAAAAAAAAAGTAATTAGATTATTGAAAAAGTTTTAATTCAGAAAAAATATAAAAAAATATTTCAAAAAAAAAACAATTGAATTAAAAAAAAATTCTAAAAATGTATGCTTTAGTTAACTAATATAGTTTTAAAAATAAAGAAACAATTCAGAAATAAAAATTTTATTTGAGAATAAACAAAAAAGTTTAATTTAATAAAAATTCTAAAAGTGTGCGCTTTATTTAATTAATAATATTCTTAAAATTAATATAAATTAAATTTAAATTGAAAAGAAAAATATGTTTTAATACAAAATTTAATTGCATACTTGTTATTGCGGGAATTTTGATGACCTATATTTTAGATACCTTTTTCTCAGATATTTTCATAAAAAATAAATATTTTTTTGAACAAATAAATAATTTACAAATAATTTTTGCTTTGGGGTGAAACACAAAATGAAGCTTACAAAAAATTGTAATTCAATAAAAATTCTAAAAATGCCAAAATTTTTCTGAGTAATACTATAGAAATGTAATGAACAATTTTCTCTGAGAAAATTTAAAAAAAAAAATATTTTTTGACCTTTCTGTCAGATGTTCTAATAATACAACGATCAGATAAAGCCTTTCATAATTTTTGGAAAAACATGCACTTTCAAAAATCTTTATAAATATAAAATACCTATGAAATAAGACTAATTTTAAAGTTTCTGTCTGGAAAGTCGATAGTTGCAGGTAGCTGACAACTTCTCAAAAAGTTTTAAGCTTTACAAAAAATAACAAATTTCAATAACACATAAGTTTACATTTGCTAACTATATTTCATTAATAACAAATTTTTAGCATACATTTAAGGTGTATGCTCAGGTTTTATATTATTTTCGACACAACGAAATATGATTTTTCTATTGAAAAAAATACATAAAATTTGTCTTTCGAAGTTTTCAGCATTTTTAAGTGTATACATATATTTAGCCACAATGTCGCTTTTGGAATTTATCTACTACCAGATATTAAAATAATTAACAAATGCGCTGAAATGTAGGCAACGTGTGCTAAACTATTTGTTATTCACCCAGAATTTACCACATAAGTTGGTTTCTTTCTCATTTTTTCTACTCTCATAATCATACTTGTTATTCTTGGCAACATTTAGTTGTATAAGTAATGACATATATGACTTAGCAAATAACAAAAAAAAAATTATAACTTTGGTTAGTGGATTTTTTAAGGTCATATTTGATAGTAAATATTAAATTAAACAAAACTCATAATGTTTTTAAACTGACTTCTTGACGTTTTAAGTTTTTTATATATCGGTTCTTAATTGCTAAGAAAGGAAACTCAGATCCTTTTTTGATAAATTTAAATTTTTTTTACATACATATATGTACATTGTACTTATGGTACATATGTTTATATATATATATAGTTATATTAATATATATATAACAAAGGGCATAAAATTATAAATTTGTATAAGCTATCAAGAACCCAAAAAATAATGTGTTCCACTTGTTCAGAAAATCACTAAAAAATCATATACTATAGACTGTGCTAAATTATCAAATTGTTCAGAAAGATGGCAGTATTGTATAATTATAAATTTGTAAAAGCTTTGAAGAACATAATATTGAATTGTTGCACTTGTCAAAAATCACAAAGGTGTGGATTATTGTAAATTATAAAATTAATGAAAACTGCTCACTAATCGAAAGAATTATTCAACGTCATTAAAAGTCTATGAACATCTCGTTAAGCTGCTCCTCATATATTGTTTATTTTTATAGTTAACGAACATATTTTTTTAATCAGCTCCAACTTTTTGAGTCACTCAAAGCAATCTGTATGAAGTTCAAATAAAATCATAATTTTTCTCTTTTGCTATGCATTTCTTATTCCAAATTTAATAGCTGCTTACTCATTGTTATTTTTTGGTGTCTTATTCATATTATTAACTTTATACAGATATCTCAGATGTAGTTATTATGGCCAGACACTAATTATCGTTTATTAGATAAACGCTACGCGTCTAACATATATACATTTTTTGTATTAAAAAATAAAAGGTGACACTTTTTGTGGAATATATATTTATATCATTATATATATATATATATTCTCCCAGAGTTCCAACGTGGAAGGGGGCTTTAGAGGAATAAAGAGATAAAATTTTTATTAAATATTTATATGTATTTTTAGTTTTTTTTATTAATTCTTTACATTTGTTTTTTCGAAAATTTTTTTTAAGAATAACAAATTTTATTTGAAGTATTGCTCATCGGAAGCTATAAATATTTTCACCTTTCTGACTGTTTTTGTGTTCCATTCCCAAAGAACTGCGCCAGCTTATCGATCAAAAATTAATCAAGCCAATTTTGGATACTTGTTCTTGCAACATGAGACCGAGCATTATCATGATGCAAAATTATTGCCTCTTCGGCTTTGCTTTTAAAATGGCTGATTGGCCTTTTCTGACTATTTTGGTCCCCCAAGACCAGTTCTTCGTCTTCCAAGCCAAAAACACTAATTGTAAATCGTGCAAACCACTTTGGGCGCATTTGCTCAGCTATAGCATGTTCACTATATATTTTTACTAAAATATGATGAGTTTCGGCGGAAGTTTTCCTCATATTAAAGTAACGAAGAAGAATTTCCCCAAAATTATTTGTTCAGGCACAAAGTTCGTATTGTATTTGTATGCTTATTTTGAAAATTCAAAAAGTTCGAGGTATTTTTAAATATATTAGTTTAAAGAGCACTTAGCCTTAAACAAAATATATTAAACTATTTATGAGTTTGAGAATTTTCAAACTTAATTGCACAATAATTGCATTTCAATAATACTTTTTGCTGACTCATGTAGGGTAGTAAACGATAATGAATTAAATTTTCTATATGAGATAAAAATTGAAAATTTTACTCGCTTTAAATTTACGTAACCAAAATGTACCCAAAATGCCAATTATTTATTGCAATTGCAAAAATACATTAATCAAGGGCATTAAAGTGTATTTTTAAACATGCAAATGCACATATAAACTCACATATATACATATAACAAAATTTGACACGCAGTCAGCCATAAAAAAAAGCGCCATACGTACCAATTATTTGCGGTATTACGGTTAATTAAGATCTTCAGGCATAAGTTTTAAATCTACCTACGACTTCAGGTATGACAGCTAAAGCATTTAAACAGCAAATTACGGCAGTTGTCAGATGAAAAATGAGGCATGGGTCGAAGTGCCGAGGGAATACGCGTTAAATGCCGTTGGTGTTGTTAAATAAATGTGTTTATTGGAGGACACTAAAGAGCTTTATATATACGTTTGGCTATACATTAGCATTATAAACGTATATAAATATATATTTTGTGTATGTATGTGTATTTCTTGCTATTTACTACCACTCAACACAAGCTAAACTACGTGTGTCGCATATTAAGCTAGATACTTTTATATGTGCATGTAAATATGTATGTATATATATATATACTCAATGTATTTGTATGTATATACGCCATTATTACATTCAAACAATTAATTTCGGTGCACAAATATGCTAATTTAATTAAGACTCAAGTACTTTTGGTGAGACTGGCTTAGCTTCATTTAGCAGTAGCGCCAGTTAGCCTTTATATGTACACGTGGTTGTGCATTACTGCTTGTGATGCTGTTTTTAATTAACGCGCGCGCAGCTTATATACGAACTATACTGCGTATAACTACATACATATAACCGAAATTGTGTTTGCACACAACGTGCAACGACAACACATGAAATTTTAAGAGTCAGCCAAAAATTCACGCGCTTATTTGCTGATGTATGTGTATGTGCATATGTATATACTTATATATGCCTACATATATATAAACAACCGTAGCTACGTCTGCTTGCGCTTAGTTTTATTAATAAACGCTTATCGCAACATTTTCATGTTGATTGTAATGACTCAATTGCCGTCTTAGCTAAATTGGTTACGTATACGTCGCGTAGTGCGCGCGCGGTAGCTCAAGCGCGAGGTGTTAGAATTCGCACTTTCTTTTCAGCCATATATAGTACGTGTAGCATATTCATTTAGTAAATATTTACATTTTAAAAATAACTGTAAGCGTCTATTTTCGGCTCACATGCATTTGGTGGATGATTGGGAACTTTTAGCTTGCAAAATATTTATATTTACTTATCAGAGCTTGACAACTGCTATAAAAGTTGCATAGAAATTAATAACTGCGAGCAAACTGATTTCGCGTTAATAGTTAGTAAAATAAATATTTCAAATTTAAGCACTTTTACATCATTCAATTAAGTGCTTGTATCCAGTTGCAAGTAAGCAAAAAAAGCCTGTTTTGTAATTTTTTTTTAAGTTTGAATTTTAAACAATAAAAAAATAATTATTATTTTTATTTACAAAACTTATTGTACTTTTATAATTGTAATTAATTGTAATATATAATGTAATTAATTTTGAAAAATTTTGGATTCAATTGAACCCAAAGGAGATCACCAGGAATCACTTTGACAAAAAGGTGTCTCGCGGTGATCAAGATTTTTCTACTTACAATTATATCAAAAAAATTTTATAACAATAAATGAGTACATGTTATGCGCGTAAGACTAGTCAACATTTTAACAAAATGAAGATTTTCCAAAAAAAGAATTCGATTTTTATAAAAAAAATTACATTTTAGAGTGGCTTAAAAAATCGAAATTCATATCAAAAATCTCTTTGCTGACAAATAACATATATCTAAGAAAGTTGTCTGAAGGTTTCAAGTGGATCGGTTCAAAAATTATTCTCACCGAATCTGAAAACAGCGTTTCGAGAAAAACGTTTTAAAGAATTTGAATGCCGATCAATCTAAGTATTTTTACAGATACCCTCATATCTCCGAAAATATGTCTCGAATCAACAAAATTTTTGGATAATATTTTCAAATAATATGTACATTTGCTATATAGGCAAAAGCAAAATTCGATTTGTGAAAGTGGATGTAACGCCTTAGATGCATTAAAATCAAAACAAAAAAAAAATAATAATAATCAAAAACCAACGATACACCATGAATCAGAAACCATTTAGCATTTTCCGACAAACCAAAACAAAAATAACTTAATTAATAAATTCCATAATTTCTGCGTTTATTTACTGCCGTCATAGATGTCACTCGTTAGTTTGCGAAGGTGTTTTTAGTCGCTCATAAAAGTGGTCATTTAGCTGGTTGGTTGGCTGGTCGCGTTTTCGGTTTTGTTTGTGTTTAAGCGCTTGCTATGCTAATTTTCTTTAAGCACTTTTCCGTGTTTTACAAGCACCGCAAGCCTGTGGGAAACATAAGGAAAATGCCAGCGTAGCGCATCTGCTTACCGTTATTTCACGTTAATGCTTCAGTCGTGCTGTCGGCAAACTGTTGCGCTACATTTCCCTCGGCTTTGGGGCTAAATGCCATTAACTGCGGCTGTGACTGTGATTTCTTGACGGCAGTCGTAAATATTTATATAGCAGAAGTTGTGACATTAATTAAAAAATGCGAGGTTCCCGAATGTCATTCATATTTATTATTTATTAAGATACAACTGTGTACGAAAGTGTATGCAAATGTTATGATTATAAAGTTTTTATTGAAATTCAATGCCTACCTTTGTTCATGCAAAATATAAGAGGAAATATTTCGAGCAGATTGGTATTCAATCCAAATTTTTTCATAACTAGTGCTTTATAGAAAATAAATGTAGGTATTAGCAAAAGCCAACAATTTTTGTTGCATTATTATAAAAAAACCATACCTTATTTTTGAATATAATATATAAAATATTTGATTATTGTTATAGCCTGAACAGGTTATATTAAGTTTGCCACGTACTTCGTAACACCCAAAAGGAAACATACATTAGAAACCCTAAAAATATATATCTGCGTGACGAGCTGAATCGATCTAGCCATGTCCGTCTGGCCGTCCGTCTGTATGTATACGAATTAGTCCCACAGTTTTTAAGATATCGCTCTGAAATTTTGCACACATCAAATTTTTTTTACTATTTTTTTTTCTTTCGAATTAAAAATAATCACATTTAACTACAAAGGCGAAAAGTTTAAAGCAGATTCAAAAGTGGTTAGATTAAATATAGCAAAAAATATTAGTTTTTGTTGTACTTTATTTACTCTTAAAGTTTAATTATTTTCGTTTCTATTTCTAATTGTTCTGAAACATTGTATAGGTGACTGTTTTCAAAAAGAAATATTGAAGAAATATTAACAGGAATTAGTAATTACCCAGTAGGGCGTCCGGTCGTTAGCCGAGCGTAGTAAAATTCGTTTTCTAGGGAATATGTCCACTTACAAATACGGGTACATATACACAGGCATAAGTGCCACAGCTTTTAGCGCATGCCAGCCATGCTTAAGGTCTACAAAAAATTGTTTGTGAAATTTGAGCGAATCTATGCAAGAAACTTTTTTACATTCGATATACCACTCACTCCTTAAAAAAATAATTTGAATTGATACATGTAGCTACTTCCAAATCTGCTTAAAGTCTCGCTAAATTCAATTAGTTTTAGAAATAGTCAAAACTTGAAAAATTTATTGAAATTCTCAAACACCATTCATAGAGCTTCAGTAAACTATTAATAGGCATAATAAGACATTTCATAAGGATTATGAATTATCTACATTTTATTCAAGTTAAAGTTTAACACAAAAACTTCAAGAGAATATAATAATACATGGACACACGCTTGACTCTCATAATGTCTTTACTCTCTTTCTCACTTTCTTATTTCTTTTACCCTAAGTTTTTTATTGTTATTATACTTCTTGCTCTACTGAGAAGTCAAATGATGTTACTTGAAATCTTATAAATTTCACTTTATAAGTTTTATATCTCAAAATTCTCCCAGTAAAGAATTGGAACCGTATAAATGAATTACATGTACTACAGATTGTAATTACATATACTATAGATACGGAAAAAAATATTTTTCGGTTTGTCGGTTAATATTTTTTCGATATTAAAAGACGTTGCAACAATTATAAAGAGAAGAAGAGTTATTTTGATTGCGTTTTCCTCGTCAACTCGCTTTGCCATTTTGGCTTAGGTGAAAAATCTGCACAAATTACTAATGTAATATATAAGAGACCTTTAACACTCAGCTTATCTACAGAACTAGAAAAAGTCTCCACTTTTGTTATACTGTGCTAAATATCGCAACTTATAAATAAGGCGTGAAAATTTATTAATATTTGCCATTGACTGCTAATCTCTTTCATAAATATACCGCATTTAATATAATGGAATAATCAGAATTGCTTGAATTTTTATGCCATGAACATATTAAGTTTGCTGCGAACCACTATATGTAGCATATAGCTGCCATACAAACTGTACGAGCGGAATCAAACGCTTGTATGGAAAGCCTTTTCATTTAATGGGAAATGCACCTCTGTAGCGTATTATGACACTGGAGCAGCGGAAATTATTGTTTTTTTTTGTTTTGTATAAATTTATAATTTTAATGATATTATCTTTGAGTTTTTAAGCTTTATTTGCTGATAATTTTCAGTAAAAAAATATTGGTGCTTTCATGTTAAAAAAAAAAAAATTTATTATTTGGCTTTCCTATCATTGGTGCTTTGAAATGCAAACTAATTCTTGCCAAATTTTCTCAGTTAAAACGATTCATCACTTTTCATCGTATACCTTTTTCCTCGTTGTATTCCATAGGCTTTTGTCTCCTATATCGCCTATTTTGCTGACTCTTTCACTTTTTCTTGTTCAAAATGACTCTCTGTATTCGTTTTAAACAAATATGTGTTTGAAGTTTTGAGCGTTGTGTTTTCTTGAATTAAGTTATATATTTCTTTAACGTAACATTTCTAATTTTTATTTGAATTATATTCTTCCAAACCCTTTTCTGCTATAATGCTACATATATATATGTACATGGAGACTGCAGCACTCTAGCATCATTCTAATTTAATTAAATCTGGGCAACTAAATACTTGCAGAAAATACCACATAATAAGCAAAACACGTCTAAAATTCAAAAGCATCCTAAACTTGTATTTGTATTTAAAAACCACGCAAACGCAGCGAAGGAAAGACAAACCCGCATGAAAGCAGACACGCTTAACACACACATACACCTACATATATACATGCAGTTGCAAGCAACTACAACGCACACAGCCATGAATATATTATATTTTAAGAAAACAATATACTTGTTGTTTGTTGGTTTGTTTAGGACTGCTTGCCGCACCGCCAGCAGTTAACGCCGTAGCTTGTCTTCAAATGTGCGCTGGCTACCAGCACTCACTCGGCAGCGCTTGACGTCGAGCATTTGCTAAATATTGTACTTAAATGTGCCGCAGCAGCAAATATGAGCATATCTTGGAGATGTGCTTTCGATTTGTTTTTTTTATTTTCGTTTTTTTGGTTTTTTTTCTTATTTTTTGCAACCACCTAACCTCATTCTATGCAGGAAGCGGTGAAGAGACGTACGCCATTTTCCAACCACATATCTACTCTTTTAAGTAATCTTCATTGCGCTGCAGCACGCGTGCTCGCTTGTTAAAAAATCGTAAAATTTCATTTCCAGTTTGCACCGGAGATAAGTGGCAGCAGCAGCAACAACTGTGTAAGCTAAGCGGCAAAAGCGTAAACTTGAACTTGAAAGCTCCACATGGCATTTTTTGCACAAATTGCTCGAAATTTCTTGTTTGTTTTTTTTTCACAAAATTTCTTGTTGTTATTCAAGTATAATATGCCCTTATAAACCGGTAACGGCAGTCAAATGGTTGCTCATACATCACCGTGTCTCTGAAGGCCGCGCCGCTTCGGCGCTGCTTTGTGGCAGGTAGCATAATTTATTATTTTACACAAGTTGGTAGATCAAAAGAAATATGTCTTATTTTTATGTGCTCCTCCTCTCCGCCGTGTTTTCGGTTATTTCGCTATTTAGCTATTCATAAACGCGTTGTTTGTGCTGTATTCTATTTGTATGTGTATTGCATTTGTTGTTGGCATTTCTATTTAACAAGTAGCTCAATTTTATTAAACCGCATAACATGTCGAAACAAATGCAAACAATTCAATTGCAATACAAAGAAATACATCAGCTAGTCGGCGTATGTGTGAGCAAGTTGTTGTTGTTGGCCGCAAGGCGATCACAATGCCCAGAAGAAGCAAAACCATGTTGCAACAATGAGTTAACATTCGTTTTGACGGTGCGGATTCAACGAGTATGTTCACATCTAACTACACAAAAAAAAAGTGCACAATATATATTACTAAGGTTGCCAAGTGTTTATGTTTAAGCTTCGTGAGATTTTTGGTGGACAAGTAATTTTTTCATTACTTTATATTAAACAAGAAAAAATGTTAACTTCGGTGCATTTAAGCTACTTTTCTTATAGCATAAAGTAGAATAAAAAGACGTTAGTTTTATTTTGAGTAGTTAGTTTGTATGGCAGCTATTTGTTCTAGCAGTTCGATGTAAACAATATGTTCGGAGATTGTAGAGTTCGGAGAGAGAGGGTAATTATCCCAGCCAAATTTCGTGAAAATATCTTGTCAAACAAAAAAGTTTTTCATACAAGGAATGAATTGATGAATCAGTTTCTATGACAGCAATAAAGTATAGCCAACCGACCTGAAAAACACATATATTCGGAGATTTTAGCGTTATCCGTGTCGAATTTCATAAATATATCTTCTCAAATGGAAAAGTTTCCATACAAGATCTTGATTTTGATCGATCAGTTGAATGACAGCTATATCTAATACTGGTCCAATAGTGGTGGTTCCGACAAATGAGAAGCTTTGAGAGCAGAAAAGGATGTGTTCAAGTTTTCAAATACACCATGACCATTTATTTATATACTCTATAGGGTTTCCGACGTTTCTTTCTGGATGTTACAAACTTCGTGGCAGATTTAATATAACAGTTTAATGGTATAAAAATATCTTAAAATGTGAAATTAAACTTATTTTAATTTTTGGTATTACTAAATTATAGTGGTAAGTCAGTTTAAGACATTTATTTATATGAGGGGAGCGAGATCGTCAGAAAAAAGCAGGAAGCCAACAAAAAATGCTAGAGAAACAAAGAGAGCGATAGGGAGAGCATAACGAGAAGAGGACAAGAGAGAGTGAAAGGATGACTATCTATTTATGACTATCTATTTATGATATTAGGGAAAGACAGAGAAAGGCTAAGATAAATAGGGAGATAGAGAGTTGAAGAGAAAGTGAAATAGGATGAGATAAAAAGATAGGTAGCAAGAGAGAGACAGGTTGAGTTAAGTAGCGAGAAAGAATCACAGAGTGAAAAGAGAGAAAATTAAAGAAGTGATAATTATTTCTTGCTTAAAATATGCCTCACTGAATAAGTGAATGGATTTAGATAAATCTTTAAGAAGTTATTCCTTTGACAATTCATACTGATAAAAGCTAAAATACAGTTCCGTAGGTGGCGCTGTTGTCCAGAAATATTTGTTTATGAAATAAATTTTTTTGCATAAAAAATAGTATAAAATAGGCATAGCAGAGAGCGCTGTGGTCGAAATATTTAAACAAAAACTAAGTTTATATATCTGATTTTCTTATTTTTTTTAATATACCCTGATCAAATTTGATCCAGATTGACAAAACAAAAACTTTTTTTCAGGTACTTTGATTTAGATCTTTATTGTAGCCAATACAAGCTAACGAACGCATAATCTAATTTTGTTGACATTTGTTATTAGTCACGGCTGGCGATTTCGACTTACTGCTGGAGTCATATTCATAAACCCACTTCTCGTTACCAGTAATGATATGATTTATGAATGTCATCTTCTCTTTTGTGACCTCTACTCGACTTTGCTTTTGCAAAATATTAAGATCGATTCATAAGAGGTGTTAAGATCCTCTACTATCTCTCTGTTGCTAACACGATGACTTTCAAGCAGTATTTTTTTAAGTTTTTCAATGTTATCGCCAGTAATAGAATTGGATGGACGACTCGCATGCGACAAGTTTTCGATGACTTTACGAGCTTCACTGAATACTTTGTGGCACTCAAATACTTGTGCTCGTGATAAAGTAGATTCTCCAAAATATTTCTGCAATATTTTCGATTCCACTATAAACATAAAATTTCAGCAAACTCGTTGTTCAATTTTTTTTTCATGATAAAAATCGCCCGACAAACTTTTGCGTCGTAAACAAACTGCTGCCAAAATAACACTAATTGACATATGAAGATCAAACTTCACACGATAATAAAAAAAGGAGTTGTGTCACTCTTTGAATTTTTTTTTAGCAATTTGGTTTGCGCGTGCAGTTTAAATGTACTAGTCTAGGTCAAATTTGATCAGTAGGAATATTTAGAAAAATTAATATTTTTTATAAATACTGGGTTTTCTTTTGAAAATTATTGCATATTTATTACTGAAGTAAATACCGTTATTTCTACCTTAAAGATCAAATTTAAATACAACTAACTGCGCTATATACGCATTTCTGCGATCTTTGATTGCTAACCACCAATTGTGTGAACTCTTTGCTGCAAATACAAATTTCCTCTGCAATGAATTTATACGTAATACCAACAAAATGAGCCACAATCATAGAAAATGTCACCAGAATAGCGTCATAAAAACAAAAAACTACACAACATTATAACACGAGCACAGCCAATAATAACGACATGCGGGGCGTATGAGTGATTTTACCACCACACAGAGCAACATTAAATTAAACTTTGAACAATACGCGCTTGTGACGCGGCGAGAAACGCAAGCTTAGCTGAAGCGAAGCAGATGTGTTGCAATGGAAAAAGTATATATATATATTTTTTCGTATATACATATATATATATATATATGTGTGGATGCGTGGGAGTGTGCATATGTGTTCATTCTAACAAAACGTTCAACTTTGTGTGAAGTGTTCGAGTGTTTCTATGTGTCTGTGTATGCAGCATGCTGATTTATAAACGCATTGATGGACGAAGGTCTAGTTGTTGATAAAAAATAAAAAAAAAAACATCAAAACTTCAATGTGTGTACAACAATGCTGCCACTTGTTGTTGTTTAGTGCCTTTCAAGCATCACACAATAACCTCAACTCTGGCTTCCTATTGAACTTAGCCGCCGCTAACGAATCACTACCGACCACAAACTAACCTTTATAAGCGGTCAGCTTTATGTATGTGTGTTTTAACGTTAACAAAAGCAACAACAAATACGGAAAAAGCAACTTCAAACAATTGCCACAGGATTGAAGCTGTTCGCATCTCGTTCGAATCTCACAAATATTCACGCACATACCATGCCCACAAGCTAGTTATATCACCGTTAGCCCACGTCACTAGACATTTTTTGTTGTAAGCGACTATAACTAGAGGTGTTTTAGCATAAAAAGTCTATTGGTAAGTGCAAACGATTTCAATTCTTAAATGTGGCCGGTTACGTTAGCTTTGAATTCTTACAATATATTCAAACTAAAGTGATATGCTTGTGTGTGTAAGTGTGTGTTACTCTGTATAGAAGCACTTACACACACATATATATACAAACTTGCGCTCCATTCATGCTTGCAACACTCGCACAGAACAATGTTTCCATTTCTTTACATTTCACTTGTTGCAGTTATTGCCACAACTCTATATGGTATACTTGTATGTGTGCCTGTGCGTATATGTGCTGGTCATTTGAAAAGTTTTCAATTGAATAAGCAACAGCTTGTGTGGATTAAATCATAAAAACATAAAACTCAAGCTGTTTGTATGTATGCATACTTTTGATTCACTTGATGTCGCTTGTAGAGAGAGTGAGATTAGAGCGCTTTGATGGGTCAGTGACAAGCCTAGTAGGCAGCAAAATCGCATCGTTAATCAATAATAACAGCTTAGTGGGATTGATAGTGTCAAACGGAAGCATTATTACGCTTTGATTTAAAGACAGCTTTTAGATATATATTAACATAAGCGGAGTGGCTTACATACGTCACCAATGATGGTTAAAATCCCAGTCAATGGAAAAAATTCAAAAATTATGAAAATATTTTTTTTTAACAATGATCAAAAGCCGTTAGATAAATTTTAAAACCTTTGTACTTTGGCACAAATAAATCTGAAACTTTTTATTATAAAAGGAACCTGCTACAAGTATCACTGAACTGGAAAATAATTTATTTAACAAAATATTGCATTAAATACAACAGCCGTTCGCAACTTAATAACAACTTCTTCAGTATTATTCTGAAAAAACAAAAAAAAAATCGTGCTCAATTGTTTTAAAACACAAAACTTTAAATTTCCTTTATTCTTCTTCATGACATTTTACAAAAAACAGCAAAAAGGTGATTTGACTTTTACGCTGCGAACTTCAGCAGTTATTGAAGCATACAATTAGGAGCAGAGAGTTTATTTTCAATCTAGTCAACAAAATACTAAAACGAAATAAAAATAACTTTTTCAATATTAAAAAAAACGTACTCAGTTGATTTTCAACTCACTTGAAATTCGTCTTCAATCATCTATTTTTAAAAATACGACCGCAAGTTAGTTTTCTTTTACTCTGCCACATTTAGCACGTAATGAAGCATACTATTAGGAGTCGAGATTTTAAATTCAATGTGGTCAACGAGGTACTAAAGCGAAAATAAAATAACTTTTTCTGTATAATTTTGCAAAAAAAAAATCGTACTCAATTGATTTCCAACACAAATCTCAAAATTCCCCATAACGTTCTTTATAGCATTTTAAAAAAATACAACCTAATCGTGTTTTGGTTTTTGCGAGCTCCACAAGTTATAGAAGCATACTATTGTGAATATTTTGCACTCACGGTAGTCAACGCGGTATTAATGCAAAAAGAAAATAATTTTTTTAGTATTATTAAAAAAAAGAAACAAAACGTACTTAGTTGGTTTTATAGCTATTTAAATAAAAAACAACCGAAAGGTTATTTGGCTTGTAATTTGGAACCACCAATTGGTATCGTAGCATACTATTAGGAGCGATGATTTTGAACACAAGGTAGTCATCTAAGTTGCTTGACTTTAACTTGCTAAAAACACATATATGTATATACATTGCAATGCTCGTCATTATGAGTGCATTTTGCACATTTATTGATCAAATATCATGCAAAGTTTCTATTTAATACATAGAGGCAATTTTATTAAATTTGATCTTATGAGATCGCAATATTTACAACATTTTAGATACGAAGAAGTCTTCTACTTTGTTTTCTTCCTGAATTGTCTTTAGTTACTTTTTTTTAGAACTTATTAGAATTTAGACAAAAAATTTAAAAAATATGTATCATTGCGCTGAATTTTGCTTCCTTTTGAGTATTATCAACCCTTCTAAAGCTACCGAGAAGAAAACATTTTACCACTTGATCGAATCGCTAAAATTTTTTTCCTAGACAAATTTTTTTCCTGGTACAATCTCATTTTTATGTCCGCATGAAGTTTGCTCTCCATAAAAAAAGTTGGTTTGGCAATTCGTAAACTTGTCTAATGCGAGTTGTCTATCCACCTCTGTTAATGACGATAACATCGAAAAAGTTAAAGAAACGGTGTTTGAAAATCGTCGTGTTGACATCAGAGAGATAAGAGAGGATCTCAACAAGTCTTATGCTATTTGCTAGACTTGTACCAAAAGACCAAGTGGAGGTTTGCGCTCACTTCCCAGCTTAACTTAAGAAAATAGTATGCTACTTATATTGATGCAACAAAATGTTATTGATTTCAGTAAGTTTATTTCACATATGAGCTTTAAAAGTGTGACAAATTCTACGCAATTATTTAAAAGCACAATTTCACTTTAACTTCTAAGCAGAAAAATACATAAAAATACCATTAAATATGCCTTCAAGAGCGAATATATGTTCCACTGTAAACATATCTTTGACAGTAAAAATTTAAAAGCTCACTCACAAACGGATTTCAGAGATTATTTGCTTCAAATTTTTTGTTACCTCCACATTCCTTATACTTTATTTTTGCACCTTAAACCAAATATAATTTTTTATTACCGATGTCCTTTTGCATATCGCTTATGACTTATATGGACTGTCACCCACTTACGCACTTCGAAGCACAATAATATCTCCGTTTATCATAAAATAACAATAAAAATGATGAGCAAAAGCAAATAATTTAAACAAATACAGACATAAGAGTGTGTGAGATGGTGATTGTCAGTGTGTGTTGGTTAATAGCAGAGTATATGTGTATATGGATTATTGTAAAAGCTTGTTTGGGCTAATGTTTTTTATTTGAATACAGAGTTTGTGGCAAACATGTTGTCATAACAAAATATTAATATAAAAAAAAATAAACAAAAAACAACAAAAAAAAAAAAAATTAAAAAATATATAAAAAAAACAAGAAGAATAATATTCATAATAAAACGGAAGAGATGCGATATGAAAAATATGCGTGTATTTTATTTGGTTCTCTGTTTCTGTGGTCACAAAAGCTGCGTGTCGCTCTCTGCTCAATTGGAAAAAAAGTTCGCATTGAAATTAAAAGTCTGCTTGATATTGCGATAAAGCAGGTTTCGTGCTGCCGCCCAACTTTTTTGCGTACATCTCATTTCTCTGTTCTTGATTTAAAGCATATTTTCGTAATGTTTCCCTTGTTATAGCGCTTTTAATAAGTACCGTTAAATTTTCGCTGACAAATTTGTTTTTTTAATCAACATTGTTTAATATTGCTATCATAAGTCAAAAAGCAGATTCTCCCGGGGTTAGAAAAATCTCAGTTCAGCAAGCCGCATTCGTAGGTATATACTCGTGTTTACGGTTAGAATACGTATTTACAGTTAGAGTACGTATTTACAATTAGAGTGCGCATTTACAGTTAGAGTGCGTATTTACAGCAAGAGTTCGTATTCACAGTTAGAATACGTATAGCTGCGTATGTACAGTTAATAATGTTTTGAAGTTAACGAGGCTTATAATTAAAAGCGGAACGCAATTTAAGCTGGACGAGTACTCGCATTTCATAAAATTTAAATTTCCTGCGCAATTAGTCGTAAGTAATTCATTTCCTGTTAAGGAAACATCTCGCTGATTTTGTGATGTACTCTGAAGTTAATAATATTGTATATAGTAGATGGTACATAATTGAGTAAATAAACATCGGTAAACAAATTAGATAGGTGCAATTTTTATAATTAATTTTGTTAATTTTACTTGAGATGAAACTCAGCAACTTTGCATTGAATGGCCTAACTCTGGGAGAATTTTAGAAATTCTTCGGCCTTAATTTAATGGAAGAGATCAACATACTCAAATAAAAAAAGTAAGTTCACGTGCTAACTCGAGTTTAAAGTTTCGAGTTTAAGAAAAATGAGTTTACCTTCTTCAGCCTGAACCTGTTACCTTTTTAGTAGAAAAGTTCAACATTTTCACATAAAAGGAATAAGTTCAGCCGCTAACTCGAGTTTAAAGTTTTGAGTTCACGAAATACTCCATATAATTCTAAATTAAATAGTTATAGTAACTTTCTACTTAAACTCGATTTTTTGTTAAAAAAAACCCTTTTGAGTTTAAGAATTTGTGAGTTTAAAATGACACTTTTGTAACAATAGAACAATGTGCGAACAGGTTAGGGTTTCATATTTCAGGCAGATAATCAGCTTTAAGTTACAGTTTCTGCTGGCGGTTTTCAAATTAAAGAAAAATTGTGGTGTTAATTGGGAGTTAAAGGAAGATTTTGCTGAATTCCGATATACTTGCTAATCAATATTAGTAAATGCTGTTGGTGGGCTCATAAAATTAAGAAAAATATAAAAACAATAAATTTTCAGCCTTGGAAATCGAGTTTTTAGTGATTTCAAAAAAATGAGAACCATAAAAATTTGTGAGTTTCAAATTTCAAAATTATCACTAAAATCGAAAACCACAATAAAAAAGAGAACTACAATATTTTGTCAGCCTTAAACACTAAAATTACCAATAAACTCGAGTTTGTGGTGAAAATAGAGAACCGCGTGATTTTGTTAGCCAAAACTAGTAATAAACCCGATTTTATCTTAGTGAATAAATAATTAATAACCACGAGCTTATGGACTCAGTAAATAAGTAAAAATTGAACCACATACTGACAGATTCAAACACCAAAATTATTAATGAATTTGAGTCAAAGTAAATTACGAAAATGGAGAACCACAAGATGTTGCCAGTCTTGCATACCAAAATTAACAATAAACTGGAGTTAAAGTAAAATGAGAACCGAAGTATTTTGTGAGATTTCAACTCAAAACTTAACTTCAACTAAACTCGAGTTTTTGAAATTAAATTAAGAAAATGAAAATACCATAACATTTAAGCAGCCTTAAACACCAACAGTAACAATAAACTCGAGTTTATGGTTTTAGTAAATTAAGAAGAAAGTGAAACACAAATTAGCAATAAACTCGAGTTTTTGGTATCCGTAAATAACTCGAGTTTGTGGTGTTAATAATTTAAGAAAATTAATAAGCACAAGATTTTGTCAAGCTTAAATTCCAAAATTATCCATAAAATCGAGTTTGTCATCTTAGAAAATTAACAAAATGAACCTAGTGGTTGATCAGATTTAAGTCGAAAAAGCTTATCCTTAAAATTTAAATAATTCAAAATGCAAATATTGATTAAGACTTTCTTGGGTATATTCTCGATAAACTCTTACACTATATTTGGTGCATTGTCTTCACGAAACCACTAAATGTCGTATATTAAATTTAATATTTTTCTTCTGATAATATTAAATTTTATGGTTATTTTTTTTACTGTTTTCAATACATTATATTTTTTGATTTTCCGATCTTCCGATGCGTCCTTTCGCATTTAAGATCTTCATATTTTGTGCGCCAAAACTCCATCGTTTTTACATAGTTAGAATTTGCATTTTATCGAAAACCAATTACCAAAAGCCCATAAAAGCTTCAAGCTTTTTATGACCCACCTGCTTGGCAGAAATTTTGTTGCTTAAAGAACTGTGGCTAGTAAAAAACAAATTTAGATTCATATTCATACAAATTTGTAACGAAAAATGATGAGCTCATCAAATAAATATCAAATAAAAGTACATAATAACATTCATAAAGCCAAAAATGAGGCATATACCCTCTCTTTCCATAAAAACTCAATTGATTACTGTCCATCACATGTATTTATATAGACCTACTCAGACACCCATATAAGCAAATAAACAAATTTCAAATGCTGACTACACAATAAATCATATTCTGGAAAATAAATGATTAATAAATGAATTTTGTGGGCAGTTGTAATGGAGGAAAAGGTCAGTTTGTAGCCGTAGAGCTTTGGATTGAACAAAACACCAGTTGCTCGACGCTGCTGCCGCGGCTGCTCATATAAACGAATGGCACTTCACGTATCAATGCATTTTCACTATGCTATTTATCTGAGGTAATAAATCGTTTACTGTCCACAGATGAGCAACTGGTGAACAACATACATGCGCACACTCACACACCAAAGCGAGTGTGTGTAAGTTGAAAAGCCGGAAAAATAAATAAATGCGTTCAAATGCTACTAAAAATACCGCTAACTCGAAATTTCATACCGAATGTCCACTTTTATTGTTGTTGTAGCATATGCCGTTATGTTAGAGTTATGTGCTGTGCGTGTATTTGTGTTGCGCTGCTTGCTGTGGCATTGTGATCGGAGTGAGATTGGCATTAATGTCAGCTCAAGCGGAAAATTCGATGATTTCTTTATTTGCACAATAATGTCCTGCACGAATTTATATCTTTCAAGGTTTGTTGTTGAAATTTTTTCTCCCACTTTTGCTTAATTTCTGGTTTTTGTTATTTATTGCCGCTTGTAAACGGCCGATTGCTGCCTGATAAGGCGAGAAGATGCTGCAAGAATGCTTATGAAAGAAAATTCGAGTAGCGTTTGCCAACATAAGGCAGTCAATTGGTTAACTTGTGGCATATTTTATATGTAGTATGGGATGACATGCCTTATATACCCTACATATGTTGGTGAGGGCTCTATATGTTGCTCAAATTTTTTGTGCGAGCATTTTTTATTACATCTTAATTGCGTTTGTCATAAAGAGATCTCTCTCCTTCCGTAAAGATAATTCGATAAGGTGTTGAAGTCAAGCGATGGACGGTGGGGTTAAGCATATAAAAATATTATTGCTGATAGGTATTAAATGATTTAAGAGATTATATGCAGTTGCAAGTCAGAAAAAACAAACGTTTTTTTCGAGAATTTGTTTTAATAGACATTTTATTTAATGATTAAATAAAAGAAATGTACATTTACATTAATAATCAGCTTTATATTTTGAATTCCCTTAATCTCGCAGTCAATCTCCAGGAGGATCTCCGCAAAAAAGTGTCTCGTGTTGAGGAGGAATTTTCTGCTTAAAGTTATCTCAAATCCAAAAACCAGAAAAAATTAGTATGACAATAGATCAGTCAGGTAATGATACTAAAATTTTAATGACTAGTTAAAATTGTAATTTTTTACTACATGGCGTTTTCTCGAAAAAAAGTCGCTTCTTGTGAAAAAACTTTGTCCTAAGAGTGGCTTAGAAAATCGACATTATTACCAAAAATCTTATTCTTTTCATCATTATCTGACAAATATAATATATCTCAGAAGGTCGATCCGTCTAGCCGTTTCGGCAACATTTTCATCACGGCCTCTGAAAACTGTGTCGAGAAAAATTGCAGAAATTTAGACAACGTTTTGATTAAAGTGCAATAACATGTTGCCTACATTTAGGCTTACCAAATTTTTTATCCAAGTCACACACCTAATATCAAACAAAACTAAAAGTTCATGTTTCATAAGTGAACACTTAATCAAAAAAATTACTGTTAATGTTTTAAATGCACTCACGGACAAATAGAAATTTCGCTCAGCCAAATGTGATACTAAATACTATAGCATATATCCTTTTTTGGGATTTTCTACTCCACATAATTACATTAAACCTATAAGTAACTGTGCGAAATTAATGCTAAAGGGCATTTGATTCGTAGTATGAAGTGAAAAATTGACATAAGTATTATTTTATAATACGAATAGAGTCATCAAACATGCTTCTTGCCATAAATAGGGACTTTAGAGTGACTTTTAGAGTAACAATTGTCCTTTAAAGCCTATATTTGATTAAACAACAAAAAAGTTGTGAAAGCTGGTTTAAAATGCGTAGGATTGAACAGAAATTGAACAGAATTTCTAATGAAGAGAGTCTATGACTTCTTTTTCATCTTAGACCTTATTTATAGTGAAGAAAATCATTTATTGAATATGTTTCTTGAGTATCAAACTTGTTGTGGCTTTCTCGTAATCTTCCCTTACACTTCACAGGCACAGACCGACGCTCGAAGCATATATTTATGTGAGGTTTCTGTATGCATAAAAATCGTATTTGCACAAAAAGTTGTTTTATGCTTTTAATTGTTTATAGCAGCCATTAAAATATTCTTGTTACATTAAAATTAATTGAGTTACAATAAATACTAATTATTTTAAGGCGTCGGTTAAGTGTAAAACACCCACTGTATGTTATTTTGAGAGGTGTGATTTTGTGGTAACAGATCTTTTGAATCTTTGATGGTACTTTTCTGACCCCTCTACCACAAAATAATGTGTAAGCTATTTGACATTGTTGGTTTGGAAATATTTGCCATATCTAACAGTCAACTGGTCGGAAACATAAAATTCCCACGCACATAAATGCTTAATTGCATGCTAACCGCAAGGATGTGCATAGAAGAGTAAGTGGCCACGTTTAGCTTTTGAAGCAAATGCGTAGACAGTGATTTACCACATGGCAGAAGGCAAGTGGGTGTGCTTAGATACAAATATTGTTGTGTGAGCATTGATAAAATTAAAAATTCTAGTCTTAACTGGAACTTTGATTTGAAAATTGTGGCTAATTTAATGAAGATGAGTGATATAAGCAACAACAAATTTAATTGAATTTAAGAAATCTCACATTTCTTTAAATTTTTGGCTATAATTTGGTTTAAATCTTATGCTACTAATTAATAAGTAGTAATTTAAATATTAGTATGTACAAAGTTTGCAAGTATTCCGCTCGGATATTAATCATACGACACGTAGGGCCACAAGCAACATGTTGCGTCAGTGGCAACTCAATTGAAAATTATTAAATTAATAAAATATATGTTTCTGACAGCTGCAATAGTCGCGTTACAAGTTGAACGACAAAACTCGACGAGCTGATACTTTAACCACACAAATTTATTTATATGCACCTATACATACTTTTATATATCTTTATAGTCGAACGCACACTTAATTTGCTTGATAATTCTAATTTATTACGCAAATGGTATGATGCAAAATTAACGCGGTGTAGTAAGTTAAAACCGAATTGTAAAATGACTTGAAGAGAGAGAAAGGACAGAGAGAACAGGTAGAAACAGAAATATCAACAGAAACAGAATGAGCAGCAGAAATGGCTAATGCTAATTAAAAAAAAAAAACTAGAAGGGAGAAAAAAACCATAGACATAAATAGTAACAGAAACAGAATGAAAATAATAAAGAAACTGAAACAATAACAGAAACCAAATAAGCTTCAGAAACGGTTAATGCTAACTGGAAAACAACTATAAGAAAATAAACAGAATGAGAATAATTAACGGTTTACGCAAATTGAAAAGCAATCAGACGAGAGAGAGAAGTTATAGTCATAAAAATAAACAGTAACAGAAACTGAAACAATAACAGAAACCAAATAAGCTGCAGAAACGGTTAATGCTAACTGAAAAACAACTAGAAGAAAAAATCATGGACAAAAATAGAAACAGAAACAGTAATAGAAACATAATAAGCTACAGAAGTGGATTTGGCGAGGGCAATATAATAAATATTCACGAAATTTTACTCAATTACACACAAATACATACTAAATTAGACCATTAAGTAATTAACCTGTCAAATACCGTAATATGCTGCCATTTAGAACATATTTCAAACGTTTAACCAACTACGTTCGCTTTGCAACGTTTTGCCATTTCGTCATTTATCGCATTTTAAACAACAACAAATACAATGTTAATACACAGTATTATAAAAGCACAGCACACAGCAGATCATTCATCAATCTACTCAACGTAGCTGCTCACTTGCATTGATTGCATTACATCTGTTTCTTAGGCAAGCAGTTTCAGCCACCTGACAGCCGACTAAGCAGAGCAAAATAACTGTAACTTACCATCAACTAGTCAGACAGCTGGTCATTCAAACAGTCACACCAGTCACTATTTTAGTCATTTATTCACTTCGTGCTGCCGTAAGTAAGTTAGAACCAATCTTAACAACAACAGCAATCGTACTTGCTATATGCCACACTTTACAATTTAATTGAATTACATCAGTGTCATATCCAATCTGTAGTTTCTTCATCTCGTTTCATGTATTTCCTCCATGCGCACCTGTTCGTTGTGTGGACAGTTTCCTGTCAATGCTTCGACAAAAAAAAAAGAAAAATTTATTTATTTTTTACATTATAGTTTCTACTCCGATTTCCGCTTTGAAGTCAATTCTACTCAGATTACCAGCATTCGTATACATTTTGCATTTCCGCAACCACGAGACAAAAAACACAAATACAAGCATATTATATAACAGAAAACAAATATGCAGCTTTCTTTTTCCTGCATCTTTAATATTTCTCCGTAAAATGTTTATTTACTTTCTGAGATTGGCTAATTCGCTCGGCCAACTTATGCATATTTGAATAGATAAAGCAATCTCAGTGCAAAAATATAAATATAATTACAATTCATAAACTCATTAAACTTTGGTCATAATACATTAATCAAGCAGCTGGTGTACGATTTCAACACGAGCGTCAATAAATTTCAATATTCATTATTAAATTACTATTCTTTGAAAGAAGAAAATTGGAGATCGAGCAATGTAACGGCACACTTGTAAAATATATCATAAAATATAGATAAAGTCTATGAAAAGTTTTATTTTTTATTCAGTCTACTTAAACATAAAGACATAATTTTATAAACTTGTCGAGAATTGCAGACCTTCAAACTAAACGAATGAATCTTCACCTATAACTATATATGTCAGTATATATGCGAACTAGTTCCTCTGAACTTTTGCAGACTCCTCTTCTCCCCAATAAGCTGCACATATATTTTGAAAGTTTAAAAATATGTTACTAATGTTTTTAACTGATCCCTATTCTGGACGTTGTTTCCTTGACAGTGAAGTGAAATTATCCCAGAGCTTCCTTCTAGAGAAACCAAAGCTTTTGTGGAACCCAAGTTGAAGTATCATTTTTTAGAAATCTGAGGGAAATATGTGGTGTTGAAATCACTATTCGACATAATTGTGGCTTCAAATCTTTGTCGAAATAAACCAAAACACAAAAAGATGTTTTCTAATAAAACCCTAATTTGCTGGAGAAGAGGTGCAGTGAGCTTTTTCACGAATGAATCGAAGCTTAGACAATAGGTGAGAGGGAGAGTCTTCTGCAGCTCTCCATCAACTCTAGCTTCAGACTACCAGGACATTGCAGTGTCTTTCATTTGGAAGTGGCTGTAATTAAGGTGGAAGTAGATGTACTGATCCGAAGTGCAGCTTTCTTCAGAGAGGTTTACAATCATTCTGATAGCAGAGCTGCAATACTGGCCTTAAGATCACTGACGGTGGCAAGGAGTTTTAGACAACTTTATCAATAGCATACAGCTTCGTTAATATCCGACTTGATAGGGGGCTGGCTTACAGTGGAATTGTTGAAAACTGGAAAACGGATGAGCTCGCTAGAAAGGGTACCGTGAACACTTTTTTATCAGAGTGGCAACGTGTTTGTACTCTTGTCCTCTTGCGCTCAAGCGTTGATCAAAACCCTAAACTTGTGAGGCTGCAAAATCCTTCTGGTTCAAAGTGGTACGGAATCCTCTGAATTACTTGCTCTAAGCAATATTCATTTGGACACTGGACACTGTCTAATCGGTCCCCATGCTCTGAGGTTACATATCTTGTCGGCCGCAATTTGCCAAAGCTGTATGAACAAAGGCGAGTTCTAGATTGAGGTTGCAACAGCTTGGTAGACACACGAGCCTGGAAAAGTTACTGGGATTGATTATAGATACCTTAACAAATATGTGGCAGGCTCAAAGCACTTCGTCGATCTATCTATCTCCGGTGATCAATATCTAGAAGTTTGGAGGTGTGATCCTGCATCATCTTTGATCTAACCAAACCTAATCTATGCTTCGGAGAGTGGTGAATCGAACAAGCAACTAGACTAGAAAGACTCGCATAATTAAAAAGAGAATACTACTAGCTAACTAAAGAGAGCAGAGCACAAACATGACTATTATCGAAAACGCCAAAACTCTCTTTTTTCTATAGTATTCTTTCAACTTAACATATAGTATACTAGTAATATTTTTCTACAATTTTCGTTAAAATAATGTGCTCCATATTTTGTCATGGTTTGCCAAATACTTAAAATATTTTCGCAATTGCATTGCTGATTTATTTTATTGTTTCTCTTTTTCTTCCTCCAAAGCCACTCATTACGATAATCATTCAACAACATCCCCCCCACCACTTAGCCAAGCTCATACGCTCTCAGCACTCATTCAAACATCATATTTTCTCTGCATTTTCGCCAATCACCGACAGATTTAAGTAGCACTTATAGTTTGATTCAGCAAGCGCCACAGGTGGTCAGCCATAACACCGCATACCCACAACTGCCTAATCATTCACTAGTACTACGCTGACTTTGATTTGGTTTTTCTTCGACTGACTCGAAATTGATAGTCATCACAAGACTTTTGTTAGTCGTTGGTTTCTATCCTGCTTGTGGGCGTTCCTGCTGTGTATCGGTGGAGTTGTTGAATGTACTTTTAGCTTAGAATACATACAGTTAAAGGGAAAAGCGAAAAGTCAGTCCACAAAGAGAAACAGTGGTAAATAATTTTGTGGAATGCGCTTAGCTGATTACTTAATTTAAGCAAAAAGAAAATACATTTTTACTTCTTTGCCCTATAATTGTAGTAGATTCGTTAAATTACAATTTTCTTCAAATAAAAGTTCTTTGTGTACTCATAATCCTATAAACTCAGTGTGTTCGCTTTTACATTTACTCTCAACGAGCTCAAGCTTAGACTTGATGGTGTAATAATGAAAAGAGTTGCGTCACTTTGGGCTGAAGTCAAGTTACATAAACGTATTAGTTTAAAAAAAAATAAAAAAATTTTCAATAAGTATAATGAATGCTTCTGCCAAGAAATGAAAACTAGATCTAGTGCTGAGCATTACAGTATATTAAGCGATTAAATGAGAGTAGATTGCAGCGGTGAGAATACTCGTACAAAATGAAATAGTAGAGAAGCATTTTGTGTGCAAAGGATAATTTTCAAATTATGTCGTACCTGAGTGGGATAATACTGTAAACTTGAAGATACAATTAGGCTCTAAGTAAAATTATCTAAAAAGAGAGGAAAAAGTAGCTTGCAGTAAGAAAAAATAATGGTGCTAGTATAGAACCAAAATTACTGAAGATGAGAGCACTCATTTCTGACTAAAATTTCCATTTAAAAATTGTAAAGTTGAATCTTAAATATATAACACAAGTACTTCAATCTAAGCTTAGCTCATGGCTTAATCCTTATTCTGGTACAGCACAATAAAACTTTTTAGAAGACTAAAGCCTCATATCGCTGCAGTACTTTGGCATACATTGCGAAGTGACCCTTAAGGAAGTTCTAAAAGATACTATCAACTCTTACTGAGTTTTGTAAAAGGAGAACTTCGAGCTTTCGCTTTGCCAAGTTGGAAAAATTCAAATGAGTCTCAAAAATAAAACATAAGTACTTCAGTCTAAAACTAGCTTATAGCTAAATGTTTATTCTGGCACAGTCAAGATTTATAGAGGAGCTCCACGATATTGGCGTACACTAAGAAGTGCATCTTAAAGAGGTTCTAGTAAAATCCAATCTCTTACTGATCTATCTAGAAAGAGAACTTCAAGTTTCCAGTCTGCTGAGTTAAAATAAATATGGCAATCGAATTAAGTTAAAGCTACAATATTTTTAATAAATATAAGCTGGAAACTTAGTTTCGAAAAAGAAAATATTGCTTAAAAATTCAACAATTTTCGAATACTATGACGGGATTCCTTATCAGTTTCAATTCTTTACTAAACTTTCTAATTTAAAGTAATTCCAGTAATTGTAGACTAAGACCTAAAACTTTGGATTTTCTGATCCGATCAGGGTTAGAATGCAGAAAAAAGCCCAGACCGCATAAACTTTTCTTCAGTTCTGGTAACATAGAACCGGGTGGTCGTGGAAATTGACTCAAGTAATTGTCTTTGAGTTTTTAGAACACGTAATATTGTTCGCCTAAAGTTTGTGACGTTCAAAATTAATAGAAATGTTTAGTGCGTTGCCGGGTTTATTATACATTATGCAAGCTTTATTTATCTTCTTTCAAATACTACTCATTCGTTCGAAACCGCTTTGCAGTTATATCTATGTATAACGTATAAGTTTCTCAGGTGTGTTATCTTTCAGCATAATTTTTATAGATTTGCAACACAGGATTTTCAATCTTCCGCTTCAGACAGAAACAGTTGGTAATCACTTGGTGCCTGGTCCAGATTATAAGATGGATGCATAAAAACTTTCCAACCAGGCTTTCTGAGCTTCTGGTGAGTCACTATCGATGTGTGTGGCCTGTCGTTGTTCTGATGGAACAGAATTCCTCTTCTATTGGTCTACGCTGGTCACTTCTAGGTGATTGCTTCTTTCAGAAAGTGCAATTTTTGTCCTTTACAGGTCCGAATTAAGATTTTGGCTCATAGTAGATGATTCACTGCCAATTTTACAAAACTTATAGTGAAACCTTTATGGTTGTCAATCGTGGCTTGTTCACCAAGTCAAGCTCCGGCTCGGGCATCGGCTCTTCATAGCGAAACGATCACATAAGTGATCCACAGCTTCTTTTTGTAGCTTGTCTTATTTAAATGTTTTCGAACGGTTTTTCGTGAAATGTTTAGCTCCGGGATAATCGAAACCGTGCTAGCGGTCGCACTCGACGATTTCCATTATTTTATCGATATTTTCAACGATTGACCTTACGCGGCGTGGTGCATTTTAACATTAAAATTTGTGGAAGGGAATCGACCAAACCGAAATTCCGCGTGATGGCTGTTACAGTATCAGGATTATAAACATTATGTGCTTTTTCAGACGTATGGCTTACGTTTTCGCCTTTATCGAAGATAAACTGTAAAATATGGAGGAATTATTCTTTGTTGTTGTCCATATTTGACGCGTGCTCAAATAATACTGAGTTAAGCAACCACAAAACTGTCAGAAGTTTTTAGTACGAAATCTTTTATTTTTACTATACCTTAAATATTTCGCTTAAATCAAAAGTAACAGTTTCACACTAAAGGATCAAAGATCGTAAGATCATGATGATCAATGGCGATCAGTTGTGTGCAGCTGATCTAATTTGTAAATTTCATAAAGCTAAATCAAAATGTGCTGTCTTAAATTCACACTCATACTTAAATACCACTACACCGAAGACACAAGTATTTACTTCGTGCAATACACACATACATTTCGAGTATGTTTCAGTTCTTTGTGCAACATGTGTACAGAAACACTTCTATGATTCCCCAAAATCCACTTACCGCCAAGGCTGGAGTTATTTAAGTGTACTTTTGCATTGCGGCGTGTCTAAATAGTTGCGAAATTATGAAAATCTACAGAGACCAGCGAAAACCACAGCAGTAACAAAGGCAAACGCTATGAGTTGTAAAGCGTTTGCGAGGGAAAACAAAAGGCGCAGCTGCACAGCAAAAATCTGAAGCGGCGAAAATGCGCAACAAGAAGCAAAGCCAAATGTTCAGTGCAGCCACAGGAGGATAGTAGCTATGATACATAAATATAACATATTAATATATATATTGTGTATGTGTGTTTGTGCGAGTATTACAGCAATTCTTTGTGGCGTGGCTTTGACTGCCAACGAGCATTTTTGGCAGGGGCTACGGACCAAGCAGGTCGCCTAGTGCTGTTTAGTAAGCGTTGTGTGCACAAACACAAGCACATATATACATATATATTTTTGCCCACTTATGTATGTGTGTATGTATGTGCGTACGTACCTACTGACGTGCGGCGCGTGGGCTCGTTTACTCTGGCGCCCCGGGGAGTTCAAGACAAGCGAGTGGATTAAAGTTGAATGCGTGTCTCTTGGCACAAAGTATCTGTTTAGCAGAGACTTACATACTTGTAAACAGAAGAAGGTATTTCTTGTAAGTAATTTTTTCTTGCTGTTGTTATTGCTACAATTTCAGCCAAGAGAATTTCAGCTGCTCTAGCAATGTGAGAATTTGGGAAATAAGAACAAAAATCGGAAAATCCATAGTTTTATTGTCGGTGCAAATAGCGGCGGTATTTTGCGCTTTCCTCTGTAATCATTTATTTAAATATATATAAATATGTAAATTTGGCATAGCGATTACATCTGTAGAAGGGGTGAAAATTAACTTTAGCTAGATTTGAAAAATATGCAAAAATTTATATAAATATTATATTTGGCCGTTAGGAATAGCCGCGCGACTATCAGAAACATGCGTTTGTTCGAAGCTAGAGCTTGCGGCAACAAGGCCCGCAGCGGTATTGCAAATATTAAAAAAAGAAAATCGAAAATTTGTGCTTTAATGTAAACAAGAAGAGTATTTACGTGCAGGGTTGAGCATATTCTCATGTAAGAATATATATACTATTTTATACTAAAAAATTTAGAGATGAAATTCGCAAAATTTTTTGAGAAGCTACACTATATACCTGAAATACATCTTCAATTGCATTTTATAGGGTCTTAAGACGCTTGATCGAATGCACAGCTCACCAAGTGACAAAAATGGATGCAAACAACGTAGCTATAAACAAAGTATAATAAAATATAATGAAATAGTTCAAAGCTACTGTAAAAATATAAATTCTTTCTCCAGAACCTTTTATAAAAAATTTTGAGTTTTGTACCTTGAATTTTGCTCGAACTTTGACATAAAAGTGAGGTTAGGTTGAATTGAATGAGGTTTCAACTACTAATACTAACATTTAGACTAAATTTGTCACACTTTCTCTCACTTTAATAATAAAAATAATATTATCAGCATCTTTTCTTTGGACAGTATCTTAGTTCTGAACCTAGTAAATACTGCTTTGACTCCAACTAGACTCGCTTTGTTTCTAACTGCCAAAATCAATTGTTTCTATGAAAGTTTCAATGTAGGCTATTTAAAGAAATCTACTTATTTCTTTTTATCTAACTTCAACAATATGCTCAACATAAATATTGAAAATAAATTTTCATTCTTTTGATGAAGGTTTTTCATTAGCCCAGACACATTCTAGATTTTAGCCAAGGCATGTACCAATTACTATCTTCATAAGGTGTCATTTTAAACTATACTAGTAAAAATGAGCGATCGAAGCGCACTCAGTTTTAAAGTAAATTTTCGAGTTAAAATTTTTATTTCGTAAAAAAATTTTGATAAGTGTTCTAGAAGCTGTGGAGAGTCCTCTTTCTGACCAATTAAAATTTATCAACTTAAAAATTTTTTTTGTGGTCATTATTGGATTTTAAAAAAAAGCCTTATATGACCACATGCTTTCCTTAAGCGTTTATATAGATTTTGAGTCAAAAACCGTCAAGTTCGGTATATTTTATATAAACGTGAAGAGATTAAATCAAAAATTATGTTTTTTTTTGTCCAAAAGTTTTAACTCGAAATTTATTTTAAAACTGAGTCGGCGGCTCCTCTAGGTGTTAAAAAAAATTAATTTTTTTGTCCACAATCTTCTTTTTTTATAATCTACGGATTTTACCCCCAGGCTAAGCAAAAAAAAAAATGTTTTCGCTCCACCCTAATGACTACTATTCGATAAGCCATTAGGGCAAATCACATCCCAGAAGAGATTTGAAAATGTGAAAGGAAGTATTTTTTTATAATGTTCGCCCTCAAACAGCCAAACAGAAGCCTGCAAGTTATTTTATTCTAAGCGTACCAATGCCTAATCTACTTTTCCACACACTCTCGACGTTTCTTTAATTTTATCGATGCTTTCGCCATTAACAAAGTTGGATAGACACACCTTTTTTCGGCGTACACAAATAGTTGCCAAACACTAATTGACATACGGAGAGCAAAATTCACATGAACATAAAAAAGGTTGGAAAAAATTGTTTATCGATTTGGCTAGCGTGCGCTGATTAAATAGACCAGTCCAAGTCTTATTTGATGACAAGGTGTATGGATGATAAAAATATTTTTAAGTCAATTATTTTTAAGTTATTTTATTGCGAAATTCTCAGACACAGCAATTTTCCATGCTGATTGAACTTCTAGGGAAGTCAATACATAAGACTCTAAATCATATTTTTTAGTTATGAGGAAAGTTGGAGTGAACCAACTCACAGTGAAAGTTTAGTTTTACTTAAAATTACTTTCAAATTACATTGCACTCCATAACATACTTTTAATAACACAAAAATTGAAAGAGTTTTGTTTTATCGGCAAAAAAAAGTAAGACAGGAAATATTGTTAGAAATATTTAACATACTCTTTTGGTTAGAAAGACTTTTAGAACATAAAGTATAAAAACTTCGATAATATAATACAAACATCTTTCTCTCTTATGCAACTTTTTTGTAGCATGAGATTATATATATTTCCGTACACCATGTAATATTTAAAGTTATAAAATTTCTTAATTTTTATGCATAACTAACTTGAGTTATCTACGTCATTGCGACAGAAAGTGTATGCCTTGGCGTATACGCAACATTTTTGTGCTTGCCGTAAAATTGAGGTCAACGCGTGTAATTTGTATTAGTATGTTGCACATCACTGACAACCAACTGCCTGTACGCTTTTTACTTGATTTTAATAATATTTGAACATTAAAATTTAATATACAGGCGATTAATTTTACAACCAGGAAATGACCTCAGCGGCAACTAGCCCGAGCTGCAGCTGTAAAGCGGCACAAGTGTTGAACACACCGTTAGCAAAGTAATAACGGCACGTGCTTGCCTGTGTTGCAGTTACAAATTCCCCACAGCCATGCAGCAAACACTCAGGCGCTTATTCACTTAAACTCAACGAAGAAGCGCTTGCACACGCTCATCTAGCAAGTGACTTGCTGCTAGCTGTCTCTTTATCACAACACTTGCGGCACTAGAGTCAATGAAGCTGTTGATATGCTTTGCTGCCACATCGATTGTTGTTGCTACTACTACTATAGTTGACAGCCAGAAAGACAACGTCACTCAAATGTACACACACACACACACACGCACAGGAAAGCGTAAAGTCCCTGCAAGTGGAGCGTCTTCCGATTGCTTATCCTTTTCCCAGCTGCATGCAGATGTGAAAAGTCGCTGCAAAATCTAAAAGTATTGCAAAAATGCGTTTGTTGTTGTTACTAGCATACACCACCAATACCGTTACATCGTTTCCAGCTGCTTTACCGCCCGATTTGTTTGTAACGTCCATCAGCATGTCAGCAGGCTTCCAGATAAGCACACACACACACCCACACACACATAATCGCTTTTGAGCTTTGTTTGCGTGCTTTGCTGTGTGTTGGTATTGGTAGCTTTTGCACTCAATGCACATAACTCAGCAGGTAATTCACAACGTTTTGATAGTGTCAACGTTGTGTCAGTCGCGTCATCGTCCCTACTCCCACACACACACACACACACACATTGACGTACCACAGCAGCGCATGTTTACATGCACCCATTATGTGACACAACAAATACATTTGCAACATTTTGCTGCACCATTAAATAATGTGTGGCATAAATAGTTTAACGTACAACTAAAAATGCAGCAGTGGTAGTGCGGAGTGGATGGAGTGTACATACTACTTTTGTAGGCAAACAAATTCTATGCCACTGAATGAGAGATATTTCAAAGTAAAACAAGCTGAATGTATGCAAATGTGTGCATTGAATTATCAAAATTTGTACACATTCATTTGATTGGAATTTGTGTGCGTGGAAATTCATATACATACATACATACATAGATTGGAGCAAAAATTACTAAGGCATTAATTCTGGGAAAACGCAAATTAAGTTTCATCATTCGATTCGTTAGATATTAGTATTTTTAATGGTCTAAATTTTCGGGATTTCGGGATCATAATATATCAGTCCCGAAATTTTGGGAAATTAGTGTTTTCATAAAATAATTTTAATAATTTTTTGCGATTTCGGTATCAGTCCCGAAATTAAGGGTTAATAAGCATTTTATTTTATTAAACATTATTTAATTTTTGCGTTTTATCAATGATATTAGATGTTCGACAATAATTTTTGTTTGGATTAAAGACATAATCATTGCTAATTGATTTTATCGATTGAAAAACATTTTTAAAAACATTTTTAACAAACTGAAAACGTACATAATCCTGGTAATCTTGAGGATATCACCTAATAAAAATATTTTTAAATATAAGCTCTATTAATAATATTATAATTAATAATCTTCGATATAATTCGTAAATGTAAACAAATTTTTCAAAATTGAAAATTTTTATGAAACAAAAAGTTTCAATTTAATTTATATTCATTAAATATTTATTTATTTAAAAATTTCCTAATTTTTTAATGATTTAAAAAATAAATTTTGGAAATAAAATTATATTATATTTTTGAAATACAATAAAATAATTACAAATTAAATAAAGTAATAAAAATTTAATTAAATATGAAATTTGGAATTTTTGAGACTTTTTTTTTTGTGATTCCGAAAATTTTCTTTTATTTTATATGAAACTTATTTAAAATATTGAATTAAAATTTTTCGATATATTTTTTTGCAAAAATGATTGAACTTTTTTAATTTTTTTTCAATTTTTATTTCAACTCTATTTCACCAAAAAAAATTTTTTTCAAATAATAAAATAAATATTTTCAAAAACTAATATTATCTATTGTATAATTTAAAACATCTAAAAATTGTGTCGAAACGGAAAATATGTAATTTAATCACCTTTAATCTAAGGAAAGCGCGTCTTTGTTTTTTTCTGATTTAAATTTTTTTTCTTTAAATTTCGAATTTTCAAAATACTCTTAAATTTTGGTTTTGACTTTGATTTAAAATTTTTTAACATAACTTTTTTTTGGCGAGAATGCTGGAAGTCTTTTTTTACCTTTTTTATTTAAATTTTTAAAATATGTTTTTTGAAGCAAAAAAATATAAATTTTCACAAATTTATATATTAATTTTTTGTAGTTACATAAAAATATTAGGAACGAAAAGTATGTATCACCTATAATCTAATGCATTACTTTTTTATTCAAGCGATTATTGGGGTTTTGAGAAACTCATTTTCGACATGGATTTTTTTACTTTAAACAAATAAAAACAAATTAAAATAAAAAAATCAAACAAGAAAAAAAATTGTGTAAGAATATCAGTCCCGAGGGTATCTGTGTACTATGTAGGGTTTGCTTGGTGTGCACTAATTATTTTTATCGGATGTTTGCTGCACATTCGTAAAGAAATTTTTATTATTGTTGCTTTATTGTGGAATTACTCGTATTTAATTTTTCTTTTGCTTTAACTCGAAAATATTGCACAATTTGGCTTCAATAATTTAATAATTATGCAAAATTTATTTCAAGGTCTACGCAAACGTTCATCTATGATATTTCATATGTGTATGTGTCGCATACTTTACCCGAAATAATTTTTTTCATATTCAACACACGCTAAATTTTATACATAAATACACGCACCGCTTACGCACCATGCTTTACTGATTGCTCTAAATTGCCAGTTGCACACATTGATTACTTACATCTCCGCATCCAACCGCAGCCAATGTTTGCCTCTTTTAAATTATTCTGTATCTGCGGAGTTAATTTATTTTGATTGCTTTATCGTGATTGAATTATAATGCGCAAAGTAATAGAATCATATCCTGGCACCTATTGCTAAGGTGTGGAAAAAATTACAATTTATATATGTACATACAAACAACACACATCATCTTAAAATTCATTTTTAACTGTAAATGAAAGAACATCATAAAAATTGCGTGCTAGTTTGGCAAATTTTAAATTAAGCTCTACTTACTTATTAACTTGAAACGATATTTAATAGTCGAATTTACATAATTTCCTATTATTATCTTCCTCTTCTTCTTTTTTTTTGCAGTGTCAACCCTTCCAAGTGAGAATAACAAAAACTAAAAAAGCAAAAACAATGATGTCAAACAAGTTATTCTGTTGGTCCTTGGCTTTTGTCGCCGTTTGCTTGGCGCTATGTCTGTCGACGTCGGAAGCAGCGCCATTCCCCAGGTAGTTGTAGCTTTGTCAAAATTTAAAACACCCACACAGACATATATATAAACACTCGCACTCGAAAAGCTTCAGTTAAAGTTTGTATTATCATAGAGCGTGCTAGCGCAGCAGCGCTTTATTAGAGTAAGACTAACTAAGCTCAGCTGAAATTTTGGCAGAAGTTCGCCCGACAGTTGAAAGAGAGCTGCTCAGGTGTAATTTAAATTAAATACTAATATGCATAATCGAGTTATTAGTGAGGCTGTCAAAGTTTGACGAGCTTAGATTGAGGCCCACAGGGAACTAAATTGGCTGCATATTGTTAATGATAGTAAAAACTTCTTCAACTATCGGGCAGTTGAAATGTTGAATAGCGTTGACGCCTCACCTAACCAGCTTAAATGAGTAAAATGCTTAATTACTTGTGAGATTTTGAGTTCCTAAAAAGGAAACTAAAAGATGGACCACTAAAAGGTAGACCGTGGAGAAATTAAATATTTTTTCAACACCGGCATAGATTTCAAGAATGATCAGTAGGAGCCGCGACCAGGGAAAAATTAAATATTTTTAAATTCCGGCATAGATTTCAATGCTGAAGAAACATGTCCAAATTTTTCCTCTACCTTAAAAAAAAAACACACCCGCGACCTGTAATGTGCGAGATGTATTTTTTCAGAAATCGGTCTCAATAGTTAAGAAACAGTGAAAGAGTCATATCGACTTCGATACCGCCAATTTGTACCCCATTTGATACATTCAAGGCTATCATTGAGATCGGACAAGTCCACAAAATATTTAACAAAAACTTTCAGTCGAACAGCAAACAAATGGATAATACATACAGGTCATTAGAGGTATTCGACCGAGTTTCTACTTCTTGGCCAAAGATAAACCGGCTTCTTACCATTTATGTAGACCCGAATATCGGGGAATCGAATCAGTTTATCTACGTTTTGGGGCGTTACGTGGAAGAAGTATATTTTCAGAAATTGGCTCGAATCGTTAAGACCAAGTTAAGCCAGAAGATTGTTATCAAAACTTTTCAATATACATCTTCGAGGCAACGTGAGCTTTTTAGCTAACGATTGGTTGAAAAAAAGAGTAGAACGTGAAAGCTTCGGAAGCTTTTTTAGTGAAAGTTCTTGTCGAAAGCGCACTTAAATTTGTGTCATTGTGTAGAATTTTTTGAAAGAGTTCAGAATGAAGAGTTAAGTCGCAGCCGAGTATGTAAAGTGTGTGATCACAACTCGAACAAGTTCTACGACTTGCTAAGGTAAAATTTAATATATAGATAACGTCAAAAAGTGACAGACAGTGTTAGTGAGTGGTAGAAGGTGAAAAGTGGCAAGTAGAAAGTTCGGTTTTGGTGAAAGCTCTAGTCGAAAGCACATTAAAAGCTGCAACATGAAACCTTTTGGCAGAGTTTTTGTTCGTTTTCCGACGCCATAACCGCTTGTATTAAGTGCGGTCATTATTTGAAGGCAAATTTCAATATTTTTAATGTATTTATGCTCTTATGCTTTTTATTGAAGTAGTTATTTATTTCAAATTTTCAGAAGAAGCAATAAACAATTTAGACAGCTTTGAAGAAGAAGCTTATGAAAAAGTTAGATTTCTTGACTGATTCAATGTAAATCTTAAACTTAAGCCTTAAACTTTCTTTAAAGTAGAAGCTTTTTGTAATCACTTTTCATATTTATTTTCAATTAACTTATCTTTTTTATGAATTTTCACCAAACCGTTAAATTAAAAACGCATTATGTAGTATATGCCTACCTTATTGTGTATATTGACAAGCCATAAATAAATGTGGGCTTAAGACACTAATAGAAGATTTTCTTATTTTCCAATACACTTAACAACGCAACAAAACGTAAAACGCAATGTAAACATAAATCCTTATGGTGGCACTAAACTACACTAAACACACACGCAAACAAACACAACATGGCAAACACAGTCAAGGCGGCGGCTACTATAACGAGCTGGAGGAGGTGCCCGACGACATATTAATGGAGCTGATGGCACGTTTCGGACAAACTATTATGAGAGCACGCAACGATCTGGAAAAGTGAGTAATAAAAACCCGCAGAAACTTTAAACTTACAATATTTTCAGTATGAAATAAAGGCGTTAGGTGTAGCAGCTTTTAAATGTGCCAGTATATGTGTGGGTTATTGAAATTAGGTAAGCATTATTGCGGCCTAATTTGCAGACCATAAATATTTGTATGTGAATGCTATTAATCTACTATCGTCACTGTGTAAATATGTCGCCTAAAAGCACTTAGTGGGTACATACATTGTTGGTGTTCGGTTAAAGGCCAAAGGCGAGAGTTTACATAACATTTGTGGCTAATTATAAGCTATTTATATAATTGGTGTGATATAGTTACCCAAATTTTAAACGGATATTGTCGAAATTAATTTTGTTAACAATGAAAGCTGAGTACATTGATGGCAGTGTCGACAGGAAGGCAGGGTGTCATTGAGTTGGGTAGACAGTTTATCATTAGGAAATTATATACTCATTTGCTGTGGAAGAAAGATTTTTTATTTTTTTTATACATATTCCATGGTACTTTGATTTTCAATAATGTTGTCATCTTAAATGTAGGCAACATTTTGGTTTGGTGTACAATTATCCAAGTTGCACACCAGATATAGGATTGATAAATTTATTTTACGTATTTAAAAGCTATTGTAGCTTAGTATCGGACTCATTTTGATTATATCCAAGCTCAAACATCTATTCGAAATATATCATGTTAAAGCTATCCACTAGTTTCAGGCGAGCTTTCATATGAAAACGTTTTCATAACCGTTTTGTATCAAATACCCATTCGCTATCTAACCAATTTTAATTTTAGTTGCTAGTGTCATACTAACATTCATAAAATCATGCAAACTTTCATAGTTATACTGACCGGAATAAAGTATAAAAGTGCCAGTAAGATTTTGAGAATCATTTGAAAAATCAAAGAAATTTAAAATTTTATAAATATTATATGTAGTTTGCTTACAAACGCCTGTCTACTTTTCTTTCATTGTAAGCCTAAATGTAGGCAATACTCGATTTTAGCTTACGTTTATCATAGACGCGAACCAGTTATTAGCATTATTTAAGCGATCAAAGAACAAGTGAACTTTGAGCTACCTTTAAGCGACTACTGGAATATAGAAAAAACTTTTGTATACCATATATTCAATCGGTGGTTCGATATTGTGTGAGAGGTGTAAGAATTATTGGCAACAACATTTTGTATTGGGTCTATAAATATATTCATGCTGTATGAAGATTATTGCCAAACATGAGAAGAGCCAATGGAATCTTTGGAAGCCACTCAATCAGCCATTTCAAAACGTTTAAGAGCAGACGGCTACATTCAAAATCAATGAAATCGGGTGCCATATGAATTGTAACAAGAGACCCGAAATGCTGCTTGAACCTTACAAAAATACGTCGTTTTTGCATCATATTTTGACTGGTTAAGAGAAATGGATCCATTATAATAGCCCTGAGATGAACGGCAAAGGCCATGACGCCAGGGTAATGCTCTGTATTTTTGTCGGGATCAGAAGGGCATGTTGCAAAGGCATCATATTGAAGCAAGCGATTACCGAAAATGTCGGCAATTTGCAACTAGACATCAAGCAATAATTTTCCGCGCGGACTCATGTTGCTAGATCGGTTAAAATTTGGGAAACAGTGGCTGGGAAGTTTTATTATGGTCAATGAAAAACGCACTCACCAACATAGAGTACGGTTCATATCAGAAGAGATTATCGAAAATTTACCTGATTTATTCTTCGCCGCCAAGCTGGCGCAGTTCTTTTGGGATGAAATCCACAAATTGTCGAAAAGATGGCAATTTGTTTTATGTAGCTTCAGACGGGCAATACTTTGCACATTTGTACATTTTAATTAAAAAATATTGAAATTTTGAAAAAAAAAACGTACGAATACAGTTATAGACCCAATACACAGCTTAGTAAAGGACTCAAGGGAAGGTATAGCAAAGATCAACCACCGAATGTACAAATGGTTTTTGATACAATGGAGTTTAATTAGTACACTTTAGATATACATTGGGGTCTTACCATAACCTACCTTAAACACACCGTAAATTAGAGAAAAAGAGTAGGAGAGTATTTGGTGGTATGACTAAGATTGAAGTAGTTTTAGATTTTGATCAAAACATATTATATATTAATGCTATTACGAACATTAAACAACAAAAATATATTTTCTCCGAATTCTCTTTATAAAATGCCGTCATTTTCTCTATTTACATTCCACAGCTCTAAACGCACTGTGGACTTCGGTTTGGCGCGCGGCTATTCGGGCACACAAGAGGCGAAACATCGCATGGGCTTGGCTGCTGCCAACTTCCCCGGCGGCCCAGGCAGGAGGCGACGATCGGAAACCGAAGTCTAAAGTGTCACAAAACGCCCAAGCAGCAGGCAAGCAAGCGTGCGAATGAATATGAAAACTTCCTGATTTGAAAATTTCTGAATTTATGCCGGATTTATTAGAGAACTCTATAAGAATTTGTTGATTATTAAATACATACATACAACATATATACATACAAACATACAAATAAATAAACAAACAACAGCGGGCTAAAGCGCTTGTTGCATCCTAAAGTATAAAGTGACTATTTTTCATTAGCTTAAATATATATATGTATTTAGTACAAAACAAAACAACAAAACAAACGTATTTATTTACAATCTACACGCACTGTAACCATATATACACACGTATTTATATTTATGAATGAAAAAATCATGTGAAAAGTATTTAGCTTCAATTTATTGTATTTATTATAAATAAATAAATATCAAATAAAGTAAATTCATTGAAAATATGCGTGTTGAACACAAAAGTTATGTTTGCAAAAACAATAACAACATACATATGTATATTCTCAAAAAAAAAAAATATATATGAAAAAACTGTTGCTCCAAAAGTCTTAAAATTCCGAAATTAAAGTGAAACGAAACGATCGATGTTGGCATTTTCTCTAGCTTATAAGAAGTCTGCACAAAAAATGCTAAAAATGCATAAAAAATATTATAGCAAAGTTTAAGTACAGTAGACGAAAACACTTGTAAAATAAAAACAAATTATGAAGTATTTAATGAGAATTATTTGAACAAAAATCTTTTAGTAGGTATGTAGGTTAAGCAGACATACAAAAACAACAACAGCACAACACGGCTTAAAACAACACGAACAACAGCAGTCAAAGCCACCGAAGCCACCAACAAATGCCACAAACGAAAAATTTCACACACACACACATTAAGGCCCCCGAGAGAACGTGAAAATTTTTGAAAATTTCCAACATTATATTAACTGTATTATAACACAAAAACTACTAGCGTGCACACTTAAATACTTCAAATGAAACGAAATATATATATAAATGTATATGTACTTACTTACTTGTATAATGTAAAGAGTGACGAAATACATACATACATACGATGTGAAACAGTTATGAGCAAAATAAAAAAAATTAAATGAAAATAAATTGTACTGAGTAAAAACAATAAATAAAGCGTATTTCGAATTGTAATAGACCAGCGAAGTTAATTTTTGAAAGCAAAAAAACTTTTAGTAAGTTGAAACACATTGGTAAAGTAATATCAAATAAACAAAAAAAAAAACAAATGTTAACTTCGGTTGCACCGGAGCTAGAATATACTTTACAAATAATGAAGTTTCTATACAAGAACTTGATTTTGATTGTTCAATATGTTTGGCAGCTATACGAGTATGCTATAGTGATCTGATCCAGAAAATTTCTTCAGATATTGGACAACGTTGCCTTAGACAATGAGCCATGCCAATTTTCGTGAAACAGTCTTATCAAAGCACAAAAAAAAATTCCAAATTTCAGGCCGATAACTCAAAATTTGTGGGACTAGTTCGCGTATATACAGACAGATGGACTTGGCTAAATCAACTCGGTTCGTCACGCTAATTATTTGTACATGGTAAATACTTTATTGGGTCTCTGACCTTTTTTTTTCTTTTTGGATGTTACAAATTATCCCGTGAGGCTATAATAATTTACGAAAGATCCTATTTTCTGATAGTGACATTACTATGGCAAGGTTTTTCAAAAAATTCCAAAACAGACCCCACTCAACGATTCCTTTCATTTTAATACTCTCGCAGCTTGTTGCTACAGAGTATAATAGTTTTGTATAACTAAGCTCCACAAAAAGACACAAGACTGTTATTTGTTATACAGGATCACATTAGAGAGGAGCATCTGCAGTTAATAGTTTTTTTTGAAGTGGGCGTGGTACCGCCCTCTAATAGGTTTAATATGCATATCTCCTAAACCGCTAATGCTATAATAACAAAATTCACTGGAAGCAAATGTTTTGACGGTGTGAAAATGGGTGAAATCGGGTGACAAGACCGCCCACTCCCCATATAACGGTACTGTTAAAACTATTAAAAGCGCGATAAATCACTTTCTTCCACTTCTGATTCTATCACTTTCCACTAAGTAAATCAAGCAACAATGATTGCATCGGAGTAATAATTTGCGTGAATAATGCGTTTAAAGTTCTGTTAAAACTGTTCAAGCCCCAAGGTATTGAATATGTGTACACCAGTGCCTGTAGTTGACTTTTTACTGAAAATATCGGTCAATGTGAAATTTATATAATAAAATAAATAAATGAAACTCTCGATAATAGTATGTTTTTGTGTCAAAAGTGGGTTGAATCGGATCAGTACTTCCTATAGCCCTCATATACATAATATAAAGATTTTTGAACTCCCGGGAGGCTTTATACCACATACCTATATGGGCCAATATGTGAGATATCTCAATGAAAATGGGAGAGCGTGTTTGATATAGCGTGTATATATATGCCCACATCTCTGCTCATGTCATATAGGTACTAATTACGCATACTGTTCCTCTAACATATGTCTGCATAAAAAGTTTCAAAACTATGTATTTGTGTAGCTGATTCTGCTCTGCTCCTTGCAAAAGTCTCATGCGTGCTGCCCATCTCTCTGTCTCTCTCTCTACCGCCTATTATATTGTTCTCTTGGTAGCCAAGTGATTATGCATTAATTTTAATGTTAATTACTGTCGAAATTCGATGTATATGCATAAATATATAGCGTTAAATAAATAGCTGTATAATAGACAGATTGTCACCTAAACAACCACAAATACATACATACACACGTGCATTGAAGACAAACAAAACTCTTGTTAGATGTCATCTGCCACAAAATTGGAACTCAAGAAAGTCATAGAAGTCACAAGGAAGTGTCTGGTGAGTAGTTGAAAGCAAGTGTTGCAATCAAAGATTGCTTGAACAACTGTTATATGCATAACTACAACCACATCCACACACACAAACAAATCATATGAAATATGTGAGTTTGCTTCTACTTGTAGTTTAAATCAATATTAAATATTCACGATGATTTTCTTAAAGAATTTTATATACATACCCATACATACATGTGTACCTTGAGACCACTATTGTATTACAAAATCTCACGCCATAAATGTCTACAAAATTAACAAAGCCTACAAAACTAACAGTTTCAACTGCATAGTACTTCTTGAATGTGCTGTTGGAGAATTGAAAATAATTTAAAAATATGAGGTAAAGACAACTGAATGAGATTTTCACGTAATTTTTTTGAAAATAAGCGTAAGTGTAATTTTGCCAAAGCTATCGGCCATTTGTTGTGTGAAAAAAACAAGGAAAGATAAAATCTTAAAAAAAGTTTAAAGTTGAAAGATAAATATATGGCAACACTTAAATATTATGTTTAATATCAAAAGGTCCAACTCTTCAAAATATATTTAATATTAAAAGTACCCCTAAAATATCTTCAATTTAATCAATCTTCAACGTGATAAAATGATTCCTAAGATCTGAGTTTAATAAGTTACAGATATATAGCAACCCATATATCCATGCATATATATTTGCTGCAAAGAATTTAACAAAAAACTTAAATTTATATACATACATAACTATACAATAATTATTATGCATTATTTTTAACTGAATAGAGATGGCAACCTCAAAAAAAATTGCACTGGAGAAATAAAATCTCTTGTTTCCTACTCAAACTCTTAGGCCAAGAAAAATTTAAACTAAAACAAAATTTTCAGTGTTCGGCAGCCCTATTAACAATATAAAAGCTGCAAAATGTTATTTTAATCCTCCACCTCTGAAAATATTTAAGTAAAAGGAAATGTTTATTTCACCTTTTTGGGAAAACATATTTTTAAAATATTAAAAAAATGCGTTTCAAAAAAGATGAGAAAAACATTTATGTATATATTTTAGTGGTGCATTTTTCCAATCCCAATGTTAAGGCTTTCAGGCATCACTGCTATTATGAATGATTTTTGTTAACAATTCAAACGAAAAATAGAGTGGTCAATAATAACCAAAAATAAACTTAATAATTGATATACGATTTTTGGACAATTTTTTTTATTAAATATTTTGATTACGTGGCAACTCTACGTTAAAACTTAGCTGCTTATCAAAATATTTATGGAACAGCTTTGATCAATTTGTTATATCCCTTGAAATAAATCAAAATTAAGTGGCAACCCTAATATAAATATTAGCTTTTTATGGTTAAAACACAAAAGTAAAAATATTATCCTATCAATTTATATAAAATATTGCGTTATATTTAATTAGCTTCTTTTGAGATGTTATATAATAACTTTGCATAGGTGGCACTCTTGGTACGTGTAAAATGTGCACACATTCAAATATTTTTGGAAAATCTTGATACATCAGGTTTATCCAAAATTTTTCCAATATTTTCTATATAGAATATTTTTTCGTATTTCAGTAATTATCTAATTCATTTAATAAATTAATGACCCATATCTGCCGCTCCTTCAATCTCTCTTTCTCTCTCATTATTCAACCATTTTTTTGGTCTACCGATCTTTTTTGCTATCATATTCCTTAGACCAATTCACATTTAGCTCTCAAATCAAAAAATTTTATAATTAAGTGTATATGACAACCCTAGTCCGAATCATGATATAAAAAAAAAAATTAAATATTTGGCAAATAAAGAATTTAAATAAGCATTGAATAGAGTACAAGTAAATTCTTAAAATAGCCAAATGTATTGATTCAAGATGCGAGAAAACATTATGTATGTCTATGATATAATATATAAAAACAAATGGCAACTCTAGAAAAAATTGACAAAAACTATATAATATAATTACCGTAATAAAGAATAAAAAAGATTCAAAGAATTCACAGGTTATTCGAACTCTATTTATTCCGACTTTTTTTTTAAAGTTAGTAATATGTTATGATGTAACTCAGAAGACTTTCGAGTGGTAAGATCGCAGAATCCACACATTTTCTACAAAGAATACTGATTTATCATCGTTATAAATTATTGTATTTAGCTTCATCAAAGGATTTAACCTCCAGGCAGTAAGCCTTAGATTGAAGTTTATGAAACATGAATATCCTTATTAGATACTTGAATACACGCTGCTGAAATAAATTCTACAATAGTTTATGTAAGATTGTAATCTCAGCGGTATAGGTGAAATTTTTTCAGCATTTAATTTAAACGTAATGTTGCTTTATCAATAAATAATCAAAATTTAAATGAATGGGCTAAAAATTTAAGTATTCTCACAAACAAATGACAGAGGTAGGTATTTAAGCATTATGGAAATTCAGAATATCTTACTACTCTCTGCATACCACCATCAAAACTTGCGTTTTATTAGCGGTCTTATATAAATATTAGTTTTGGTTTGACAAAACAAAATTCAACTCGCGACTCAATTTTCACTACCAAAATATTTCGCGCCGTCACTTAAATTAAATTATATATACAATATATATGTCGGCGCTGGCTGCACACAGGTGTCTGCATTTAAGGCTTTATTGGCCTTTTGTTGTTTGGTCTGCCGCAATTAATTAGCGAAATTAATTGAACATCTTTATGCTTTTAACATTAACACAGATTGCCAAATACAAGCTAATGCAAACAAATTATTGCACCTTCGCGCAGGTGAATATTTATTTGTGGATATAATTGTAAATGTATATATGTTTCAATATACACTTTAGGGGAAAGTGAATAATACTAGAAACAACCTTCAGTTGCTGTTGAATATTGTTACCAATGGAAGACTAGTTGGGAACTATTTGCTTGAAAACTGAGTCTAAACTAATTTCTTTGAGGGAAAATATTTTCTGAAGAGGCAGTAGTCGCTGGGAGCCAAATCTGGTGAATACGGTGGATGCTCAAGCAATTCGTACTTTAATTCGTTGAATTTTGTCATTGTTAAAACATTTTAGTGAACAGTTGCACTGTCTTGATGAACGATGATTTTTTGTGGCATAAACCAGGTATTTTCTCACGAGTTTTTTCATCCAGCTCATCAAAATGCTGCACTAATATTCAGCGTTTATTGTTTTATCTTTCTGCCGTTAGTAAAAATTTTGCTTAAAACGCTCCAAATTATGCTGTGAAATTTGTTTTCGATCCAGTTTTTGTTGAAATGTCAAACAGCTTTTTCATATCTATTTCACCATGTAAAATATGAAGTACTCGTTAGTCTGAGATGTCTATGGTATTAGCAATTTCAGATTTAGTCAAACTTAGATCTTCACTAACAATATTATGAAATTGCTCAATTATTTCTGGCGTGGTCTTGGCTTTTGGTCGTCCTTCGCGTGGATCGTCTTCAAACCTAGTATGACCACCTTTAAATTCACCAGCCCAAAATTCAACGGTGCGTTTTGAAGGTGAGAACTACTTAAACACTTTTAAGAATTGTTCTTAAATTTTCTTTACTTTTCAACCTTTCAAAACAAAAAATCTAATCACTGCGCGATATTCAATGTTTTCCATATTAAAAAAATACTCTGACATGTCAACTTCAAATGGCTTGTAAACAAAGAATTAATTCACAAAATGACTTGTAACTTTGCATGTGTTCTCACGACAGATGTACCAACTTGGGTAAAGAAAAAATTGGACCTAGTAGTGCTACTTCTTGGTGAGACTAACAAACTTGGGAACCAACCTGTATCTTGAGACCTCGGTGCCGGCTCACAGCGAAATTGCTGGAAATCGCAAATCCGTTGGGTTTTTTTAAATAGATTAAATTCATTAACAATCGAAAATTTCATATTATTTAAAAATTCTTCCAATGAAAACCTAAAAACCTTGCTTAACCCCTCTCAGAAAGCATATTATTTGACTTAAAAAAAAAAATTTATAATTTATACGCATTGGCATATCGATAAACGAACTCTACACTAAGATTAAAAACGAAATAATTTTAAGGTCTGTAAAATTTTAGCGGTGGATTTTCTTGAATTTTTGTGAGTAAGCTTTGAATTAAAATTTTTAAAATACCGACTAAATAGAAGCGATTTTAAGCAGTGTCAATTCTTAGAAATTTTTTAAAATCATAAATCTCAAGGCTTTTGGTGCGGTAAACTCCAAGAGTCTATGAGATTAGGCTTGTTTTCGAGACTTATATTCCTTAAAGAGGGGTTTCAAGGTAAAAAAAACATTTTTTGCGAATTTGAGTAATTTTATTCGGACCTTTTGAACATATTTTCGACAATATAGGATAATTTTTTATGCAGGAATATTGAAGCATAAGCCGATAACAGAGCTTCCCCCAGAACGTCTTGAGAAAAAAACAATTTGCGGTGTTCACCATAACTCGGCTGGAAATTATACGAAAAAAAACGCAAGAAAAATTGGTTAAATTGTGATCAAATCTTCCCCCCAACGTTCTCTGATCATTTTTTTTTCATTTAAAAATTTTTGGCGGCAATTTCAAGTGTAAATTGTTATTTTCCACTAAAAATTTCGCCATTTTGGGGGTGGAAAACACCCTTAATGTAAACAAAAAAAATTTTACTGATCGTAGGGTTGCGGTATTTTATATGTCGAAAATGTGTATAAAGTTTTAAATGAATAGGTCAAATAGTTTTGAAATGACAGTGAACACGGACTTTGAAAAAATAGTTTTGAGGAAAACGCGTCTAAAGTTTATGAACTATTGGTTGGAGCGTTAAAGGCCAGGAGATTAATAAGACAATAACTTTAAGAATATTGCTTCTAGCTACCTAACATTTTAAGGACATAATAGTGAAATGTTAAACAATAAGATAAGAGAAAAAAAATCGATTTTTCGAAAGTAAAAACCTTAACCCCCCTTGCATATACGCTTTTCTCTCAATACAATTCTTTCAAAAAAGCTGCTAATATCGAATTACTATAGGATGTAGCTGCTTTTCACACTAAACAATCAAGATCAAGTCCTTGTATGCACAACTTTTTTATTTGTCAAATTATCTTCACGATTTAATTATTTCCAAGGCAATGCTATAATCTCCGAAGAAATTGTTCAGTTCGGACTCCTATAGCATATAGCTGTCATACAAATTGACCGACCAAAATCAAGATAAAGATCTTCATACCCTAAACAGGGCATATTAAGTCTGCCACGAAGCTTATAACACCCTATAAAATATATACATAAATGATCAGCCTGATGAGCTGAGTGGATAAAGCCACGCCCGTCTGTTTGGCTGTAAATGCGCGAACTAGTCCCTCAGACTACTATAGCTGTCATACAAACAGAACAATCGGAATCAAGTGCTTGTATGGGAAACTTTTTTATATGACGTAATACCTTCACGAAATTCAGCATGAGTTATTGCTTAAGGCAACAATGTAATCTGCGAAGAAATTGTATAGATCGGATGACTATATCATATAGCTGCCATACAAATTTGTATTTGTGAAGGGTATTATAGCTTTGGTGCAGCCAAAGGTAACGTTTTTTCTTGTTTTTTTACCAATAAACATGAAAACTCTATTCAAAGTTCTGAATATCCGAATACACGCATTAAGTCATGAGACTTGGGCCCAAACAAAATTCAAAAAAATAAAGCACTAAAATTCAGAAAAATTTGAAGGGTGCCCAAAATAAAGTAAAATTAAAAAATAATAAAAACGGTTAAAAATTTTTTTACTAAAAAATATGTCTGTTTATTGCAATTAATATTGATTTGTATAAACTAATTTGCGTATTTTAATACAAAAGTTGCACTTTCGAACATTTATTGCTTGTCATGTTAGCTGACAACACTAGTATATATTATATGTATGTATGTACGTATTTTAATTAGTTTGCATTTGTATGTGTGTTTGTACGAGAGTGTGTTTAACATATATAAATGATAATATGTATGTATACTTTTGTATAGTATAACGGCTGATTATGTATTCTATTATCAGTATGTATGTACGCTATTTATAACTATGTATGTATGTAATTATATTTAATTTTTAATGGTCTTATAGCATTGTTTTGTATGTGCTTGCGTGAGTGTGCTTAATTAAATACAGTTATAAATGTTGTGCGGATTCACTATTTCCTCTTTCAGTACTTTAATCTAATGTGATTATATCATTAAGCGATATTTAAACAAATTACGCGGTTTTGAGGGTAATAATATTTAAATACTTTTTCGGAAATATTTTAAAATATTAGTAATTACCTGCTTGTGTCATCATTTAAATGCAACTGGGTACTGTGCTTATGTTCCATAAGTGATTTTTACAACTAATATGAGTACTACATATACCTATAAATATACTAATATACTGATATCTTTATATTATACAATATAAAGAGTTGTAGCATTAACATACATATAGGCGCCTATATTTGTATGTGTTAAAGTCTAAAAACAACTCCGAAATATCATATGAGATTTTTATATAACTAATATGTCATAAGTTGGTAAGTACTATAATAGTTGATATTTATTTTTATTTTTTGAAGATCTTAGTGAGAAGATTGGCACTTTAGGGTTGTATGCTACTAGAAACTATTCGCTATCTGCTTATATGTATGTATATTTAATGTTATCATTACTTTAATACTTAGTTTAGTGTAGTGTGTGGTGTCTTAACTATTAATATGGGAATTCATAAATACTTTTGTGCATATATGTATATGTGTATTAGGATGTTCGTTATTTCCGCGAGTTGATTGGTTTTCGCAGAAATTCCCTAAAGCTTCAGTATTTGCACCAAGCTCCTTATATCAAAAAATATCATATTATATACATGTACATAGGAGAAGAAACATGATTTGGGCACGCTTTAAATTGAAAATAAAGAGCTCGTATTTTGAACAATTTTTTATAGTTCAAATACTGAAACTTCAGAGAGCGTCTGTAAGAAAACAATCTGCTTGAGAAATATTGTGTAGCCTAATGTATGTAAGTATAAAATGGTTTCACTCGTTCTGTGGCTTATATAACTAGCTTACATTTATTGTGTAAGTAAAGTGGCGTTTTACGGTTTTATTTAAAGAGGGAAAATATAACCTTTATATTGGTTTTCATTGCATAATGTGGCATGTTATTTTGTTTTAAATATTTTATATTATATTTTATTATAGTTTTAAATAATACTACATTATGTTATAACATTTTATTTATTTTATATTGTAATACTTTAAATTATTACAGTATTTATGCCATTTATTATATAATTTTTTATATTTTATATCACTTTGTATAACTTAGTTGAAGCATTTTTTTTATCATCGATTAGTATTTAAAAATTATATACTTTCTTAATTTTTTTTATTATATCCTGAACCGGGTATATTCAATTTGCCAAAGAGTTTATAAAACACAGAGAGAAACGTCGGAGACCGTACAATATATACGTGGTGTGTTGAAATGAAACGGTGAATTTTGATTTTCCCGGGCTATGTATATTCATTTATCGATATTTTATTTTTGTTATAATCGAAAATCGAAAAATTTACAAAGCTCGCTAAGCTCAGCGAGGCACAAATGAAATAGCTAATATTAGTAGGTGCACAAATACGCAACTGATAAGGGATAAGAGTTCTGAAGAAAAACTGAATGATCCGGAAAAACTCGCCTGGAAATGTTTTGTGAACGTTGTTCAAAATTTTCTAGAAAACCATAGAATTTCAAAGACTTAATAAACGTACTTATAATATCATATAAACCTTTGGTCTGCAGTATGTCCTTAAAAATACATCTGCTGGACTCTAATCTGGATTTCTTTCCGGTAAATTTGGGCGCTGTAAAGGACGAACAAGGCGAGAGGTCCCATCAGCACATTTCTCTAACAGAATAGCGCTATCAAGAGAAATGGAGCACAATAATATTAGCAGATTATTGTTGGAGACTTAAAAAAGACCTTTCAGAAGCCAAATATTTTCTATAATAAACAATTTCACTTAACAACACAACTTCACTAAATGTTTCAAATTTTTTTTGTTTCACTAAATGTCACAATGAGTGTCAATTTTTTTCCATAGCATATTATTGTTTAGTGGCTCTAGTACATTCAAAATTTTTTATGAGTTTTCATGTGACAAAAAAAAAGTGACATTTTGTTAACCAGTGCAATTTGGTGTTCATTTTATCGATTAAAGTTTGAGCCTCTTCTAAAAGTACGCGATTGGGCGAAAACTTAACGTGAAAACGTACGTACTTCTCTAGCAAATTTCATGTAGATTAAGATCCTGTGAATGCTATTTTTCTACTTCCTTAGGTCTTCTTCGGCCTCTACACTGGTTTAACCTCCTAAACTTGTACTAAAATTTTGTCATTAAGCTGTTTTAAAATTATTCCGATTTATTTAATTTAAACTTTTTTTATTATTTAACTTTATTTTATTTTTAGTATTATAATACATTTTGTTTTATTTCAGTTAATATTGTGTTATTGTTCAATTCTATGTTTTACATCTTCATAAAATTTTACTTTAAATCTTTTCAAAAATTCAATTTTCAGTTCAAAATTTTGATTTTTTAAATTGAACATAATTTTTAAAATTTTTTTTATTTTAATATTATTTGTTTTATTTTTATTTATACACTTTAAATTTTTATAATTATTATAGCTTGTTTATGGTGCCTAGGCATTTTAAACCCTTCTCAAAAAAAAAGTTTGTTTTATTTCATTTTTATCATGTTATTTAATTTAATTTCAAATCCTTTCATTTTATATACATACTTTTTTTTAATTCTTTCGTATTTTTTAAATCTTTTTTAATTAATTTTTATTATTTCAGCGCTTTTATTTTTAAAATTTTATTGCTATTTTTGAAAAAAATGTTTGCTTTGATATTTTGACAAAAAAAAATGAATTGTTTATTAAAACTTTTTATTATTTTATTTTGTTTTATATCATTCATCAATAAGTTAATAATTTAATTTTACTATATTTAATTTAATTTCGTTTGAAATCATTTTATTTTATAAATTTTTTTTTTCTATAAAAATATCAATTTTAATTTTAATTTTTGTTTTTAGTTATACTATTTTTTTTTAATCTTTTGTTTTAAAATTAAATTTTTGAATTATTATTATTTCACAATTTTACTTTTTAAAATTTTATTGTTTTGTTGGTTTTGAAATATGTTATTACTTTGATATTTTGACAAAAAACTTTTATATTTTCAAAATATAATATTTTAACTTAAGCTGAATACTTTTTAATTCTTCAATTTTGATTATTAAAAGGCATTGTAAGTATTTTTAATTATTTGAATATATTTAAAAAATATTTGTAATTATTTTTTTTTTTCACTTGAGTGGTCATTACTTCATACATATATTTTTATGTCTCATTTATTAAATTTTTTTTTAGTTGGTTTATATATATTTCTCCGTTTTATAAGCGTTATTTTGATATATTTTAATAATTTTTTATTTTAATTTTTAGTTTTTGTCTTGTGTATTAACCGGTTATTTATTTATTATTATTATTACTATTTGTAATTTATTTTGTTTTTTATTTATTTTTATTGTTTTATATTTATTTAATTTTTAATTATTTTTTAAGTTATTATGCCATTTATAAATTATATTATGCTTTATACGTCCTCCTCATTTAATTTACACGTATGCATGTCTGTCTGTATACACACAAGTGCACGAATCTACAAAATATATTTACAGTCTTAATATGTCAGTGTAATGAAACGAAAAAAGCGGTTTTTATGATATTGCAGCCGCATAAGTTCTACAACGGATATGCATTGCCATGCGCACAGTGAAATCCCGCTGCCGCGGAAACCGTTATGATTTGTTTTGGTGGTCGCAGCTGTACTGCCAACTGTCGCACTCGTCAATTGGCGAGCACTACTCGCGTCGCCCCTTCAAATTTTGACAGCTGCCGAGGTGTTGCTGGCATTGTTGTTGTTCGCGTTGCCGTTATTACCGTTATTTACACCAACATTGTTATTGCCATTGCAATTGTTAGTCAAATTGCCAGTGCTGCTGCTATTTTTATTAGCCATATTGTTGCTATTGTTGTTGTTTTTAATACTAGTAGCATTATTTGGATTATTGGTCACACCGCAGCCACCACTGCCGCCACCACCAGCAACAACCACACTGCCAGCTGGCATAGACGGACGCAATAACTCCATATACTGAAACGGTACGTGGTAACTCTGACCTTTGTGCTCGACAATCAAGTGTCCGCGACACGATGATGCGCCCACAACGCTGACAGCTTCACCCTTCTTTAACTGTTGCTGCAGCTGTTGTTCGGCCGGATTAACGATGGGTGGATCCTCGGGGAAATTCATTTTCATGATGCGACTCTGCGGATAGCTCAGCTTCAGGCTGCCAGCGATGGTGTAGCCACGTGACGGCGGCACGGGCGGCGGACGTTCCTACACACACACACACACACACACACATTTATATATATGCATATATGAGTAATTGTCGATGGACATTGGCAGCATCGACGTCATCGGTGTCATCATTGTCGTCAACAGCAGCGACATTAGCGGCATTATGGTTGGTAGGATGAGGACACGGCAGAAGACAGCGTCACACAAAGGCGGCATAGAGATAAGAAAAGAATTCAATTGAAAGGCATTTGACAAACAATGAATGATGAAGTATGTCCAATGCCGAGGAAAACAAATTTATTGCGCCACATAATGGGAATCAGTGAATGGTTAAATGAAAGAAGCTTTGTGGTGAGTGGTAGACGTGCGGAAGGAAGTGCAAACTAAATGTTGGTTGGGCGCTTGGACAGGCGATTAGTGGTTTATGGTTAGCAGTTAGGTTAGTATGGTATGTGGGATAAAAGAGATAAAAATCAGTGCTTGGAAATTAAAAGGCAAAATTAAATGGCTTCGAGTTAGTTGACGTAAGTTGAAGGGTCGCACACACTCGCCAGCATATAGTTGGTGGAAATGAAAATGTGGTGCAAGTGAGCGTAGTGAAAGTGGTAAGGATGTTAGTAAAGAAAAGACATTCAAAACCAATACTTATTAAAAATAACTTACTAATAGCGGTAAAAATTGCTGAAGAAAACTGTTTTTAGGTTATTTGAAATTTTTTAGATTTTAATTACAATAAATAAGATTTAAGAAAAAAAATTTAGGTTATTTGAAATTTTTTAGATTTTAATTAAATAAGTTTTAAGAAAAAAAATTTAGTAAAGGAAACCTTCTTTTTATAATTATTTACAATGCCTGGCACGCCAAAAAGTATGCAAGCTGATCAGAAAAGTTTGAATTACGGCATATCGTACTAGCGATCAGGGTTGCAAATAATGCAGTAAAAAATAATTGAACTAACATTGGAATAATTTTTTTTTTTGCAATCCCGAAAATCTTTATTAAAACTAACTTTTGAATGTTTAATCCTAGTACTAGCGATCAGGGTTGCAAATAATGCAGTAAAAAATAATTGAACTAACATTTGAAAAATTTTTTTTTTGCAATCCCGAAAATCTTTATTAAAACTAACTTTTGAATGTTTAATCCCAAACACCGGATTGAAACATAAAACAACATAATTAATCCTAAATAGCGGAACAAAATTAAACGAAAATTTGTATCCAAATTTATTTTTAATTTTTATAAATTAGTTTTTAATCCAAAACACAGTGTTTTAAAATTTAATAATTTGTAAAAGTTTAATTTTCAATCCGAAAATTGGAAATAACAATTGAAAATCTATATATTAATCTGAACTTTTTGAATGAAAAAATTCGCAACTCTGCTAGCGTTTAGTAAAAATTTCGTTAAAAAAAGTTTAGTCTACTTTTTGGCGTTTAGTAAAGTAAAAGAGGTATGTTAAATAAATATCTCGTACGTGATAATATTGTCTACATTTTGGTGCTTAACTTATATCAAAAAACCTTGAGTTAAACAATAATATTGAAGAGAAAATGTTGCCTATATTTCGGCGTTTAGTTGATACTCCAAAAAATGCTTTTATAACAGAACTTGAAAAAATTTCAATAAAATACCTTAACCTCTTCAGTTATTTTCGAACATACAGACTCCTTTGTCAGATTTTGCAGATAACTGAGGTTCAAAAGAGCCATTCATATAAACAGCGGATCTAAATTTATTAAATCAAGACAAACGGTTCATTAACACTTAAAAACGTCGATTAATTTTCTGATGGATTTACGAAGTATTGCCCAGAAATGTTTTATTTTTTTGTCAAATTTTTAATAATATTCTTTTAAATTCCTACTTCGCCAGTAGATTTTGATTAGGCTTGATCCCGAGCATAATAAAAAATAAATATACTTTAAGTCATTGTAGCTTCGCTCTTTCCAGAAGCCATAAATGAGAAAATCAGAGTCTAAATTTTTCTCGTTTGTGACTAGGTTAAGAAGAAGATTACCAGAATGACTACGAGATAAACACGTGTTTTTACCTAGTTTATTGATAAGTTTCGATATAAAGTCTCGCTAAAGCAAATACTAGCAAGAATATAAAGAGTAGGTCTATGCTTAAGAAGAAAACTGTATTTTCTGACTCTAATAATTGATTATAGGTCCAAGACTTGGTAATCTCTGTTTAAAGGGGAGGTTTTGTGATGTGTTATTAAGAACACATTAAATTATATGGATCTTCTCATTGTGTTCTTACTTCTGTTAGTCTATAGAAGGCTATAATTAGCTCAGTCGCAACTAAGTATTCGAAAGAGATTCAGATTTATATCCGGTCTAGAGCTGCCAAGATATTTATTGAGGAAAATTTTTTTACCGCTATAATAACAACAACATTCACTAAGTAAGAATTCTCCGAAGTTTTTGGAGAAGAGAAAGAGTCCAAACTTATCGATAAGCAGAAGGTATTAATTATAAAGAACGATGTGATACCATGATCAAAAGGAAAAGTGTAGGAGAAAACGGTATAGCTTACTGCTCAGATACTCAGAAAGAAATACTGTGTGGTCAAAATTGACTCGGACTGGTCCTTACAAACTATGTGTCATTTTTTACGTTCGTGTGAATATTAATTAATGTGAGTTTGTCCCTCTGTTTGTTAACGACACGAATACTTGTAGTTTATCTGGCGATTTTTACCATGGAAAAAATTTATCAACGAGTTCTCTTGAAATTTTGTGCTACCAATTACGGCAACGCAGTCGTTGAGAATGTTACGGAAGTGGTTTGGGGAGTCAAATTCACGAACACATGTATATGAATGCCACAAAGCATTCAGTGAAGGTTTTGAAGTCATCGAATAATTGCCTCATGTGAGTCTTTAATGACAATATCATTGCAAAAATTAAAGAAATGGTACTTGAAAATCATCGTGTTGGCATCTAAACACATTTCTGTTATTGGTTTGGGTATGAAGCGGATCTCAACATCTCTTGTGGATCGACTAAACACATTTTGGTTACTGTTTTGGGTACGAAGCGTGTCAATGCTAGACACATACCTAAAGACCTGAATCTTTTGCAGATATGACGTCGAATAGAGCTTGTAAATGAGATGCTTGATAACGTAGCTGAGGATCCTACATTTAGTAAACGCATAAATGGAGTATTTATAAATAGGTGAAACTGTCCAACAATCTAGCGATTGGCTCTCAAAAATGAGCCGAAATCTAAAAACCCAAAATTTGCAAAGCACTTTAAAGCACTGAAGACGATCCCAGCGGAGGCTTATAACAAGCGAAAAATTGAAATAAGTGTTGGCATGATTGTAATGGCTTATTAGCCTATTTTAAAGGCGATAATAAAGATTTGTCGTTAATCCGGGTTAAATTTGGTCAGATGGTACCATGCGTATTAGGAAGATTAAATGCTATCGAAGACTTCTAATAGGATGTAAGGTGGGCTAAATCTCACTAAGGGACTGTTACTGCTACAGTTTTGATAGCTGTATCCAAGTATAGCTCATAACCTAACATTAAACTGTGTCTCAGCTCTTTAAATAATAATGGGATCTTTTAAAATATTTCCAATATTAGACAGCTTAAAATACTAGTACAGTAAACTTTCTGCAACAAAAGTTACATCAGTATAAGCAGGTCAACACACGTAAGAAATTAAAATATAAGTTTCAAAACAAAAAATTGTAGCATGCCAAAGCACACGTGATACATCAATTTACCTACACCACTACTAAAACCTACTTTTATTACCTTTCATACAACAGTACGTGTGAATTTTACATGCAAGTGTTAAAATAGCGTAACTAGAGAACTAGTGGAATGAGTAGGATATGTAAGCTGATAGGCGACAAGTGTAGATTAAGGTAGATAAGAATGAGGACTCACCAAATCTAATCCGAATAGGCTGCAGGTTTGCTGGATTATCTTTGTGTCGCATTTCTCATTCGGATCAGGTGGTGGTGTGCCCGCGATTGGTTGCGGACGTGGACGCGTTACGGCACCCATAAGATTTGTCGATTTCGCAGATAGACGCGGTACTGTACAGCAGCAACGAATAAGTGATAAAAGAGGAGAGAATGAAAAAATTAATTTCAATATCATAATTGCATTTGTCACGCCAAGTCAACCGGCAACCGCGTACTTACGCGAATTCGCGCGCGTGTTGGGCAGCAACTTTGTCAGTTTAGTTGCGCTTGACGCAGTTGGTAGCATAGTGAGGACGCCATTAACGCCGCGCGTACGCTTCACACCGCCCATCTTCTTGCGCCACTGCCAGCCACGCCAGGTGGCCTGTATCAAGGTGGCGCTCTTAGTGCGTATCTCCGCGCGCAGATGTTCCAAATGCTGACGCATACCCTCGCTTAGGAATACGTGGCGCTTGCCAGGCGCCCAAGCGAGCGTGACGGAACCGTCCAACACCGGCGGATTCTCCATGGCAAATTCCAAAATGAGATTGCAATCTTCCATCGCCTTATCCTCGCTGCGGCGATGCAGGCGAAACGGCGCCAACATAGCGACATAACGCGCATTGAACTGCTTGAAGCGCATGCGATGCGGAAAACCAGATGCCATTAGGTTAACGGTCTCCAGCACCTGCAGTGAGCGTATCTGCCGGACGACCATCTTGCGTTCGAAGCAGCCGGCCGTTTCATTAGCATTGCTGCGTATGCAGCGCACAAAATGTGGACGCGCGTGCACCAGCGTGCGCAGCAAGTTGTCTAAGCGTGTGTGGAAGTCTTGCGTGAGCGTTGAGACCGGTTCATCGCCATTCAATAGATCCGTATGTGATGTGGGTGAAATACGGAAGCTGAGACCGCGTGGCACATTCTGCAACGCGTACAATGCTTTCAGCTCCGAACCAAAAAGATGTGTGGCAAAACCGAAATTGCAGGTGTGCTTATAGAAGACAGCGACCAAGTCGTCACGCACCACATCACGATTTGTGTCCAGAAAATCGGTGGTATCATACTCCACACGTCCAGCAAAGTGACGTATCATAAACATGCGCGGATCATAGGGTTCGCTCGCATGTTTCGTCTCCAGACGTGTTGAGTTGCGATGTTGCACCTTAATCTTGGCAACATAACTCTCGGCCGTGCCGCGTATGGAGCACTCTGCATCCAACATGCTTAGCAAGCCAGTGCGTAGCGAAGATATCAAATCGATGCAGGGCACATTATCCACATAGTCCACCTCAGCATCGCAAATAATGCCTTCATCACGACAAGACTCCACCGAGGACTTAAATATGTGCGTATTGTAGAAATGTTGCATCGTTTCGGCGCACAAATTGATGCAGAGATGCTCTAGTTGTGCGTGTGATGGTTCCTCGAAGCCAAACATATCCAGTATGCCGATAAAGCCGTCGGTGGCATGACGTACCGCATTATTTAAGGCCGCCATTGATTTCGAACCAGAGTTGCCGCCGATAGTGGAGGCGTGCTGTGAGGCGACATCGGCTTGATTATGTACCGACTCATTGGAATCGGAGCTCAAAGTGCCCAATGTGGAGCCAAGTCTTTTCAGGCTATTGGCTCGTCGTACAATGGTGGCCACGGTGCGGCAGTAAAGCGCTTTCGCCAGACAATCGCGTGTCATGTTGGACATATTGGCATCGCAGACAGACTTAACCAGCTGGCCACGGGCGTTGTGTGTGCGCGTGGTGAGTCCCCGGAAAAGCGCAGCTGGCGGCACGCCCAACAAACTGGCGACGGAGTTTAGTTCGGCTTCACCTTTGACGTCCACCTCGAGGCTCTATGGATAAGAAAATGTATTTATTCAATTATAATATAATATAAAGAAATTATGCATCCATATATCTATTATAGTATACTAAATGCATATATTTGGAACTAGATATTCGAGTGTAAGCCAAATTTATTTATAGGATTTAGTGGTCCGATCTCAAATTGTTTAGAGATTGTAGCCTTGTCTTGGACAATAATCTATGCCGAATTTCGTGAAGATATCTTCTCAAATAAAAAAGTTGTCCATAAAAAGAGTTGATTTTGATCGATCAGTTTGTATGACAGCTATATGCTATAGTGGTTAGATAACGCCGATTACAACAAGTGAGCAGATTATGGGGGAGGAAAAGTCGTGTGCAGATCGACAACTCAAAAACCGAGAGACTCTTGTATAAGTACAGACGGACATATTACACCCTGTTCCTGTTCAAGGTATAATAATAAAATAATATTATATAAAAGGTTAAAATAAAATTTAAAATATTTATAGCTAAACTTTCCCGTTCAGTCATGAATTTCGCAACATACACGATTTAAAATCATATTCAGGCGTAAATTACCCAAATAAAACATCATAACGAGGAAAGCGCTTGTGCTGGGATTCGAACTTGCAGCACTAGTTTCACGGTCGCATAGCTCTACCATTGAGCTAAATGAGAAATGCCAATGCTTACGACAAACTGACGTTTTGTAAATTTGTATTGTAGCAAAGACATACACCAATTACTGTACTTCAGCTAAAATTAAATTTACACAGGGTGATACAAGTACTTGAAAATAGTTTAAATAATTGTTTAACAATTTATAGTTGTTGGTAAAATTATCTTATATATTTTTTGTGCTTTTATTAGTGAAAGAATTTTCTGAAGAGAAATTGATAACAACACACTATTGAGATTTTAAACTTTTTTCCATTTAAAGCCTGATATACCTTTAAGCAACGAATGTTTCTTTGATACGATATAAGAATGACTGATAGTTGAAGTTAGACGTGACCTTGAATGATGAAAAAGGGTGACAAGACATTGGTAACAAATCTCAAGCAGTGATTTCCGAAACGACTGTCAATTGATCGATAGAAGAACAATCACGAGACGGTATTACCCCAGAAATAGATAGTATTCTTCTGTATTTTCGCTCGTACTTTTTAGACTTTAGACGGACAACACTTTAACTAATACTATTGTACATGTTTTTCTTAAATAAAAATCTAAATTTTGATAAATAAGAATCTGCAAGAATATAGTTACTAAATTAATACACTGCTATAACTCTTATCGATAAGTTAAGCAGGTTCTTTGGAATTACGATTTCTCTTTTCGAAGTTGCAAAACTAAGTCGCCGTTAGCAACGTGGAGCTCTAGACTTGAAAAAATCTAGTCTCCAAAATATCGAATGGTTCAGGGTCAGCTCCTATAAATGTGCAAAAATATTCCCCATATTTCATATATGAGAAAAGTTTATAAAAATAATGACAGTCCTTCAACCCGGTTAAGTAGGCCTGACCGTCCCGAAAACGATCGTTCAAAGAGCCGATAGTTTTCATTATGAATGAGCTCGTTTTCTCTAATCTATTGGACTTAAAAACAAGGTCGATAAATCATAAATAAAGCAGCTATAGCTCGCAAAGACGAGAGCCCCTCCCACTTTATATCGTTCCCGTATATATTTCATGCACTTACTTGCCCATCTATAAATTGCACATTCCCCAGCAGCAATACAGCAGCAAGTACACGCACCACATCCAAGAAAGGTATACCCAATATGCCCAAACAAGTCTTCCATGCCTGAAAGCGTGAAGCATCCTCCTGTTCATTCTGTACAATGTCACCGCTTTGCAAATAACGCAAATTCGCTGGCGAATAACCCTCCAAATTCAACTTGATACGTTCCTCTCTGCTTAGACCGGCAAGCATTTGATAGAAGATATGATAGTTCTTCTCCTTCGGCAGCGGACGTATGACACGTGTTTGATCCAAAAAGTAGCAGTGTATTTTTGTGCGATAGAGAGCGCCATCAGTCACCTGCACCTCGATAAACTGGCCAATGCGACTCGATTCAGAGTTAGTCGTAGTCTTAGCGGAACCCAAAGAACGTAGCACCGTAAAGGCGGCAGCCAAATGTTTAAACGCATCCGTTTCCGGGCCACCACCAGCGACAGCGAATAGCTGACGTAGCAGCAACATAGAACAGTGCGTCTTACCGGCACCCGAAGTGCCGGAGAGTATTATAGCTTGCGGATAACCGGTCTCCGTTTGTTGACGTACAGCCTCCTGCACGATCTTGTTCAACTGCGGCGCCAACGGTAATGAGCGGGTGGAGGTGAGTGTGAGCGGATTACCAACATCACGATAGGGATTGATGGAGAGCAATATAGGGCCGACGTTTGTCTGCAAATGGTTAAAGGAATTTATATTTAGTGGTTAATTTATTGTTTATTAAAGTGAGGTTAGTTGGAATTTCAAAGGTCTCATGCACTTACAAAGTAACAATTGTCGTTGAAACGCGCTTGCAATGTGCGCATTACCGCATCCTCGGTCAATGGTCCCGGCAAATGTATCAGATCCTCAATTTCACGCGGCTGCTTGTGTGCGCCGGCGTTGCCAACATTATTGTTGTTATGGCCACCAGCGCTGTGGTGTGTTTGTAAGCTGCCCAAAAAGTTGTTGCTCACATTGCGCTGCTCGACATTGGCGCTGCTGTAACCGAAGGGTGCGACAATATTGCTGAAACTGCTGCCATGACTGGCGCTTGGATGCTTCTGGGCAATCGGTATGAAAGGTGGCAAATTATGGCTGAGGTGATGGACGTGCGCGCCAATGCTGGCTGTGGAGCGCATTGGTAGCGTGTGAGAGTTTTGTTGTTGCTGCAGCTGCTGCTGTTGGTGTTGCTGGTGGTGGTGGTGCTGTTGCGAATGTTGTTGTTGTTGTTGGTGATGTTGTTGTTGCTGTTGTATAGTTGACGGCAATGGGTGTGGTATGGAAGTGTTGCGTGTGGAAACGATGCCAGCAGCAGCGCCGGACGGCAAAGTCGCTGTGTTGCCGGCGGATATTGTTGAATTATGTGGCAATGTGTGACTAAAGCTGTGCAAATGTGACTAATGCCAAGAAAGTAGAAGCAGCAGTGGAAGAAAAGAGCATAAGTTATACATATAAGTAAGTATGTGTGTAATTGGTAGGTAATTACATAGTAATTTTCTATAAACAGCGAATTGCCTTGTCAACGCCGGCGATTACGATGCTGACTCACCTTGTTGTTATTGCTGTTGATGTGCGTAAATGCGGTGTTTGTGCTGTTGACGTTGTTGCATGATGTCAAGGATACATTATTATTATTATTATTGTTGTTGTTGTTGTTGTTACTATTGCAATTGCCGCTATTAGATTTATTAATTGCGTTGTTATTGTTATTGTTATTACTGCTATTGCTGCCGTGTGTGGGAATTAGTGTTGAGTGTGATAATTGCAATTGTTGTTGTTGCTGTTGCTGCTGATGCTGTTGCAAGCTGTTATTATTTATGCAATTTGTTGTTGTTGTTGTTGTACTGTTACTATTGTTAAGATGCTGCGTGCTGTTGTGCAAATTCGGTGTGGATGCATGCAAATTGAGGCCGGTTAGGCCAGCTGTGTTGTTGACATGCTGCTGCTGTTGTTGTTGTTGTTGGTGCTGTTGTAAGTTACTCACCGTTGTGACATTGCAATTGGCTGTGTTGTTATGGCTATTGTTGTTGTTGTTGTTGCTATTGTTATTATTGCTATTGTTGTTGTTGTTCTGTTGTCCCTGCCCAACATGCAGTCGATTGCGTAGGGTGACTAACTCAGTGCTGAGGCTCTTGAGGCGCTGCTGCAAGTGCACGGCTTCATTGGATGAGGATGCGTCTAAAAGAGAATTAATAAAAAATTTGTAAATTACTTATTCACGTTATAGAACTTTATTTCACAACGGCTTCCACGCTTTGAAGGGCAAGACAGAGATTCGGTGTGCATTTCTATCGAGAAACTCTTCGATTAATATTGCAGTTGTAATCGAAACGAGAGATCATTATGCTTGAAGTATCCACTTGCTAGTCAATAGTTTTTTTGTGAACTTGTTTTGGAAAAGCATTGCTTTTTTTTAATAAATAAAGAAAAAATATATATTTACAGAATTTAGTATACTTTTATAATCGTTGATTCTTTTTGAAAAATTTTGGCTTTTTTTGATCTCGTAGGCGATGGGGAAGATTTTTCTGCTAAAATTTTCTCAAATACAAAAACAAAAAATAAACAAAAATATTATTTCCATAGTTAAATATACGTAATGATCGAATGACTACTCAAAATTTTGATTTTTGACAAAATGTCGGCTTCTCGAAAAATGTTTTTTTTTGCAGAAACTATTTACACTTCAGAATGGTTTAAAAAATCGAAACTAATATTAAAAATTGTATTGCGCTTCAATCATAATAGACAAATATATCTAAGACGGTCGTGTAAAAATTTCAAGACGATTGGTACAGCTGCTTCGGAGAAGTTGCCCTCATCGACTCTGAAAACAGTGTTTCGAGAAAAACGCGTTTAAAATTTTGGGAGCCGATTAAACTTAGTAGAAATTAAATCTTAAAACTATTTGCCGGATCAACTTCAAAACTTTTCCTAGAATAATTTCAAATATATGTACATGCGACATATATGCAGAAAAATATGGATTTTTTTAAACACACATGTGGATATATCCACTTAAATCATGCTTGATCAACTAGTAGAAAAATTGTAAGCTTAATAATATTATAGTCACCACGAAGTTTCCAGAAAGTTAGGTTATGTTAGACTAGCATCTCAGAATCGCATATTACTTTATTATCATTCGTCTATATCTCAATACATGATAAATTACGGCAGATGGTGATAAAAGCTTTTCGGCGTAACTCAAACTCAACGGTCTTTTACATCGTGGTAAGGGAATATTATGAGCATCGGGGCTTTATAAATAGTATATTTATATGAAGCAGGACTCCACGACGTGCGACTGGGCTGTCTTAACTCGTCAGATATTCTGCAAAGAGTGGTCACTTCGTAAAAAAAAAAGTTCACAGCAAAGAGTTTCCGCGTCTTTTTGTGTCCGTCGACAAAACATGGTAACACCAAAAGTTCAAGGAATACTCAAAACAGTGGGCATCATCCGGCGAACTAGCTCCGAGCAAAGCAAATACTGTCCTATCGGCCGAAAACTAATAACCACTGTTTTTTTTTGTGGGAAAATACAAGGTACATCGATTACCTGAACGGCATTTACAGAGCTGAATTCAATAACGAGTTGATTCGATAACGAGTTGCAGAAAAAATTAATATTTGGGAACAAAAAAACTTCTACTCTATACACCATATTTTCCAAATTTGACCTATGTACAACTTTTGTTTTCCAAACATGAAAAAGCCAATCACCAACCACAAATTTAAGTCGACTGGGGAGGTAATCGCTACTCCACAGAATTACTTTGGAAAATTTCAGAAAATGTATATTTCAGACTAGATAAGGAAGTTGAGGCATCGCTAGATTAAGTTTATCGAGCTAAAACCAGACTAAGCATGCTAAGTAATACATAAGATGTTTTACGGGTATCCAGAACAACTAACTAAATCTAATATTATAGAACAATGAAAATACTTATTTGATGATGAAACTGAAAATACTTATTTAATGATGAAATGCTAAAATATTTTAAAACTCCTTTTTATATTCAATATATTGTAGTAATTAATTTTTATAAACTGTCTAGTTAGGTCATTTCATAATGGGTAACATTTGACATATATTTTTTTCTTTCGTAAAATTTTATGCTCTCACCTAAATGTGTTGCTGCCAAGTCCATTAGATCAAACATCTTATATTCCTTGCCTGTTTTTTTTTTGTTTGAAGAAAGATTCCATTCTCTTTGTAAAATGAGATATATTTGTTTGATTTCGAGTTAAAACAATAGCTCAGCATAATATTTAAAATTGATTGTTTAAATTTTTTCTAGGTAATCGTTGAGAGTGACAGCACCTTATTTCAAAGAAGCAGTTATATAATATAACTGGTACATAATGTCATTTTGGCTGCAAGTTAATCTGAAGAAGCTAACCCACTTAGTATTTTCTAGACTTCGCTGATTTTCGACGAAAGCTTATTACATAATGGTTATTAAATGAGAAAAAATGTCGTTCGTACCAAATTTAAGTACCTTTTTTATCATTGCTTCGTAGAGTTTACACAGTTTCTTATGTTTAAGAGAACAGACCTGAAGTGGTGAATAACCCGACAATAAATTCTGTTGGTTGGTGGTTGATAAAACTTGATCATATAAATTCTCAAGCCTTCGGCATATGATATTCTTCAATAAATTTAATTTACAGAAAATTTCAAGCAGTTAAAACCTTTTTCTAACTTTTGACGTCACTTATGCTTATGTGGCGGTTAACCATTTGGAAGGCTTCAAAATTAAGCACTATGTAACCATCTAATAGATAACTTCCGTAGTTTTCTTGACCTCGCTCATGGTTTTTATAGCCACAAATAAGATTCAGTACAATTTTGTGAAAATTTATCACGATTCTATTGCTGTTTACTATATTTGTCTAACAGAAATTTATATCCGTCTGTTGACAGCTGACAGTTGACAATTGCACTGCTCCATTGAAAATCAATGAACGGTAAATTCACAAAGTTAACAAATTAAATAGATGACGTGCGCAGCGATACACTAACTCTTATATGCTGTTGGTCTAAATATGTATGTATATGTAAAGTGTATGCTCTCATCGAAAGAGATTTATAGCTACTTCTTATCTGCTGACAACCAACTGAGCTTGAAAGCGACCGCTTATGATAATCAGTACTATGTATGTGTATGAACGTGTAAATATACAAATCTTCATTAGCAGTTTCGTGGTCAACATTTTCTACTTCCAAACTGGCGATTATTTAAATTGTGTATTGTGCCGAGCGGCAGTGCGTTCATTATGTGAAGCGCGATTTCAATAATAATAATGATAATGTTCAATGCTCAGCGCCGATTTATGGTATGTATGTATAGTACACCTGTTGGTTTATTTGGAATAAGGCTGATGGGAGAGTTGCTTGATTTTAGCTCAAACTATGTTGAATAAAAAAATTCTAACAATAATGGTTTATCAAGGCAGCTAAAGTTGCCTTAAGCAAGTGAAAAACTAACTCAGCTTCGAACAGATTGCAACTTGTCGTGTACGATCGCGTGATAAGCACGAAATCTCAAGTTCTACATAATTAAATGCGAAATTTCCAAATTAAAATTTAAAAAAAGCGTATATTTAGATGCGAAAAATGAAGAATATTAATATTCAAATCATTCATAATACAATGAAAAGGTCGCACGGCAGTGAGAACAGGGCAAAGAGTTAGCGCAAGCGAAGTGGAGATTAATTGTGTGTGAGAGAGAGGGAAAGAGAGAAATATGAGCAAGAGTTAACTTCTTGGACTAGCTGAATGGGTCAAGTGAGTATATAACCTAGAAAAATTCGAACCGATGCTGGCTCAGCTTCACCTTGCTGGCCTTTGTGATTGTAATTCTTGTTGCGAGTCAACGATCTTCGCTTACTACCGTAAAGTGTTTGTTATGGCTATAAAAACTCATCATTTTCGGTTTGTTTGCATTAATTATAATTTCTGCGCTTTTATATACATTTAATATAATTTTTTTAACGCACATTGGCAACATATATACATACACATTCATATTGTGCTGTCTGAGAAAACATGAAAGTCATTTTGGGTAGAATTTTTGACGCCAATAAAAAAATATTCGCTATTTTTAAAGGTAACCTTAAAGAAAATTTAAATATTTTTTTTTAATATAAAAAATTAAGGTTATGTGAACAAAGAAGTCTATAAAGCAAAATTTTGTTTGAGTCATTAGACTTCAAGTGGAAGGATCACCTATTTTTGGCGTTGATAGGCGAGGCATGACATTTTCCAGAAAATTTGTTAGTTCGACTTATGAGTCCGATAGATATTCGATATTAAAAGAAGTATCTCCACCATTAAGTTGTTTTCATGGTGGTCATGGTTTTGAAAGCAAAAAGTTGAATGTGGAAAACTCGTTCCCCAAAGAATTTGCCTTAGCTAAGATTTGAACCCATATTTAAGACAGATATGGCCTCTCAAAGAAACTTGTACAAGGTATTAGATTTTATATTTATAAGTGACCTTTTTTTGTCAGCGACAGCGTGACACCGCTAAATTTTGGAGATATGTAAGTTGATATTTAGACGGGTGAGTCTGATTGTAATCCGAAAATAGTGTTTACAGTTTTTGTTCTTGTAGTCTTAAGACTTCAGGGGACTTGAAGCCATATCTAAAGACCCGTTAGTGTACAAAACCTATGCCAAAATTTTGATATGTATGCCAAGACCAAAAGTTGTACTAGAGGTATCGAGTGTCCAAGTAGTTTTTTGGCACCAGTCATTACTGATTATCTTAACTTCGAAATGCAAGTTGGCTCTAGAAGTGCTTAAAAGAAAGATCCAAGAACAAATGCTGTTTACACCATCTGATCAAAATCGGTACGAAGTGGTCCATTTGAACTGTGGAACTTTCAATCGTTTTTTTATCGGTAGAACCTTTTGTGTGAAGTTTAATCTCAATATATAATATCAAAAATGTTTGCTTAAAATTTTGTATTTCCAAGTTGGAAATTGGGTTACAGCTACGCGCCAAAATACCTGAATCTTTTACAAAAACGACGTCGTATAGAGGTCACTAAAGATAGACTTTGATAACGTAACAGAGTATCCTACATACATCAAACACATCACTAATGGTTGGGAGGGGTGGATTTTGGAATGTGACGTCGAAACTGTCCAACAATCTAGCGAATAACGCTCCAAAAATAAGCCGAAGCTAAACCTCAAAGTCGGTTAAAAATCAAGGCGATACTCATCGTTTTCTTTGATTACCGTAGTGTGGTTACGATGAATTCATTTCACAGGATCAATAAGAAATACTACTTGGCTGTTTTTGGCGACGTGAAGCAATTTTCACCACAATAGAGCGCTGACACATTTTAGAATGATTGCGACTGACTTTTTGCCCAAACACGAGACGAGTCATAGCTCAGCCACTGTATTTGCACGATGTGCTCCCTGTGACTTTTTTCGGTTTTCGAAACTAAACAAGCTGTTTCGGAGAACGCACTTTGACGTCATTAAAAGTCATTCACTGAAGGCCACCTCAGCCGTGGCTTATAACAAGTGTATGTAAAATTGGCTTGATCGTATTGGCATGCTGGTATTGGCTCAAAAAGAGCCTATTTTGAAGACGATAATAAAGATTTGTTATACGTGAATTTGTATTTTTTAGCCAATCCGGTTAAAATTTGTTTAGAAGGTATTACTAACAAAAGGCTTTAAAGCATACGGTTACTATATCATGCAGTCCTTGTTGTCGGAACCGCAGTATCAGTAGTGACTTAGAATATGAAAGAGTTATTTCCAGATTGCCTCGCAGTGTGTGCCAGAATTTAATGCAACATACAATATTAAATAAAGATGTAAAAGTGAAATATGCGAATAGCGCTATAGGATACAGAATATGGTTGTTATAAACACAATTGTGGGTTCCAATTCTGGTCATTGAATCTAAAAAATGTTATAAAAATTTTTTTTGTCTAATAGATTTCACTTAAAGTGGTTTTGTTGCCATAGTTATATGATCGATTTTGGATATATTTGTGTCCACAGTTCATGAAACTAGCAATGGTTTTGTCAGATTTAATATCGTTTATTTTTAAATCTTTATTTTCATTTTATTTTTGAAAAAACAGAAAACATGAAACAAAATAACTGAATTCTTTGTTATGTCAGTTTTATTTCGAAAAATGTCGAGGCATCGAAGTAAACACAGACAAATGTCGAAAACATATGTTATATTTCAATAAAACACCTTTTATGAGCTTTTCTTTTTTAATTTTTCAGTCGGCAGTCTTTTTTTAGGAACTAGCAATAATCTGACATCATGTGACAAACTCATTAACATTTATATCTTGCTTCCATCACTTTTATATCGTGTTGATCCGCTTTCCTTGTTCCTCACTATAACTTTCCAAATTTAACCGAAAATTTATTCAGATTACTATGGAGATCGTCTAAATTGATACTCAAATTTGCTCCTAGAGTCTGACAGTTTATCAACATAGTTTGCGCAGTTTCTTCATATGTAAGTTGGTACTTAGAGTTGCCTAGGGAATTTTCGACTTTGGACACAAACCTTTTCCAAGCTTTAATTCCCTAAACAGTTAAAACTTTGTATCTTTCATGAATTGCCGCATTAGAGTACCATCAAAGGTGGAATTACCTTTCAACTTTGCCATACTAAGTTAGGAAATGTTTTACAAATGTCACTAAAACAATATCCTTCGACGTCCAACGCTTTGACAAATTGTTTTATCTTTCCTAACTTGTTTCCGTATTAAATCACTGAGTTGATTTTGAGAAACCAGTTTTGAGGTAGATGTTTCACCCCCTTTTCAACATCCTTTGGTAGATTGCACTGATATCTGGGTATTTGGTGACATCATTGTTGCTGAGCATTCCATGTCAATTAAATTTGAAACGAAAGCGAGATTTTCATAGAGTAAATTGATGACTGTAATATTATATATCTCCACGTTTGATTTTTAGTAAAACCTTAAAACCTTCCGCATAATTTTCCGCATATTTTCGGTAAGAAGTACGAGAGTGTAAAAATGACGTGACGTTTTCATGAACGAAAAAGAGGCGCAGAGCCCTAATCATGGCTGGAAAACTAAATTTTTATTACAAGCCAAATTTATCAAAATTTTAGTTAAGCAATTATCTTAAAAACAAAAGCACAGTCAATATTTTGATGAATAAGATCGTAATCTGGACACTTGACAGCATCAAAATTTGCTAAGATATCCAGCAAAAAAAAATATGTTTGTTTTTGTATAGCTTTTCAATCAACAAATAGAAATGCTACTCTAAAATTTGAAACACCCGTGATTTCTACGACAACACATTCAAATATTCAAATTACATGAAGAGCAATGGACTTTAGATTTCGAAATTATAAGTATGTATTTAAGTATATATGCATATACTTAAGCAGAATTTAAGTAAAAGCACAAGAAAATGTAATGAAAAATTGAAAAGTTCCAAACAAGCGAGAACCAGTTTTTTCGATATGCCACAAAGACACAGCAATATAACCACAGTAGATGTTTGTATATTTGTATGTACTTATATATGTATGTGCATATGTATTGGTTCAAAACCTGCAAGATCAGCATCACCGTAACCAGTCAACAAAACTTCAACTTCGACTATGAAAATTGCTTTTGGTACAAAAGAGAATAACTCCAAAATAATCAAAAAAAAAAACAAAATATCTGAAAAAACTGAAAAACATAGCTAACAGCGTAACAAACAGTCATTTGAGCAGCAAAAGGCTGTAGTTAAGCAGCAGCAACTGATTATGCACAGCCATTGATATGCATGTATGTATATGTGTATATAACATAACAACAATAACAAACCTTGAGGCCACTTTGAGTAATAGAAAAATCAACGTAAAAAGAAAATCTTGTACAGGAATACATACATATCTGTATATATATTTAGGGGTGTGTGTGTGTTTATCTCTGCCTTTCGTTGCGCTGTAGATCAGTGAGGGGCTGCTGCATGTGACTCGTAATAAATCTTTAACTGCCGCATAAAGCTCAGCCGAAATGTATTTAAGCCTCGCTGCGACAAGCTAACTGCGGATGTGTAGATATTTGGGTACAAAGATAAATTTCAATATGTGCATGTATCTTTGGCTATTACCCTACAAGAACAGTGACAGTCATCTGACCGGTAATATGACAGTCACAGCTGAAAAAATTTTGTCAGCGCGCGGAACGAAATTTCCATAATTTTCTTGTGCAAAAACTGATGTAAACAAACGTATGTGTGTGAGTTTGCATCTCTCTTAAACACATGGGTTTTCGAAATCGATTCACTATATATCTATACTGCTCACTCTCATGCTTTTTCCGAGTCATTGCCGATCATAAATCCATCAAAGAAGAAAATTGTTAGTTATGACTGAAACAATATCATAGCTGCTATTTGTCAGTTATAACTGTAAATCTATCACAAGTGAAAAATTCTTTTGCGCATTAAATTAAAATTAGTTATAACAATATTCATAAATATAAAAAAGGAGTGCAACAAAAATATAGTTAAGTAATCAATTATAAAAAGAAATTTTCACTTCATTCCATGCTTGCTCCTCTCAAAAGCTCTGCTTTACGTGTTTCTCCAGTTCATAATAATCGGAATTTAAAAATTGCCTAAATAAAAATGACAATTAACTAAAAATATAATTTTTTTTGAAACTTAATAATAACTTATGTATATTATATTTGAAAACTGCTTTGTTATTTATTTATTTTTTTAACACAAAAATAGTTATTGCACAGGATCACGCAACACTTTTGGTTTATCACACGGCATAACAGCTACCTAGGTATTTCACAACTTCTCGAAACTTCTATGGAAATGTCTCTTTTCGACGTATACAGAATTTGATTTTAGAAAAATCGTAAACACTGACAAACATTTTACTGTTCATTTGACTGTCAGAGGTGGCAGCACTAAAGAATTAAACTATTTCATTCTTCCATGTGTAAAACTATAGTGGGCAATATAAATCGTAAGTGTCTCTTTTTAACATTAACAGTGACGGTAAATTGCAGGGTAAATTGACCGTCAGTACTGACATAATAAATGTGAGTGTATTGTTGAGCCCATCAGCAGTTTCTTGTAGGGTAGCTTGATTTTATAAATGTGTCTAAAAACAAAGGTAATCAAATTAAAAGAGTGTAAAAAAAATCAGTTATAAAAGCGTGATTCAAAATATAAACACATACATACAAACATGCATGCATGCCTATACGTATACATACATATATGCATTTATAATTTATAAGTACATACAAATGTGGCCGAACAATAGCGAATTATAGTTATAAATATCCATGCACCTTTATAACAGTATTTTGAAATTCGGTTTAACTATTGATATGTGATGTATTGAAAAGGGTCTTTGTACAAATATGCATTTATGTTTCTAAATATATATGTATATTTGTATATATATACTGCTGCAACGAAGATAATTGCATATTCCTTTGTATTAATGCAACTTCAAAGGTACTTCATAAATACTAACGGTATTTTGCAGTTAATTATAACCTTCCAGAGTTCAATATAATTTTCCAAGAGAAAGTAGTAGTTGCTGTTAGTAGGAATTTTAAGAGCTGTGTGTGAAAAAGCATATTTACTTGTACCAACTAAAATTAGAAGGAAACTAATCATTTTCCTTTAAACAAATTCTTTTTGGCTAAAAAAATACTCAGAAAATGCATATTTTCAAACGGAAAAGTCCGACATCGAATATTTGAGTTAAATATTTCATATTTTGTTAAGCGAAGTGAACACTTTTTACAAACTTCTACCAGCGAATACCTGATTTTTATAAGTTTACACTTCATTCTTTTAAGATATCTTACATATTTACCGACAAATATATCGTATAAAGTCAACCGGAAACCCTGTGGATTACATTGTTTTCAGGAAAAGATGACCACTCAGTTTCGTTCAGATATCTGAATTCATTTAATTGGTTATTTGAGAGCTGGGGGAAGTACTGCTCGCATGTGATTCCAGCAGTTTGTTACCTGTCATTAGAACTACAACAGTCCTGAAGGCTTTTTGGGCCGTGTGAGTAAAAAGCTTGCGTATTTTCCTTCGGGGTTCTTGCACGTGATCTTGATGATCCCGCATGTCCTTAATGCATTCCTTCTTGCTCTGATCCGTCTGTCTGCCCTTTTGAAAATTTTATTGCATATCGTTTTTAGTGACTTCCGTATTTCTTGTACTGATTCGATAGCCAGACGGACGGCACTTTTGGCAATCTAATCAGCTACTTCACTTAATTTCTTTGTGACCAGGAACCCAGTATATATGCAGCAGCGTGCCGGCAGTCACTAAATCTACTGTCTCCTTGCTTCTAAGAAGATTCTTTGACGTAATGCGATAGGAGATTATTGCCTTAATTGCTGCCGATCTATCCCGCGTTGTTAGCTATCTCAGCCGCTTTACTGACCGCAACGACATCCGCCTGAAAGATACTGCAGTATTCCGGAAGCTTGAAAGGTTGCCGGTGATCCCAGCTCCGAACAATAGATTCCGACTCCTACACAAGTAGCCATGTTTGATTATTATCAGGAAAATATGATAATTTATTTCCATGTGGTTATTTTCATTTAGAGATTTTACGTACTGAACGATATATACGGTATAAAGAAAACGGAAAACTGTAAAATCATTTTACTCATTTTTGAAAAATGTACATTTTTATCGGTAACATTTTTTCTCTGAATTTCTATAACATATCTCACAGATTCATCGATATTTTTTGTATAAAAATGTAAGTCAATGGCATTGAGGTTCGCATATTCGGTATCTAAAGGCTTTAAAACTTTTAAAACAAGTTTAGATGAGAGAAACCACAGCTTTAATATTGTGTTAGGAAGTAGGCGTGATTATAGTCTAACATTCCCCATTCTGAAACTGTACTGTAAAAACTTGAGTATAAAATTATGCCACAAATTTGGTTCAAATAGGTCGAGTAGTTGCTGAGGTATGAGATTTCACCCAATAGTAGGCGGTGCCACGCTCATTGTCCAATTTTTGGACTGATTCATTATTAAGTTAAAATTTGGTGCTTCTAACGCGTATTCTTCAGAAAATAACCACGCTTTAAGTAGTTTTAAATATAGTCTTAACTTAAAGGATGGGCGTGATTATTGTCCGATTTCATTCATTTTCATATTATGCCGAAAAAAGCTAGAGGAAAATGCTTTTTACTAAATTTGTTTTAGCTAGTAGTTGGAGAGGTATGTAAATACATTAAACCTTAGCCTTCTCGTCATTCTGATCAATTTGATGTATATACCTTTACCTCTATCTCTATTGATTGCACATATTACAAACAACCATTATCGTTGTTAGATTTGTAAAATTGAAAATTATACTTGTGCTTACTTTGGCTGTTTATTTGAGTTGTTTATGAACATTAATTTCATGGTTTAACAGAATTTAACTATTAAATTTTATTTTCACACACTACAGGGCGGTCTCTCTTTACAAAAGAAGTAATAACTACTGATTCGAACAAAAAGGGACACTATTATTTATGTATTAAAAGTGTTTAGATGAACTCTGCTGACAGATGGAAGAAGCTTTGTTAGCTCGAGTGTTTTGGTTCTAACGAATAGTTCAAATCGGTGTTTTCAAAGGGACTATAGTTAATTGGATTATAGATCTTAGTTGAAAACATCACGCGGATTGGTGATTAGAGCATGTCGAATACCTCAATAATTCATGAAAAGCAAAATTCTATGGGGAATAACCCAAGTTCTCTGATGGTACTGATTCCAGTCAGAAACTGATAAGAAATCATATTTTATCCTCCTCGATAAAAGAAGACACATTTTTATATTACTATTAGAATTTTGTATATAAAAATTAAAATTTTTGTAGGATAAAAAATTCAAATCTTCAATATTGATTAGTTTCATTCATAGTTTCATATGTATTGTTCTGTCTATTAAGAACCAATCCAATTAAGTCAGTTCTTGTTTCGTCTTCACCAATTTTCCGCAATGCATTCGATAATAATATTAACCAACGAGTTGTCTTCCTGGAAGTTAGCTTGGGGTCTAGTTTAAATATCAAATTCTACTGAAATTGGGGTAGGAAGACTTTTTAAACTTAAGACTTATCTACAATTCAAGACTTCTTCTTTTACTATGTGACTTAAAGTAGCTTTTAGAATAATTTTCTGTCATGTGAAACCTTTAGTACCTGATCTACCGATATATGCTTAAATTTCTGATAACCTAAATTATATACATAGTTTGAAACTTATCAATTCGTTGGAGCCTTGCCTATCAGTCAATGAATCGCCTGAAAACAGCAGATTGTATACAAATAACAAATACATAATATTTTTTTTGAAGTGAACTCATGGTTGTTAGATATAATCAACTGAATTTTTATTTTGCAATATAACGGGGGATCGTTTTTTCAATAACCTTCTTTTCACAGATCACACGTGAGTTGTGTCAAGCTTTCATGTTATTTTTGTGCAGGATTGTCTGGCATTTCATCATGGAAAGACTTACGCCTGAACAACGTTTACAAATTGTTCAACTTTATTACAAAAATTCACGTTCTGTAAAGAATGGGTTTCGAGCTCTTCGCTCAGCTTATGGTCAACATAATTGGCCTACTGAGCGTACTATTCGCAACACCATCACCCATCTTGAGACTCAGCATTTATTATTGGATAATATTCGACCGAATAGACCACGGTCAGCACGTAGTGAAGAAAATATAGCGGCCGTTGCTGAGAGTGTACACGAAGACCGTGGAGAGTCGATTCGGCGCCGTTCGCAGCAACTCGGACTGACGTATGGAACGACTTGGCGCATTTTACGTCGATATCTTAAATTGAAAGCGAACAAAATATGGTTTATATCGCTCTATGGGCTCCTGAAAAGTTCCAAGAAAATCCGACGTTTTCGAGCCAAATTTTATTCAGCGCTGAGGCCCATTTCTGGCTTAATGGGTATGTAAACAAGCAAAATTGCCGCATTCGGGATGAATAAAAATCTGAAGAGATTCCAGAGCTGTCATTTCATCAACTAAAAAACAACGGTTTGGTGTGGTGGAATCATCGACAAATGATGCCGGTGAGAACGTAACAGTCAATGGCGACCGTTGCCTGAAATTGAAGCTCGTGATCTCGGCGACATTTGGTTTCAACAAAACGGCGTCACTTCCCACACATCACATCAATCAATGAATTTATTGAGAGAATACTGCAATGAGCAGATAGTTACACGTTTTGGGCCACCACGATCGTGTGATATCACAGCGTTAGATTTTTTCCTGTGGGGATATGTAAAATTTAAAGTTTATGCGCACAATCCGGCTTCGATTCAGGCTTTGGAGCAAAACATCACGACTGTCATTCGCCGGTTACCAGTCGAAATGCTCGAACGAGTCTTCGAAAATTAGACACAACGGATGGACCATCTGAGACGTAGGCATGGCAAACATTTGAAAGAGATAATCTTCAAAAAATAAATGCCAAAAAATGTTCTTTCGAATGCTAATAAACATTCACCATTAAACTTGAATTTTCTGTGTTTTTTTCTTTAAAAAAGTAGGGAAGCTCAAACCTATATATAACTTATGCCATGTCCTAACGCCACTGTATTTGATGGGTTCAGAAGGACGTGCTGTGATATGAGCTTCTAAAGCCGGGTGAAACCATTAGTAGGGAACGCTGCCGACAACAATTCACAAATTGAAGCTGACGATTACCGAAAGACTCCCGCAATTGGTGACTAGACACGAGACAATAATTTTCCATCATGACAACGCTCGGCCTCAAGTTGTAAGACCGGCTTAAAACTATTTGGGAAACTACGGCTATAAAGTTTTTGCATCACCAGCCTTATAGCCCAGACCTTGCCCCTTCTGACTATCATTTGTTCCGGTTTATGCAAAACGCTAGCATAGGGATATGGTTCATATCAAAACTGGGTATCAAAAATTTACTTGACAGAATTGTCAAAATGTGGAAACATGTTATAGCCTCAAATGGGAAATATTTAGAATAATACTAGTGTAAATATAATAAGCAGAAAAGATAAGCATGCGTCTCCATGCATTTAAGTCATCAGAACCGATATTATTCAATCTTTAAGAAGTTATAACCTGTTATTGCGCGCCTCGATATAGAATACTGAAGCAATTATTATAGTAAAGTGAATATTTTACTACCAAATAATCAACACCAAAATACACGAACTCACCTTGCAACTTTTTCTCAGTCTCCCAAAACTTCTGCAATTCGGTGAAATATTTATCCAGAATGAAAACTTTTGACAGGCCTAATGTGGCCATCGTTGATTAACATTTGTCTTCGATACACCAAAATCTTTTATGAACGTTGTGTGTGTATAGTAATACAAAAGGCACAAACACACGTGCACACATACATATGGGTCGGTAAAGGTGCAACACACGCGAAACGCGGCTAAAATAAACTGGAAAGCGGGAATCAGGTTGTTAATTTTTAATTTTTTTTATTGGAATTTTTTTCTGAATTACGCCTTTGTTGCAATTTAAAGGCTGAGAAGAGAGTGCACACATTCACTTTGTTTGTGTGTGTGTGTGTATATGTGCATAGATATATATATATAAGTATGAGGTATGTAGCAACCTCAGCAACTTCGTGGTGGCGCCTTCAAATTGGGCAGCAATCGTACGGAAACGTATGGAATGGCGGAATTGAAATGGAATTCGCAAATATTCACCACAAAGCAAAGCAAAGGGCAACTACAACAATGCAATACTGTGATGCCACAGCATTGTGTTGCAAGTGTGTGCAAACGGGCATAAGCGAATGAAGTAAATATGTAGAAACGCGAATGGAAGAAGGCGCGCTGTGCTTAGCTAACATAACGCGAGACGCGATGCGGCGCGGCAGCGAATTCAAATATTGCGGATAACACCAAAATGTGGCACATTGACGTTGCAGAACAGGTTTATGCAGAGTACGCTGTGTTTGTATGTATAAGTGAGTGTAAAATTGGCGGCGCGGCAGCTAGTCGACGGGTTTTTGTGGTGGCAAGCGCGAATGACGCGCGGGTGGCGGCGTGGCAGCTGCCCAAAACTGTATCTATTACTTGCAACGCGACTTAAATGACTGCAATGCTGCAGGCGCTTGTGTTGTTGTTGTAATTTTTGTTGTTGTTTTATATATTATTTGTTTTTGTTTTAAATATCTTGTGTTATTGTTGTTGCTCTTAATTTACTTTCTACTTCAACCTTTTTAGTTGTTTCTTTATTTTCTTCTTCTTTTCATTAGCTGTTGTTGTTTATATATATTTTTTAATTTTAGTTGTTGTTGTTTTAGTTAGTTTTTTATGTTTTTGTTGTTGTCTCTCGTTTTTGTGACTTTCTGCGCCAGCTTGTTTTTTCGTTGCTGTTTTATAATCTTTATTTGTTGTTGTTGTTTTTTTTATTGATATTTTTGTATTTGTTGTTGTTATTTTTGTTATCTTCTCTAACTTTCTGCTCCAGCTTCTTTACGTGTCGCAGGAATTTCTGCGTTTCTGGCCATAATGTTGCAGCACAACAAGTGATACTGCTACAAAAACAGCAACACAAACACTAACACCAACACCAATACACTTACAACACAACGAAATGCACGTCAACAACTAAAATAGAGACGGCGCAAGTAAAATGTGCGAAAAAAAAATCAAAACAAAACAAATAAACGAAGTGGCGGACGCAGATTTAGGCAGCTAGCTGCACGCACATACATACACACATATGCGCCATGCATGCATAGTACATATATCGCATACCGCAGCGTCTGGACGTTTGCGGCCTTCCACGAAAATTTTACACGTTTGCCTTAATTCTGATGATTTTTCGTTGCTTTGCAGCGTTGTTGTTGTTGTTTTGCTTAACTTTTTTCATGCTTTCTTATTTTTTGAAATTTTCTTGTTTTGTAATTTGTTTTTTTTTTTTTGGTATTTTTTTTTATTTTTTGTTGTTGATTTTTATATTGCTTTTAAATTTTTTGATGATTTTCTTGTTGTTTTTGTTTTTTCTTACACGCTGCTTTGTCACCGCCGTTGCATTAGTTGTACCTTGCGTTTTGGTTATTGTTGTATTTTTATATACATACATATTTTTTTGAACAACACTTTTCAGAACTGGTAACTTGCTCGACTGCTCCAATGCGCCACCGCTAAGTACTCCTTATTGTTGCTGTTGTTGTTGCTGCTGCTGATCAGCAAGTCAGCCCAATCAACGGATACACACTACACACACACACAAACACACACCGTTGCACACGCGCACAGCCATTATGAACACTTCTTAGCTGGCGTGTTGGCCACCGCCACACAGCGTTCGTTGAAATGGGTATACACCGCGCACATACATACATACAAACACTTTTTTGTGGCCAGCTAATGCCTGTGCGGCTATATGCAAAGCATTGTATATATATTTTTACATATATTTCAATTTTAATTTTTCGAAAATTTTTTATTAAATTCTTAATTTTCAAATTCACACCTCAAATTCGCTTTTCCAACACTTCTAGCGCACTATTTTTACCCACAAGCAGCTATTTTTGTCACTTTACATATATTTATATACATATATGTATATATTCTTTCTTTTTTTTTACACCATTAAACCTTCACTTGGCATGCGTCCGCAAAATCTTTTTCAACTTAACACTCTCGCTGCTCTCGCTCGACTAAACGCGTTCGATTGGCGCAAGTGTTCTTGTGGCAAAAACGTTTACCTGCGCGAAGCAGTCAATATGCTGTTGTTGGTGTGGTGGCAAACAGGTCGCGCATGCGCCTGCGCTCTCGCAGTAACACCTGAGCTAGCGCATACACCCATAAACACAACACAAAACGTATACCATACACAAACAAAGTTATAATACACACAAAAACAAACAAATTTGAGCGCAACTACAACTCTGAGCGGCCGTCTCTATTGCTCTCTAAAACAGTTTCTTCCAAATAGCTAACCAAAAGGCAGTCTCCAATAGGCAACGGCTCTCACGAAATTGTTTATTTGTTGCACGTGTTATATGCAGCCAATGTTTTTGTATGTACTTATGTGCTATTGAATCAGCTGTAATTATTATGTTGTTATGAAATTCTAACTAAGCTCAGGTTGGAGCTACAAGTATACGGCATGCGCCTACAAATATGCAACTCTTTTTTGTGAAGTGCTTGCAATGTTACTTATGTTTTGATTAGTTGTGACGTGACGTAACATAGGCGATATGACCGAGAAAAGGAGATCCGTGGATAGTAAAACACAATGCTTTTCCTCCCCAGTAGAGAAGAATGGACGAAATGGCGAAATCTCACGTACTAAGCGTTGGATCAAAGGCTGAAAAGAAGGCAAACTAAACCAAATAACGATAATTCAATCTTTATGGATGAAAACGTTAGAATAACAGAAGGCACTTTTATCCGAACCAGCAAGATCATTAACTTACTAGTGGATAGCACAGCGACAATAAGGCTATCAGCCATGCCAGATTTAGAAAACTCGGTCAACATTATCTGGGTATTCAGTGATATAGGAATAGGAGGAAATGAAAACGTAAAAGCAGATGAGCTGACCCGCTCTTGGCAGTAGGAAATGTAGTTGCGGTAAGCTGCTCTATACTAAAACAAGCTCATTTTGCTTAAAAATCAACATTCAATCGACTTAGAAGATGGGTTCAAAGGCGAAAATTTCGCAATCAACCATTCTAGCATTAAGAGTACCCTTGTTTCTCGGAACATACTGAACCAAAACGTAACAATCTTTGCAGCGGTTGACACCCTTAGAGTCATTCGTGTTTCTTGTCACCCATAAAACCATCAGTCAAATCACAATAATATTCGAAGCCCTTATCCGCTAAGTGGAAATAATAGATTTACTTTGGATAGTCTACCAGACTCTGTCATTATGACTTCTGAGTAAGACTCACTCACATAATATATACTGCTCCTCGATAGAAATCATAATGCTCTCTCACTTTTTGTTGTGATTTTGTAGAAAACCCTGCTCTGCTTTAACGTAGCGTTATGAGGCATTGCTTTAATTGGAGCAGACTGTGCCATGAATCTTTTAAGGTACTCTACAGACAGAGACTTACACGTTCGGTTCTAACAATAGGTACAGTTACATAGTCGTGTGTGTACAACTACTCTTCATCGACAAAAAGCAATGAATTATACCGTAAAATCTAGCCCAACTTCAATCTGGGTGGTTAAATTTGTATCTCTCCCTGGTGGATCCTGTAGTCACCACCTTTTCTTCAGCTAAAACATCCGACAAGGGAAACGCTCTCATTAAAACCATGTTGTTGTTGTAGTAGTAGAAGTTGTTAGTGTCATGCGGTTACTCATTACATGCTGAACATATATTTGGTATTTTGGGGTCAATTTTGGATAAGTTTTACTTGCCACAGTATCCGGAACGATGGCGGTCAGTGCGTGTCTGAAGTTTTTTGCGTCCAAAGTCTGGTCGGCGTACTGTTCGATGTCGCCGACACAGTCAAGGAAGGACCTTTTGATGTTGCTAGGAGGCGATTCCGCTTAAAGCAGACGACTGCAGAGATGGTTTCTGCGAAAACATTCCAACAGAAACTGCTTGGAGAGGAGCTCGTTGTGTTCCTTGAACGCAATCATTCAACCCTCGCTGTTTAAGTGTTCGCCCGGAGACATGAAGAGGCAGCCCGTGATAGTCCGGAGTGCAGTGTTTTACATAAATTTTTTTATTATTAAATTTTTCACTACATACAGGCGACTAGACTAAAATCTTAGAACCATTGACAGTAGGAGTTTTCATAGGAGATCTAGAAATTAACAGTAACGGTGAGAAAACACCACCATGTGGAATCCCCTGTTTAATTCTTCATAATTTAGAGTTTTGACCACGAAACAGTATAGACGACAAGATTCCTCTTTGTTGGCGGGTTTCCCAGGTTTCAGTACTGGAAGTACTCTTCCGACTTTCCACAAATCGTGTATTTGAATAGTGGTCAGCGTTAGGCTAAAGACGTTGGTTAGGAAGCTTATTCTTGTCGAGCATAGGTGCCTTAGCATCAGCATGTTTATTCCATCCATTTCGGTTATGTTCTGTTATTTCGGCGATCTAACGCTGTTTAGATCGGTGAGTTTTATTTATAGAAACTCTTGGCCCCTATTGGGACAGTCCAATTGTTAACAGCACAGATCTGAATTAAAAGTTTAGCTTTAGGGAAGCAGCTCATAGTTGATGATTCTCTGCTAATCTCACCAAACTCATAGCAAAACCTTTCTCATCGTTATTCCTACTGGAATACTGGTTGCGCTGGTTTACCGCGATTCCACCACGACCGTTTCGCTTGACATTGTCATAAGTGACACACTTTTCACCAACAAAACATAAAGATGGCTTAACTAACCATATAAATATGCATATGGATACACTGAGGTCAGATGATAGACACCAAGACATCGGCAGATTATGCCATAAGATTATCTTGGAAGAACTGTGTAGGGAACTATATCGGTAGAACTAAAGAGACAGGAGGAAGCAATTTATAATACCTAATAATATCACTTTTAACTTAAACTCAGCAACACCCATGCGAAAAACTTCTTGCAACAAAACAATTTCCGAACACTTTCGATTCGAATTACACAAATCTTTTTGTAAATTAATTGGCAGTCATGGAATAGCTAATGACAGCGAAAAAAACTAACCAACTGGCAATAACATTAACAAGTACAAAAAAACGTGGTGAGCATTTCAGCACGTTGTTGCAATTAAAATACTTCTACGATATCATTGTTGCTGTTGTTCTAAATATTCGACACGCGATCGTATTGCGCTTACCTGTTGTTGCAACAGCTCTCGTTATTGTTGTTGTTTCTGTTGTTTTAGTTGGCGTTTCAGTCGCATTGCGCGCTTTCTTGCGTTTTACCAGCGGCAATGTATAAAGATTTCGCAATTCTACATTATGTCGCTGCTGTTGATTCAACAGCTCCGTCGTCTCATCCGATTTTATTGTCACCGCAACGGCCTCCGCTGTTGTACTTGTTGCAATCACAGACAGCTTAGCCGCAGCTACAGTCGCTGGTTGGTTACATGCAATCGTTGTTGTTGTTGTTGTCACATTCTTTGGTTTGTTTTGTTGCAATAGAGCAGCAGCGCTGCAACCAAAAACAAATATATTCATGAAAATTATTTCCCATTGCAATTGGTGTTTGTAGGTGCTCACCTGATAGCTTGTTGGTATTGACAGAAAAAGTCCGGACGTATGCGATGTCGACGCAGCAAATTATCGCAAACGACACGCAGCATATCGGCATTCGCCGTTAACCGTAGACCACTTGGCGGACCAGCAGCGCTGTCACTGTTGCTGCTGGGACTGAGGCGTGGACTTTCGTCAATCGCTTCGGCATCGCTTTGCCGCGCCGCAGGTTGTTGGTGTGGTGAGAATTCTTCACTTTGCGGCAAGATGTCGCCCAAAGTGTCGAGGATATTGGTGAAGAAACTCGAAGTGCAATAAGGAAATGAGATGATGCCTCCCGTGCTAATAGTGCTATCGCCGCTGCCAGTACCGCTATGCGTCTCGGCGCTACCCGTGAGAGAGTCATTACGCTCTCGTTGATTACTCGGTAATCGAACTTTGGTTTTCACACTTTTACTCTTGTTTGTTTTATTATTGTTTGACGGTGTAGAAGATTTGTCCAATAGCTTTTGCTTGACTTCGGCTACAGTCGCAGGCTCTATGTGTTCGTCATAAGTCTCATCCGGCAGCAACATATCATTTTGCGTGCCAAGTTTACCGTAACACTATTTATAACAAATCTATTTGAAGATAAAAGAAATAAATATTAATTAGAAACTTCGTGTTAAACGCGAGGGAATAAGTTTGAAAGATGAAAAATAACATAATGCGGAAACTAACTCACAAAAAATTCTCGCTCTGTCCAACGGAGCCTTAAGAACTACAACTCATCAGAAATTCAATCTTCATATAAACAAAAACAAATGTCAACCTCGGCTGCACCCAAGTTATAATACCCTTCACAGGTGCATTTTTAATAGCACAAATCGTATAAAGGGATCTTTATATTGATTTTATGGGTAAGTTGGAACGGCAGCCATATGCTATTGTGGTCCGAACTGAATAATTTGTTTGGAGATTGTAATGTTGCCTTAGTTATAAGTATATTTCAAATTTCGTTAAGATGTCTTGTCAAATAAAAAAGTCTTCTATGCCAGGACTTTGTTTTGATCTATGAGCTCGTTTAAGTAATCCTATAGTGGGTTGATATCGGCGATTCCGACAAATATACAGCTTCTTGCGTTTTCTCGTGTTCAAAATTTTAGATCGATAACATATCAAAGACTGAGTGACTAGTTCGCGAATATTCAGACAGACGAGCAGACATATATACCAATATGGCTAAATAAACTCAGCTCGTCACGTTGATCACTTGTATACTTTTTTGGCTCTCCGACGTTTCCTTCTGGGTGTTAGAAACTTCGTGGCAAACTTAATATACCATAATAAATAATCACTAAATTTAGTCTGGTGATGTACAAAACGTAGAGCTAATGAACCCGATATAACATCGACGAAATGAATAATTCAGGCATTAAATCTAAAAAGATTCTCGCCATGTCCAATGAGGCCTTAGAAAATACATGTCATCTAAAACCCAATCCTTGCAAATAGTATACAGTAACGGCGTTCATTTATCTTTCGTGTAACTTCTGATAACAGAACTTTCAAGATTAAGATCCTCAGAAAATCTAGGTTGGAACCAAGATACCAACTTGATGGTAGTTTTCTTTTGCTTGTTCAATATTTAGCTTAATTTTAAAAGGTGTCGGTGAACATTCACAGTCTCCCATATAAATAACACGTAAAAAATTAGTTTGCATTACAAAAACCATAGCTTTTGAACCTTTTAGGAAACATTTTTTACTTGTAGATCTTAAAATTTCCTAAGATATCTAACTCAAGGGAGTTTTTTTTTCCAATTGAAAAATGTGTATGTATATTTAAAAGCTTTGAAAACTCTAGTGAGGTTTGAGTCATTTTTGTCGGTCTGACCTTATATTTCGATTATCGGTAATAGCTAGTAATGTAAGACCCAGAAACATGTGATAGCAGTTGACACCACGAATATTAAATCCTGCGGCTTGGGCTCATCCAATCCATTACATCACCAGTTTCATCACAGAGGCTTATCACAGGTTTATTGAATATAGAAGTATATTTTTGAGTCACATGTAAAGTTTAACCAAGACAGTCTCTTTTATGGGAGTTTACACCCAAAACACGGGTCGAACCCTATTTAACAGGATATAATTAAATTATTTCACCCGGAATAGTTTAACCTCTTTAATTCTCTGAAACAACTAGTTCCACTTTGGTTTTCGCATTTCCACGCTTTTAGCCGCTAAATATGCAGAAATCATCAGTTCGGATTTAGAAAAAAAACTGTGTTTCACGTTTTCGACAAAAAAAAAAAAGAAATAACTGCATACTTTACAAACTCCTCCACTTGTTCGACTACTTTTTACTGGTCATAAGAAATAAATAATACTGCTCACATTAGAAGTGAAATTAATGCGTACTCGCAGGTGTGGTCCCGAATAGTGTATAAATTTATAACTTGCATGCAAATAAAACTGTAATTGGCACATTTATATGATACTGTTCAGCGTCTACAAGGGTAAATTGATAAGTCAGTGTTTTGTTTTACCGTAATATACTTGTACTTGGACTTTATCGGTTAAAGTTTTCCGTCGCAACTTGATTTGAGATTTATAAATAATTTTTATTTATAAACTTGTTCCACTGATCTTGTAGATAAGGACTTGATTTTCCAGAAAAAGCTGTTCGATTTAAACATAATGATTAGATTAGATTAGATTTCCGTATTTTCTTTTCTTCTAACCTCAGAAACCATTTTTCGTGTTGACTTAACACATTTAGTTTCACTCAGTTATAGGCAATTTTGGTACGTCTATTTTTATTGCAAGATGTTTTGGCCCAAGGTTGAGAATCGTACCAGACGCTAGCTGCAGAAGGTGTATGGAAGAAAACGAGGTGTAAATATCTCAGCACTTTTTTCTTGTTTGTCTCACGTTTGCGAGATTAAAGTCTAAAAGTTGCTGTGTTGACTTATAAGATCGGATAAAGGTGTTCTGTTTTTACGGTTTCACAAGGGACTACATGTAGTAGTAGTAGCGATCCAAGAGCGATCACAATCTGGAGGATCTGCTCTCGAACCTAACATAAACTAAAAACTTCCTGAGGACGGATTCGCTAACGGCTCGCGGTTGCTATGTTAAGGGTTATCCTGATGTAGCCAATTTCCTAATATTTATACCCTGAACCGGATATATTAAGTTTGCCCCGAAATATGTAATACTTCAAACAAAACGTCGAAGTACAATATAATAAGCTATAAGGTAAATATATAAATGTTTAGCGTTTGATTCCATGATTTTTGTTTGATTTTTTATTCTAACTTTTACTATTAAGTATATACTTGTAGTAGAGAGTAGTTCTGCAAAATTACGTGCTGTTAGCTTTTTAATTAAAGGCAGGCAACTGGAAAATAAAATACCTGAATAATCGGTTGTATGGAGGATATGTGATATTGTCCCAACTGGCCGATTCCGACAAATGATAAATATAATGTCAAAATGCACCTATGATGTATTAAATTTCATTCGGATATCTTAAAAGCTGACGAAGAAATTTTTGTAACCCCTAAAAATTAAATTTCATATAAAAATCGTTGGCTCGAAACCGGTTTTAGACCCATATACTCTTAGGCAAAGTTGTTCAGAATATACCGTAGAATACTTCCCGCATACGCGATTTTTCCGTCTTTTTTGTGCTTCCTGTAAATCAACCCACTTTAATATAGCTGCCACAAAAATTTACCGATCGAAATCAAGTCCCCGTATCGAAAACTTTTCTTCGCATAGTTTATCATCCAAAACAACGCTACAATCTGCGAAGGAATTTTTCAAATCGGACCTCTATTGCGTACAGCTGCCATTCCAACTGGCCGATCAAGATAAAGATCTTCCGAAGTTAACGTATTTTTCTTTACCTTTTGTCTCTGTACTGCTAGGAATTTCAGTAAGGTTTGTAGAGTCTGTCTGGTTGCTGCATTTCAACTTAACTGGCTACTGAAAAACTGGTGGCCTCTAAAGCAAAGAGGAGTCCCATTCAAAGTCTATTGAAATTATCACGATCTTCGCTTCTAGAAAAAAAAAAAGATTCGAAGATCGCTTTTACAAAAGAACCCAGCTTCGTAGTACACTTCGTATCGTCGAGTGTACAACTGGCGAAATCTTTGGCTCTATCCACCTAGCTATGGTAGCAGAATATGCAGCAAGTAACTTTTCTGCATTACTTTAATCAGCCAACTGCGAGATCTTCAAAGAGTTGACTGGATACTTCTTAGTCGCTGATATATCAAAACATCCTCGTATTTTTGCGTGGAAACATCAACGTTGTTCAACTTTTACGCAGCATCTTTGGACTTTTGCTGCCACGAAAATCGACATAGTTTTCTATTGAGACCGCACGTCCGCAGGCGAGAGAAGAGGCTGCCGCTTTCAACTACAAAACCGTCTACATTGTAACCAAATCGTATCTACATACCAACAAGTTGACATTACCGCATGTCAGACATGCCACATTAGACACGACAAACGCCAACATCAACACCAACAACAGCAACAACAACACATCAACTTTTGGCAGTAAAATGGCTTTTAAGTAGCTGCAACCGCCAATGCACGAGGTGACAATATATATACACACATAGTACATATCTACACGTATATAAGCTTGTTGCATGCAAGCAACAAATAAAACTCGTTTTTAATGCAACAACTGTTTTTGTTTACTTTGCCACACAGATTAGTGGCATTTACTGCCATTTCTGAGCGACAGCTAAGTAGCAGGCAAAAGCCAACGACGAGCAGCCACCGTCAGCAGCAGCTAATCGTTGCAAGGAAAAAATGTTTTGGAAGCGCGCAGGCGCAACTCATCGCATATACACACACACACATGCAGCCACATATACACAGCATTGTGACGTGTTGTTTCCCATGGCGCATGTCAAGTCGTCGTATGTCAAGTGGCGTCACGACCAAAACCGACAGCCGTGCATAATTCGCGTCTGGACACGGCTGTGCATGTGTGTGTGTGTGATGATGATGTTGCGGCCGCATTTTGAGTGATGGTCAAAGAAAGTTTTGTACGTCATGGCCTCGTTTATATGATGATGTGACAACTATTTACTTTTCATTTACTTTCGCTACTCACACACACAAACACGCGCGGCGCGGAAAATTTTTGCTAGTTGGCGACAACGGAAATGCGTTGTTGCTTTAGAAAAGCAGCGAAGAATTGCGATTTTAACAAGCTCAACGGCTAATTGCTGCTTGGGTATGTTGTTGTTTTTATTGTTATTGTGATAAAGTGCGTTGGCTACTGTCGTCGCGCCAATCAATATAAATGACGGATTATACGATAGCAGCGGTAAATGTAGCACACTTCAAAAGCTGTTCGACTTAAAAGCATCACCAAGCAACTGCAAGCTGCCGCTGAGAAACACGTTTGCCATATTTCGCCATATGCTTAATGAAACTGCTACTTAAATTGCGACAGGAAGTGGCATAATCACGCGGTGGCACTAAATTGCCGCTCGGAATGATTATTTCGTATGGCGGAGATGCCACCAGACCGTGGCGACTAATTCAATGCAGTTGCAAATCCATGCGGCAGTTGCAAATCTATGTATGTCTGCACATTCACACATACATATGTATATGCTTATGTATGTATGTATGGAATTGAAATATGCACAAAGTTACTTTGTTGGTCACTATTCCATAAATCTCTCGAAATGATTACCTACCGCGCGCATTTAATACATTTGCCGCTTGCTCAGATGTATGAAGCAACCCACGCACTGTGGAATATTTTAGTAATTTTACTAACAAGAAGACGATATTTTTTACAACTAAACGGCTGCTATTAAAGGTATATTCTCTAGCTTTGTCGATTTGACCAGCTTTTCTTAATGGAACGTGGCGTAAATGAAGACGAAGACTAATACTACTATCTCAAAAACTCAAGAATCTTAAATAGACATTGCGTTGGTCAACTCTCCCAAAATTTCTATATACTGTGTCTATAAACAAAGCTTCATAAACTGGGTCGGTCTTTGATATAATTTTCATACCCTCGTAACATGTTGCCACATAGTTAATTGTTTTTTTTTTTTACATAGCGGATATTTTTAACATCTAAAACTAATCAAGATAAATCTATAGTTATATATATTATATATATATAAATGATTATAATGACGAGATCAGTTGAAGTTCGGGTGACTGTTCGTCTATACAACGATAACTTGAAGATAAATTGAAATGAAACTTGGTACAAATTTTACTTGACACCATAGGTAGGGTTTATAAATTTTTTTGGAGATTGCACTATTGCCTTAGTTAATAACCCATGCCAAATATTGTGAAGATATCTCGTCAAATGATAAAGCTTTCTATGCAAGGCTTTGATTACAATAGTTAAGTTTGTATGGCAATTATATGCTATAGTGGCCCGATATCGGCGGTTCCAATAAATAAGCAGCTTTTAGGCGAGAAAAGGATGTGTAAAACATTTCCGATCGATATCTCAAAAACTGAGGGACTAGTTCGCGTGTAAACAGACGGATAGACGGGCATGGCTAAATCGACTTAACTGCTGATGATTTATATATATTTTTTGTAGGGTCCCCGTTGTTACATTCTAGGTGTTACAAACTTCGTGGTAAACTTAATATACCCTGTTTAAGGTATAAAAACCTTGGTGGTTTTGAGATATGTTATTTCACGTCTAAAGAAGATCAATATATTCAGTAAACAGTGGCTTGAACAGTTGTGGTCCACAGTGCCCATGGCAGACTTTTTAAAGAAAAAATCGGTCAATCTATGAGAAATATTACTGAAATTCCGTGAATAATTCCTTGATAATAATTTGGGCTTTTGCCAAAAGTGGGAAAAATCGAAGAATACTTCCCCTATCAGTATGATTTTAATGAAATTAAGTGGATTTGTTTTGCAAAACGTAGCGTGGCTTAGCGCTGAAAATTATTGATATCGGTCTAAGCTCCAAATACCTAATAGAATGATTTTCGATTCTACGGCTAACATTTTCCTAATCTAACCTATATATTAAATATTTATAGACAACATGAAATCGAACTGTTTTAGTGATATATTTCCATTATTATATATATATGCGACCGCAGGGAGGGCTTTTATAAGGCTCGAATGAGAGAACCTCCGAATTTTAGAGTGAGAAATTTATATTTTCATTATAATTAAAGGAGTTATAGAATTTCATGGCTAATGCCTTTACTTTATGGTTCGAAACCTGTGAGGTGGTGATGGATCAATTTTGGAACCGCTTATTATATTAATCAGCCGTCGGTGTAAACTAAACGTTTCGATGATGAAGATAATGATTTTTGGATATTTTTGCGATTTTCGTTGGAATTAGGATTTCGTTAGGAATCGTTGAAAATGTGGCATAAGTATTTTGGGGTGTCTACTTTATCAGTATTAGCATAAGTATTTAAGTGGCATGAAGCATTCAGTGAAGGTCATGAAGTCATTGAAAACTTGCCCTATGCGAGTCGTCCATCCACCTGTGTTAATGACGATATCATCGAAATAGGTAAAGAAACAGTACTTGAAAGTTATCGTGTTGGCATCAGAGAGATAGCAGAGGATCTCAACACATTTTGGTTAATGTTTTGGGTATGCAGTAGTTCATGTTTTGGGTAGACTCGCGAATTTTTAAAAAATGACGCCGAGTAGAGGTCGCATAAGCGAAACATGACAACAAGCTTTATTTTTAGCTCAAAAGGAGCTTATTTTGAAGGCGATAATAAAGATTGGTATTAAAATAGGTGAAGATGTAGCTTCTTTTTTTTGTCAGCTCGGGTAAAATTTGAACGGATGGTATGAGTATTATACAAGTAGGTAATGATATCGTCAGTTAGTTACCTTATCTAACTAGTAACTGTTTAGCACAATAGCTTGAAGGGACCACTTTTTAATCAGTTAATATTGCGAATCGGTCTACTTTCCATGGCCAACGCAACTCGGCGCTCAAAAATAAAATCATTAGTGCAACGTGTTGCAAGCGTTACAAACACACTACACGCTGTGGCATAATAAATGATAAAATGGCTTGAAAAGCAGGTAAAAGGTAGCAGTAAAGCTTGTAAAACATAATACATACCAGCATAAAGCAGAGCTGACAAACAGATGAACACCAATGAGGTAAAGCAGGTGATGCCACAAAATTTATGCATTTATGTACCCACAAAAACCGCTATGCGCTCACCTGGCTACTAGACGCACATTGTTGCAGTTGCTGCTACTGTTGTTGTTGCTGTAGTTTGTCGGGGCGCCAGCCAACAGCGGAAATCCACAGCATACACATATGTTGAATGAGTTATTAAATGTATTGCATACAATAAAACTAAGCGAAATCATAAATTCTGCATTAGAAGAGTTAAAAGAGGAAATAGGAAAAAATGTTGGCATCGTGGCAACCAACAGCTGTAAGCTTTGGTGAGCGAATAAAAAAAAATTTATACAAAATTTAAGTATTTTATTGCGGAATTTTTAACATTCTCGTCTTCTCTCTCGCACTCGTTTGTGCACGTTTTCTAAGCTTTGACTGCGTGTGGCGCTGTCATTTGCCGCTTGTTGTGGCAGCAGCGTGTTAGCGATTTGCTAAAATTAATTGCGCTTTGTCTGCCAGCTGATGAATGTCAACGATAGACTTTATTTAGAACTCTATACATATATATATATAACTAAATGGAGTTACTTGCAATACAGTGCTGCAACAATGCTCTTCTCCATTGCATCATCACTCACTCAACTGGGAAGCAAATAAATTTGCAAGAAAAACACTTGTAATAAATATTCAGTTGAACAAACATTTGACCATTGCATAACATATACAGCATTCATACATACATACACTCATACATTGGATTGTTGCAAGTAATAAATATTCGTACTAATGCTACAAGTTAATTTCCTGTTGGCAAACAATCGTCTAATGCTATTCAAATCCTCAATCACTACAAGTGGCTTAAGGTTAAAAGACAAATTGAAATGTACATATGTATTGTATGTACCAGGGTAGGTCAAAAAACCTTAACATTTTTTTCCCTTTAGTACTCTGAAAAATAGCTTCTTAGACACCTCTACGAAAATCTCTCCGAGTATGAGCTCTTAATTGTAACGGAAAGGTTAATCGCCTTACAGTTTTCTATTTTTTCCTTATTATCAGATAGAAAAATTCAAAACTCGCTTCCAAATACTTGAAAAAATATCTTGTATTATAGAGAAAAGGAAATCGGATGCTCTACAAAATGATCTCTTACGATTTTTTGTAATCCTAATTGTTTGCAAGATATTAACGGTTGAAGTTTGATTATTTTAAGGCAATTATTTTTTTTTAATGAATTTTATAACTCAATGAACGGAAGAACACGTCGGAAGTCCTCAAAAGTCGGATCAACATACTTGGAACGAACCTCAATTATAAACCACAAAAGGACTGTGACTTTATGATAAGTTTTGCGACATACAACGACAAAGTCGCTAAACATAAGACACGTCCCCCCCACAGCAATCGAATCCGAAACCTGAACTTACATCCAGCCTAAGACTGTCACCAAACCTGAATTTTTTTAAGAGACCGCTAAAGAAGACGTCAAAACTCTTCGAATGTCGGATCTACTTAGCTGGAACGAACATTGGTTTTAAGCCAGCAAAGGATTGTGACCTTAGCAGCATTCTCCGTAACCTTTTGGCGTACGTTTTAAGCTTTTAGCACAAGAAAGTCACCAAAAACAAGACAACCCCCTCACAACAATCGAATTTCCATAAACAGAACAGACAGTAAAGACAACTTTACTAGTTCAGTAATCAAATATTTTCCTTGATTATCCTCAAATCGTGGTTCTTAAAAAGTTGCCAATGAACCTCATAATAAATGTTGATGATATCCAAAGCTTTTTAAAGGTTCTCTTTTGAATTTTAGTTTTTCTCCCCGGAATCCAAGACCATTATTTTTACCCTAAACAAGATTTATAAAGTTTGCCATAAAGTTCATAATACCTCGAAGAAAACGAACCTGTAACCTTTTAAAATATATATATCTGAGTGATGAGTTGAGTCGATTTAGCCATGTCGGTCTGCCTGTCTGTCTGTATATACGCGAACTAGTCACTCATTTGTTGGAACCGGCGCTATCGGGCCACTATAAGATATACTATAAGAAATGCAACCGAAGTTAAAGTTTTTTATTATTTTGCATTAAATTGTAGCGAAGATATATTTAACGTGGCGAGAAGATCAAATCTGCTACGTTTGGTTTGATAACTTTATGTCATTTTAAATGCCACTTTCATAGAAACCCTCGGCCCTATTGGAATAAAGTGTAAAAGTAAATAAATAAAGTCAACACTTACAAACTTCTCTTAAGGCGAATGTTTCACCAGTACAACCATTCGCCATAGACAAGAACCGGTAGTAATCACTGGAAGCCAAGTTCGGACTATAAGGTAGATGTATAAGAACGTGTCATACAAGCTCTCGGAGCTTCTGACTTGGCATTATCGATGTGTGTGCCTGACAAACGTATTTTAATGCTGCGAACACGACGTCGGATAGATCCATACGTTTGCTTCCTTTTACGAAAAGGGAACACAATTGCATCCCGCCCTTGATAATTTTTCAATCACAAATAGTGATGTAAGGCAGGCTTTCTTTTCAAACACTTTGATTCTACGATTCTCAAAAATCTTTCCAATAATTTTATTGTTCAATTATCCACCGTTTGAAAAACCTTAGCAAAGTAAAAGTTTTGAAAAACCTAACCAGTCTTGTTGTTATTCTTCTATGCGTACTCAAAAAAAATTGCCTAAAATATTGCCACTGTAAATATGTAAATATATGGCAGTAAATCTTCTGTTTATTGTCTCAATATGTAAATTCCATCTCAGCATAATCACTGTTAAGCTCCTGAGCTCTGATCTACCATGCAATTCTTGTACCATTCTCCCCTTCCGTTTGGTGTTGTTCTGACATTCATCACCAGTCCATTGATTGACAATCGAACTTGTCTGTTTGGGAATTAAGTGTGTGAAAAAAATTGTGGCATGCAAAGAAGCAAACAATAGTAGTCTGGTTGCATCTTCGAATAGTTATGTCGCAAGACGTGGCATGAAGCCGACCAAGACAGTGGAATACAATTGAATCATTTGAAAAAACAAAGAAAATTAGGAATTTGTACGTTCCAAAATGCGTTCGATAATTTTAAAGTGTCTGAATCCCGTCTGTGTAGCTTAAAACTATAAGAATGCCTTTGTGGCGTTGCTCAAACTTCCTTACCTGGCAAGTTTTCGCAGCAACACTCTCTGAGAAAGTTCTGCTTCTCTTTATTATAAACCAGAACGGCTTCTTTAAAATGTTGCTGTGACTTTCTGAGTAAATGGTACTTTTATTTGATTAAATTTGCTCTTGAAGTTCCATTGCCAAAACAAAATGTTAGGTTAGGTATAGCGACTATGAACTTAGGTTGGGTTTGATCCCACTGGCCCAGGAACACCGAAATTTCTGATACCAGAACAATTTTTAAACATAAATCAAACCGATCTTATGTCGACCAAGCGATTGGAACCTATTAAAAATCTATTGAGGTGGATGATATCAACTTCAGCCAATTTGCCCGAATGACTTAAGGTATTGTCATAACGAGATTTTTAACTTTTATCTTACAAAAGCAGTCCAGAAGAGAGAGCCGACTAAAAAAAATGCTTAAGGTATAAATCAAAAAGCCAACGTGTATTGACTAAGCGATTAGAACCTATCACAAATCTGTTGAGATGGATAATTTCAATTGCAGTCAATTCGCTTGGGTGAAAACCGAGATTTTTCAACTTTTTCCAACTTTTGAATAGAGTTCTGAGATGCTTCCACCTTGCTTTTTTTCAGTAAACTTTAGAAGTTGTGAGCCAGCAAAATATTTAGCTTCACCGCATGGATGTTTATTGGACATGGTCCGGTTAAAATCCTAGAACTAGTCTAAGAGAACTCTGACAATCTAGTCTATTCAGCTGGTGGTTGACGAGCACTCATTGGTTTCACGTAATCCCAGGCATCTAGTGTTAAAACCTCAAGGATCGACGGAGCTCTGACCTAATCTGACGATTCAAGTTCCTTACAAGCTCTTCAGCCTTATAGTTTCCAATAATTCTATTATGACCTGCAACTAGTGAAATGGACTTCTTACATTCTACTCTAGGTTAGAAAGATCATGCAACCTCGTAACTGGTAGTTGACAAATGTTCACTAAGCTCAAGTAATCGCTGTCATCTAGTGTGCAACTGCAAAGGACGACTCAGAGACCTGACCTAGTCTGTCAATACAATCTTTATAGTTTCCAATGATTCCGCTATAGCCTGACATCTTTACAAAGGTAAGCTCGAAAAAGAAGTAGTTTTACATTTGTCTTCAATAGAACAGTGATACGGCTTGATTTACACACTGTTCTTTCAAATTTCAGAGAAATAAGTGTTTCTCCTCGGTCATTCCAAACAAAAAAAAAAAGCAATGTTTAAACTTTGTGTAAGTACACGATCGTAATGTTGTCAGCAAGCTGCATGGCGTTGACATCTTCCAAAGCGAATGTGATTGACACATTATACGCCAGCAGCGCCACCATACTGGCCCACACTGGCCGCGAGCTGTCAATATCCCACTGCTGGCAGGTCTTTACCAACATAAGCGTACGTTTCCGCTGACTTCGCTTTCAAGTGTCTTCGGCCTGTCTATAAGCGCACATGTTGCATGAGAACTAAATGGCATCAGCGTAGCAACAGACTTATGTTCTTCAGAACTTCAACTTGTTGCAAGCAACGACATGTGTAAGTACAACCGTTTTGTCTGGACTCAGGCAGTGTACTTGCCAGTAAACACCTTTACTCTAGTCGTTACTAATTGACGTTTGTCTCTTAATTTCTCCCGACAAGCTGGCACGACATTGCCAATAGGCCGTTGTGTAAATATGTTTGCCAGTTGGGGTAAAGAAAAAAGTGCATTATGAAAATTATTTATGGTTTATTTCCCACATGCGTTTGTCGATGTGACACGCCCACACATAAACGCAATAACAGTTACAGTAAATTTTGCATTGCGATTTTTTTTTCTTGTTTTGTACAACATTTGTACTGTTTTTGTGCAACATTCGTAGATTTCTGGTGTTGCTGTTATGCAAACAATTAATTAACACTTCCATTAATGCCGTCAACAGCATCAACACCATCACGCTTGCCGGGTTCTGCCATGCCACAGCAAACATTACAATGGGAATTAATGAGCCGCATGACAATGACAACCGGCAGTAGATGTCTTGCAACAGTTTAGTGGCAAAAGAACTTTGAATGTGGGTGGTGGTGACGGCGGCGGCGGTGGTGTTGGTGTGGTAATGACTCCAGGTAGTAGTAAGGCCATATTTCTAGCTGTGTTTGTGCAACTGCAACGCCAGCTTCGCGTGACAATACAATAACGGTGTTTTTGTAGAAAGACATCACCGACGGAGCAAGAAGTAAGGCTAAGAGCAGAGTAACTAGGCTAGATGAGTTTCTAGTACAGTGGCGAACCCAAGTATAAGTTATGGTTATATTTAAATCTATCAAAATCTGGCTTTCATTGGACTGATCTCTTACAAAGTACAGCTTCAAGGAGCTACTATTACATAAAAGAGTATACATTAAATATGGAGTTTAAGAAAAGTGATTACGAATGCGTTTGGAGTAATAAAAACAAGTTTATTTTTCATATTTGAGATTATATTGGAACTAAAGATATTTGCGAGACGCTCGAAGGTGGAAAAACTGTTATGCAGCGTTGATTTTATCGATCCAATAGTTAGAACGTATAGGTTATTAATAAAAGATAAAAGTTTCATGTAACTCTCGCATGCTTTGGCAAATGGTTTTATAAACAGAACGAAGAGATACAACTTCGAACATATTTCCTAACCTTGGTTTGTAAAAAAGAGTCGTAAAAATACAGCAGATACTTGAAGAATAAAAAAAGCATTAAGCTTTCCATGTCCGCAACGGTCTTCTGCCTGTAGATTGAGAGCTCGTTCGCTTTTTTACGTTCTTAAGAGTGTGTTCTGTAGCAAAGAGTGGTTTGGTGATAAGTGGTATATATGGAATAAATAGGCCATCTCTTAGAAACCACAGTTGTTTAATAAGTTTATACCAAACAGTAACACCTACTTATAATTACTGATTTATTAAACTACTATCTCATAGTTGAAGGTTTTGCGAGACTTCAAGATTTCGCTATTCTCCATTTAAAAATGTCCTAACTCGTAATTTAGCTTTCCTGCGAACATAAAGGTGAAATTATTATTAAATTCAAAGGGCATAGCGAACGAAAGAATTAAGCAAATTGATATGACAATGCTACTGAAAGACTTGGGATGCCTAAAGGAATAAATAAAGACTCAGAAGGAAAATATTACCATGTAGCATACCATACCAGAATAGGGGAAATTTAGAAAAACTCAAGTTGATACATCTTGAAAGGCATCCTAGGATAGATAAAATAGAAAAGAGTCCTCAAAGATCCATATAGAATCGAAGATCATAAAGTGTAGCTCCCTATGTTCTAAAAAATACAAGCCTAAGATAAATTGATCTCTAATAGACAGAATATCAGTGAATACAAAAGCTCCCTCAAAATTTTATATACTACGAGAAAATGTAGTGAAGCTTTTCATAATTCGAACTAAGTTTCTCAAAGTAAAACATATAAAATTCTCACAATGAAGTAGTAAGTGAAGAACAAGATCTAAAACTATTCGCGGTTTTTGAAAGGACTTAGGTAAGCCCGTCTGTTTGGAAAATATATTTTATTTAGAATCAAAATAAATCTGCGGACTTCGGAAATCAAATGAAATACGAATGTCCTTTCTGGAATTAAAATAAACGGCAGATAAAATTTGTGCGTTTTGTCACCATAAGATCGATTTAAACTATTGTATATCTGATATTCGGATTCAATATAACGACTTTGGGATATTTGCTTTTCCTGTGTATCGCTTAAAGATTATTAGATACAGTCGTCATTCCGTAAAAACTTATCGAGATTTTAGAGAGAGTATAAGAGAAATAAATTCTTTCAATAATAGTCCAGGCTAATAATATCATGCTAGTTAAGGAAAATCAACGGAGTTTTTGAGAGAAAGTTAGCTATGTATTGATTAACAGCTGAATCCACGCAACGATTAATTAATTTGTAAGCGTTAAATATAGCCGTAATAATTCAAGATATTGATACTATTCAAATATTCGTACAAAAGAAACAGACAAATTTAAGAGTTTTCAGAAAAAAACCTATATTTTTAATCGATAACTATACTAAGCGTGTAAGTACCACGAAATTTGTAACACTCAGCAGTTAACGTCGAAAGCACTATAAAGTCCCTTAGTTTTTGAGATATCGATTTGAAATTTTGCACAAGTATTTTTCTTCTCAACAAGCTGTTCATTTGCAGATAACGCCGATATCGCACCGCTATAGGATGTAGCTTTCATACAAAGTGATCGATCAAAACCAAGTGCTTGTATTGAAAACTTTTTTATTTGAGAAGATATCTTCAAGTAATTTTACAATAATTATTGTCTAAGATAGTGCTATAATATGTAAATATATTGTATTATTCAGATCGGACTACTGTAGCATATAACTGCCATACAAACTGACGGATCGAAGTCAAGTACTTGTATGGCAAATTTTTTTATTTGACGACATATCTTCCCGAAATTTGGCTACGATTATTTTCTTACGCATTGCTACAATATTCGAAGAAATTTTTCAGCTCGGACAACTATAGTGTTGTCAAGCCCTTGCAAGGAAAACTTTTTTATTTGACGAGGTATCTTCAAAAAATTTGGCAGCGATTATTATCCAGTGCATCGCTACAAACTCTGAAGATATTGTTCAGAACGTTCAAAATCAAGTACTTGTATGGAAAACTTTTTGGAAAAATTATCTGCATCATCAAAGCAAGGTTACAATCTCCGAATATATTATTCAGATCGAACTACTATAACATATAACAGTGATAAAAACCGAACAATCACAATCAATATAAAGTTATTTTTATACCATTTTATACTATAAGAAATGCAGCTATGAAGGGTATTATAGCTTAAAATGTAGCCGAAGTTAATGTTTTTTTTTTTGTATTTTGCTTTTTTAGTACCTGACTCTTTGTCCGCCACTGTACGCATGTACAACATATGTAACTCGTGTTGCAACGGCAGCAGGTTTGTAGTTTCACACATTAATGAATAGCTGTTTGTGCAACACGTGTTGCTGTTGTCAAACGAATGTGGGAACTTTCAGCACTAGAGACCAGCGAAACAGTGGCGCGAACGCTGGCGGAAACGCGCACTAAACACTGATGAAGTTGCAATTTTAAACAGACACTTTACACAATTCACACTCTCAGTGGCAATTTACAGCGCACATTTGCGCCCTAGGACCTTTGCTGCTGCTGTGAACGCGAATGTGTTGGTTGGGCACGTTTGTGTGTAACAACATTAAATGCAACAAACGTGTTGCTGAAATGTAGAATATTTAATCGTTAGTCACTAATGTAAAGCGAAACTAAATAAAACGCATAAATCATGCAATGTGTTGAGTGTGGCATGCCACACATTGGCGACCGGAAGCATGCATGCTTTAGCAGTTAATATATACATATGTTTGTATGTATATAGTTATATGTATGTAGTAATTTGTAGGCGTACCCCGACCTGCCCCGCCTGCAATCGATAGCTTGGCATCGCTCGCGAAGACACACGTCGAGCGCGTAGAAACGCTTGCGGTCAAACCGAAATTCTTGCGGCTGTTAATTTGTGGTTGTAAGTATTACAAGCGGTAATTGCGTTTAACGTTTGACTAGCGCGCACGCTCTCACATACCAGTAATTTTTCTATGCCAAAAGTAGTCTACACTCTTTTCTTCATCCTTTTGTGTGAATTTATTTTCTTTTTTTTTATTGTTGAGCACCGAAAATGCTTTCAAGTTGGCTTCAAATTGATTATTGTGGCCATCGTGTGGTCCAACCCACCCGCTTGTATGTGCACACACTCGTGTGCCGGAATTATGCACGAATAAAACATCAATTCATCCACTCAATGTTGCCAAACGAATGTGGAGAAATCGCATGAAAAAACTTTCGTTGGCAAAAGGAAGACAGCACGCAGCAAGTTGGTATAATCACAAGCGCAAAAATTACAAGAACATGCTTTGAGAATTATTCTCATGCCATTGCGAATTGTGGCAAAGCGGAGTTGCGTCGCAACACCTCACCCTCGGCTAGTCTGTTTAGTTTGGTAGAAGAGTGCACAGTGTTTATAGTATGATTATTCAATTTAGAAATTTAGTTTTAAAGGTCCTTAAAGGCGAATAACTTAGACTACACCGAATGAATAGCCGCTCTTAAAAGATTCGAGTTCTTTTTGCATGTGAAATATAAATATTTTAGATTGAAACTAATTTCAATTACACATTCTTTTTATTTCCAAACCTGAGACAATTGGTGATCGCTTCTCAATTTCGGTCGTTTCGGTAATGCTCATGGTCGAACCGCGATGAGCCGGATCAAACGGTGATCAAGTCTGCATTGACAGTCAGGAAAGTTTTGCTATGTGTTTGGTTGAAAAACACAAAAGTATCGTTCACTACAAGTATAAGCTGCTCCCCTACGGCCAAGCTGCAAATTCGGATCCGGTACTGTCAACAATTGGAACGTCTGAAAGCAGCAATCACCCAGAAGCGGCCGGCTTTTACCAATAAATGAGGAATTACGATCCATCCGTGCAAGGCCAGGCCACACACTAAAACAGTGAGTCGCCAGAAACACCGAGTGTTTGATTGGCAGGTTTTATACATCCACCTTATAGTCCGAACCAGCCATTAAGTGGTTAATACCTGTTTTTATGTATGGCCTCGCCTCAAGAGAAGCTTGTTAAAACCGACTAGTTCCACTTAATTACCAGAGTGGGTCTCAAAATTGTGTTTGAGAGTTGAGTTATGTCGACTAGGTTTTGTTTATATAAAAAACTGATAAGCTGGAATACTCCTTGCGTCAAACTCTACAAGTGGAAGTGAAAATTGGGTTATTTCAATAATTTTCCTGCTGTGTCGACCAAATTTACTAAAATTTGGATTAGTTCCAGTTTTTCTCGTTCTTGTGATGTAGCAGAGTACTTTGCGGAATTTCCGCTCTCTGATAAAGGTAGATCGAGTTTGTTAAATCAACATAGCTCCATATGACATTTAGCCAGTGCTATAGTTACCATTTAAAACATTCGATGGTAAATTTTACCGCCTCATTGATGATCGAAAAATATAAAACTGGCCTCGGATCATGGTTGCTCGACTGAAAATCTATAAGATCCACCAGTGCACAAAAAAATATCAAAAAGTATTTGTATACTCTGAACAGGGTATACAACGAAGTTTGTAACACACAGATGGAAATGTCGAAGACCATATAAAGTATATATATAATTGATCAGCGGGACGAGCTGAGTTCATTTAGACATATCCATTGGTTTGTTCCTTTATATATACGCGAATCGGTGCCTCACTTTTTGATATATCAATCTGATAACTAGCCCCAAGAAGCTGCTCATTTGTCGGAGCCGTCGATATCGGGTCACTGTGGCAGCTGTCATACAAACTGATCGCTCGAAATCAACTTTTTATTTAACAAGATATCTTCACGAAATTTGGCACAGATTATTGCCTAAGGCAACGCCACAATCTCTGAAAAATTTGTTCAGAGCGGATCTCTATATCATATAGCTGCCATGCAACCTGCTCGATCCAAATTAAGATCTTGTATGAATTTTTTTTTTTATTTGACAAAATATCTTCACAAAATTCGGCACAGATTATTGAGAATATAAAAAATGTAACTGTGAAGGGTACTATAGCTAAGCTGAAACCGCGAATAATGTCTTTTTTGGTTTAACATTTTTCAAATCAAACCACTGTGCCATCGACTGTTCTACCCAACCACTCCACTATGATCGATATGCGCTATCCGAGCGCTGTTTTTGCTTCGTGTGCTATGCAACAATGTGTACAACGACGTTGTTATTTTACTTTACTCATTTATTTAAGCCTTCTATGTACATGTTGTTGTTGTTGTTATTATGGCTGTTGTTTCGTAACATTATAGAAATTACATGATTATCCATTGATTTCGAACATCCTTAGGCAAAAGATGTTAAATTACAGAGTTGCGCTCGTGTATTCGTGTACATCCAACAGTCAGTCAGCTAAGTCGCGGCCGCCAAAACGTATTCACGCTTACAAAACTCAAGCTCAACTTCAAAGTGGCACGCCCTCGTACGTCAACCCGCGCCAACCAAGCGGTCACAACGCGTTTGCCCTGCGCGCGCATCATTGCATTCCTTGTTCGCTTTGCCGATATTGTTGTTGTTGTTGCTGTATTGCACGCTTGCGCACTGAATCGTCGTGTTGTCAGTTCTGATGTGTATCTGACAAACGCGCAGCAACACAACAACCAAGCAACAAAAGTCCACGCACGCTTTGCTAACACAAGCGCAGTTCACGTGAGTGGCGTGCAACATCAGGTACATGTATTTATGTATGTGTGTATGTGTTTGAGTCTGCTTATAAGTCGCTTAAGCGAAACTTATTGGATTTGTGCTCCTCCTCACAGGATATGAGCGCGGATTTTGCTCTCATTCACAATTAGATATGTAGAAATCATGCGCCGCTGCCCACACAAGCACGCACATACACACATACACTTACATGAAACATATATACCTACATATGTGTATACCTTGAGCTAAACGCAGGGCCTAATAAATCTGCGTGTGCCTTCGCTTACTTTTGTTTTAAGCTCTTGACGCTTTATTTGTTATGTTTCAATTGTTGCTGTTGTTATTGCTGTTTTTTTTGTTGTTGCCATAATAGTTGCTATGATCCTCGGTTAAGATGACAGCCATGACTGACCTCATAGCGAATTAGTTTCCTAAATTGCTTGATGCCAGGCATAACATTCGCTACAGATTGACTAGTTGCTGGTAGGGTCAAGAGGATACTGGTGACTGCATACGAGTATATCTGTGTGGAAGCGCAGTCAGTCTTCCAGGCAGGTAGGTGGAATGCTTTAAATTGAGCGAAGTTTACGTGAAGTATGGTTTTACTTATCGCTATTCGTATATTTGAGTACACCTGAAGAAAATTTATTCGCTTTTGGTTTGACCAAATGAGATGACCTCTCATCTAAGTTTCTCATTAAGCTTTTAAAGTGTCTCTCATTTATTGTGGAGTTATAGGCACGAAATAGCGGGAGAGATACAGAGGATTAAGTAGAGAAAATAGCGGGAGAGATACAGAGGAGTAAGCAGAGAGAATAGCGGGAGAGATACAGAGATGTAAACAGAGCGAGGGAGAGAAATCCAAAAGCAATTAAACTTATTATTTTTGAGAAAGCCAGAGTGGAAGAAAATTTGTTATCAAATGTTAAAAATGTTATTGAATCGAATGAAAATATTACTACTTTTATAAAACTCTTCTTTGTGAGGTTTTATCTAATCAGAACTTAAGTCGATAGTTTCGGTTCTAAAAATTAACTCTGTTAACTTCGGCTACACTGAAACAATAATACACTTAACACGTGTATTTTTAATAGCACAAAAGGGTATAAAAAGATCTTCATCTTGATTTTGAGCGGTCATTTTGTATCGCAGCTATATACTAAAGTGATTCGATCTGAAAAATTTATTCGTAGATTATACCACTGTCTTGGACAATAATCCATGTTAAATTTCATTAAGATATCTCGTGAACTAAAAAAGTTTTCCATATTACACCATGCATTCGATCGTTAGTTTGTATGACAGCTTTATGATATAATAGTCAGATTTGAACCATTCTTTTGAAGATCATAGCACTGCCTTGAACAACGATCTATGTCATATTTTTAGAAGATACCTTGGCAAATAAAAAAGTTTTCCTTGCAAGGACTTTATTTTGATTGATCAGTTTGTAGCACAGCTATATGTTATAGTGAACCGATATTGACGATTCCCACAGTTTCCTGGGGAAAATAGGCGTGAGCAAAATTTCCGGTCGATATTTCAAAAAATACTTGATAGGAGCTCTGACGTTTTCTTCTGTGTGTTATTAATTTTGAGGCAAGCTTAATTTACCCTGTTCGAAGTGCGAAAATATAAGTACTATTTTTTCAGAGGCCACAATGGGAAGGTAATTACGGAACACCATTCTAGTTATAATAATTATCTATAGATAAGTAAACTTCTATAAGCTGTCTACCCAAAAGCACTGAAAATACCGTTCGTCGCGGCCGAGAGTAAGAGAGAAAGAGAAACAGCGGAACTCTAATATAATGAAAAACGTAAAAGAGTTTCGAAACGATGATGTTTTGTGTCTGTAAATTTATGCCATTAATTCCATGTACATAAATGGTGGACCTCATTCTGATTAGCTTTATTTCTTAATAATTATTTAGTCTATTTTGATTTGGTAACGCATAGAGAGAGAGTGGAAGTGACAAAACGAACACACTACTGATAACAAACTAAATTGGCTGCACTGAAAGACTAAAGTCAAGTTAAATATTTATAGTTTAAGAAGTGGGAGAGGCATATATACCCTTTATCTTTGAGAGAAACCAAAACTGGTGCAAATGAAGTTAAAACTACAGGAGAGAGTGAGAGCAAATAACATAACCTTTAAGAATTTGCGTCTTAGACTAATTTCATATGGTAAAGAAAACTTGTTCGAATCAAGTTAGGAGAGTGACAGAAAGTGTAAAAGAGGGAAAAAGTGCGACAGAAACAAAATTTTTAAGAGCTTATTTATTAAATTATGTTATTGATTTCTTATAACCATAGAAACTGGTGCAAACGATCGAGTTTGATGGTCACCGGAAATTATTCATTAATGGAACTCATCCGGTTGAACAGGAGGAAATGATATGGAATTGCTAGACTGAGGGTTTAATACAAGTATAGGCGTATATGTCACCGATAAGTCAGTAATAAGTAAAATATGTCAAAGAGATATAAATGTACTAAATATATCTGAGTATATAATACCATATATTATGTATGTTGATTAATCAGCTTCAAGTTGCGGTAAGGAGAAGCCTCATCATAAATCACTTTAGCACACATATTTTCTGTTGAAGCAGACACATGCTTTCGCACACTCAACACTCAGCGGGTGTTCACTAACTACTCACTACTGACCGATTTACATAAAGTTGTGCCACTTTTTGTTGCATTTCCCATATCTGCTATATACGAGTATGTATTTGCTGATTATGTTATTACTGACCGTTAATGTGTTTTGCGTTTTACAGCCACTTTTATCCACTTATACTCATATTATAGCAGTTTGTACACTTTTACGAAGGTAAAATTTTAAAATAATTTTTTTTACGCTTTTGAGCTAAAGATTTTCACTTATAAAATTTTTTTTCATATTCTCAGCAAATTTGTTTAAACTTATATATTTTTGAACACGTTTGTTAATGTTTTTTTTTAGGTTAGATTAGGTTAGGTTAGATCGCATACTTTCTTTCGTGCCAATTTCATATATATGAATTCAATAAGTCTGAGTAGGGGTCCGGTTTGCATTCAAGCAAAGAAGTTAGATGTTTCATAAGTCCGATCTGAGTTAAAGATGAGGTTAGATTGAATAAAACCAATGGCAACGTATATTAGCTTGCATTCAGTAAACAGGCTAACATACCGGGAACCACGAATATTAACTCCTTGGATAGCTAGAAACCCTGGTCCGTTGTGACGCCTGGAACTCTTTAGTATGGAAAAAAAAAGTCTGTCGCATAACGAGAAAGCGCCTTAAGCCTGCCATAAATTTGTTAAGGCGGCTAATATCATTTTTCGCTAACTCTGCTGGTTCTCCGAAGGTATGACTACCAAGATGTGTCAACCTCAATATTACAAAAGCTGGACGGTGGAGAAGACAGTATCTAGATTTTCCTACATAAAATGGCAATGTAATTATGATGATAAGAAAGCGCCATAATTTTTGAACTTTATGAACAAATAGTGAAGTTTATTCTTTAGTTTCAAGTGCTGTTCAATACATAAATGAACTTAATAATTTAAAGTTATACTATGAAGATTATTTTTATACTATCCTATTTTAACGCAAAAATCTCGGAGAAAGTATAAATTAGTTTGTGAAAAAACGACCGCCACTAAGTTCCAGACAGCTATTAGGAATACAATTTTTAATAAGCTGCCTTTAGCCTGCTAACTCTCTCACTCCAACAGTTAGTTATTAGTCAGGCCCAACTTTAAAATAAGCGGAAATCATATTTTCTCCAGTTTTATTTTTACATATTTTTGCTACTTCTTAATGCCAGATCACAAAGCTTAACAAAAATTTTCACGTTGCTCACTTAATACAACAAAATTTGAGCTTATCTATAATGAGACCATAAAATTTTGCATACCTAACTATCTTCTCTCGCAACAAACCTGAAAAGTCAACATTTAGATTAGTACACATATCTGAAATCATCACCAAAGTACACTGTAGAGATCAAACCAGTCCTTCAAAACTACCTAGGGGCAATATCGTGTCAACTGAAATGTTCGCTTAGCACTCAGCACAAAAATTGATAGCTTACTCAGCTTGGAAAAATCGAAAACAAAACTTCCATGTATAAATTGAAATTGAAACTCGGCCGTTTGAGATTGCTGATTTGTCGGGTCGAAAATTAAGGATATGTCTGACCTTTTGACGGATATAAATTCATTTTCTAGTAAGAATTCTTTGTTGAACCAATACTACACGCAAAAGTATGAGTTGAGTTTTTAGCGGAGATTAAAAAGTGATAAAAATATTGGTGACAACTGTTTACTGTGAAAACTACGTTGTCTCGTGAGGTCATGAGTGAAAGGAGTGACATTTTTTAACATTGCTTTGACAGTTTGTCAATTGTAATTTTGTCTCTGTTATTCATGGCATATGCCATCCGATCAAATTTCGCTCGGACTAGTTCATTTAAACTGCTCGTGTAAACCGAATCGACAAACTATGGTTATAAGAATTTTTACAATGAAAAAAAATTAACAACGAGTTTATGACGATAACACCGAAGAAGTTAATGAAACAAAAACATCGAAAAAAAATTAAGAAAAGAGAGCTTGAGAGATAACAAAGGGTCTCAACAACTCTTATGGATCGGCTCAAAACATTTTGTTTGATGTTTTGGGTATGAAGCGTTGTAATGCTAGATTCTGACCTAAAAACCTGAATCTTTTGCAAAAACGACTTCGAGTACTGGTCACAAAAGAGATTATTAATGTAGCTGAGAACCCTATATTCGTCATTACTGGTGACGAGACGAATAGCGTTTTAAAACTGAGCCAAAACCGATAGACTAAAAATCGCTGAGGCATTGAGGTCATGCCAACCGAGGCCTTTAACAATTGGATAAAGCGTTGGCATGCTTGTGTGGCAAAGGAGCCTATTTTAAAGTCGACAATAAAAAATTTTATAGCAATACGTGAAAATCTTGTATTTTTTCTCAGCAAGTGTCAAATTTTATTGTTAAATGATATGGGGATATTTTTATTTCTAGACTATTTTCTATAGAGCAAGGATATACGACATAATGGAAGTTACTTTTACTCGGATGCCATAATAGATTTTTATAAGAAATGCCTATTATTAATTAATATTTCATGTTTTTAAAGTTTTCTTAAACTGGTTGAGAATTGCAAATGTACGCATAACCCCACGAACGAAATAATAAATATTTGCATGCAGTCAAAAATTATTTTTGTTAGAGCAATAATTTCGAATTTTCCATAAATTATTTGCAGTGTACCTTTAGCATCACTTTTTTGAATCCGATCGCCACTTTGATTAATCGCCTCTAAATCGTTAATAGCCGCAAGGTAATCCCTGCTAAAATACGAGTATAGTTGTATTATATACAACTGGTAGTGTATGTGTGTGTTGCTACAAAGCGCTTGACCATGAAGTTGCAACCTTCGCACAAAGGCGAAGCGCAATTTTCAGCCGACAGACTGAGGGATGACTTAAGCGCTGAGTGAAGCGTATGAGCAATGTGGGTGCGGTTGGTTATCTGTTACCCAAGAAGATTGTTTAGAATTTGAATTTCTATACAAATAAACATAAGTGCATGCATACATACATAAATCACCAACAAACAGTAATTTGTATGCTGCCAATGCAAAACAAGAACAAATGAAAAAAAATAACAACAATTTTCGTTAATCTAAGTTATATTGTTGTTGTTACTGCCGCTGTCAGTTCCCACAACTCAATACAGCATTGCCACGTTGCCCCACTTTCCACGTCAACGCGATGTGCGTGCATTGACAGCAGGCAAATTGACTTTTTGCTCGATTCACACCTTGCGTCCCTCTCGTACTCCCCCTCTGCCATCACTTAAAAATAGCACTCACAATGTCAGCGCACGAACGCTGCTTTGTTGCATGCAACACTTTGCTGCATTACTGCTTATCAATAATCATGAAATGCTGTAGCAATGCCACGAAAAATGACAACAACAAGAAAAGCAATGCTTCACAATATCGCAACATGACCGTTGACAATATGTAGTGGCGCGCGCGCGCGGTAGCAACAATGTCAGCGCCGACGAACACGCAAGCCACAGTAGCGTCGATTTTGATTTGTGGCACGGCAACACGCCGCGCGCTGCACGACGCTGCTTAATACTGTTTGTTAAATAACATTGTACAACATAGTGTAAAGAAGCGAAAGCGCACACGCAGCCAAAGCGCTCGGACAGTCCATGCGCACGTTCAAGCAATATCCTTTAGCATAAAAATAAATTAAAATATTTCCAAAAATCTCCAACGTGCGCAGGCGCAGTGGGGTTATGTGTGCGCGCGCTTGCTTTGCCCAAGCATATAAACGCAGTTTGTGGTATTTTTTTTTTACTCAGGTGGCACCATCGCACCGTTGCGCGTCCCTCGTGCCTGCTTTCACATCGATAAATTATTCATTTCTGCTTTTATACCAGCAATTTTTCATTATTTATTCCTTCATTTCGCAGCGCCTGTTGCATATTTCACTCGGTCGTGTATAAGCGCTGACTTGCGCATTGCGGCAAGCGGTCCGTTACTTGCAAGTGCTGATGGACTTCGACGACAGTGTGGCATTCTCGGAGAATTGTTTTCTCCTACTTCTACTCCTTCCACTTCAGTTGGGCAAACAAATGTCTTGCGCCGCACTACACCCGCTATACGCGCCATGCACCGCGCGTCACCGCCACAGTGTCACGATGAGCGTCGCGTCGCGTTGCAATATATCGTGTGCGTGATTTAATGCCGCCACAGCGCATGGCGTACCATCAGCATTGGCATACCTTGTCTGTGACAAACAACGCCAGGACAAATTCAATGACAATGCCGAGCAAACGAGTCACACCGTTTATCTTTTCGGCCGCCTCGCATTGCCAAAGCCGCAGTCATTACTTAACTTAAGCGTTCAGCGCTTGAGTGGGAGCGCGCAAGGCATGGCAAAAGAGTAAGTGCAGCTATATTTATGTCTTCTTCTTCTACTTATTGCTGGTTTGTACTTTGCATAAACAGTCGGCACTCAGCGTTCACTCATATGCAACTAAGTACTAAATTCTATGGTGTAAGGTTAAGTGCAGCGCGCGCACAGAAATACTCGAGCATTTTGCGCATTGCGCTTTCCCCACGTTGCTTTGTGGCATTTGTTGCTAGTCATCGCAATAAATTGGATCATTTCAGCAAATTGTTAAACACTCATCACTCACTACACTTAAGACGAGCTTCTACGGCAAGAAAACGTATCGAACGTAATTTAATATGTGAACTGAAATGCAAATACTGCAGAAGCTTTTAGAATAAGTTATGGTAAGTCGTCTTGGATATTCATATGTATAAGAAATGAAGTTTTTTGTCCGAGTTGCAGAAATCCGTCTTTCAAATAAAGTTTAGTTTTAATTTACTAATATAATTTTCAATAAATAGAGTGCAGCTGTCAATTGTCAATTATTAATGTCAGAATTTGACAGGACATTGTCAACTGTCAACTGTCAACGGTCAGCTGTTAACATCATAATTTGCACGGACATTGTCATTTAGCTTTAATTTGACAGCAATTATAAACAAAAGGCTTGGCAGAGTCGGGAAAATGGAACCTAAGAAACTCATTTCTTATGAAGAAACTACTGATTTTCAAACTCTGCCACATTTCTTTCTTCAATTAAAAATATGTGTTTTCTTGAACTCAGTTATTCGTTCGGAATTGGTCGCTGAAATAAAATATATTATATTAAGCATTAGTGAGCGGGCTTACTTCAGACGGCTGGGGATTTAGTCATCTCAACGGAACGCTTAATTAAAATTTGGATATAAAATGGTGATTCGCGCTCTGAGTTCCTGTTTAGTCATACTAGGTCTTAGCCAATGGAGGCAGAATGAGGTCTTCAAGTGGAAAAAATCACATCATAAATTATTATGGGCCAATTTCCGCACATAAAGAGCTGTCTCTGTTTTGTCATACTTTCAGTGATGAAAGGGTTGTATATGGTATAGTTACGCACTACCACAGGACCTGAGGAGAGTCTTTACTGTCCCACTTTTAAGGAGAAACTGCTCCTTAATCGCGGTTGCCCTCGGGCGGTTTTATTAAATATTCGAATATAAATATATTTTTGAGGTTAGCTGAAGGGATAGAGGTAGATATTTCTATATTTGGCAAGCTTTGACATTTTACGATTTTCAACTACTCTATCGATTACAGAAGGCATGCACTAAGCGATACTTGGAGCTAATAAATTATTGAAATTTTGAAGGAATTTTACAGTTATAACTACGGCCTAGGTAATGTTGTGTTTTTCTTTTTTTTTTGAGAAGTTTTTTTGATAAAAGTGACTTCTATGCGGGAAAAAACGAAGCTTCGCAGGCATTTATGATTACAAATTAAATTCATCAGCTGTTTGGGACAGACTCGTAGGAACAATTCCGAAACTAAGAGAAGTTGTTTTAGGGTTTCGAATATAGAATGATACAGTATTTCAGAAGTTAATAAAATTTCTCGAATCATGGATATTTGATTTAACAGATGTTTTAACTGTTTTGAAACTACTCAAAAAATAAATTATGTTGAATTTTTCTATGTATTTGTACAATGAAGAAAGTATATTGAGCTTGCCACGAAGTGTGTAACTCCCATGGAAACATCAGTATATATATAACTGATCAGTGTGACGGTTGTTGATTTAGACATGGATATGTCCATATTCATATCTAATCCCCACTTGGGTGGTAAGTATTAAGTTTGTCGCATTGAAGTCATCTAACGGTAGGCACAGGACATTGGCGCTGAAAAGAGGTGGTTAGAGTCATGCGGCGACTCATTACACGCAGAACATATATTTGATATGTTCAGGGTCAATTCTGTATAAGTACGAGTTTAATCTGAAGCAGTAATCAAAACAAAGTTGCGCAAGAGTCATTCTCTAGCGGCTTAACTCCAAGTACGCCATTCACTGGGAGGGAGTCGGTAAAGGTGTTAATGGATCCACTGTGAATCGTGGTCAGTGTGTGTTTCTTAAGTTTATTAAGCCCGTAGTCTGGTCAGCGTACTGTTTAATGTCGTCGACGTAATCAAGGAGTATACGTCTGTCTATATACACACAAACTAGTCCTTCAGTTTTTGAGATATCGATCCGAGTTTTCGCACACATCCTTTCCTCCCCAAGAAGCAGCTCAGTTGTGGAAACTGCCAATATCGCACCAATATAGGATATAGCTGCCACACAAACTGATCGATAAAAATCGAAAATTGTATGGACATTATTTTTATTTGACAAATTATCTTCACGAAATTGGGCATAGCGTATTATTCAAGGCAAAGCTATAATTTCCGTAGAAAATTTTTATATCGGGCCACTATAGCATATAGCTGACATACAAACTGATCGCTCAAAATTAAGTCCTTGTATGGAAAACTTTGTATTTGACTAGATATCTTCACGAAATTTGGCATGCATTTTTATCCAAGGCAATGCTACAATCTCCGCACATATTGCTTAGATCGGACAACTATAGCATATATGTAGATGCCAGATAAAGGTCGTTTTGTACTCTTTGGTGCTATAGAAAATGCATTTGTGGAGGGTAAAGTAGGTTTAGTGCAGTCAAAGTTAACGTATTTTCTTGTTTTCACATAAAAAATCTTTCATATTATTTTTATTTTTTTTAGTTTGAATAAATCGCATTCAAACTGCAAGGCACTGTGAAGCACTTCACTTTACAACATATTTTAAACTTTCTGAGCTGTGTTTTAGGCACATTGCATTAATAATATTTATTTCTGCACATTTGCATCGTAGTAATTTTACTTCTTTTACTTTGCATCTTTTCAATAAATTTGTTGACTCAGCTTTGGTACCACGATTTAACTAAAACCACTTCCACGTTATTAAAAACAAAAAAAAAAAATATAAAAAAACAAAAAATTTAACGCTTATAAGCATTAATAGAACACATCAATATAGTATTTACACGCTTTCAGACATACATAGATTTGTTGCCATTAAACAAGTGTCACGCCGAAGCACGCGAACGTCACCAAATAGAACAGCAAAATATATAGCTCAACTGTAAACAGAATATAAACAATTACGTATCACAAACACATTAGTAAATAAATAAACGCGTGAATGAAAAGTCAGCGCTGCGCATGCGTGCGAACGATTGCGCCGATCCCGATTGAGTGTGCGACTCGTTGGCCAAAAGTTTACATGCAACCTGCAAAAGAGCAACAACGGCTCTGTGTATGTGTGGTAGTCGGTGAGTACGGTCGAAATACAATTGTGGAAAATGGGTAAAAAATAAAATTGGCTTTTGCACAGGTGTGTTGGGCGAAATCTTCGTTGGAGGGTTAAGTGTTGCGATCAATGATTTGAGGAATGTTGCAAAACGTCTTTTATATGGTAACTAAATTGGTAAAATAGTTTAGATTGATCTCTCTGTGAGGTCAATTATTTCCTGTACAAACATGTTTGTTGTTTCTACTGGCAGTTCGGTTCTAAACTAAAGCATTTCGAGATTTTTAAAAACAATCAGCGAGGCTTGTGCTGTCATACCAGATTTAGATCGAAAGCCATCAGGGACTACAATGCTCATTGATGAAGAAACTCCAAATGGCAAAACCTAACTGTTTAGCTTAGATCAATCCATTGCGACCGAAATTTTCTTAAATCCAATAGATCGCTTTCCAGTACTTTAGGTATTTTATTGAAAAATAAAAAGTTTTCAAGATGCGAGTTTTCTTCACAATCTGCACTTTTACTTTGATATAGTAAAGAGAATTGTATATAATTTTTACATATTTCTGAGGCTTAATTATATATTTTCTCTAATCAAAACACAAAAAATTTAGATTTTTTGCCACAAAATTTTTTTTCTAACATTGTAAGCTTTTGCCTAGGATAAAATATCTCTGTTTTCGCTGTATTCAAGATAAAAGCTTGCAATGCCTAAAGGGCTAGTCTGAAAATCTATTTTTTTTCATATTTCGATAGGTTATTTTTTTTTCATATTATCTTTAATACTTTGAGTTACAGCCTTCTAAAGTGTCGTCGCTCAGTTCAATCGACTCCATCAGTTTATCTTTTACACGTTTTTCTCAAAACTAGATTTTTAAATTTGCTTGAGTGACAATGGATCCGATCACTTATAATTTTTTTTTTTCAAAAATTCAACCTTTTTTCTTTAAAGGACGTCATTTTGCCAAATATAGTTTTTTTTGAACGTATTTCACTGCATGAACACTATTTTCAGTAGATAAATCTTTTGAAGTTGGAAAAATATTGAATTTTAAAAAAAAACAATTTTACAATTGATACAATAGTTTTTTTTTAACTCAAAAATCGAATTTTTTTATGCACTAGGTGTGAGACGTAGTGCACGGTTAAATGGCATGATGGCATTGTAATATATATACATATTGTACTATATATATTGTATATACATTTTATAACCTCACACCACGGCTACGTTTCCACACGACGCAGCAAAAAATATAATCTAACCTTACTTATTTTCAAACAACTATTACATAAAAAATCTTCTTTTAACTTACCAGATTATTTTGGTTTCCTTCATATCACCTTTTATTTCTTATTTTTATCATTTATAAGTATATCGCACGTTTCCCCTCCCACATACTTGATATTTCATTTCCCACGCCTCCTGTATGAAGTCCTCGCTGATAATGTTCGCTGAGCTGCAATGAAAGATCAGTATTAATTACTAAAAATTTGCACTGTTGCAGAGCATACAAACACACACATACCTAATATATCAATCATCAGCGCTAGCACGTAAACTTGACGATTTGCTGTGCCACAACACGTCATCACAATTGTTTACAGCTTGACTGCAAGTGACAACATTAAAGCATAATGCTATACAAACACATATTAACACATATACCCAAAGAATTGCACATGTATATAGATCGCACGCACTCGCGTTACTCTCATCCATGTATTCGCACATTGCGATGCGTAACAGCAAGATGCCACAGCTGATGCTTTGATTTCTTGTAGTGCCAGTTAGACTGTCAGATAGCAGCTATGCTACTTGTTTGCTCCATAAACATGATCATGTGTGAAGCATTTTAATCGAATTATAATTGAATAACCTTAAATGGTTGTGCAGCATACAACGTGCGTTGCATTTAATTGCAACTTGTTCTTTACTCATGCTGTGGCGGGGCACTTGTTGCAGCATCTGTCATTGTTTTGCTTTTCCATGAACACTGATATGTTGGATAGATAACTGTGCTGTTACGCGCCCACTCCTGTACTATATCGGTTTTGTACGTCGGCTACTCTACAAATATATATATGTATGTATGTACATATGCTGCAGATTGTTGCTGCGTGAGCGCAATTAACTGAATCACCGTTGCAGCATTCCTACGACCAAGCCAAATGATATGAGCTGATATGAATGGGCGTGAAAAACGTTTTATGGTTTATTGATGCGCGCAGTCAACTGCATATATAGATATGCACGTTGCATTTACGTGCTTACTTCTGTTTCGTTTACCAGCCACTTGCCACAATATAAACGAGCTCATAACTTTATAGGATGCGTATTGAAGAAATGTTTGTAGAACACACACAGTTTCATGGAATTGGTTGCAAGAATTTTAAGGCATTTATGTTGCAATTCACTGAGTTTCCGGCTGCTAACGGTAAACGCTGTGCACAAATAACTGTCGCGCCAAAAAATATGTTTATTTCATTTTAAATGTCAACTCGAAGCGACACCTGTTGTCAAAACTTATTATATACATACATATACACATATATAACTGTTTATGTGCTGCCACATATTTTTTTTTTTGAGAATTTATTCTAAAGACTTATTGCTTTTGTGTTCAGTTTGTTTATTCTTAGTTACAAAAACCAACCGAAAGTTATTCAGTAATCTTTTTTATATTTCTATAAACTCGTAGAAAATATAATATATATTCAATTTTGATTGTTGACACCTAGATCTTTTTGCGAATCAACGAAATTGCAATAATTCAACGGGCGTGCCATCTAGCGACTGTTGCTTTAAAATTTAATTATTTTTTAACGCATACACCTTTTTCCTTGATTTTTTATTAATATTTAATCGAATAAAATTATAATTAATTTATTGATAAATATTTACAGATTTTTAAATATATAAGATATGCAGTTAACAATTTATATAAGAAATTAAATTTAAACATCGTAAAGCTGCCGTGTGTGAGCACGCTGTAATATTTCGTGCAAATAATTGCAACCCTACGTTTTGTGCAAACCCTTTTGTATTGTTTTTCTCGTAATATTTGCCGTATCAAAGTGCCGCGTTAATTTTTTTTATTTATTTCTAATAAGTTCACCGAGCAAAAACCTTCACAGTAGCTTATGACTTTAAAACGCATCGAAGCAGCTTGTTGATTACTTGTATAATACAGTGTGAGGCATATAATTATTTGCAACAATGGTGGATCTCGAAATGGTAGCTGCGCCAGCAGAGACTGTTGTAGTGGACAGCAGCACTGGACTCTGCCGCCTATGTTTGCGTCACGATAAAACAATTGTGAATATATTTGAGGAAGTACCAACACCAGCAGAGGAAAAGTCGTCGCCTGGGACTGAAACGCCCCCGAACAAAATTAATATGGTTGAGCGCTTATTTGACTTATTGGGTGTAAAGGTTTGATATAAAAAATACGTTTCGTATACAGCACATTAATAAATTGGCTTTTTCAACTAGTTTCAACACTCAACGGCCTTGCCGAGTCACATCTGTCAAAGATGTTTTGCCATGGTAGAGGCGTTTACTAATTTCCGTGAAAATGTACAGAGATGTGAGACTGAATTGCAGCGTTGGTTGGCAGAAAACTACAAAAGCGCAACAAACGAGGATGAACAACGACCAGGCCTCAATGGTAATCCGGGCAATTTCGAACCCGAAGACGATTGCGTAATTACAGAGATTGATCCCAACCAGGATTATGAAAGTTCAGAAGATGAATTTTCTATGGAATCTGATTCGGAAACTGAAGAGCACACGCCCTCTGCGACGCAAACTTCAATTATTGCTGAATCTAATTTAGCGCAGCATGATTTTAATAATTCCGCAGTGGCGGCTAAGTCAGCAGCTGATTTACATAATGCTGAAAATTCACAAACTGCAACGGATGTGTCTTCCTCCTTTGCTGCTCTACCAGCCAACGACTCGTTTATTGGTGGCGAGGTAGTGATCAAAAACACATATCTTTGTCAGTATTGCGACATGGCATTTACAACACAAGCTGAATGTCAAGAACACGAGTCACAACACGACAGTGCAGCGCCATATGTCTGCAGCTTTTGTTCACAACGTACATCCAGTCGCCAAAATTTGATTTATCACATCAAAGAACTACACGATCCGGAACGACCGTATGTTTGCGCATTTTGCAAAAAAGGTTTCTGTCGACGTTCCGATCTGAAGAAGCATACAATTGTGCACACCGGTGTGCGTCCATTCTCATGTCCCGTCTGTGCAAAGAGTTTCTCACGCAACACTAATTTGACGAAACATATACGCATACACAGTAGCGTAAAGCCACATGTATGCACGCGCTGCCCACGTTCCTTCTCCAGCGCACCCGAATTATTGCGTCACATACGCTCGCATACAAATTCGAAACCATTCCAGTGCAGTCGCTGTCCAAGCGCTTTCGCGCGTAAGGATAAACTACATTTGCACGAACAGACGCACTACCGGCGTGATGCCGAATTTTTACACCAACAGAATAGTGGTGCTGGTGCGCTAAAAACAGAAGATGGTAACAACAGTATGGGACAGACAGAAAACTTGGTAGTGTCACTCAATCCGTATGGTGACGCCGACAACGCGTCGTCACAGCCAAATATGTCATCACCGCAAGATCAGTATCGTCAGCATAGCATACTGGCAGCGCAGTTGCAACAACGACCGTCAATGCCGAAGCCGCCACCGCCGCACAAGCCATCACATTCACGCTCCTTCACCTGCACGATTTGCCAGAAGACATTTACACGTGAACGCGATTTGCAACGCCACCAGGCGCTACATCTGGACACGCTATTTACGTGCAAGCAGTGTGGCACCGGCTTTAATCGACGCGAAAAACTCGCGCGTCACGAATTGGAATTCCATGCACCACAATATCCCTGTGACGTTTGTCGCATGCAATTCTCTAAACACGATGAATATGAAAGACACATGAAAATGCATGAATTGCAACAGACTGCGACTATTGCCACACAGGCAGCTATTAGTGCGGCAACGGGTGTGACCGGCGCGTCGTCAGGTAATATTTTGGGTTTAGCTGGCTCTGCCAACACTGCCGGTGCCTTGAATTTGGTGACAACTGCAGCTAGCCCTGCCGGTAGCACGCATCAAACCACTTCCGCATCTAAAGATTTGTCAGGCACGCAGCAACGACCCACCGCTGCCGATATGTCTTTCTACAGCCAATTGGTGCCTACCATGAATCTTGGTTTCTACAGCGAAACGCGCCCTGAAGATCGCAATGGCATATAGGCAAGTGGTTCGTAGCGTCGCTACACAACGCATTTACATACTTACAACTTCATAGGCAGTACGTTGAGCCGTTAAATATAATAATTAGACATAGACAACTTATATGCGCGGATATTACTAAACACAATCTACATTTAATTTATACATAAATGTGTATGTTTCTACTGACATATATACATTGGATACATATACATATGAACATGAAATAAATAACTCAAAATGCCATAAAATCGGTGCAAATCAAAATATATTCACATACTAACATTATTCACAATCAACTCACGTCAGTAAATCATTTGTCAGTAAACCATTTAGCAAAATTAGCATCTTGACACAGAAACCTCTTGATTTGACGGGTGAGTACAATTTAACTGATTTTTTTTAAATTATATTGGTTGTATTAGGTATCGCCGAAATTCGTCGCAAGTAATTATAATAACTATTTTACGTACGAAACAGGGGCAATCAAAACTAATTCGACTAATGTTTTTATAGTACAAATACAAATATAAATATGTGTATCATCTGTGCAATTTCCTTGCTGTTGAGCGTTACTTCACAGAGTTGTTGATATTTGTTTAATTTTTTTTTTAAATAATATATGTCCTTATATCAAATATATACAACGCATTATCTTATTTTTGTATATTATTCAAAAAAAAAAACACCATTTATATAATTTCTTTATTACAATTAAAAGTAAACGGTACGATTTGCTCACCTTCGTAAGGTTAAACTGAAACTTGGCTAAACAACAAAATACACGGAAACCAGCACAGTGTGTCTCTGCTAAATATCAAACGCAGGGTGTGTTTGTTTACATGTTTATTATTTATTATATTGTATAGCTGATTTATAATATATTTGTTCGCTTTGTTTTCATGAGTTTTTAAAAGTATTGGTTTTTAAGTAAGATAATGTGATAATTATGAAACTGAGCTTCTAGTAAGCATAAGTATATAATTGTTTTTGCACTAAGGAATGCGATACAAGGCCATGAGGTGGCCCTTGCAAAACCTTTTGATCATGTGTATACATGTAACCCATTTACTAAAATAAGTTGGATATTGCACGTAAGTACATATATCGTAAGGTGATTATAATTCGATTTCAGTTAAAATTACTGACTCCTCATCAAAAATTTTTACATTTGCTTAAACTCTTGGCCGTATTTTTGTGCTTTGACTGACTGAGATGAAGCGCTCGGATTTTGTGACGTTGGGTCTTTTAATGGTTGGAAGAGCCGTCAATTTACATCGCTCAAATTGTTTCGCTTCGAGTAGTTTGCTGATAATGAGAAGGGTATTCAGCTTTGTAGCTGGCGTCTATCGGGTCGTAAACATTGTCGATCTGAGTTTGAGCGTATTCTAAAAGTTCTTTGATTCCCGGTAAAAGAGGGTATGCTCTCATTGAACTGAGTGATAGAATATGAATGTCAACGTTATCTCACAGACGTGCTAATCGATGCACATTGTACCTATGGTATTCTATCGGCAAAAAAGCTAATCCCATTTTATCTACTATTGAAATATCGTATATTTTTATCATAGTGGTTGATTTCATTGTGGTCGATTTCATTGTAGTAGATTTCATTATGGTAGCTTTAATTGTGGTAGGTTTCATTGTGGTAGATTTCATGGCCACAGACTTTATTGTGGTAGATTTTATCGTGGTAGATTTCATCGTGGTAGATTTGATTTTGTTGGACTTGAGGCTACCTAAAAAGCTTTAAAGATACAAACCCTTATTTGGTAGAGGGAAGTTTTGCTTAAAGCTCATATATTAGATAAATTTAGATGATTCAGCAAAGCTATTTTTCATATCTGAAGCTTTACAAAACTTTAGTACAAGATATTTGGAAGATAAATATAAAGATAAATGGCAAAGCCATTTTCTTTACATGAAGGGGTAATAGTAAGGGGTAATACTAAGGGGAAATATTTAACATTTCTTCTGCAGAATCCTGTTTGGAAAAAAGTAACGGTGAACTGAAATATTTTGGTTTTTCCTACGGCTTTAGGTATGCAGACTCTACGATTTGATAACTGAAATTCCTCATAAGTAGAGCTATTTTACCTTTTAAAATTCGGGTTTATTAAGTAGTTCCATCGTAAATATATCTCACGAGTGAATTGCTCTGGAGATTCGGTTATTTTGATGTCTGGTGTCGATCCGGAATGGCTTAGGACGATGGTTGATTCATTTAAGAACCAATGCTTTACTTTTTGCCATTCAAAACTCCAATTCCTCCTTCGTGTTTGCATCTACAGCGCTTATGCATTACCTTCTGCTTTTATAAATAACCCATCACCCCTTTAAAAAATTTGTCGTAAGTGCACATAAGCCTTTGGGTATCTGTTTGTAGCGCTCTGTTCTAATGGTATCTTTGGTTACGTGTTTTCTCTACTTCATTGGCTTACCTTTTTAATCCTAATGACTTCCAAAAGCAATTTTTGGTTTGTGTGTTAAATAAATTAAGTGGAAAATTGTAATTCCACACACAAACGCGGAGGAAGTCTGAAATGACTGTTCTGAGGGAATATGTAGCTGTGCTCACTTTTATGGTTACTTGGAGTTAGTAATTGTGGCACACTTAAGCAACTGTTGATCCACCAGCAAGTGCTTTTATGTAGGCTTAATGTGTTTAGCTACAATTTTTAGGGGTGAATGTGTGTTCAAGGGTGAGCGGACTGTTCTTGACTTATAGTGTTTTTTAGTATTTTGGGAGTCAATAGATTTGGAGTCTATAGATTTTGTTATAAGCCGGTATGGTAAATTTCAATTTCGGGATCCAATTTCGAGATCCCGAAAATTTTCGGATCTACTCGAGATATTATTGTATATAATGATAATCTTAAACAAAACAGTTCGAACAATTTAATTTGGTTAGTTGAGGTGTGAGTTTGGTATAGTTGGGGTAAATATTATTGCGCGGACTTAGGAATTCTAATAATATTTCGGGATCACGACAACAATATTTATAATACACAATAATATAGAGCGTTTGCTTATAAAATTGTGGAAACTGTATCAGGTTTTAAATAACGATTTATCAAGCGTTTTGGAATTGGTATATCGTTTCGGAAACTCGAAAATATTTTTAAAGTTTTATTAAACAACTTAGTAATATTTCGCGTCTGCGACAATATTATTTTCTATTATAGTATGCTTGTTTGTAAAGCTGTGAAAAATTAAGCATCTTTCAGATTACGGGATTTGTTTAGTGTTTCGGGATGCCGAAAATATATTTGAGAATTTATTAAATGATTTGGTGACATTTCGGTATTGCCACCACAGTATAAATCTATTTATTTTTATAGCATTTTTTTAAGAGTTGAAAAAAATTTAGAATATTTCATATTTCGGCATATCGCAAATATTTTTGAAAATTTATTAAAAGACTGGTTAACGTTTGGGGACTGCAACATTACTATACATATATTTGTCATTATAGTATATTTTGTTTATAGAGTTGAATTTTTTATGCTTAAAATTTCGGGATTGGTGCAGTGTTTCGGGATCCCGAAATTCTTTTTTAAAATTTACGAATTTAAATTTCGTAGATTTGGCAGAAATTTAGCTTAATTTAGATTTCGCAATTGGTGTACTCTTACGGGATCTCGAAAATGTTTTTGTAAATTTACTAAAAAAATTATTATTTTTGTATGAATTTCTATACATTTTTCGTACATACTTCGTTTTGGTCCACAAAATTTCGATACCCTGATTAAATGTTACGAGATACCAATCACAGTTTTTTTTTTGTAAATAATGAAATTTAATATAAAATGTTTTAAAATTTTAATTTTTTTTTTAAATACTTTCTGAACATAAATATATTTTCTACGCCTTATAACCGTTAGCAATTTGCCAAAAATTATTGTATGTTTTTGATTTGCTAACTATTCATGCATGTATTGGCGCTTATTGCAAGCACTAACACTAACATAGCCGCCGTTATTGCCTTGCATTGACCATGTCAGTTGCATTTGGCATTAAAGTTCGATATAAAGACTATCTAAAATTGCGTAATTTGCATTTGGCATGCTTCAAGTATTGCGTATTGAAGATGCGGCCTTTCAAGGCTATCCGAAAGCTAACGATTTACATAACTGTATAACTGTATAACTGTTTGTGTGTGCATCACTGCCTTCAGCACGCTTAGTTACACGCTACACTACAGCCGGCGCACTGGTGTAAAAGTGAATTTTTTATAGCGCCACCCTTGCATGGGCACACTGTAGTGCTCAGAAACTTTTCCACTCGAACTTCGTGCGCATTCGTTTGTTCGTTTGCGATTTCAATTACATTGGCACAGGCAGCCAATTTCACTAAACTTTACTGGCGACTAAACAAGTTTGTAGCTTTGTGTTTATACAATTTTTCTATAATTTTTTTTTTTTTTTTGTTTGCTTGCAAGCGCATCCTTTCGAATCTTTCGTGTGCCCACTAGCGCTACATTCGTGCGCTCCAACCACTCTTTTACCCGCTCCACTCAGCGCCGCTACTTAAACAATATTCTCTACACAGACAACTTTTGTGCCGCATGCAATGGACGCCTTTCCAATTTTTGAACTTTCCATGCAAATCTAAAGAAAAAAAAAAAACAACAACAGTAACGCGGAAAGCGTAAAAAAGTGAATATTTTATTAGCAACAATAACAATACAGCAACGCGCGCACGTCGCGCTTGTAAATGGTAAAAAAATGCCAACGCTGGTAATTTCAGACTTCCGGCAAATCTTTATGCCTGTAATCCCACGTATTACAACGCGCGCCTCCGCCCCGCCCTAGAGATTGCCACCGCAAATGCGATTCTGACAGCGCCACAGCGCCACACGAACTATGAAAGCCGCCTTGCCGTCTTCTTGTAGAGTTACTTTCGCGCGCGCAGAAAAAAAACGCAGAGTTTAAAGTTCTTTTTTCACAACTTCAGCTTGACGTTGCAAACGAGCAAAGCGTAAATAGAAAAGCGCCAATACCTAGAAGACAGGATGAAGCTGTGTGCGTCGGAGTAGCGCGCCATGAAACGCGTGGCATACGGCGCGGCGCGGCGCGTTCGCTTGTCGCCTCGTTGTCGTTGCTTGCTAGTTGAGTATTTGGCAGGTGTGGCGAAGGTGGAAAAAAATTGCAAAAACAAAAACAAAAAATTTAGAAATAAAAAACTTACAACAACAAAAAATCATCAACAACAAGCTTTGCCTGCATGTTGGTGTGGCCATCGTGCGGTCTTGTCTATACAGACTGGTCAGTCGGCTACCTTGTTGTCCTGTCAGCGCCACCAGACAGCCATGCGCCGGGGCAGTAACTGCATATCACCACGTTTGACTGTTGTCTGTTCACGTTTTGTTTTAATTTAATTTCCGTACAGCAATTTTTTGTTTGTTTCTTATATATTTTCGTTATTTTCTTGTTTGCAACTGTTGTGTCTAAGTTGCCGTTATTTCTATATTATAGCAATTTCTCATTTTTAAATACAAAAGCATTTGTTATTTATTTTATTTTGCGGTCGAATGTGCACGTTAAATAGAAGCTGCGGTCTAACCGCCTCGTAATGCTGGCCCTTAGCACCTTCAAGTGCATAACTACTTGTGGCAAGGCACTTCAATGCATTTGTTTTTTTTTTTTTGGTGCACGAAATATTGGGCAGCCTTCGTTGTCTGCAGACGGCTTTAAATTGCTTTTTATTAGACGAGTGTTTTTTGGGGGAGCGTGGGGGGAGGTGTTAAAATTTCTTTTCAAGGCCACAAATGCGAGTTTGAAGTGTGTGGCTAAGTCGTGTGGGGCACGTTTGTTTTAGTTAAGACCATTTGAGCGTATTGAAAATTTCTAACCTTAAAGTACTTCAACTGTTGTTTCAGAAAATAAATAATTTGTATGCATGTATAAATATGAAAAAATTTCAATATTTTCTTTATGACAAGTGTGCTCTAAATTCTGGTTTATAATAGTTTATTATAGCCAGTGATACCTATAACTCTGCTAGTAACTTGGCTGGACTACTACGCCTAATTTTGGTATACCATAAATCTTCATACTATACGCACTTTTGTAGTATCCTTTTCCGTCTTACTAGAATATCTAGTCAGTTGTCCGCCATTCAACCCTTCAATGAAGCTAAAACTTTCTTTCTTTATCCTCTTTTCTGATTTCCTGACATTTTCAGTGTTTCGGAGTGCAGCCTCCTTCAGAGAAGTTCTCCACTCTGATAACGGCGGCGTTACTAGCGGCGTTTTAGCTCACTAACCATTCGTTCAGGACTGTATGTTCAGACTAGTATGGATGCCAGGCCACAGTGGAATCGCAGGTAACTGTAAAGCTGATGAGCAGACAAGGAAAAGTACCTTAGCCCCGCTATCAGTAGAATGCGAATAGGTCGATGCTCCCATCTCTTCGTGTGTTCTACTACTGGATAATTGGGCTTTATGGGAGCTTGGCCAGCGCTGTGTTACCATCGGTTCATGCGCTGTCGTAAGATCTTTTTGATCCAAGATCGATCGTAAGAAATCCAATGAACTCTTTACCCTCAGTAAGACTAGCCTCTTCCTAGTTGTGTGGGGTTCTAACAGGCCATTGCCCTATCGGAGTCCGTGTTGTAAGGTTGAGAATCTTACCGCAAGCCTACTGTAGAAGCTGTATGGAAGAAGACGCAGACACTTCCTTCTTGATTGCCCGCTTTTGCGAGATAAAGGCTTAAAGTCTTGGCAGCTCACATTTTCAGCAATTAAACGCCTGAGCAAATTTGTATTGGCCAGAAGGCTGACTTATAATATCTCTGAATCAGCCATCAAACCTAACCTAACCTAACACCTTTTTTAACTCCGACAGCTCTGTTATTTTCCATTCCCCCATTCGACTTTCTTTATAGACGAGTAATTTGGCGTTAATTTCATAACTGGAGGTTTGGTTTTATAGTACTTTTCGTTTATCCTCTACATTAAGCACATTCCGGAACATTCCTTCTGTAACTGTCGGTTTTCTGGACTTCAAACAATAGGTCACGTACTGTAAAACTCCTTGTTACTAACATTTTGTTCGGTCTTACGACCATTACAGTAAAAGTAACGTAAGCTGTTGAGAGTTCATATACAATTATTGATACCGAGATTTTCTTGTAACACTCAGTTAGGTTCTGAGTCTTTAGATCTGGTTTTTACTACGAAGAGGCAAATGCAAGAATTGAACATTGGCGCAGCTCGTCTCAGTTTTACGGAGTGTCTTTTCGAATTCACAGGAAATAGGAGAATAAAACATTTATTAGGTTCCATCAATTATAGGGATCCTTCAGCGACTTTTTCATGCCGTTTTTATAAACCGATTTGTCGTTTGCTTCAAAATAGGCTTAAGTATCAGTGACTTAGTTTTCACTGTAGCTAAATTTCTTTTCAGTGAGCCTTCTTTTGAGGTCTTGGAACAGAAATAAATTGCTGGGTGTCACACTTGGCTGGTTACGGAAACAGTTCGTAGTTCAATATAGATTCATAGTCAAAATATACCAATATATAATATGTTAATATCAGGTTCATAGTCCGCAGCGATCAAAGAGGATGTACATGTAAAACAAACGTTGGTACACCCAGTACTGTCTTGCTAAAGAAGAATAAGCTTGAAACAACAGTCACCAGGAGGCATTGTCTAACCTTCAATACAAGTTTTTTTCAAGTTGCGTTAGGACCAACTTTTATGGTGACCAAATGTTGACGCTCAGTTCCATACCTGCTAAAGCAGTCGTCCCTTGAGCTAATAATTTATTTTTAGCTTGCAAAAAGCTTCTTAGACCGTATGGAAAAGATGTCACGGTCATTCTCATAGAAAAATTCTATAAAGAAACGGATTTTCTAATTAAAACTTATTTAAATGAACCTAACACTAACAGACCTCGTCTGCCACAAGCAAGACATCGTTTACTCCCGCATCTTTTTGTATACGGAAACTTTAAGAGTTTCGACTTCTAAATTGCATGAGTAATGATTTCATTAATGCTCTATGCGTTTAGCTGCTTTTACCGTTAAATTAGCGCACGAGAAACTTAAGAAGTCACTGACTTATATGATTATCATATGTAAGTGTAGTATGTTTGAGTGGCATGCAACAAATTTCATTATAACACACTTCCTTTGCACACATAATATTCATAACCATAGCGGTAACTCGGCACTTTCTAAGGAAAACAAATATGTACTTATACATTTACTTATATATATATATGTATTTTGCATACAACACACACTTAATATATTCAAAAGCATTTATGGCCTTAACAAATATGAAATTCACATTTAATAATATGCCCGAAAAAATGAAACCAAATAAAATGATATCAAAACTAACTAAGCTCAGCGCTCGACGCTCGGCTCTACACCACACATATTATTGCGCACATATGTATACCACAGCATATGAGTAGTGGTTTATTATCCTTATGGAGGCAGCAGACATATTTGTGCACACACTTAGTTTAAATTTGTAGACGATTTGTGTTGGAATATATTTTGGCGTTTGCCTCAAGCAGCCATGAACCGCAGCAGTTTGTGTTTGAGTGATGGGAGCGAGTTAAGCGCGGAGGCGGAGCGCAGCAACGCATATACTTGTGTGTGTATAGTTGAGGCTTCAGACAGCTTTTCACACCAAATCACATTATTATTACGATGACGATGTCGAAGTTGCACACGCACACACATATATATGGGTGTATATATATATATATATATAATATTGGATTTGAAATATGCCCACAAATTTGGGGTAGCGCCAGCGGGTATGTCATTTTGGGGCCACAGCATGGCTAGTGAGTGCTTCGGCAAGGCAGCGTAAGGCCGTTAGTTGGCCGGGCGGTCGAACGTTTGGTCGCATTGCAGTCCATGTCACACGTGCAAATAAATTCGACATCAATTGCGAGCATTTCATGACATCAACAAACGACGCCACTTGGGACTGGCATCGTTGTCGCTCAATAGAAGAAAATATAATGTAAAATATATGTATATTATATATACGAGGGCAGTTCGATTAGTGCTGAGCCCTATCGCGCAATGACGTCACACGCTCTCAAAGTTTTAACCAAATACGACTCAGGGTTTAGTGTGGACCACAAGCGTGTCCGCGGATTTTAGAAAAATGTGTTGTTCAAGCAAAATTCGAAGAATTTTATGTGATTGGGTTCCGTAAACGTTGACTCTTCTTCTTCGTTGTTGACAGCAACGCATGGATTTCATGAACACAGTTGCGCCGAAAACGACTAATACGGATGATAACGTGTCAAGAGTTTACGAATTTGTATCGGCCGAATTTGTAAAAAGACCAAATGAGTTATATCCTGTATTAAATATTAGGAATGAGAACTCAGGTCGAGACGATGGAAGCCGCGTTTGCTCTTTCCGTATAACAAGCAAAATCATGAGACCACAGCTATCGGCTATAAAGTGATGGCCATCATTTCCCGTATTCACAAGCTTTGATTTACTTTGACTACTTGGAAAAAAGTAAACGAGCCACAAGGATCTACCATTTTATTAGGTGAATTTTTTTAAATCCTCGTTTTTCTTTTGCACGCTAAGTTCTTATCGGACCGCTCTGCTATACGTGTATGAAAAAAAAATAATGTGAAAACGCTCACATGGGAGCAAAGCGAACGGCCATAAGATCAGCATGTTGCGGGTAGCGCGGCGAGGCAACAACTTAAAATGCTGCCGAAGCACGATTTTTGCTGTCGATATGTCTGATTACGTCTTGCTTGTCTGTCTGACTGTTTTCGCAATTTCGCCTCAATAAAATGAATAAAAGATTCGCATTTGCTTTGACGCTGCAGCACTGGAGAGTACGCAGCGCGCCGCTAGCACTGAAGCCGAGCACGGCGGCACGGCACAAAAGACAGAGGCGGGCGCATTACATGTATGAGTGTATGTGTAAGTTCATTCTGTGCTGGCGCTTGCCTCTAATGGCGGCTGTCGAGTGCTTCAGAGCGCTATGTCAGACAAAAATGTGGCTATAGAAAGCATGTAGAGCCGGCAGACGAACGTGGCGCAGGCGAAGCTGTAGCAGCAATTGAGGAATTTTTTATATTGGCTTTTTATTTTGACATTATTACTGTAAAATATATAAAAATTGCACTCAACGATGAGCAAAATAAATTCAACAAATAATGAAAACAAGAAAAAACAACAAAACGCGGTAGTCTTTAACTCAAGCGGTGGCTGGCTGGAAACGCTAGTAGCTGTGGTAGTGGTGCTACTAACAGCTTAAGGCAAGCATGACGTACTGATAATGTCGGTTGCCGTTTCGATACTGATGCCTCACATTAGGCGCACACACATACACGCACATATGCATACATATTTATAGAGCGTTGCAATATGCGCCGTGCGCCGGCAATGCGTTGACTGCTGATATGCGCTTATACACTTACATACATATTTGAGTGTGTGCATGTATTGTAATTGTGGTATGTGGCAAGCGGCAAATGCCATCATCAATGGCAGTCATTGCCATTTGACCAGCAAAGGTAGTGCTGCGACAATGCAGCTACATATATATGTATATGTTGCAAGTTGGTACATGTGTTTGCGTCATATATGTATGTTAAGTTGCAACATAAAATTGCGACATGCGATATGCGGCATGTCAACGGGTGCAATGGTGCACGCAGGAGTTAAGCAGTGTCAGTGAGTTCCAATTGAGAGCGCCTCAAGTGTGTGGAACTGCACAAGAGTTCATGGAAATAAGTTACGCGTTTGACTTCAAATAATATGTGCACCGAAAAAGTTCAGCTACGAAAACGATATTTTACATGCTGATGAGTTGACAGAGTGCTTGTTTTGGCATAAACTGAACATTTGATGAAATAGAACAAAATAGTTGTGTTGTTCCTGGATTATCTTGCCTTTAGTATTATTTTTTTCGACCGTTGCTGGTTGCTGGAACTCAATCACGGTGCTGGTTACGGGCTATAGAATTGAAAGTTCAAAGGAAAGTAAGTTTTGTGAGTTTACCAGCCTTTCTAAGTGCCTGGCTAACCAAGTAACCATGCAATATTCTCATAAAAACATCACCAATCCGTCGAGCGGTATTTTCCCCGTTAGGTTAGACCAGGTAATACTGGCTGGCTGTTACGCCATACATAGACCTAATGGTATTTTGCAATGCTAGATGAAAGTTCAGTTTTATTCCGCCAACAGTATATGTCATACAAGACGAAGCTTAGGAGAGACTTGATATTTAATTATTTTGAATATTTTATCCTTTGAACTGCGTAGCTTCCAGTTATCTAAGACGAGTTCTAGATGAGGTTGGTCAGATGCAGGGTTTCTAGTGTACTAGCGTTTCGCTCATGCCTTCTTCCCTGCACTTTCTGCATATGTCATCGTTAGTATTCGGCTCGCATGTGATGACAGTAAGTTGTGAACTGTCACAGTGCCAACAAGCGTTCTACAGTCTTTTCCAGACAGTGTCCTTCCAAATCCTATATGCCCTCGAGGCCTTACATCTCAGCCTGATCCGTTTGTCAGCCCTTGAGAAATTGAATTGTGTATCGTTTTTAGCGACTTAACATTCGAATTTCCTGTACTGTCGTTTCCCGCAGGATGATCCTTGTTTAATGAATTGACGTTTACGTGGCCAATCCTGGGCGAGAACGTTGTGCCGTTCCGGACTCAGTTGAATACGTGTATAAGTACAAGGTCGTTTGCTCCAAGGCACACCTATTTTGACTCTGTAAAAATTAGACTTTAGAGTTTCCTTAGGTAATCAGCGAAATAAGCTTTAATAAGGCCTCACCTTCATTCCGCAGCGACTTCAAGGGTGATTTTTTGCTGGATCTTGTACAAAGGTTGTCCATTTAGCCGCCATCTTCCGCTCTTGTTACAAAGTTGTTGTCAATTCTATATTTCAGTAATTCCTTAACCAAAATGTGATAGTGGCTCTAATAAACCCTGATCTTCTTTCCGCAGCGACTGTAGGCTGCACATAGTGGATACTGGATATCGTGAAAAAGTTGCTCGGATACATGGAAAGCGCAGCAGTACACATAGAGCATAAATTTGTAACTGCTTGTCTAGAGGATCAGATAACTAAAAACCATTCTATGTGGTTCACAATTTCTTATTATTGAATGCACCTGTTAGGTTTGCTAGATAGGTCAGTTTTTTAAGCAAAAGTTGTGTGGGACCAAATCAAATTTGGGAATGTTTTTTTTCTTTTAAACTTCAGGGGTTCGAATGGAATTTCGAAACAGTTCTTAGATATATAACTATTCCAAACTGTTGCCCTTTCTATTACTGAACTTGAAGAGAGTTGAGAAATCGCCACTTTCATTAATGTGTATAGTTTGTCTGAGTTCAGTCCATTAGTCTGGTTAATTTTTTTCTTGTTTGCTAAAGCACGGAAAGCGACGAAATTTTTTCTTTCTGGAGTGAAGCGTCCTTAATGCTTCGCGGCAACAAGAAAGACATTGAAATGTAACTAATAATCCGCTCTCGCGAACATATTTAATTTCTTGTCTCACCTCAAATATTTCGTACTATCTGCTTCCACATGCCAAGTCTCTATTTACTGTATAATTTTAAAGTTGGAAAATATTCGACTTTGTCGAATGAAGCCAATCCTTTTTGTTATCCATTTCCAAACGTATCGAGCACATGTTTGCGCATTCTTGACCAACCACACATGGTCATTTCTGTCAACACAGCTTAAAATAACTTTAGCATCTCCATACATTCAATTGATCCACATTTGTAGTGACATACACCCATTTGCTGTGGTCTGAGCACCGTTTCGCTGTGGACGGACGGTATTCAGCCGCTGCGGTCAACGTATCAATTTGGTATCCACTGAGTGGAGTAGATTTCCTTTGCCGAAAACGCTAACTCAACTAAACGGACACCCTCCTTCCTCGTCCGCTTCTCTCCGACCGACTAACAGCACTTTGTGTATATATTGTGTCGAGGTGTGCCGTTTATAGGTATGTGCGTGTATTTAAAAGGCAACGCCAAAATTCCGGTCACATACGCAATGCTCACTAACGAGCAGCAGCACCAGCCAATAACTGGCCACGGCAGCTGCTGTCTACATCCTGCAAAAACAATAACACACGCTTTGTTGCTATATAAGGCTCGCTGTCCGCTGCTTGCTACTATTGGTAGTGGACACAAACCGTATCAGCAATCACAACATGTCCCAGTTCGGGCTTCTATTAGCAATTCTCCGCGTGCCACAACCGCAATTCTCGCCACAGGCGGAGGCCTTTCAATCGAGCAGCTGTATTGCTTACAGTGCTACTTGTATTTATTGGCCGTGAGCCGACTTGAGTTTGTTTGACTTGTTTTTGGTATTTTTTTTGTTACTGTACTGGACACATGCTTTGCCGGTAATTTTATTTATTTATGTCTACAAAAATTGCTGCCAAAAATTATTTCCACAAAAATTAATAAATTGCCTTTTAAGAGGAAAGACACTGCACATATGGAGATACATACATATATAGATATACGAGGGTGGCCCGATAAAGATCCGATTAGACTCTGGGTGCTACACACTCGTAGACAGCTACTCTTAAAATTTCAGCCGAATCGGTCTTCTGGTTTTGCTTTGATCGCCTGTGGAAGTGAAGGTGTCCGTAGATTTTACAAAAATAGGAAAAGAGCATTATCGGTTGATGATTAGAATCTTAGTTTTGGATGAGAAATTGCGTGATGAAATCAAAGAGGTGTTGGATGTTGTATATAGTGACTCTTTTCTTTCGGTAACGACCGCCGAAAATTGGTTAAAAGAGTTTCAATGCGGTCACATGGCATTTTTTAAAGAATCACGCCCAGTTGCTCAGAAAACAGTTAGCACGGAGGATGACGCGACAAATGTCCACGATCTCGCATTAACAGTCTTCCAATTTTCGGTGCGTGACCGTAAGCATCTCAAAAGACCACGTGGGTCATATTCTTTTTGAAATATTGCGCTTGAGCAAGCTGTTAACCGCAAACGGCGCCGTGAGACCACTTCACAGCAATGTTTGACGCTGTTGTCTTGCAATCCGATTGAGTTTTTGCTTTGCTTAGTGATCGTCGACGAAACATGGATCCACTGGTACAAACCAGAGATCAAGGAACAGTCGGAATAGTGGACTTCACCCATTGAACTATGTCCGAAGAAGGCGGATGCCGTCCTATCGACCGGTACGATAATATTCACGCTTGTTTTGGGATTCCCTAGTTCTAATCTACCTATAAATATCATCTAGAAAAAAGCAAAATAGTCATAGAGCTCTATTAAGTGGAACTAATGGGCCGATTCGAAGCCGAATTGCAGGAATTAATGAAGGACGTACCGGTCCACATCGATTTTGGTCGAACTACAAACCGCAGCTCCATCCATCGCATTCCCCCGATTTAGTCTCGTGTGACTCGATTTTGTTTTGAAATTTGAAAAATTCACTCGCCGCTTTTCCAAAAGTTTCGTTTGTCTCTTATATGAAAGGAATAACATTATCGGCCCGACCTCTTCTATATTGTCTCTGTGTTTGTGTTGCTGTAGCGAAATATAAAATAAATTTGCTCATTGAATTGCATTGCGCATCAACCACAAAGTTTTGCCAATTTTTAATTTATTTTACATTTTTATTTTACACTCCTCTTCTCTCTCGAAAATCCCCTCTCTGTAACTTGCCACACAAACAATGAATCGCTTGATTTCGTGCTCTTATGATTATATAAATTGAATGAATACTTTAAATTACTTGATTACAGTTGGTACTCTGAAATTGCACTCTGCTCGATTAGACTAAAGACAGCCAATAACCTCTGTAATTTGATTAAAAGTTTATGACGAAATTTTTCATACTCAAAACTTTGCATTCACTTTACTTTATTGCGAAAAGTTGCCATTGCAGTTACAGACGTCCGACGCGTGTGTGGATGCTACGTGTACAAAGTGTAAGTTGACAACTTCAAGTACCGACTTCAAGCAGTAAAGTCAAATATAACAACAACACGATCAGAGCAAATGTTGAGAATAAACAAAAGTAGAAAAAGCTCGTCTACAACAAAATAAATAAATGCAATAAAGTATGTAAACAAGTGGCCACAAAGGAGCACTAAACAAGTGTAAGAAAGTGGGTTGTTTTTAAGCGAGTGTTGGAAAAAAAGGAGAAAAGTGAGAGGGAGCGAAGGGAAGATGCAAAAGGCTTCAACCTTGCAAGAAGAACTAAGAAATATTTTATTTGATTTCGTTTTTTGTTTTTATAAGATCTTTATTTTTTTTTGTAAGCGAGTGTCAAAAGAACACACCACGCAAACTAAATTTTTACTGAAGGTATTTAATGTTTGAATTTTGGCTCCATTTTATTTAAAGATTTTGCGTTTTGAGTTCATAGCTACAGTACTTCGAGTATTCCCCAGTATTTCCAGCTACTTTACTTTGTAACCTTATATTTGAAATCGCTTATTTCGACACCAACATCGTTGAACTGATCAAAAACGCCGAGAGAACTTTGCTTTAAGAAGTAACTGCAGAACATTAACTTTTTTATTTGCATCTCAGAGTCTGCTCTAGATTGCTGTTTCTTTGCACAAACCACATACCGAGTTGTGGTATCGAACGAAGTCGTTAGAAGAGACAGGGAGCGGATAGGTTGAAGCTGAGATCGACGGTTGGATGGTTATTTTTCTGTAAGGAGCTCCCCGTCTTGCTTAGTTTAAAGATCTATGCAGTGCTTTTCTGGGCGAAGTGGTTGCCGCTAAGGTAGCATTAGACGTGTTGCTCCAAAGTGGAGCTTCTTTCAGGAAAGTGAAGATTTACTCCGACAGCAGAGCGGCAATAAGTTCCATAATTTTCGGCGAACACAAGGTCCAGGATATATAGGGTTTAATTGCTTCTATATCAAGTGTCATTTAACTTCCAAGTTGGCTGTTTCGACATCCGGGTAGTGAGCTGGTCAAATGTATAGCGTTCTCCAGGATATTAAATTTGGAACCTGTGATAGAGCTTAGTACCCCAAGTAAAAATAAAATCCAATTAAAGACTCTCAATTAATATTGTCATATTTATTTGTTAATTGTCTTCAATCGAATCAGATCTAAGCTACAGATTTCGTTGGAAGCTTTTTGCCCTGGTCCTTACAAGTCTTGACAAATGCATATCGACTTCAACTATTTCACTGTTTAAAATGTTTTCTTCGTCAAAATTGGTTAACAATTATTCACAGTTTGGAAAAAGTATTTTTTTCGACTTTAGAAATAACCATTAAGTTAAGCCTGATATGCATTTAAGTTGGTCTGATACCCTTAACTGCAATACTACCATAGGTACTTCTTTGTTTTTTTAATTTGCATTTGTTCATTCAAACTAATATTTTTCTTATTTTCCATTACTTCATTTCACACAATAATTTCTCTCCAAGCCCCCAACACCATGAGCACGCATACGAAGAGTCTCGTCTCTCAAAGAGACGAATAATACAAACATACAAATATATTATACATACATACATCTGTACCCCCACTGCCCTCACACTAAACAGTTATTGCATGTTGCAGCATACAGCATACAACATGCTCGATGCTCGTTCCAGCCAGTCAGTCAGTCAATTCTGTCAACTTGTGAAAAGTTTCTTATCCTGGTTGTGCCAACACGCCGTCGCACTTTGACTTTTCTACAAACACTTTTTGAGTTTGCCGAAGTTTTATTTGATTTTCCTATTAGTTTTCATTTACGTTTTCGCTTTCGAAGTTGCAGAACGAGTTTGTGGCAGAAAATTTAATTTATTTATTTACCTACAGTTTTTTTGAACATTCAGGGGATTTATATCTATCGGTCAGCGCTTGCCTAACGTCCAGCCTTATGACCATCTGGAATGAGGGAAACTATACTTGGTCACTGCATCACTTTATGCTAATCGGGTGGGGTACAATTATATAGGGTATTTGGAGGTCAACGGAAGCTGAAGCCCGATTTCAACTATTTTTTCGTTTACACCAAACCTCCAAATGCTAAGTGTAACCTTCCTGTCTATTTAGTTGTATTGAAATATCTCCCGAAATACCTGGTAAATGCGGTATATAGTTAACCAACGGTACAGGTATAATCATATTCGGTATATATGGACTAATGTATGAATCTATTACGACTAATTTTTAATCACATCATATTCAGAGGAACATGGCTTCCTTTTTTATAACTTTATTAATGCTCGGGTCGAGTAAAATCGGGTCGGGTTGAATAAAAGAAGAGAAGCTGACGGGACGCCTTAATTAGAATCACCAACTGTCTGGAAATATTTTAAGAATATTGTCGAATTTATTTTAGAAGTGATGTCATCTATGTAAGAAACAACTTGCCAAATATTTTCCAGTAATGAAGACTAATTATGAATATGGCTGCCAACTGCCTGGAAATATTTTATGAATACTTTATAAGTGTTGCCATCTATGTAAATATTAACTTGACATATTTTTTCGCATAATAACGTGAAACATAAATTAGGGTTGCCACCTGTATAAAATTGTAAAAGTAGAATTGTAAATTTTTTTCGAATAATACCGGTTAATGGACGTAGTGTGTGTAATAATTAGGGGTTTCAACAATCTGGAATGTAGACAATAAAATACTGAAAAAAAATTGTTAATACATTTCTAAATATTTTCGAATGTATTTTAGAAGTGTTGCCATTTATGTAAAATAATAAAAACTAACTTGTCCCATGTTTTCGAATAGTGGCGACCAACATTTATTCCGGATGCCAACTGTGTGGAAATAATTTTAGAATATTTTACTATTTCAAGACAATTATTTCCAGGTGTTGCCATCTGCCAAAAAATTAACTTCGCAACTTTTCCGAATAACGGCGACTAATATTAATTAGGGTTGTGTTCAAGTCTATACAAAATTATAAAAGATTGCCGAAGTTTCCGGATAATGCCGGCTTATGGGCGTAATGCTTTAATAAATTTATGTAAATATCGAAATATAAAATTATTTTGAATATAAGTTTTTTTATATATTATATTATAATTTAGTTCATAAAAAATTATAAAAACTAAATTGTAAAATTTTTGGAATATACCGGATTATTGTTAATAATCACTAGGATTGCCAACTATCTAGAATGTAGACACTAAGGTATTAGAGAATTTAAAATAAATTTTTTTAAATCATATATTTTAGAAATTATTTTCCAAGTGTTGCCATCTACAAGTATATAAAAATTAACTTTATCGAATAACTTCCAAATGTCTGGCAACATTTTAAGAACATTTTCGCATGTATTTTACAAAAGTTACCACCTACATAAAAAAAAAACTACTAATAATAATTAGGATTGCAAATTGTCTATAAATTTTTTAGAATATTTTTTACAATAGCTGCCATCTATAAAAAATTATATAAAATATATAATATGCTTGTATTGCATATTATAAGAATTTTGTATTCACGGAAAATGTCTCTTATATTATATATTGTAGTTAGGTTTAGTCAGAGGCATGAAAAAATTACAATTTTAAAATTAATATTTTTTGCTAGTAAATTATTTTATTTTATGATATTAAAAACATAGCGTCATTTAGTAAGGTTTCGACCTCACTTAAAAACTAAAAATGAAAACATTAAAACTTTTAAAAGTAATCGCTCTTAGTGTTGATCTGATTCCAACCGAAGCTCCTTGCGGTGTCCATCACTAATCCTTGGATTCATCTAAAATCAATCGGACAAAAAATCTTTTTTTAATAGATAATCTAGTAACTGATCGAAGTTTGTTTTTTATATAACAAAATATTATTTCCAGATTTTTGGGAAAAAATCCAACTGTTAATTATTTATAAAAAATCGAAATTAAAAAATCCTTCGATTGGGCGCTACTTTCTTATGTTTTTAAAAAGCCGTTCATTATTTTTCATTGAAATCTACCGAGCGGTTTTCGAGCTACCATGGCCAAATAAATACAAATTTTCAAGAAATATTACGTTTTATATCTATAATCTTACAATATGCAATACAAACATATTATATATTTTTATAATTTTTTATAAATGGCAACTCTTGTAAAAAATATTCTAAAATATTCCTAAAATATTTTTAGACAATTGGGAATCCAAATTATAATTAGTCGCCAATATTCGAAAAAATTGGCAAGTTTATTTTAAATTTTTTTTATATGTAGGTGGCAACATTCGTAAAATAAATTCGAAAATATTCTTAAAGTATCTACAGACAAAACTAATTATTATTAGGTTTAATTATTCGAAAAAATTTGGCAAGTTATTTGTTATATGTTAGATGGCAACACTAGTCAAATAAATTCGAAAATATGCTTAAAATTTTGCCACCTACATTTAAAAAAAGATATAAATAAATTTTCTTAATTTTTACTTAAGTTATCGCTTGCTCAAACAGACAGACGAACGTACGTAGTTGGAGCAACAGACCTCCGGAAATCAATTCATCGCCTCATGCTGTTCATTTGGAATAATATCACTATGTAACTATCTGATGGTTTAAGGTGTTACAAATAACCGTTATTGTACTCTATGCCACATGTTGCAGGAGTATAAAAATAATTTAATAATTTTCTAATCAAATCAGCTTGTCACTGCCGTTCATTAGCCTGCTTTTATGGCACCTACTTAGCTAAAAATATTTTTCGTGCAATTTTTTGCAGTTTTTGCACTTCCCTAGCTTACTTGCTGCATTGCCAATATCTTTTGTTATAAAATTATACACGACTTCTCTTCCGTGAATCTTAAATTTTCGAGAATATTTTAATTTTGCTACAGTAATTTTGACTACTGACGAGATTTGATTTCACTTTTGCATTCCTGATTTTTTCGCTCGTAATTTAATTTGTTGCACAGCGTTTACAAGGCATGTCTTCTTTAAACTTTTATATGCTGCAAATGGATATATACCTATACCTATATATATATATATATATGTATGGTATGTTTGCATGGATATGCCTAACTATGCATTACTGCCTTCCGGAATTGCATTACTTGCCCCGCCCGCTAGTCTGATAACCTTGTGTATTACTGCATTTGTGTGCCACACGCGCGCTTTGATGCAGATCCTTGGCACTTGTCAGCGCACTCATTCAATTTAGTTGATTTCCTTGACTGTTTGCTGCCATTATTACTGCTGCTGTTGTTGTTGTTGTTATACTTCCTTCTATACCTTTACATTTGCAATTGCACTTGTGCTTGAGTTTGGCAACTCTTGGTGGGTCTTTGAAGTGACTAGTAGCATGCAAAGTTATTGCTGCAAGCAATGATGCATGCAACTGCTTCTGTATATGTGTTTTTATGTGTGTCTGTATGTGTTTTTTGCATGATTTGCCTGAGTGCCGAACTTAAATAAGAACGTTACCGAAATTAGTTGCACTTGAGAGATTAAAGTTTGCCATTTCGTATATATGATATTGGAAACATTCCAAGTAATTCCTGCCTCGGAAGCTGTAACGAAAGTGTACTGTTACATGCATTCGCTTATTATTATTATCTTAGCTGAGATTATTGAGTTGAAATCATACAAAGTTGTATTGCTTGTAAAGTATCGAAGGCAATAACAACAATTTCAAACTTGTATTGACGTCAATATAGCAAATAATAGGTATTGCCTACGGCCCAGTCTCCAGCATACATATACAAACACACACACACACATACAACCATCCAAATGTGATTTGCATATTTCAAGAGCAACTGCCGATTTTGGTTTTACCCTTGAATTTGCTCAAAGTTGCAGGCTTATACGCTATTTATTTACTCAGCACTCGACTTGGTGCGCCTCCACAAATGCCTACCATATACAACTACACATGTACATATATGTATGCGTTCACATGTCTGCCAGTGTGCACTGCCTAGCAAATAGGTTTCCATAAACCCGAGTTGCATAAAAACTAATTTCCGTGTTGCTCGTGTAATTTCCATAACTCCTTCTCGCATAGCACAGTGGCTGAGCACAGTGTAAGGATGCATTGGTTGTGCCTCTGGCACTAATAGCAGCACTGGTGGCTGTACACTTGGCGAAATAATTGTAACATTGCTTTGAGAAAAATTGTATGCCAAATTTCGTGAAGAAAAAAGTTTTCCGTACTAGAACGTAATTTTGATTGATCAGTTTGCATAGCAGCTATATGCTATAGTAGTCTTATCTGTACAATTTTTTTTGCAAATTGTACCGTTGCCTTAAGCAATTAGCATTAGATATACCATAAATATGGATGGAAACAATGATTTCTTACTTCTTTGGTGGTTCAAATGCTTTTGTCCGCTCAAATCTTGTTCTGATAAGTTCTGTGATTTTGGACTATATTCCTTCTAATTTTAGTCTCCACCTTGAACGATAGATTCTCTCTTGGTATTATTACAACCTTTGATTTATTTCGAGAGGCATCAGATCTAGGTGATCTAGGCCAGTTTTCTTATTTCCGTAAAATTTCGGGCATCCTGACTTGTAAGGTGTGAGTTGATGCGGCTGTAAAATTTACCATTTGTTTGCAAACTTTCATTGTTTTGTAGTCTTCCAATCCCCGGAATGTTGTTCTATGTGAGGAGAGCTTTATTTTTATCTTTATCTTACATAAACTTGCTTACTTCTTATTGCTTTAAATTTTACGTTGTCTTTCCCACATAAAAGTTTCTTGTCAAACTCTGGAGGCAGATTGGGTGAAGAATAGTAGCGTGCTTCGAAAAATATTCCTGCTATTACACTAATTTTAGAATCATCGGTTTACATATTACCGAATTTGTTTTCATTTAATTTTGGTCTTAGACTGGTTTGGAGGCTTGACCACAGCGGAATTGTAGGAAACTGCAGGGCTGATGGCACGCTATGACGGGTGCTTCTGTCTAACTATCAACAAAATGTCAACGGATATGGGTTCCACTGGTTTCTTGCGATTCACTACAGGAGGGTGGGACAGGAGGGTGGGGTCCCATGCTAATATGCAAGGTCCTTTTGGCCAAAAAAATATCGAAAAAGGTATAGGGATCTCCTCGCCCTCAGAAATGTACACTTTTCAATAGTAATAAGAGTTCTAACTAAAAAATGTTGCCAGATGCCTATTGTATAAGTTGCTTGGAAGAGGACGAGATAAAATATCTCAGCACTACTTTCCTGAATTTCAGACTTTGCCAGATCAAGGCTTTTGCACTTTTAGACATGTGGCTGAACTAGCGTACATATAAATACAATACCAGAGCAGATTTGTGATAGGTTCCAGACGCCTTGTCGAGGGCTAATATCCAAATACTGTAATTCTGATCTGGCTTCACAAAAGATTGTATTGAAACCTAAGTGTGATCCTCTGCCATCTTGGGAGATCAGCTATTTAGCTTAACCTAACCAAACCTAATCTAACCTAATGTAGTTCTTCTCAAACTTGTTCTCGCAGAGAATTTTAAGAAGTGATTTTAACTTGTTGCTAAGTAAAGGTTGAAAAGCTGAAATGAAATCTTTTGTATTTTGTCTCGAAGTCCAAAAAAAAAGGAATGAAAATGTTGTAGGTTAAAGTGTATTCAAATCCCGATTAAAAAAAAAAAAAATGGATACAAATTGAATGCTGTTCGACATCAGTTCTCCATGAACTTTCTCCATAGAGTAAGGTCACACCTTAAAATATCGTAAATTAAGTATTTTGGTTGTTCTCAGCCGCTTCTGCTTCCGATTCCAATACGCTCTTGATCATAAGGCGTGCACTGATATCCGCTCTAGCCTACTACTAGGCGGTTGAGGATACTCCTTATTCTAATTTTAAAGATCGGGCTATTATTATATAGTACAATATACTTATATTTATCGTATTTCATCGTCAAAACTAAAGTTCAGGTACTAGCACACGGCCGTTTTAAATTCAAGAATGAAAAGTAGAACAGGATTAATCAATCAATCAAGTCCCCCCGGCTAAGAATGTTGAGCAGACCCTTCACCATAGCTGTAATTTCAGCCAACTAATACTTAGACCAATGCTTGCTGAAATCAAGAATATTTATTTCACTACCAGATATTAACTAACGATATTAACGGCGGTTTGTTGGACTTTTTCTACTTCCACTGCATCAATTACTAATCCAGATTTATAGATGGAATGAACCACCAAAATTTTCCGAGGGAATTCAACGAAACTAAGATCACTAATTTGAATGAAACAATTCCTTCAACGTCCCCTTCTAAGGGTTATAAGGTTTCTGACAACTTTTATATTTTGCGATAAACCAATTTTACGATAATCCGAAATTGCGAAAACTTAGTAACATTTTTTCGAGACCCTCTGAGAAATCACAGTCGCCTCGTTCTCTCTTTTTATTGAAGTATTTTACCGAAAATTGCTTTGTCAGAAAGCTTTCTTTAAGTTCGTTTGTTTTGTCTGGATGACTATATACCGCATCTAATTATTTTGGTATCAATGAGATAAAAATCAGTTAGAATCTTTTGTGAACTTATTTTATGGTGTTCCTAGCGCTTTGTACAATTGTTTAAAACTATATTTTAAGGTTTAGGCTGATAGTTTACTAGAGTGGAGCGAAAAAAAAAAATGTTTGTTTGCTTAGCTTGAGGGTTAGGTTAGAGGGTCGATCGTAAGAAGGATCACATTTGGACAGCTTAAACGCCGGTCCGTTGTGGGACCCAAAATTCCTATGAGCCGGATCAATAGACCCTTACATGTCGACAAAGCGCTTTGTGGCTATGACAAACGTGTTGAGACGGTCAATATCTGTTTCGGCCAGATCTTCCGGGATGTTTCCACTTCACCCTCCTCCATCCGCTGTGACGCAGTTATCCAAATTTTCAGGAATGCAGGTGAAGGGGGAGAGAATTGCGGCGTGTCCTTGTTCGGACCTCTTCAAAAGCCCAGCTTCTCTGAGCCTAATAGCACACCTCGCAGCAATGCACCTACCGGCAATGTCCGCAGGTGCTATATTTAATATAGCGTTGAGAGCTATCGTTGGTATGGTTCGCAGTGCACCGAAGATTCCGATGAGCGCCGCTCTTTGGACTCGCTCAAGCTTTTTAGCCAGGGAAGTCTTTTCGAGCGCCTTCCACCAGACGAACACACCATAGAACAGTATTGGCTTGACTACGGTTTCGTAGAGCCAGAACACCACCTTTGGTGAGAGTCCCCACCTTTTCCCTATAGCCCCCTGCAGCAGTATAAGGCGACCGATGCCTTCTTGACTCTCTCCTCGATGTTCGGCCTCCAAGAAAGCTTTCTATCAAGGATGAGCCCTAGGTATTTCACCTTATCAACAGGTTGAAGACGTGAACCCCCGAAAGAGGGGAGAGGCACATTTGGGATCTTATACCTCCTAGTGAATAAAACCATTTCGGTTTTACTTGGGTTCGGTGAGCTCATAGACGGTATTCAGGAATTTACCACCAAGATCCAGAGCAGTGGGGAGAGTACTCCACCCTGCGGAGTTCCCCTATTATCCTTTCTGGTTGACTTGGCACTACCCCACTCCGCTACGACAGTTCTGTCGCAAAGAAGACTGAAAATGAGGTGTTTGAGGTTCGGTTCCACCTCAAACTTTTCGAGGGCTTTAACCACTGCCTCTGGCCGGGGGTTATTGAAGGCCCCCTCGATGTCGAGAAAGGTGCCTACTGCAAATTCCTTGTGCAACAGCGGTGTCTCTAGCCATAACACTACATCATGCAAAGCAGTGTCGACCGACCTGCCCTTGATATAGGCATGCTGCGCTCGTAACAGTTTACCCCTCGGTATTCTGCACCTAATGTAGAGATCCATAAGTCTTTCCAGCGTTTTGAACAGAAACGAGGATAGGCTGATGGGTCTGAAATATTTTGCACCGACATGAGAGCTTTTAACGGCCTTCGGAATGAACGCAACCTTAACCTGTTTCCAGGCCTTCGGGACATGGCCCAATCTAACACAGTTCGCGTAGATAGGGGCCAGCCAGCTACATGGCACCTTAACCGTTCGCTGTAGTTGCGCCGGTATGATGCCATCAGGACCCGGGGACTTGAAGGGCTTAAAAGATTTCAGCGCCCAGGTAAGGTGGTGCTCATCCAGAAGGTCCAAGAAGGCTGTACAGCCTTCCTGAAGCTCCCCCAGTGGCACTTCTTCAGCAAAGCGATTCAGTGGAAAATGAGCATCTAGGACCACCCGCTATCTGCATTTCTTAGATACCCCACCGGAGTAGGACTTTTTGCAAGAATGCGTCTAAACCTTGAGGACTCGTGACAACCCTCTACACTGCCGCAGAAGGCTTTCCACGAAACCCTCTTGGCTTTCTTCAGTCGTCGCTAGAGCCACTTTTACGAGCTTTATTGAAGAGTCTTCTACTCAAAGATCTGATCTCCGTTAGCTCCGAAATCCACCAAGGGGGTTTCCCTTTACTTTTCTGAGTTTTCTGCGTCTGCAGATAGGATCGAATCCCTGTCAGGCGCGGTTGGAGAAGCTGATCGAAGCTTCCTGCAATACAGGACCCAATTGGTATTCCTGAAATTTCTATAGGTTCTATGCTTCGGGCGCGAGGCGTCCAAGCTGAACCCAATATATTTATGATCAGAAAAGGAGTGGTCGTCTAGAAATTTCCATTTCGAGATCAAGGGAGCAATTTCCCTAGAGGCTAGTGTGACGTCAAGGACTTCCGCCCTGCTAGCTGTCACAAAAGTAGGGCAGTTTCCCCTATTACAGATAAAAAGGTCTACATCACAAATAAAATCAAAAAGTGACTCACCTCTTGCGTTTGTGTCCGAGCTCCCCCAGACGGTGTGCCTTGAGTTGGCATCAGAGCCTATTATAACCGCGGCTCCTTTGCGCCTGGCCTCTGCCAGAGCCATCCTCAGCAGGTTCGGAGGTGGTTTCACCTCGTCGTCGTGTGGCAGGTAGGCTGAGACAAGCCAGATTTCCCTAGCACTGTCCTCCAGCCTAGCGGTGAGGACGTCCTCGTTGCTGAAATTAGGTAAAAGAAAAACGTTAAGTTCATTTCTGACCAACAGGCAGGCACTACCTGTGCTGCTTGCCGCCAGGAGCTTATGACTTTTTGTCCTTAGTCCAGATATCGCATAGCTACTCAACCACGGTTCCTGGATAAGGACAACGTCGGCTTCGTCCCTTCCTAGACGAAGCAATAGATCGGCGAAGGCCGCCTTTGAGTACTGGAGGTTAATTTGGAGGATCTTCATCCTCCAAACTTCTCTCCAGCAGTGCGAGTTCCGCACCATCGTCCATATGACCGTTCGTCGGCACACCTAATCAGTTTGTGAATGCCGAGGTTCCACCCGGCACTTTCACATCTAGGTGGTGGTCCAGGGCTTCCCCTGACCACCTTCATGAAAACAGCGGAGATAGCAGCCGCTACCCGCTTCCACTCGTCATGGAAGATGGCTCCATCTCCCCCGCTTCGGTCGTACACCACAAGCTCCACTGAGCTCGCGAGTTTAGCGATTTCGCTAAACAGAGGTGCGGGTCCGACCCGAGGTTTTTTGCCGAGGGAGGATTCCCACTCCTGCGATCTCTGCCGCTTTATTGAGGTATGGGGCCCGCTCGGCCCCACTTTCCCGTCGCCCACGTCGCTCAGTACCTTTTTGGCCCACTCCAGTGTGCTAGCATGCTGGTCAGATTTCTGATCAGCCTGCTTGCCACCGTAGCGCTCCAAAATCTTGGCAGGCAATCGACGATCAGACTTCAGCTTTTTAGCTGCAGTCACTCGCTTCCCCATCGGGCCCTTAGCGTTCCCCGAGGACCCCGTGACCCCCATGAACTTAGCAGAGGTTCCTTTCAGTGCTGGCGATTCCGCCTCGCACTTCCGCCCTTCCCAAGGTTGCCGTCGGCAGAGTCCTGCCGACCCCCCCTGCCCCCCCTGGATTTCCTTTCTCACCCTTAACCGGGGACGATTTCGTCCCCCTCGGTGAGTGTGTCCCCCCCAGGGAACCGTCCACTACAGCGGAGGTCGGTTCGACCCGCTTCCTCCCTCGTCCTTAGTGTTTTTGTTTGTTTGCATGTTGTTTTTGTTGGTGTCACTGTCCCCACTCAGAGCCGCTATCCGTCTCCCGGAAAGGTAGTCACCTTTTATGGTCCCAAGGTTGTCTCGGTTACGAGGCCAAGGCGAGGGTTGACGCACGCCCTTATGAGGCAATGCGTTCAGAGCCGACCAGCGCAAAGAAGGAGTCATCTCAACAAACACCTACCACACCAACTTAATGATGACGGGAGGGGAACGTACTCCGAGGCCTGCGATGGTTTTAACGGGACGGAGGCGACCTTGGCATTAGCCCATCAGCCATTTCTGCAGGGTATCACCCCTGCATACTCAGGTGACAGAATACCAAAACCACCAGCCCAGGGTTCAACCGAATCCATCTAATAGTCCAAGCTATGTCCAGGTCGAGCAAAGGTCAGATCAGGAGTTCCAAAAAAAAAAAGGCCGTAAAGGCCGCAGGTCATTTGGCGTTACCCAGGATGCACCACGCGGAGGCGAATCTGCTCTACATCCCATAGGCTGAGGGTAAAAAATGTAGATTATATTTTTAGATTTTTTTTCTTCAACATCTAAAGACTCACTTTTAAAGTAAAATTTCGAGTTAAAATTTTTATTTCGTAAAAAAATTTTGATAAGTGTTCTAGAAGCTGTGGAAGGTCGTCTTTCTGGCCGATTAAAAGTTATCAACTTAAAAAAATTGTTTGTGGTCATTATTGGAGTTTTAAAAAAAATTCTTAAACGACAACATGCTTTCCATAAGCGTTAAAATAAATTTTGAGTCAAAAACCGTCAAATTCGGTAATTTTTATATAAATGTGAAGAGTTTAAACCAAAAAGAATTTTTTTTGTCCAAAAAAATGTTAGCTCGGAATTTACTTTAAAAGTTAGTGGGCCACTTCTAGATGTTCTAGATGTTAAAAAAAATTATTCCCATAAATTTTCTTTTTTAAAATCTACAAATTTTACCTTCAGGCTAAGCAAAAAACAAAACAATATATTTTCGCTCCACCCTAATGTTTACCCAAGGTTTCTTTGAGATTTTTGATAGGTAAGGCTCAAGTTTTATTTTATTGTCTGTGGTTTGCCACATATCTTGAAAATATACATTCTCCGTTAATTACCATTTTTATGCTTACAGTAAGGTTCTTTGACTGACAAATGTTTTGGGATATACATTTTTCTGAATTAAAAAAGAAATTATATAATATATATTAATAATTATTAAAATATAAAATATTATGCAAAATATATATAAAAAGGAAATTTTTAAAATTTTTTATGAAAATCAAATATTACTGAATTCATTAAAAAATAGTAATAATCATTAAATTAGGTCATTAAATAAAGCTGCCAAATAGCTGTAATTTTCACGTAACTGAGATTTAAAAAATTATGCAAAATATTAAACGGAAAATTTTTAAAACAAAATTCTTAAAGTTGTTGCCATCTATACAAAAATATAAAAATATTTATTTAAGTACATTTTTTAAAATTATAGATCTTACTTTCCCGCGCTTTTGTAAATTTTTTGAAAAAGCTAATTCGATTGATTAAGAAAATGCGAAACTAATATTATTTACTAGTGGCAAAATCACGAGCAGATTTCTCTTTATTAATGAATTAAAAATTAATTGAATTAATTTTTCAATATCCAACAAAATTTTTTGCCAGTGTACCACCGCTAGCTTTAGCAGCGTTGCCACTCACACCCATGTTGACTGCGTTGGCGGCAGGATATGGCAAACGCTAGAAAAATATTGTTTTCCTTTCAGCTGCACCGAAGCGGAAGCGAAGCGAAGCACAACACACACAACGGCGAAACTTTCACATTTTCCTAACAATAACAGAAGCAATTGTATGGAATTATTGTTGTTATTAAAGTATGTTGCACACACACATACATAAACGCTCGCACAGCAAGCACTTTAAGCTTGTGGCAAGTGCGTGTTTGTAAGCGCTCCCGCCCACAATTGAGTGCCGGCACGTGTGTGTGTGGGTAATGCAATGATAACAATGCGGCAAGTGTCGTCCCTTGTTGTAAAGCCGTGAAGTGTGTTGCAAAAGAATAAGAAGAAGTCACCACATAAGCTGTACGTATGCAGTACCTACTTATGGGTGTGTTGTGGCATGCACTTACGCTGAGGCAGGCACCTTGGCATGCAAAACATGTATGTGCGTACGTTTGCAACACAAGCATGCCACAAATGCATACTAAATAGATACTTGCACTACCGCTACTACCACTAGCTAAAAAATACATGTGTGTACACTTATGTGTGTGTTTGTGTGTTTGCTTGCAGTTATTCCCTTGCATGACTGCTTGCATATGCGCCGTAAGCAGGCGAAATCCTTGAACTCATCAATCAAAATGAAAAATTTTGTTGACAAATATGCAATGTTGTTCTATGTATGTATGTGTAAGGCGTTGTGCTGTTGTACATAATGGCGGCTACTAAGTCAATGTGTTGGGTGTGTCGACGCGCCACTTCCATCACAAGCCTGCGTTGTTGTTACGCTTGCGGCTTTTAATGTTCAATGAGTGAAGTTTGAAAACTTGAAAATTTCGACGAGTTTCGAGGAAAAACCTCAACGTTCAATCGTTGCACCATACAAAATGGCGTTGAAATATTGGTTGTGAAATGATTGAAAAATGTTTTAAAGTCACGTGGCATTTAACGCATGCAAATCAGTTGGTTTGAGTTCGTTGTAGCTGTGGTTGCGTATACGCTATGTACGTCAAATATTTTTTGTGTGTGCTACAAAATAGCAAAGTAGCGATTTGAAAGAATTTTTTGAACTATTCCAATTGAAAAACAAGAAAACTCGTCAACTTTGGTTGCGCCGAAGCCAAAATACTTTGTACAAATACCAAAGATACCTTAAAGAGCTTGATTTTAACCGGTCAGTTTGTATGACAGCTATGTACTATATATAGTGATCCGATCACAGCAGTTCCGATGCCAAATTTCGTGTAGATACCTCGTCCATAACAAAAGTTTTCAATACGAACATTTGACTCCGATCGTTGAGTTTGTATGACAGCTGTATGCTATAGTCGTCCGATCACAACAATTCCTTTAGATATTACACCTATGCCTTAGAAAATAACCGATGCCAAATTTCGTGTAGATCCGTCGTCACATGAAAAAGTTTTCCATACAAGCACTTGATTCTGATCGTTCAGTTGGTGTGGCAGCTATATGTAATTGTGATCCGATATCGGCGGTTGCGACAAATGAGCAACTTCTTTGGGAGAAGAGGACGTGTGCGAAAGTTCAAATTGTTATCTCAAAAACTGAGGGACTAGTTGGCGTATATAAAGACAAACGAATGGACAAACGGACGAACAGGCGGGCAGACACACGGACATGGCTAAAATGATTTAGCTCGCCATGCTGATAATTTATATATGTACAATTATATATTTGATACTTCTCCGACGTTTTCTTCTGTTACAAACTTCGTTGTTAACTTAATATACTCTGTTCAGTTATATCATTATTAGGGTAAAGCGAAACAATTTTTTTGTTCACATTTATATAAAAATTACCGAAATTGGCGGTTTTTGACACAAAATTTATTGTAACGCTTAAGAAAAGCATGTTGTCGTTTAAGACTTTTTTTTAAAACTCCAATAATGACCACAACATTTTTTTTAAGTTGATAACTTTTAGAACACTTATCAAAAATTTTTAACGAAATAAGCTACATACCGACAAGGGATATGTGAATGGGGTGAAGTCGCTGGAGCATAGGTGCTGTGATCTTTTTTACGGATGGTTCGAAGCTTAGAAGAAAGGTTGGAGAAAGGTTTCTTTAAGAAGCTCTCCGTCAAGCATAGTTTTAGGCTACCAAATCATGTATAATATTTTCATGAAGTGCAGCCTCTTTCCGGGTAATGAGCATTTACTCCGAAAACAAAGCGGCAATACTAGCTCTGAGCTCGATCATGGGGCGCTCAAACTTAGTTAAGAAGTGTCTGCTTTCACTATCGATAACATCAAGGTACTTCATAACAAACACGTTTGGGTGTCTGGTCATAGCGGAATCGCTGGAAGCAGCAAAGCCGGAGTGGCAACGAACTGGGTTTTCGTTGTCCTCATGCGTTCAAGCGCTGGACCTCTGGACATCGCGTGAGCCTAACAGACGGGGGTCAACAACTAGCTAGTGTGACTGCCAGATCCTTCTGGTCTAGAGTAGAACGCAGTAGTAGTTCCACTGAACTACTTGCTTTCGACAAGGCTCATCTCGCCACAATCGAAAGGCGGTAAGCCTGAAAATCTTGTCGGGCGCTTACTGTCAAAGTTGTATTGAGGAAAGTTAGGTAAAAACATCCAGGCACTTTCTGTGACTGAAACATTTCTGCAGTCATATTATATATAATATTTGGCAAAACTACTGAAATAGCCGCATTTGATATTAGCCGCCTTAAAAAATTTGTAGCAGGCTCAAAGCCCTTTGACGATTTTTGATTTTGTATTTTCGATCAATACTTAGGAGTACTTAGGTATCACGATGGACTGACCTTCGCAGCTGTTCAAGTGGCATTCTCTCGTAGATCGACCCTTTAACCTAACCTTACTTAATGACGGATATAAAGTGAACTTCAATTATAGGTTTTCATCGACATTTCCTTAGCCTGAACGCGTTTTATTAATAGAAGCGGCTCAGTAGTCCCATATTCCATTTAAACTAAAATTACCTTGCTCTTACCAAAAGTATTATGGATTAATGGTTGATCAGATATGGACAGTTTGTAGTCGTTTTCTAATATTCATCTTTTCGAGTCCGTAATTTCAAACCAGTATGTAAATATTTGACTTTGGAAGATCAACCCTTTTAAGCGAATTCCATGAACTCTTAGCTCCCATGAAATACTAGTTACGTAAATGGTATAGGTTCGGATTTTGATCCCATCCAAGTGTTAAAACTCGGCTGTATCCATGAAAAAAATTTCGAGAACCATCAATCGCGACAACAGCTCTTAGCAGCCATCTTTTGGTTATTTCGACCTGGTATTTTCGATCCATAGGAGTCCCGACGTAATATCGAATCATAATGCTTGCTCTGTTCCCTTCGAATTTTTTTACCTTGTTCTATACATCATCCCTTCACTTGTGGAAATGCCTCTATGAAGGTCTCATCCATGCGATCCAAGGGTCCGGTCGTACCTTCAAATCATTACTTTTACTCTCCATCGCGTTTTTCACTTATGTTGATAACTTTATAACCAACAATGGAAATAGGCAATCTCAATGGAAATTTGTTGGAATCTATCATTGAATTACGACCTGTGCTGGTTCCAAAGAAATCCTGCCCAACTGCACTTCCAAAAACTTACAAATATGTAGGGAGCCAACTACGGGGAACATTCGGGTATGATGCGGGTCTGTAAAAACTTGTGACAGTCTGAAGAATAAGAAGTGAAAGTGGAGGTAAAATAACGGTTTGCTTGTTTCAACGATCGATCATGAATATGGTATAGGGTGTGTGAAAAATTAGAAAAATTATTTGTTCTCGCTTTAACTCTCCGGGAGATATCAAGATTTCGCTTTAAAAAAGAGTTTTTCTCCGAAATTTGCTTCTTTATTAAAAATTAAAAAAAAAAAAAATAAGTATCAAATTCGTCGATACTTCTGCTGTATTCAATTAAAAGGAAAAACATTTACGAAACAAAAAATATCATTTATGTTTGTCTATTCACTTCCTTTCTCGCTTGTTTGTGCCATTTGGAGTTGCAGGAAAAAGTGCGTCGACTGACAGCAGCGCCACAAATGCAGTTCAATGGTGAAAATCGACGTTCAGGAAGGACGTTTGTAAAAGACAGCTTGAAAGCGTAACATATGCAAATCACCGATTGCAAGTCCACCCCCTTCACACACACCCATAGACATGTCAGCTCTGTGTGCATAGCAAGCTGGCGGCAATTTGACTTCAATGTGCGCCATACTTCGCACACCGCCCGCCTTCCCACAGCTGTCAGATATTGTTTTTCCACATTTTTTCCGCTAGCGAAAAGTTCAAAAATTTTTTTCCAAAGCTTACACACATTACCCCAAATGACAAATGGCAGAGCAATAGCGGCACACTCCTCTTACACTGCGCACAGCCGACACCTCACGAACTCTTGCAATGCCGTAAGGGAGAGGTTAGACGAGAGCGCGGGGCATGTTTGTACACTTTGTAGACAAAATTGCTACGGACCCTTTTGCACGGATTTATTTTATTTTTTATAATTCTTTTTATATTTCTTTATTTATAATGACTTTCTACATTTTCTTGCTGTCTTCGTTGCGTTATTGTTGTTATTATTGTTGTTGTGGCTTTCGTTCATATTGTTATCGCACTTCTCTCAATGTTGTAATTTTCTACGCTCGCACTTTCCGAAAATATCTAACTGTAAAAGTTGCCCTCAACGCTTACAGCTGCCTTTAGTTTTCCACCTTCGGGCGAGTTGAGGGCGAACAGTGTGTGTGTGTGCGTGATGTAAAATAGATAAGGATTTTGTGGCAACTTTTTGTTTACGCAGAAAGAGGGAGCGAAGCAGAGCAGACACTCGAAGAAAGTTATGAAATTATGCAACGGGAAATTTCAAAATAGAAATGTAATTGCAATGAGTGGAGTGGGGTGGAGCTAAAAATAATGGTGGATACTATTTTGTATGTTATTGTCCGCATGAAACGTTCAAGATGCCCTTAACAATATGCTATCATCTTCCATAATCGATAACTAGTTGTCGATTGTGTAAACAGGTGGGGGCGGCGTCGTAAGGGATAATATTTGGTATGTTTTCTGAATTAATAATGAGCCCGAATTCACAGATTTATAAATAAATCGATTCATTGTTCTATTTGGGAAGATTTGTTTGGTATAAAACCTTAGTGCCAATTATAAATCTGTAATAAAGTCATCCGATTTTTGAAAGGAGATGACTTGAACACTCCCTCAAGTTATCTCATGCAGATATGATAGAGAGGGAAGTAAGTTTATTTAATGGGAATTATATATATTTATAAATAATGACAAGTAGATATGTAAAGAGAAAGAATACAGGGAAAAAAGAAGAAGAGAACGATTGAAAGAGATATAAATATTATTATAGATAGCTTTTCAACCACTCTCTTCTACACTAGCGTCACTTTCAATACCTATATAAAATGAAACTTAGTATGTCTAAAATACCATATAACTCAAAAAGGAGAGGTGAAGAGATAGAGGGAGTTTTAAGCAACAACAGAAAGTGAGAGATAGAGGTGAGAAGAGAAAAGGGAAGAGATAAAAACGCAAATGGATATATATATGTGGATATAGTTGAAGACAATGTAAGAAATAAATATGTTAGGCTTAGTAAAAAAAATCCATTATTTTTTGCATTGAACTGAAGGTTTCATTTAGGTTAGTTGGCATTATCTGCTTTAGGTGAAATAAGAACCATTTTGTTCGATAACCTGCTGGCATTTTATAAGTTTGAATTTCATAATGCCATTTTCATAAAAAATCCCATTCCTATTGCCAAAATAACAGGTAGTAATCACTTGATGCTAGGTACAAAGTATAGAGTGGGTGCATAAGATAGTCCCAATCAAGCTTCCGTAGCTTCTGGTGAGTACCTATCGATGTGTGTGCCCTGGCGTTGTCCTGATGGAAAACAATTCCTCTACTATTGACCGAAGCAGACCACTTCTGTCGGATTGCTTTTTTTGGCGGTCCCAATATTGACAGTATAGGTTCGAATTAAGAGTTTGACCGTAAGGACGAAGCTCATAGTAGACGATTCCCTGAAAAACCCACAAAACACATTGTAAAGCCTTTCTGACCGTCAATACTGGCTTGGCCACTGTTTGCGCCGGCTCACCGCTATTCAACCACGAAAATTTTTACTTGATGTTGTCATAAGTGACGCAGTTTTTATCACCAGCTATTCGCTTCGTAGATATGAATTCGGTCCATGAGGATTTTTGGCTTTAAATCGTGTGGCACCCAAAAATCGGGCTTCTTTTTATATTTAGCCTTATTTAAATAGTTCCAAACGATTTTTTGTGTAATGTTTAGCTTTTGAGCAAACGAAGCGCTTACATGACGGACGGACTTGACGATTTCCTTTACTTTATTGATATTTTCGACATTTATTCTTCCAGAGCTTGGTGCAACTTTGACATAAAAATTTTCGAAATGAAATCGTTGAAATTAAAATTGCACATGATTGCCTTCTATAGTGTCAGAACACATTTACAGCCACTTGACTTGAATTTTCGCCTTTATCGTAGAATAATTGTAAAATATGGAATTTTCTCTTAGATTCCAATTAAAGATTTGGATTTGGATAATGTTTTTTGTTTACCAGACCTAATATTTACCTACCAGTTTTTCCTCTTTTGAAGAGGATATTACTGCTTGAGAAACTGAAAAAAATTAAAATCAACAGATTTAATATTGAATATTATTTCATGAGAGAGTAGAGCATTACTCTATTATTTGCACTTCTTAAACGATTATGTCGGCCGACAGTTGACGTTGTGACACCTAGTTACTAACTACTAGCACGTGTGCCATTTATAGGACGAACACTTACACAAAATTTAAAGAAATTAGGGAAAAAAATAGCAGTAATTACATTTCAGCATCTATATACCCTTACTGGAGGAAGCAAAAATATCAATAGTTCGAATGGAAGAAACATTTAGGGAAAGGATTCTGCCAAGTTCATAAAATTATTTGAGGAAGCATCTATAGCTACAGAAGTCAATATTGATCCTTAAAACTGACTTAGTCTTGGGCATTGGGTCCTAACCCATCCTTAACAAAAATCTCGGTAAGAGTTTGTTACAACCTGAACAGGGTATATTAGGTTTACCACGAAGTTTTTAACGCCAAGACGGAAACGTCTAAGACGATATATAATATTATATATAGCACAAACTATGAGCATAATGAGTCGAGTCGATTTAGTCTTATCCGTCTTTTTGTTTGTGTATACGCGAGCTAGTACTGCAGTTCTTGAGACAGAGATATAGAGATGTACAACTCTCATGTCAATAGGAAGTGAGAGCGTAAATCATCTTCTCAACTTTGACAGTTGACTGAATTGTGGAAATTTTGACGTTTCGCAATTAGAACGACTGGAACGACCAGATTGAAATTCTACTAAATATATATGTGAACGGAAGGTTTTGTCGCGCCGTTTAATATCACTAATAAAAAATGTAAAACAATTAATGAGATTATTTGATGAAATTTTTTGTGATGTGATGCAACATAGTATTAGTTTTCAATTGAAAGTGACTAAAAATACTAATTGAGAGCTAACAAGTTTAAATCACTTTATTAAGTATTAAGTATTGAAAGGACAAAAGCCAGTTGTTTTAGTATACCATAAAATCATGAAAAATATTTAAATATTTTCTACATATATTAAATAGCCAACCTATAATAATTTTTAATCGCAATAAATTTTGAGTTTTTTAATTTAAATATTCAAACATAAGTATTTTGTCTGATCTGGCTACAAGGCGAAATGTAAAGAACGCTAATTTTGAGGCATTATCATACTGGACTAATCTGGGCAGCCCTTCATCCCTGTTTTGAGATATCGATCTGTGATTTTGCATACATCTTTTTTTACTCGATAAAGCTGCTCATTTGTTGGAACGCAGATATCGGACAACTTTATCCATACAAACTAATCGATCGAAATCAAGTTTTTGTATGGAAAGTTTTTTATTTGACAAGATATCTTCACGAAATGTGGCAGAAGTTACTGCGCAAGTGCGATTGGTGCAATCTGTGAAAAAATTGTTCAGATCGAATCACTATGGCATATAGCCAGCCATACAAATTGACCGATGGAAATCGAATTATTGTATGGAATACTTTTTATATGTGAAGGGTATTATGATAAACTTCATAGTATAACTTTGATATAAGTAAAACTTGCATATTTTTCGAGATTAAGCGAGTTTTAAGTAGCCTAAACTCCACTTTGGGTGCCCCATCTCGCTGCTATTTTAAATAGATCTATCAAAAAACCGAAGGAGAATTGAACACTTTCATTAAAAAGCGAACGTAATATAAAGAAAAAAATGCATTACGCCTAAAAATATGCTACGCCAAAGTGCATACATGTTTTGTATTTGTAATAATTTCCCATTGCATACGCAGCTAGCACACACGCATTACCCAGACCTGTGACAACTAAATAATTGCTAACTACCAAACATGCTTAAGAAATCATCTGGGGACGACGACAATGACGATGACTGTGTCTGCTGGTCGCCTTGACTTCGTTACACAATTTTCGAAAAGCGAAAACTTTTGCGTGATAAGAAAAATGAATGCGAACATTGTAAACAACAACAGAAAAACGAGAGAACTATTGTCAACGATGCACTCAATATTGCAATGGCATACGAAAGAAGTCAAATAACACACCGGTGTGGGAATGAGGGTGTAGCAAACATGAAACAAATTGATGGAAAAGAAGTAGCATTGTTCTTCAGTGGCAAAAAAAAAATAAAACCGAAAAGTAGCAAACGAAAAAAAGTACGTGGAACATCTGACAAATTTCTATGCAACGCTGCCGGAGCGGCGAAAAAATTGCGAAAAAGTGCTACGTGCAACAAAAGTCCTTCACGCCAACACACACACACCCACACGCATATACGCTTGCTTAGTCATGCATAAATCATGTTGTTTATTTGTTGTCGTCCTCATCGGCGGCGGTGGTGCCAGCGTCTTCGTCATCATCGTCCTCAGCGTCTCTTTTTTGCGCTGTTTTGTTTACGTGCAACGCCAGCAAAACAGGCCAATGCAATACGCGCTGCATACAAAACAACAGCTACCATTTTTTTTTTAGAGAAAAAAAAACCGCATGTAGCGCGGGTGTCTCCAAGCTTCTTGCGTAGCACTGCTGACTCTGCTCAGTGACTGACAAAATAGCAGCGCCAGCAAAGATCAGCTGTGTGCATCGCCCCGCCCCGAAGCTGTTCCATTCTCTGTTGCATGCGTTGCGATTGTGTGCCCTCAGCATGTGTTAGCGTGGGAGTTTAGGATATGTGGCATTGTACAGTGGTGTTGCATTGTTGCATTGTAGAGAATTCTAAAAGAAGGGAAAGAAATCGCATTTGTGTTGTTGTGTTTCTTATACATCGTGTTGTTTTCGGTGTTTTTGTTGTTGTTGTTCTCGTTTTTTATTGTTGTTGTTGTTTTTCTACTTGGCTTGCTTCCTGGTGTTGTTGGTTTTCTTCTTGTTATTTTTGTTGCTACTGTTTTTCTGGTTGTTGTTGTTTGCGTGTTGTTATTGTCGTTGAATTTTTGAATCTAGCTGTTATTTTTGTTGTTGTTTTCTCGTTGTTATTGTTGTACTTTTTCTTTATATTGTTGTTGTGCGGTTATCATTACAAATCTTTTTGTTTTTTTTTAATTTCTTGTTGCTGTTATTGTTGTGCTTTTCCCTTTTCTGTTCTTAGTGTTGTTGTTGGCTTGTCATTGTAAATGTTTGTAGTTGTTGTTGTTGTTCTTTTTTCGTTTTTGTTCTTATTGTTGTTGACTTGTCATTGTAAAATTTTGAGTTGTTATAGTTTTTCTTGTTGTTGTTGTTTTTTCGTGTTATTGTTGTTTTTTCTTGTCATTGTTGTTTTTTTCTTCTTCACCATCTTCCTATTGTTGCTGCTGTGGCATAGTAAGCCAGTGTGTCATTGCTTTGCATGCTCTCATGAGTACTCAACTGTGTATATTGTATGTAGACATGTGTGTGTGTGTCTGTGTTGCATGTCTGTGCTGCGGCGCCACAATTGGCGTCTTCACTGCTATCGCTTCAGCAGCTCATCTACCACTCTTCAAAGCGTCGCAGGTGATGCGATAATCCGCGGAAAAGCCAAATGTGGCGGCAGCTGATAAAAAACCGTTGTGACGCATAACAAGAAGTACCAAGAAAAATGTCAAATTGAGTGCATTACCGATGAGCATTCGCAGTGGCGGCATTGCAACTTTCCATCCAAAGTAAGAAAAATGCAACGCGCTGTATGCAGACATGTTGGTTTTTAATGTATATGTGTGTGTGTGTGTGTTGCAAGCTACCTGCGTATGTATGGGTAGCAAAACTTCTATACATGTATGCATGTGTATGTGCCCGTGTTGCTAGAAAATACAAAAGGGAAATTAACTCAAGTGGCTGCAATTGTTTGGAAGACTTCCATCTGCCGTGCAGTCGTGCCATTGGCAAGAATGCCTGGATGTGTATATGTATTTGCATATATACATGTATATGTGCATATGTGTACTCTCGTAAATATAAGTTAAACTACAGCTGACGCGGAAAAATATTGCCTCTTTTACTACGTTAACGAGATCGTCGACATAAAGACGCTGCTGCTACTTGTACCACTGCTGCAAATGCCGGCGCTCTGGCTCCGTCTCCGTCTGTTTACATGTGTGCCTTTGTCTGTCTGTTCTTGGCCTATTGATAGACTATCGAATTTCAAGGTAAAATACGTGCTTGCCAATAGCTCCACCTGCATGCACACATTTACCTTCACACATTTGTTGCTGTATGTGTGTGTGTTTGTATAGAGAATGCTATAAAATGTGATGCATTGCCAGCGATATTGGTGAAGCTGCAAGAGTTCTGCTGAAAGCTTTAAGATTTATGGTTTTTAACCACCGAATATTTTTTATTCTCAGTCGTTGACAGTATTAATTTGCGTTGGAGACTTTTTTATTGCTGTAAATTAATATCACGCGATTTCTTATTGAAAATGTATACGTTTGTATAAGAGATTTCAATTTTAAGTGCGCGGTTTGTTAGTTTAAAAATGTTTTTGGGAGGAATTTTTTGAGTCCACACGAGCCAATTGACTCTAAAATTAACAATATTTAACGCGAAATTTCTTTAGTCTTCGCACCAACATGGACCAAACAGTTCCATCGGTATTCTTCTTGAAGACGATCCATCGTCAGTATACTTATAAAACCTGTTTACTAAAATTCTGTTCTTATAACTCTAAAAACTACATGAATTCTAAACTACAGTTTTTCGGATCATCTAGGTATGATCAAGACCACCCGAGGGAATAGTACAGCAGTCATTAGATTTCGGTATATATATTCTCTTTTTGAATTTCAAGGAAACAAAAATAGTTCGACGACGCAAAGAGTAAAGAAAAAGAAGTTGGATAGTTAAAACAAATTCGTGGAATCATTTATTGGTTAGAGCTTTCAATATTGATTCTTAAAACAGATCAACTTTTAAATTAGGAACCTTTCTACACGAATTCATTTTTTATGCTATTCTGAAGTCTGAAGACTTTTGTTATCATAGTATAGCTTTGATAAAAATAAAGATTGTATATTTTTTGAGGCAAAGGGTATTTGAACTATACTCTCTCTTGTTTCGATAGCTACTCTAAGATGAGCTTTTTAATTTTATTACTTAAACTACGTCGCTACTCAGGATCCGGTACCTCGTTTCCAAGTTAAAGCTTCTTTAATACATGGAAGTTATACCGGACCGGCTTGCTTATATTCGAAAAAACATTTTTTATCAGCACTACATTCTGAGCTTTGACATTAGCTGCCTCAAGAATCGCAGACTTTGGTTCGGACTGGTTTGAATCACGGTTGCACGACAGCACTCATATGTTAAATATACTCCTTGACGGTGATCTCTAATTCCCGCCTCTCCATCAGATTATACGGCGCAGTTGTTTTACGGAGGCGAATGTTCAGAACTTTTTGTGAATAATGAAGGTTCTGAGTGCCGTACGTAAGCAGAGCAGTAGAGTTGAAAACATGAAATCAAAGTGGAAAGGCGTTTCTGAATAGGTAAAACTCAGGAAACGACAAATCCATGGAACGAGCTTAATGAAAGGCGGGAATATTCTCTACATCAGCATGGAGCTTTAAGCTTTGCTAAATGTTACTCTAAGCTTTTGCTTTAATTTTCTATTTGGCTGTAGTTAGGCTTCAACAAGTTTTACCTAACTTTCCAATACGCCAGACTACTTTTGAAGAAGCTAATGCGTTGCTAATACTTTTGCTGAGATTTGTGCTCTATTTTTTTATACGCTTATGTAATATAATGGAGCTTAAAGTTTACTAAATGTTAGTCTTAGTTTTTGCTTTTATTTTCTATTTATTACTAGTTCGGCTTCTATAAGTCGTTATTTAACTTTCCAAGACGTATGATAAAAATAAAAGGAGCTTAAAGTTTTGCTAAAGCTTTTGATGAGCTTTTCTTTCTATTTGTTATACCCTTATAGTTACTAATCGCAATATAGTTATATCTATAAGGCTTAAGTTAACTTTCTACCACTAAAGGATAAAGCTTTTTTAACCAAGCTTTTGCGCCAATTTTCTATTTAATTATAGTTAGGTTTGTGCAACTCTTAAGCTAACTTTTCAAGACGGTGATGACTTTTAAAGTAGCCTAAAGTTAGGCTATATAGCTTTTGCTGAACTCTTTTTACTATTTGTGGTAAGCTTATAGTCAAAAGAGGATCATAAAGTTTTGCTAGAGTTTTGTTAAGCTTTTATTTCTATTTGTTATATACTTTTTAAATCTAGACCATCACAAGACTTAAGTTACTTTACTACCACTAAGGATTAAAGCTTTTTCTACTCACCTTTATTCTTGTCAGTTTAAAATTCCCTGCCACGTGACTGCCGCCATTATGCTATTTAATGAGTCACCAAAACCTCTCAACTCATTTCAAATTAATTTAAACCCATATAAACCAATTTCATTTTTTTGTTTTTGGGTTGCGTCCCCAAATGTGTTCACGTCATTTGCCTTTCGGTCCACAAAATGAACCCAATTGTCTGCAAATAAGGCAAATACTAACAGCTGAATTCAGGTGAAAACTGTTTCCACTACAATTTGACACAAATTAAAGGTAAACAAAAGAGGCGTGACGACGGCATCATTAAATGCAGCGGCGGGGAAATACGAGTACCCAATACACCGTTGTGTGTATATATTCCATATATATAAGTGTATATATACCATACGGTGTACGAGACTGCTGATGACATTATTTGCACAAAATAATGGGTGAATACTTATGCACGTTGGAATTTTCCGAGTCGCGGAGTCGCGGCATTGCGGTTTTGCGGTCGAAAAAATCACGCACACACACACATGTGTGAAGGTATGACTACATGAATACATATAAATATATATGTATACAGTATAACGATGAGAATGATGAGCCCTGGCGAAAGCGTCATGAGCAGCTTGTTATGATCCTGTGTATGTGTGTGTAACTCATATTAATCAATAAAAACGAGAATCACAGCCGAAAGATGGATGATGTGGCATTTGGACACGCAATACCTAGCCCTACCATTTATGAAGTGCATTGAATGGTAAAATATAAATGCATATGTATGTATAAATGTATGTATGTATGCCTACGTGTATACTCGAATTTCGATTTGGTTAACTCTCGCGGCACCTGAATGCATCCACCATGATAATAACAACACAAACTTAACCTATCCATGTGCATGCGCCTGAATGTAAGCTACTTTGTGTACACTCAGATGAGCTTGATTGGCGTTATTTGTGTTGTGATACCTTAAATGTATTGTCCACCAATCGTTCGGTTAGTGCGTATCCTGATATATATGGTTGTCCTTTAGTGCTTTTAAAAGCACTTACTTACTTACGGTAAATAAAATTGCTTTAAAAGCGGTCTCAACTCGTCCAAGAGTGATTTGATTATTTTTGAGTTGATAAAGCTGTGCTGAGATGAAGAGGATTTTCAAAAAAGTATCAGCTGTTCAAAAGATCCAATCGAGTCGCTCAAGATTTGATGTTTTACAAAATTTCCTCATAGTTTCAAAAAACTTTCAAATTAAAAGATTCAGAATTAGAACTAAATAATAGCCAAAATTATAATGCTATATTTATGATATTTTTCGACCAACACACTGGACGCCTTGAATTAATTTTTAATATGTGAGGAAATATTCTACTTATGATCTCGTTCAATGCACTACTCTAAGATGAAGTAAACTAAGATTAGCAAAACACAACTAATTACGAGCTTGTCAAAATTTCGACTAAAAATCTTAAATTTTGTCGAAGGTTTTTAAATAGATCATCTAGAATCCATATAATTTGTGAATGCAATTTTTTTCAAACGATAAATATCGATCCACCACCTTTTATCTTGTATATATAGAGGACGGTGACCCTTTGGATAATATGGAAAAAAATCTTCAATAAAAGCTTTCGCCCGACCCTTTGCTGATTTTAATCCACGTTTTTATTGTTCCAAGCCAGTTTCTCTTTTTAACACGCTTCAGGAACAAGTAGTCCGAAAGAAGCATGAAAGACTGTGTGAGGTAAAACAAAAATTGTGAAGGTTTCAGGTTTTCACCATGGTTACTCGAATTCATTCCTGTCCACAAATATACCGCAATCTTCATGGTTCTATTAAGATGTCGTAAATATTTTCTTATAAACCTTAAACCTATTATCAACTATTGGTTATCTGACAGTATCAAAAGTTTTTCGTCTTTTGTATTGAAAGCGATAGATCAATAGAGCATATCCTATGTATTAATATATATGTTACTATATTATTAGCTACTGACTTCTCAGCAGTTCTAAAATCGAACAACAACCAGCAGGGAGATCTTCCTTTTTGAAAAAAAAAATTACCTCTGCGGCCTGCTGTCTTAGTGTAGTGATCTGTCTATTTTAAATTCTGTCGTTGGATTCAAAATACAGTTTTTATCTGTTGTCGGCGTTCGGTGGAAAGAAACAATTAAGTTTGTCCCTACAACTGAGAGAGTTATGACCTTGGGGACTCGTCATAAAAATTGGTCGCAAAATTGATGAGAATATGTGATCATCCTCTTTGTTTACTTCCTCTTAAACGGCATTTTAGATTAGCTTATAGCATCTGATAAAATTTGACTCCAAAGAATTGTGGTTATTCAGCTTTGCACAGTATTAGTATTCTTTAAGCCATTCTTCTGTGTTTACTTCGTTTAAAATAGCATTTGACATCAAACAAAATTTAACATATTTTAATATAAATCTTTATTATCATCTTTAAATTAGGCTGCTGAGCCAATACAAGTATGTCAACGCTTAATCCAATTCCCCATACACTTGCCTCGGTTGTATTGGCCTTCAGTGACTTTAGCAAATGTGGGTTTTTTTTCAGTTTTGGCCCCTTTTTGAAGCGCCATTCAGTAATTATGCATTTGAAGAATGTCCTCAGCTACGTTATCAAGCACCGCTTTTGCAACCTTTACTCTACGCCGTTTTTGAAAATGATTCAGGTCTTTTGATATGGGTCTGGCATTGGCCCACTTCATTCCCAAAACATTAACCAAAATGTGTTGGTTTGATCCCTAAGAGATATTGTGGTTGTCTGCTATCACCCTGATGACAAGACAACGATTTTTAAGCTCTTTTTCTTTAAATTTTTCGACGCTGTTGACATTAACAGCGATGAACCGACGACTGCTGACAAGTTTTCGATGACTTCACGGCCTTCATTGAGCTCTTTGTACCACTCAAATAGTTTTGTTCGTTATAAGGTAGACGCCATAAATCACTTCTGCAACAATTTCAATCATCTCGTAGACGTGATTCCAGTGGAAACACAAAATTTCATGGTAAAAATCGCCAAACGATCGACAAACTTTTTGCGTGGTAAAAAAACCGCTGCCAATCACACACAATTGACATATAGTGATCAAACTTTATCCGGACACAAAAAAGGTTGGACTAATCTAGAAAAAACTTTCATCGATTCGGTTAGTACAGGTCGATGATCAGATGGTATGTGAATTAAGAATTTTCTAAAGTATTTGGCATTCCTGTTATCTTCTGAATTCAAGATCTGATTTTTGTAAAGAGTTTAGTTGCAAAAGTGGCAGATTTCAAAGACGGACATGTAAGATCCATTATAAAACCGATTTCAAGCGAGAAACTTCTCTGTTCTACCGGAAATGTCTTCTTCTTCTTCTTTTTATATCTCATATGAGAGCACTACTACATAGTTTTGTGCCGAGTTTTCACCAGTCGTAATCATTTTATTTTATCTTTATTTTGTAGGACCACTCTTTGCTTGTCCGCCAATCTTCGCAATGGGTCTAGTCCACTTATGCATATTTACACAGCTACGTAATTTGGTAACCGCGTAGGTTGTTGAGCAAACTGCAAATACACTACGCAGACTGGATGCCATGACGCTTTTGCTGTTGTTGTTGTTATTCTTACTGTTGTTTTTGCTTTTTACTCACCTTTGGGACCAACGCTGAAAACGAAACAACAAATAGTGCCACAAAAAACAACAACACAGCTGTTAAATGTTGCACATTGCAACGGAGTAAACTGACACCGGGCAGACATCGTCAAAGTGGGGGTTTTAATGGCAAAAGGTAAATACTGCGTATTATCATGTACATTCAATGGGAAAATAATGGATTGACCCAGCGTCAGAGGCAACGTTGACTTTGCCAGTGTATACAGTGGTGGTAGTTGTACATCCCCCAACCACGACTCTGCAATAGACTTCATGCTTGTCTCTGTAAACATAGCTCTTTAATAATATATGCAGGTGTAGTGAGGTGCATATTTTTTTTGTGTATGTGAGTATGTATTGTGTGTATGTATGTATGTATGTGTGCATATGATCGCATAATACATCTCTATATGAGTCTGACAGCTGCTGTTAACTTGTTTCCATTTGGATATGGCTTTTGTTTTTACTGTCGCTGTCACGGCATGCCGTTATTTCTATGTAGCTGTGTATGTATATGTAATGTTACACTTGCATTTGTGTACATATATGTATGTATTTACATATGTAGACTGCATTGTGATACATATACCATATATAAAATTGTTGTGTCTGCTTGCCATTTTGCCTTTGGTACAATTTTCGGAGAGTTTTAAAGTATTATGGATGGCACAGATACCTAAGCTCAAAAAAAGTCGAATCTCAATCTCTTTCACATATTGCTACCTTTAAGATCACAAATTGTCTTCCAAAAAAAAAAATCAATTACAAAAACTCATGACTCCCTCTCGTTGTGAACCACAGCGCATGTATTTCTATGGTGATTTAGTATACAAAATTTCTGGCTTTTCCGCGATCTGAAGCTTGTATACACTTAAACTCTTCGTACTAGGGTCAATCAAAGACTTATATCTAAAGAATGATAATTAAAGACTCTACTTAAACTAAAACCAATTAACGTTCTACTCAACCTAATGACTACACTTGAATATTTTTTAGACATTTCTCAAGATACAAGTATAAAACTCTAGATCGACGGTCTTTAAAGTTCGAACACTAACTTTAGTTCAAAGAATATTATCCTAGCATTACCCAAGCTAGCTGAAAACCTAACTTTATGGCGATCGAGCTCATCTTTGACAAGCAAATCTTTTAAAATTCAAAATGAATCCATTACCGACTAAGCCGTAAACAGTTAATAAAGCCAAAAATTAAATCTCTCAGGGCAATCGAGCTGGCGTATTATGAACGAATCGGGAGCCTTGTCCGCCCATGTGCTGTGCATTAAAGAACCTACTTTTAACCGTTCAGTTTATATGTCAGCTATATGCGATAGTGGTTCGATCACAACAATTTCTTTGGAGATTACACCGATGTCTTGGATAATAATCCATGCCTAATTTCTTTAAGATATCTCGTAATATGAAGCCATAACTTTAAAACTGATAGGCTAGTTCGCGTATATACAGACAGAAGAACGGACAGACGTACATGCCTAACGACTTAGCTCGTCACGCTGATCATTTGTATATATTTTTTATTTTATATATATTTCACAGAGTCTCCGACGTTTCCTTCGGAGTGTTACATATTTCGTGGCAAACTTAATATGCCATGTTCAGGGTTTAAAAACTAAATGCTTCGAAAAAAAGTTTGAAAAATAAAAAAGTTTACAATGTTACTACTTAATATTTTTTTTATTAAATATTAACAATTTTTGAAAAAAATGAATATAATAAAAAATCTTTGAAAAACTATATTGAAAATTTTTTGAAGAAAATTTTTTTTCAAACATTTCAAAATTTTTATATTTCAAAAATGTTTAAGCAATAAAAATTTGAAAAATATATAAAAGTTTTAAAAAAAATTATTTTGGAAATTCTTTAAAAATATTGTATATTACATAGTATTTCAAAAAATTTATAATCTTACTTCTTAATAATTCTTTTATAAATATACAAAGGTTTTAAAATTTTACAAAGAAGACAAATTCTACACAAAAGTCAAATATGTTCAAAAAACTTTGTAATATATATAAATAAGTTTTTTAGAAAATGAAAATATTTTGAAAATTTGTTTTAAATAGCTAACAATTTATTTTTTTTAGGGAAAAAAAACTTAACAATATTACTTTGGAAATTGTTTTTCAAAAAATTATTTAACAACTAATTTTTTAAATAAAAAACAAAAGTGTTGAAAAAAATTTAAAACTGCATATAAGTTTTGATAAAAGGACAAATTTTAACAATTTGTTTTTACGAAAATAATACTTAACAACTAAATATTAAAAAAAGAACAAAATATTATCACTTCTTAATTTATTTTATTAAAAATAAAATTTAAAAAATTAAAAAAGAAATAATAAAAAAACTGAAAAATATGAAAAATATATTGAACAATTTACCAAACAAAAAAAAAATTTTGAAATTACTTCAAAAAGCTATTTATATTATTTTGTTTTTGATTTTGAAAAGTAATTAAAAATTTAAAACAAAGAATATTTAATAGAAACTATTTTTTCCTTAATAATTATTTCTTCGAAACAAAATATACCAAAACAAAAATACAAAAAAAAAAAAAATTAAATAAAAATAACCTAAAAAAAATTTAAGTTTGGTTTTATGAAAATATTAACGATTAATTTATTAGGTAAAACAAATTTACAATATTAATAAAAAAGCATATTGAAAAATTTTCAAAAATATTATTTTTTCTTTAACATTTCTTATAAAATTATTTGATGTCATCATAAGTTCTGCTTCTATAGCAAAAAATGTTCCACCATAAAAGTTTCCAATTCGATTGTGTCGAAGCCTCGGACGCACCACAGCCCTATTGTTCGTATAAATAATTTCCGGTACATATGTAGGTATGTACCTCTATGTGTCTGCAGTGGTAATATGTTGTTGCATACACACACATACATATACCGTTATATTTTGTTTTATGTATTTTTGGCTCGTGCTTTGTTGTTTTTAAGCCATGCCATTTGTTGATTCGCTTGTTATTGTTTTGCCTGCTATTTCCAACGTTTGTTTGGTTTTCATCTTTGTTGTTGTTATTGTTGTTTTATACGGTTCACCTCACTGATGTGTTGATGGATGAGCTTGTCAATTATTTGTCATTCACTTGTTGTTATTGTATATGTTATTGAGCTGAGTGCAGCAACAGCAACAGCAACAGTGAACAACAACAATAACAAGGGCAAAGGCAACAACAAGAATAATAGGAGTAGCAATAACAACAACCATAATAACAATAACAACAATTAAAGCAGAAACTACGATAGTGCGAACAAAATGGCTTCAATAGAAAATATTATTTTCTCGTTTCTGTTATTGTTGTTGTTGTTGTGCTTCACTCACCTGTCCACGTAATTTCACTTGCCATATTTAGTTATGCATTTGTGCTATTATTTATTATTTTTACCTTTTCGTATTAACATATGGAGTGTTTTATTATTTGTGTTTGTGTATATACATAGTTACATACATACATACATATACATATACATATATATATGCATGTACATAACAGAAATTTGTTTTTAGAAAAAAAAAACGGTATAACCATTAAGTAATTGCGAGAATGTTGCAAATTTTTTTGCGACGCATTTAAGCTATGTGTATGACACATATGTATTATTGTACATGTGTAAATTAGCATAACGGCAATGGCTGACTGCTTGTATTCCGCTGGAACTTTATTTGCAGTAGAACGCTTGAGCTTTGTTTTAAAGATGGAAGTTTACACTTTTATGGTATGCTTTCTCATGCCTTTGAAGATCTTAATCCTTTTTTCTCTTCATACTCTTGCAATATGTTGCACAGAGTATATTCGGCTTATATGGGGAGTCGCGGCCATAAATACTTTTAGATAAGATATCGTTTTGAAATTTTCACCAAAAATCTATAAAAATGTGATAAATGTACTATAAAAAAAATTATGCTCATAGGACGACAGTATCCGATAGTTGCCATAGTAACAATCAGTAACAGATCGCTCAATTTTTTTTATTTTTTATTTTAAGGGAACTGGGCGTAGTTTTGCTAATAGTAATACAATACAAAAGTAAAATACACACTTTCAATAATATTCGCATTGCTTGATGGTAATCTCTATTAGCGGCCGGGTCACGTCCACTTTTTTTAAAATAAGAATAAAAAACTAATATATGCTTGAAGTTGGCGCTATAAAATGAAATTTCTTTGCTTTCAGATTTCCTACTGAGCGTGCGCTGGAATTAATATAAAATCTGATCTTTTAAGCGCCGTAAAATATGCAACAAGTTAACGAAAACAGACCCATATAGAAGTAACTTTGTTAGTTAAACACACAAACACATGTGAGTATTGAAATTTCATTCTTTAGTTGGCATAAATTTTTATACTCTTGCAACATGTTGCTAGAGAGCATAATAGTTTTGTTCACCTAACAGTTGTTTGTAACACCCAAAAACCAAGAAGATAGATATAGAGTTATACGCATGTACGAGTATGTATGTAAATTATCAGGATGACTAAACGAGTTTAAATCCGGTGGACTGTCTGTCCGTCCGTCCGTGTAAGCGATAAAACTTGGTGCACGTGCGCCTACTCGACCAATTTCCAAATTCCATTAACCTGATATACTTATGTTAGACTGAAAATGCGCGAGAAAGAGGCTACAACCGTAATCACCAACTTAAATTTGACGCTTCTTTCATTTTACAGTAGAGTATAAATCATGCACTAAAGAAATTATCGGAATAAAAATTTTCAGAAATAGTGTCACGCCCAAAAATCGGATCGAATAAATCGAATGTATAGACATTTTTAAGCCCCCCAAATCCGAATATGTAGTCTACATTGGCTTAGTCTGAGTCTATACAGAAAATATCGTTCAGTAATTAAAATATTTTAATAAAATTCAGAAAGCTTCTTATCCTGTTAATAATGTGATCTTGTGTCCAAAAATTGTTAAACCGGGTCCTATAGACTAAGTGATTATATGATTTACAGTTTAAGTTAGATATCAAATAAGATTGTGATCCATTCATAATTTCGTCGAATAGTCAATATTGAATTCCTTCGCAACATGTACTGTTGCCAGCTTTTGATACTTCTAGCCATTTGACCATGTAATTCACCATTTGACTTTTTCCAATCAAAATAGATCACGTTTTCTTTTCTGTTAGTCTTGTTTTTCCTAAAAGAGTTTATTTTGTGGATTAAAGATTCCGCTTTTCATTAGCTGAGGCGTGCTTGTCAAGCAGGGACAAGGCTAAAGCTTGAATCTTATTTACTAAGCTGCGTGAAACTCTCGGAAGCTTAAAACTAAATTTTCCGACTATGACTAAAAATTATTTGCAGGCTAGATTCTACATATTACTAAGTTATCTGATGTAACAGTAACAGCCAAAATTTTTAATTTTTAATTTTTATATTTTATCTGATGCCAGTTACAAGGGCGAATACTTGTACAACAAAGAAGTGTTATTCTAGACCCCATTAAATATTGAAAAACTAGCTTTTTACTCCAGTTAAAATGTCACCAAATTTAATAGAACTATCGACACGAAAAATATTTAATATATTTCTTCAAAAACTTTACTGTGTATTCTTAAATATGTAAAAAAATTTAAAATTTCATAGCAATTGATACAGATTTTTTTCAGAAGTTCCCAAAAATTGCCTCAATTTAGGCTGTCACTTTAGGTGTGCCGCTTAAGTAAGTAGGGTTACCACATTCACTTCTAAAGACTACATACATTTTCTATTTGCTGTAACGTCAGCCTGACAAAGATTAAAGAATATACTATTGAATCTAACAGCGTTTTCAATTCACGTCTGTCACACCCACATTTATTTTATTTATAGCCAATATTGGAGACCAGTTTTCTTCGTCATTTGTGATAACAATTACTCTTGTTCCACACCTGACATTTTCGTAATACATACATGTGTACATATTAATTAGTCACTATGTAGTATGTCTTACCATCTTTAATTTGTCTGCAATTAGTATGTGGAACAACGTGTCTGATTGCCTGCCATTCAAAGCACAAATCAATTAATTTTAATTATTTCGGTATTGGACACGATTAAACATGTATTCGATATGTGGATAAGCGGCAACCCCCAAGACAATGGTGGTGGTATCACGTACACGCAATTACTATAATTAACGCCTAACGGTTGTGAGGACATGTGACGGATGTTCTAAATTAAGCTGAATGCAACGATTTACGTATGTATGAATATAACCGGAATTGGGTGATGTACATACATATATATGTATAACCGTGTTTGCTTGAAAGGGAAATGTTATTTATTGCTACAACATTTTTAATTAAACCTATAAAATTGGTATATTTCAGGCATTCTTTGTGTGAAGGTTGTTTCACAAGTAAGTTTCGCAGATGCAAAGCAACTTCTGAAGACTAGTTCTATTCTAAACAAGACAATCTAAATTATATCATTATTGTTACGAGTGCACAACGTCATTGGTCATATTTTTGATATGCCGCACCCTGTGAAAATATTTTCAAACCGCACAATAAGTAATCGATAGAATCATCATCAAATTTGACCAAAACTGACAAAAAAATTTCACGTTTTTAAATACAAATCTTACAAGCATGGTAACGAAAAACGCCATTTTCCATACACTTGTTGTTGTTACCCTCGACTAAAAGTCTTTTTGGAGCCCCATTTGTTTAGTTGTAGGACAGTTTCGAACTCATATTCATAAACCCAAGTTTCGTCACCAGGAATCATGCGTTTGATGAATGTAGAGTACTAAGCTACGTTGTCAATGTTGTGAATTAAATTTTTTGCGACATCTACTAGACGTCGTTTTTGCAAAAGATTCAGGTCTTTTGGTACGAGTCTGACATTAACACGTTTCTTAGCCAAAACATTAACCAAAATGTGTTGATACGATCCGTAAGAGATGCTGAGTTGCTCTGCTATCTTTCGGATGCCAACACGACGATTTTCAATTACATCATTCTTATGGAAAAGTTTGTTCAAATTGGCAGCGTAGCAGTAGTGAGGTTAGAAATTTAAAGGAATGAATATCTAATTTAAGATCAACTGAATAAAAGTGACGAACTGAATATTTAAAGCTGTTCGACAAACCTTTTATTGCTTAAAAAAAAACAATTAGATTTGACAAGGTAAAATAATAGTATATAAATGATCAACACGTGGACCTGAGTCGATATAGCCTTGTCCGTCTGTCTGTTTGTATATATGCGAACTAGTCCCGCAGTTTTTGAGATGTCAGTCTGTAGTTTGGCACACGTTCTTTTCTCCACAAGATACTGCTCATTTGTCGAAAGCGCCGATATCGGATAACTATAGCATATAGCTGTCATACAAACTGAACGATCAAAATCAAGTTTTTATATGCAAATTTTCTTATTTGACGAGATATCTTCATGAAATTTGGCATAGATTATTGACCAAGGCAAGGCTACAATATTTGAACATATTGTTCAAATTGGACCACTATAGCATATAGCTACCATATAAAGTGATCGTACCAAATCAAGATAAAGATTTTATTATACCCTTTTATACTATAAGAAATATAACTAAAAGGGTGTTTTTCAGCAAATTTGACATAATTTTCCTCAGTCAATAATTTTTAATTGCAAACCGGTTCATAAAAGGCTAACTATAAATATTATAAATTAATAAATTATAAATAAATAAAATTATGAAATTTAATTTTTAAAAATTATTTTCAAGATAAACATTCTCAAAAGTCTTGCTGGTGTATTGGCAGGCAAGTGTATACTCACCATGCTCCGTGAGCCCAAATTGTCACCACACCACTATATTTCCTCTACTCTCACCTCTTCACCTTCTTTACCATCAATTCACTTTCCCGTTGCAATTATTTGTTTGAAATTGGCGCAGCAGCGCGAACATCGCACGAAAGTCACCGAACGTCGGTGGTAGTCGCTGGAAGTCAATGGCGCAGCACTTTAAATTGACACAAAATCGCATTTTCTGTCTGATTTAATTATGAGTATTTGTTGCGGTGACTTTTTGTGTGCTATTTGGCGCTTTAATTGTGTTGTTGTTACTGTTCTTCACATTATTGTTGTTTTTATTGTAATTGTTGTTGTTATCATTGTTGTTGCTGCTGTTGTCACATTGACTGTTGTGCGCTATTTGCTAAAAACCCATTTAACCGTATTTAATTTGTGCCATTAGCAGTTGCAACCACAACAACAAAAACAACACGAATTAACTTAACAACAACAAAAACAACACGAATTAACTTAACAACAACAAAAACGAATGAGCTGTAAGGCAACAGCTAGCAGCAGCCAACAGCCAACTGTCCATCCTGGCATTTGCACGCGCTTCACTTTACCTGCTCAATTCGCAGCAGCCCCCTCCTTCTCCCACTCCAAAACACTTTCAAACGCAGTCGTTGTCCTCTGCACTCTTTTCACCGAAAGTTTAATTAAATTTGCAAGCTTAAAAGTTTTGCGCAAACGTGTGCGTGAGTGATGAGTGGTTTATGTAAATGTATGTGTGTGTGTGCGTTAATGGTGTTGTAGGGCAGTGCCCTCTTTTGACCAGCTAATTTTATACGCTTCAGCAGTTCGTAACAAGTTGCATAAGTGTCAAAGTGAATGAAGCGCAGCGAACAAATCAAAGCCAATTTTTTCGTTAACTTTTCAACTAGCGTATGAGCTTACAACACACAAACACAAGCGCACCGAAACATACACTCACAGACACGTACGTAAAAACACGTCTCTACTTTCACAGATTGTGTTCAGTCAACTTTCGCTTGTGTGTGTGTGTGTGTGTGTGTGTGCGTTTCTTTGACATTTGATGACTTTATTTGCCTGTTAGTTGTGTTGCAAGTTTTTGTTACAAACGCATGTGCGCGTTTTTGTCATTAAATATGCAACTTTGTTGCAATTTGATTGTGGCAATTGAACAACTAGGTTAACTAATTGTTTATGTTTGCTTTAGATTTTTAGATTTTTTTGGTAAGCATTTCTGTATGTGACATCCGTTAGATGACAGGTACTATTGGCATAAATTCTGTTCGTTTTGGAGTGATGTTTTGTAACTAGAGAGGCTGAAAATAAGGTTACTGCATGATGAATTACCAAAACTGCAGTGGCGGCCATTTTCGATATCGAGATAGAGAGAGAACCTGTTATAGAATTAAAAATTGAAAATACTACGGAAAATATCGCTTCTCTATACAAGAAGACCTTTAAAGGCGTATCCACCAATTCCTAGTAGCCAAGAATTGCAGGTATGGACTTAGCAAATCTATGGATTCAGCAGGATGACTTAGCTCAGCACAGATCACATGTCTCTGAATTTTTTGCGCACCAAATTTGAAATTCGTGTTCACAGTCGTCTCGGCGGTGTTAGCTGAGCACCTCGGAGTTACAAAGAAGGCCGTTATCTAATATTCTTTCACATAGTATTCACCTCCTTAAGGTGATTATTCAGCAAGCCATTCGTTTATGTGCTTCAGACGCATACCAAGCAGCTCATTTGTGAGATATTAACCTAAACCGTTAAACCGTAATCAAAGCTATGGAAAAAATATTAGAATCGCATAACCGAGGCTGTCACTTAAATAAGTGGCTGAGGGTTTGTGTTGCCTAATCAAATTTCAATGAAAGATACTTGAATTTGTTGAGATTCTGATTCTGTTTTCTGAGATCAAATTGTATTCAATAACGAACACTACAAGTACTAAGTCAAAACCTAATCTGAGCTATCAATATAGTTATTTTCAGAATAATAAACTACTTTAATAGTCATCAATCTGTAAATATAATATAAGCTTTATTAAAAAGGAATTCGTTATATTTCTAATATATTTCTTTTGTAATCTATACATCGCATTATATAAGGGCGATTAGCTTACGCTTATTATCGCTAGAAAGATTTCGCACCAAAAAATCTTCTCAGACCGTTTTTAGATTTCTTGACGCAGTATTGTTTGAGTACATGACCGAGAGTGCACAGAAAATACGCCATATTTTGTAATTTCTTTTTCGATAAAGGCGAAAACGCAATCCAGGCGGCTGAAAGTGTAAATAATGTTTATGTTCATGATCCAGAACCAGCCAATCCAGAGCAATTTCGGTTCATTGATTCCGCTCCGGTAATTTTGTTGTCAAAGCTGCACCACGGTCTGGAAGACCATCTGTCGAAAATATCTATAAAAAGACTGTTACTGGTGTTGAAAAACGGGTCGCTTACGAAAAATTCAAATGAAAATTGTAGTGATGAAATTGCGATGAGCCAGAGAAAATGTTGGTCTAGCCAGAATTAACAGTCAGTAAGGTTTTGCTAAGTGGTTAGTGGAATCGGCAGGGCATTGTCTACTAAGAACTGCTCTCTATCGCTAACAATCGGACCGTCCAAAGTACCGATTCACCCAGAAGCGGCCAGCTTTAGCCAATAGGAGAAGAATTGTGCTCCGACAGGACAGCGTCAGGCCACACACTTCTATTGTGATTCGCCAAAAGTCCCGGCGAAAAATTTATCCCCCGATAGGGACGAGAGTTTCTATGATGTTGGCGTTATGGAACTACCTTCAAAAAGGCAAAAAAAAGTTATGGAATAACACTGATCATGTTTGATTAAAATCGGATCATCCAAAGTACCTATGCTAATTAAAACCATCAATTAAATGCAAAAATAAAATCAATAATAAAATTATTTAAATATTATAATTATAAATGCAAGATCTATAAGATATGTCGAATAAAGATCTGAATCTTTTCCTGTATTGAAAAGTGGATAACTTACATCTCTTCATCGATTCTGGCAGAAAGTTCATTCTATCTTAACTGCCTAACTTGGCACTAGAGAACAATTCAACTAACCTCACCTCGTATCTGTCAAAGGATGTGTCTATGCAACGACTTTCTGCTTTTAAGGTTTTCAAGTATAACAATCCCCGAAATATGCCTCTGGATTTATGGCCTGAGACAATTATAGGGCCTGGGAATTTTGTTTAACTAATGAGGATGCCAAGAGGACAATTTTTTTCTGTGGCATACAATTACAATGGTATGAACCTTGATTTCGAACCTAGCTTACTACTTTCAATATAATCAACTCTACTATTTGACGAATAAGCCAACTTTTGGGGATCTTTGGGTTGCTGGAGAGAAAGAGGGCTGCTATTCGGGTTAACGCTATTAGCCTATATGTGTCGAAGCCAGCAGTTTACAACATAAACCTGTTCAAAATACATCCAAAATGTACCTTTAGAGGGAACCTAGATCATAAAGAGAGAATGGAAGCCACTAAAGTATCAAGGGGTATGCCCTGAAAGGTGCCTTTCCTGGCTGTTTCATTCCCTAGTAATAACACATTTTTACATCACTTTAAGAAGTAAGGAGAAGGAATAAGATCAACAATGGGGCATACCTTATCAACTATGTCATTTAATATAATATTATAGAGCCTATTTTATATTGGGTTTGTAGTAAAGAAAATTTTCTCTCACTTCGCTGTGAGCCCGGTTAGACCCAGAACTGTAGAAATCTAGTGCAAACAAGCGGTTTCAAAGTTTAGCCCAAGATTTCGACGGCAGAGAAGTATGATGAAAATAAAGGTATTTTTTCGACTACTTGGCATGTCCTTGCAGTCCGCTACTTCTAACTCAGATTTTGTTATTTCATTGTCAAAAAGACGAAGATGGTAATTTTTGTTTCATAGTCAAAAAAATTTAGCTTCCAGACGAAACTTTCGGTAACGAGCTGAGACTCTCTAGTGCTCTCATTATTAGTTCCTGAGTTCCTTAATCAAATCCCAATCATAAGTTCTAGAAATTGTTGAGATTCTACCAGACGAAGTTTTCAATTATTAACTGAAACAGATCGCCTTCGCCGAATCGCATGGTTATATATAGAAACGGGTATAGGATATAAACGACTTTCCTATGGCAATATGGATCAACTGAATCGATCACATTTTGAGTATTGTTTTACCCGAAGGGTCACCACCAACTGAAATCATAAGTTTATCGTAGCCAAGATCCACTACTAACAACTTTGAATTCAAAACTAATAATCGAGACCTAGTTTCTTAACTAATAACTCACACCTGTTATATGATAAAATCTCTTTAGCTGAAGAGGGATATCTTTTTCCTACATTCAGAAAGTGTTAAACTGACCTTTTTATCAATCACTAATAACAAAATTTCAGGCTCACTTAAATGACTAAATTAAATCTCCAAAAAGTGGTCGAAAATGTATGACAAACCTTTCAAAAAGCTGTTGCATAATTTACGCTCTCTCTCTTTCACTCCCTGTGCATGCATTTTTTTTTGCTATGCAAATTTTAATGTAGTTGTGGTTGCCTGAAGACCCCTCAACCCGGCCAATGGTAATTAATATTGTGCGGCCTCGTCTCGTGCGTGCGATGACTCCAAATTACCACTTTTGTTCGCTGCGCAGTACTTTAGCGGACCACATGCGAACAGGCACGATAAGTATATATCCAGTGTTGGGCCGAATGTGTCCCTAAAAATGTCACGTTCCACTCTTGCTGTTGTTCGGCGGCAGCGGTAGCGGCAGCGCAGGAGTCCCCGCAGTGGTTGCAGTAGTCGTGGCTTGCACGTACGCGTATTGCTCACAGCCGCGACCATGGATAAGTGATAACCAGTTTTTCTCAAAGCGCACACATACACATACTTACATATAAATAATTGCATATGTGTGTATTTGTAATTTTAATATTTTTGTGAATTTTTGTCCTGCATTTAAGTTAGACAATATTTTTTGTTAACGAATCTTTGTTTTTTTTGTACATTTTCTCCCTTTTTATCTGGCACTTGCAAATTTTTCTAAGTGCCTGCTGCAATCTTTTTGCCTTTCATACCCTCAAGCGCCATTTTGTTTGACTGTTGCATGCATTTACATATGTATTCCATGGAAATGAAATGTTAATGTTTGTCTTTCGCCACACTCGCTGGCTTACTCGCTTCCTCGCTCGCTGTCTCTGTGTTGGCTGAGCTGTAGGTTTATAAATTTTAATTTGTTACTCAACAATTTTTATTCGCAATCTTTTTTATATTATTCGCTGAAAAAATGCATACTAATCATAACCTTTATATGCCGCATGCAACTTGGGGACAACAGCTTGCCGTACTTGGCGGTTAGTGGCTGGCAACAGCAGTAAAAAAAAAGTCTATTCGTCTTTGCTCTACTTCTTAGCTGTGAGCAAATAGAGCATGCTCAGAGTTGCCAAATGTGTTTTTTGACATTTAAATTTTATCATCTTGAAAAAAATATTAAAAAAAATTTTGTTCAAAAGTTTTTTATTAACAATGTTTAAAAAAATTTTGGAACTGTTATCGATAATTTTATTACTTTCGATAAAATTATATTTTAACGATAAACAGGTAACACAAATTTAGTAAAATAAATAACATTATCGAAATATTATCGATGAAATTTTGTTGTATTGGTAACAATTTATCACATACATATTTATTAATTTACTATTTCAAATATTTCATATCAAAATGTCTTTCTAGCTCATATATTTTTTCAATAAACAGTAATCGACTTAATTAACATTCTCAATTATATTTTATCGTTGAAAATATGTTACATATTTATTAAAGTAATATTTACTTCATATCAAAGTTAAAAAATATATAAATATTATCGATATTTTTTATTATCGATAAAATTCTATGGTACCGATAACACTTTTTCACATATTGGTTCAAATATTTTCATAACAAAGTGTTATTACGGTAACAGTTTTTTTCGATAAGCAGTATTCGATTTAATTTACATTATCAAATTTGTTTTTTCCATAAAAATATATTAAATATCTAGTAAAATAATGCTTTCTTCATATTAAAGCTAAAAATACTATCAATAGCACTTTTTCACATATTTGTTCTTATCGAAAATCTTTTTTACCTAATAGATTTTTTCGATAAACAGTAATGGTTTTAAATTACGCTTATAATAAAAAATATTGTTTGTTCTAGATTCATCTGCTTTTTCTCTTTTTGTTAACAGCCTATTCACTGCTAGCTAAATTATTTAATAATATTAAAAAATATTTCAAGTAATATATACATTTTTTATTAACAATAAAAAATATTTAACAATAATAATAATGTTGATCGTATAGTGGTTTTCAAAAATCGATTTTTCGATAAAGCAACTCTTAGCGAGTCGTAGAAGAAGTCTTTTTCGGAAGAGAAGTGTCTTTCAAATCTCATCTAGAGTTTTAAATGTCGAGAGCTGCTGACAGTGTTTTCTGAGGCAGATATATTACTGGAATTCTGGATGAAGTCTTCTTCGGAAGGGAAGTGTCTTTCATATTTCTAGAGCTTTAAATATTATATCAGGAGCTACTGATACCCAAGAGTATCATTTAAGGCAAATATGCTTCTGAAACTCTTAATAAATCCTGGAAGAAGTCTTTTTTGAAAGCTGTTGAGAAAGGATATTTAGAATCAGCTTTATTCTAACTAGAGCTTATTTACTAGATTTCACTGAACAAAAATTACACCAAGAATTAGAATCCACACTTAAATTTTGGATCCAAAGCACACAAATTTATTAAATTTAAAACAAACTGTTGAAATTTGCTCCTTTCAATAACATCTCCCCCCTTATCTACATATATCATTCTGAAAAAGAAGTACAAATGTCTCATACTACCGAAATTTTAGCACGCTCCTTTGAGTAATTATTATTCAACTATCTACACGACATTTATTTTCATTAATAACTACTAAAATTTAATTGCTTACACATATCTAAAACCCCTTCACAGCGCTTTGCTGTAATTTCACTCTAGTGGCAACCCTTCCAACTGCAATTGCTTGCCAACGTCACACATTTGCTTTTGTCTATAATTATTGCTGCATAATTTCGACGACAAGCTCCTTGTACTGTTGGTTTATGGCTTTTCGCTGCCTTAACGCTGCCAGTCATTGTCGGCTTATTATACTTACTGACTAACTAGAAGTCTACAGGCAGGCATACAATGTTGTCTATGTATCATATCATATGGTATATTATGTAGTATTAGGGTGTTACTTAAAGTTGAGATGGAAAAAAATGGTTTTTATGTTTCACCGAACCAAGTGATGTTCATATTATATATAGTAAATATATATATACACATTTTTGTGCTATCCTTTATATTATAATTATAGTATAATTTTTACATGTTAGTTGAAAAAAATTTGTTGAATTTTGAAAATATGCATTTTAACCCTATACTGACAGACCTTGACTTATACAAACCACTGAAAAATTTTATAAATATACTATTAGAGGCTATAGTAGTCTCAATTTTATTTTCAAAATGAAAAAATCTATTGTTTTCGAATTACACAGAGAAATCTTATTTTCAGTTTGTCACGAAGTTTGTTACACCCATAAGGAAAGGTCGGAGACCCTTTAAAGTTTATGTATGTGGTATATAAATAAACGCCGAGCTGAGTCGATTTAGCCGTATTCGTTTGTATATACGCGAGCTAGTCCCTTAGTTTTTCAGATATCGGTCTGAAGTTTCACACACGTCATCTCCAAAAAGCTACTCATTTGTCAGAGGCCACACAAACCGACCGATTAAAATCAAATTCTTTGATGGAAAACTTTCTATTTGACGAGGTCTCTTCACGAAATTTGGCATAGATTATTGTCCTAAGTAACGGTATAATCTCCGCAGAAACTGTTGAGATCCGACCACTATACCAAATAACTGCCATAAAAACTCGCCGATCCAAATAAAGTTCTTGTACGGAAAACTTTATTTGACAAGATATCATCACGAAATTCGGCATGTATTATTGTCCATGGCAACGCTACAGCTGGCGAATATATTGTTTTGATTAGACAACTATAACATATAGCTGCCATACAAACTGTTCGACCAAAATCAAGCTTTTTTTTTTTGTATGGAAAAATTTTCAATTTAATTATAAATCTTCACGAAATTTGGCAAGAATTATTTTCCAAGACAAACCTACGAACAAATTGTTCAAATCGCACCTCTATGTCATATCGACTCCATACAAACTGATCGATTCAAATCAGTTCTGGTTTGAACAACTTATTTATTTGAGAAAAACGGTGTGAACTTTCACTTGCGATATCCCCAGCTATATTTTTAGCTTTTGAGATATTTATTCGAAAAATATACTTATTTCGATTTTTTAAGTACCACCCTAATAAATGTAATAGCGTCTCGCAAGCAGACATCTACAATGACTACAGCCATGATTGCGGTTCTCCTTCAGGCTTTCGGCGACACTTGGCACTCAACAAAGCCATAAAGAAATTATGCTTTGCATTTTTAATGATTTTGCAATTTCGCTAACACATACACGCACATGCAAACATTTGCAATGACTGGCACTTTGGCATATATGTACAAGTATATACAGTTATATTTGCTTTGCCAGTGTAGGCGTTTGTTCAACATTATCCGTTTGTTGCCGAAATAGCTAAAAGATGATAATTAATTTTTTCTGCGCTGTTGTTGTTATACGTCTTAGGTTGTTTTTGCTTTTTAGCCGAATTTTGTTGCGCGTGTATGACGTGCTTAAAGCTGGTATTACAGAGTGTACTTACATGTTTACATTTATTGGCTTACTGCCATTCAAATAAGAAGATGACAGAAAAAAACAACAAAAACAAGCCTACATTGTTGCCTTTATATAGACATTTTTGTTTGATATATCCGTGGTATACAACGTATTATCTGTTTTTTAACTGATTACATAGAATTTTCCAAGATAATCTCAAGTATGTAAGCAAACATGTGGTGCTTGGAATTTCAATGAAAGGTTTTTATGTATTATATGTAATATATAATATGTATGATATGTTTGCGTGTATATGTATGTATGTGTACACTCATTCGTAGCTATCAAATATTTATATGCGTGTTGCTTTCCCTTCGTATCACTCCATTCTGCTGAGTCTTTCGCAAGCTGTTCGGAACTTTCTACATTTTTTTCTATTTATATATATTTACTTCTAGCAGTTTTTGTTCATTTCTTCTTCTTTTTCTTCAATATGCCTATAATTTGTATGCATTTCACGCGTTTCATAGTCATTTACGCAACTCACTTCGACACACGAATGACACTTTTCAACGCGCATTGATAGTTATGAATGTGTTAGCATTTTGATATTTTGTTTCTTTGCCTTCTTTTCTTTATCTTCTTCCTTTATTTTTATTATCACTTCCTGCGTGCTGCAATTTCAATTTAGGCTTGCTATGTTACGCTATGCGCCCCAGCGTCCGCTTGAGATGACTTGGTTTGGCGAAGCATAACAAATGCCGGCGAGCACTCATACGTCCTGGTGTACGGCATGCCAATTTTAATTTAAATAAATTTTTCTGATGCGTGGTGGGAGTGTATTTGATGAGTTGGATGTTTTTCGTATACACAAATGCTTTAATATTTAATATTATCTGATCAAATTTGAACCGGACTAAAATAAATAAAATTTTCACGTATATTAATAGATATCTTTTTATCGCCTTTGAAATTGGCTTCTGAGGAAATAAAAGCATGCCAACACTTAATCGAGTTTTTCATATACTTGTAGAATTCTCAACTATGTTGTCAAGCATCTCTGCTGCAACCTCTACTCGACGTAAATTTTTGCTAAAGATTCAGGGCTTGACACGCTTCATACCAAAAACTTTAACCAAAATGTGTTGAGACACACCATAATTTTATATCCTTTGCTATCTCTCTGATGCCAACACGTCGATTTTTAAGTTTAACTTTTTCGAGGTTTATCGTCATTAACAGAGGTGGATGGACGACATGCATGTCTTCGCGACCTTCACTGAATGATTTGTCATTCGCAGTCGACTGAAACTCATTCGCAGAGCTGAATTCCAAACTTAAATTTGGTTAGGAATCGCGGCTGATCCCAGCAACGGAGCTTGCCGGAAATTCCACTTGGATTGTCGTAATCCCGGTGCTATGTAATTTCAAAAATTCCTAACTATAGATCAAGAGAGGCTCATGTGGCGACGAAGCACTCGTAACTCCGGTTTTTTGTAATGTCGAAAACTCCTAGCCATAGATCGCATTATAAGAACTATTTGCACAATTTTATTGCGATATCTTAATTGATCTTTCATTTAACTATTGTAAAGGGAAATAATCTGTTTCGGCTTGAAATGATTTCATGTGGGAGGTAGACAAGGTTGTTGTCCGATTTCGCCCATTTTCATATTTAAGGGACATCAATGGAATGTTGGGCTCAAACAGGTCAAGTAGTTGCTGAAATATGGCATTTTAAATGAAAACTGACAGAGCTACGCCCATAGCGATTTTGATATCGATAAATAAATATGATGTTTTTCATTAGAGAGTTATCACAATTGTAGTAATTTTGAACATAACATTTTTGTTGCGGTGAGCGTTGTTATTATGCAGCTCTCTATTAGTAGCCGGTTTACATCCACTTTTCTTTTAAATGATTAAAAAAATTAATATATGATTGAAGTTGGTGCTATAAAACCAAATTTCTTTGCTTTCAGGCTCCCTACTGTGCGTGCGCTCGAATTAATATAGAGTCTGACCTTCTGTGCGCCGTAAAATATGCAACGCGTTAACAAAAACACACCCATATGCGATTAAATATGTTAGCTAAACACACAAACACATGTGAGTATTGAAATTTCATTCTTTAGTTGGTAAACTTTTATACTCTTGCAGTATGTGGCTTCAAAGTATAATAGTTTTGTTCACCTAACCGTTGTTTGTATCACCTAAAACTAGTTGAGCTAGATATAGAGTTATACATATGTGTTGTATATAAATGACCATTTGAGTGACTGTCTGTCTGTACATCCGTCCGTCCGTCCCTCTATCCGTCCGTGCTACTGATAACTTGAGTAAGAATATAGGTATATTGATGAAACTTGGTACACATGTTGCCTGGACCTAAGAAGGGTTCGTATTGTAGATGCGCGGAATCGAACCATTGCCACGCCCACAAAACTCGATTAATCAGAAACCGATAATATGCCTTTACTAAACTCCACAATAACATACAAGGCTGTTATTTAATATTGGATTAAGGAAGGGCATCTATGGTTCAAAAGTTTTTTTTTTTTAAATGGGCGTGACCCCGCCTTCTAATAAGTTTAATGTACATATCTTTTAAGCTATTCAAGCTATAATAACTAAATTCGTTGTGCGCCAGAGACATAAAATTTTACACCCGTGATGGTACGAAAGGGCTTAATCGCAGCTGGTGTTAAATTTGAACGATGGGCGTAACACTGCCCACATTTAGGTGAAAACCAATATCTCGAAAAATACTCGAACGATTTCAACCAAATTCGGTAGGTAATATTATCCTAACATTCCAACATCACCTGACGAAAATGGGCGAAATCCGATAAAAACGACGCCTACTTCTCATATAACACAATTTCACATAAAGTACCATCTGATTCCTTCTCTTTTCAGTATACAAATCAAGAACCAATCTATGTATTCCAATAAAACTTTGCACAAAAAATGCCTTTAATTTTTCCCCCTTACGACTGAAAATCATCCAAATCGCACCAAAACTATTGCAGCCCCCATGTACCGAATATGTGGATCACAGTCGCTATTGCAAATTTTTTATCGAAAATATCGGTCATTCTGATATATTATAGAAATTCGAAGAGTCATTTTTTCTAATAATAGTTTGCCTGCAGGTCAAAAATGGTTTCAGTCGGATCAATAATCCCCTTAGCCCCCATATACCTAATAGAAAGATTTTCGAACTTCCGCTTGACTTTATACCGCACTTATCGCCAAATATATGAGTTATCTCAATAAAAATTAGAGAGCGTGTTTTATAATAACGGTGCATTTTTTGTGTCTGAAATGAATAAAATCGGGTGAAGACTTGCCCTAGACCTCACAGAATCAACTCGCTTTATGTACTTGAAGGTATTCCCGCTGGCTTTGATCCTGGCTAGCTGCAAGAGTATGAATTGTTCGGTTACATCTGAACTTAGCTCTTCCTTAATCGTTTTGATATATTTTTAACTTCTGGTATAATACATATGTAAACAGTTGTGTATAAATATGTATATACACAGTTACATTGTTTCTTTATTTGTATGCCTCGGGTGAAATGTGTTGGAAATTGTTTTATTCGCACGCCCATATAAAAGATTTCACGCTTAGATATTCCAACAATTTTTGTTTACTCCATTTTACTACTACTGGCTGAAATTTTGTATGCGAAATTGTTGTAGTAAATTTGTGAAAAACAAGAAAAAACGTTAACTTCGGCTGCAGCAAAGCTATAATACCCTTCACATGTGCATTTTTTATAGCATAAAAGGGTATAAAATGATTTTGATTTTGATTTTGATTGATCAGTTTGTTTGGCAGCTATATGCTATAGTGGTCCGATCTATAGTCTTTGCCAAGCTACGTGAAGATATCTTCTCAAACAAAAAAGTTTTGTATACAAGAACTTAATTTTGATCGTTAAGTTTGTATGGCAGCTAAACACTATACTGTTTCAATATCTATGGTTCCGACAAATGAGCAGCATCTTGGGAAGAAATGAACGTGTGTAAAATTTCATATCTATATCTCAAAAACTGAAGGACTAGTTCGCTTATATACAGACAGACGGACACCACTTAATCGACTTACCTCGTCACGCTGGTTATTTATATACATACAATACATATATTTATATACATACATATGTACTTGTTACAGACTTCGTGGCAAACTGAATATATTCTGTTAAGGGTATAAAATTTAAAAAGGTTGAAAAATCCTTTCAAACTGGGAATAAAAATTTTTACACTAATTTTTCCGCTTTTCTATTACACTTTTCACTCTTTTCAACATATTTTTTTTTAGCATTCACACTTCTCTCGCTGCTTTGCTTTGCATTTGTATTGGAGTTTGGAGGTTTGCTAAATTTTTTAATCCACTTTTCGAAATTTATTATGTCAGCATGTTTGTGTTGAAAAAATTAAAATTTTTATTTAAGTTTCGGTTAACATTTTTTATGTTTTCCCTTTTTTCTCGCGTTTTATCCCACAATTTGCACGCTTTGTTTGTACTATTCCCATTATAAAGCGCCACCTTAGGGTCATAAGTTCCATATATGCCAGAGTATGTATGCCTCTATGACTCTGTTTGTTCATTTCAGATATTACATCGTATACTAGACTCGCTCTCGCGTTGGCTTGCGTGAGAGGCGTGTGGCCGGCAATAAATTTGCAATTATTAGTCATGCACAAAGTTGGGTCAGAAGTGCCCAAATGGATTGCGTGAAAGTGTGCGAAATTACTGCGAAGTGATATAATTTAAGTTATTTGATTTACTCTTTCTTAGTGGCATGCTTTAATATCTAGAAGTTCCTCCTAGTTCCTCTTTCCGAAAAATGTTTTTGTATGGACATTTATGTCGCAAGGAATGAAATGTTCAAATATCGATCGATCTTTCGATACCGCAGTAGAAGTGTAGAACGTTGCCAATAAAACGAACGTAGGTCCTTTGAGCAGTGATCTTATGAAATCTGAGATTCTTCTGGTTTGAAACAGCATAGGCTTAATTGCGTCCTTTTATTCCTCGAAAACTCTAAAGGGGTTTAGACATTACCATGTCATGTATTTATCGAGACGAAGATTCGGTTTTAGAATGTATTTTTCTCTATCTCTATTTCTTTCCCTCTCTCTCTCTCTCTCTCTCTCGTATTCTATCTCTTATAATATCTTTCTCTTTTTTACCATTTCAAAACACTTCACTATGAGGACGGTTTTTGGATAAAGCTGCTTCGGTTATGGTATTCTTATCATAATTAGATTTTCAACTTAGATCTATGTACGTAGGCTACATCGATATTATTCCATAAGAATTATATCGACATAACAGTGCTTTAGTTACATCTTTATGCTTTTCATAACTTTTATGAGTTGTGATCTCATATACGTTAGTATTACTCCATCACGCCATAAGTCTTCATAACTGGTTCCTTAAATGTGTGTATAATATATATCCGAAGGTGCTTTTTATAGATATATTTGCCTTTATTTCTGATTCTCTGAATATCTTTATCGGTCTCTCTCTTTCACACCCTCCTTCATAACTTTTGGGTATAATAATCCGCAGATTTTCTGTATCCATCCAGAGTTTTAAGTACAATTTATTCGAAGGTTCTCTCTATCAATAAATTTTTCTCTCTGTTTCTCTCTTTCTCTATTATATTCTCAATATTGTTTCCTCTATTGCCTTCCATTATTCCCTTTTATACTCTCTCTCCCTCTCTTTGCGTATAATAATATATTCGCAGGTTCTCTTTATCGATCCAGAGATTTGTGTATAATAATCCATTCTAGGGTTTTTTTTATCGATCTATTTTCCTCTATCGCTACTTCTATTCATCACTCTTTCTTATTCTCTCAATATTTTTTCCTATCCCCCTTTCCATTTTTCTATTTTGCACCAATTGCTCCCTTCCTTTCAAGCTACCTTTTCCCCTTTAACAATGGATCTAGTATGTCATCTAGGCAAAAGATTTCAGTACCTTCGATAATATCCGGGACAATATGAGATACTTTACTGTTCAGCCCCCCGAGCCCGCTCTCTTTAATTACGATTCGCTTTCAAATTGTTGTTTAGTAGCATACCGTTAATTAAAGTAAGATATATTTGATTTCACACCGGAATATGTATGTAATTACTATACTTATATGCATATATGTACGCAGGAATACTTGTACCACTAATTGACGGGCCCTCCACCTACATATATCCCTCAGCGTGACGTGGAACACTTCTATGAGGTGTAACATTTCACACTTCAAAAGTAGCACAACAAGTTGCCTCATTGTTGTTCACCTCTTTTAATGAAGTGCTTCCACAGTTCTCGTGTTTCACGCACATCCATGTACATATATATATAGTAACCACTATACACACATATGTTTGGGCTTGTATGTGCGAGGGTGTAGGGTGTATGGACAATGCTTGCTCGCACTTAATCCTTCAACAGGCGGCATAAGTTGGCCAACACAACTTGTGGGAAGGAGTTTAGTTACATACACACATCTATCTATGTATGTATGTGGGATGAGAATAGAGCGATCCTTTTGCCACGCTCATTCAATTATACTTGAGTATAGGTATGTACTAAGTAAGTTAGTTTCTGAATATGGGCTAACTTTCGCAATATGCTTAGCTTTGTTTAAATTGGGCAAGCGTTGTTTAAAAATACAAGGATCGTTTAGTAATACTGTTGTAATTTGGAAAAATATTAATATTGTTCAGCAAAAAATCATATCTTCGAAACCACAACTTTCTTTTGAAACGCCCAAGGCGGTCGGCGGTCCTTATTGGTTTATGCTTAGTTTCCGAGGTTCTCCGCTTTGACTCTTCACAAACACTTTGTTCTTGGAATGCTACGAATTTTCCGCAGTGGACAAGATACAGTATAGAAAACGCGACATCTATCCTTTCATACTTTTTTCAAGTCCAATTATTTATGCCCAATGTGATGACCCCTCTAGTTAGGAAAGGTACAGTGTAGTCTCAGATGCCTCCTAGGCTTTAAAAATCCTATAGACTCAAAATGTTTGCCTTGATCGATAAATCACAAACTAAGTTCTGCAGAACTACCGGTTGACTAGTTATAACCCCGAGAATAAAATACCTAAAAGCCGTTTCCGTTATTGATGACGAACTTAAATTTTCTGACAACCTTACGTACCCTGTACTCATCCTTCATAAAATAAATTCCTTAATGTTAAAATAGTATTCATCTATAGCGCGTAACTCAAGAGCGGAAGCTCGAGAGGGAGAGCTTGAGAATACGAGGAACTACGCATGTAATTTAACAAGCGGAAGCTTAAGCTGCGAGCTTGATGGGCTGATATCCGTAAGGTCAGTTCGTTGGATTTTCTGCTTTTCTGGATATCTGGAGATGGTTTGGACTCTAGGCTTTAAGACTCTTTGCACAGATGCGTCGAACTGGAACGCTATCTTTGAAAAAAGAAGTGTTTGTTATCTTTAAGTTTAGGCTTTCTGAACGTATCTGAATAAAGGCTTTTGAGACTCTTCACAGATGCGTCGAACTTGAAGTCCCATCCGGATACATATTACTTTTCTTCGCTTTCTATTTCTGCGGAAATACCTTATTGTACTTATGGTGTTTAAGTTTTAGGTGAAAGTTTTTCCTGAAATAACTATATGCCTGGTGAGCTTTATATTGGTTGTGTCCATTATTTTAGGTTTGAAGAGTACGAGTGTGCGAGGTTTTTATCGAAGAATGGAAAAATACAAGAATTTGTATGGTTGCGATAATCTTTTGATTTTTCCAATTATTGGTGATCTAGCACATTAATCTAATTTCTTTGCTTCGCTTGTAAGATATAATGCTCATTGTTTCATGAAAATTGGATTAAGAAAGCGCTATTTTCTCATTAGTTCCCCAGTTTTCGAGAGCCATATAGTCGAGTGGTCTTCTCAGAACATCCAAGCCACTGCTCATAGTGATCTATATTCTTAAATTACCTTCGTTGCTTCGTTACTTGCTCCCATATTGAATATTTTTAGTTCCACGTAGTAATAGAAGCAGGTAGGTAGGCAGGTAGGGTGGATGTCTGACGACAGACCCGGGCCTTTGAGAGCCCATTGTGAAACCGCCGCGACTAAAATCCTCCCACTCTATTATATTCTCTCTGTAGCACCCTGTGATCCTGATGAATTTCATCAATATAAAAAGTTGTATATGTAAAATTTTCGAGACATCGCCCTACCCTAGACGGATTGTTGCGATAGAAGCAGGAAAATGGTTTCAATTATTACTATTTTCTACTTATTTCTCCAGTTTTTGCCAGTTATATGTATACTCAATTGATATAATATTTCAGAATTTTGTGGTGAAATATTTAGGTGTGTAACCTTTGTAAATCAAGGATCATCGTATCATTTGTTTCCGAGTAAAGCAAATTTGAAACCTGCTGTTTCGAGAAAAACGCGTTTAGAGATAAACTGATGGTGTTGGTTGAACTAAGCGGTTACACTTTAGAAGTTTATAACTCAAGAACTGTTTAAGATATCGACTTAAAATTTTAGTGTGTTATTTTTAAAGGCATAGCCTATCGATTAAATAAATTCACCTCTTAAACTTAACTTTCGACCCTTGAATAGTTGAGTCGGTAGTTTATTGAAGGAATTTCGTCATAAGACATTTCATGAACTCGCTTGTTTTGGAAAACTCACATCGTATATAAATATATACAAGGGCGATTTTCCCGGGCTATGTACTTGTATATTCGGCTATCTATATTTTATATATAATATTAATATAATATGTACTAAATTTTGCGTTAAAAATGGCATAAAGTGCTCCAAGGCACTTGAAATGTTGACTGTAACATTCGGTGAGTCCACTTTATCTCAAAAAATTGTTTATAAGTGGTACAAGCGCTTTACAGAAGAAGAAGAAGATGTTGATGTTGATCCTAGAGATGCGTTTTCGTCAACAAGCGAAAAAAAAACCGAAACAGTGAAATAAATTGTTCTTGAAAATCGTCGAATCACTATTAGGGAAGTTGCAGAGGATGTTGGCATATCTATCGGCTCATGTTATTTAATTTTCTCGAATGTTTTGGGCATAAAATGTGTGGCAGCGAAGTTTGTTCCGAAATCACGATAATGCACCAGCTCACACATCAATGCTTATTCCTAATTTTTTGGCCAAACACCAAACCGTAGTCAGGTCTCAACCACTGTATTCACCAGATTGGCTCCCTGCGACTTTTTCCTAATTTATTAATGAGATCAAGTCAGAATCAAAGAAAGAGCTGATGGTCATACCGAAAAGCACATTTCAAAAGTGCTTCGAGGATTGGAAAAAGTGTTGACACAAGTGTATTATATCCGAGGGGGATTACTTTGAAGGGGACAAAATATTTATATATTGATGAATAAATAAGTACTTTTCAAAAAAAAAAAATCAAAATTCACCTTTTCCTTTGAACACACCTCGTACGCATATGTACATACGTGAACAACTACGGATATGCAACATGACACAGCTATGTAACTACTTGTTTATGCCACAGTTCACTGCAATGGAATACTGTGCTTCAATATTTAGCTACTGGCCTATCTTGCTCTGAAAAAAACAAAAAAACGCATACACCCCTTTGAATTACCTAAGTGAATGTTGCCTTCAGCGATGCTTCATTTTACTTTCATGCAACCAAGTGCAGCTGAAATAAGATGCAATTCAAAGACGCTCACTTATTATGCTTATTTCTGTTTGGAATTTTTAAAGAAAAAGTTGCTCCTTAGACATTGCGCGCCACTTGCCACATACACACACACATACAAACACACACTTCTACACAATTCGCTCGCCCATTCATGTTGCCACTACATTTTCGGCCAACCACCCGATGCTGTTAGTTATTTCTTCTATTTATTAGAGTTGCTTTTCAATTTCCTTTTGATTATGCTAAGAGCGTTGCATCATATTCTTAGTATAACTCGCTACTTCTTCTACTTAATACAACACACATTAGCCGCAACGGGTCTATAGCCTTCGTAGTTGTCTCATTTAGTTGTAGCGGAATTTCACCTACCTATTTATTTATTTATTTACCTGTGCAATTGCAATTGAAACTTCATATATGTATATTTATCTATACACACACACACAGCTTAAGCTTCTGCACTTCGCTGGGCGCTAGTAAGACCAAGTTTGTCTTATGTCAGCTATTGGTTAAGTCCTCGAATATTCTACAACTTGTGCACAAATTCGCAATTTATTGAGTTGATTTAATAAGTCAAAAGGTTTAGTTGTTCTATTACGAGGCGAAGCACGAATAAATGTGGCAAGCAATAAAATTTAAAGAAAAAAGTTTTTGTGACCCGCAAAAAGTTTGTAACTTAAAGTTGGTAACCGTAAGAAATTAGTTTTTAAATATGAAAAAAGTTTCGAGCCGCTGAATAAAACTAAAATGTTAGGTTAGATTGTAGGGCTGATTCTGGCACCAAAGGTGACGCAGGATTCCATTTGGGACAGCTGTCAACGTTGGTCAATTGTAATTCCCAATGAATGATGAAACGCTTTGAGCCCGCCAAATCGCCAGGCTCGCCGAAAGTGTATCAAAAGCGATGTTTCAACCTCAGTCTAGTAACAGCTCGACAAACGGCTTTGACAATTCGCTTCCGACAATATATGTAACCTCATTGCATGTGAGCTTATTGGACATTTCTAAACAGAACCGTAACTATGGCAATGAGATGAACTTTTGCGTTCCACTTTGGGTCACAAGTATCTTTTGGCAAGCAAGTTTTGGTTTTTGATCAGCGCTTGTCAAGCTCACGGGAGGTCCAAAACCCCAACGCTAGAACGCAAGAGGACAAGCGCAGTACCGACTCGTTGCCAACCTGATGAAATAGGAGTAAGGGTATCCTATCTACTCGTTACGAACCTGATGAAATAGGAGTAAGTGTACTCTCTTTATCAAGCTCATCGGCTTGCCGCTTTTGGCGCTTCCGCTGTGACCCAGCACCCAAACAAGTCAGATAACAAAGTAGCTTGATGACAAGTTGTGAGCGCACTGGCAGCGAGCTCTGTCTTAATAGGCGACTAAACTCCATATGCACTATGTCTGTTTTTCAGCTTCGCCAAGAAATATCTGCATAGTTATGTCAGAAACAGTGCTATAATACTCAGCTTGAATCGATATTATAAATTTTAACTGAGATTCCTTCTAATGAAAAGACATTTGAAGTTCAGGCTATTTTAATCTGGTACCACGGGGAGCAGAAAGCGGATTGACTTTTTGGAAAGATTCGTGGTGGCTGTGGATTAAACCTAAATGCAGAAAGAACTGAAAAATGCAGTTCAATGTGGTGTTGCATAACAACCGGATGCCGGACCCTTTGCACGGCAATGATTTTAGGTCGGTCTCAAACCCGACCAAGGTGGTTAGTGTGTTCATTCCACACTCCAATTGGTATCCAAACAAATGCTTGCATTGTATTGATCCGCTATACTTGTATGCCTATGTCTGCTATCGGATTGAATGCTCATCTCCTGAACCCAGATGTGATAGAGATTTCCCGACAGAAGATTTCCTCTCCCTCGTTTCCTCTAATTTTTATGCCCTGTTCAGGGTATATTGTACAAGTTGCCGCCAAGTTTTTTCTAAGGAAGCCTGCGAAACCTTATAAAGTTAACCATATATGGTATACTTGTATGATCAGCGTGACGAGCTGAGCCGATTGAAATTTCTCGCACGCCCTTTTCTACCCAAGAAGCGGCTCATTTGTCGGAATCGCCGACTTCAGACCACTCTAGCAAGCTTCTGTCATAAAAACTGATTTATCAAAAACCAAGTTCTTGTATGGAAAACTTTTTTTATTTGACAAGATATCTTCATGTAATTTTACATGAATTATGCTCCTTCTGTTAGCTAACATTTCGAGCAATTCATGCTAATAATTTTACGTGAGCTTTTGTTACCACAAGCTCTAAGCTCTACGAGGGGCTAGAACGTTTCTTCGCAAATATAATATTAGGTTTGACTATAGTCTTAAATAAAATAGACAAGAGCAAGAAATACAATTTTTGCTTCAACAGGATTGCATTGAACCCTTACACTTATATTTATTGCAACGTTTCTTATATTTGGGTTTATTGAATCAAAATCATAAATATCGACAGAAAACTTTAACGCGTCCATTTTTAATGCGATCTTTGCACAATCGACACACCTAACTTCTATATACATATATACTTGTACATAACTGCAGCTCACCTGCCGCCAAGTTGATTCCTCATTCAACAAATAAACAACAACTCTTGGTTCAAAAAACAAAAATTTGAAACTAAAAGAACACATTGCAACACTGCGATTCGCAAGGGGAATGATTCGCAAAAAAAATTCCACAACAGCGCAAACATTACAAATTTACGCTTCATAAAATGTTTCGCAACTTTTTATGTCTATTTCGAAAGCGAAAAAAATAACTATTATACCTACCAAAAAAAATCACAAATACTGTTGGCCCATAAAAAAGTAACAAATTGTTGATGTTTGTGGTCGTTAAGGTGGATGCAGTTTGAAAAAAGTACACAAAACTATCCAAAATCGCCGTAGAACGCGCGAAAAAATAATAAATAATTTAAAAGTTTGAAAAAAAAATACCTAAAATATTGCCAAAGTGCGAGTATAACTGTTTTTCTGAATGCACATAAAACCACAACATAATAAAAAGAAATTGATTTACATACATACATACAGAAAGATTTGACATATACCATTAAATAAATAGAAGTTCTGGTTTCAAAGGGCGTAGGTTCGAAGTGTTTAGGTTATAGCGAGTTAGATATAGCTGTTGTTTGGAAGCTTTTAAGTTCTGAAAAGCTCTGGTTTCCGTTATTTGATTCGTTTTCAATTCGGATTCCATTCCAAATACTATGTTTAACCAAGCCATTCAAAACTTTTCGTTTTCAATGACAGAAAGTTTCTTTCATTATCAAAATCTAGCGTTGTTTGAGTGTCTACATCATAGGGTCATGATTTGATCCTGTGTGCCTTAAAAGGTTTAAATGCACAAGTTGTTCTCAATTAAACTTTATCTGAAAATATTTCGAGACGTTTTATTAAGCAAAGTTCGACAGTTCCTGCGCTTTAGATGGCTTTATATCTTTTTTTTTATAATTAAACATACCTCAGACATATTTTCTCCCAAGGCTGGTATCTACAGAGTATTCCTCCTTTGAATATCGATCCGATACTTCGACATGAAGAAGCAAGAATGCTTTATTAAAAATGTCTGCAGATTCGTCAACAACTGAAGTTGTTTGTTTCGTATGAGTTTTGTCCGAGGCAAAAAGATTTGGAAACCCATTACCTGTTTTGTTCAAGAGGTCAATAATGAAAAGCTTTTACCTCTCCTCAAGCGCTTCGAAGGCCAAAGTTCCAGGATTGCACAAATCTATGCGTGTATATGCAAACATATATGAATATATTGTTGACCTTTTTTGTCGATTCTCTCTTCTTCTTTTCCACTTTTGACCCAGGTTTTATTGGTTACACTACAGATACCTACATATTATATATATTTCATTTGTTGTCATGTCATGTGTTCGAATGGAAGTGTAATCCTCTTTTGACCGTACCGAATCTCAAATTTGGAAAACGTGCTGTATCGATTGAGTTGGACTATAGAGCATGAGGTGTTAGGTGAGTTGGATTCCTTAGACATGCAAAGATGTGGTTAAGGTCATTCTAGGACTCATTGCATGCTGGACATATGTATATAGATTTGGTATGTCGAGGTCGATTCTGGATGAGTAGGAGTTTAACCTGTTACAGTATCCAAAACGGAGTAGCGCGAGGGTCACTCTGGACTTTTGTTATTGGCGATGGTGGCGCACGCCATTCACTGGAACTGAGTCGTTGAAGATGTGAATAGATCCACTGTTAATGGCGTTCAGTGCTTGTCTGAAATCAGTTGCGTTCGTACTCTGTTCGGTAAGGTGTGCCGCGTCCTCGACATAGTCTAGATATGTCTTCTTGATGCTCATACCAGGCTCCAAATAGATGACTGCAAGAATTATTTCTGCAAATAAGGCAGGGTTTGGTGGACAACGCGGGTACAAGTATATAGGGACTCAATTTTTAAAAAGTTGCTTATGAAACGCTCCACAGGCAACAAATATCTGCCAGACAATAGTATATAATTAGTGTTTCTCATAAAAATTCATCTACATACTGTTAGCGGTTCAGAACTCGTCGGGAGCTACCATTTATAAGAAACTTTTTTATCTAGCCATCCTAAAAAGTGGAATTATTCTAACATATTTGTCTAATTCTCAAAACTACCGCTGGCATCTCCCAATCACATATGAAGTATTTTCATAATTTAGAAATGTCCTTACAATCTTCCGCTCCCCTCGCCTGTATTGCAACTTCTGCTTGCAGCAACATTGCCGCCAAACGGAAGCGCAACAACAATCAACAGTAACTGTTTAATGCTATTCTTTCCTGCTTGTCCGTCTGTCTTCTTCACTGCCCATTTGATGATCAGCTATTGTTGTTTATTGTAGTTAGCGTTGTTGTTGTTCTTTACATCCTGCTAACGAATGGCTCGTGTCGCCATTTCACGGCAGCCAAGGCAGGCAATCAGTTGCGGTAGCTAGCCTGTCGTCACGAAGAACCGAAGTGTAAGCAGGTGTACGGGCGGGGGGTATAGGCGACGGCTACGTTCTTCATTGCTGTTGAATAAATTTGACCCGCTTTGGAGCTATGCCAAGAAAGTAAACAGGAATCAAGTCAATTGTTGTTGAGCTGAGCATTGGCGTTAAGTTCGGTGATATACTGTTTTCGTTTTTGTTCTTGCTTTTGTTTTTTTCACTCTGTTTTTGTTGTCTTCAGCGCACAGCATCACCGGCGACATTTGCTAAGCGCTATTGCTGACTTATGTTTACTCGAGTTAAGCATACAAATGCCAAATGTATGAACAATGTATGTAGATGTTTATAGAGCAATGTTGATGAATGCTAATGGCCAGTTCTACCACTATATATGTACATATGTACAAATATATGCCTGCATGTTTTTTTTAAATGTGTGTGTGTATATTTGGTAACAATATCTGATAACTATTATTATTTTAATAAACATATTTCTTTTTAAATAAGTGTTTCAATAGGAGAGCGAAAGTTTTTCTATTTCTTTTAGTAAATTTGTTATTAAAAAAAAAAATATTAATTAAATTAATTTTATAAAAAAAATATATTTTTTAGCTACCATATTAAACCTTATTGAAAAAAGAAAACTTTTATCATGAACAAAGCGTAATTATTAACAAATATTTTCTAACTACCAAAAACTTTAATAAAAAAAAATATTTTTTAATATCATAGATAGTTTTATCTAAAAAAAATATAATCAAAAGCAGAACCTATTTAAAAAAATAAAACAAACATTCTCATTAAAAAATATTCTGTATTACAATATAAAGTTTTATTAAAAGAAAATATTTTTAAGTACTATATATAAAAAATTTATTAAAAAAAATTTTTGTCAAAAACAAATTATACTTGCTAAAAACGAATATTTTCTGACTACCATATAAAATTTAATAAAAAAAATGTTTTTTATTCCATGTAAAACTTTATTTAAAAAACAAAATATCAAAAACAAACCATATTTATTAAAAATATGTTTTATAAATTAAAAAAAATTTTTTTTTTAATATTTTATAGAAAAGGAAGCATATTTATTAAAAAATATTTTTTAACAACTACATAAAATTTAATAAAAAGTAAATAAATATAAAATTTTATTTAAAAAAAAATAATATTTTAACACAAGGATACTTATTTAACATATTTTCTTATTACCATACAAAAATTTTATGAGAGGAATATATTTTTTATCCCATATAAAGTTTAATAAAAAAAACTTTTTACCATATAAAATTTCATTTAAAAAAATTGTATCTTTAATTTTACATATACAATTTTATAAAAAAAAGATATATTTTGCAGATACAAACCATATAAAATTTAATAAAAAAATAAAAATTTTGCGCCATATAATATTTTTTTTTAAATATGTATGATTTGCTACCATATATATTTTTTTTTAAAAAGACTTTTTACTATCAAAAACAAAGCATTTTTACTACAAAAAATTTATATACATATGTACTACCATATAAAATTTTATACAAATAATATGTTTCTACTATCATATAAAATTTCCAATATTTCATTTTTATTATCACATTTTTGTTATTCTTATATAAATTATTTTTTATGTGAACACTCACAATAATATATTTATATATATATGTTTTCGCTGCGAAAACTGTTTTATCCACACATCTCGAATTCATTCCCTTGGAGAGATTTTCAAATTCACTCCTTACACTTCTTATACATTTCTTCGAGTCATCTAACGGTAATTTTAACCCAACTAGCACTGCCAAGTGGCGGTTAGTCATAAATCAACTAGCTCGTGCGATGTCTGCCGGTGAGCAGTTAAGTTCATTGGACAACAGCGACGCCACCCATGGGATGGCAAAAAGGTGAAACACCACTAAACAGCCGCTTGAAGTCGTTATGCAATTGTGGACCAATTATTGTGTAGAGTGCGCTAATTTTATACTTTCTAGTCTCCTTGTTTATGAATACAACTTTCTTTTAAGTGTTGCTCAATTTGATAAAGCAGTGCTGTTTAATATTTTTTCTCCCGTTATAAACTTGTAACTTTCTGATTGAAAGCCTTTCGAAAGCGCAGCGCCACAGAGTGACACTGCTAATTAGAAAGCAATATATATATATTTTTGCTTAAGACTGCGGTGTAAATTGTACAAGGACTTGCACCTAACCTTAAAATTGTCGTTGTATTCAATAACTTGACGTTAACATCCTTCGCCAATGCTTAAACTGAATAATATTATATAACAGTATTTAAAGTTCAGAAGCACGCTAAGCTTACCTGACTAGTCAACCTAGCCAAGAGCATTTAATATGTATATGTCAAGCTGGAAACTATATTTTTTTAAACTGTCTTTAATTTTTACCTTCGTCGACCACCTTCACTTGAGAAATTATCAATCCTCAAATTCAGGTTTTTTGAAGTTTTACCTAAGTGGAGAAACTTAATATTAAATGAGCGATTAGCAATACAGTATTGTTACATTAGATTGAAGGTTCCATTTAGTGTAGTTACAACAATCCGATTTAGGTCAAATATGCACCGTTTTGTCATAACTTGTTGTCATTTTTAAGGTAATTTTATAACCCTCGTCGCTGTTGGCAAAAAACTGGGACAGTAGATTTTCATAATGGTTTTCCTGAGGCGAAGCTTTTAACAATAAAATCATTCGATAAAGTTAGGATGCCAGGTCTAAACTATAAGGTGGATGCATAAAAACCTCCAAACCAAGCTAACGGAACTTCTAGCGAGTTACTATCGTTGTGTGTGGCCTGGCGGGGTCCTGATGGAACACAATTTCTCTTCTATAGCTGGCCGCTTCTAGTTAATTACTTCCTTCAGACGGTCCAATAGTCGACTGTGTTGGTACGAATTAGAAGTTTGGCCGTAGGAGGGCAGGTCATAGCAGATGATCGTCAGCTTATCCTGATTTAAATGCTTTTTAATGCAATGTATAGCTCTTTGCCAATCGAATAAGTGTTTACATGACGGTCGACGATTTCCATTTTTCGATATTTACGACAATTAACCTTTCAGGGCGTGGTACATCTTATCGTATCATATTTTCGGCAGACTGGCATCCCTTTTCGCCTTTATCGAAGAAAAACTGTAAAATATGGCTGGTGTCCATCTTTGGCTCTTGTTGAAACAAGATTGAGTAAAGCAATTACAAAACTGTCTAAGAAGTGTTTTAGTACAAAATCGCATCTTTCTAATACCATATAGCAAAACCCGATCGCGCTTATATAACGCCAGATGCCCTTTATTAAAACCATCGATTGGGTAAATAATTTATTTCTTTAGGTTTTCTATTAAGGTAGAGCTTTAGTTATTAGACTAATATAATTTTTGTCAAGATATATCTCTAATAACAACAACAAAAAACTGTATACCGTTTTAAGTCTGTCTCACACATTTGTGGGATATTATTTAGTCCTTTTATTGTTCTACATATTCTGTGGGTTCATGTTCTCTATTATCGCAGTATTTCGGCACTCATCTTGTTGGAAATATTTCTATAGGCACTAACTGTTGCTGTTGAAATGTGGGGAAACAACCTCAAGTGGAAATACTTTGGTTTATGCGGGGAAGATGAATTCTAGACCACATCACATGGGCCTTAGAAGCTAATTCAAGCAAATAAACTCACCTTTGATCCAACAAGAAAATTCTACACAATCGCCTTATTTTTGGCAATTTATATATAGTTTTTTTTATTTTGTATGTATGTATGTATTTTTAGTTTGTAACAATTTCAAATGCTGCATTAAAATCTTAGAAAGTAGTATATTTTATTTATTTATATCCAAGTGTATATATTTGTTCCCGCTTGCAGAGGTGAACTTAGCGATATGCATGATCGATCAGTATCTATATATATAGTATAATATATAGTCAGTTAGTTAGTTATACATACATATACAATAATATTAATAAATAGTTGCCTTTGCATTCCAATTACCCTTAACTGCTTTAAGAGCCACCCGCCGAAGTGCTCTAACCGATTTTTTTGCTAGGATTAAAGGGACTTAGTAATGAGAGAAGGTAAGGAAGAAGTAATTCTAGACTTTTTTTTTATCAAGTCATTAAATAATAAATAATACTTAACAAAAATTAAATGATTTACGTACATACAATATATATGTAAATATATATTCAGAAAACTGTTAACATCGAAAAGTGGAGAATTCTTCAATAGAACTGTTTCTAACAAAATAAGTTTCGATGAATTATATATTCGCTCCAAATCTGATATTAATTTTTGCGAGCTAGGTTGAGAGTTTATTTAAAAGGCAAGGAAGAGAGTGAGTTATATTGTATATATCTATATATATATATATATATATATATTTATATATCGGGTTTTCCAATAAGGATGATATGATTAATAAGTGTCGTTTCTACAAATTATTCATGAATAACCATTACATTCACCTAAATTGACAGTTTGGTGTGGTTTTTGGTCTGGTGGAATGAATCATCGGTCCATACTTCTTTCGAAATGAAGCTGGTGATACCGTTACTGTCAGTGGAGAGCGGTATAGATCGATGATAACCAACTTTTTATGGCCGCAATTGGAATAAGTTAAAAATAAGTGACAACATCTGATTTCAACAAGATGGCATTACGTGCCATACAGCACGTGCAATAACCGAATTATTGCGAGAAAAGTTTCGAGATTCGATAACTTCAAGAAATTGTAACATTGAAGGGCCTCCAAGAAGTTGTGATTTAACACCATTGGTCTACTTCATGTGGAGTTATTTGAAGTCATTGGTCTTTAGCAATAAACCAGACTCTCTTCAAGCTTTAGAAGTCAATATTGAACGTGCTATTCATGACATCCGACCTGATTTAGTAGAAAAAGTACGTGAAAATTGGGTTCATCGAATTCCTTCCTGCAAAAGAAGTCATGGAGGCCATTTGAACTATGTTATATTCAAAACTTAATTGTATCATTTATACTTCACATTAAATAAAAAAAAAAACATTTAAATTTGCTTAAAAATTAGTGTGTCTATTTTTGAAAATCATATCACTCTTATTGGAAAACCCTTTATATGTATGTGTTTATAGACATTGAGCTCCATAGCTAATTATATTTTCTGGGGTATATTTTCGATTTCACGAGTCTATTCAACAATGGTCATGAGTTGTGTTCACGGTTCCTAATGATAACTCAGAATGCATACTGATACACTCTATATTTAAAAATAGTTTGTAAAACTTGTAGTTTGTAAAAGTTCCTCGAGAACTTCTTAATTTCAATGGATCTGATAGCTTTTGGCCCTTAATGCGCTAACTGTCGAGTCTTTTTTATCTACGTTTGGTAAGCATTGTATAGTAGCTGTTAGAGATGTATTCTTAGACTTAGAGAAGCCGTTTCAAAAACATTTCTTCCTAAACGAACGTTTTTTTATTTAAAAAGGTATCTCTTAAGCGTGGCAGAAGCACCCAGGTTCGTCAGAATTTAGAAAGCTCCATTTGAGCTATACCCTACCAAGTTAGTTAATTAGCTCTGGGCTGCGGAACAACCTCTCTACTTTCAAACTTATTTTTGGAAACACCTTTAATCATCCTTCTATAAGTTCTACTTCGTGAGATATTCAGACCAATGCAACTTTTTGATTCATTCGAGGAAGGATGTAAGTCAAGGAAACGATTTGGAAACGCTGACCGAATTGGTTTTAGAGTTTATTATCTTAAAATCTTGTATTTCCTTTAATTTTTTAGTTTCAAAAACAGTAAATTTAAAATTAAAAAAAAAAATTTTAATGAAATATTTTCTAAAAAATAAAATTTTTTTTTCCAAACACAGGATATTAAAATTTAAAAAAAAAATAATAATTTTTTTCCAAAACCAGTAAATTATAAATGTAAAAAAAAATTTTATTTAATATTTTTTTCCAAAAAAGTAAATAAAATATTTCAAAACAAAAAAATTAATTTTGTTTTAAAAAAACAATAATTTTTTTTTAATTTTTCCAAAAAAAAAAAAAATAATTTAGATTTTAAATAATAAATTTTTTTCCAAAAATATAATAATAAATTTAATAAATAAAGTTTGTCATTCCGTTTCGGCTCTTACTTCAATTCCTGCTATAAGTCCGTTTATTCGCGTAATCTTTCATACCTCTCCAAAAATCAGCGTAAAATCGACATTATTAATTTGCTAAGCCAATCGTCCACCATTTTGCTCTATATCATCAATGCTCCAACATTTTGCTTCTAATGAAATTTTTAGCTCAATATTTTTGTAGACTTTTTCAAAAATTTTAATTTTTGTAGCATTTAACGGTATGTTAAATCTCTTTTGTAGTGGCTTTTTGATTCTTATTTACTTTGTATTACATAACTATATATGTATATACTATATGTATGTATATAGGTATACAAATATATAATATAAATGGGAAAAAATCGGTGCTTTCAAAGGTAAAATTTGCTGCGCCTGCTGTTGCTGTTGCTGGTGGTGTTGTGATTGGTGTATTTATGGTAGACACTTATTATGTTATATAACAATGCATTGTGTTTTACTAATAAAAACTTTTGAGTTAAAGCATTATTTCATTTATTTACTTTTTTTGTTTTTGTTTTTACTCTTCAATTACATTTCAAGTAAATATGCAGGGTTGTGTTTTTTTTATTCATTTTAAGTAAATATTTTTATTCATAGTTTAGTTGTATATATGTATAAACAAATCGTACATACATTGTAGTAGTTTACTGTTTCGACTGCTTCAAGTTTTACATGCTTACATATACATACGTACATACAACTAAATACGATAACAATATGCAGTAGCGTAAAACTAATATTTTTGTTTTTAAGTTTTAAAGATAGTATAATACAATTTGTACAAATTAAATTAATTTCATAATTTTTATAAATTTTTAGTAATTGTTTTTTGATGCTTTTAATTAATTTAAATTAATTAATTAATTTTATAAATTTTTAAAATTAATTTTTAGTATTTTCAATTATTTTCGATAATTTGTCAATATTTTCAATTGTTATTTTAATTATCTTTAATTGTTATTTGATATTTTTAATTACTTTTTAATTATTTTTCAAATGTATTTAAATATTTTCAATAATTTTTTAATTAATTTTAATTGTTTTTTAATTATATTTTAATTACTTTTTAATATTTTTATTTATTTTTTAATTATCTTTAACTATTTTTTTAATATTTTCAACTATTTTTTAATTATCTTTAATTGTTTTTAATTACTTTTTAATTTTGTAATAATTTTTTTCAATTGTTTTATTAATTTTTTTAACTATCTTTAATTATATTTTAATTATTTATCAATATTTTTTAGTTACATTTTCATTGATTTATTAATTTTTTAATAACTTTCTTATATTTCCAATCATTTTTATTAGTTTTATGCATGTTTTTAACAGAAAATTAAGCGAGAAAGGCAAGTGTACTATAAGAGAAATTAAAAAAAAATTAAGTAAAATTTGTTAAAATTAAAATGACGTACACATATGTTGGCTACATTTTCTAGTGGATAGTATGTAATCCTACAGTGTCTCTCTAATTCACACATACATTTTTATACATGTATGTATGTGCGTTAGTGAGCTACTGTATTTTTAACTGCGTATATTTATTTCTACCTGCATTTAATCTTTTACTAAGTAAGCTTTATACTTTATTTATTACTAATTTTTCACACTTTTATGTATGTATGCGTTTCGGCTTTTATTTTTTCATGCCATAAGCCATTTAAGTACATTTACAGTTAACATTAATAATTCAAATAACAGCGTGTGTTGCAATGCGTACATTTTTCTGTGTGCTTTTATTAATTAATATATATATATATTTTAATTTTATTAATTACTGCCTTGTAACTGATAATTGATATTTTAGATGTATATATTTTGAATACATAATCTAACGTCTTTTATATATGTATTTCTTTCGCTATACTATTTTACTACATATTTCTATGCTGTCTCGGTTATCACTTGGCGTGCTGCCCAGCTTTATTGAATTTTTTTTAAATTTATTTTTTATTTGTTTCTTGCATTTTTTCATTAATTTTTTGCATCTTTTTTATTTTTCATATAATTATTTATATTTTTCATATAATTACATATATTTTTCACATAATTACATATTTTTGGGTAATTATATAATTTTTTTTATAATTATATGATTTTTTTTTTATAATTATGTAAGTGTATGTTCTCTGTTTCGCCTATTACTTTAAGTAATTCTGTTTCAGCTGTTCATCGATTAAGTGTTAATTCATTTATAAACTATTTAAGTACATATAACATTAATAATTTAGCAGTAGATAATATAATAACATTGTTTATCTCTTCATCTAATCTGCAGTAACATTTATAGCAACTCAAATATGTAATTTACATAGATAACTTTATGTTTCTGTTTTGGGTGCTCTTTCTGGTGCTTACAAAAATTTGAGTTTAAATAGCAAACCTGCCTTTTTATTAGTTTAGAATTGCATACACTGCAAAAAATTAAAATATAATTCTGAAAGTAACTAGTAGCATAACTGGTTCAAAAGTAACTCGTTAATTTTTTTTAGTTAACGTTGTAGGAAATTATAAACTTTTTATATTGAACTGTTTTTTTTTCGATATTAGCATCTATTCAACACTTGAAAATACGAACTAGCAGCAAATGAACTACTTCAAAAACTAGTTCAAAGGGTTTGTTATATTGAAATAAATTTATAATGTTGTATACATTTGCTGTTACATGCATATACATACATATATATGTATGTAAATATTTGTATTTCTCCAAGTAAACTAAAAAATATTATTAGATTTGCGTTTATATGCTAAGTACACGATTTGCTTCAAGAGTAAATACCACATATTTCACTAGCCAACAAATATTTTAAAATATTAATTATTTTTGGAAAAACTTAACAAAATTAATTCGTGTTTTGTAATAAAAAAGAAACAAAAAATAATTTATCAGCAGTTAAAAAACTAGTTCTCGATCTAGTCAAAAAATACCTAGTCAACACTGTGTAACTTAATATCAATTTTTACATATTACGCAACGTCAATTCATTTATATAATATTTCAATGAATACTAGTTATATATGTAGTTCAAAAGCAGCCAGTTCGCTTTTAGTGCATTTATAGAATGTTAGGGAATGTCTTAATTCATAAAAATTACATTGACAGCAAAATATTATTGCATATTATTTACAATCATTTGCAATTAGTGAATATTAATTGAATATAAATTAATTAATCGGTAAAATTTATTATAAAACTAAATATTAAATTTATAATATTTACAATTAGCAAAAATAATATTCACAATGAGTGAAATGAAATAAATATTAGCAAAATATTTTAGCTCTGCATTTAAAACACGCGTCTTTTTAAAAAACTTAAAATTATTTTGGAAGTTCGTTAAAATTTACAAAACTGGTCCAAAAGTAACTAGTGTAATTTTCTTAAATTTGAATCTATTTTATCATACAGTGTATTTACACATGAAATTCTAATACTCACTCAAAATTTAGGAACTGATCCAAAAACAACTAGCTACATTTAAAGTAGTTCAGCACTAAATCTGAAGTTTAAAAAAGATGAATTACTATTTTTGCATAAAAAAATTCTTGGCAGTGCATGCAATTCCATTTACACATTTTCTTTACATTTGTTAGTACGCTCATTCTCATTTTGCTTTAACAACATAATTTCTCTAGAGCCCCATGTCATTTTGGCAATCTCGCTGCACACCTAACATTTTATGAGTTGCTAATCTACTCCATGAATTACACAAATCGAACACATGTGCTACCTCACTGATATCATCAACTACTAGCACGAGGCTTGTACACCTCGTCTACAGCATCTACAGTTGCACCTGGAATGTTTGCGCCGGTACCTTCGGCGGTGATATAAATGGATTGGTACTGTGGTGTATTGGTGCAGCTGTACTGCTAGCGACAGGCGTAACTGCAGACGCCACTGGCGTTGTGGCTGCCACGGGTAGATCGGGTGACAGTGGCTTTGTGACGCCAGCCACCCATTCGGCATCGAATGGATCCACACCCAATGGTGATGCAGCGCTCATCGATTGCGTACGACCGGTTGAGTTGAGCATACGTGTTGCACGTTTAATAACTGCCGGTGATGTCTTCTTCACCACTTCGCCCAGCCATTGATCCGCATTGGGCAGTGGTGCGACCATCTCCACGGGGCGACCAGCTGGCAATGGTGGCGGTGGTGTTATTGTTAACGTTGGTGTTGTTGGTGTACGTACTGGCGAATTGGTAGCTACTGGCGATACCGACGAAATGCGTGGAGCTATTTGTGCTGTTGGTGTGGTGGTGGTGACCGCACCACCAACAATCGAATTATTGCTCACTGCACCCTCAGCATATTCGTAAACTCTGCTGCTAGCAACAGCAGCGGTAATGCTATGACTGCTACTGCTAGCTAACGGCAATGATGTTGGTGTAGAGATTCCCTTCTGTTGTTGTTGCTGCTGCGTCTTCTCAGCGGCAATGATATTCTGATTAATGCTCAAATTGTTATTGAAATTGAGATCATCGCCAGCCGCAATCATTGCATCGGTTTGACTGAGCAACGATAGACCCTGACTGAGCTCTTGACATAACTGGCTAACGGTGTCAATGGTGGCACAGCCATTATCCATATCTGAAATGCCCATTTTAGCTGGTGAGATCTCTGGTATTGGTGAAACACTACGATTGGGTGTAGCTAACGCTGCAGCGAGGGAACCACCACCGGTGGCAGCTGCCATAAATGCCTTCTGCCGTTCGGTATTGGACGGAAGATCGTTGATGCGTAATGACATCTGCCGTTTAAACGGCGATTGACTGCCAATGGTGCTGAATGCACGAAACGAGCCCTGACGCTCCAACATCGATGGTGTGGCATGTGGCCGTTCAATAGCGAACGGATTGTATGGTTTGGGCTGTGGTGGCACTGCAGCGGATGGCGTCTCACCTTGTGCCAAACGTTCAGTCAACGTTTGCTGACGGAACGAACCCGTACGCGTAAATGTCGAATTCTTCACATCGAATGTCATTGTGACGCCACATTCTTTATCGCGTCGCTGCTTACGTTCCAAACAGACGGCAAATGCACAACCGACGGCATGTGAGAGCCGCTCGCCGAGCTCTTTGCATGCTAGAAATCCGTGACACATCCAACGCCGTGTTGTGCCATCGCGACAAATGTAACTGAAACCGCGCTCGTGGTTACGATCTGGCGCACAGAAGCTCACTTTCTCGATAGTCTGATCGACAATGAGGCCCTTCGTCTCATCGTCCACAACGCGCAGTCCATCGCCGCTAACGTGCAGCACACCACGTATGGGTCGGCGGCGCGAATTCTGTAATAAAAAAGTGAAGCGATTAGCAAAACTGTAGTTTAGTGGTTGTGTGATAAAAGCGTAGTCTACGCCCACATTTGTCAGCTGTCAGATGTTGCAAGTATGCGGTTGGTAGTTTGTGAGACCATACGAAAGTACAGAATGATGATTATTTTGCTACAATCCTTTAGTTTGATTGATGAGTCACAAATAAACGCCCACAATTTAAAATCGGGCTTAAACACTAGTTTTTCAGAGAAATATTTATTAACTAAATATTAGGGAATCTCAAATGGATTAGCTTCTTTAATCTTCATTGCTAAGTCAAGCCTCTTTCTGAATTTAGAGCGCCTGCTGAGTAGGTTCTTGTGAATTTTAAAGTTTGTGATAGACTCAGAGGTCTTATCAGCTGGATTTTCTCTAAGACAAATTTCGAGAAGCCTTATGGATTTGAATGGCTCTCATCTCTTATATTATTTCAGCGATACAGAAATTGTTATCCTGTCTTGACAAGGTTTATAATTCATTTGGACAGCATCCTCGCATAAATTCGTTGAAGCATCGAAAGCAAGAACCCAAAATTTGTTGTTTGGAACTATTACAGTTTCGTTAACTCTTTATTAGGTCTGAAAATAATGAGATTCCATCAAGTTGTGCCTTTAAGGCTTTTTTACAGAACTGCTACAGATTTCAAAAGTAGTGTCGGCATACCAATCAAAATACAATATGCCTATAGCTTGAAAAGCTCTGAAGTTGTAATCGATCTTCAGTCCTAATTTGAGCTTGATGAGCTGAATTTAGTTTATTTTAGCTGAACGGAAGACTAACGCCTTAAGGATCCTAGTTCCTTGTAAGGTTTATGAATCTAAAATTTACTCTGCACTTCGAAAATGTTATAGCCACCTGAGAATCGGCACCTAATATAAGATGTCAGAATATACTGCCTGTTAGTCGCGTATTACGCCCTTAGATAAAGGTCGAACTTGTCGTCGAATCTAATGCAATGAATGGAGTCTAGAAAAAAAACTATTATTTAGTAGAGATCGGAGATTTGAAAGTGTTATAGCTGTCTGCGAGGCCGAACCTTTTAAAAGCTAGCAGGTGTTGAATATGGCACCGCTATCTTTCGATATTTTTTAATTTTACGACATCAGATAAAGGCCGAACTTGTCGTCGAATTCAATTCAAGGAAAAAATGGAGTCTGTTCAAGTCTTTGATCGGCGAAATATTTTTCAAGCTGTTGGGTGCTGCCTGGAATATTCGATGACTTGCAGGCTGAAGACGAGAGCATATACTGCGGTATTTTTGTAAGTATAGTATTACGAACTCAGATAAAGGCCGAACTTATCGTGGAATCCAGTTCAACGACAAGAATGGAGTCTAATGGAGTTTAAAATCCAAGCTTCTAAAGATAACACTGATGAGCTCTCCGAAGAAATTATGGCAATTTATTAGTACAACAACAATAAAAACTGGGTTTGCCTTTATTTCTATCCAAAAATTGTTCCGGCGCATTTAAAGATTCCTCAGCTTCCCACAGCGCACTCAACTGACAAATGCGCTAACACTCAATGCGCATTTTTTCACACAAATTCTAATTTATACATATGTACCATATAGTATGTATAAAAGTATTTACTTACCCTCAATACTTTTAGGGCCTCCTCGCAAACTTGCATACCGCGCGATTCGAATACCTCAACGCAACCCAAATATTTAACCGCAAACGAACAGGTCGCCGAACGTACAGCCTCCTCGTCAGCCTGCCATTGATGCGGTTTCGATGATTCGGGCACACGGTCCTTCCGACGACGAAACGAATCGCGAAAGGATCGACGCAAACGATCCATTTTCTTTGGTGATTTCTTGCTAAAGCGAAATGATGCGGATTTCTAAAGCGTACGATAATGAACGTGAGTGAGAAAGAGAGTAGGGGGAAAGGATATTAGTATGTGTTGCATATTCAAATATATTTTGTAGACAAAGAAATAATATATGTAAGGAAACAAAAGCGACGCGATCGTGTGAAACAAGTGCTAGACTACCGTTGAATTTAAAGCGCTCAGCGCTTGGCGTACGGGGTTCGACGCTGTAGCGCCTTTGACCGCGTTAAACGCATTCTATTGTTTATTATTATTATTATTATTTTTGTTTTTTTACTTACAGCTCTGGTTAAACTGACGTCTGTGTATATATAAATACACTGTGTGTATATAAATACATTTGTATATAAAACCTACCCCATTTTTGACATCACCAAATTTTCCGCGTGTGAAGCCGCGCTCCAGTGGTTCGTGTGTGTGTGACGATGAATTTCCCATAGTGAAATTAAATTGTGCGCTGTCTGCCGCAACTGCTTTTCGACTGTTGACTGTGTTTGCTGGCTGTCGTACTTCCTTCCTTCCTTCCTTCCTGGTTTCTTCGTTCCCTGCCGACTGCTGTCCTTTCCGCCTTGACGTGCTCACTTGTTCACTGAGCTCAAAAAGCTATGCGTACTCGCTCGGGGGTTGCAAACACACGCTTGACCGTTATTTTTTTAAATTTCTTCAACGCTGTTCGCATGCGTCGTTGTTGTAATTGTTATTGTTGCTTGAGTGTGTGAAATCTTTTTCGTGTTATTATTGCTGATAAAGATGCTTCGCTCACGCCTTCGTATCACAAACTGTTGCACATTTCTTTACTTTTACTTGAAAAATTATATGTGCATGTGTGTCTCTGCGTTTTTGCTTCCTCTGCTGCTTCTTCTTCTTTTAACGATGTTTTTTGCAATTAGCCGCCGCTTATGGTTTTATTAAATTGCCATTAATTGATTGTCCATAAGTTATTGAGTAATATTAATTAAGCGTGTTGTTGTTGGTGTGTTCGTTGCGTTTTTGGCCGTATGTTTTTCTTGTGTGTGTGGGTTGTTCTTGTAGGCTAAAACTGTTTATAAAAATGGTTTTTAAAATTTTTTTAATATATTTGAAAATTGTTACGCTGCGACGCGACACAAAAGCAAGGTTGTATTCCTTTCTTAGAAATGCAAAAATATTAAAATTTTTGCAATTACTCTTTCTTTACATGTTATATAAGTAAAAATCTTTGTTGAAATCGAGCAAAGTTAGTCTAAGAAAATATTTTACTCGCAGTAAATGGCAACCCTAACATACTTTTTTCGAACTTAAGATCGCTGTATGCTATTTGATGTCGTCTGAGTATTTCTTTTCATACAAATTTAAACAAATTTGAAGTAAATACATTTTTTGAAATAGTTATACGCACTAAGTAGCAACGCTAACACATTTTTTTTAAATAAAAATCTCCGTAATCTGTTTGATTTCGTCTAAATAATTTTTTATACTAAAATCAAAAAAAAATTGTAAAGAAAAATTAGAAAATATAATACTCGCAGTAAGTGGCAACTCTAACATACATATTTTTCGAAATCAAAATCTCTGTAATCTATTTGGTTTCGCATGAGTATTTCTATAAACTAAAATAAAAAAGGTTTTAAAGTGAAAATATAAGTATTACTCGTATTAAGTGGCAACCCTAACATATGTTTTCTATAAATTAAGATATTTGTAATCTATTTGATTTCGACTGAGAATTTTTTTAGGTTAAAAAAAGTAAAGTTTAAAAATATATTATTCACAATAAGTGGCAACCTTAAAATTTTTCATTTTATTGTAAATTAAGCTATATTTACATATAATAAATTTGATTTCGTTTGTGTATTTCTTTATAATCGAATTTAAAAAAAATTTAAAACCAAAGTTAAAAAATACATTAAAATACAACATTATTGGCTACCCTATCGCATTTGCTTGATGCTGGATTAGCAACCATTGTCGCTTTAAAATTTTTTGAAAAATCGAAATTCTTCGGAAAACAAGTATAATGTACTATTAGGTAGGATAATTCCATATAATTTTGATTTTTAAAACTTTTTTATATATATTAATTTTCTACTAATTTAATTTTTTTATATTTCCAGCTACATAAGATAATAATCAGCATTAAGAGAAAAATAAAATAAACTAAAAAGTAAGTGACAACCCTAATCCTAAATAATATTTTCTAATTATTTTATAGTTTTGCCATTTTAAAAATGGTTTTTATTAAATTTATATTTTAAAAATTTTTATACGCTTTAATTTTACTCCTTGGTATATTTTTTATTCAAATATTCAATAATTCAGATTTAAAATTAAAAAAAAATATACATTTACTTATTTAATTATTCAAAAATATAAATTATAAAAAATCATGCGTTTCGTTAAAAACAATTTAAAGCATCAAAATCTATTTTGCTCTTTGCGTAATTTTAAATACATTTTTCAATATGCATTTTTTTCTCTAGTTTTCTATAAAAAAATTAAGCATATAATTTATTGCAAAGAAGCAGTTTCTAAGAAGTTTTTTCAAATTATAAATACGTGGCAACTCTGCGTAATTTTGAATAAATTTTTTTTCTAAATTTTGCTGATTTATAAACATTAAAAATAAAACAAGTTCAAAAAACTATATAAAAAATAAATGAAATATTTTTAAAGTGGTTGGCAACCCTGAAATTTGACATACCTAAAATTTCAAAATTTTACGATTCAGGCAAACCTTGAAAGTTATTTTTCGGTAAATTTGATTTTTTTTGATAATAATGGTGGGTAAACTTGCTAAAAATGTTGAGTAATATTTTTGAAAGATAATTTTTTTTAATTGTTTGTAAAATTTAGTTGGAAAAAAAAGGCATTATCTTAAGATTTTTTAACTTATTTCAAAACAATTGTGTTATATTGTAAATACTTGGCAACTCAGATAATAAATATACCAATTATTTTAAATTTTCTCAAAATACTAAGAGATAAAAAAATATGTGGCAACCCTAAAATACAATACGAACGAAAATGTTTAAACATTTTACGATTCATATATAATATGAGATTTTTAAAAAATATAATTTTCATTTTCTAAATATTAAAAAAAATAATTTTTAGATATTGTGAAGTACATATAGTTATTTCAGCACACTTCTTTATTATTATAAATACTTGGCAACTCTGTAAAACTTTTTTCGATATGATCCTTAAGAGAATATACTTTTATATTATATACTACTTCGAAAATTCTTTCTTAAAAAAACTAAAAAATTAATAACATATACACATGGCAACCCTGCATCTTACTTATGCACATATTGTATTGTTGCTATCTGTGCCATTTCACTTTTCATTATCTACACAAATACCGCAGAGGCAAGAAGGCCCGATAAGCATTAAAACCTGTCTAATACTTATTGAATTCTCACAGATTAGTTTTGCAAAACAAAAAAAAAAAACAACAAATCATTTGGTGACTCAGCCATTAAATTGAAAAATACATACATTCATATATACATATAAACCATTGAGCACAACTGCAGCACGTTTTTGATTTCATCTCAATTTCATTATTGGTCTTTATGCGAAATCGTGTCGATCAAGTTTGTTTAGCTGCCACTTTTGTTGGCCAACTGTGATTTTTCCAGAGCCGTTAGTCATGTTGTAGCCCAAATGCATACAAACAAACGCACATACACCAACAATACCAAACAACAACTTTAAAAAATACCATTTTTCAAACACGTCACAGCCATTAAAAGTGTTTGTTGGCGATAATAACAACAATATGAAAATCCAAAATGCCAAACATTCCTTCCTGACTTGAGATGACAAATACAAGAAAAAAAAAACCAAACAATTTATTTTATTTTTGAAAACAGACACTCAGAAAGACCAAACTTTTGCTGGCGATCAATCACACTTTTGCTTAGGCGATAGAAGGCGATAAGCTGGACAGCACAATATGGCTCAAGCATAGAACTCTATGTATATCTCTTCGAGTTGGAAACTTAAACACTTAAATGACAATAACTTTAATTGATAGCAGAGAGTGACAGAAATACAAAAAAAGGGTGTTATTATTGGAAAATTATAATTATATCACAGGAGTGGCGCAATCAAGAGGCCATAAAGCTTTCAAGTGGTTGGGTAAATAGCGGGAAGTGAATTTAAATTCAAATCAAAGTGCTTACTTTTTCACTTTATTAGTTAGATAAAGGTTCAAATATTACAAAGAAAGTACAAAGTTGCGGCAAACAGCAAAAATAAAAATATTGCACTATGCTGAGCTTTAGAACATAAGGCTGAGTACATAGTGAAGTAAAAAGTCAAAACTGCTGAACAAATAAGAATTAATTATGCTGAATAACTGCATAATACAAATGTACACCCAATAATATTTTATTTGAAATTTTGAACTTCTTTCAGTTTTTCTGCCAATAAGTTTTTTTTAAGCGCCTTGGAACCTAAGGTTGAGCACATAATGTGGTAAAAAGTCAAAATTGCTGAACAAACAAGAATAGTATGCGCTGAACGACTGCAGTCTTATGTTATGACGCTTAAAATCAGCTTTCTAACTTCGATGCACATGATTATTACCGTTATTCTACCCAGCGATTCACTGTGTGCTCAGCTTAAGAATATTACCTTTCAATTTAGAACTTGTTTGAGTTTTTTCTGTTAATAAGCTGAGTGTCAAACCAATCATAGAGAGCTATACATATAAGTATATATAATATTATATATACCAACCCACAATGCATTATAGTTATTAACAATTATTCATATAAGTATCGCATATTATTTGCCTCTCTCTCTGTATACCCACCGAAATAGGTGTGAAGTCGGTAAAAATGTCTGATTTTTCAATTATTGCACAGATGCGAATTGTTCACTACTAATTTCCCAAGCAAATAAAAAACAAAAAAATAAAAACGTTATTATCTGGTAGTTGGCAGAAATATATATACCTATATATATGTGTACACAACTATTGACGTTCAAACTGTTGATAGTGTTGCTATACCTGATTTGCATCATTTCAGTTTGTCTTTTGAATTTTTTCTAATAATACTACTAGTTAACAAAATATTGGCAAAGTGCTGATCAATTTTTTTTTTTTATTTAACATTTAGGAGATCAACTAATTGATTATGCTAACACATATGTTGCATGGAAAATGATTTACTTATTACTTTTCAAACATATATTCATCACACAAACCATTAATAAATTTATATAAGCTTATTTTTTTATATATTCAGCTCATTCAGCGTCATTTCAGCGCTATTAGAAATTAAACTCGATAACAATAAATAGCATTTACCACAGATTTTTTCAAAAACTGTCACTCTTACGCCTGTTCAACAGCTATTCCGTTTGTTTTCCAAGTGCATCCGATTAATAAACACCAAATTGAGCATTAATAAAAAGGAAAGCTATTTTTATTTCAATTCAGCAGCTATTTTGCTGAATTATTTGATTTCATTCTAAGTCCGTCTGTCAAAAAATTAAAACATATACGCGTTAATGAAACGAAAAACTATTTACTTCAATTCAGCCGTTATTCAGCGCAAGCTAAATGGTTTTACATTAAAAATGATAACCTTTTTCATCATTCAAACGCAAAATTAAATAATAATGAAAAGTAAAACTATTCTTACTTCAATTCAACAGCTCTTCAGCCCAAGTAGTGTTGTAGATTAAAAATTTGCGATGAACTTAGTAACAAAATAAGAATGGGTTACACTTAATTAATATGATTCAAAGCATTTTGAAAATGTGTTTACAATGACCATTGTTAATTTAACAGAGGCACCTGAAAACACATAAGCAGCACAGTCCACATATATTTTTCAATACTTTTCAAATATTCCAAATTACTTAGTTTTTAGTTTAGCAGTAAGTGAAGCTTTTAATATACATATGTATGTTTTCCACACTCTGCATACATATATTCGGTTTACTCGAATCTCGTTTTTTAACTCTTAGTTATGCGTTCCTCCTTGTTAGCGTTTAAAATATACCTTTACATATTCAGCAATTCATTAAACTCGTTCAGCAAAGTATTCAGCGCGCTTATTCATCACTTGGTAATGCTTAAACCAAAGCAGTGAAGCTTTTAACAGCTCTTTGCATACTCAGAAACAAATTCAGCACCCGTAAAACATATTCAGCGCACATACAGAAATATTCAGCACTTCTTTCAACATCTGTTAATGATAACTATCTACTTAAAAGCTGTTGATCTCTTTTGTTAATTCTATTCCATATTCAGCTCATTCAGCATAGCATTCTGTGGTTATGACAGAGGTTTTTCGCTATATTTCAGTGCAGCCAACTAGTAATCGTCATTCATCGCACCCAAAAACATATTCAGCACTACTTTTAACTTATGTTAACAGTTCTTATCTACTTAAAAGCTTATTCAGCTCATTCAGCATTGTATTCAGGTTTCTTATCCCAAAGGTTTTTTGTTGTTGCCCAGTCTGGCCAACTGGTAATCGTCATTTGACATATAAAAAATATTTGAAACGCCTACATGATAACGCTTTGTTGCGAATACCAGCTGTAAAGTTTTACTAAGGCTTTGTAAACGTACATATATATTATATATCCATAGTAAGTGCTGAATATGGTTAAATTGCGACATTGGATTAAATTCTTATTTGTTTTCGCATTTACTCAGCTAATTTGTTAATGTGCGATTTTTTGCTTGCTTGGCGTTTGCTTTCTTTTATTGTTTTTTTTTTTTTGGTTTTAAGCTCTCTTTTACTTTTGTTTTTTACTATGCTTTTTGTATTTCTCTTTTTTTTATATATTTTTTTGGTTTTTGTTTAATTTTTTATTTATTTTTATTCTTGTTTTTTTGCACAGTTGTTACAGTTACTTAAAAGGCTTGCAGGTATGCTTTTTCGTGCGATTTCCGTTCTAAATTTTATTAAAAGAAAATGAACTTGCATTAAAAGGCACATAAAAGAGAAAACCGGTTATTATATTATTTGCAGTTGTCAAAACATAACTTCTTTCTTTTGACATATTTATGCTAAATCGTTTGCGTATTTGCTTACTAATTTTTATGTGTTTAGCAAATTTTAGACTTTGTGTGCAGTTTTCGAGCGCTGAATTATGTTGACGTCAGAGTTGACATCTTGCTATATCTATAATGCTTATGTAGTTACATAGTATATACATATATACTTGTACGTACATATATTTTTTATTTTTATTAGAGTCTATTTGCTAATTGCTTCAAGTTGCTGCATTATTTACTTCGAAAATATGAAAAAAAATTTTAAAAATTATTATTTGTAAAGAAAGTTGAGTGAGGGCTAAAAATATTTTTTTTTGCAAACGTTTTTTAATAATATTTTTTTTTTTTATATGATTTTGTTTATTTTTGTTATTGTGGGTCATTGGCTTCACCTTGAAGTCTTGCAAAATTTAAGCGCGGACTCTTATCAAGCCGTTTTCTCTTAACATAAATTCTGCGCATACATATACATACATGTAGATAAATCTAAATAAAATTAGTAATAAAAATTTTTATTTTTCCCTCATACTTTTTAGCTGCTTTACATCTACCAACCAGATTTATTCTCTATTCTATTAAAAAGTATGTGATCGTTACATTTTAATTACAGTTACTCGTAACTAGTTATTTATATGCAAATATATCAATCGTATATCTTTTTTTCATTTTTCAGTTTATACTTCATACCGAATCCCTTGTGACTAAACGCGCTATTTTTGTTGTTCTTTGTTTTGCATTGAAAGGCGCAAACAATGTCCGACGTTTTGACTGCAATCACCATGTGATAATGTCACATAAACGTCACCTTTTTAGTAATTTTATCAAAAAGCACACAACGGCGTACATATAATGTACACTCATGTGTGTACATATGTATGAAAGCATATGTAGTCGTATCGTAGTATCTACTTTTGTGCTTGCGTACCTTCGTTACTTCGCCACGTTTCCAATGCTATTGGGGTGGTGGGGAAATGTTTACCCACTAGCAGTGCTTGATAATAGTTTTAAATTAAGTAGAAAAGCGCATATAATTTTGTATTCACTTTTATATAATACTAAGAAAGCACCGTGATTGCAGAATATGGTTAAGTAAAAAATTCGTGGAACACAAGGAATGCTTAAACTTCACGCATGTGAAAACGTTTATGAAAAAAAATATCGAAAACTTACCAATAATTCAATGTTTTCACCAATTTCAAGACTTTATAGACACAATATTCAGCTAATTCAGCCACACAAAAATATCGTAACTTCGAAATTTTTCATATTTCTAAGCGCTTTAAAAGTATTCAGCTAATTCAGCCAAACAAAAAGCTCGTAATTTCTAAGTTCGCAATATTTCTAAGCTAATTGTATGAATAAGTTAGGTATTCAGCTAATTCAGCTACGCGAAAAGCTCATAGTTTTGAAATGTTCCATATTTCAGAGCTAATTTTACCAATAAGTTAGGTATTCAGCTAATTCAGCCACGCAGTAAGCATTTTTGAATATTACCACATACCTAATGTATTTTTTTTATCATTTACAAATATATTCAGCTGCAAAACATGCATATATTTTCATGTTGCTTTATTAAGCTTCAGTTACGTTGGAGTTTCGTCATATATACTGCCACTTTAACCCACAAAACACCACATTAGCTCATTCAGCAACATATTTTGGCATATCTCTTTGCCACTTTCATGACGATTAACGCATTTAGCTAATTCAGTCACATTGTAAGCATATGTTTTCGAATTTTATCACACTTTAAATGCGATTTTCATCAATATAAGCGCATTCAGCAAATTCAGCTGCACGGCACGATTATATTTATTGTTTTATTTATTTTCAGCAATTTTAGATTTTTCATCATACATATGAATATACGCTTAACTAACATTTTAACTCATTCAGCAACATATTTTGCAGTTAAATGTTGCTTATTTATTTGTTTGTTAATGCATTCTGTATCACTTAATCTTATGTCAGTCATGCAAAGCCAATAAATTACAAAAATTATACATTGCAATTACTTATTGCTGTACTTTTTGGTTAATTTAGTTTTGTAAGCACACCTTTCGTGCATTAATTCGAAATGTTTTCGTTTAACTAACGATTTTTCTCTCAAAAATAACACTCTCATTACATATTCAGCGCGTTGTTAGTATTAAAGTATCAGCTCAAAAAACTTTATTCAGCAATAAATTTTATAGCTCAATGCTACATAATTCAGCTGTTTTAAATCGAGTAGTAGCATTTAATATAATAATCTTTAAAAACTAAGTGTATAAGTACGTTTACTGAATAACTAATATGTTAAAGGCGATTATATTCAGTTGTTGATGAACACTTTTCTCTTACTGCTTCAAAGTATTTGCGTTCAAAACGAAAGTTTTATTATTTTTATGTAAGAATTTAATTTTTCTTTTATATTCAGCGCACCAAAAAAGTATTCAGCTCGATAAAAAGCAATTCAGCAGATTAAAAATGTAATTTATAGAGCTAATTTAGTCTTCCAGATTCATAACATTCAAATTTTATAATATTCAGCGCATTTCACAGTTAAAAGTATTTTATTCAGTTAAATACAGAAACATTAAAGAGCATCAATCTACCATCTTTCTTTGAAATACCTTAAAATATGTTGCGAACTAATTTTTTTGTGTAGTTTTTCTTAACATTTTCTTTTCAGCACAACATTTGACTTGCTGATTCGAAATATTTCCATCCAATTTACATTCTTGATACTTTTTTCCTGAAGAATTCGTGCTTTTCGTTCCTATTCACGCGATGAAAGGGTATTCAGCAGATTTTAAAATTAATAGCTTACAATATTGACACTGTTTTCTTTTTAGAATTTATGCTTTTCGTTCATATTTAGCGCAATAATAAGTTATTCAGCAGACTTTAAAATGACATTTATAGATCTAATTTTGTATTCTGAATTCGTAACTTTTTTTTAGAAAATCACCCACTTCGTATCTTTGAACTAACGTAACCTTCAACCTCAGAGAATATGAATACAATTAATTAATATTTAAAATAACTTTTTCCATGTATCATACTTTATTATCTGTCTTTAATCATTTCAATTAATTTTTTTATTACCTGTTTTTTCGTAATTATTTACATATATTGCTTTCGATATCTTTTCACAAAATTAGTTTTTTATTTTACTTATAAATTCAAGAATAATACAGCCATTGAACCTTAAAGCAGCTACAACCAAATTAAATAACTTTACGAACTTTCTCAGCGAAACAGTTAGTTCTTAACTCACACACACACATATTGTTCAAATACAGAGAGACTTAAAAAAAAATGTAAGTATTTATGAGAAAAGTAAAGGTTTAATAAATTTAAGTACCTGACGTTAACCAGTTATTGCATGACTCAAATAACTTACATACTCGTACACAAACATACTTTCATAAATCAGAAAATTATTGAAAATGTAATTCAAAGAGAGACGAAAGAAATGCATATGAAGAAAACAACGCAATCTTTTCTTTCACTTAGTCTCAGAAGTGGCTACAAGTATGGTATATATGACATATACGGTTGGTTGGGCGGCGAAACAGGTTTTCATGCAATTTATTGTAGTTTACCGTTATTCAAGGTAACAGATAAACCAAATTATAAAAGAAAAACTGACAAGACACGCTGTGTATTGCATACAAAAACAATAATGGCGCGACATTCATGCTGGGTTTAGCAGCCAGAAGTGGGCAGTGACAGCTACAATACCGAGTGGCAACAGCGGAGACCATACCAGCACGCCGGACAGTCTTACAAATAGCCAACATTGAAAGCTGGGCTTAAGCGGCTTGCTTGTGCCCTCAACATTCATTGTCTGTGAATTTTCCGTTTTTTAATTGTTTTTTGTTGTTTCGTGTGTTTTTTTTTTGTTGAAAATTTCTTCTCATTCACTCACTATTTGCGCCTCAGCGATTAAATGGGTTAAGTCAGCGTTGATTGCTGCTGAATTGAGCTTAGTCACTTCGTCTATACAAATTGTGTTAATGATTTAGTAATTACTGACGGTGATTGCCAAATAAAATACACTAACAATGTATAGACATAGTTGTTTAAAAAGAAAAGTTAGGTTAGAATGCTTGTGAAAAATGTTGAGTAACATGAAATCACATTTGAATAGCAATTAAAATACAACTTTTGCGTGTGTTTCGAAAACGCTGAGTGGAAATTTTAAATTAATTAAAGGCAGGCAAATGTGGGTGGTACGCGACTGTAGACATCTAGTCGAATGTTAGGATCTTAGAAATATTTTTAACAACATTTTATGAAGAAAGTAATGGTTAAGTGATAAGTTGAGAAATATTTATCATTATATTTATTTTATTTATTTTTAATTGTTAATTTTTTTTTATCAAACAAACTCGACAAACTTTCAAAATATATTTAGATATATTATTTTTATGACTCAATAATATTACACAAAATTTTTAATAATTTACAAGTTGATGTGAAATATCAGGAAATTTTCAATTCATGTTCAAATTTTTCGTTGAAAAAAATTTTGATATCCAGATCCCAAAAACTTACAAATATTGTATAACCAATATAGCTGTCAGTTTTACTATATTTCCTGTTTTTTTGACGAAAAAAAATTGATATCGGGAACCAGAAATTAATGAACAATATAAATCGGGATTTAGAAATACTAGATTTAGGATAGATGCTAGTTCCAATGAATGTGAATTGATATACAAAAATATAGTGGGAATTTTTGTATATCAATTTTCGGATGTTTCGTTGAAAAAATTAGTGATATTGGAATCCCAAAATTATTGAAATATATAAATCGGGGTTAGTAGATACTAGATTTATGATATATGCTAGCGTCAATGAATGTGAATTAATATATCAAATTTTTTTCACCATATTTTCAGATCTTTCGCTGAAAATAAAGTTTTATATCGGGATCCTGAAATTAATGAAATATCTAAATCGGGATTAAGAAATACTAGATTTATGATAGATGCTATTATTAATGAATGTGAATTGAAATATCAAGACATTTTCAATATACATATGTTCAAATCTTTTGTTACAAAAAATTTTGGCATGGAGACCGCGAAAATAATGAATTACATAAATCGGGTTTAAGACACAAAATATTTGATAGAAAACACTATATTTTTATTTCGATAAAAGTTTTGATTTCGGGATCCCGAAAAAACCCAAATGATAAAAATCGGGATTAAGAAATACTAGATTTTATATAACTTGCTAATTTTCATCGATAATTTAATTTTTTGCGATAAATATTGTATTTAGCAATATATAAAATAAAACAGAGCGAGCTCACCTAACATGCCGGTATGAAATGAGCGCTTTTGTGAGAACTTAATTTGTATAATTTTTGTTTACATAATTTATAATGTAAAAATTTACCCAAAAATATTATAAACTATAATCCCGAAAAAATGTGTTATATAATTCGGGAGCTAGAATTTCTTAACTTTCTAATATATCAAATATTTCGAATAAAGTGAGACATTTAATGACAAGTTTTGTTATACAAGTATGAAAGTTCCCATTTTCACTATTTGAGATTCTATATATTTCGGATTTAAATACCCTGTTCCATAAATGAGTAAAATACATATGTTTTCAATGTGTTCGAACGAAGAGATTTTTTTATAATGTTTAAAGTAAATATTTTGCTACATAAAGACTTTGCATTAACCCGAAATAACGGGATTTTCTAATTTTAAAAATACTGCTATTTAACGAGCTTTATAAAGTTTATACAATATTCAAAAACCGCAGAAATTTTTTTTTTTTAATTTTTTTTTCTATGGAACCCGAAAAGTGTTATAAAATAAATATCGGGACTCATAAATGAAAATTCTGTAACTGTGTTAAAGCAAAGTTTGTTATGAGGTTTGTAGTAAAAATTTTGTTTCTTAAAAAAATTTCGGAATCCCGAAAAAACGGGATTTTGAAATATCATTATTTGCGGTTTTTATATAAAGATTTGACAATATTAATAAACAGCAGAAATTTTTTTCGGAAAATTTGTTTTTTGTATGGAACCCGAAATGGTACATAAATCCCGAAATATCGAAACGTCTAGTATGCACATATTTTATTTCTCTCTTTTTGTTCCTTAGTTACTGCAAGGCTAACTACTGACATTCTAAATCTAACTAACCCCTTGTAAGCTGTTGATACACTACCGTTAGGATGTTGCCAAAACCACCCAAAAAAATTTCAAACTAATTCACAAAATTAAAAGGTGTTAGTTTTTTATCTTTATTTTGTATTTTATTTTTTGCTCTTCTTTCTATTAAAATACGAAATTTTTTCTCAGCCAAAGCTTTCAAGCTCTTTTAATGCTGCTGATCCCTGTTGACATCACTTTAGACAACAACACGAAGTAAATGGGAGGAGATTGTGCAAATATTAGATAGAAATAAATAAAATAAAAAAGTTGGCAAGCGAACATTGTGCGCTGGCCGACCTTTGGACGCCTTTCTTAGCTGTTTGCCCACATCCTTGTAACAAAAAAAAAAAAATAGTATTTTCCAATCACTCGATCGCAGCAATTGCAGCAACATTTCTGAGTTAACTATGTAAAGTGAATGCCTTTGGCTGATGTCATGTAATGCCAAGCGAGATTCCAGGTCAAATTCTTTGGCTTGTTTGTGAGGCGCCTTTGAGGCAACCAGATAAGATAATCGAGTAGCTGGGCAAATAAATCAATAAGAAATTTCAATGCATAGGCGATTATATCTATATATGTGTGTGTTTGTGTGTCCAATCGCCAACTATGCCACCACTTTTTTGGCATACTGTTCCATAAAGCGCCTTTGTGGTATTGACGGTCAATAGCCGGAAGCTCTTTAAGCCACAAGGCATGCCAATACAGCGAAACAAAAGCTGCATGACACGCAAGTGGACAGTTATACGGTGGCAGGAAGCCGGCAAAGGAAATTTGTGTTAAACTTTTTCCGGTTGTTTTTTTTTTTGGTATATATGAAAAATTTAATCTCAGTGAGTATGAAAAGCCGAAATATGCTTCTTAAATGCGTTATTGATGTGATCAATAAGCAAAGTAAATCATCAACATCATCATAAGTAAACAAAAGCGTAATAGCATTAATACAAGTAGGTAGTTAGCGTTGGGATGTGTGCGTGTAAGGCGCCGAATAATGAAAAAATGCGCGCAACAGGTAGGTCATTCAACTGAAATGCCGTCTAAACCTGTTGTTATGTGTCCAGTTGTGCGTGTGTGTATGTACGTATGTATGTGTGTGGTTAACAATGTCGTTGCCACCACCTTCACCACGGTGTCGCCGGTTTTTTATTATTGACAAGTGCATGCAACAACAACTTGTGTGACTTTTTATGGATAATAAAAAGAAAAAACAACAAAAATGCATAGCATAAATAAATATGAGATGTGATATTAGATACATACATGCATACACAAGTGTCATAACTTACGCTTCATATCTGACCATAATGCTAATATAATACCCTTTCGCTGAACAAGTGCTTGTACATATGTAGGTATGTACGAGTGTGCATATAGCTACTGGGCAGAGTGAAATTATATGCCTACTTATACATATGTATGATATTGATTAAATAAATTTTTTTTTTATAATTTTTCGTACTTTTTATAAATTTTTTAAATATTTTTATTTTATTTAGTTTTTTTTTTATATTGTTTTATTGTTGTTGTCAATATTATTAACTGAACTTTTTTTTTTATAATTTTTTGTACTTTTTATTTATTTATTAAATATTTTTATTTTATTTAGTTTTTATTTAATATTGTTTTATTTATTTATTTTTTTATTTATATTTTATAATTTAATAATAATTTTATTCGTATTTTATTTTTAATATTTTTATTTTGAATCTGTTATTCTTTTTAATTTTATATTAATTTTTTTTTAAATTTTATTATTTATATTTTTAATTTTTTTCTTTATTACTTTTTCTCTTCTTTCTCCCATTATGTATGTATTATAGCGGTTTTGGCCTTGTCATGGTTAATTTGATTAATTGAACATTTCTTTATAATGTTTTGTACTTTTTATAAATTTTTTATTATTTTTTTAAAAATTTATAATTTTAATTAATTAATAATAATTTTATTCTTATTTTTTTTTAAATATTTTTATTTTATATCTGATATTCTTTTTGATTTAAATTTTTTTTTTATTATTATTGTTTATATTTTTTTATATTCTTTCTTTATTACTTTTTTATCTTTTCTTTTTCCCATTCCTTGTGGTTTTAACGGCTTGGAATTCAATACGGACTTAAGAAAAAAGAAAATATCATACTTTTAAATTTCAGCTGAGGTGTAAAGCTATCAAATAACCAATAAAGCATAGGTGTAACACTCATATACAGCGTTGGGCTACTTAATAACTTCACTTAAATTTAAAATTTGCTAAAATTGGAAAAAATGTATAAAATACTAAAATACATAAATAAAAAGTGTTGGGCCACGTAATAAAAATGTTTAATTTAATTAAAATTTTAATTTGAAATCGATATAAAATTTGCACAATTTAAAAAAAAATTTTAATTCGATTCATTTTCGGTTATCAGCGCCAACATAATATGAATAAGTTATTACTATATTTTAATTTTTGTTTGTTTTTTAACAATCACATAAGCTGAATCCAATCAGCGTTCCCCCTACCGTACATTATCTGTTTTTTTTTTGTAATAAGTTTTAATACTACCATTTCTTGCGGTTATTGTTGTAACAGCTTACAATATATATCAAAACTTTAAGGAAATTCTGTTGCGGTGGCAGTCCTGGCAGAATATAAAGCCACATCCGTTTCAAGACGAGAATGCACTGTTTTTGCATTACATTTTTGAAGTCAAAATTTTCTATTGCTCATACCTACATACAACATATTTTCATATTCTTTTCGCAAAACAAAATAATAATATAAAATGTCTCTTCTTTCCGGTAAATTACCAGAAAAATAACCCATTGTACTGTCGGCAAACCCACCTATATTACATTATAAACAAATTTCACCTTTGTGAGAGTGGTGTTCTGGCACTTTAGTAAGCAAGGGTGACACCTTGCTGAAATGGCTGGCAGGCTGATATAACAATTTCCTCCGTTTAGTTAAAACTCTGGCGGGTTTTTAAGTTTATTCGAAGCACGTTACCATTAAATTGGTCGTGCAGGTTACAGGAGCTAACTCCTGATTAGCGCCTGGCTCGCTCTGAACACAATCTCACGTGAGGACGTGTGTTAGCCCTCGTGTAACCTAGGCATGTCCAAATCGACGATCTTAGCAGCAAACTTGGAAAGAAAAGCCATCGACGGAACATAATACCCCAACATCGGCCAAAACCATCTTCACTCCACAAAAGTCTCCGAGACAGAAGTTTGTGCACAAAAGACGACTGGCAGAAGAAGAGTCCCTTGAAAAGTGTAGAGCCATTATTCAAAAAATTAAGCAGACAATGACACCTCAGAAAAATGTCAGCCTCATGATGTCAGAGAAGAAACCAAAACATATGATTGAAACCAACAATCCACCCTTTGCAACGTCCCAGGCCAGCACGTCTAAATGATGCGCCGCTAGTCCTATAGATATACCATATGTTCTGCTGCCCGAAATGAAGATGCCGAAAAGTGGAAAACTGTGATGCCGAGAAAGCCAAGGCAGTCAAGCGTCAATTTCCAATAAAAATTTCCTCAAAAACTGACGATTCAGGAAAGCCAACAAAAAACGTCATTACCAAAAGCAGGTCAAAAAGACAATCGGAAAAGGTCATCATAAAGCCGACAAAGGCAAACAGCTACGGAGATATCCTCAGGTATATCAAATTGAATTTAAAGCCCGACGAAACAGGAAGTCAAAATAAGCTAAAACAGATATACCGATAAGAAAGAGATTTTTTCAAAATTAGTTTTGATGATATTTTTATAAATCTTTTCTTTCATTTTTCCTGTTAAATCTTTTATTTTATTTTGCAAAAACATTATATAGTATTTAAATTGAAATATATTTTATATAGCGTGAATTTTTATCAAATTTTTCAAAATTTTTTATTTATTTTTTGAAAAATATAATTTTTTCAACTTTATCGTAATATTTTTATGGTTTTGCACAACTTATCATATTTTACTCTTTATTTGCGTGCTTTTTATAACAAAAATCCATTAAATATTGTGTATATTTAAAAATATACATTTTAGTAACAAATAAATTAATTATTATTAATTTTTTTTTTAACTTTACTTTACTTGCTATTTAATTTTCAGCTTTAATTAGAATTTAAAAAAATTGTATGGATAATATACACAGTGTCTAACGTAGAACTCAAAAATCCATCTCAAAATTAGTACACTCATACACATACATACATACAAACATTTCTAAGTAATTAATTGAATTTTTCATTTCCTCGCAAATCACTTTCCTTGCAATTTCCTACTGTGTTGTGCCAATTTGTCAGACACTAAGTCCCAGGTGTTCACATGTACACCTATACATAAACAAATACATGTGACACATTTGTACATATTGTATATATGTATGTGTGTTTATAAGTATGCATGCAAGTTTGGCTGCCATCAAAATCACGCCTAACAACACATTTATCCAACTGTGCTGATGATTGTCGGCTGTTGGTACAGCCGCAAAGCACCGTAAGGACACGGTACATCCTGTGACGTTTATAATTGTCTACATATTGACGGCGCTGACACCTGCTGAGCGCGGCACTGCTAAGAACGAGAGTATATTTGTGTGTGTATTTAAGTTTTTAAATGTATGTGTGTATTTTTTAGGTGCATAAGTTTGTATGTGTATGTACAAATTGGCATTTGTCGTCGGGGATTTGATTTGCGGCGACAAGCAGGTCTTACTTGCAACAAATGCTGAACTCATTCGGTATTATGGTATACACTTGCTACTAATAAACATATGTGTGTAACATACAAATCTGTGTATGTTGGTATGTACTATGTCGATGCTGTTTTAGCTCTTCTAAGCACTGATTTACTAAAATTTTAATTACTCCTTCGGGTATTAGCCACTTCGTGCGCAGGATATGTGCGGAGATTTGCATGGCAGATTTAATTTTTAAGTTGTATGCGATCGCAATGCATCAGAACTAATGTATATATGTCTATATATATATAATAAATATGCAAGAAAATGCTTCGTGCATTGCTGTATGCCATATTTTTAATCCTTTGTAGCATTCCTCTGCGCTTCTGAGGTATTTATTAGCGTTTATTTGCCGCAAAGCCACGCATTTCGGTTGCCTTGGGAATCTCTTTAAGTTTTCGAAACGTAAATCTTTTGTCTGTCGTCGGTGGTTTGAGCGTTTGCCAGAAAATCCTTGCTATAATCAGCCAAGTCAAAGAAATTCACACGCTGCTTGCAAGGCAGGCATGCATTGTTTTAAGTTTGTATGTGTATAAATATGCATTTGTGTGTGTTTAAATGTATGTTTGTATGTTTGCATTGATAATAAATACGTAAAACTTCATTCACACACACATATATAAATATATGTATATTGCTTGCATATCCCTTGAATCCTTCAACTCGGTCTGTATAGCCGACATGCAACACAAACTTTTCCGCCCTTTCTTTGCCTTCTCTTTCTTAATACATATATATTTCATTACATAATAATATTTATACCTTAAACAGGGTATATTAGGAAGCAAACGTCGGGGAAACTATAGGATATATATATATAATAATCAGCGTGTCGAGCTTAGTTGATTTAGTCCTGCCCGTCTGTCTCTCAGTTTACGAGATACCGATTTGAAACTTTTCACACAGAGTTTTCTCCCCAAGAAGCTGCTTATATGTCGGAATGACCGATAACGGGCCACTATAGCATATAGCTGCCATACAAACTGAACGATCAAAATAAAGTCCTTGTATGGAAAACTTTTTTATTTGACAAAGTATCTTCACGAAATTTAGAACAGCTTATTGTCCAAGGTAGCGCTACAATCTACGAACAATTTGTTGATATCGGACCACTACAAGATATAGCTGCCATACAAATTGACCGACCGAAATCAAGATAAAGATCTTTTTATACACTTTTATGCTATAGGAAAAGCAAGTGTGAAGGGTATTATAGCTACGGTGCCGCCGAAGTTAATGCAGATTCTTGTTTTAAGTAGTAAAGGTCCGCAAACGTTGCCTTTCTTTATCCTTTACCCTCTCAGCAGCGACTTACTGCCAACTCTACTTTGTTGCCACGAAAAACAACCACCGCTGCTTGTGCAACATATCCGAAGTATTTTATTCGTTATTTTCATTTTCGTATTTAAGCTGCACGTTTACTGCATGCAAATGTTATTTTTGAAAAAATTTCAAAACAAGTTTAAGGCATGCCTAAGCGCTTAGTGGCGAGTGTGCGGCGTGAGTGAGCAGCAAGCAAAAAGTTGAGTGTTTTGAGTATCGAACTGTAAATACATAAACCAAAAAAACAAAAAAAAAAAAAACACATATACTGAACCAAAATTCAAAATATTTCCTTTCAACTTAGTGTTGCATATTTTACTGCCACTGTTGTGGCATGCAACATGCAACATTTCAATACATATTATTAAACACCACTGCTTTTTATGCACGTAAGCACTTAAACGTGAGAATTTTTCACAATTTCTCCTTTCTACCATTCGCCACTTCCTTTGTGTTACACATATCCTTTATTGAACCACTCGTAACCGCTCAGCAACGTGACCTGCAATGCTGCCGACAATTTTCCACAAATATAAGAATATAACTCGCTATAAAAAAGCAACGAGTTCGACAAACAATGCACAGAACTTGCAAAAATGTATGGAAATGGTGAAGTAAAAAACACAGAAACCTTTTGACTGACATCCTTTTTACACACTTGACAGACTTCATCACACAACGCTGGCGCACTGGGGAAGCCTGGAGAGCGTACAACGCCTTCTGCGCTATGCTACGTTAAACGAGCTGTACGCATGCGCTTACGAAGTAAATTGAGTATGAAAACATGAAAAAATAAACAGTTAAATGTCAGAAATGTACACCTTTTGTCGTTATTGGGACATCTTGACTCTGGACCTGCCAACCAGTGTACTGTTTACAGAAATTTTTAGAAATATTAATACTAAGTTTTATTATTAAAATGATTTTTCAATTCAAATCAAAAGCATTGTCCAAAAACAAATTGAACCAGGTTTTAAACAACAACAACTGATGATTTTGAATAATAAGGGTCTCAAATAGTCATATTTTGCCAGTAAAACTTAGCTTTATCGCTAATAGCTTTAGAAGCCGATTGAGTTCTTTTATACCAGCTTTGACTTTAAAGCTGCAGAAGCTTTCGTTTAAAATATGCCTAAATATTTCACTTTTTTGTACAAATATGTCCTTAACCTTATAACTGAAAGCTTTAAAAGTCGGTTTAATTGTTTTATTAATAGCTCTCACTTGTAAGCTTTACAATCTGTCGTTCAAAATATGTATAATTTTAAACTTTTGTTTAATCACTTTAATATGTGCTTAGAACTATAGCTAAAAGCTCTTAAAATCTTATAGATAGAAATTTTTTAAGCAGCTTTCGCTTGAAATCTACAAAAGCTTTTGTTAAAACATTTATCAAACTTTCACTTTTTTTGTATAATTATTTTTAATACGTGCTTAAATCTTTAGTTGAAAGCTCTCAATGTAGTTTAATTGTTTTTCACTTAAAAGCTCCACAGGCTATTGTGCAAGAACTTTATAGAATTTAATTTTTTTTAATTGTTACTTTGATATGAGCTTAGCTTTTGTGCAAGATTTTTTAACTTTAAAAGTAAATTTAATTTTATTTGAACAATTATTATAAAAAAAATAAAAAATTATTATTTTCACTTATAAGCTATACAGTTCGTTCGAACGTCTGTACTCTTTTCAAGTTTCATTTAAACGCTTTTTATATTGTTGCTTTAATATGTGTTTAGCCTTACAGTGTGATTTAATTTTTTTCGAAGCAAAACAGCCACTTAGAAATTGCAAAGTTTTTCTTCAAGAAATATCTCAATATGAGCTTAGTTTTATAGCTGAGGACTCTAAATGTCGCTTTTCTAATAGCTTTCACTAAATGAGCTTTTACTAAAGAAAAAACTCAAATCTTTCAGCTTGGTCTTATAACTAAAAGCTCCGAAAGCTGTAGTGCTTGCAATATTTGTTATAGTTTTGTATAACTAAAAGCTTCCACATGAAAGCTTTCGTGTAAGAATATTTTTGTTTTGTTTTTTTTTTTTGGTAAAATTACTTAAAGTTTAAAGATATGTACAGCATTTTTTCTTTATTGTTTTTAACTTTTAACTAATTTTTTAAACTGCGCTTGAAAGCTCTGGCGCGTTCCAGCAATTAATCTAGCGTTTCTAGCACTCTCTTACTTATTTGGTTTACTCACTACCATAGCTCTAAACTTGTAGTCCATCAAAGCTTTTTACTTTTTAAAAGCTGAGTTAGATAGTTAGGGTTAAGACTCGGCACAAGCTTTTTCTTCTTCAAACTTAGTTTTAATATAAATGAACTGTGACTTTGTGCCGTAGTGCTTTTGAAATTACCGTTATTCGGAAGTTCTGATAATTTTGAAAAACTCAAAAAAGTTCAAAAGCTTAGGTGTGCTTTAATAGTTGTCTGAAACTGTATCCGAAACTGATCTTACAATTATTACTCTTCAGTATTATCTTAAGATTATCTCATGCCTTGTCCATCCATTAATTCATAATCGCTATAAATATTCCAAAGAACCTCACGGCTTGTAGATCCTTGAATTATTAATCCTTTGAATTTTCTTAAGATATTCTCACGGCTTGTAGCATAGAAATCTCCGCTCTTGACTATTATAATTTTGTTTTTGCATCCTTAAAATTTAATCCTCTAAATTATATTGTTCCCATTACTTCAATTCCACTGCCATTCTACGTTATCCTTGTCCTCACAACCACATTTATCTTTTCCCTAACGGCTTTATTCCAATGCAATCTAGACCAAACACACATTTGCTATCTATGTATACCACCATCCGCACTATCCCCAGCGCGCATTGCAACTACCCGCGCTGCCCTACAAACCATCCAACGCTACGCTTCATGCGCATCACTCGCCTATATATTTTTCCCACCTCAGTTGGAAGGTCCTTTTTGTCTATGCAACACGGCAGGCGCAGGCATACCTTTGCATAGGTGAGAAAAAAGTTCACACGCTCTTATCAGCTCCGACAGACACACGATTTAATGTGTGGACGTTTAGGAAATACAAAAAAAAAAAAAAAAAAACAAGCAAACAGGACGCACACACACGTAACAAACGTATAAAAAAGTTTGTGCCACAAAAACGCCAGCGTTACCGTCATTATAGCTGGCTGCAGACTGAGCTTGGTTTAAGTGTGGAGGGTGAAGGCGAATTCCTTTGCACCCAATGCAGCTACTACCACAACAAAAACAAATTCTCATACCTTCATTGAATACCTTGAGTCCTTTTTCTCCTACTTAATTTGCTGGCATTCATGTGTGAGCGGCATAATGAGTTTATATATGTATATTAACGTAGATTGTTGTTATTGTAGTCGCTGTTGTAAATAATTGTTTTGTTGAACTACAGTTACGAATGCATAGTAATTATTAGCTTGTCACCGGTATTTACATTGAAGGCAAACGCGACTTAAGGTGGGAATATTTAAGACTCTCCTCAAGCAAACATATAAACATCTGAGTACTCAAGCGATTTTACAACAACAATGTGCATCAAAACTTATATGCATATGTGACTTATGGTAGCGTGTAATTTTGTGACATTTGTTAAATTCATAACTACTTGTGGCAGATGTTTTACCTTTGTAATGCTTGAAGGCGTCACTGCCTACTCCCAAATGACTTTTGTGTGTGTGTGCATGCGAGAGAGTAACATATAATTATTAATTTGGTTGAACATATGCAATGCGTTGTGTGAGAAAATGATTGGGTTTGCAAAAATTGTCATAACTAGTAATTACTAATAAAAATAATTAGTGGTGTATGCAGAATTCTGTAGGAGAGGAGGAGGTTTTTCTATTAAATCAGAAATATTAAGAGAAAAAGATTTTAAGCTGGTTTACACGGGCGAAATATGACTCAGCAACACTATGGACTTCTTCTCATATGTTTGATGTTCAAATTAATTAAAACAAGAAAAAAAAGCGTTAGCTTCGGAGCAACCAAATACTACCTTGGACAATTGAAAAAAACATAGTTTGTATGGCAGCTACTTGTATACGTTATAGTAATATGATTTGAACAATTTTTTTGGAATTGTACCGTTGGTTTGGACAATACAAAATGTCAAATTTCGTGAAGACGCCTTGTCAAATAAAAAGTTTTCCATATTCTTAGACTTGATTCCGATCAATCAGTTTGTATGGCGGCTAAATGCTATAGTGGTCCAATATTGGCAAATCCGAGCACTTTCTGGGGGAGATAAGAAACGTGTGCAAAATTTCAGAACGATATCTCCAAACCGGAAGAACTAGTTCGCGTATATATAGAGAGAGAGACAGATGGACATGGCTAAATCGACACAGCTCGTCACGCTGATCACTTAGATACACATTTTATAAGGTATCCGTCGTTTCCTTCTGGTTGTTACACACATTGGGGCAAACTTAATATACCTTGTACAGGGTATAAAAATCGAAAAATTAAGAGAATGAAATTGAAGATGGTCTATTCGAGCGAAATACGCTTCGACAGAGCTTTGGACATTAAAAGTGTTCTACCTATGTATATACTCAACTGACAATAACTCAACAAAAAAACTGGCACTGGACAGGACCGAGCAAAAACACTTGTCTTTTCACTCAGAAGCTAATTTCCCAACAAGTTCTAGGCAGAAATCGTGCGTACTACATCAGCCTCTAACTGAGATTTTTTTTAACTGGAAAATCTCATCGAGAGACTAGTAAACTCTCAAAGTCGGGCTCTGTTGACCTCGCTCTTACGGGCATGTGTTACCACGAAGCCGAAGGTTGGGTAAATAGCAAGGACAGATTGCTAGTGATCCTAAGAAGATAACGATACGACCGCATAATATCTCTGCAAATGTCTCTCTTTTTTCGAAATACTTTTCAAAAGGATGCATTGTCCGATCTCGCGGCAACCAGTTTGTCGAGTTGATACTCAACTGAACTTTCTGGCGAAGATCGTTAACTTATAGTATTTACTGGGTTTTTTTTTGGAGAGTACAATGTATCTCCAGATTAATGGAGTTTTGGAGACATATTTCGCTCCAACGCCCCCACTTCAATCAATAGACCCCTTATCACAAGCAGCTTGGCGCTTAAATTTCGTATGAGTTGAGATTTCTTTCTAAAAAGTCTAACGATAGTTATAGATGAATAGTCCAGTATACAACTACGACTAGCCCAGACTAAACGGATGTTTTTTTATTTATTTTTTGCCTAATTCCTGTTTTCAAACATTATCTTGTCTCAATTCAGTTTTTGTTAGCTTTTAATTCATAGATAGGATTTCAAGTATGCTGTAGTTTTAAGTTATGTTAATTAAAGTCAGCGCCAATTTGGAAATGGATTTTGATTCATTTGAACCTGGAAATAGTACTTACGACTTGCGAGTAGTAGTTTTTTCGACTATGAGTACTATGAGAAATAAAAGCGACAGCTATGATATAGAAACGACCCAGGATCTTAGAGTGCAGCAATGAAATACATAGGGCTGGTGATTTAAAAAAAAGTTTAGGTAAGCAAAAAACATAAAGAGCTACTGAGGAAGATAAGACAATAATTTCAAAAGCCTTTCGGCAAAGTAAAAGTTAAACAATGAAATGAAGGACCTGATGGCTTACTAAAGGTGCTAAAGACAAAAAAACTCAAAGAACAACTGAGGAAGTGTTAATTTTGTAGTAGTTTCTGAGCTTCTGAGAGCTGTAAGGCAAATAAAACATTAAAGAAAGCAATTAGTATGTCTTAAGCTTGGATTAAATGTCTGGTTTTTAATTGCTGATTCTTTGATACATGAGCTTAAGGATATAACTACATGTAAGAATTAGAGGAGCGGGCTTTCAGGCCCTCAAAATATTTGAATTATGTTTATTAGCCTTTAAAAGCTGAAATTTTCCATTGAAAGTAAGGGTAAATCATAATGTGGCTCTTCTGGAATCAATTTTCATTTTCACTTCCTTTTTTATATTGAGGAAATTGATTCACTTTCTCACTAAGCAATTCTCTAGTGTTTAAATTTCTAGTTTAAGAACTATTTATGTCTCTACAAAATGTTTTTTTATTATAAATAATTAACATTTGTATACATGCACAACAACTTCCTTTTTACACAAAACCCAAAAAAACCACTTGTAATATCCTGCTCTTTGATTCTACGATTCTTTGGCGTGACTCTTGAATTGCCATAAGTACCAACTTCTATGCTGATGATTCATATTTTCTTTGTTTAGCACATTCTTTTTTGTTGGAACTCCCATACATATACAACTACTTAGATATGCACGTACATATGCTATAATGATTATATATACCATGTATATGGTATATATACTTGTATATGTGTTTAAATTTTTTTCGAATATACATATGTACAATATATGGTATTTGCCAGAGTCATTTGCGTGCGTATTGTATTACATACCGCCACACATAAGTGTCCACACATACATATACACATGTAAGTGCACCATTTCTGTGCACACATGTCCTGCCTGCATATCCTTTTCGGTAATTTCATTGCTTACTTTCAACCAAGTGCATCTGCTGCATTTTTCCTCATAATTTGCGTCGTTGTTTAGCACTCGAGCGCAGCAGATGAGTAAACGCTAAAGTAGAAAAGCCATGAAAACAAAGCCGAATGTGCGCACAGTGGGTAAGGAGTGACACAAAAAAATAAAAGTGAAAATATCGAAAATAAAATTTTGAGTAATTGAAAATGATTTGCTAGGCCACAATTTATTATTTATTGTAAATGTTATTTGATACCTTGAACATGGTATATTAAGTTTGTAGCAGCCAAAAGGAAACGTCGGAGACCCTATAACGATCTAAAATTTTGCACATATACCATTTTCACCAAGTAGCTACTTATTTATCGGAAGCATCGATATCGGACTACTAAAGCATATAGCAGCCATTTAAAGTGAACACTCGAAATTAAGTTCTAGTATGGAAAACTTTTTTATTTGACACGATAGCTTCTCGAAATATGACATGGATTATTGTCCAAGACAACGCTATAATATCCGAAGAAATTTTCCAGATCGGACTATTATATTATATGTTATAGCTGCCATACAAACTGACTTATAAAAATTAAGATACAGATCTTTTTATACCCTTTTATGCTTTAAGCAATGCACCTGTGAAGGGCATTATAGTTTCGGTGCAGTCGTAGTTAACGTTTCTTCTAGTTTTAATTAATTTTTTTTTTCACATATTTTTCATGCAACCACACACGGTGCCTTTGCTGTGTCGGCTTTACCGTGCACGTGGTTTGTACTCATATCGTATTTATGTTTGCTTTATAGAGTGTCAGCATGCTGTGGCAGCTTGCTCGATTGCGCTCATGCCATGCCACCACTTTCAACTGTCTTTTACACTGAGAATGCCCGTGTATTGGTGTTATCCTCGACTGCTACGCGCTGCAGGTAGGAAATATTGCTCAGCGCTTCCTGTCGACTAATGAGTATTTGTTGACTGTTGTTTTTGTAAATTGAACATGTTTGTTGCTGCGTTTTGCTTTTTGAATAGAGGCGTGGTAGAAGTTGTGCTAGTAGAACACGCGCACAATCCAGAAACACAGCTGTCATCTGGTAATATGCGGATTTGGGATGCTCAAAGATTACAGAGATATGCCTGAGTTTCAATATGTATTTGTATATGTAAATAAATGTATGTATGCCTCCTTTGGTAGATGTCTGAATGAGTACTTTTTTGAGTATCATTGCTGAATGCTTTACAAGGAGTTGCTTAGTACAGAGCAGATTAACTGTAATGATGAAAGTGCTTTCTGGAATATATACATAGATTATCGAATTGTAGGCCTTAAAATAAAATTGATTTATTGACCTGAAATTTAGCACATAGAGTTCTTGCTCCCCAAGAAATCAAAATTGAATGCTTGTATGGAAAACTTTTTGATTTGACAAGATAAGCCCAATTTTGAGATTTAAAGACAAATATTTCGATTTATTTCGACTAACTTTGAAATATGAAGAAATTACTTTTGTGTCCTTATGATGCAGTCTCTCGAAAGAAATAAGTTTGGTCCAATACTTGAAATTATACCCAGTAAAAAGTAAAAAAAAAAAACTCAATTGTAGTAGGGATTTTATTAATATTGAGGTTATCTCAGTGTTTTCCAACTACGCCCTTAGCTCACATTTTTATTATAAACTGTTTCTTTATGACCTGGCATATTTAAACTTTCGCAAAGGGCGCAAAAAATTAATTACCGTTAATAACAGTGTATTGCTAATTAGTAAAAATTATTATTAATCATTATTTTTTGCTTCTAACAAAATCACACAACACGTGTCATGAGCGAAATCATGCAAAAAATTAATAAAAATTTATTATTACTGCTTTTAATATTTATTATAAATTGTGCATTTATTTATTCATACAATTCCATTTCAATATTTTATTTCATTTTCACACATAACCTCAATTTATTGCGCACGAAACACGTTTTAAATATTTAAAAAGCGCTTAATGCTTAACATTTTCAAACACATAACGCTCGCGACCGCAACTCATTTCGACTTCATGCTCATGCATATTTGTCATAGCTTATTTTGTACAAATGACTAAATTTGTGGTATTTTTTTACGCATGAATTCATATGAGCCGGCTCTACAAGTCACAAATCGAATGCCAATTTCATTCATATTATTATTTTATGCTTAATGTCATTAACCACAACTAATTACACAATAATTATTTATCGGCATATATAGCTTATGAGTGTATATGTACATACTTACATATAAAATATTCACAAAGCAGCGAAGATCAATCTTCGGATTTCATTCATTATGCATAAATAATTTTTTTGTACTTAAAAATCGTAGTAATGAACTGCATGTAAATGAGCCCAGCGTGATTCACACATACCAACAACTGCCGTTTGCACAGATTTATGTAAATATCTGCTTTATTTATACACAACTGCCTACATGCATACATACGCGTATGTACGTGTGTGCAGATAGCAAATATTTTTGCGTAATTTTTCCAAACTTTAATGCAAAATATGTGAACGAAAGGGGAAAGAATCATATGATGTTAGTAACGGAAAGATGTAAACATTGTGCTGCCCAAAGCTGGGTGACTCAGAGGAATGACAAATTAATGTATAAGTGTTTTTAATGTTTAAATTGTTATTTTTTTTTAAGAAAACCAAAATTTTGTTTATTAATAGTAGCAAATTAATAACTCATAACAGGAGAATTAGCAGAATTGCAACTTAGATACTTTCCTAGAACTAAATAAATTCCCAAATATTTTCGTAGTTATAATATTGTTGTGCATTAGTAAAACAGTTGACCAAAATGAAAGTATTTAGGTGCAAAAAGATTAATTTAAAACTAAACCTATGTATCAGATTTCTTATTTGTTTTAAGATTTGTATTTATATCTTGTATTAAATCTAATAATTTAATAATTTTTTTTTGTGAAAAAGTTTTTTATGTTTGAGAGTATTTTAATATAAAATGATTTATTAATTACATATTATTGTTAGTTTTTTACATTTTTTGGTTTATTTATTTGTGTTCTATTTTATTTAGTTAGATTTTTTCATTTAAATATTATTCTATAAGTTTCTTTATATATGTAAGTAATACTATTTCCTTATGTTTTGTTTATTTTTTTTATAAAATTTGGATTATGAATTTTTATACTTTATATAATTTAATATAAATATTTTTTTATTTATCGTGTTTTTTTTTTGTTTTAATTCAACAAATTTTTATTAATTTTTTGGCTATTTTATTTAATATAATTTAATTTCACAAAATTATCTTTTTATTTACATAAAATTTTTAAAATTTTAATAATTTAATTTTAAAGATTTCTTAATAATATTTTAATTTTTTTTTTATGATATTTTATTTATGGTTGTTTTAAATCACATTAACTATTATATTTTATGTTATATTTTAAAGAAAATAGAAATTGATTCTCCAACTTATTTTTATTTTAATATTTTAACTATTATACCTCAAAACCATATAAACAAAAACCATATGTGTATTTATATAATTATATTATATCATAAAAAATTTTAATATATTATGTATTTAATTTTTATTTATTTTACATTTTATATATGTTTTCATTTTCGATTATTTAATTTAAATTTATTTATTCCGTAATTTGTTTGTTAATTATTTTTGTTAATATTTTTTATATTATTTTTTATTATTTTAATATGTTTTTTCTCTTAATTTTTTAAATAAAAATGTTTATAAATAATTTATTAATTTTTTATCATTACTTTGTGTCTTATTTTTTATTTTCATTCCGAAGCTTTCGAAAGCTTTACAAAGCCTTTTTGGTACCTTTTGATCACCCTGTATTATTTACTTTGCAAATTGTAAACAACATAAATAAAATAATAATTGAAAATTGTTCTTTGAGCCTACCTCAGCACCGTAAAAAACTTTGCTTTGAGAATTGAAACCAAGTATAATCCAGCAATTTATTTCACAAATATTCCAATTTTATTATTTCCATACAATGAAAGTAAAGTTCAGAGTTCGCCACCAAAATATTTCTTAGCATCATCGCGTCAAATAAATTTCTTTAAAATTAAAAAAAAAAATACCACAATGTTAGACAAACTTTTCAAAAGTCAATATTTATTTGCAGTACTTTGTCAAGAATTTACGCTTGTTTTGTATTCCCTTCGAGTTGTGCAAACTTTTGCTAGATATGCAAATTCTCGTGACTTCTTGACCTGCTCTAAACAGATAAAATAAATACAAAAGAGCCACGCGAAAGAATAAAAACCGAGCAATGCCAACAAATCGCAAAGCGACCACAAAATGCTGCAAGTTTCTTATTGCCTGTCTTTTTGAAGCTTCAAGTGTGTCATATTTTTCAGCTTGGCGGTAGAGAAGAACAGACGCCGAGTGGCGTAGTGCGTTCAAGTAAGAAATTATTGTTTTTCACTACTTATTTATTCCAAACTTCTACTGAAGTTTGTGCGCCTCAAAGTGCGCAAATATTTGCCAGACTTATCAGTACGCGTTGCGGCATTCAGACGCTGGATTTGCTTATTCCACCCACAGCAAATATAAACAAATAACAACAAGCGCGTGCTCGAGTTGCTGGCGAAGACAAAAAGAAAGCTTATCTAATATTTAACTGTTACGTTGTGGAGAAGTTGTTAATTAATGGACACAGTGATAAGCTGTGCCAAACAAAGCCGCATCGGTTGGCAGACGACAGATAATGTGTTGCTTCAAGGTGAGCTGTGCGCTACGAGGGTGGTTTAGATGGTCTGTGTGACAATGAAATTATTTTATATGTATAAATGTATACTTAGTGATACTTTCGGCAAAAATATTTTGGTGTGCTATTAAATTATTAAAAAACTTTTAAATTAATTAAAGCTTTCAACTGACGCGCTGTCACATTATTGAAAACTTTTTACATACCTATGTTTCGTTATCGATTTTGTTGTTGATTATTATTTAGCGATATATGTGTTGTCTTTCAGGCATTGTGAAGCTTTCAGACTGATCAAAGTTTCACTGTTTTGAGCTTTCATCCAATTCGAAGCTCTTTTTTGTTTTTTTTTTTGCTTTTTGCTTTCTATAACAAAATATATAAGCGTTTTGTAAAGCTTTCACATTAAGGAAAGCTTTTTTATAGTGCGCATATACTCAAGCGTGCTTTGTAAAGTTTGTGAGGTCATAGCACTGTCAAATGTTGTATTATTGTTTGTAGAATCTTCAATTTTTATGAAAGCCTACCCATGAAAGCTAGTTCTGTGAGGTTGTTAATGAAACTAGATTTTGCTTATTTATGGCAATTGTGGCACGACACCCGAATTTCAATTAAAATTTAATATAGCTTTCACATTGATGAAAGCTTTCTACTCATGAGCATTCACTCAATTGGTATATATATTGCTTTGAGGTGTGTGTAAAACTTATACACTAAAGTCAATTTGAGTTTCGAATAAATTTTGAGCTTTCACTGTACTTGAATCTAATTATTTTTGTTGAAAAAGTTTAAATTAAAATGTGGCGTTATATTTTATTTAATATGAATTATATAATAATAGTGAACGTTGAAGTTATTTTATATTTAAACAAGTACTTTATCGCTATGTGGGCTGTCGCTGGTGCCTAATTTATTTAGGATATAATTTAGAGATTAAATATTACAGTGTCACTGATTACAACGTCAAGTAAACTGAAATATTTAATTAGTGCGACAGGGTCTACAATTCAAAAAAGCATTAAATTCGATTAAATTAAGCACGTAATTCGGGCACAATTTTCCATTCAACGAATTCAGTAATGAGCAATTAAAATCGTAAAGTCAATATCCGGTCAGGTGAGTGAGGTCAATACATATAATATATATATATATATATATATTAGCGTATATATATATATTTATTTGTTTATGTAAATATTAGTAAATCGATGAAAAGCAAATTAGTTAATGCGCTTTAGTACTTAAGTACTTGTAAAGCTTTTTATATACAAAGCTTTATACAAATATTTAAACAAAAAAGCACATGACATATTATTGAAAAAACAAAAAAATTGTTAACTTCGGTTGCAGCAAAGCTATAATACCCTATACAAATAAAAAGTTTCCATACACAAACTTAATTTAGATTAGTCAACTATATATGCTATAGTCATCCTATCCAAACAATTTGTTCGGTGATTGTACCGTTGTCTTTGGCAATATTCCATGCTAAATTTCGTCAAGATATTTCGTCAAATAAATTTTTTTCTCATACATGAAACTGATTTTTATTAGTCAATTTGTATGACAGTTATGGGCTATAGTGATCCGATTTGAATAATTTTTTCGATCGTTACCGTTGTCTTTGGCAATAATCCGTGCAAAATTTCGTGAAGATTTCATATCAAATAAATAAGTTTGCCATAAAAGGACTTGATTCTGATCGGTCAGGTTGTATGGCAGCTATATGCTATAGTATTTTTTTATATTCCAATTTAAGTGGTTCCGACAAATGAGCGGCCTCTTGGAGAGAAGAGAAAGTGTGCAAAATTTCAGATCAATATCTCTAGCTCAGCTCTCCACGCTGATCATTTATACCTATATTTATTTAATAGGGTCTCCGACGTTTCCTTCTGGATGTTACAAATTTCGTGACAAACGGTACATTCAGTTAGTGTTTGGGGTATAAACACACACATATAACCTGTTTGTTTGTAAGTTTTGTGAACTTGCCGATTTGCAAACAAATGCCTCACCACCAAAAGCTATCTAAATTATGTATCTACTAACTTTTCAATAGTCACTCGTGCAGTCAACTAGTCAGTCACACTATCACTATTCGGCATGCAATTTGCATGAGGATAAATGCCATTTTTTTTTCTGCGCTTTACAATGCTATTATTCAAAGTACAATAATAATTGCTTTGATTATTAGTGTTAGTGTTGTGTTGGCTGTCTGTCACTGAGTGTATGTGACTCATATGCGCATTGAAGCATGTCTTTGTTAGTGTCTCTTTACGGTAATTTATTTATTTTTATCTAGCTGTTAACTTTTCACTACTTTTACGTTTGCGTCAAACATGCTCTGATTCCTTGCTTTTGAGCGCAGGTGAAACCGCAACACTGACTTTCAACTGACAATGTGCGACGAGACGCGTGTAATTGCCATGATATTGGGTGGTAATTGAAATATTTTCATAAATCTAAAACCGAAATATTTTTTTTGGAGCTTTGGTGTCAATGAAAGCTTTTTAATGGTGAGCTTTCACGATTTTGAGAGTTATTTTTTGCTACTTCAATGGTAAAAAATAGCAATATCTAATTTTCGAAGCTTTTATGCCAATAAAAGCTTTTTGGTAGTGACCTTTTACTATGTACATATTATTACAATGGTATCAATAAGCCAAAGCTAATTTTTTCAGCTACGTTGTCAACGAAAGCTTTATTATGGTGAGCTTTCACTAGCTTAGGAGTTTTGTTTGTTATTTTGTTAGTTTAAAAAATAACAAAAGTAGGTTTGTGGTGACACTGAAAGCTCCGCTATTTTGAGAACTTTTTATAATATCAAAGATTTAAAAATTTATTGATTTTCACTCAATCAACGGCTAAAGATATTAATTGACAAAGCTTACACTTTCCTGAAAGCTTTCTTTTTACAAAAATCTGTACTTTTAATAATTAATACTAATTCAGAGTTTTCTTTAAGTTTATATATTTTTTAATTATATGCTTTCGTCAGTTTATATCAACATTAATTCAGAGCTTTCTTTTATCTTATATATATTTTTTAAACGTTTAAAAATACATTCATTATAAGAAATTTATTAATATATATATATATATATATATACATAAATAGATAAGCGCTATTCTAGCTAACTTTTTTTACATATGAAAACTTTTTTCAGCAAAAGATTTAGCTTTATCTAAGCTTTCATACTTTCAAAAGCTTTAAGAGCAAATGGCATCTCACATATTAAGGAACATATTTACATATATTCACAATATCCATACTACATATAACAGTTAAAGCTGTCACAAGCCACTGAAGTGTTATTCCAAACTTTTGGAAAATTTCTATAAAAAAAGAAGGATTTTTGTTAATGTGCTCAGTATATGAATTTTCTCGGGCATTCACAGCGTAGTGGAATAACTCCCTTTAACTCATCCATGTGATTGTGCGGCTCTAGTTTGCATGTCAGTGAAAATAGGAATGGTCTAAAATTACCTGAAAATCGATAGACAAAAATATATTACTACCCCATAGCTTCACAGAACAAACAACGGCATCAAAAGCAATGACCGTTGCCAGTCTGACCTGTGTCGTATAATTGGTACGGCAGCAAACACATGCGGAAATGACGCTGGGAAACCCAACAAGTGCAGGTCAGCATGTAATTGCCCTACATATAGGCTATAATGTGACAGCCGCAGAGAGCTTTGAGTAAACACTTATTTACAGTAAAAAGGGTGTAACTCTCTACCTCAAAAATCCGCAAACGGAGTGTCAGTAATTTTGAAAATATAGCACTGCAGCGTCTAGAAGCATGCAAAACAAGTCAATCTTTTGTTTTCGACAACCTTGAGCGCCAGCTAAGTGATGATGTGCGCCTAGAAATATACTTATTACACAATTGTGAAACATACTGCCCTATTAATCATCATAAATATGTCAGTTGTAACTATTTTTTGGAAATTATTTTTGGTTCCGCCTTCCCTTAGCCATATTGTAATGCTTTCGGTCATAATAAAATGCCGCTTTACCTTGGAAATAGCGCTTCAACTATACAACACAAAATCGTTTCCCACCACTGCAATGTGCGCTAAAATACTTTTTGGGAATTGCTAGTGGCCACAAACCCCCGTTCGCTATGTGCTTTCTCTTTTCGCGCTGCCAAAATAAACACTCATACACTTAACAAACAAAGAATAGAGAATGGAAAAACGTCAACACTACACCAACCACGGGCTCGAGTGTATGAAATTTACGTTAGTCGACTTTTAGGCGCCACAACCTACAACCTCATTATAGCTTTTAGCAACATTGCCGCAAGGTCACAAGCAACGGTTGAAGTGCAAAATAAATTGAATTGAATTTCCTCTATTGAATGGCATTAAATTGATGAGTGCTGACGCAAGAAGATAATTATTTTCATTGAATTTCGTGGCATTTGGAGTTTAGGAACTTTTATTTGTTTATTTTGCTTCAAGTTTTTTTGTCAAATAGCAAATTTTTAATAACAGTTTAAATTTTTACACTTTAATTGCTTTTAAAGTCGTTACGTTACCTTAGTTAGAAACAAAGTTGAGCCTAATTGTAGGCAACAAGTCTATTTCTATTATTTCTTAGACAGTAATTTATCAGAAATAAATGAATTTAAATTACTTCATTGTAACAGAATTTTTCATGTGTGCCTAATTACAGGCAAAATATTAGTATTTTTATCACTTCACTACTAGTTACTTAGCGTAAATGTTATGTTGCCTACATTTAGGGTCGTGTGAAATGTACGTGCTTTCGAAGCATCCATACTGAGGTAGAGTAGCTTCAGTATCATGGACTTGCCTCCAAATTTTCTTTATAAATATTCACCTCAAAATGTTTGTAAGGCAGAACCTTAACTTCTGTTCTCATTTTTTGTTTAAAGTTAAATATAACCGGTAATATGTGTTTAGATCCACTCGCTCGCTTTTTAACTTTTAGAAATTGTGTGTGATCAAATATGATTTGTACATCTTCAACAAACGCTGTGGACCTTAGAAATACCATTGTAGATTATGAAAGAACTCCTTCAAACAGACTTATAGAAAAACTTATGTGACCTCAGGGAACTTTTAAGGTTCAAGTAAGTTCTTTGTGTTCTCAATCCTAAACATTGATCAAAAGATTTCTCCACGGGAGCATCTGCTCGCTACAATACTGAGAGAATTACGGCTCTTCAGTTAGACAACCTCAAAGGGCTTTTGAGAGCTATAGTTTTTTTTTTTGATATTTTTGTTGGATGAATATGAATATGAGTTAAATCAGAAACAAACTCCGCACTTCCTTTAACCCTCTGCTATTCAGAGAACCGCTTTTACTAGACAACTAATAGCAACTAATAGCACACTCATTGCTGGCTTATCTCTGCCATGGCATCAAAACAGTGACAATTTGTAAGCAAAGCGAAATTGCAATATCGTAAATCACAGCGATTTCTCAGAATTCCACGCGTCATATGCCTTCACCGGGTCGTCAGGAAGGCCACACTCCATCTAGCAGTTTTTGACGCTTCTACATTCAGTCATATGTACAAGCAGGTTGTCTTTAGGACATTTCGTTGTTTTAAAAAACAAGCGCACAGATTATTTATAAGATAATCTAAATCTGCTAAACGCTCGAAAGAAAGACAAGGCAAACGTAAAGCGCGACTGATAGAGACAAGCTGGCCGAGGTGAGAATATGTTGGAGTTTGATTGGCGGCTGAGTATGGAAGCGCAAAAAAAATCTAATGAATGGCGACTGCATACTTATCAGCAATAAAAAAAGACGACTAATATAAGTAATGCTTACAACTAGATTAAGATATAAAGAAGATGGAATAAAATAAAATATAAAGCGCTGATGACTTCCTTCCTCACCTGCAAGTTTTTTTTTTCTCGAGGCAAACAGGCAGAATGTGTAGAATATGGCAAACGGATGTGAAATGCAGCAAAAGTCGTTCAGCCGAGCGACGAGTAGAGGCACGAGCAAGTAGAATGCGGGAAACGGGAGCAAAAATTGTCTGCAATGGCGGTGAGTGAATGCAGAAGCTGCAACACCAGCAGCAGCAGCTACAACAAAGATCCGTCTGCCGATGCAAAAGGGGAGAAATGAAATATTTGAAGAAGACTGTGTGAGTATTCTACTGCTATTGGCGTCAAGCTAAAGAAACTGACAGAATTAAATTGGAAACTGCTGTGGCGTTGCAGGCAGGCTCCTTAACTTCATGTTGGCTTTGCTACAAAACAGGTTTTTCACAGTAGTAAGAATTGAATTAGTTGGCAACAGCGAAGGTATGCTGGAGTTGAAACATTTGCTTGTTTGTGTGTGTTTATGTATGAAAATGAAAATGTTTTGTGTGTGTGAGTCTGCTTCTGATTTATTAAGCACCTTTTCGGTGGCATTGTGCGGTTTCAAGTTGGATTGTGGCACGAGAATATCTAATGCAATGGAATTATTTATACAATTATGTGGAGTATGTACCTGAAAATGCGGTTTATATACGAAATTACAAAAAAATATATATTATAGATAGTAAAGGATAAATGCGTAAAAAATATAAAATTCTAGCAAGTAAAAGATCAACTGATTCTATGCCATAAAGATTAAATTTTATTTCGTAAAGTAAAATTTAAAATTGCAAAAAAAAATATTAATTAATTAATTAACATTTCATATTCTTGCAACTTGCCAGGATGAAAGCCGGGGAGATATCTTCTGGCGCATAAGGTTTGTTAAATGGGGACTAGGGCTAGTTTTCACCAGTTTTTATCCATTTCAGGCACAAAAATGCACCGTTATTAGAAATACACTCTCTCTCAATTTTATTAAGATAACTTACATATTTGCGGTTAAATGCCGTATAAAGTCTACCGGAAGTTCGCAAACCTTTCTATTAGCTATATGTGGTCCAAGGAAATTATTAATCCGATTCAAACCATTTTTGACCTGCAGGCAAACTATATTAGAAAAGAATTCTCTCCGAATTTCTTTAAAATACCTCACAAACTAACCGATATCTTCGATAAAAAAAAACTTCGCAATAAAAACTTTGATCCACATTTTCGGTATCTGGGAGCTTGAATAATTTTGGAATGATTTCCATAATTTTTGGACATAAAGGGGTCGTTATTCGTGCAAAGTTTTATCCTTACATTGATTGGTTTTTGATTTGTGTACTGGAAAGTCAAGAAATCAGATAGAATTTAATGTTGTGTGCCATGGCAAGTAGGCTTAGTTTTGGTCTGATTTCTGTAGCAATATGTTGCAAGAGTATAAAAATTAAAAAATAAATGAATTTAAATCAAATTAAATAAATAGTGAGAAAAATAATGACATGATTAAAAATTTTGTAAAAGTATGATTATATAAATGTTATTAAATAAAATAAAAAATATTAATACAAACAATATCTACATTTCCTAAACAAAGATATTAAAATAAAATAAAATGAATTACAAAAATTATTTTTAAAAAAATAATAGTTAATAATATAAAATAAATAAAAAGTTACAAAAAAAAAATTAAAAAAACAACGGAGTAAAAAAAAAATAAAAATTTATAATAAAAAAATTAATTAAAAAAAATTAAACAATTTCTACAATGCTTTTTCAATATTCAGTACCACAAAGAAATCCATTCAACAAAGAACATCCACACCTTTTCCATATTTAAACTGTAAATAAAAACCCACCAAGACGCGCCAAATATGTACCTATATGCATTGCGTAAGTATCGCGCCATTCATTAACGAAAACGTAAAAACCTTTATTTTCAATTTTTAATTGCCTTTTGCCACTCATCAATGGCGGCGAAGGTGGCCATCGGCAGTCGCACAGTGTGTGGCAAGCAAATAAACTTTAAAACTTTGCAAAATTTGCACTTCAATGTAGCTGCAAAAATAAGGAGCACAACAAGAACAACAACAAAAATCGTAAATAAAATATTGTAGGCGCTGTCATACATACACATATACGAGTACGACAGCAACAATACAAAGCGGTTAACAACAATAATGTGCAGTTGAGAAGGAAAAATTAAAATAAACAATAAATATAATAATGAAATGAGAGAAAACAATGAAATCAAATAAAAATAACGCAACTTAAAGTATAAACAAAAAATTGCAATTAACGCATAACAACAACAAAAACAACTTTCAGGGTTGCACACGTGTTAAAAATCATTGTGTTGTATACTTGTATGTATGTAATAATAATCACTTAAGTATTGATAATATATAGTAGACAAAAAAACAACAAAAGTGGCACATTGGCGTGCGCAAAAACCTAGTTACACATGAAAAAAGTATGAAAAAATTGACGTCGGCAAAAATATAGGTGAATTTCGTTAATACAAGTGGCAGAGTGGCAAACTTTACAGACCCACTTTAAAATGCATGCTCCAGCTGAAAATAAGTGGGGGTACTTAAATTGAATTAAAATTTAATACTGCTTAATTACAAAAAGATTTACAAACACATATCGCTTTGTTTATAAAATATGAAGCTCATTGTAGCAGCACCCTAAGGACGTGTTCACAGGGGACTGCTAAAGGGTTATATTCACTAGAAAACCAGTAAAATAATGTCTTTTATAACTGAATAAAACTACATAGATACGCAGATTTATTTTAAAACATTTTGCATTTCCTGGTCCCGTAGTCGGTGTCCAAAAAAAGGTGACTGGTGGTGAGGAAGATTTTTCTGCTTGAAATTAACTTAAATACAAATCAAAATCAAATCAAAGTTAAAAAAATTCATACAAATAGAGATAGAGCTCCGAAACTATTTTTCGCATCAATTTCAAAATTTCGGAGAATATTTTCAGATATATGTACATTCGTAATACATGCAAAAAATTTGATTTTTTTTTAAATTCACCAGTGTCTATAACCTTTTAAGTAATAGTTTAAGCAAATAATATAAACTGTATATAATAACTATAGCTGTGTCTTTCGACATTTATTGAAATTCTAATTTTTTCTTTTGAGGTGTAAAACGAAAAATAAAAATAATTTCTTTAATAAAATAATCAAAAATATATAAAATTGGTTTAATTTATGAGAGTAAAAATTATTTTACTTTTATGAAAAAATTTTAATATTATTTTCCAGTCTTATGCTCCTGTACACAGCTCAACCTATTTTAAGCAAAATAAAAAAATTCATAATATTACATTATTTTTCTTTAAAATAAACAATATCCTCATTATAAAAATAGTTTTTCTCGGTTTTTAAAATTCAATAATTTTTGTTTTATAACGAAAGCAAAAATAAATATTTTTCACTGTGTATAAATCCACCTGAAAACAACTCTAATATAATATAAATATAATATAAACAAAATTGCTTAGAAAACTTTCTACAGCTCAAAAAAAAACTCAAAAAGAATTTCTGGAGTTTTGTTCTGAGTGTGCACTCAACTTTATAGAAAATTTTTCCGACTGTTAATGCATCCGAAAACTATTCTGTGCTAATTATTGTATAAGAAAACAACTAGTTTTGTTTTAAATGTGCCCTCACGCTTATATAAACAAAATAAAGATTTAATAAAATCATTAAGTTTTAACTCGAAATTTAATACCTACCACTAAAATTATATATTTCCCTTTAATTTGATCGATGAATATTCAAAATTTAATTTATATTAAATTACATGAACAATTGTTAGCTGAAATTAGAAAATTTTAAATTTTCACAGTCTTCAAATCCACCTTAAAATCATCGTAATCCAAATTTCATAAAACAATTTTTTCTACCAGAAACCAATAATTTCCAACTGTGCATTTCAAGGGTGTCAGGTGTATTTGACATTCGAGTGTATAAGTATAACGTCAACAGTTATGATAAACACAAAATACAACTTGAAATGTTTAGAGTACTCATTACTAAGTAGTTAAAAGCAAAAACAAAAGCAGACAGAGCTAGAGACTTAAGCAAGACAGCTAACTAAATTACTGTCAACTGATTTTTAAACCCCTCGCATTTATGTCAAATTTAATTACTTTAAAATGCGACAATGTCATATAATTAACTACCGTTATCATTAGTTTTTTGCTTAAACTAACGTTTGACATTCAGTTTTAGTTCAGTTTAATGAATTTTATGTTTTTAGAACTCATTAAATTAACTCTAATTAAAGCACCGATAAATGAGGCAAAGTGTTTACATTCCCAAGCGCCCTCAAAATCAGAAATCTAGTACAACAACTATGTACATATATATTATACGTACATAATAAGCCATAAATATTCAAGTAACCCAAATAAATGCTTAGTAAGTGTGACACAATCCCGCTGAGTCAGTGTCAATTCGATTAAGGTTACGTATAAGTAAATGGGCATGCAAATTTAATCGAAGTGTACGTGGCTTGAGCGATTGTTAACGATATTTTAATAACAAAATATATGCAGCTTTTACAAACTTCTTCCCAGTACGGAGTTTCTAAAATCCTACATGATTAACTTCATCCATTGATTCCCTCTAAAGGAGAGAAATATATCAGCTGTTGAGCCAGTTCCTTTCTAATAATTTTTTTTTGATTTTGAACTGTGCATAGAAAAATATATATATTTTTTAATATAGTGAAATCTTGACGTGTATAGGATACTCCAAACCGGCAAGGATATAACTGTTTAATTAGATATTTTTTCTATATAAGCTAAACTTGGTAAAGAAGTGAAGTGAGAATATACAAATGCAGAAAGTTATTCCTGTTCAACATGAAATTTGTATTGAGAGAGAATTGAGAGAGAAGTTTAAGGCACCAGGCATTTGCAGCCAAACACTAATCTGACATCATCAAAACAGCTGATATGACACAAAGCAGAAGATCGTCAGCTGTTTCAAATAATAAAAACTAAATTCTATTAAATGCTAATATTTAAAGCAGGCTTAAGTCAGATAAAAGAACTCTTGAGATTTTAATGAATAAAATATAAATAAAAACCCAAAAATGAGAGCACCATAATAGTGTTGGTCCATGGCCTATATTCACTTGAAATTAAAAATTTGGCATGACATATATCCTAAATAGTACGCTACGAAGTTGACTGTTAAACTCTGCTATTAAAAAAAAAAATTATATAAAATTAAAAAAATAACTCAAAAAGTAGTTAAAAACAATTCGCAATTTTTTTACCATAGTTTTTAAACATCTTTAAACACAAAAATTTTTTTGTTGAAAAAGCAAAATTCTTAAAAAACATCTCTTCTCATTTATTTCTTTAAAAAAATCGGCTTTTTGCTTTTAAGTAGTAAAATATCGTCTTTTTTATTGATTGATTTTTTGTAGAAAAATTGCTAGAAAACTTTTTCATTTTTTTTTCAAAAATATTTTTAATTCATTAATATATAAAAATAATATTTAATATTAAGCGAAAGTGTGTTCTTATTCATTTCGTAAAAAATTTTAATTAAAAAAAATTAAAAATTTCTTTTTAATGGAGTAAAAAATATAGCATTTCATATATTTTTTTTAAAGAAAATTTTAGTATTTAAGAAAATATTGAAAAAATAGTATTTTATAAAAAGTTTTAAAAGACATTTTTCAAAAATATTTTTAAACGAAAATGTTTTCTTATTCGTAAAAAATTATAATTTCTCAGAAAAAAGGTAAAACTTTGATTTTGAATGGGGTAAAAAATAGTTATCTTATTTTTAATTAATAAAGATAATTTTGAAAAATTAATATTTTTGATCTTTGAAAGAAAATATTTTTTGTTCAAAAATAATACTAATAGAAAGTGTTTTCTCTCTCGTAAAAATTACAAATTATCATAAGAAAGTAAAAAACTTGAGAAGTAAAAAATATTACATGATACAATTTTTTTTATTAAATAAAATATTGAAATTTTTTTTTTTAAATTACAACAAATTTTTTTGTTTAAATATACTTGTGCTCTTAATTCTGATTCTTTACTTATGTATTCTTGTTCTTGAAATCAAAAATGGTCAAATGTTTTTTTTATTGTTTTTCTACTTTTCAGTTTCAAATAAGATTCAAAATTTATTTTCTCTTCTTTGCTACTAAAGACATACCTTAAAGTGCTAATACTGCGAAATTCAATTTTTGCACCACCAAACCTAGTTAATAGTTTAAAAGTTTCAATATTGGTTATTTATACTTTTTTTTTTTGTTCAGACATAACCTCTTTGCTCTTTGTGTCAGTGTCTCAACGAAGCATTATTCTAAACCATACACAACCACACATACACACACACATTTTTGAAGTGCAAAATGAATCTCTGCAAGAAGCGTGGAATGCCGCCGAACCACGCCAATAGCAATTGCAACAAAAGCAAAATATAAATAAAAATATGAAGAAAATAAAAGCAACAACGCATAGTTGGCAATAAAAGTCGTTAACAGCTGAACCGTGTGCCATGACACGGCAGGCGGCGCAATGCACCGACTCTGCGTGCAGCGCTGGATGAAATTAAAAACTCGTTTTGCAAAGAATCGCAAAAAAAGGCACGAAAAACAAAGTAAAGTAAAATAGAGGCAAAGAAGCAATACAAAGCAAAACGTCAAAAGTGGCTGTATGAATTTCGGTTTAGGCATACACATTTGAATATACACATGTACTTTTATGTGTGTAGAAATTAAAAATTTTAAAGCACAAGTAGCTGTTTTAATTTAATTTTAAATTAATAAATTATTTAAATTAATCTATTTACTTTTTATTTAGTTTGTCTTTTAAGTTTTTTATTTATGAACTTAATTTTAATAAGTTTAAGTTTTTAAGAAAATAAAAATGTTCACGCTGTCGCACGTGTTTTAATTTAATTTAATTTATTTTTTAATTATAATTTATTTTTATAGTAATTTTTTTTTATAAATAAGTGTTTGTTATTTGTAAATTAATTTTTGTTTAGCAATTTAGTTTATTTTAAATTTTATTGTTTATTTAAATTTTATTTAAATCTTTATTGTTTTTTTTTTTTAATTCATATGCAGTTATTATAATGCATATATTTGTATGTATGTGTATGTAATTAAAAATGTTTAAAACATAATGTCGTTCGTTATTTAAATTTAAATCAAATAGTTTTAATTTAATTTATTTTTTTTAAATTTTTAAATTAAAAAGTTTTTCTTTCTCTTTAAATAATAATAATTTTTAATTTAAATTTAATTTTGTGTTTTGTTAAGTTCTATTTACACTTAAGTAACATTTTTTGTAATTTCCTGATTTATTATAAACTTTTATTAAGAACAATTATTTTTAAGATTATTTTTTTTTATTTATGTTTTTATTAAACATTTTAATATAATACTTTTTTTTATTAATAAAATTTTTTAAAAATAATTTATAATTTTTTTGTATATGTTCTAATTAATTTTTATTTTTATTATTTCTATTATTAATAAATAAAATAAATTAATTAATACTTTTTTTAAATTTATTTTTTTATATAATTTTAATTTTTTTTGTAAATTTTTGTGTTTTTTACACATTTAGTTTTTTTTAAATTCATTTTTAAATTTAATTCCTTTTATATATTTTATTGAATTTTTTAAGTTTTTATATAATAATGGTAAATTAAATTTTTTTAATATATGTATCCATTATTGTTATAATTTTATTTTATTTTTGCTTCGTTGCTCTGCCCCTAAGAGTCGCATTGCACATTCCAGCTTCTTGCAACCTTTCATTTTTTGCGTTGTGTATGATTTTTTTCTTAAATAATTTTATTTATATATTTTTATTTTTCATTTTCATAAATTAATTTACCATATATGGGCAACAGCAGCTGTGTACGTGTATATCCATGTATCTTATATCCACTTGTTGTTTGTTGCTTTCTAACCACTGAATTTTTTGTTGTTGTTGGTATAAATTTGCAAATCAAATTTTTGCACCTTCTGTTTATTTTTTATATTTTGGTACAAAAATATATTTCCAGTATAAGCTTGAAACTAGTATGCTATGGTTGTTGTATTAACTGTGTATTTTTGGTGTGCTTAATATTCAGCTATCGCTTGGCTCTTGTTTTATGTTAGAAAATTATTATTCCGCGACTTTGCATGATTTTGAGTTTTATTTTGTATTTTTATTTTAATATATTTAATTTTTTTTTGTAATATATATATATTTTCTCAATATAAAAATTTTTCCAATAGAAAAATATATATATTGCCTCTGTCACCAATGGAATGTCAGTCGCTTCAGGTCCGGTTTTCGTAACGATACACGTCGTTTACTTTGTTGCTTTGCATTTATTTTTGTACGTCTGCTTTGTCTACGCTTGTTGTTGTTGTTGTTATTATTGTTGTTCTAGCTTAACTGGCGTTTTTGTTGTGTTTACTTTGCTGTTATGTTGTTGTTGTATTTTTTTTGCTGTTATATTGTTGTTCACTTATTGCTGTATTGGTATTGATTTCTTATTGAACAATACACAAAGTCCGCCAGTTGTGTCAGCATTCTCTCTGTATAATAACCAGTTAGGCAGTCTTTTTCTAACCGAAATTCACTTACTTTTGCGTTTCACTAATTCTATTGACACTAAAAAAAATTTTTTTTTATATTAAAATTTTATCCATTTTTTTTAATTTTTCCACGCATACTGAAATTTACAAAAACAAATTTTTTTTTTTTCTAACCTCAACCCGATAAGCACGAGTTTAAAAAAATAACGCGTTCAAAAACTGTTTTCGAAATACCGTTTTCCAGTTTATGTCGTATTTTTCGCGTACCGTTTTTGCGAGTTGGACCCCAAAAGTACACCACCAAACAAAAAAAAATAATGTTTGCGAGAAACCTGCCCCGTAGACCCGTTGCAAGCGCGCACTACACGTATGTACGTTCCAGCAGCTCAAATTACTCTACTGTACTGACAAGCGGCTGGCTAGCTCCCCGCTCACAAACCGCTCGCTTTGGCTGTTAAGCTGGCAAATCTGCTGGTAGTTGGTAGTGGTGTTAGCGCAGTCGATTTGAGTTGAGTCAGTTTTCAAATGTTTTATCTGAGCGCACACAAGACACGCACACATACACGCATATATTTTGTAAGTGTGTGTATGTGTGTGCGTTAGCGCTCTGCGTCTGAAAAAACCGCTGGACAGCTGTTACGCTTTTACATAGCGCGCATGCAAGATATACAATGTACGCAACGCGCTACGAAACCATTACTAATGCAGGCGCGCAAACGCACACAGGCGCGCAAAAGCAAACACATGCACACACACATACATATTGTCTAAAATAAACAGTTAATCTGACACCGGCGGTTGTTGCGCTCTCTTTGCGCCGACTGCCTTTTGGCTTATTATCTTTTTGTTAATAATTTATTGTTGTTTTTGCATTTATACATAATTTGCAAAACTAAAGCGCTTCATATTTGCACATACATACGCATACAAACATGTTTTAAAAAAATATATATATTATTGAAGTGTATTGGTGTTTATCTATGTGTATTTGCGCTATTTATTTATTCTTTTTACTGTTTGCATTAAGAAACACACAAACACACACATATATAAACACAAATACCTACACACTTGTGTTTGGGTGTGTGTGTGTATGTGCGCCTTGTCTCACGCTAGCAGTTAATATGTCATTCTTTGCGCCGCACAATAGGTAAAAACACATCTGTCAGCGCTCGCAAACAATAGATAATTACAGGTATGGCAGAGAGAGAGAGAGCGGGCGGGAGAGCAAGCAAAACGTAGCGCGTAAGAGTGACTGAAGATTTTGATTGCGTGTAGTAAACGAGCTAAAAATGTCGTACAAACTCGACTTCAGACTCAGAAAAATTTTTAATTTTAACTAAATTAATAAATACCTACAAAAATCTATAAAAAATTTAATCAAGCAATCAAAATGAAAATAACAATCAACATGAGAAATTCTTGCAACAAATTACTTCACTCCACGCAGTAGAAGAAGTTTCTTTCTATCTTCAAATTGGCAATGCCGTTATCAGTGCTTTAATTTCGCTCGCTCTTACACTCTTGATATCGCGCTCAAATTCATTATTTTTCTCTCGCTACTCTCTTTACATATAAATCTGCAATCGCTCATACCTTAACTAAAAGGTAACTCGTTATTAAAGATTAGCACAAGGTCATCAATGCGATCAAATATTTATCTTTTTGAATTTTGACTTTGCAGTTTGAGTAAGAAGAGTGATTTTTAAGAGTAAAGTTTGATATCAAAGTACCGCGCTCTTTTGTTAAATAAGAGCGTGCGGCAAAGGTAACCCAATCAACATTTGTGTGACTCACAACTGTTTAACTGTTTGAAATTTAGTCATAAATTAGTTATTAAATTGATAAGATCTATATAAGACTATATATTTCAATTTGGTTCTCATTTACTGAAGCACACATTTTTATATTCCCCACACATATTACTAAAGTTATGTGAGAAATATGGCTTAAATGTTTTAAGGGCTTGAATTGACTTAGACCATTTTTAAAACTAACTGAATGTCCTAAAATTGACTTAAAGTAATAAAAAATTGTTATATCTACTTGAAACAACAACTTTAACGAAATAATTCATAAATATTTATTAATCATTTTTAAAAGTACCAAAAGGTAATTTTGAGGTTGATTCAGTACGTCGTAACTCTACATACTTGTATGTAGATGTTAGCGCTGAGAGGTTAAATTATTGTTATGTATGCTTTAGATATCATAACTCATCTCAAGAGAACTTTTTTAGAACGTAACGTATCAGAATAGGTATAGATACATATATTTTCTGTTAAAAACTATTTAAACACTCGATCGATTTCGAATTTAATTATATTTTCTTTCAAATATAGTCCGTTTTTCTTTTAATGACCTCTCTTACTTAGCAAGTTCCAAGTCCTTCAAAGCGAGACATCCCAAAAAAGTGAAACTCGTCATCTGTAGTCAGTATATATTGAGTTTTGTTTTATTGGACTAAGTATGAATATTTTTCCTTCTAAAATTTGGTTTTAAACAAGCTGCCATCATGACTGTATTACTTCCTAACTTCCTCTGAATATTAATTAAAATCTATCAAATATGTATCAAATATAAACCTCTTTAGTAGTTAAAGTCTCGTATAATGACACGTATCGGAAATTAAATAAACACCAGTGTTGTAAAGCACCACATCTCCTATTAATATATATTCAGTTTCAGTTATCGCTTAGACCAACTAAAAACGTTGCATCGAGATAAGGACGTTGTTTTTCTAGCACCTATTTAAAACTTGTTCAGGGATTAAGTGTTGCCATCGAACTCGTATAAAGATAGATATGGGAGATGAACTATTTCGTCTATTTTAAACTACAGCAAGAGAGGTATTAGTGGTGTTGGCTTGAAAAGGCATGCCAAGAGGTTATCAGTGTATTTTAAGTGCTGCTTTCATAAAACATATTTCCATATATAAGTATAGACTGATTTAGATACTAATTCAAGAGTTTATCGTATAAAGAATGCAAAACAGACACCTAATTTTAATGCTAAATTGGATTCAAGTAATCTTTAATCTTCAAAGAAGTGCAGATAGATTAAAGACACCAAAGAACTTGTGTGTTCCAAAATACAATAAATGCGCTCAGGATTTTAGGCGTTAGTGATCAGATGGGTAGTTTGGTGCTGTCAGACTCCGCGAAGAAATGATGATGATAAACCTTTAAATGTGTTTTAAATCCATTACATTTACAGAATATGCACGTTGTATCATGAATAAGTTCTCAATAATGCGGGATACTGTGAAGTAGTTCAAGCTAGCTTAAATATATTATTGATGGTATTAGAGAGCCAACTAACTTTGCATATCCACAGACAAACGGTGTGTTTTAAACCCTCAAAGGAGCGGAAGAATATATATTATACTATGGGTTCAGCGTTCTATTAAATGTATCTAAGCCTTTCTCTAGGCGGGGATATAGACTCTCTTTATATCATACAAGTCTCATCTATGCAACCTGAACAATCGGGAATCGAACCCGGTCATTAGAGTTGTCTACAAAATGTTCTATAGTATGCGATATTAAGCACAAACTTATGAATTTTTTTTTTGATTCTTTTTTCATCTGATTATAGTGTTGGCTATGCAAGCTTGGCACAGAAAGCAGAGATCAGTTGACACGCTCTATGAACATTTAAAAACAAGAGCAAACGTTAACTTCGGTTGCAATCCATCCATAATCCATTTATCATACGAAATTGTATACAAATTTTTTTTTCACCGTTTTTGCATACTACAATTCAAATATAGGGTCATATCGGCCAATCTGTGTCGCCGATGCGTGCTCGTGAATTATTGCTCCCCAATAACGGTACATTGTACGTAACTCCCTAATGACGGTTAGCGGGTGGCCGCGGTGATAGAATGATTTTATCGCGAAAGTTAATTTCCATCACACACACACTTCCAACATACTACATGCAACTAACACTACAGCCGCGCAACTATTGTGTTTTAAATGCGATAAAATGCCAAAACGAGCTGATAAGAGTAATAAGTCATGTAGAAAGTGTTTAATTTTAGTCAACAACAAATGAGTGACGCTTAACTGATGTTTTGTCATTTGAGTGAAAATTTATTTTCAACCAACAATGCAGATAGCTGTGCGTCAGACGATTGATAAATTCCTTTTATTCGCTATTTTATTTATGTTTGTTTGAATGAACTAATTAAAAGACAATTATTGCTGATAAATGAACTTTCGCATGACAGGCTGGTTCATATGTTGCAATGCAGTTGTGTACTTGCAACATGTTGCTTGTAGTAGTATTGCACAGCGTATAATTCTGACCTAATAATTTTGTCAACAATTTAAAGAACACCAAACAATCGCAGGTTTCGGCAGTAGATAACAAATAAAACAAAAGTGGGCGTGGCCTTACCTTGAAATAAATTTGATGTTGGTATGTCTTAAGCTTTCTCTACAAAATTTGCGGAAACTGCATAACTGTTATGATGAAAAATTAGTAACATCAGATAAACATAACTACGCTCACTTTCCATTATGTATATTTTAAAACAACAAAAACGGACAATAAGTATCCAGAGAAAACTTTCAGAAGCGTAAAATAAGATGATCAAACACATAGGTATACATATGGTATATCCGGCTTACATAAGGACTAGTTCAAAAGTTAAACTATGGTAAGTACAGTAACGAATGTGACTGTATCAAAAATGGGTAAATTCGTTTCATAAGTTCCCATAACTCTCATATACCGGATATAGGAATTTTTGTACTTCCGTTTAATTTTATTCCATAATTGTGTATATTATATTGGTTAGTCAGAAATATATCTCAATGATATTTGGTAAGAATATAGCTTTTAGAGCACTCAGATTTGGTACCAAAAATTAAAGAGATAGATGAATGCTTTTTCATAGCTCGTATACCCGCAAAATAAGTATCTCCGTGCTTCTGGTTAATATTGTATCCCATAATTCCGTCGCTAGGTGAGGTCTCAACATGAAATCTCGTTAGAATATGTCGTTTAGAATAATCTGATATGGTACCTAAAAATATTGAAATTGATCAATGATTTCTCATAGCTCTCATACAACTAATAATCTCCAAACTCCTTGTTATTATTATCATATATCGCCGTCATATATTTCAGCAGAATTTTGTGAGAATGTAGCGCTAGCTTGTTGTGTCTTGGTACCAAAAATTGTTGAAATATTTCAATGCTTTCCTATAGGTGTAATATACCGATACTTAGGATTTCCATATTTTCGGTTAGTATAATCTCAAATATGTGGGCTTATAAGGAAGACATCTTAAAAAAATTTGGTGAAATCATCTTGTTTTAAATATTATAATTTGGTGCCGTAAAGTGATGAAATCATTTTATAATTTCAATTAGCTCACATATGTTACACAAATAATACTTCCGGTTAATATTATCTCATATATTTTGGTCGGTATTCGAGATATCTTAAAAAACTTTGCTGAGAATATAACGCTGAGGTTATTGTGAGTTAGTACCAAAAATGGTTGAACTTGATCAATGTTTTTCCCTAGCTGTCATATACCGATACAAGAGAACTCTATACTTCCGGTTAGTATAATCACAGATTTCTCAGCTTGTATGTGAGACATTTTAATAAAATTTGGCGAGGATATACCGCTACCGATTATTGAGACTTGATACCAAAAATGAGTGAAATTGGTCAATATTTTTCCCTAGCACCCATATACCGATGTTACGGCTTTCTATACATCCAGTTAATATTAACTCACATATCCCGGTTTGTATGTAAGATGTCTTAATAAAACTTGGTGAGGATGTATCGCTGTGAATTTGAGATTTGATGCCAAAATTGGATAAAATTGGTTCATTATGTTTGGGAGTCCCTATAGGTCGAATATGTGGACATTCTTACTTTCGGTAAATACCTATTATATCGACCCTTTTTTTAATAAAAAAAAAAAATATTCTCAAAAATTTTACGCTCCTGAAACGATTGCCAAATGTATTTTTTTCGAGCTCCCGCCCAAATAATAGTGCTACCTTACTGCTTTTAGTTTACATATATGATTTGTATTACTCATATCAGTACCACCCGTTGTATTAATTCTTATAATGTATGCATACTCTACTGTATTTAAGTTTGAGTGTATATGTGTGTTTGTGTACATTCACCTGCCATTTCTGTATGCCCATCACTTGACGCCACTGACTTACTTTTAACTCATTGACTTTAATGCATAAATGTGCAACTTATTATCGCCGTTTGTGCCACATTTATAAAGCAGCATTGTTCCATTTAATTAAGGTGCTATTGATAGCAGTGGACATGGAGTCCTCCTCGCAAAGGTAATTGTATTTATAATTGCAGCACCTACGTTTTTGTACCGCACACACATACATACACATATATGCATGGGTATGCCACTTGTGCGACGTTTTGCCCTGCCATGCTGCCAGCGCGGCAACAAATCAATGCCTGAATAAACAATGCAACTTAATCAGAAATTCAATCAATTGACGTAACAAAGTAATGCTTGCTATGCGAGCGTGCGTGCGTGTAGTGGTGGCGGTAGTGAGAGGTCTTTTAGCCTCTTTTGCACACATTTGCATTTACATGTTTTGTATTAAACTTAAATAATTATATTCGTAACTGAAAGCTGTCGGGAGATTTATAAATATAAATTGAATTATTTAAATATTCTTACTAGGGTTACGCTTTTACTTGTTTGGTTATGGAACTTTTTGAATTGAATTGATTTTTTTTCAGTTGCAGGTCAACGGATTTGACAGCACAGTGTGTGGAATGGCTGTGTGGAATTTTCGAGTACTCAGGTATGTTGTAATACATTTTTAAAATTATTTGGTTCTGTTACATAACCTCAAAAACTTTAGATGAGTCACAGGTTAACTGGAGTTAACTAGACATTAACTCTATGCAAAAAAATCATTATGAAAATTATCCGTTAGAGAGCAAACTGTAACTAGTTAGTTAAAGAAAATTTATTAACTAGTTTAAAGTGAACTGGTCTTCAGTTAGTTACTACGGAAGTAGTTACGCCACTAGTTGTTACTTTTACTATATTTTGTTTATTCATTAATTTTTATAGAAAATTTATTTTTAATCAATTTCGATGGGTCAGTTCGACAGATTATTTTTTAAAAAAGTACTTCCTCTAACAGAAAATAAGGAACGCCATTCATTCTTATCACTACTATCGCCAATAATTTCTTGTGAATAATTTCTTGTCGTTTCCTTCGTAGAAGCAACTCATAAGTAACACAAAACAATCATATTTTTTAACTAGTTATTTATAGACTAGTTTATGTTCATAATGAAAATTTATCTAAGCTGCGGACGTTCTTAAAATTTGTTTCAACTTAAAGGCTCTTAAAGCATTTTTTTTGTGTGATATTCATGTTCTAGTATTTCATTATTGTTATTGACTACATATGTATGTTGGTTAAAAAATTCTTAATTAGCTGGCAACATTATCAAATATATTTTTCATCTCTATAGTCTGAGGTCCATCTTAAAAGTTCGTTTATAGATAAATATTTTTGGAATAAAAATAAGGTGGTAACTCTTAAACAAAATGTATTTTATTTTCGCTTTAAACAACTTTAGATTCATACTCATTAAATACCTTATTAATTTATTGACAACAAATTATTACCTTTCTTACACCTGTTTAGCTTGTTGCTTCATCATTCATATATTTTAATTTGCAAAGTCGATGGCAACCCTTCTAAAAATATTTTTAAGTGTAAGTCGCTGAAACCACCTCAGTTTGATACATATATTGTAAAAAATTGGTATATAATAAAAAAAAAATTGGTTATAAATTTCCAGTATAGGTTACCATAATTTTTCCAGTTTTGGGGTCTAGAGCACTTGATAAACACATTGTTATATTTCGTAAATCAATATAAACGCACTACAATTTATAACTAGATGGCAACCCCTCTAAAAATAGCTTTAAGAATTTTTAAGAAGCAACCCTTCTCATACATATTTACAATTATAACCTTCCTTACATCTCATAAGCTTGAGCTTTATGTAAATAAATGTTCATTTAATCCATAAAATTTAATTTGAAAAATAAGTGGCAACCTTTCTTAAAGTATCTTTTCGGTTTGTTACATAAGTAAAAATTAGGATATAATAAAAAAATTGTATTATAGTGTCTTATTTATCTCATTCATCAATATCATCTGGCAATACTTTTCAGAATAGTTTTAAGAATTTTTAAGAAGAACCCTTCTCAGGATAGTGTTTACCACAACTCAACCCATTTCATACATATTTTCAATTCTAACCTTCCTTACACCTCTTTACTCCTTATGGAAGTAAAATATTTATCTGAACCATACATTTTAAACCAAAATAGGTGGCAACCTTATTCACAATATTTTTAAGCTATTTAAATCTTTTTGGTTTTATACATACTTTATTAAAATTGGGATATATAAGAAAAATATTGATAATTTTTTTTAGATAGGTGGCAACTTTATTCCAAATATTTTTAGGTCTTTTAAATCATTTTGATAAATTCGTTCTAAAAATTGTGAAATTAGAAAAAATGGTTTAAATTTTCTCAATAGGTGACGACTCATTCTTTCCAGATTTGAGGTCAATAGCACTTGTTTCACTAGCGGCTTGAAAAAATTGCATTAATTTTTAATTATTAACTTACCTTTATTGACTTTTAACTGCGTTTACGGCACTTGAAGAATATTTTATGATGCTGTAAAGAGAAATATAGAAAAGCATAAATAAAAAGCATAAATAAAAAGCTTAAATAAAGTTTGCATGAAAAAAGTATTTCAAATATAAACAGTCTTTCAATTAATAGACTCTTAATAAAATAACTTCCAAACATTTCAGAGTTACTGTTCTACCCTTCACCTATTTTTCTCACTCTCTTAACTTTTTTCTATCTTTCTCTTAACTCTTCTCTATCACTCTCTCAACTCTTCGCTATCTTTCTCTTAACGCTTATCTGAAGAACGGCATTGAATTAAGCGCCTCTTTTAAGCCATTCAAGCGTGCAACTTTCGCACGTTGCAAAGGAAAATTCAAAATATGTTTTTGTAACCGAAAATTCCCACAGTCATTATAAATAAGGCGTTTCCATATCAGCAGAGAAGCTTGACGTCACCGGCATGACCGCGTACGAATACGACTGCCTACGAAATAGCAACGATGACATGATCAAATTGCTAATGCAAAGCAATCGACACACTATTAAGTGCTTTTCAAATGGATTCTTCAATCTTTTTTGACATATTCCATTCAGGCAATTTACATAAATCAGCCTAGAAAAGTTTTCTCTTCCACAAAATGTCTAAAAAACTTCGGTGGAATTAGTGAAAACGCTGCGCATTTTTTGTTTTCTGTTGTTTGGCAACTATTTACCGCTACTCGCTGTAAGCTGCGCAACAGTTCTTTGTGTTTTAACGCACACATATACATGTATACAAGTATTTGTCTATATATATTTGGCAAAGCCTATTTTGCTAAATTGTCATGCTTGGCAATTCAGCGTCACGTCTTTTGTTCGCCCTTGTAAAAGCCTCAAATTATATCACGCGCGTGACTAGAATCTAATGCAGTTATTATCATTGCTAGTGTTTGTTAACGTTCATGTATTTGTGGGTGTGTTATTGGAATGAGTACTTATCTATGCAAACAAACATGTAAATATCAATGACCTACGGAGTTCATTTTTGCATAGTTGTTTTTTGTAGGTGGAGAGTGGTATGCAATTGCTTTTAGCGGAAGTAAAATTAGAGCAGCATCCATCTAGCGCCTTAAAGTATGCTAATAGGTATTAAAGTAGAACAGAGAAACAAATAAATAATATAAATATATTATATATGCATATGCACTTATGTATATGTCTATATATAAGCGCATTAGTCACTCTATTTTTAAGATATAGATCTGAAATCAGTCATTATAGGATGTAGCTGTCATACCAACTGTATGATCATGATCCTTGTATGGAAATAATTTTTATTTGATGAATATATCTTCACGAAATTTGGTACGAATTATTTTACAAAGCAACGCTACAATCACCGAATACATTGTTCAGATTGCTCCACTATAGCATATAGCTGTCATTCAAAGCATCTTCATATTGCAGATAGGCGGAATTGCACCATTGCCATGCCCACAAAATAAGTTTTTGAGTGCCATAACTAAGCACTTTTGATTATTTGCTACAACGAATCGCTTAGCAGGAGCGTAAGTGGTTTGAAAATTTTTGGAAAAGCGGGCGAGTCCCCGCCCTCTAGCAGGTTTAATGTATATACCTGCTTAACTACCAAAATCTCATCAACCAAATTTGCTCCATATAAATTTTATTGTTATTCCTTGCGACAGCGTGAAAATGTGTGAAACCGAATCGTAACCCCGCCTATTCTCCATATAACAGTAATGTTGAAAACTACTAAAAATGCTATCAGATACATTAAAATTTTCTGCAAAAATGCTACGGAAAGACTTTATAGAAGCCGGTCTCACTTTAGACAATTGTTCCCAAAATTGCATACTATAAAAAGAAAATGCGTGACATCGAACAAGAACCACGTCTACCATACTTGCCATATAACATATTTTTAAATTCCATCTGATACAGTTCAACGTTTGCAAATCAAACAGCAATATATATATCAAGATAAAACTTTGCAGAAATAGTGCCTCCAATGTATGCCATCTCATGACTAAACATTGTCTAAATTCAGACTAAAACTGTTCAAGCCCTCATATATCGATATTTGTGGACCCCAGTTGCCCAGGACTTGTTAGCAAAAATATCAGTCAATCTTTGAGAATTATTATTGAAATGCGGAGAGATTCTTTTCCTAAACATGGTATGTCTACCTGTCAAAAATGGCTTGAATCGGGGCAATACTTCCCTTAGCCTACATATATCTAATATAGAAATTTGCGAACTTTCAGCTGTCTTTATACCGTATTAATCGGTGAATATGTAAGGTACTTAGGAAAATTGAATGAAAATATAAAACTGGATATGCTATAGTTTCATGCCAAGAATGTGTGAACTCGGTTCATGTGTTAATCTAACCTTAGCTGAGCGATTTGGCCGAGACAGTCCAGATTCCGAACTAAGCGTCTCGGCCGTCCCGGGTTTAGAAATAAAAAAAGAATGAATTGAATAAAAGTGTGTTGCTCTCTCACTTATTATATGTCGCGATTTACAGTGAATTATAATATGGAAAAATCGATGACTACAAAACCCGTCCCGGATTTTGACGGGATAAATATGGTCACCCAGAACAATGATGTCTCAAAATTCGGAGAAATCGGTATAATCTATTAGGGGAAGTGACAGACAAATCTACGCCAAAGTTATATTCTCAAAATGAACTCAGTGTTTTAATACGTGATCAAGTTAGGAAAGATAAAACAATTTGTCGAAACGTTGGACGTGGAAGGATATTATTTTAATTACATTTATAGAAAATTTCCAAAGCTTAGTAAATAGAAATTGAGACGTGGAATACTTGATGATTCTCAAATACAGCAGTTAATGAAACATACAGATTTTTTTAAATGACTGGAAAGTGAATCTTGTAAAAGTTTTATGTTGAGAGTCGAAAATTTTCTGGGTAAAAATAAAATACCAAATTATGAAGAAATTGCGCAAAATATGCAGAAAAATTGTCAAACTTTAGGAACAAATTTGAGTATCAAGTTAGACTATCTCCGAAATCATCTGGATACATTTTCGGATAATTTTGGAAACTATAGTGAGAAACAGAGAGAGAGAGAGCGGTTCAACCAGGATCTAAAAGTGATGGAATAAAAGTTTTAAAGGTTGAAGGGATCGTGATATGATGACAGATTACTGCTGGTGCTTGAAAAGAAATTGTCAACTGAAAAATTATAAAAGAAAAGCTCAAAAAAGGCGTTTCATTAGAGTATAAGATATGTTTTCGACAATTTTCTCTTTGTTTACTTTGATGTACCCTTATTTTTTCAAAACGAAACTATCATAATAAAGATATCTGCTATTTTGTTCGTGTTTTCTGGTTTTTGTAATATAAATTGAAAATAAGGATTTAAAAATAAACGAGAGCAAATCTTACAAAATCATTGATAGTTTCATAATTTGTGGGTACAAATATATCTGAAAGCGATCTTATATCCAGGGCAACAAAAATGCCGTAGAACAGTGATATCTTCACAAAATTGCATAGAAATATGTCCTTGAGTATAATTTAGTAATGGCAATAAATGCAATCAATTCAAATCTTCCACTAACCCCAATATACGCAGTGTTAGATATAAGTGTGTTATGCCCTATAATATAACTTAATAAAATACCTAATTAGATAGTTATTCATTTGCAATTTCGTCGAATAATAAATGTTGAATGTTTCGCAACATTTTTATACTTTTGCAACATGTTGCTACAGAGTATAATAGTGTTGTTCACCGGACGGTTGTTTGTATCACCTAAAAATAATCAATTTAGATATAGGTATATATATTTAAATATATGATCAGTATGAGGAGACGAGTTGAATTCCGAGTCACTGTCTTTCCGTCCGTCTGTCTGTGCAAGTTGTAACTTGAGTAAAAATTAAGATATCTTAATTAAACTTGGTACACGTTTTCCTTGGCACAAAGTGAGGACGAGTTCGTAGATGGACGTAATCGGACTACTGCCACGCCCACAAAATGCCATTAATCGATAACGCCATTAATTGAAAACCTATAAAATACCATAACTAAGCATTAAATTTAAATATAAATTATTATATTTATTATTATAATTATGTTATTGGATACAGGGTATTACAGTAGCAAACGGTATCTGTGAACTAAAAATTAAAAAAAAAAAATGGACGTGGCCCCGCCCTCTAATAGGCTTAATGTACATATCTCCTGAAGCTACAATAACCAAAATCATTTAATACAAGTCCTAGATTGTAGTCCCGTCCTCTCGTCATATAACGGTTTTGTTAAAAACTACTTAAAGCGCGATAAAACAAAAACCAAATGCGCCAGCGACATTTAATTTTATACCCAGCATAATACAACAGAGCTTTATAAGAGCCGGTGTCAAAATTGGACGATGGGCGTGGCACCACCCATATTTAGGTCACATCACATATCTCCGGACCTACTCGACCAATTTCAACCGAATTCGGTTTATATGTCACATTGTGAAAATAGACGGAATCCTTGCACGTTGCAAAAAGTTGTAAAAAGTTCGGTTACACCCGCTTCCCTACTTGTTTAATATAAAGTTTTGCCTACACCTGAATTTATTTCCCTGGCTTTGATCCTTACCAGTGGCAAAGTATAAAATGTTCGGTTACAAGGTTACAACTTAGCCCTTCCTTGCTTGTTTTTTCTTCTTTTTGTTTTTTGTTTCTTAATCGTTCTTTTTATATTCTTTTATTTATGTTTTTTTAGGTTGTTTTCTGTTAACTTTTTCAGCAAAAAATATTTTTTTTTTACAAAATCGTTAGTTAAACTCTCTTACTCTTACTATTTGGTAATGTTTGGTGTTTTAGTTCTTATATTTTTATTTTATTATGTTTTTATTTACTAAATTTTGTTTTAAATATTTGTTGTTTTTTTGTTTTTGTTTTTGGTTTCTTATTTTTCTGCTAACTTTTTCTGCAAAAAATATAAAAAACTTAATTTTTTAAATGAAATTGCTTTTCTATTCATATTTTCATTAACTTTACATTTTTTTATTTGCTGTATTTGTTTTCGTTTTACTTTCTTAATCTTTTTTTTTATTTACATTGCTGGATTTTTTAATATAATATTTTAAAATTATCTTTACTTAAGGATAACGTCCTTCAGTTGAAAAATTCCCACAACCTCATATCAATTGCTAATAAATAGACATATCCGTAAGGGGAAATTGTAAACACCGTTATCAAGCAACTTCACACCCTACCTTTTTATTTGCTTATGTTATTATATCTAAAGCGGACAGATAATGGCAAAAGCCGCAGCTAAGGGTGCATTTAGGCGTGCAACCGAACGAGGATCATAGACAACACGTGCATACATACAAGCAAACACGCATACATACCAACGCACTGACATACAACTACAGAAACAACACTGGGTAGTTAAAAATAACAAGCTGAGCCGCTTCATATGACATATCACTAAGCAAATACAAAGCAAATGTGTGAGTGCTTGTGTGTGTGTGTGTCTGCGTTTGTGTGCGTGCATACGGTTATACTAACAGTTATAATTGGCCATAAAAGCAATTAAAAAATATTAAAGTAGATTAGTGTGCGTAATAAATAGAAAGGATATCCTCACAAGCCCACACACACATATACACATACATAGTGAAGCTAGGATAAATAATCAACTAGAGGCATTAAAATAAACAACAAAGCAGCGCTATCACTATCCCTGTATCGCAACGCTTGATCGGCGATAACAGACACAACAAGCGGCTACAAACTGCTAATCGAGTAGGCACACTCGCAAAGGCCAGCAGCCTGGTGCTCGAACACCCCTCAGCCGCTTGGTGCTTTGCTATTGTTATATACAGATGTATACATGTACATATATATATATATATACATGTACATATGTATGTATAAGAGTTTGCTCTCATCCGCCCAAATAGCAAAGTGCGTTGCTAAGTGTTAAGTGGTGCACTAGAAAGTTTGTAGCACGTTTGTATGTGTATGTGCATTTGTAAGGGTGTGAATAGGTTATTTGTTTGTGCGTTGCCATACTGAGCAATGCGATTAGTTGGCAATTAACAACAAATATAAATTGAATTAAACACTACCCATGCTGGTGCTATGTCGCGTTATGGTGAGCAATTAAAAAATTATTACTGTGTGTTACTGTAAACAAATAAATGTTTGGAGAGTATACTTTAGTGAAAATTTTATTGGAAAGTGTGGGAAAATTTTAAAAGAAATTATTGTAAAAATTAATAATAATTTTTATGGATCTTAAATTGCTTCAAAGCTGGTATGAAAATAAATCTAAATTTTTTTGTTCAAATAAAATTTTTTTTTTTAAATTCTTTTTAAGATCAAAATTAAAAAAAAAAATTTTAAGATTTATTTGTTACAACGACACACCGATTTTCAGTTCAGTAAAAATATTACAAAAGGAAAATAGACAACGATTTTTATATCTAGACTCTAAAAAAATTAAAACCTTCTTACAACAACATATCGGTTTTTGGTTCAGTAGGAAAAATAAATAAAGGCAAACCAAAGTTGGAAAAAAAAAAAACATGATGTTCCAGAACGGTTGCCAATACTTGCCGAAAGTACATTTATGTTTTCCTAAACTATAAAAAAAAACAAGTAAAAACGCTAACTTCGGTTACCGAAGCTATAATATCCTTCACAGATACAAAGGTTCCTTAAAATAACTTGATTCCGATCTAATTTCGTAAAGATACCTCATCAAATAAAAAAGTTTTCCACGCAAGCACTTTACTCCGATCGTTCAGTTATTATTGCAGCTATATGTTGTAGTTATCCGATTTATACAATTTCTTCGGAGATTGCATAATGGCCTTTAATATTAATCCAAGCCAAATTTCGTGATGACACCTCGTCAAATAAAAGAGATTTCCATATAAGCTATTGATTCTGATCGTTCCATTTTGTATGGTAGCTATATGCTATAGTGGTTCCGACAAATGAGCAGCTTCTTAGTGAGGAAAGGACAGGTGCACAATTTCAGTCGAAAAACTGAGAGACTAGTTCGCGTATATATTATATGTACAGACGGACAGATAGACGGATATAGCTAAATCAACTCAGCTCATCATGCTGATCATTTATCAATATATTTTATAGGGTCTCCAACGTTTCTTTCTTGGTGTTACAAACTTCGTGGCAAACTTAATATACCCAGTTCAGGGTATAAAGATTACTTCTACCGTGCTTTTTTAAGTTCAGTAATAAACACTCACTATAAATTTTGAAAATTTTACTTAAATTATAATTTTATGACCCACTAAAATCTTAATTTCGCGTTTATATCATCTGAAAGTGGAAAATTCAACCCGGATTGGTCCGTAAACCGAATCGTTAAACATTTTTTACCTAGACACAACCTATGACTAGTTACAACCTGCACACGTTTGATCTCTTGTGACGAGAAGGCTGAAGGCCCTGCGCGCTGAAACTTATAACAAGTGTATTGAAAATTGGGTTACGCGTTGGAATGCTTGTGTTAGCTCAGGCGCCTATTTTGAAGGCGATAGTAAATATTTGTAATAAAATACGTGATTTATTTATTTTTTTGCTTTTTGTTTTAGAGTCCGGTTCAAATTTGATCAGATGGTTATACATACAGTGAAATTTCCTGAGAATTGAGTCGGTTACGTAAAGCTAATTTAAGGTTTAGTCGTTTAGATAAGTCACGAATTCAAGAAACACGGAAGAAAGCACATTTTGAAAGTACTACTTGAAATGTTCTAAGTAAAGAGAAATAACTGTTCAACTTGTCCTCCACCTTTTGGAGCTTTTATCATTTTAAAAATTTAAATTTCCTTGTATTCCTTCGTTTTTTATATTTTATTCGTTGTTAGAATATGTATTTGTTGATGAAATATTTGTTTTTATATATAATTAACACCGTTTTGTGGATATGATAAGAGCTAAAAGAAAACGTGCACTAAAAAAAATTATTCGTCACACATCGACGAACGCGGCCAAAGAACAAATGGTCTAAGTAAGAAGGATAACTTTGTTGTTGTATTCACCTGTAAATTATTACTGAGAACTAGCGAATAAAAATTTCTCCATTTCTTCTTTCTTTTCTTTATTTCTTCTATACTCGTTTCATTGCTTGTCTATAGCTTTTTTTCTTCTTAAGAGTTTACATGTTTTCAGTTCTTCTCACAGCTTTCTTTTCTTCTATAAAGCTTTAATATTTTATGTAAAACTTTCACTTTATTCCATTTCCTTTTTTTATAGCTTTCATTTCTTCTCAGAGCTTTCATATCTTTCCTAGAGCTTTCGATTTCCACAGATCCCTTTCATTTCTTCTCAGGAGTTTTCCATCCTTTTTCTTTCTTTTCAGCTTTTTCCGGAGCTTTCGGTTTTTTACAGAGCTTTCACGTTTTCTATCGAATTTTCATTACTTCTGTGCAGCTTTCATCTTTTCTATAACTTTCATAGCATCTCAAGAGCTTTCATTTTTTTTCTAGAATTTTCATTATTTATTTATAGCTTTCGTTTTTTTCAAGGCATTCATTTCTTAAGTAGAGCTTTAATTTTTTTCTAAATTATTTTCATAGCTTCTCTAGAGCTTTCTTATCTTTTCTAAAACTTTCATAGCTACTCCAGAGCTTATGACTTTTTACAGCTAGTACTTTTTTCAAGTTTTTTTTATTCTCTGGGAACGTGCAGTATTTATTTAGAGATTTCAATGCTACTAGATTTCATTTCTACTTTAAAGCTTTCACTTTGTTCTTAAAACTTTCATCTCTAAAGTTTCTTTGCTCTTTTAGATTTCTTTCCTTTTTATTTCTACACTCGAGCTTTCATTTATTTTTCACATCATTTCTGTCATACAAAATATATATTTTTTTTATTTTACAGCAGGGATTTGGTAAGGATTTGTATTATGTTTTCTCTTTTTGTCACCATAAATTTTATTTAAATAGTTTTGAAAATGTTTTTTTTTCCTTTTATCTCACTCTAAACCATAAACAATTCTTGGATGAACTCATACATTACTTTTTAGTTCTCTAAAATCACTCTCGATTTCAATTTGAGACATCAAAGTCAAATTTCATCTCCGTTATAAATCAAATCAAGCAAAGATAGAGTAAGTGGAAATTCAGTTAAAACAATTTTACAAGATTTCACTTCACTGTGTTATTAATTTTGATAACAAAATATCAATGTTTTGGCAAATTAATTTTAAAATTTTTTTTACATTCAAACGGTTAATTAAAACTACACATATAATCACTTCAATTATCGATATGTGTATACTGTTTGCAACTTTAATATGCCTTATCCACTTTCAATCACATTTATTAGTACTAAAATGTTAAGCGTAAAATTGCGAAGATTGCAAGCGACTAGCGAAGAATCACTGAAGCTTGATATAAAATAATGCAATCAAAGAGGCCACCGCCACCCGCAATGCATACGCTATGCTATGTTGTGTTACGTATATATATTATAGTATATATCTAATTTGAATTGCAGTAAACAGTTTGGAGTCAATCTTTGCATTTATTGCTGCCTCCAATTAATAATTACATACATAGCTGTGCATTATGCGTGGCCGTCATGCAAACATATTCATAACACACATGCACACCAATATTTCACCTACTCAAACACTAAGTTATTAGTGGCACCACCGGTGGCTGGTGTTGCTACCGCTGCGGCTGCGCCTTGGCAACGTTAAACACACTGCTGGGACTAAAAGCATAAAGCTAAGTAAAATATTGTAATTTGCCGTCAATGTTGTGCTAAGTTGCATTTCGGTGGCATGAAGAGAGGCATATATCTGCCTGTGTGTGTATGCTGTGTTGACAAAAGTACCCTGTAGAAAAATATTTACGAGGTTATTCTAACTAACTAATATTTACTAGTGATTCGAGCCTGAACTATAATCTTTTATACAGTTTATACGCGCTCGTGACAGAAATACACTCAAAGAAAGGTATGCTATTACATACAATGACTTGATAGCATTTGCTGATTAGCATTTTAACATAAAAGGTAGTCAAGAGATCCTGTTAGTAACGCGCGTATCTGAAATAACTCTGGTGATTACGTTGAGCAAGGAACCGGTTCATAGCGTTAATCCTTCAATTTATCAGTCGTAATACAAACTGTATTGCCTTTTGTCAAGTTCCTGGTCGAGGCTCGTCATTTATGATAGTAACATAGTTGAGTTTAACTAAAACTACAATAGACATATTTTACTTAAGGTGAGATATCGATATCTCGTTCATGTTTATCCATAAGTGAAGGGGTAACTAAAGAAGAGAAATCGAAATCTTAACATTGAAAACTATATAAGAAAACTATTTGAATAAGCCGCTTGTTTTAGCAGAGAACTCGTATCATCCTGCTTTGGAAATATCTGTGTAGGCAGTGTACGGAATAGTAATAATCTAACTTCTTGAATCTATATTTTTACATATTTTAATACAAAACTTAATTATTGCCTTCAAAATAGCCCTCTTTTGAGCCAATACAAGCATGTCAACGCTTAATGCCGTTTCTATACACCTTTTATAAGCCTCGGGGTGGTCTTCAGTGCCGTCAGCGAATTTTGGTTTTTTCGTTTTCATCTCATCTCGACAGTTTCGTTGTCATATTCCTAAACTCACGTCTCGTCAACAGTAATAATGCGGTTCGATGAACTTAGAGCCATCAGCTACGTTATTAAGCATCATTTTTGCGATCACTGCTTGACGCCATTTTTGCAAAAGATTCAGTACTATTAGTACTACTCTAGCATGAGGCGCTCCATACCCAAAACATTAACTGAAATGTGTTGAGTCGCTCCTTAAAAGAAGTTGGTATAAAGTTTTTTCTACAGGGTCTATTGCTAACAGCAGCAAAATTTGAACAAAGGTGCAGTGGACGCGACGATATAGTGCTGCTGCACAGCTTGCAACGCTTCGCTGACTACTCCTCAAGAAAACTTCAATTATCATTGTTTAGATGTGTGCGTGTGTATGTGTACATGTGTGTGGGTATCACATACAATATTCTTCGCTTAATATTTATTTTCGCCTTAAGCGACGCTACATACTCACACACATACATACAGAACGCAGAACTGTGCGCTATGGTCATAAATGAGCAGTCAAGCGCATCTTCAAGCACGACTCATACCAACACATGCATATCTATATATGGGTGTGTATGTATTTGAGCAATTACTTGAACTAAGAACAATCATAAATGTAGCAATGAAAATAAAATAACTTTTTGCTGTTGTTTGTTTCTTTGTTTTTGCTAATATGTAGTGAGAGAGAGAGAAGTTGTAGAAGTAGAAGATACCGATGATAAAACAGATCCCACGACTTTTTATTTTTTCATTTTGTTTTCAGTGGGTGTTAAAGGTGTGTTGATATGTATGTTGTGATTGTTGCTGTTGTTCTATGCTTGTACTTGTATGTATGTATATATGAGCACGACTTAAACCGTACCGTATTAAAATTGGCTCGGAAGTGTTGAGGTGGAAGGTTGTATGGAGGCTACACAGGCACTGTGTTTCGTCACGATACTCGGTTCTTAAAGTTTGTATATACATATACAGAAAAATGTGAGAAGATTTGTAATAAGCTGTATATATGTATGTATACACGTAGGTGTCTCCGTTAAAGTTTAAACAAGACTTTGTCACGTACATATACACATACATATATGTATGTATATATATACATACAAACGCCAGTTAACCGCACTTGATTGTCATCCATACGAGCTTAAGCTCTGCCCACAACAAACTTGCTTTTATTGGTCTCTATCACACACAGACAAATATTTCACAGCAGAGCGCATTTCCGTTTCTCTCGCTTTGCTCACTCACCTCCGCACCGCTATTGCGGTCAACTGTTTCCTTTAACTTGCCATTGAGTTGAGTTTTAACTTGGCATTTCCAAGAGTGAACTTCGCTGACCACAACTTGCGGTCGGTGCCTTTGGTAATTTAATCAAGTTGCTTACACATGCAATGGTTGAGAAGAAATTTTCGTTTCGGCATAAGCCAGAGGTGCTAGCACGTTTTTAATCTGAAGGTGCAAGTGTTGAGTGCTATTAAAATGGTGAAACTTAATTTACTTTTTAATTTAAAATTTTTTATCCTATTTTGATGAACCTACTGAAAAGTGACTGGAAAGAGTTGCCATATTTTAGTTTAAAATAAGTTTATATAATTTAATATAGGAGCCAAAAGCAAAGTTCGTTCGCATCCCTGTCACTAAGAGAGTACCAAACCCTCGAGGTTGTTGTTTTTATAGTGACAGATGACATTCCCCGAATATTTGTCGAGAATGCTTTCAATTTCGAATAAAAATCACTGTCCATTTCGGTTACGTAGACCAGATTATCGTCGTAACACCCTAGGTCTAGAGCTTCACGTGGCTGCTGCCTTAATTCCCTAATGAAAGCTATTAATACCTTGACTTATGATCTCATTATAAGGAAGCCTTTTCAGAATAAGTGTCAGCCAAATATATTGAATGTGTTCATCCATACGGCGTACCTTTATCTGTAAACTTTTAGGAAACGTCGGAACAGCTTGTTAGGTTTCGTAGACCCGGAACGTCTGGGATGTTCCGATAACTACTGCGCTTCACCACCCGTTAGCGCTGCTAAGGCAAGATAAATTTTCTGTACAATACAAGATATCTTAGCCTCTTCGAAAAAAAGTGGACATTACATACGAGAAATATGAATTAAAAATATATATTGGCTATATCTATAAAGACGACACGAACAAATCAGTCAAAGCGCTGTATTCAGAGTTCGTTCCTGACAAATATGCCGCATAACCTTTATTTGAAAAGTGCTAGGAAACATTGAAACAGCTTTTAGGATTTTAAGACTAGGAGATCTTGGACGCTCCTCATCGCTCCACTTCACTCAAGTGCCACCGAGCAAAACCTGAGAAAAGTACGAGACCTCTTATTGGTAGAGTGCAGCTTGAACAGCCTTGGTATTTGCGAGATGTGAGCCATAAGAAAGCTGTCAGTGCGAATGGCGAAATCGTGGAGTTTACTTATCTAACCTGCTACAGAGAAGGCAAAAACTGTTAAATCGACGGGAAAGGTAATGACTATCGCCAAATTGGACGAACATGATTACAAACAACTGCTCCATCAATCGAAACATACATATTTGCCTCCCTACGTCTACTTGTTTGTTTTCATACTTGAAAAAGTTCCCTGGCCGGAAATTTGAATTTACTTTTGAGTCTATTGCCAGACAGTCGATAGAACAGTCATATCCTACATGAAATACGGAAATCTGTCTGCGAGAATGGATCCCTTGGTATACACCAGAGACCGAAGGGTATTCGAAACTGTGGACTTCAACCAGCAAACTCGCTACGAAGAAAGCGAAGTATTTCCTATCAATCGGAAAGATTTGTCGAATTAGGTTACGAACAACTACCACATAAATTTTAGGCTCCAAACGTCTTCTTTTTATTTCCCAACTTGAAAAGCTCACTCACCGATCGGAAATTTGAGTTTATTTTTGAGTCTTAGCCGATTGAACGTCATAAACTACATGATATATGGTGACCAATAGGCATACGAAGTAGGGGACTTCAATCGGCGAACCTGCTACGAAAAAGGCGAAAAATGTCCTATTGGCTGGAAAGGTGATGACCACGGCCAAAATCAGATTTAACTTCGTGCGTCTGGTTTTCGTTTCCAAACTAAGAAAAGTTGCTAACCGGGCAGAAATTCGTATATAAATTGGAGTGTATTGGCAAATAGCCAATTAAACAGTCTAATCCTGCAAGAAATGAGCTATAAAAAAGCTGTCAGCGCGAACAGATACCCTGGTATATACCACGGACAGGGGTAGGGCAATCGGAATAATGGATTGCACTCAACAAACTCTGTACGTCGCGTTTACAAACTTGAAAAGGTTAATTATCGGGTAAAATTTTGAATATAATGAGGAAGTTATCCTCACCACGCAGACCTACCATGTTTTCCTCCAGAAAAAGTATATTTGAAATATAAAAGAAGTTGAAGTGTCGCTGGGTCGACTGAAAAACTTTTGATTTTAAGGATCACCGTAATATACGTTTTATCATCGTAACTACAATCAACACGTAGATTAAATTAAAGTTTATTAAATTTCCACGGTATAGATTGGAGGCAACATAGCTTTATTGCCTCTTTCCCAACAGGAATTTACTAGTATGACCACTATCGGGCTAGTTTAATGCATTAAACGCGTATTAATAAGCAACAGCGCAACGCTCGAGTAGTGAAAGCTTTCACTCAATCAACTTGCAACTTTAACAAGCCTTCCTTCGCATCCTGGAGACCACTTGCCATGCAGCATGCAGTGATTTAATCTCAGATCCATTTAGAGCAGTCAACCGCAAAGCGACAGTCCACACATTACGCAAGTAATAACCCCACCCGCTGCACCGCTAAGACCGTTATTTGCCAACAGTAGGATGCGCGTGCAATACATCAATTGCTGCTGCTGTACATAATATTTATTTATTAGCAGCAGCAGTAAGCATTAACAAGGAAGACCGATTGGTGCTAGTGGCACAGAGAGTCGTGTTGCAGAGTGGCAAGGTCGTTGCGTCGAAAGGATGAGCATGATTAAAGGGGCGGATGTGCGCGCGTCAAGCGGCATTGCGCTGTTAACCTAATCAGCAAATCAGTTGTGAAAAAGTGCGGCTTGCGGATGCACAATGTGGTGGTGACAACAACAACCGACAGTGACTGGTAAGCGTGTGAAAGCGAAAGCAAAAGCAGAAACGCTTATATAAATAGCTTACAAGTAAAAGCATATTACTAGGCGCATTTGCCTTATTGTCCGCTTCATAAGGTTAGCCTATTAGTCTGCTCAGCCATCGCTAAGCCTATTAAAAAGGGAGATTGCATGTGTAATGGTGCGGCAAAGTTATGACGTGTCATAATTTTCATCGCTTGCTATTTTACTGGTAAGCGTGTTTCAAGTGAGACAGCTTGTATTTTTATGACTTCATATGGTGAAAAATAGCACTATGAGAGACTATGAAATATTAAAAATGCATTGCGGAAATATGCATATGGAAATAAGATATGCAATAAAAATAGAGTACTACTACTATATAGGTAGTTACGCTACTGAGGGGCCTCAAAAGTCCAGTCTGGTGAAAATATTTGATTAAAAATAGGCCTAGCTATTTTGAGACATAAAAGCTTGTTGCCTTTATTTATTACTTACAATTTTTATTATATAAGGTCTAGTAAAAATAAATCCATTTCTTTTCTAATAGATGGATTCAGTAATCTGAATCTTGCGTTGTATAAGTGTGAGCGGATACACAAAGAAGCTCGATGTATGAATGCCACACGGATTAATGTCAAAACATATCATGGACCGATTTCCATCTGCGAACCGCAATGAAACGATCCATTTCTGAAGCGAATGGTTACTGGTGTGAAAAAGTGAGTCTCTAACGACAACGTCAAACGAAAATGGGTTTGGTTGAATTGCGGTGAGCCGGCGCAAACGATGGCCAAGCCAAGATTGAGGCTCAGGGAGGTTTTGCTTTGTATTTGATGAGATTGGCAGGAAATCAAATACTGTGAGCTGCTTCCAATTCACACCTGAACTCTCAAAAAAAAAAATTGAATCGTCTGAAGAATGCAATCGGCCATCTTTCGACAATAGGAGAAGAATCATGAAAGACGTCAGACTGTCTGAGCCCATCTAATTATCTGAATCATGCATAAAAACATATTTTGAAAGAGGAATATTTTGTATAATATGACATTTTTGTGACCAATTAATAGGGGATACCTTGGCCTGTTCAATCAAAGGTCTACAAAAATCTAGTTTTCCTTTGTCATTGACACTTTTTTCTCTTTGTCGTTCCTCTCTAGAACATTGCGCCCCAACAACATTGCGCCAACTCACATCAATAAGAGCTGTGGCCTTTGCACCAACTTATGAAATTGGCATCAGCTAGTTCGCACAGTATCGATGATTTCTTTTGGATTGAGCAGGACTTCGGCTTCCTTCAAGATTACAGTTAGGTAATATCCACGTAATGCTATGTCAGATTTTCCGCATAGTTTGGCCTATCCAACGCAATTTTTTGCGGTTTACTTGCTTCAGCGCGGGTTCCTACTTTATTCATCTCCGTAGCGCTGTGCTGCTTATAGTTTTGAGTCAGAATATTCTTCAAATGATCCAATTGTTGTTGAATGCCTGGAATCTCTGTGTTATGGAATTCGAGATCGGCCAAGTTTCACTTCCATACAATAGCGTCGACTTATACCGAGCGTTGTATGTCAAGAGATTTGCGAGCTCGCCTAGACAGATTTCAGTCATCCAAACGCCGCTCTTGCTTAGCTCTTTTTATAAATGGTATCAGTCTCTGCCTCTCTGTCAGTTGTTATGATGCTTTCAAGGTAGCAAAAGCTGTTGACAAACTTAATTTCTGAATTATCATTAAAGGTTTTATAACTATAAAATAAATTGGCCTTACGTTTATAGCATCCATGTGACACTTAAAAAATTTCGCTCTCTGTCCTATAATTAAGACTACACTAAACCAATAGTAAAATTGTTGTTATAAATTAAATGGGAAATTAAATTTAATAACCGAAACAAATAGAACTATTTCGAGAGAAGCTTAAACAAAGAATAAAGTGACATGGAAAATTAAGAAGAGAAAGAAATTTACGAAAGAGATGGGTTATTATGGATTCATAGGAAATTTATACTCATGCTTCATTTTCCTTTCCTTTCATAAAATGACCAAACCAATATCATTACATTATTCTGATTCCGAAACTGTCAACGAGAACAATTGTATGCGCAACATAATTTGCAAAAAGTTCTCACACCCACTCTTTTGATGGGTGAGAAAACGTGAGTTTCCCACGGGAAACATTCGTAAGTCTTCGTTAAGATACGCCTGTCTTTTGACGCTGGCTTCGCAACGTAATCAAAATCAAACCAAAAGCCAACGTAAAGATATATTAAAGGCGCTTTTTAATGTCAGCAACAGCAGCAGCAGCAATATTTTAAGCGCAACAACAATAACAAGAATAATAATGCCACAACGTCGTTCGAGGATAATAAGCACATGGCAAAAATAAATACCACAAACATATAGAAGAGCACGCGTCGAAGCACAGGTCCTGATAAATGCCTGTCCGAAACAGTCGTCAACTGACAGTTCACCAGCCACACCTCCACCAGCGCTGTGCATGAAAGCGGTGGCTGGTAGTTAAGTAAACAATGCGTCGTCGTTGGGAGGGTGGTCGTAGGCGGTTGGAAAGGGATCGCGTTGATGTGTGCGTGTTTGTGATCGCTTACGCGACGTCACGAGCAGCGGAAGCGAGCGAAAACGTGTAGTGCGTGCGTATGTCGGTGTGGTGGTGGGCTGATGGGCTGTTGGGTGTTTACTTCATATTTTTGCCTCACTTTTGGCATTTAAATTTCCTTAAGTGCGAACGCAAGACTGGCTTGCGCTTTGCCTTGTGCGCAAGCATTTCGGCGGCATACCAAAATTATGGATTTTGGCATTGTTGATGTCGCAAATGAGTAATGAAATGAAGCAGATATAAATTAAGCTTATAAAAACTAGCTATTTTTAACACGCACGCAATCTAAATTAACTAATGTCTGGGAGTATAGGAGTACAAAATAACTATAATTGGGCAAATTATAATAATATTTTGCTAGAGGAAAGTGAATTTCATCCAATCACAGCTATCAAGAAGGTAAAATATTGAATTTTTCTTTGCTCTAATTAATGCAATTGACAGGTTTTTGAGAGGTTTGCTGACTTATAAATATGAGTTTTGTGTTCAATGGCTAAGAAAGCTAAGTGCATGATTGTCAAATGAAGAGTGTTATGCTTAAATCGCTTTAGCACGAATAACAAAAATGTTAGAAAAAGGCTTCTAAGGCATCTTAATTACTCACCTCGGTAGACAATGTCGAATCTGCGCTCGTTAAAATTGCTCGTAAAAAACTGTCAGTAATGCGGAGAAGGTTTGAAGCTTGTAGATCTATACAAATATCGGGTGACTGCAGAACAGGTTGCCGTTATTTTGAAAATGAACAGGAAATTTCACCTGAACTTGATATAAAAAAACACCTCCTTGTTCATGAGCTAGTCTAAAATTTCGTACTGAATCACACAATGAATGAGACTCATAAATCCCCCCAGATATATCATATATACCAAACGATAATTGAAAAAGTCGGTTAATTTATAAGTGTCTTCTAGAGTTGTTGTTCATAGCGCCATCTACATGTTTTAGTTTCGGCTCTTAATTGTATTATGAGAACTAGACTTAAAATAATAAGGCTATATCTAAGAACGCTTTAGTATATAGTAATAAAGCTATATATAATAACCCTTTAGTAGAAAGTAATAAGGCTATATCTTATAACCCTTTAGTATATAGCATGTTGCGACCTGTAATTTAAGGAACAAATACTGATAATTTAGTTGATAGTTTTTGTAGCGTTTTAGAAAGAAACTTAGAACTGAAAATCCAACTCTAGGGTCCGATGTAAGATGTCTAATTAAAAATGCCAAGATCAGTCTTTTTATTGCGTTAAAATATAGATTATAGTAGATATTATTAAATGCAGATATATCAAGGCTAAATTTTTTTCAGTATAGATAACCCTATGAATCTTCTTTTATCATATTATTAATAATTACTCATAATGATAGTCTTCACTTGGAAGAAAGCTAAGAGAGGTTGTCAAGTTTTCATTAATTAAAAATGAGAATTAAGTCGGGGGCATACTTCGAGGAGTTAGACAAACTTTATATTAAAAAATGTTGCGCGAGAATTCAAAATACTTAATTCGTAGAAACCGTATGTATTACAAGCAAATTTAATTATTAACTTATGTATATTATAAGTTATACACTTGCTTACTTTCATTAACACATTTAGCTTTGTGTCCACGATATTTATATTAAAATCAATATAATTAACTTAAATGAGATTTATGTGGTATAAATTTAAACTAAATTTAATATATAGGTTATGTAAAAAAAAGGCAATCAAATAAGCGGTTCATTTATATTAGGGATATTAGGTTTAGGCCAAGGTCTAGATTAATTCGATTAATTTTAGGCACAAGGACACAGAAAAGATTCTCTCTTGATTTTATTAAGATATCTCACATATTGAACGGATACCGGTATAAAGTCAACCTAAAGTTACAAAATCCTTCTATTAGTGATTTGGGGGCTTTATTTATAGAAAAATATGCTCTCGGACTTTCATTAAGGTACCTCACAGATTTATATACTGGAAAACTAAAGAATCATATCAAATTGTTATATAGCTATACAAATATAGTATTATGCACTAAATTTGGTTGAAAATGGGTGAGTGAATTTCTAAAGTATAGGATTTTACTTAAAGTTAGGCGGCACCACGCCCATTGTCCAATTTTTACATCGCTTCCTTTAAAATCTTAAAGGGGCATCTTAGCTGCAAAATTTTATGCTTCTGACATATTTACTTATTTATCACACATTAGTTGTTATCAACATAACCGTTATATGAGGAGTGAGCGTGGTTATCAACCGATTTCATGCATTTCCACAACCTAGCTTAAGTAAATCTTGCACGGACGAACGGGCAAATGTTCAGACAGACAGTCACTCCGAATTAAACTCGTCTCAACATCCTGATTATTTATATATACATACATAACTCTATATCTATCTCAATTAATTTTAGATCAGATAAAAAACCGTTAGGTGAACAAAACAGATGTACTGGTATGAAGTGAGCGTTAAGATATAAATGTGTTGGTAGAGAACATTTGTAGTGAACGAGCCTAAAAGATGGTTTTAACGGTTCAGAGATATTGATTTTGATATGAGAAATGAAGAACGTGGAAGACCACCAAAAAAGTTTTAAGACGCCGAACTGCAAGCAATATTCGATGAAGATGATACTGTGATTGAAAAGCAAATGGCAGCCATTTTAAATGTTGCACAACAAACAATTTCAGATAGTTTGAAAGACAAATGAAAAACCCGAAAAACACTTGTGAAATTTTGCTTCAAAGACACGAAAAAAAATGTGTTTTGCATCGAATTGTCACTGGCGATGAACAAATAGATTCATTTTAAGAATCCTAAACGAAAAAAATCATGGTTTAATCCGGCACAACCATCAACATCGGCTGCAAAAACAGATCGATTAGTTAAGAAGGCAATGCTCGTGTTTTTGGTGAGATCAGAAGGGTATGGTAAATCATAAATACACAAATGATCAGTTTGAACCATGCATTGATCGAAAAGCAACCAGAATGGGTCAGAAGACACGGCAAAGTAGATTTCTTACACGACAATGTACTTGCACACAAAGCAAAATCGATTAGAATACAATCAAAGTACTGGGCTGAGAGCTGCTACTCCACCCGCCGTATTCACCAGACTTGGCTCCTTCCGATTACCATTTGTTTTCATCGATGGGACACGCATTGGCTGAGCAGCACTTCAATTCCTACGCAGAAGTCGAAAATTGGGTGTCTGATTGGTTTGCTTCAAAAGATGAATATTTCTATTGACATGGTATTCACAAATTGCCAGAAAGTTGGTCAAAATATGTAAAATGCAATGGTCAATACTTTGAATACATTTTTTTTTACTTTCCCAGTCAAAATTAGTATTTCGTTCTTACAAAAAAATTAATTTCAAACCGGTACAACTAGTACTCTGTAGCAAGATATTGCGAGAGTAAAATTAGGGCGTTCTTTCGAATAATTTGCTTTGTTGTGGCTTTTTTTGATACGAATGTCAGCAATTATGCTCTGCTTTTGCTTGGAAACCCCCATCGCTCTGCTTACTTATTGTATCTATCAAAAGCGCTTAAATTAGTTAAACAATCAATGGCTTAATAAGATAAAAGAGTAATAAACAAGCTAAGACGGTATTTGTGTAAGAAAACGTAAGAAGAAAAGATTCAGTAAAAGAGATAGAGGGCTAAACTCAGCTATAACACAATATGTAAACATGTTTGAATTAAATTAGCTGCTGTTTCATTTTACTTTTGTTTTATGTGATTATCTCTACATATTTTTCATTTCTCATTTCTATTCACATACAACTCCATTGCTTAATATTAAATTATTAATAAATTTTTAAATTCCTTCTAATTGTATACAATCTTTCCTAGCTGATAAATTACTTTAATGCGCATACTTTCACGCCACACTGTAGTCATATGCACCTCTGCGGTGTGCTCTTAGATTTCGCATCTACACACAAACGACGCACATTCGTTGTAAAAACGCAATCCATCCAATGCATTTGTGTGGCTTTACGCTTTGCGAAATTCAACGCTTTCAATGTGTTTACGATCCGCAAAATGCTGACACCAAAGAGCGAGTGCTAAAAAAAGTCGCGTTCAACACACCAAGAAGGGTAATAAATTACATTTCATTTGCTAATACCTGGTTTACTGATAATATAATATCTCACGCGCTACGAATGAGAAAATAAAAGCAAATGCAATTGAAATAAATAGATTTCAGTAATCAATGATTATAGTTTCGGGTATAATTTTTTACATAAAATTGCACATTTTATTTAGCATGGTTAGCTTGGTCCGTTTTAGGTCAAATATGCACTGTTTTGTTTGATAACTTATTGCCTTTTCTAGGTAATTTCATTGTACCAGTCTTATAGCAACTCTCGCTCTTATTGGCAAAAAACGGGGACCACTTTTCTTGGGACGAATTTGTCCAATTTGCCATATACGTGAACAGGTAGGGATCACTTGATGCCAGGTCCATAGCATAAGATGGATGCCTAAGCACTTCCCGACAAAACTTTCGCAGCTTTTGGCGTGTCACTATCGATGTGAGTGGTCTGAGTTTGTGCTCATGCATTACAATTTCTCACCTATAGCCCAAAATTGGTCTCTTCTGCACAATTGCTACCTTGAAACGTTCACATTGTGTACATTGTGTACATCGTAGATGATTCCCTGCCAATCTCACCAAGTACATAGCAAAACTTTTCTGAACGTCAATTCAGTCTTCGCCAGACTTAGATTTCTTTTAACTAGACTTTATGCTGTATGCTGTAATTTCGCAATTTTTTCTAAGAGGTATTAAGTATTATGGTTGGACCCCTTAGGGAAAGGAGTATATATATACACACCATTAATATTGTGTACCACTCAAACCATCAACTCCACTTGGATTAATTAAGCTGTGCTTCATATTCACTGAGTGCGAATCGCGGGAACCTGTGAATAAAGTGCCTTATTGATAACATACGAAAAATGTCTCTCTCGGTACTTTTGTTTTAAATCAAAGTCAAAAGCACAGCAAGTGTTATTGACGGACTCTTAGATCAATTTGAAACACTTCGGACTTACAACTTTTAAACCCTGAATTTTTGTATTAAAATTTAGCTGCAACAAATTTAAAGCCAACTTGGCATATCTTTAATAGGTGGAGTTTAGTTTCTGATGAAAAACGAAAAAGTTTTTTGGCTTCGATTCGTCACTTCTCGGCACTCTATGTTTGCACTCCCCCAACAATCATCTTATTCGGTTGGATTCAACTAAAATAGATTCTTTTTTAAAAAGGAATAATTGGCTACTATTCTTTATATACACTTATACCAGTTGTATGATCGATTGACATTGCTTCAAAGCATGTTCAAATGTCGACTAACAATGTGATAACACTGAAACATGTAGTTTTGAATGACATAAGCTCCGATTTCTTGTAAGCGTTTCTTAAAAATAAGCGACTTGAAAACAAGTATTGCAAAAATTGCTTAAAATACCAAAAGACATATATACTTGTATAGCTACCTTCCTCGTAGTGAAACCACTTACCATAAATGAGGAATTCTAGAAAGAAGAAAGTGCGAAAAGAGATTGGCATTGTCTGCAAACTTCTGGCCTGCGCCAAGATAAGACAATATTACCTTAAATGGTTTGAACATATTCTTAAGCTCGACAAAGATAAAATTATGTTACAGACCACTAGAGGCTACGATTTATCTGTATAACATAGGCATAGACTACTCTTCAGAGAATCGTCTTCTACGTCAGTATTTAAGAGTATTTAGAATTTTAAGTAAAGATCACATTGATTCTCCAACCCCAAGCACTTGTCATGAATTCGTCAGGGTGTTGTGGCTAAGTGAGTCTTTGTGGAAAGGAGAAGACACAATATATCACACCTCACAGTGTGCATTCCTCCATAAAATTCTAATCCAAAATATCTAAGTTAGAAATAAAATTCGGATTATTTAGAATAGCAATTTGGATAAAAAATAATTCTTGAACAAGGTAAATACAAAGAAAAATAACTACAAAGTTAGTTTAGCAGATTTAATTATACAGGATAATCATAAAAAACTGATTCTAGATGCCTTGAAATAAATTGCGAGATATGTTATGGTATAAGCACCTTATCCAAAGTATAAGGTACAAAATTAGCAAAAAAGTAGTTCAATGAATTGGAATTGCTTTGAAAAAGGTCTTAAAAGGTTATGTTAGAATATTAGAGAACAATAGATTTGGTGCGATTAATTGAATTATTATATATAAGCTTGGCTATGATTAGATAATGATAATATCGGGAGCAGCACGAATAAAATCGGAGAGATTATATATAAAAGATTAGATTTTCCGTATGAATAAATAAAAAAAATCTAAAATATTTGAAGATAGAATAGAATAACAAAGATTAGCAAAGCAAGGGTGAGAAAAGATTTTATGGATATTAAAATATTATACCAGTCATTACAATTGAGTTGCGTTAAGTTGTATCGAATTTCGCACTAAGTTGTTAATTATATTGCGTTGCGTTCACTTCTCTATAAATAAGTTGAGATATTGTAAGCACATGTTATACAGATGGGAATGACAGAAAGTTGGGTCTCTGTGCATTAAAGGATTCTTTTTGACAATTTGATGCGTAAAACTTTACTATACAGCATAACAGAAGTAAACAGCTATATATATACATATGTATATATGTTCATATATAAGAATAGCATATACGAATTTTACATAGGTATATACTCGTATAAGAATAAGTGGGTTGCTTCTACTCGAATAGTAACCAGTTACCGCTCCACGCACGTACCGCTGATGAGTAATTCATGTAACCACAAAGCAGAACTAGCTGATGCTGGAAAAAAATCTGCTATTGTTGTTGTTGTTTTTATAACAAGCAACTGAAATCGGAACGTGCTAAGTGTCTAATTTCAAATGTCTATTTCAATATAAATACATTAAGGCGCTTCAAAAAAAATTTAACTGAAATATTTAAAAAATTTTATGTTCTTGTAAAGATAAACATATTATATTTTTTAAGGATTTATAGTTTTTTTTTTTCTAAAAAATTACGATAACTATGTGTAAAAAAACAGAATGTTTTCCATGTTCATTATATGCTTGAGAAACTAAACTACAAATAGCGATACCTTAGAGAGCTATTATGACTCATATTTGGCGAAGATCTTTATACCCTGAACTGGGTTCACACTGATGTTTGTAACACCGAGAAGGAAACGTCGGAGACCCTATAAAGACATATGTATTAGAATTAGCGTGATAAGCCGAGTCGATTTAGCCATGTCCGTCTGTCTGTATATATGCAAACTAATCCCTCAGTTTTTGAGATATCGAGCAGAAATTTCCCGGAACTTACGATAACGAACCCTTATAGCATATACAGGGTATAGTTTGTAACACCCAAAAGGAAACGTGAGAGACACTACAAAGTATATATATAATTGATCAGTGTGACGAGCTGAGTCCATTTTTGCCATGTCCGTCTGTCTGTATATATGTAAACTAATCAGTTTTTGAGATATCGAGCAGAAATTTTGCACACGTCTTTTTCTCACCAAGGTGCTACTCATTTGTCGGAACCGCAGATATCGGACCACAATAACAGTTAGCTGTCATACAAACTGAACGAACGGAATCAAGTGCTTTTATGGAAAGCTTTGTCATTTGATGAGATATCTTCAAGAAATTTGGCATGCATTATTGTCTAAGGCAATAATGTAAACTCTGAAGAAATTGTTTCGATCGGAGCATATATCGGCTATAGCTGTCATATATGCTGAACGAACGAAATCTATGCGAAAAAATGCTTTTATGGAAAGCTTTGAGTAAAGAAACTTGGCATGCATTATTATCTAAGGTAATTATGCAATATCCGAAGAAATTGTTTAGATCGGACCACTATAACGTATAGCTGCCACACAAACTTACCGATCAAAAACAAGATAAAGATCTTTTTATACTCCTTTATGATATAAAAAATGCACCTGTGAAAGGTGGTCTAGCTTCGGTGCAGCCGAAGTTAACTTTTCTTGTTTTCATTTTTTTATTTTTTTTTTGAAGCACCCTAATATACTTGCATACGTACATACAAAGTTATACACATGTATGATGCGTATGAAGAACGCAAGCTAACGCGTAGCCAACACGAAAAGTTAAAGCAGGTTATATGGATATACCACATTTCTACATAAAAGTATAAGCTTGCAAGATATAGTGCAAATTTAAGTGCGTTGCCATGAAACTATATTGAGTTTTAGTCAAGTTGATGGCAGAGTTTGATATACATATGTACATATATGTAATAATATATATGTACATACGCATATACTATTGTATTATGTGTGCGCATACAACTCGGTTAGCCAACCGCAAGGCCGCTCGTCCGATCATCTTACCAACTCAAGTTTCAGTTTTGGGCGACTAAGAGAGCAATGCTTGTTAAGTGGGCGCGGCGACAAGAGAAAAGTACTCAAACACAAATGACAAGCAACATTTGACATTTTTTCCAATGCGCAACGGTAAAGAAGCAATAGATGTGTATTTATATATGCATGCGCGCAACCAGATGCCCACGACATCCGCTTCCGTTTCGTGTATGTGTATCTAGTGGGGAAAAAAGATAATAGCGGAACGCTTTAATGGCTTCAACAGCGTGAATGCAGAGTTGAAGGACACGCTGATGGCAAGCAATGGTTGTAATAAAATTTCGTATATAAATTTGAACATAAAAAGGGGTGTGTTGTTGTAGCGGATTCTTGCTACGTGATTGCGTAGATCCTTATGAAATGAAAAATTATGGAAAAGATAGGTACTGGCGCACGAGCAGTAGGAGAAATGCAACGGTGCAGTGCAAGGGTCAGCGGGGTAATAAAAAGTTGCATAAGATAAAGAAATTGCATTAACTTGGATGATAACGGCATGACAACCGTTACTACGTTGGTATTTAGATGAATCCGCGCAGGATAAGCTTCAAGTGGAGAAATTAAATGCAATATAAGCTCATAAGGTAGCGAAATTCTAAGAAAATTCACAGAGATAAGTTTTTTGCAACAATAACATATTTTTATTAGTTGCAAGGATAATATAATATAATATAATTACTCCATCGTCAGCTTCTAAAGTGATGGAATGGCATGGCCTGACAATGATGATTTCTTTCCAACTGTTAAGTAATAGCATAAGGACAAAAACCAGATAAAACGTTAACTTCAACTGCACCGGTGCAAGTACATTTCTTATAACATAAAAAAGTTTACAAATAAATATATATTCATTTTTATCGGTCAGTTTATATGATAGCTAAACTCGTCCGATTTCAACAATTGTCGAAAATTGTAGCGTTGGCTTGAACAATAATATATGTCAAATTTCGTGTAGATATCTTGTCAAATAAAAGAGTTCTCCATACAAGAGCTTGATTTTGATCGTTTAGTTCGTATGACAGCTATATGCTATGGTGTCCCGATATTGGCGGTTCCAATAAAAGTGCAGGTTCTTTCAAAGAAAAGAATGTGAGCAAAAGCTCAGACCGATATCTCAAAAACTGTGGAGCAAATTTGCGTGATCATTTATATATATACTGTTTAAGTACCCCGACGTCTCCTTCCGGGTGTTACAAACAACGCGGCAAACTTAATATAGCCTGTTTAGGGTACAAAAAAACGATGATGTTGAAAAGATGGTAACTTGTTTCTCAACACAATAACAACATAATTGTTTTAGAAGTTTGCAAAGAAGGCCTTTTCATATGCCTCAAATTTTTGGCCGCCCAGTGACTTGTTTAAGTTTGTAAACGGAAAGAAGAAGCACACGGCTACATCTGGTGAATCTGGAATCTGGTTGGATTGGCACTTCGTAGGTTAATTAAACCAATTATAAACGTTCTGCCCTTCTCCAGGTAGTCAATTTGGGTTACAGCTTAGAAATGTGACCACCGCTTTTCTGGTCGATAGGACAGTCTTCGCCTTCTTCGGAGCAAGTTCGACGTTCGAAGTCCACTGATTCGACTGTTGCTTGGTGCTTGGTGAAAGTGTAATCAAAGATTGCTATGCAATTTTACGGTTACTGTTGTCGTCTGAAGTGTAGGGTACCCTTCAGTCAACAGCTATGTATGTACATAGCTAGCCGTGGTAACGGCGTTTGAGCAAATTTTTGACGATCTTCATCGAAGTAGTAGTAGTAGAGTCACCGTATACAGCATCCAAGCATTCTTTCATTTCCCTTTGATATTTTCTTTTAAAAAACAATAGTTCGATCAACGATCCACATTGCTTTTTTTCCATTTTTTCTAAGTCTGCGAACACGCCCACTTCCACACGGGGTTAAAATTGGCATTACTAGGACTGGGAGATATCGCTTCGTTTTGACTTAATACAATCGAAAAGAAAGCTAGTCTGTACTAATAAAAGGTTAATACTATTGCCTGAAATTTAGTTGAAATATGCACGGTTTTGCTCGAGAACAATCCGTTCTGAAGAAAATTTCTAATGCCACTTTCATAGAAAGCTTCGTTCTAATTGGCAAAAAAACTGGGACAGCCGACTTTCAAAGCTTCTCTTGAGATTGTTTTTTACCAACAAAATTATGCGCCATAGAAAAGAACAGTAAATAATCACTTGCTACCAGATTCAGAATATCAAGAAGCACACATACATCGAGCTTAATTTTGTAACTAGACTTATTTAAATGTTTTCGAACTGCTTTTTTGTGCAATGTTTATGGTAGATCCTGGGCATTTAAAACAGTGCTTACATAATACCATAATACCGGAATCCATCTAGTGGAAAAATAGTCAGTTCTTGTGAATTGAACTGAGTTGAGTTGACTTGAGTTGAGCGAAGTTCAGTTGAATTGAGTTTTCAAGTAAATTGTACTCAAGCATCTATACAACATGGGTTTAGATTCTTGTGCAAACTGCCGGTTCTGTGATATGGAGCCGGAAACCCTAGAGCACCTGCTAGTAGACTGCAAAGCGGTCTGCAGACGCAGATTTAAGGCCCTTGGATACATCTTTCCAAGTAGGGATCACATCGCCTTACTAGCACCTATCAGTATATTTGAGTTCATCAATGTACTAGGGCTAGGCGAGTCGTTGTGACTTAGGGTAGGGCACAATAGACTATAGTTCGCGGTCTTTACCTCTATTCTAATCTATCTATCTAGCTAAGTTGTACTAAGTTTCTTAAGTTATTGTTATATTGCGTTGCGTTCACTTCCCGAATACCGAATATGGCTTGGACAGGCCCCATATGGAATCAGATAATGCACATAAATTAAAAATTTATCGAATCCATTAACAAAATTGCATTAAAATCATAAACACTTTACGCTTCAAAAGCTTTTCGATACACTTCTCAAATACTTCGCAGCAAAGCGTCGCCAAAGGGGTGACCAAGGCAAGCGAGTTGCCGAAAAAGTCGCTGAAATTTAATCAACTCAAATTTAAAAACCAACACAACAAGCGCCAAGCGCGTGCTGGTAGAACAGGGGTCACGCAGACACGCGAACGAAGAACTCAAATAACTTAACTGTGACATTGTCCAATAATAGCAAGACGGACGTTTGTACATGAACTCATGTGAAGATATGCGCCACACAAAACAATTTGCGCTCATAAATTCAGAAAAAAAAAATCCAAACAATTATGAAATGTGTAGCAATATAAATATGCATAAATTCAATTACTTTGTTGTCAGACAAAAGACGCTCGCGAAGATATGCAAATGAAATAAAATAGAGTAATAATTTCGGTACAGAAAGCTGTGGTGGAACGCCTACGGGCCTCAGCGCGGCCTGACACACACATACGAGAACACTTTTTAATAAACTATAAAGGCGTAGCAAGTGAACTGTTCATCCATCTGCCAGTCGGCTTTACACACACACACACACAATCGCAAAATTAATATTATAAAAACCAATCAAAGCAAACAAATTTGCGTGAAACCCCGCTTGCTTAGACACATACACACACACACACACACAGCCATGCTCACATGTGTCCCTGGCAGCAGCGCGTGTCACCCGGTCCAGTTGTTCAAGCATGGCTCGGGCGCTACGCTTGCAATAATCGCACAATTGAGATTGAACGATTTTATTGTCACATGTAGACTTATGTATGTGTGTGTGTATGTAAGTATTTATAAAACCAAAGTTGTGGGAGCAAGCATCAACAGCTTATTCAGATGTATACGATATAAGGGCATGTGTGTGCGTGTGTGGGCTCGTCATATATTCTTTGTTAAGCGTTTGCTGTCAAATGCAATTTAAATAAACGCAAATAAAATGAAAAACAAATGAAATGAAGAGTCTATAAATAAACCAGAAATAGGTTCATGATTACAATAAAATTTGTAGGAAGAAAAGGGCATACAAATAATATTAGAAATGGAGTGAAAGGGCTGACCTTAAACAGATTGCCGGTAAATGTTTTTTAATAATTATATGTTTGTGCCTACATAAGTTAATTTTAATTTTATTAATTAAATTTTTTATTTGTATCGGTGATTTTATCAATCCCGTAATTTCGGGGTTGCAAACTTTTGATTAACGTATTTCTTCGGGATGCCTAAAACTATAATTTATTAATCGTATGGACGATGTTATGATGTGTGTTGCTGTATTTTTTCGGGATTGCATAATTTTACTACCGTATTTCATCGGGTCACTTAAAACTTAAATTTTTATTCCTAGGCATAATTTTATGAATCCCGTAATTTCGGGACTGTAAAATTTTACTACTGTATTTCTTCAGTAACCTTAAAATTATAATTTTTTAATCGTAATCGTGATTTGATGAATCCCGTAATTTCGGGATTGCAAAATTTTACTATCGTATTTCAGCGGTTTAGTTAAAATTTAAATTTTTATTCACAGTGATGATTTTATGAATCCCGTAATTTCGGGATTGCAAAATTTTGATTACCGTTTGTTTCGTGGTTTTTTAATTTGTAAGCGTATGGGAGATTTTACGAATCCTCTAATTTAAAGAGTAGTCAAGTTGACATCAAATACGTTATAATATCGATTAACAGCGCCAGAAAATGAACGGTTGCAGTAAGAAAGCCGGGAGCGCGTTTTCAAGTATTGAATCTTCTGCTTACTTCTTCTTACGGGAAAAATATACTGTGCTTACTTATTTATATAATGATATATTTGAGCTACATGTATACCGGTTTGATTACCATATGTGTTGTAAATAATTGAAGCCGAGTTCGAAGGCTTCTCAAAAGTTTTGTAATTTGAAAAAACTTATCTGCATTGTAAATGTGCTTGAAATTGACTCAAAAGATCTTTAAGTTAACTGAAATATACTTCAATCAATATCAAGAACTTAACAACTTCCCTTTAGAAAATTATGAGAACAGTATTGAAGCATGAAGTTTGATACAAACTAAAAAGGGTATGAAATTATAAAGCAAATTTAGAACTTAGAAAGTAATTTAGAACAATCCAAAACAAAGAGTAATGTGCAAGTATTCAAGAGATTTTAGGTTAGAATCCCTGCCCTCTGGATCTGGATTTCTTGGTATAAAATAATACTTCCTTAATTATACCAAATGATTATCAGATTTATTTTTTTCTTGATTTTTTCAAAATTTGAAGAAAAAAATAGCATCTTCTAGTACGAAAACAACAATGCCTCCTTTATACTGATAACCTAAAACAAAATATAAGATTTTTCCAAGAAACCATAACTTCTTTAAATACCTTTTCAAAAAAGCACCAATTAATAGTAGAAAAAACATTGGGGGGAAGATCAAATGAACGAAAACCATCAATAAAAGATTACTGCAAGCAAAAACCATTGCCGTGCACATAATATGATTAATTATGACTTACTGCCAGCTAACCACAAAGTCTTCTTACAAAGAACGGCTGCAAAAAATCTAAGTTAACAGAATGTAAAAGACAACATCAGTTCAGGTGCTTTGCTCTTCAAGAAAAAAAACACGAAATTAAATACGCGAGAACGCCGCCAAACTTGGCTTTAAATTTTAGTATGGTTGTTGATTTACTTTATCAAGATATCTAGTGGCAGTAGTTCAAGGTATTTTGAAAGATTCAAACATGAATAGTACATTAGAATCTTTCAAAATATATTATAGTTATGCAGTACAGGTTGTATAACTCAGTAGTATATGACTCATTGCATATTTATAAAGTGAAATCGGAAATATGCAAATAAGGGTATTTTTTTAAAGAAATGGAATGAAGTATAGAGTATATAATTTTAAACAAAAATTTTTTCTGGAACACCCGACCTTATTTTGCCAATAATGCTCAGAATGTTGATTCCAACAGTTCTGTTTTAACACAAAACGCAGTCTAACAGAGTCATAGCCTACTCTCTATAACTAAGAGTTCGTCCAAATAAAGTTATAATTTCTCGCGCTGTAAGTTTTTAGTACTTAAACAATTGATATTGACATAGGAAACAAAAAACTCGCGTAATCTTTTACTGTAGTCCCCATCATTAACAGCAATGTTGGTTCCATTTTCAGTTGTAATCAAATATGGATCAATAATGTCATCGTTTTTTAAACCACAACAGACAGTAACTTTTTCTGGATGCCACGGAACACCGTAAGAATGTGATGGTCCTGATTCTGTAACACAAAATTCAAATGTAAATGTATATATGGTATATATATATTCTATATATATCTGTATAACTCAATATTTGCTTTGATAGCCATACCTCTGAGAAAATCGATGAATCTATCCATGGATTTTTCACCCACTGTCAGAATCTGATATAAACTAGGGTAGATAATTTTTTAAACAAAAATGAAACACATTGGAAAAAAAAGTTAAATAACAAAAATGGAACGAAAAATAATTCACATGCGATTTGAGGTCAGGAAAAGTAAGGTGAGGGACATAGTTGAATTTTTGGTGTTTAAAAACGGTTTATCACGATTTTCGTCTGCTGCACTGCCCTTGTATGATTGTGACTGACTTTTTTACCAAATACGAAGCGAAAGTCATCGCTCAGCCATCGTATTCGATAGATTTGGCTCCCTGTGCATTTTTCTCTATTTTCGAAACTGAAGAATCCAAGAATGTGCCATGCCTCCATTGATGCCATTGAAAGTCATTCACTGAAATGCACTGAAACCCATCCCAATCGACGCTAGTAATAAGTGTATGGAAATCTTATAAAGTCGGACGTACTGAAAGATATGACGTGCTAAATCTTTCTGGCAGCTAGTCATTCTAAACATTCGTAGATTATAGAGTTTTTTTTTTCTTGTGTCGAAGTAATACTTTTTTAACATCATGATGATGTTTTTTCAATGCTGATTTTATTATATATAATTTCACTGTATTGTTTTATTACTTAGAATTTGTAATATACTATATTATAAATAAAATATTCATGCCAAAACTAGGCACGTGTATTCGTATATGTGTGAGTAGGTATGTATGCATATATGTGCAGATTTATCTAGGAAAAAGTTTGCATTCTAAAAGTCTTGCGTAAATAATTAAATTACCGCTGCAGCGCTGAGTCTGACTTATGTATATATATATACATATGCATACATACACACGTGTGAGTCATAAAGATGAAGTAATAAACCGTCAGTTAAAGTAGAAAGTTCAAATGCTTGTAAAATTACATGGAGTGATTTATGAAATGTGAAATAAAACTAAAAACCGAGAAAGATTTGAAAGCAAAATATGGCATAAGTATATTTAATAACTGAGTTTAAAGCAAGCAGTAGCTGGCTGGTAGCAGTTAATTGACCTACAACCGGTATTTTCATGTTATTACTTCATTTTAACTTTCAAAGAGAGCTGTCAAAATTTTAAGAAGCGATTATTACTTGCGTTTTTTGGTACTTTTTGAAATAAGTACCAAAAGATTTAAAGCAATAACTTTACGTACTTCAATTCCTGCTACTTTATGATAAACATGAATGGTTGCTGGCAAAAAAATTTGAGAGCTTAGGTTTTAGTCTAGCAAACTTTAAAGCTGAGGTCATACATTCAATGAATACACTCAGTAGTATCGAGTCGAGAGCACTTACTATGAAGCGCTTTAAATTCTAAAGAAATAGGATAAGGCTAACCAAGCGGTAGACAAAGTTGAATCACCAAATTAACTGAATCTCAAAACACTTTAAACAGCCGTTTTATTGAAAAAACAAAGGTCTGTCTCATATCCCTTAAATTTATATAAAACTTAATAAGAAATTCGAAGAGTTCCTTATAGAGCTTTCCAAGTAAATTGCAACATATGCAGAAACTAAACTTTGATATACTTAACATATGTATACTTTACAACTTTGGATCCATACATGATACTAAGTACTCTTTCACAAACTCCTTAAGGGGTTATATCCACTTTCAAGTAAAAAAAGACGTTTTTTTCATTAATTTTTTTGCAGCAGCATTTTATTAAACAAATAAATAAAAAATAATGCAAATTTTCAGAATTTAATGTATCTTAGAAATCGATGATTAATTTTGCAACATTTTGGATTCCCTTAATTCCGTAGCCGAGCTGCACGAGGGCCACCGAAATAAGGTGCCTAACGGTGGGAAATATTTTTCTGCTACAAATTACATCAAAACCAAGAACCAAAAATTTTTTTTATTACTATAGATGAGTACAGGTTATGATCGAAGGAGTAAGACTACAAAATGGCGGTTTCTTTAAAAACACAAATTGATTTTTGTGAAAAAATTTACACTTTAGAGTGGCTTAAAAAATCGAAATCCTTATTCCTTCAATCATTATCTGACAAATAATATATCTAAAAATATTATGTAAAAATTTCAAAACAATCGGCACAACCGTTTCGGAGAATCTTATCTCATTGACTTGGAAAAAGGCGTTTCGAGAAAAATGCGTTTACACGTTTGCGAGCCGATTCAACTAAGTAAAAACTTTGTTACAAATACACTTAAATCCCCGCAAGTATTTGCTGGACCAACCTCAAGTTTTCCGAAAATATTTTCAAATATACATATGTACATTCGATTTATAAAAAAAAACAAAAATTTTATTTTTTGACAAATTCACTCCTTAAACCAAACCATATAAATCCTGTTATTTTTATAGCGACCTAAAACATTCTTAAGTTGCTTTGTGGAATAAGAAAATTTGGTCGATAAAATAAAATACGCTGCGTTCCAGTTCCACCGATCTCTGGTTTGTTTTATACTTGTTATCTTCATCATACGGTCTGTTAAAGATCCACTAGACCAATGAAATAATCGCTTGACTCCTCTGGCTTCAAAGCAAAATAACTGGACGAAGTCATAACTTCCAATTTTCCGCAACCAACTCGGAAATTTCTTAGAATAACTCTCGCCTAAAACTTCTTTCCTTAATAAGCTAACGATAGACGACAAAGTCGCTTCATTTATAGTTTCACGACAACTTAAGCCACATAACATTCAAAAATTTCCACATTAGTTTTTAAAGAAAGTTCCACCACGTATTAAAAACCAATATATAATATTCTTAATTTGCTTAGGGAAATCCAGCTGAGGTAATACCCAGTTCGTTCCTATTCCATAGATATTATATATAGATTTTATATATACAGACCGATGGACTATTCACTTGCTCCGACTGGTTTTAAAGAATTACAACGGTATGAAATTATAACCTAAAATTTAATTTTCAAAGCACTTGTAAATTTCTAAGAATAATTTTCGGGAAATGTTATAACCGCCGGAAAAAGTTAACCATAGAAGACAAAGCTCGCTTCATTTAGTTTCTCGATAACTAGCTACAGAACTCAACCCTGTTGGACGCTCCTCACATTAATATTCATAAAATATTTCTCTACATATTAAAAACCGGCTAGAACTACTTAAGTTTATAGATGTTTACTTTTACTAAAACGTGACTCAACTTAGTTAAATATAAGCAAGAAACCTCAAAGAAGAGTGAGTAATTAACAAACAACTTCAATATTTTTCCGCTACTCACACTTCGCCTCCGCCAACTATCAAGAAATCACTTACTTGCCTGCGCAATATGTTGCTTGCTGACTGCCGCCGAGTCCACATAAACTCAAAATTTCTGCAACACAACGTCAGCCTCGTAACTCATTTGCGGCAAAACAAATTTCACACATTTTCAGGGACATAATTTCGCAGTTGTAGCTAGTGTGCGCTAATTAAATTAGAGAAGGGGGAGTGCGATCAAAAAAAAAAACAAGTAAAATAAATGGTAGAGAAAAAGAAAACTAAATTAAAAACTGTAAACTACGCGGCCTCTTTTGTTGTAGTGTAGGAGGAACTAATGGGAGCGATGAAGGAACCAATATTTACATAAAGGTGGCGGCGGCGGCTCGGCAAGGGTGACGGGACTTGATGTGTTGATTGTTGAGCGAGTCAACGATATTGGGAGTGAAGAGTGTGTGGAAGAGTGTTCCAAGCAAACAACAGCCGGCATAAATGAGTGAGGAAATCATAAGAAGAAATAAGGTAAACGTAAAAACAAGCAAATTTACTGCAGTGTCGCTGCTGTTTTTATGAGACTACATAAAGGGGCAGAGGTGGAGGGTCTTCCAACAATATATATAAATGTGTCGTCAATGGAAACTATGGGTACTTTCGTGATACCAAGAGGTGGCGCGGTAAAATGCAAATGCATACATTAGCCAAAGCAGGAGAGTACAATCGAAGCTGACGTGAAAAAGAGGCCACGAAGTGGAGTTTCCTGGCACAAAAATTGGAATTTATATTAAGTTGGCATACAAACGCATACATGCATAGATATTAGTATGCAAATAGCCGATTCTATGCATTCATTAGCTCCTGAAGCTGACTCTGTTTTTGCACATTTATTAGAAATACAAAATAGATTTTATATATTATATATATACATATATACCTATATATAAGTATGAAACATAAGGTGTATAACTAGGCGAAGGACTGACAAATGTTCGAAGATTCTTGATTTAATAGTTGAGATAAAGATTTTTGAAAATTCGGAAGAGAGAACTGCATGCAGCTCGGAATCTACGTGGCATGGCCGTCTATAAACGAGAAAAATGTATAAGAAAAAACATCATCCTCAGTACAGAATAACCTCCGAACTTGACTTTGTGACAGTGAATATAAAGTCAGAAGACTGTCCATGGAAATCCAAGAAACAGTCGTGGTCAAAAGCAGTAGTTTTTAGATGAAAAGCTATCGTCACAACTTAGAAGAAGATGGACTATTTATGTTCGCAGCCAATAGTGTCTCCACTACTACCACTCAACCAAGTTAAACAGGCACGGAATGGCATACTATGTTTAACTAATTTTTCAGTTCTTCGAAGTTACAAGACGAGACGAAAGGCCACACGTTTTTTAACTGATTTTTCGGTGCTACGGAGTAGCAACTCGATTTGAGCAAGTTTAATACAAATTTTCAAATATAAACCGTGCTAACTCTGGTCTCGTTGAAGATTATATCTCATTGAAATTTATCGGTATAATGACAATTGAAATTCCGAGTGTAAAAGTTCCAATCCAGATTCGATCAAATATAGAACTGTTACCTGGTTTCTTAAAGTGACTGTATATATAATTTTATCAAAAAAGTGTTGATAAGAAAAAGCTTGTTAAATAAAGAATTCGATGTTCGAGATCTCCACTTATAACTTACTTTTTTTTTGTCAGTCCCTTACCTAAAAGTCCGCAGGCTGCACAACATTAGATATTCTTCTTTTCAAAGAGTTCTATTACAGAAACCTTCACAATGATTCTAAAGAAAGTTTAGAAAGTTTTAAAGCTTACTAATATAATCTTAAGAGAGTTGAGCGACAAACTTAAGCGGCTCTATACTCCAGAAAATGTATCATCTTTCTTTTTCTATGAGTTTTTCTGCCGAATAGAGCAACAACGCAGAATTTAAGCACTAAAAACCTTATAACTCCAGATTAGACTAGGAGACTATTATACAGCAGATAGGACTGTTTGCAAACGAAATCTTTGATGGTTTTAGATTTCAAGTTTCACGATCTCAGATGATCATCGATTATGTAGCGCTAACACTCGATCGGTTCTAAAATGCAAGTACATTTGGTGTAAAGTACTGAAGAGATAAAGAGTAACGGAGAGCATGGGAGAGACAGATCTTAAGCAACAAATTATATATTTTTTAGTTTACGTAAATATTTCTATTGGAAAAAAAGGATGCACCATTTAAATAATTAACGATTTAAGCTGTTAAGATGAAATACAAGCTTAAGCACTTTCAGGTCTTGACAACTCTAGATTTTGAAATTTGTTTTATATCAGGTCAGAATAATAGCATGTGGCATCTTCTAACATTTAAAACCCTGAACACGGTATAATTAGTTTGTTCCGAAGTTTTCAAAAGTGAACACCCAGTAGGAAAACGTGGGAAACCTTATATAGTGCATATATATTGTATATGATATAAATAAGCAGCGAGCTAAGTCGATTTAGCTATGCCGACTATTGCAATTCAAAAGGAATGACATAAGAATTCTAGTATGAGTACTAACAGATCACTGACTTATTGAACGACACGCCAGCTGCTGGGGATACCATACCATGAAGCTACCAAAAGGTAGAAGAAGAAAAGACTAGACATCTTCTATACCGATGCTAGGCTTTGTATCGCAACTAACTATGCCTCGGAAGTTACACATATCAAACCTTTCGAATTGACGAACTAGTCCTTCAGTTTCACTACAGAAGTTGCTCATTTGACGGAACCGCCGATAACGGGCCACTATACCATACAGGCTGACCAATCAAACTCAAGTTCTTGTAGGGAAAACTTTTTTACTTGACAAGATATCCTCACGAAAATTGACACAGATTATTGTTCAAGGTAATGTTATAATTTTCGAAAGTATTGCTCTGATCGGCTCACTATAGCATATAGCTGCCATACAAAAAGCACGATCAAAATCAAGTTCTTGTATGGAAAAAATTTTTACTTGGTAAGATGTCGTCTCAAAATTTGGCATAGGCAATTGGCCAGAGCAGCGTTACAATCACCGACGGAATTGTTTAGATCGAATCACTATAGCATATAGCTGCCATACAAACTGAGTAGGATAAAGATAAAGAAAAGGCAAAAGATAAAGATTAAAGAGAAATGCGTATGTAATTGGCTTACATCCTAGCTACATATTTGACCAATCAACATAACTGTTAAGTAATAAACGATGTCGAAACAAGCACCTACGATTAGTTGAACGAACATTCGTTAATCCTACACTACACTTTACTTGTAGGCTACTACATCCCATGTCAAATTCACACATTATTTGTGCACGGCTAAAGCGCTCTATCGGTGTGTGAGCGCGTGTGTGGCACATCCGTTCGTGTACGCATGTACGAGTATGTGTGTGTGGGCAAGCAGACAGACCGTGCAAAGTGAATGTACTTAGGCAACATATTCGCGTCTCCTGGCTAATGAGCGCTATCGAGCAGGCAGCGGTGCGCGCCTGGTTATGTGGGCGGCATTAGCGCGGTAACCAAAATACAACTATAACAACAACAATAGCAGCAAATTAATGAATTCGATGAAGGCAACGGCTTTACGCCGCCGGTCGCAGCGTGTTAGAATGTTACGAATACAGCGCTTATTGGCTAAACAACAAAAGCACATGGTAATAATAACAACAACAAAAAAATCACAATAATAACAACAACAAAAAAGCAAAATTAAGACTAACCAAAAAAGAAATCTAACAAAAACAGGAGCAAAACAACAACGTCACGTTGGCGTAGTTCAAACAACAAAAAATACATAGTAAAAACAGGCGAAATGGCAAAAGTAGGGAGGAAAAATCGATTTTTCGTGTGGACGCCGATAAAACACAGCGCCTTTTTTCGAGCAAATGTGTGAATGTTTGTATGTGTGGGTGTGTGTGTTTGTTTGCGTACACTTTTTGTTTTTTGCTAGCACGGCTGATTAAAAGCACGCACTCACCTGCAAAATTTGCCTGCTACACCACTCGGTGCGGTTGTTCTGGTAGCACGTACGCTCGCTGCGCGCTTTGCCGCCGCCTTTACTCTGCTCGCTGCTCTTCCCCGCTAGCGTTTTTGTTTAAATGAAGTTGCGTTTCGCAAAATCCAACAAACATCTGTGCATTTTCTCAAACACTACTCCATGCGTAAGCGCGGATGCTAATACAATGTAGATGTGTATGCGTGTACTTCACTTCGAACTTCGAATTCACAACTTTATGCGAATTTATTGCACAACACAACTTCGAAAAGCACTTTACACACTACTTTTATATGTTTGTTGTATTATATATTTTCGTATTTTCTTGCTTCTGATTATTTTATTTACTTTTTGCTAAACATAACGGTAAATTTTGCTATGGCGATAACCTCAAAATAAAGCAAGCAGGGTTTACGCGCTTCGCCAAACACAATTTCGGCACTTTTTCATAATTTTTTTTTTACATCAATAATTATTATTTTTTATTTCAAAAAATATTTTGTATATATAATATTTTTTTTATTTATTTGTGGCGATTTGTGGCTAAACCAACGTTATAACACACGTAGCGTGATTTTTCATAACTCCACTTTTCTATACTTTTTTACACATTTTTCGCTGAACTTCATTGCACGCCTTCACGTCACTGATCCGTCTTTCCAGCAACTTCAATAGAGACATTCATGAAGTTTACTCTGTCAAGTCATACATACAACTCCCCACATGTATGTTTGTAGATATGCTTGTATGTTTGTATATGAACCGTATTTGAGCATCACTTACCGCTGTACAATATGCTCCACCGAGACACGTCTAATTCCATTCGCAGCGCATAGCACACTATTCGAATGTATTTATGAGACGATGACGATGACGACGACGACGACGACGCGTCTGTCCGACTTGGCGCTGCTTTCGTTAGTGAGCGGCCTAACCAGTGCGCAAGTCGAACGCTGAAGCGTGTTGGTAATGAAAGGTGGCGCGCGCAAGGGGGTGGCGGCGCTGGCAAAGACGATAGCTCGCGTACTCCACAAGTAATGTATGAAATTTCAGAATGTTACAATAAAAATAACAACAACACTCAAGCCCAAACAAAAACAAAAGCAAAAGCGTAGCGCAAAGCGTGTAGCTCTGGCGCTAACGCTACAAGAACCAAACGAAGTGGTAATCTCAAACGAAGCTTGTGAGCAAACAAATGATGTGAGCGCGTTGGCAGCGGCGTTGAGATGAGCGGCTCGCTGGAGTTCTAAGCTAAGTTTGATTTGTAGCATGCGACTTTGCAGCATCAAAGCTGGTCTGCACGAGCGCGTTAGTTGTGTTAGCGCTTGACTTTGCTGGCTTGTATGTCAGCATTTGCACCGCAGCGACGGCGCCAAGTCGGCGTTCCAAGAATAAATATTCAAATATTCAATTTTAGCCACGAAATCTTAAAACACTTCAAAACAGCTCCGCAAATAGCCACTAGTACAACATTTTAACACCAAGCCGCTAATATTAAACGAACAACATTAACCCTTCACTAACCACACAAGTTTTTGAACTGAAAGTGCCCATCTTCTTTGTTTCGATATGTTAATTATTTTCTTTCGCGTTAAAAAAATAAAAAAAAAAAACTTAAATGAGCAGTCAAATTCAGTCAACACTTGTACAATCAAAATAAGAAAAACAAAAAAAAAAACAAAAAACGAAGTCAAAACAAATACAACATTGACTGAATTAACACTCTGGCGGCCAGCACTTGCGTGTTTGATAGGGACATACAGGTATTTCGGCAAACACGACGGTCACGTACAGTAGATTACAATATTACGCGCACACTCGTGTTTTTCGCGAAATAAAGCTCGAGAATATATTCAACGAGTTCTTTAATTAAATAAGGAGCGAAGCTTCTGTAAATAAACTCAAGGGGCGAGGTTACTGAAATCTAAAATCCAGTAAAAGCGCTATATTACAAGTAGATATGAAACATTAGAATATAGATATCACACGATATTGGTGATCAATTGACCGGCCCGAAACTTGCAATTATCCGCGAAGTATTCTCTCAATAAATCCATTGATTGATGCGATGTGTGGGAAGTGGCGCCGTCTTGTTGAAATCAAATGTCGCCGAGATCACGAGCTTCAATTTCAGGCATCAAATAGCAGGTTATCATGGCGCGATAACGGTCGACCGATGATTCCACCGGCCCACAAACCACACCAAAGGATCTTCTTCGAACTTTTCAAGAGCCAATAGAGCGAAACTATGTCGCTTGAGAAGGTCGAGCGGCTTCAGTTCTTGCACAAGCTATATTTTGTACGCTTTCTATTTAAGATCTCTACGTAAAATGCGCCAAGACTCCGAGTTGCTGCGAACGGCGCCGTACCGACTCTCCACGGTCTTCGTGAACACTCTCAGCTACGACCGTTATATTTTCTTCACTATTTGTTGGACGTGGTTTATTCGGTCAAATATTGTCAAATAATGAGCGCTGGATGTCGCGAATAGTATGCTCAGTAGGCCGATTATGTTGACCATACGTTGAGCAAAGCACCTAAACCACATTCTTTAGAGAACGTGAATTTTTGTAATAAACTTAAATAATTTGTAAAAGTGGTTCAAGCGTAAGTTTTTCCATGATGAAATGCCAGACAATACTGAACAAAAATAACATGACAGCTTGACACGACTCACGCGTGATTTGTCCAAAAAAGGCTATTGAAAAAAGTTCCTAACTTTGTGGGGGCGCTCTGCCGGAACAAATGGATGTCGAAGGAACATAGTCTGATCTATAAGGCGGGGGAGCCAAAACTTCACAGCCGCAATTTTTCAAATAGTTTTTAACAGGTCTTGTTAGATGAGGTCGAGCGTTGTTTTGATAATACTTGTAAATTATTGCCTGGTGTCTAGTCGAATATTCCTGGCGTTTTTTGACAATCGCACGCTGTCGATAGCGTTCCCCATTAATGGTTTTACCAGGTTTTAGAAGCTCATAATATTTCGGCTGCATTTTTCTTCATATTAAAGTAATAAAAAATGTGGAAAACGGTTGGCCTCAAGGGCCATCCCTGCAACTTCCCTCTAATTTCATACGCTAACGTTCAAATTTCGCTTTTTTCACTGCTTTTGAGCTCTTCGAAATTTTTCGTTTTCGATATCTCGCAAGTAAATCTACCGATTTCGACCCGGTTTGCGGCAAACGATGTGTTTTTTCAAGGTTTAGAACTGATTAGTTTTTGGTGTTGATCGGTCAAGTCGTTTGGAAGAAATTCGAAAAAAAAACGATTTTTTCGAAATTTTTTGTTTTGAGATTTCTCAAAATCTACTGGTCCGATTGGGTCCAAACTCACACGAAATTCAAGTGCAATGAAACCCTTTGGAATGCCGTTTAGTTTATTCAAATCGGTTGAACCGTTTAAAAGTTATAAGAGGGTCACATACATCCACACACACACACATACATCCACACATACATACAGACATACGGACATCATCGTAGAAATGTTCGGGGAAGCTTCCTCGACCCTCAAAACGTCGAGATCTGTTGAGAACTCGATTTTTGCAAAATGGGGTGAAACCAATATCTTCCCGATTTTTAGAAAATTTTCCATTTTCTTAGCGGGAAGTTAAAAAATGCTCTTCACTAGTGCATTACGCCCTTTGTTACCTTGAGACTTAGCAGATTACCTATAGGGAAGAGTATGGAAGTTTATAGCAAAAGAAACCATGATTAGTCTTAATTTGTAGTAAATTCGCACGAACTTGTAGAAATCGACCAATTTAGGTCTGAAATTTCGTGAAATTAAAAAGAAATAATTTTGATAAATCTCTTGATGGATTTTCTAATTCAATGTTCAACATCTTCCTGTTAACGGTTGACTAACGAACTGCATACGAGCTGTACAGAACTGGCACATCTAAACTTGACACTATTTGAAGGTGACATAGCTTCTTCTGGATTTTTGGGTTTCATGAATGAATCGGTGTAGTGTCCTGTTCTTAAATTTGTGGCGGCTAAGCTACTAAATTTCCGTTATAACAGCCAGGCTAGTGCAAAATCAGAATCTGTTCCGTATTTGGTTTAGTTCAAGTGTATATTTACTTTTATGGACTACTGTTGGTATATGTGTATTTATGCTTTGGCTTTAGTGTTTGAATTGTTGTTGTTAGTGAGCGAACCTTTAATAAATCATTTACTCAACGGACATGCGTTGTCGCGGGTCTTCCTCTCTGTATCACTAATTGCAATTCAGTGTTGTCCTTTAAAAGAGTCCTGGGGAAAACTAAAACAATTTTTGTCACGGATAAATTTAAATAAATTTATTTAAATGATTTTAGTATTTTAAATTTTTAATTTTAAATTTTTTATTTTTAAATTTAATCGTATAGATTTTGACGCGCAAGATTCTGACGTAGTCCTAGAATTATTAGCTCAATATTTTAGAGTGACCTAACGAAAGTTGTGTTGAATACAGAACTTCTATTTGGCCAACATCTAGTTAGGTCGATGCTAGAACCATTTGTCTACTCACTTAGTACTAAAAAATTCTGGTAAAGCGTTCAAGAAGAAGAAGTAGTTAGTCAGAACAAACGGCCAAACCACTTGTAAATTTCAAAAAGTCGAAAGTCGGAAAATAGTTTCGGAGATATTAGCGTGTTTGTATTCGGCTCCGAAAAATTTAACAGCATTTTTCTCGAAACTCTGTTGCCAGAATGGCTGAAGAAAGTTTCTTCGAAACGGCAGAACCGATCAGCTTGAAATTTTCACACGACTTTCTCAGATATACATTTTTGTAAGGTAATGATCGTAGCAGTAAGATTTTTTATAATTATTTCGTCTATTTAAACAATTCGGAAATGTCGATTTTTTTACAAACATCGACTTTTGTGAAGCTCCCATTCTGTCAAAAATCAAAATTTTTGTTAGCGCTATAGTAATAATACATTTTTTTGAGTTTTGGTTTTGAGATAATTTTAAGCCGAAATCCAACAGCTTTTTGAAAGACCTTCCTAGAGATTGCCTACGGGATAATGGGAATACCAAATTTTACAAAATAAAACACTGATTTGTAAAGTAATATATTAAATTCTGTAGATGTACATACATAATTTTTATTTATTTGAAAAAAAAAAAATATTAAAAAAAAAACACAAAAAAGGTATTTTTTCTAACTTGCAAGGGATGTAACCTCTTAAACCTTCCAAAAAACGATTAAACTAGTTCAGTATTAATTGTGGACGAATAGAGATAGAACTATAACCCGAAAGTTATAGAAATTAAGATTAGATTAGATCCGATTAGTTATTTGGAGTGCCTTTAACAAAATTTTAGTGAATAGGTTCGAAAGATCACGAACTAAATACGAGGAGGATTTTTTTTAATAATAATATGTAATAGTCCTTTTCTTATGACGTTGGGTGTCGCAATCTTGCTTCTATCACATCAATAACGGTAAATCGACTTTTCTCTGAAACTTAAAAATTAAAAAAAAAAAAGATATTTGAATTCGAAGGTTAGTAATAGGTCCCATAACCACGACATAATGTGGTTTGAGAAACACAAAAATCTTTGGAATCTGTGCCTTATCGCCAGAGTTGTTCCTCAAAATATTAGCGTGACCCTAGCAGTAAAAATAATGACTAAATCTGTAGTTACTACAGTTGGTCTTCGGAACACTGAAAGACTTAGTATTAATTATAGAATTTTTCAGAAATATGAAAGAATCACTGAGACTTTAATTTATACAGTACCGTCAATGAATTGAATTGAAAACAATCTTCGGAACATTATATTATATTTATCTATGAAAATATATTTCAAAAAAATGTATAATTCGTGAAACTAATAGAAAGACTATAGAAAAATTCGAAAGGCTAATTGGACAACAAAAGACATTCGATTTCCCGGCAGGTTAAGCAAAGACCACACAACCATGGACGGGAGCTATAAACACCACCAGCTCAGCCTGCCGAAGTCTCCATTAGCAACGATATCACTTAGCACCTGACCGAAATGCATAACAAAACAGAGTTAGAATTTTCATAAGCGTTCAAAAGGCGACGGCAAATGAAAGGGCAATTTTTTCATACAGGTTTACAATTCTTTAAGAGAATTTCGAAAATGTTTGAGAAACGAGATAACAAGCAAGCTGGCGATAAACGTGAGACCATACAGGAAATCGCAATTAAACTAGCCGAGGAGCAATTGCGTACGCTGCAGCTAGAGAGTGGACCTAAAGAGCGCACCGTTTTCGTGCTGGGCAGCAGAGGTGCCGTAAGTAAATGTGATGAAATAGCGGATGGAAAATTTTTGAAAAATTGATGTTTAAACCATTTTGTCGTAGGGCAAATCTACGGCGCTGCATAAATTCTTTGAACGCGAGGACAATCCGCGACCCACACTTGCTTTGGAGTATTCTTATGGGCGACGCACGAGTGGCACACAAAAACAGGTGCTAAATATTTGGGAGCTCGGCGCTTTGGACAATGCAGAACAATTGATTTCTGTGCCTTTGCGCACGCATGGACTCGAAAATTTTGCGGCCATTATAATGTTGGATCTCTCGCAGCCGAAACGTGTTTGGCCGGAATTGGAGCGCATTTATCAAGCGTTACGTAGCACAAGCAGTAAACTGTTGAGCCCGGATGAGGAACAAATGTATCGCGAGCGCATGGCAGATCGTCTCAAAAAGGATCACAACGATTTGGAGTGTCTCGAGCTGATGTCATTCCCAATAGTTATAGTTGGTGGCAAATATGATTTGTTCAAAGATTTCGGTTTGTATGCACTGAGGCACTCTACAACTCTTAACTAACTGCGTTTCTTCTAGACGCCGAGCTGAAACAACATATTTGCCATTGTCTGCGCTCCATGGCGCATCTGATAGGCGGCAGCGTGCTTTTCTATTCCAATAAAATACCCAAACTAGCGAAAACACTACGCGATACCATAAGTCACTTGGGTTTCGGTAGTCCTACGCATCCATTTCGCTCACATGTGACCGACAGCGCGGATGCGCTATCCATTTGGTTCGGCACCGATAGTTGGGATCAGATTGGCAGCGTTGGTGTGCTGAGTGTAGAACGTATCGGCGCGCTATTGGCCAACGAGGCGCCACAGTTGAATGAAGTGGGAAAAAAACGTTCTGCAAAATCGAAAACACATATCAATGATCCAGCCAAGGATCCAGGGTTTCGTGAGAGCATCATCGATGAGATGCGCGCGCAGAAGGATAAAGAGCTGCAAGCGCTTATTACGGAATCACAATTACGTGGACAGTTCGAGACAATTGTTTGAAATGCGTTGGGTAGTTTAAGCACTCGAGAATTAAAGGAAGTATGGAAATCGGAATATATTACATGTTTCTGATAAAATATTTCAGTACAATCTATAAAGCTGTGACTGTAAAGCTCAAGTAATAAATGTTTTCTCCACCAAATCAATTCTCATAGAAATAGTATGAATCTGGGTTTAATGTTTGTAATTATGTGAGCCTCTAAAGTTATCTATAGGAACCCATATATAAAATAAGGTCCCGACACTTTGATGGAAAAGATCATGCTTCAGAGCCACGATCTCTACTAAGTACCAATCACGCCTTTGATAACAATTTATGAATAAACTCTTTAGGTTATGGTGAGAATAACAATACTTTGGGAATAACCATAGACTTCTGCGCCTTGTAAAGTTCTAATGGCAAAGGTCTTGGCTTCATATTATTTCGACTCAAATATCTTGCTGCTGACTCAAATATCTTTTAGCAGTTGTTCTCATAAAGACGTAAAGCTGAAATCAGACATTGCTATCGACAAATAATATGAGTTGGAAACAAAACTGAATAAAATTTGAAATCTGAAATTAATATTAACTCATTCTCTCAATTTCTCAAATATTTTTAATATTATTAACCTTATCACGCAAGAGGGCGCACACCCTGTTTCGATCGACCGTCTAAACCTAAACTAACCTAGCCTTATCACTAAAAGACGTAATTTAGCCAAGACTTAAATCTAAGTAAATCCACATTTCGGGCGGCATATCAGAGATACCCCTTCCGTCAATAATAAACACACTGAAAACTTTTCTACTACTTTCCCTCATCATTTGGCTGATCTACATCCATCAACATCAGCCCGCATCATAGTGTGATAAATGCTGAGCTAAATCTAGGTCTTCATTAAATTTTATACTACGAAATAACTGTTGACACAACGAAGCATGAATTTCTCCTGTGATTTCCAGTCAACAGTCCAGTTACAAGGTCAAATATTATAACTAAACGAAATATAATTAAAATTCGACCGGAAGGTGTTCTCGGCTCACTTTTATTTCGTTTCGAAAATTCAAAATTCGTGCAGTCATTAGCGAAAGATTAATGTTGTTGGATCTTATACGCTAATGAACTTGGTTTTTTCTTCAAAATCAACTGCGCCGATACCTTATTGAAGCAGAGCCACACCAACTTCATTCGACTATTTACTAGATACGAGTGAGTGAAATTTTGTCTCTCTTTTCGGTTAAAGAATTCAATTTATTACCAAAACTCTAGATAAAGATCTCGAGTGATCTAATTAGTTTCGAGTAATAGTTGAACCGTTATTAATATAGAGTTATATGCAGTGTTTATTATCCACTACCACTACAACAACAATTGCTTATGGCGTAGAGCTCACCTAAGGACTTTTTACAATATATCCTGAACAGGGTATACATATTTACATGCCTATATAGTCCCCCAGTTTTTAAGATATTGATCTGAAATTTTGTACGCGTCCTTTTCTCTATAAGAAGATGTGATTTGTCGGAACCGTTAATATAGGACCACTATATCATATAACTATCGTACAAACTTATCGATCATAATTAAGTCCTTGTATGGGAAGCTTTTTTATTTGACAAGATATCTTCAGAAAAGTTGGCATAGATTATTGTTCAAGGCAACGCTATATGCTCCCAGTATATTGTTCAGATCGGATCACTATAGCATGTAGTTAACAAACTGATCGATCAAATAGTCAAGACCTAGTACAAACTTCACGAAACTGACATGATATCTTCACGAAATTTGGCATATATTATTGTTCAAGGCAGCGCTATATGCTCCGAAAAAAGTATTATACAAACTGATCGATAAAAATCAAGCTCTTGTATGGAAAACTTTTTTATTTGACAATATATTTTCAGGAAATTTGTCACGGATTATTATTCAAGGCAACACTATTTGTTCAGATCGGATCACTATAACATACAGCTGACATACAAACTGATTGATCAAAATCAAGTTCATGTATGGAAAATTTAAATAATTTTAAGGAATGTTGACAATCACTGGCGAGATAAAAATTTAGAATCTACAACAACAATACCAAATTCTCTAGGAGTATATTTCACAGTACAACTTAAATGTTTTTTTTACCGTTTGTTATATTTCATTTTTATATAAATGTTTGGTCGTTTTTATTATATGCAGAATTTCACTATATAATAGGCTTTAGCTTAAGCAATTTACTTGCACAGAACGTAAAATATATACATATACATAATACGACACGTGATGGTGTTTATTAAAATTTTCGAGGGTTTTCTGTTTTTCATATTTCTTTACTAGTCATTAGAAGCCTAAGTACAAGCAAATACTACTAGTAATCTTTTATAATTATTTATATGTATTATCGGCTTTTAAACATATTCCTAATAATTATTTTTATTTTTCATAATCGTATTGTATATATGTATATCGAAACTTATGCCATAAATATGTATATACTTATATAATTTTATTTTCAACGCTTTTTTCCAGTTAGAGTTTTAAAAATTTCGCTAAAGAGTCTGTGACTGACTTACAGTAATGCAATACCAACACCCAAATGTGTATCCTGTTACAGGAAATATGTTTGTATACTTATGGTTGATAGGCGACAACAACAACATGTTAAATTTTTACATTCCAATGCGCGCTGCTGCACCGCTTGGCAATGTTAGCTTAAAATACAAACAAGGAGAGAACTTGCATATTAACTGAGAACCGAAGTACAGTGGTGAGTAAAATTACCACAACAATAATAAAAATAATAATAATAAAAATAAAAATAATAAAAATAATAATATAAATAATAATAATAAAAATAATAATAATAAAAATAATAATAATAATAGTAATAATAAGAATATTAAAACAATTGTCTTAAATTAGTGCAACAACAAAGAAAATTAGGAGCAACGCGTAAAGCCACTTCGACGGCAATTTGTGGCATGCAACAACAAGTGTGGTATGCAACAACAAGTGTGGCATGCAACAACAAGTGTGGCATGCAACAACAAGTGTGGCATGCAACAACAATTGTGGCATGCAACAACAATTGTGGCATGCAGCAACAATTGTGGCATGCAACAACAATTGTGGCATGCAACAACAATTGTGGCATGCAGCAACAATTGTGGCATGCAACAACAAGTGTGGCATGCAACAACAAGTGTGGCATGCAACAACAAGTGTGGCATGCAACAACAAGTGTGGCATGCAACAACAAGTGTGGCATGCAACAACAATTGTGGCATGCAACAACAATTGTGGCATGCAACAACAATTGTGGCATGCAGCAACAATTGTGGCATGCAACAACAATTGTGGCATGCAGCAACAATTGTGGCATGCAACAACAATTGTGGCATGCAGCAACAATTGTGGCATGCAGCAACAATTGTGGCATGCAACAACAATTGTGGCATGCAGCAACAATTGTGGCATGCAGCAACAATTGTGGCATGCAGCAACACTTGTGGCATTGTTGACGTGCAGCAACATTTTAGAACGTCCATATCAGCTCCAGTATGTCGTCGCTCAAATCTGCTGGCGGCAACGCCTTCAATGTGCGCAATGTCTCCATATAAAATGTCAACTCTGACGTCACCACGCCATGTTGCGGTCCACCGTTATTGATGATGTTCAATTTCAAGAGTTGCTCTCTCAGCTTATCCTTAAAATTGCGATGCACAATGCCGTAGATCGTGTGTATCTGCTGTTCGGGTAGTATGGGCGCGATCGCCTCGTGCAACTTCATCATATGACGCGAAATATTACGAAACGTTTGCGACGGTATCGGCGGACGCGCATCCCATTGTTCCAGTTGCATGGAGTCGCGCTCCGTAACGATGCCGTAAATTTTAGTTTCAATTTCTTTGATGTGACTGTGAAAATCCTTTTCGATCGAATCAAAACCCGACACGGCGTGCGCGTCGTAAGCGGCGAAATGTGACTTGATTTTCGGCAAGAGCCAGAGCACAAGTTGTAGCGCGCGCGAAACCAATGCCAAATTGGTGCTGGTTATGGTTTTGAGGCCAGCTACGCGCATGGCACCGGCGCCAATGACCAGTTGGCAGGAGCGTGAATTGAAGGTGCGCAGCAAATCGACAACGTTGCGCGACAAATAGCTCGCCAGTATGGGTAGACGCGTGGCGCAGTGACAGTAATCGCAGAGCATTTGCACCAGCAGCAGCGCGGCGCTGACTAGACAAAACGGTTTGCCTTCGACGAGCAGCACCGGGTTGGCTTGTGGCTTGCTAGTGCTATTGTTGTTGTTACTGTGTCCATTTAGTGTGGCGCCTAGGCTTTCGGCAAAAGACTTGCTCGCCGGCTGCTGGAAGTCTTGCGCGCCCATGCGATCGATAATCTTTTGGAATTCATTGGGTATGTCGACTTGCCGCCAACGCTCCGAATCGAGCAGTAAAGCAAGTTTGCGCTTGCGCTCAGTGTGAAAGTGATTGGCGAAGCGTGAGGCTTGCACTTTGGCGGCGACCTGTAAGTATAAAAAAAGATTAATTTTAATTTTACATATTTTTATTTGTAATACCTTTAGCGGCACGCTGGGCGCGCCACAAATCTCCTCACAACCCGCACTAAACTCATCCACAATTGCGGTCAACTGTTCGATCTCATCCGCCGTCGCTATAGTGCGCTCCAAACTTTGCGTTGACACCAGATTCGCGCAACGCTCATGACAATAGTTGCACACCGCCACCAGCAGCTCATCCAAACGCTCCGTTACATTTGCATGATCTGTTGACGTTAGAAATGCTTCCGAGTCTATTAGATTGACAGCGCCTTCTTGCGCGCCGTTCACCGCGCCGCCAGCAGCTGCATCCGTTGTCTGCCGCATTATGCCCGTCACGGCGCGTATGCGTTGTAGCACAGTTAGCAGTGCCACAGTGGCCTCCTTTAGCAGCGTAATCCATTCGCTGATCGTAAGACTTTGTGCCTCTTCGCCGGCACCGGTCAGACATATTTCCGCATCGCTGGATGCTATCACCTCGATTACGAGCTGCTTGATGATGGCACGTATGGTTACAATCGCTTCGTCCTTGTATGTCGTGACAAAGGAGAAATTCTTTTTGCGCAGCAAACCCATGACTATGCACACCAGTTTGTCCTCCTCTGCGCATACGCTGTCCGTTTCGTTGAGCACATCACATAGCGGTCGGTTGAGGTCAGCCGTAGCATAACGCTCGAATTCAGTTGTGAGCATTTTGTCGATAAGCTTTTCCATTTCGTTTAGTTGCATGGGGAGATGCTTGAAGCAGTGTATGCCTATGAGCTCTTGCGTTAGAATTTCCTGAGTGGTGCCTAGAAAATCAGCGCATTTATATATATAGTTGTGTTTTTTTTTTTTAATAAAAAAACAGTAAACATATTTTACCTATAAGATCTAACGCTGCCACATAATCCTGCGTGCCTAGCAGTAGTTGCAACATTGGTTGCGTTTTATGCACAGTCGCCATAAGGCTGAGCTTATCAAGTGTTTCCTCAAAGTTTTGTCGACGCTGCGCGAAACGCATCACACGAAATGAGTCAACCACCGCAGATTGGTGTAGCGTGCGCAATGAGGCACGCAATTCACGTACATTGCTGGCCGCCTCCTTCATTTCAGCCATAATGGCGTCTTGTGAGGTCATGGCGTGAAAAAATGCGGCGGATTTCTGTGACACTTGATGCGCTATTTTCACCTCGACAATGTCTAAATAATGCGATAATTGTTCTTGCAAAACACGACCAGACTGTTTATTCTCCTCGCTGGTGTTGGCACTAATACTTGGGAATACAAGCGCAAAAGTCGTTGGATGATTCAAATTCAATTGTTCTTTAAGAAATATATCCGGTATGGCGCTAAGGCTGACGTTGTGTGTTGGTGAGGTTGGCGTTTTAGCTTCACGTTCAGCCAAAGCGGCTGGTGTTTGCTGCGCACACATGCGTTCATGCCGCCTATAACGTTTACCAATTTTCGCTATGTATTTATCGAAATCTGCATAGGTAATCTCAGGCAAACGTGGCGTGTGCGGTATATATGTTTTCTCTACGAAATTGTCGCCCCACTTTTTTGTGAAGAGATTGCTTTGTTTACCACGTGATGGATCGTTGAGCACAGCTGGTAGATTTTGTGCCGCAGAAAATACGGACCATTCCGGTGGTAGCTCACGTGTCAGCTGATTCACATGATATTTAGCTACATGTGCATCGTAATCACGATCTGACACACCATCCAGCGGCAGCGAAGGACATACGCCATTGAAACCATAACGGCAAACATACGAGCCACCTTCACGCGTGCAATGCCGCTCACGTAAGTGCCTGCGTAAGAAAACGCGTTAGTATTCACTTATTACTTACAATTTATTAAATATACTTGACAAAATCGGCTGAAATTTTGAACGTTTCACATGGGCAATAGTAACATGTTTCCCAACAGCGTGTCACATTTGCTGATAACGTTGATGCACCTGACATCTGTTTCGTTACACCAATATGCGTGCCACCACCTTTCGTTATTTCGACCACATCATCTCCACTATTTAGCGGTGTAGTGCCAGTGTTTTCTGTTGTGGCCATAATACTTACTGTGCAATTTTTTTTGTTTAATTGTGTTTGTTTAATAATTATTTTTTTTATCAAATTCGTTGCTGATATTTTGCCATCTGCCCTACCCAGTTGGTTTATTTACTTCTGCGGCTCCGAAACTATTTCGTTTATTTGTGAAACATTTTGTTAGTGCACAGATTTGTTGGCAACGTTGTTTTACATACGTTTTTGCATTTTTGAATTATGTGCTAGCCGCTTAAACATTAAAAATACTGCAAAATATTTTTTCGTCACTTCATTCAAAACAGCAGAGACGTGTAGCTGTCAATTGGTTAAGGAACGTCATCACTTTGACATTTTATCAAATGTTTACACAAATACTTATAAGAGTGTTGATAAGCGACGGGTTTTCCATAAATTCTGAGCAATCTAATTACTTTGCGTTTATGGAAAATTCCGGTACATAGTAAGAATTCTAAAAAAAGTAAAAATTCGGAAATTCTGCATTGGTAGGAATGCTCACACAACCTCAACACATATGTGCTGTATGAGTTTATATCTGACTATATCAGAAACATGAACTTAGGATAGTATGTGACTGTGAAATTAATAAATTTCTTTGTTCTTGTTGTTTTTGATTGGTTTTACACAATTTTATTATAATTCTTATAAAGAATTGTATAATTGCAAAAAGTACCGTAAAAGTACCGAAATCGATTTTACACAACACTAGCCCTGGAATATAAACCAATCAGCTGTTTTCCGAGAGCGAAATTTGAGCTTTGTTTATGTTGCAAATAATTGGTTTCTGCAATAAGGAAAATAAAATAACAATGAGTTTTAGTATAGTTCAGCTTAATTGTAATTAATTTATATGTACATATACAGATGTACACAGCAAGTGATAAAGAACGCAAGAAAATTTGCAATTGTTTACTTACAGGCAAGCGACTGTAAATTCGATTAAAATCCACTACACCAAGTTGGACATAAATTCTAATACAAGCTTAATTTAAGCGCGGTGATTTTGTGTTTGCTGAATTCTTGTTTTATAATTAACTCATGTACATTTTTGCGCTGATATAATGAAAGCAAAGCCAACGCTTTGCCTCGGATATACGCTGGCACAATGCGATAAGGGTTTGATTAAGCGTGCCTGTTACATTAGTAAGCATTTATTATTTATACATAAATGATTTGGCAATGCACTTGGGCTGAGACGCATATGAGTAAAAGAAAACATTTGTGTACCTACATACAACTGGAATTTTTGTAAAATTTGCCAAAAATAATAAAAATACAAATTTACAAGCAAAAACAAAAAAAAAAAATGAGTTACTGGTGGCCCTTTAGAAGCAGATATTTGCCGCTGACGTTTGGAAAGCGTGCGCTGCTGCTGTTTATATTCCTGAGCTGCTTAACTATGATATGGTACTTTGGGGTAAGTGAGCCAATTAAATTCGATTATAATGCAATAAATAGCTTTAATATTTTTTTTATATGAAAACGAATAAATAGTGTAATAGATATCCTCTATGCAAGCGTGATAAGCTTGCACGCACTGATGGCAACACGCCATGCATTGTGCTTTGGTGGACTAATATTGGTGCTGAAAAAATTACTTTCGATGATATTCTATGTGGCTACAATACATGCGCCGTCACCAGCAATCGCAAATACTTGCCGCAGGCGAAGGTATGTAAAACGGATGTTCTTACTGTTATTTGCATAATTTTTATTATAAATTATTTATATTTTTTTCTCGTAACCAGGCTATACTCTTTTATGCGAGTTCACTCAATTGGCACGACTTACCATTGCCACGTCAGCCCGATCAAATTTGGGCTTTACTGCATGAAGAATCACCACGCAACGTTTTGGAATTTTTGTTTGAGGAAACGTTGCAACATTTCAATTACACATCAACTTTTAGTCGCTACAGTGATTTTCCGTTAACCATAAATGCACTACCCAATATAACCGAAATAACCAATCCAAAATATGTGGTGACAATTGGTCGCAAAAATGTTGCACGCAATAATTTAGCGCCTATACTATTTCTACAATCGGATTGTTCCACAATGTCGGCGCGCACAAATTATGTAGAGGAGCTAATGCAGTACGTTTCAATCGACTCGTATGGCAGTTGTTTAAATAATCGACAAATGCCGGAGCGGTAAGTTAACAGTGAATTGTTGTTGCAATATACAAGTGGTAAAAATATTATATTTGCAAAACATAATATCTCACTTGAACAGCCTACAAGGCCGGCTCGTTGTGGTACCTAAAACTGCCATATTTTGATGTTGTTGTAGGTAGCCTAAAATTTACAGCGACTTTGCCCCGTTCACATATCCGTACATGTCAGTATGTGAGCAAAGAAAAAGCTACTGGGAGTAGACTCTGCGACGCACTGCTCCAAGTTTTCCGGAATGAAGTTGAAAAAGGAGAGAATTACTCAATGTCCATGCTTGGCCTCATTTATATACCCAGCCTATTTGAGCCTTGCCGCTCAGCTTCGCAGAAATATCCCTTCTAGCTATATAGCTATATGTGATTAGTATAGAGTGCCGTGATTTGTGTTGTCCTTAATGCACCGCAGATGCCGATGAGTGCCGCTCTTTGGACACCACCAGACCAATACTAGTGATATCCAAATATGAAATGTTAATGTTTTGGAAAAGCCACACCCTCTTTTCCTCCGAATTTTTTCTGATAACCTTCACTTTGTGAAAAAAATTTGTAGATCTTCAAATTAAGCTTTGGTATCAGAACTGAGTAAGAAAGGCTTGAATAATCATTCTAAGTCCGGAGTTACGAAGTTGCCTATAGCTTAAAATATTTCTAAAAAACTGCCCATGATTATGCACACATTTTTTTTAATTAATTCGCATTATTTTGAACAATTACAACACATACAATATTAATCGATTAATTTAAGTATTAAATTCCCGCTGCCACGCTACTTGGCTAGCATAGTTTCGAGATTCAAGTGCGCAGTTGTTGCACCAAGAACACCGTCACTCTGTAAGACACGACTAACGGACTTATTTGCATTTATTTGCTTCGGTTCAGTTGTATTATGCAACGCTAATGGTGCCTTCGATGCGTTACGCTCCAAACTACGCTTTACTTGTGGGTCAGTCTTCTGCAAATTAACCACAGTGGTATTAACACCCACCGACTCGGTGTTTGTCAAATCGATGCTATCCTCATACGAATGACTCTCTTCCGTATCACTCTTCGATTTCTCACTGCTACCAGCGGAATTGAGCGTAGAGTGCGAATTGGAGGCATTACTCGAAACATCCGAACCGCTACCCTTCTTCGCGGGCACTTTTTTCTCAACGCCAGTTCGCGACTTTCTCTTCGCCGCATCATTAAGTTCAACCGACGGCTTAATCGCAAGTTGTTTGGACGTTTTCTCACCTCGCATTTGCCATCTACTTTTAGCTTGATCGATGGGAGCCATTTGTATGTGCTTGCCGATCAAACCCGATTGTGTTTTACCCTCGGCATCGAAGAGTGGATTGTGATGCAGTATAACTGTGCTCATTGGTGGTGTAAATACGGGTGCTGCACTAGGTTGCTGACAGCTAAAGTCCGTATTATTGCTAGTCAATTGCAATTGTGTCTCCGCAGTCGGGGACTCCGTTGCACAGCAAGGCATTTCAACTTCTGCTGCGACAGCAGCGGCGGCTGCAACAACAGCGGACGCAGTTGGTATGTCTGTGTGACTACACTTATTTGTTGCGCCGCCATTATTCTTATTTGCGCCCGTACGTTGACTGCGTCGACTACGGCTACGATAACTGCGTCGCTTACGCATGCCACGCCTTAAAGGCAAGCGCTCCAGTATGGATATGGGATATACTGCTGTGGTCCAAATGGCGGTATTGCGTCGACTATTTCGTTGACTGCGTACAGTATGACTGCGACTGCGCGCGACACGTACAGGACTACGTTCCATACGGCTGCGACTGTTCGACCCTTGAAGGTGTGAGTTATGCGAGAGCACACGCGATGATCGTCCGCTGTAGGGTTGGTGTTGGTGTGCGCGCTCGATTAAGCTGGCGAGGTCTACATGCATTTTCGGTGTGCGTCGTGGACGTGGCATTACATAAGAAGCGTTCAAAATTGTTGCCTGGCTGTTGCTTTGGCGAATGCGTTGAAATCTTAGCGACTTTTTGTTGTTTCAAGTTCTTGCAATATTTTATTTACTTATTATTTATTATATATATATATCTGTTTTTGTTTTTTGTTTTGTTGTAAATAATTTTTTTTATAATAACTTTTCTAAAAATTTAGGCATGCAAACTACAAATAAATTTATTTTCTATATGAGAGTGAAATCATGGCGCATTAGATTCAAAATACAATTCTGTGGCGTAAGGCGTTTTCAATTTGACAGAGTAACAGTAAAATATGCTTTAAAATTACTAAGTCGTGTAAATAAAGATTTTTGAATTAGTTTTAGGAAATGTTGCCGACTTGAGTCTATAAAACCGACTGCGTAACTTGTGCAAGACACTGTGGATATGGTTTTATAATCGACAGAACTTGGGCTGAATTGGCAATACGCTCGAGAAAATGGGATCCATGGAGAATGGAATTAAAAGCAAAGTTTTCATTTCCCATTATAGAAGAATATACTAATGCTTCGTTGGTCGACAGTTTCAACTGCGAAAAATATGTATTCACCGATGAACCAAAAGTTGAAATAAGGCTTCTTCTCTAGTAATCCATACGCAGTAGGTAGCTTTAAAGTAAATGACTACAATTCAGTCTTTCGGGCGCCAAACGGGCTTCTGCTCTAGCTGCAGCTTTCTAGTAGCCCACCAAGCGGCAATTAAGGCTATCCTATATCCTATCCTGTCCCAAGAAATCAATAGAACTTTTTGTTTGTTTTGCGCATAAAAATTTATCGATAAGAGAGCAAAGCTTAAGTTATTAAATTAAATAGTGGCGTATCGTATATTACACTTTATTAAAATACTATTTTTTGTCTCTTTCTTTTAGTTTACAAAACGATTTCTTAAACAAACTAAATTCTGAGGACATGTACCGCTTCATCGGACAGTATAAATTTATGATCAGTATTGAAAATGGTGTCTGTGAAGACTATATAACTGAAAAGTATTGGCGTCCGCTAATTGCCGGCACTGTACCCATTTACTTTGGTTCACCATCGATACGCGTAAGTAATTTATAGCCTGAACAGGGTATATTAAGTTTGTCATGAAGTTGATTGATGAAGGGTATTATAGTTTTTTTTTGTAATTTTTTTATCTCTTATTATGTACTCCATACATACATACATATGTATTAAATTTCCATACACGTTTTAGGATTGGGAGCCACACAATCACTCAACCATCTATATAAGCGACTATCAGAGTCCCAAAGAACTGGCTAAATATATACTGGAATTGGATAGTAATGATAGTGAATATGTTAAATACTTACAACATAAGTACAATCAAATTATGCCCATCACTAATCAACGCTTAATTGAAGAATTCTACGTGCGCACCGAAGATGCGATGTTTTTCACCAAATTCGCTTGTCAAGTGGTGCAAGCTTTATGGGCGCAAAATGCCAAAACGAAAATGGCCAATCGTTTGCACTATAATTGCCCGCTGCCGCTACCATATCCAGCAATGGAAAGACCTCCCACTGAAATACACTCCTGGAACAGTCTTATAAAGCGCGCGAATTGCATGGCGAAGAGCATAGACGAGTTTTTGCGCATAAATCGCGTATTTACCGAAAGAGAATTGCACGATTTGACGGATGCGAAATTTGAAAACGAATTGTGCTAGTGATGAGTGTGGGTAATGTGGGTTTTTGTGGCAATTTGATTGCGTAAGGTCACGGAGGTATGCAACATTTTGTGAAGAAACATGAAAAGCGCTGTAGATGAAGCCAAAAATTAAATTTATGTAAATTAAAATTAGTTCGGAAGTATATATGGGCATATAAATGCAATAAATATATGTATAGATGTGTGTATATGTGTTTATATACATGACAATGTTGTTGTAAATACTTTTATTTGTTATTGATAAGTAAATTAATTCTTATATAATATTTTATATATATAATTTAACTTAAAAGACAAAATATACCGCACATCTATGTACATAAATATATGCACACAATTTTTACATGAAATTATAACTGTTATTATAGCCTAAACAGGGTATATTAAGCTTGTCAGGAATTGTCTAACACGCCGAAGGAAACGTTAGATATATATATTTATATATATATATACATGCATATATGTATATACATAAATGATCAGGGTGACGAGCTAAATATTCGTCTGTCTGTCTGTATATACGCCAAGTAGTCCCTCAGTTTTAGAGCTATTGATCTGAAATTTTCCGCAAGCCTTTTTCTCCCCAAGAAGCTGATCATTTGTCGGAAACACCGATATCGGACGAATATAGCATATAGCTACCATACAAACTGAATGATTAAAATCAGGTTCTTGTATGGAAAAGTTTTTTATTTGACAAGATATCTTTCCGAAATTCGGCATCAATTATTATCCAAAGCAACGGTAAAATCTCCGAACAAATTGTTGAGATTGGGCCACTAAAGCATGTAGCTGCCATACAAACTAAACGATCAAAATCAGGTTCTTGTATGGAAAAGTTTTTTATTTTTTTTTATTATCGCTTTAGCGCAATATATGTTAAAGTTTTTCTTGTTGTTTTTTTTTTTTTTGGTGAAATCATCATCCATTAACGCAGAAGAGTACAAAGTGAAACATGCCAAAAATCATTTTGCCGCAAATGCTGTGAAAAAGTTATCAAAAATCGACATATATTTTTCTATAAACATACATACATATAATATGAACAAAAATAATTGCTGATAAAAAATAATGAAATGCTCAATACACAAATATCAGTTGTGGAATTTCAAGTGTCGGCCATGTGGCAAACGTTTTGTGTTGTTCTGCTGTGTAATTGCCGCAGGTGCTTTATTATTGGTGCGTATTTTTCTACATGTAATGCTTTATTTTTGTTTTCATAAAATAAATTTTTATTTCAACAGCTTTATCTTTGGTATCAGTTGTCAAAAAGTGACAAGTTAGACATTTCTGGACCACGCCTGCTGCTTTGGTGGACCGATTACAATGAAACGCTCTATTATCGCAATATCTATTGCGGTTATTTCGTGTGCACGATAACCAATGATCGACAGCGACTTGCCGAGGCGAAGGTATGCACTTATGTTAATATATATTTTTGCATACAATTTTTTTTTTTTTCATTACAATCGCTTTCCAGGTCATACTCTTCTATGGCAGTCGCATAAACGCCCACGATATGCCTTTGCCGCGCCACGCTTATCAATTGTGGGCCTTACTGCAGGATGAGTCGCCGCAAAATGCACCTTATTTATTTTACCAACAATTTTTGCATCATTTCAATTATACTTCGACATTTAGTCGTGCTAGCGATTTTCCGCTGACCTTGCGTTCGTTACACAATCCGAAAGAGTTGATTTTGCGCACATATTTCAGGGCGCTGCGCTATCGCAGCTTTATACCGGTGTTATTTATGCAAGATAATTGTGCGACATTGTCGGGTCGTGAGAATTATGTGCGCGAATTGATGACGCATGTGCCGGTACATTCATGTGGCGAGTGTCTGCGTAATGCGGATTCGCCGAGGTAAGTTTTTTTTGAAAGGTTTTTGCATTTATTAGCTTTATATATTTAATTAATATTGGTGTTGCACACACATACACCTTTAAAATGTTTGTTAGATAATTTGGTTTGTTAATGTTGCATACTTTTAGGCTCACATCACTATCATTTTTGATTGATTAATAGGTTATTCCATAAGTAAATTTAAAAAAATCGATTTCTTGTTTTGTAAATATTGTACATGCATACACATACATATGTATGTACAAATGAATTCTCTGATAATTAGAAGTTAATTTTTTCACAAAAATCCTATTTTTGGTTAACCGCCATTTGTTCAAAAAACAAAATTTTGACTAGTCTTACGGTTGTTATCAAAATAGGCAACCCTACTCGAATATATATATTTATCTTATAAATACACAAAAATGAAATGGTAACCCTACTTATGGTAAAACCTTCCGCCGCTAAAAATAATAAATTTGGTTTTGAGATTAAGAATAAAAAAAAGTAATATAAAACATATGAGAACTAGATCTTAAATTTCATACCTTTCCATACCCCTTATGGAATAACATATGTATGTGGCAACCCTACTAACAGTTTTAGCTTTTTTAGTCGATTATAATATATAAATATTTATTTTTCAACCTACGACACCACTATTGTATTCTTATACACATTATGTGCATAATTATTACATTTTTACGAAACAATTTGGCAACCCTTTTTGAAACATTTCCAAATTTTATATTTTAAAAGAACGTTTATATATTGCTTTATATTCATGTGACGGTTTGCCAATATTTTGGGTAAGTGCACTTTTTTTTAAAGTTATTACAAAAAAAAATGGCAATCCTGTAGCAAAAACTTTTCAACAGTGTGAAATTTGAATGCAATTAAAAATATCATTTTAAAAGCATATATGATTTTAGTGTCCTTATTTAAAAAAAAAATTAACAAATACGGCAACTTTGTATGTATATAAAAATTCAATTGAATGTTTTTCCATAAATTTTATTTGGTTTATATTGCGTATCGTAAAAACTAAATTATAAACACCTTTTACTAAATTACTGAAATTATTATGGCAACTCGATTTTATACTGCTTACATTTTTAGTAACATTTTTTTAAGCTTTTCTTTAATTTTAGTATTATTGTACTTTAAATATTATTTCGAGAAAAATTATTTTTTCATTCATATACATATATAATTGTATAATAACTTCATGGCAACCTCATTTTTTTATAACAATTTAGAGCTTTTTGAATAAACTTCGTTTGCTTAAATACAGATATTTTACTATATAATATATGTACATACATACATAGTATATGTAATGTATGATTTAAGCGCCCTAAATGAAAAAGTTGAACTAATATGGCAACTCTGTTTCGTTTTTATATATTTAAAAGTTTTACTGAATTTTTTTTAGTAGTATAATCAACCCATACAAAATTAGTAAAATCATCATGGCAACTCTATTTGATACTTTTCACATTTATAAAAAAAATATTCGATGTATTCTTGCTTTCATTCGATAATTTCTTTAAATACCAGTATGAGAAAAATTATTTTGAAAATTCTTGTTTGTCAAAAGTGGCAACTCTGTTTCGAAAAAGTTCAACATCTATAATACAGAATCATAATATTATATATAAAATAAAGCAATACTCAACTAGAGTTCCTTTTTCTTTACACATTTCTGCATTGTAAATACTGCTTACTCAATTAGAAAAATCACTTTGGAAACTCTATTAAAAACTTTTTAAATTTTAAATGAAATTCCTTAAGCTTTTCTGGTTTCGACTCGATTATTACTTTAGTTATCAGTTTAAAAAAAAATTATTTTATTTAAATATTTTGTTGTAAAAAGTGGCAATGATGTTTCGAAAAAATTTAAAATCTATAATACACGATCATAATATATAAAAAATAGGCAATATGCAACTGGATTTGCTTTTTCTTTACACATTTCTGTATAGTACAAACACTGCTTATTGAATTAGAAAAATCACTGTGGCAACTCTAATAAAAACTTTTTAAATTTTAAATGAAATTCTTTAAGCTTTTCTGGTTCCGACTTGATTATTATATTAGTTATCAGTTTAAAAAAAATTATTTTATTTTAATTTTTTGTTGTGAAAACTATGTTTCGAAAAAATTCAAAATCTATAATACACGATCATAATATATAAAATTAGGCAATATGAAACTAGTTTTAGTACAAACATTTCTGTACACATTTCAGTATAGTATAAACACTGCTTATTGAACTAGAAAAATCACTGTGGCAACTCTATTAAAAACTTTTTAAATTTTAAATGAAATTCTTTAAGCATTTCTGGTTTCGATTCGATTTTTACTTTAGTTTTTAGTTTGAAAAAATTATTTTATTTGAATTTTTTGTTGTGAAAAGTGGCAACCCTGTTTCGAAAAAGTCGATAAGCTAGAATATACAATCATAATATATAAAATTAGGCGATATGCAAATAGTTTTAGTACAAAAATTTCTTTACACATTTCAGTACAGTATTAACACATCTTATGTAATTAGAAAAATCACTGTGGCAACTCTATTTTGTACTTTTCACATTTATAAAATAATTATATGATGTACTCTTGCTTTGATATGATCATTTCTCTAAATATCAGTTTGAGAAGAATTATTATTTTTTGTGAAAATTGGCAACTCTGTTTCGCAAAAATTCAAAATCTATGATACACGATCATAATATAATATGTAAAATTAGGCAATGGGCACCTAGTTATGGTACAAAGCTTCATTTGACATTTTAATCTGTTTATCATATTTCTGTAAATATTGACTTAGTACATACCTACATCTGTATACCATATATGTGTATATACATATGTATGTATATCAATATATGTATGTATGTATATCTACAGTTATGTAACATTGTGTTCCATAAATCACTCAAGCCATCACTATACAATCACTCATGATAGCTTCTCTATACCCTCCACTATACCCCTTATAAACTTATGTACCTTTCGCAATTACTCTACTTGCCTTTATTCGTTGCCTAGTTTTAGGCGTGAAACCGATGTTCTGCGTTTTGTTTCTGGATTTAAATTCATAATAGCCTTCGAAGATGCCATTTGTGATGATTACATAACAGCTACATACTGGCAGGCACTAATAGTGGGTGCCATACCCATATATTTTGGCTCACCTACAATACGGGCAAGTACAGGGTTACCTATTATGTTATACTAAAATATCAAATATAATCTCAGCCTGCTTTCTTTAGGACTGGGAACCGTTCAATCACTCCGCCATTTACGTTTCAGACTTTGAAAGTCCCGAAGCTTTAGCCGATTTTATTTACGAACTGGACGCTGATGAGACAGCCTTTGCCGAGTATATGCAACACAAATTCAATGTCGAGGAGCCGATAACAAATAAACGCTTACTTAAAGCTTTGCTTTGGCATTACAATTTTAACATTTTGAAGAAATTTGAGAATTTTGAAAAATTCGAAAAAGAAATCTGCACCGAGATTAATAGTCGGAGAGAGAAGCCAATTTCGAAGATTGTAAATCAAACGCACTTCAATTGCCCTTTGCCACAACGCTTGCCCGCAACGCTGAAGAATTACACAGAACACGTACATCAGTGGAAAGCTAATTTTGCCGTTAGCCAGTGTGTTGTGCGCCTGCTGGATAGATTGTTGCAGCGGAATGCACCGTATGCGCCGAAAAATTTTACAGAGAAGTTGAAGCAGCTGGTTGGTTGGGGCGCTTGTTGAGTGTTTGTCGTTAACAGGGCGAAGATGGCGGAGCGGTATATTGCAACCTCTGAATGAAAATATAGATTTATTTCTGTAAAATATAGATATTTGTTTTACATAAGTAAATCTCGAGAGTAACACTGTTTACTCGCTGCACCTTTATTTGATTAGCGTACAAGTTGGCGTTAAGCCGGGTTAACTAGGGATTTATACTTCTGATATACACAGAATTTCGGTTTTGTTCCGAAGACGGTAAACATCCAGCACTGGCTAGGCGCTGAAGGATTTCTTTGAAAGAACTTGTGTTGAAGTTTTTTAGGTAGAAAAATACCCTAGAGTTAGGGACCTTTGATTAAAGGTACTTAAAATAGCTTTTAGATCGTTGTATACCTAGTTTAGCATCTACAGATCGGTCTCTAAAAATACCTAAACATACCAAAGATATTTCTGGTATACGCCATGATATGGCAGAATCAGATTGTTTTTTTGTTTTATAAATTTGCCATGCTACCGAGTAAAAGACATCCATGAGGAATTAAACACAACGTTTTCATTCCCCTTTTGTAGAAGAATAGACCAATGCTTCTGTTGTCGACAGTTCCAACGGCGAAATCTATACAACCACCGACGTATCAAAGGGTGAAAAATGAACAGGAGCGGGTTCAATCTGTAGTAATCCAAACGCAGAAGGTAGCTTCAAACTAAATGATTACAATTTCTGATATGATTACAATTCAGGCGCCAAATGGGCTGCTGCTCTAACCAGAAATTTCATAAACTTTCTAGTCGACAGCCAAGCGGCAATTAGCAGGAACATAACTCCACTAAGCTGACTTTCATTCAAGGGTTATTTGAAGCAATGGATCTTAGAGAGACACTAACTTCAGTAAATTGGTAAAGCATATTCGACGAAATGCAGAGCATGCGCAAAGGATGATGAGACGCTGGAACATTATATTTGCGAATGCCAAGCCTTCAGCCAGCTAAGACGGAATATCTTTTATAGCTCCTTGTGCTAAAACTTAAAAGACATTGGACAGCCAGGGTGGAAAACAATCATATATTTAAACAAACCCACTGAGTTTTTGGATTACCACTCGGAAGCATAATGGGCTTAATGTTGTCCTAAAAGTGACCTGCGGTCCGACGCTCCTGTGCCTCCCTTTTCAGGCAACCAACCAAGTATTTTAAGACCGACCGGCTAGTCCAAGTGCTGATGCCCACAAATCGAATCAGTTCGTTCGATAGGCATTTCCAGAGAGAAACAGAAGACATAATGCTTAATTATTCCACGAGAGGCTAAGAAGATTTTTGATATACGTTTTATGTGTCCAGAGATCTCTCTTCAGGCCATCAAAGCTTGTGGTTTTAATTTTCTATACCTATTCTTCGGTTTGTTCATTAAGGGCTTACGAGCTAGCTTGAGAAGTGCAAAGTGTCAGCTCACAGTTTATGCGAACGTTTTCCCACTTTTGAAAGAAAGAGAGCTTTCTTTGGAAAAAGCTGTACATTTATCTTAAAGCTTTTCATCTCCTATCAGAGAATTGAAAAAAAGTTACACTAGCCTTAAAGCTTTCTCATATCAGAGATTGTAAGTACTTTTGTCGTAAAAAGCTCTAGTTTAATCTTCTTGCTTTAGCAGCTTTTGTTTTCAGTTTAAGAAACTTTAAACGTATAAAGGAACAGAGCGACCTAGATATACTAAGGTATATTTGATATATGTATATCAACATATGTGCCGAGAGATTCCTTTTCAGGTAATCAAAGCTTGTTGGTATAACTTTCAAGTCATATTCCTCGGCTTGTTGTCATACTTTCTGTTTATATTTGTTATGCAACGTAGTTTAGGTTAGTGTTCTCTCTCTCATCAGCTCATCACCCACATAAGAAAGAGAGAACTTTCGCGAGAAAAAGTTGTACATTAATCTTAAAGCATTTCAACTACCCACAAATAATTGAAAAAAGCTCTACACAAACTTTGAAAGTTTCTCACATTAGAGATAAAGCTTTTTTGCTGGAAAAACTTAATCTGCTTGTTTCAACAGTTTTTTATTCGCTGCACTTCTCATCAACATTATTAAATTCTGAAAACCAATTCCCTAAGCTTTTTAAATATCTATGTACTGTGCCGTATATAGAAAACCGGGGCCCGGAGAGGATTGCGCAGAGAGTACCGAGCCCCCTTGAGGACTTCGAGCGCGGAAGAAATTTTTCCCGATCTCTCCCCCTCTCTCCTTTACATCTTTTGTAATAAAACAACACATTTTCAAATTAGGTTTTATTGAAAAAAAAAACAGTTACAATCGTTGTCATGAAAACTATCTTACTTTTATAATATAATATGTATTAAATATTTATGTATATGTAGATAATCAGCATTTTGTCAATTTTTGTATTAAATATCGAAATTCTTAAAGAAAATTCACTATACTAATTAATCACAGTTATTATTGAAAGCCTTTGTACTTAAAAACTAAAAGCTTGATCAGCTCCGATCAGGCAAATATATTAATAACAAACTATACCTGCGACTTTATCACTATCATTATGAGTTTAGTGGATATCCACGGCGGCGACAAAGCGACTCCACTGAAAAGCGCATAAAACCAAGAGCGCAGAGAGCACGGTATAACCATGTGCACTCAGCGTGACGGCGCCACCAGTGCTTGGTGTAGTGATCGGAGTACTTGGAGATGCATTTCCATTATTACCTTCACCGCTGTCTTCGTCGATATCGTCTTCGCCGTCCTTCGGCATATAATCATGGCAAGTGGGGAAATTCTTCGGCGCAGATTTCATTTGATCATTGTCACCAACTTTGATAATAAGTGCCATGCCAATTTCCGCATGGAATTCAATATGGCAATGGAAGAGCCAAAAGCCGGGGTTGTAAGCTTCAAAGCGTAAAATCGTGTAACCGCCGTCCGGTATGGTCACGGTGTCTTTGATCGGCGGTCTATCGAGATTGCGTTTGAGCAAATTGTAGCGGTCGAGTTGTTTGACCTATTGGAAAGAGAGAGCGAAAGAAAGTGTGATATATTATTAGAGAGAGAAATTGAGAATGAGACTGAGTAAGTTCACTCACCATTTCAATAGTAACATTGGAGCCCAAACGCTCTAGGCCCACCACACGAAAAGCATTGCCATGCAAATGGAAGGGATGATTTGCATCGAACGTGAAACCCTCATCGACCACGATTAGCTCAACGACGGAGTTTAACGGTACCTGCAGCACATGATGACAATTACAGAAATCTTTTCTACAATCGATACCCTGCTGCGCTAGACTGGTGTCATTACAGAAGAGCGAATCATCGACATTATTGCGTTCGGCCATCAAAGCCATCGCTGGAGACTTCAGCGAAATGTGATTCAGTTGCGGTGTGTATAACTTGTTGGTCTTACCCAAGCTGTCGTTGAAGCCGTAATAATCACCAGGATGGAAGACGGGATTGTCCTTGGCATAGAAATCATAGTAGACAAAAAATTTATAATCCGCCACAGGCTTGAGTGCATCACGATCCACACCCGGTACTGTATCGTAAATCGGTAGCGCCGTCATTTCGGCGGCAGTCAACGAATCCGAATGTCCCGACCCGCGATTCATTGCATTCAGCTCGATGCCGTCGGCTTTATGTTGCCAACCTAGCACGCCGTTTGGCTCCGTCTCACCTGCGCCCTCATAACGCAATATGCCTACTTGAAATGCGGATGTAAATTGATCGCTGCAATCCATTAGACCCTTAAAACGTATCCAATAGTTGCCGATGGGTTGATTTGCATTCAATACAAAGTCGAAACGTTCGCCAGCGTACGTGACTATAGAGCCCACCTCAAGTGGTTCGAAATCATAACCGTCTGAGTGTATTGCTAAGAGTGTGTGATTATCAATAGACAACGCAATGGGACAGTTGAGAAACTCGGCGTTGATAATACGGAAGCGATAACGGAAACCGCGACGCACGTGGAATGTTTGTAATGGCATTTGATGCAATTGAATCTCGTCCACGGCGCGTTTGGTACGCTGCACGTTGGTAGGTTGCGCAGTGAGATCAAACTCCACTTCCGGGTCGGAGCTGCTTTGGTCCGATAGCAGCGCTGGCTGCTCTACAACCTGCGTTAGACGTAAGATCTCATTAGTTGCGCGCAAACGCATGTTGTTGCTGCTAGTATCGTTGGGCGAATGTAGAAGCTCAATTTGGAAAGGTGTCAAATCGAGCTGATTCGCAACTGCCGACTGATTGAGTACAAAAGTTAATGGTGTGGTGCTTGTTGTCGGTGTTGTTGTGGTAGTAGTAGTAGTAGCAGGTTTTGGTGTTACTGACTTGTCACTCGCCCCCGAACGCGCTTCCTTTTTAGCTTGATCCCAGATCGCATAGTAGAAACGACCGCGTCCATTGACTAGCAAATTTACCGGCTTGTTATCACCGCGTGAGTGGTGATGCGACGCAAATATGCTCACACCGGGCGTATGTACCCAATCTTGCAAGATCATCTGGTGTTCGGACAAATCGAAATCATAGAGATGTGCATGCGCCTCCATCGCGCGCGGACGACGCACAATTAACGCGCCGAAGACACCATCACCACGTTGCATGCCGGTGTGCGAATGCCAAAAATGCGTGCCGGCATTGTCCGCACGAAAACGATAACGGAATGTGGAATGCGGTGAGATGGGGCACTGTGAGATATGCGGCACGCCATCCATATACGGGTAGTTGCGCTGATGCATGCCATGCCAGTGTATGGTAGTGCTGTCGCCCAGTAAATGATTATGCACATCGGCCACAATCATATCACCCTCGCACACCTCAATCGATGGACCCGGCATCATGCGATTCACCACCATTACGCTGCGCTCAATACCATCGCCGAGCACACAATGCGGTCTCTCACAGTCTGTGCCGTTTTGTGGACAGCCATAGCAAGCCTTCGACATAGTCTCATACCATTCAACAACAAAAGTGTAACGACATGTCATCGGGTCGGCATTCGGTTGACATTCGCGTGCGCAGGGATGATTGCGATAGAACTCTACCGTCCAAATATCACCGCTTTCCTCACGCATTTCAGCCGAGCGCGCCGTAGCGCCTTCACTGCCACGACACTGCTGACAACAGTCCTTCACATACACCTGCTCACGTGGACAATCCGGCGGCAATGGCGCACAAGTCTTCTCGAATACATTAACCATTGGTGTCACGACGGAACGGTCGGGTAGCGGTGCGCATTCGTACATAGTGCAGCCATCCTGACTATGCCAAGTCTGTCCCAAATCGTAGACGGTGTCATTGAAGCGGCACTTGGTGCGCACACATTCGCCGCAGCAGCTGCCAGGTTGTGGGCGTAACACTGAATCCTGTTGAAGAAGAGAGCGAAAATTGGTTGATGTTTAAGTAAAACGTAACGAAAAAAAATAGTGTTTCTGTTTAAGGTAAAAAAAATTTAGTCAATACATACCACATCACAATAGAATTGTCCGCAATCCACTTTTGTAATAGTCTCTCGCGGCGCGCCGTTTTCATCTTGTTCGCAGGCGTGTATGTCACAGGCGTCTTGCGACGAGACCCAAATTTCGCCAATTTCGCGCGTCTCTGATTTGTCATCTATAAGCACAGCACAGACTGCGGGCGCTGAAAGCACAGAATAAAAAATGTTTTGAAATTAAACTTGATTGAGTTATTATATTTTAGTTATTTCGAAAGCAGCATTTTGAAGTTCAAATTTACATTTATTCAGAAATCAAACTGTTGTATATGTATATATCTATATTTTTAGCAACTCAGAGTGATCACTGAAGAAAAGCTCAAAACTTTGTGAACCGTAGAGATCATAAAGCTTCTAAAATTTAATTTTCAATTGAGATAACTGGGGCTCTAGTCTAACACCACAGCAAATTTGAGCTATACGCTATATGAATCTCGGGTTTTCTGTCTTAATAAAGTGCGGTCGTCGAGTAAAACGAGCTGATTAAATCTTTGGTAACCCTATTTGAATCTTAGGCCTTGGCTTTCCGTCATTTCGAAATATGTTCGTCGTGTAAACAAACACATTTAATCAGGGTTCGACTAATCTATCCATACCTTTAAAGTCTGGCATGATTTCTACGAAGTAAACATTTCTAGAAATCTCCGCTCTTGGTGTCTCATGAACCTTTAAAGAAAAACAAATTTTTCTTAAACCTTTGCCTCGATTTTTTTATTACCGAAAGCTTACCCGTTGAGAATTTCAAAATATGGGTAACGAGGATATATCGGTGTTTAGACTGTCATTGTAATTTTGGTATACAAAAAAAAGGTGTAGTTTTGTAAAAAAAGTTGAGTTAAAAAAAAGTAAAGAGTTGAGTAAAGTTGACCATATTTACAGAACTCAGCTTTGATGAGGCCTTGAGTACAAAAATTTATGAAAATGTGTTTTTTTTTTGAGATATTTCCAAAACTTTAACTTGGGTTAGAGCTAAAAACTTTAATCAGCTGTTAAAAAGAATAAAAAGCATTGCTCAAAATACCGATGACCCGAAGCTGGCAGAAGATGTCTCGTATGAATCTATATCAAGTACAAAGAAACTGTCGCTCTCTATCTTGCTAAGTGATATGTGATGTGTCAGCTTTGTCCGAGCACCGAAACCCAGTGCCTAGAGACGACCTTCTTTAAGAGAGGAGAACGCATAGTCAAGCAGAAAATTGATGGAAAAAATGCCAAGTCAGGCTTGCGTTATTAACGGAACTCCCTATAACGAATGGGAAAACAGAAAACCCCTCAATGCAAGTAATCTCGAAAGTGTGCTTAGCTTGCAACATTGTCGTAGTTTTGCAAATATTTTTCGTAGTAAATATATATAGCAATCTCGTGTTGCTGATGCGTCTGATTAAGGTAACGCCAGGCTTGAAGATGTAATAGCCGTTTTCTCACTAAACCGCAAAACCACTTCGCCTAGTCGGCGGCGTTACTCGTCAACGTCACCGTCGTGACTACTTCGATACGCTCAGCTGCTGATAATAATAATTTGCCTGCCAGCTGTTACACAAAAAATCGTGATATTTAAATGAAAAAATATTTTTTCTATGAAAAATTAATATTTTATTAAATGTTAGTGCTTCAATTATATTTTTTTGTATAAAAAAATCAAAACTGTTTATTTTCGCATACAATCAACTGCAGAAGGGCTTGCTTTCATTCATTTGAACGAACTAGTTGCTTAGTCTACTTCGTGCTTAAGTATGCGAATCGTGATTTTTTCCCGTTCGTTTAACAAAAAATATTAAAATAACCAGTAAAGATGCAAATTCTCAAAACCTTTTGAATTTGCTTGTAAAAATATAAATTACAAAAAAATTATCTAAATTATATTAAAATGTATTCCACCCTTTATTGACGGTTAAGTTGAAACTGAAAGCTCAAACAACTGAAAATATACAATCTAATCCACATGTGATACGCCGGTCACGATCAATTTGAATATTTGGCATATCATCAAAATGTATATAAGCGCAATAAATAATAAAGACAGGCACAACACACGAAGACCGGTGCATGAACAAGGGAATTGGAAAGGCAAATGTAATAATAATACAAAATAAAAATAAATAAAAAAAATTTAATTTATTATGAGCAATTAAAAAAAATTGAAAAATTAAAAATTCTAAACGTAATAAAATAAAATAAATTGAAAAAAAAATTATACAAAGAATTAATTATAAAAAAAAATATTTTTACTTATTAAAAGGTAAAAAAATTAAAAACAAAACATTATTAATAAATTAAAACATTAAGAATAAAAGAATTAAAAAGAAACTAAACAAAATTAAATATAGAAAAAATTATGAAAAATCATTAAATTAAATATTACAAATAAAAATTGTAAACGAAAAAGTAATAATAATTTAGAAATTAAAAAAATTAAAAATAAAATATTTATAAAAAAAAAATTCAATGCAAAAAATATTTAAAAAAAAAACCTTTTTATTTATAAGCAAATTAAAGAATATCCGGCTAAAAAAAATTTATAACAAAATTAAATACTTAAAAAAATAAGTTAACTAAAAATAAAAATTTTAACAAAAATTAATTTAATAAAAAAAGTAAAGAACTACTTTCAAATATGGCAAATTTTAATATAGAAAAAATTGATTGAAAATGAAAATAAAAAAAAGTTTTAAATAAATTGATAATATTAAAATAAAATTAATTAAAAACTGCTAAAAAATTTTGATAAAAGATTTAATCAATTAAAAATAAAAAAAATATATATATTCAAATTAAAAACATATATAAGAAAATGTATAAAAACTAATGTAAAAAAAATTTAAATAATTTTTGTTTATATTATAATAAAATTATTTAAAATACATAAATTAAATTTACTAATTCTTAAACATAAAAAAAAATTTAAATTATATTAAAGTTATTTACAAAATGTAAATAATATCGAGGAAATGGTATAAAAAATTTAATGTAAAAATAATATTATATACATAAGTAAAGATTGAAAAAAAAAATTTTTCTTAAAATTTAAAATTTGATGTAGGAAAGAAAATTAAAATAAAGTTATTTTTAATATTATAATAAAATTAGTTTAAAACGATAAACTAAAATTTAAAAAATTAAAAAAAAAAAAAATAATAAAAAACTTAAATAATATTGAAAAGAAATCTAAAAAATACCAAATTAAAAAATTTGAAGTTGAACTAAAAAATTATAACAAATAATTAAGTCATAAATGAAAAAAAATTTAATAAATATTATATATGTACTACATATGCACGTAAAAGTTGAAAAAAATGTTTAAATTTAATTTAGATAAAATTATTTAAAAGTTAAAATAAAATTTCTCACACTTTAAACAAGAACTATTAAAAAAAAGATGATATTAATAATATTTTTGAAATAGATTGAAAAAAAGTTTAAAAATTACAAATTTACTAAAAAATTTTAAATAGTATTATAAAAAATATAGCAAGAATTAAAAAAATTAACTAAAATTTTAAACAAATATTTTTTAAAAATATATACATAAATGTAAAAAAAATTGTTTTAAATCCGAATTTTTAATATAAGAAAAATATATTTTTATAAAGGAAAAATTAAAATAAAATTAATTTTAATATAATATCTAAATATAAAAAAATGTAAATGAAATTTGAAGATTTTAGACAATAATTATAAAAAAATTTATTAAATTACATTTAAAAACTTATTAAAAATATTGAAGAAAAGAAAATATTGCAAGAATTAAATAATATTGAGAGAAATCAAACAATTTTAAATTTACAAAAAAATTTCATTAAAATTAAGTATAAACAAAAATTAAAATAAGAAAATATTGCACAACAAAAAATTAACAAACAATATATTATATAAAAATTATAACAAAAAAGTTTAATAAAAATACTACTAATGTTGTACTAAATTTATTACAAATTATAAAAAATACTAAACATTATTAACAAAAATTTGTATATATTGTTTATATTAGAAAAATAAAAAAAATTCGACCGCAATAAATTACGGAAAAGAACATAATTTACTTATAGTAAAAGTAAACAAAAGCGAAATAACAATTAATTTGCTTGACTGAAGTGGCTGGAGTCATAAATCGTCTACTGTTTTGCGCCATTTATTGAACGAATTGCTGGTTATTTTTTATAGCGCAATCGTTGGACAAGTAAAAACCTATGCATGAGCACGGCGTTGTATGAAGGGTGGTTAACAAAGAATGGAAAAAGAAAAAATCTAAAATATAGCAAAAGTTATAAACAAGTCAAGTGTAGATCAGCTAGGTGATATAAGTGACAGCGCGCACGTAGCACCACCACTACTTTGGGTGGTTGTGACGTCAGCGCCAAACAGTGCATGTAAATAATAAATGTACATGCTCCCGGAACTGTCTACAAATGCTCGTCAAACGGACTTTCGTTCGACTGATGACTACCTCGAAACGGGTTTTCCAGCGCGGGTAACAGTCGGCCCGCAGGCCTTCCAGCTTGATTGGCTTTAACAAAAGCGGTTTACCCTACTCTTTCTCCGCTAGCGGGGTCGTATTGTCTTGGGTTCACGCTTAATGAAGCTATCAGCGCTAATGTGTAGATAATATCGTGAACTTGTAGCGGCTGCAAATTAACAGCGTCGGCACTTAGCGCATGCGCCGCTCTCGTTAATGCTTTTGTGGGCGGTTAAGTGCGCTAGCAGTTTGACGGTGTTTAATGGTTTTAATTTAATTAAAGACTCATTAGTTAATAGGATATGTATGTATGTATGTATGCTTGACGTGAAGTTCAAGGCGTTTGGACTCGTTCATCGATGCTGCCACGTGCAGCATGCGCTCATATGAGTACATTATAGCAATAAAAATGTTTAAGTTAGCAACTAAAATTGCATTAAAATCTCAACGTGATCTCTGCCACTTGTCAATTTCGAGATTGAATTGGGTTTTTTTCTGTTTGTTACAAAATAAATCATTGATCACTCGCTGGCGGATTCACATTAAATGAATTTTTTACTTTTCAGCATAAGTAATCTGTAGAAGAGTAAAGTTTCAATAGACGGAACAATAAGAATTAATATTGAATGTAAGAAAATATGGAAAAACTTTACAATGTGGACACGTTCAATTCGTTTTAACAATATTTAGGTACGTGATGAAACGAACGCGCAACTCGCTTAATAATATACATATATGCATATTGTACGTTGGTAGGAAGAGTATTTGTTAGAGTTGCCTCTATATGACTATAAGTAAATTATGCTCTACTGGACGAAACGAACCCGCAACTCGCTTAATAATATGTATGGATAAGTTGGTAGCACTGAAGATATATTTGATTATCGAAAGAATGTATATTTCCAAGAAAAATATTTAGCAGAGACTTTAAAGATGTACACACACGTAAATCCTACGCCAAGCCTATAATTCAACTCGCTTACCTTTTTTTTTTTGTTTTGAAAAGGTTTTCGAAGCCGAGCAAGCCATATTTGTATTTTTTAAAATTTGTTTATCATAAAATATTGATTTTATTATACGTACGTAGATATATTGTATATAGTTGAAGTTTTATTAAATTTGGTAGGACCCGACCAGAAGCAGTTTCGCTTGTTTTATTTGCTCCTCACCAACAATATGGGACCACTTTACGTCTAACGACGATATGCAGAACAATTTTGAAGTCTTACTATTTGACCATCGTCCTGAAATTCTCAAAATTTCTTAGAAAAGTAATCATTCATACAACTGAATCGATAATGCCCCACCTTAGTCTGACAAATTCGCATATTGAGCTATCGATGAATATAATGGGGTCATATTAATGAGCTTTGAAAAAAAAAATAAAATAAAAAAAATGTATATAATCACTTTGTCATAGCTTTCCAAAAATCATAAAAAAAATCTAAACCTTTAGGTAGGGTTGCCATATACATGCATTTTAGAAAAAAAAGTAAAATTTTCTTATAATTGTTTACTTTGCCTTAATTGAACTGAATGTGACTGAAGAACGATATTTTATTTGGTATAATTGCCATATATTACGAAAAAAATAATTTTTTTTTTTCAATTACCGTAATTTTATAGTTGAAACGGTTTAAATACTTCACATTTTAGCTTTCTTTATTATATATTTTTGAGTGAAAAAATGTATAGCGCTTAAATTTAGAACAATAAGCATCAAATCTGTACCTATAGGGTTGCCCATTAATTAAAAAATAAGCTGTATTTTATTATTACTTTATAATTTTTACGACATAGTCCACTAAGTATATTTATGATCTCTTATTCCCATTATTTTGAAATTTGTATGAAAAGGATTGCCATATGCGCTACATTTGGTATATTCAAAAAAAAAAAAAATTTATTATTTATAGCTGGTTAAATTGAAAATAATTGCACTTTCTGAGCTTCTAATAATTTACAAATTTTTATTAAATTTTTCATGACTTCAGATATTATCTTTGAGGCTTAACAAACACGCTTAATGGCTTCATTTACATGAATATTAAGTTCATAAAAAACAACAAAAAAGTTGAAAGCGATTATTCGCATTTTACTGCCAATTATCTTCGCTTATGTTGTTGTTGTTTTGAGTTTTACCTGATTCGCCTGCGTTTTGTGCATATTAACTATATATTTAACTGACAAAATTATCACTTTTTTGCATTCTTCGCAAAAGTACCAAATTGTACTCACGTCTAAGTTTATATACCTACTAATGTACATACAAACATACCTAGATACATATATGCGAGTACATATACTTGTATATGTAAATACTTGTGTGCGTGTTGAATGCCTCGTAAATATACAAGTTTTCACAAGTTCGTTAACGCTCGGGGCAACATTTTTGGACGGCGACGTGTCGTTGCATAGCCTTACAACTGATAACAATCACAGTTCGGGCTTACATATGTCTTCGGACATCAATCTGTCACACGATCAACGAAGTGCATATATCTTAATATGCCCAAAATACAAACAAAACAAGGCAGTAGCAATTTGGATGTGGAATCCGAAAATGCAGCGAAAAAGCCACTTAAAATGTTGTGCGCAGTCGCAGTAGCACTGCGTGTAAAGAATACATAAAAGAATCACGTGACACTAGCAGATGTTTATGTACAAGTATATATTATATTTATATACAATACATATTCATTATTTTCCGCCAGCAGTATGAAAGTAAAAGAAGAATATTTAAAAAATCCGTTAGATAGCGCTGCGTTTAATATTATGAAAATATTATTTTGCCAGTTGGGATTTTATTTATATTCCATTTATTTCTTAAGGAAATACATCTGGTGAATTTTAGAAAGAATTTGTTTCTGTAAATAGCAATCATTCGTGTATGAGCTGGTAAATTTTAGGTCCTGAAAGAAGTAGGTGGCATAAGAATTGAAGTAATCAAGTCACTAACCTGCGTAATGTATCTATAATTTATTGCTATGTGATATTCAAAGCTGTTTTAGTATGAAAAATGTATCGTAAGTGAAATGAGTGAGCTGTTCTTTGAATATCTGTTTTTTTTTGGAGGTTAAAAACCTTATTCTAATATTGAAAGTCATAAGAAAATGCTTGGTCATTATGAAGAGGACTAAATAATTTATAATTACATAAAATAGATAGGAGAAAACCCTTGAGCGGGTCTGGTTTAACGCAAATTCTTACCACACCATTTTTTATTCTTAAAACATCTGATGAAATAATATTTACTATTGACCAGTCGTATTCTTAAGTGCTTACTACGAGTAAGTGGTGCATATTGGTTATTTAATGATTTAGTATTGCTCTAGAGTTTTTCCCTTTTGCTTGTCATTCGTATTAAGCAACGTCCCAATTTGTAGGCTACCTTCATTGTTTGTGTTAATTAAAAAAAAATACCAAAAATTTTGTCCACACCAAAACCAATGGTGCTGCTCCTAATTGTACGCTTCGCTTTACAAGCAATGTTGATTAAATATGGGGAAAATGTTGCCTACATTTAGGTTGTTTTTTTATCATAGACACACACCTCAAAGGAAAATACATAAATTAAGGTTTATTTAATCAGCATGATAAATTATAAATTATCGAAACGGTTGAATAATTGTAACGTCTAACTGTAGAATCTGTTATATTATATTCCCATATTTCTGTTATGATGAGCTATATCATCTATTTCATTCAATCAGTGTTAGTATTTTTTTCTTTTTCTTTATCTAAGAAGCAGTGTAGCTGCATTTCTCTAGCTATTTTCTTCCGGTTCTCATACTCACAGAAAAAACTCTTGAGTTTAATAAACATTCACAAGTCTTCAGGCTTGGTTTTTTGTTTTCGAAAAGTTGAACGATAAATGTTGCCTACATTTAGGCATTTGTTTGTAATTTATCACAGACACTCACCTACATGTATGATATCTGCCTAATTCCTCATTTCATCTGAAGCGATTTAAAAGTTGTAATTCCTTTTATACTAGACTTTTTTCACGTGCTAGGGCATGAATTCAAATAATGCGTACATTTAGGAAGATTTTATTTCTATTAAAGACACACACCTAAAATACTGATGGAAAAATAATAACGACTAACTTGTAGATCATACAGAGAGCCTCCTTTTTCATTTATGGTATATTCTGCTGATCGTCACTTACGATAACGTCAAGTGAAAACGGTCGAATCGTGACGAGACGGGGCCAAGACTGAATTGACGATCAGCAAGCTTTTTCTTTGTATTTGGTGGGATTGGCAGGGAATCATATACTATGAGCTGACCCTCTATGAGCAAACTCTTAATTCGGACTTGTGCTGTTAACAATTGGACCGTCTGAAGGCAGTAATCGTCCAGAAGCGGCCAGTTTTGGCCAATAGGAGATGTGTTGTGTTTAATCAGGACAATGCCAGGCCACACACAACGCTAGTGACTGGTCAGAAGCTCCTGGAGCGTGGTTTGGTGTTTCTTATGCATTCACTTTATAGTCTGGACTTGACAGTGATTTCTACAAGCATCTGTGTCTGCCTGTGGCGAATGATTTTTCTTGTGAAAATTCGCCTCAAGAGAAGCTTGTAGAAATCGACAGTCGCAGTTTTTTCTCAATAGGGAGGAGAAATTAAATTATATATGCATATTTTACCTAAATCGGATTATTTTATGTTAAATAATATCTTAAATTATTATTAAATTAAATATTTTAAACTAAGTTTTTTTAATATTTAGATTTTATATAGATTTGGAAAATATTATGTTTATACAATAATATAATATAACGATTTTTGAGAATTTAACTTTCGCTTCCATTTTGCTGTTTGGGTTATTGCGCATTCCGGCCGGACGTGTACTACAACACATTGAAAGACAATTAAATGAGGGTCAAAAAATATATTGCAACAACAACATGCCGGCAATCAGCGGGCACAACTGGTAGATACGGCTATCGCTTGCTTTACAAGGTGCTAAAAGGTATATATACATATCAATATGTAGCATGGTATGCCCGCTTGCATGTGCAAGTACACCTGTAATTGCTCGTTGTAAAAGCGCATTGTTGTTTTTCTTTGCATACTATTTTATAGTCCCTCATATGTCCATTATTTGTGAATAATGGTGCAAAATATTTATGCCGCCCACACAATGCTGTTCAATGATTGCGGATTTTTTCGCTGTCAATGTTTATATTTACCGTTTCCCTTAACAAAATTATGCATACAAACATGCATACAGATGTACATACATACATTTGTTTTTAGTACGTGCCTCTGGCAACGCTAAAATGTACATTTCTTGCTTCACCGCTGCTATTTTTGTGTATTTCTGCCTATTTTGGTCGCCATACGTAATTTTTGTTGTTGGTTATATATGTATATATATGTTATTATACATATATACGATTGCATGCAGTTATTGCGAATATGGCAATTATGATTTTAATGTATTTCACAGCCACTGTGCGTGTATTACCTACATAATTGCCTGTGATGATGAGCTGCGCGAAGGGCAAAATGTTCGCTTAGGGTGGCGCCCGCTGCCACACTATGTCTATTTTCGCTTGTTCACTGCATACAAAGTTGCCACATATGTACATATTTAGTATTAAGTCATTATATTTATCATCATTTAAACTTACATCTGTATGTATGTATGTAGTTGTCTATACCAACCTTCATTGTTGCTGTTGTCAGCTGTCAATAGTCAGCAGTCAACAGTCAGCAGACGGCATTTGCATTAACTGTATGTATGTTCATATGTATATATGTATGTAGCGCTGTGTGTTTGCTCTAACAGCCGGGCTTTAATTGAAGCTGTCGCGTTGCTTAGACACGAGACTGACTGGCAGCTCAGAGTGATTGTAAGAAGCTCGTAATGATTTATGTATTTGATATGAAAATGTAAATATGTATATGTACATGTATATGTATATGTAGTAACTACTTATAATTGCTACCAAATATGTAGATATGTAGGTATTAAGGTGGGCCAAAAACAAAACAAAAATTTTTATTTTCGTACATTTTATATGTAATCGCCTAATTTTAACGGGAAGGTTCTCTGCTTTTCAGTTTCTTATTTTTATAACTTGAACAAAATAAAATAAGTATGCCTCGAAGTTTGTAAGAACCAGAAAGAAGCGTAAGAGCCCCTAATTAATATATTATATATGTATGTATATAATTGATCAGCATTACAAGCTCAGTTGATTCAGCCATGTCCGTCTGTCTCTCTTCAAATACGCGAACTAGTCCCCCAGTTTATGAGATATCGATCTGAAATTTCGCATACATTTTTTTCTCTCCAAAAAGCTACTTATTTGTCGAAATCGTCGATATCGGATAACTATAGCATATAGCTGCCATACAAACTGATCGACCAAAATCAAGATAATGGTTTTTTACACCCTTTTTTCCTATAAAAAATGTATTTGTAAAGGGTATTAAAATTTCGGTCCTGCCGAAGTTAACATTTTTTCTTGTTTTTCTTATTAGTCGAAAGAAAGATTCATATCGCAGTATCTACAATTTGAAAAGATAGCTCGCCTCTAATATTTGTAGGAAATTGCATGCTCTACAAAAAGCTCTCATACAATTTCTTCGTAAGCCACAGCATTCAAAAATGATTAAAGATATATATAATAACATGAAAGAAAATAGCAATTTTCTTGACCCACCCTAATAGGTATGTTTTTTTTGTTAAAAAAACTATTCTTATTACTTTTTATAGCTGACGTCTTTAGCTGGCGGCTATAAGCTAAGCAAGCAAATATTTATAAGCACGCATGTTGTTGTTATTATTGTTATTATTCTACAATACTATGTTAAGCAAATTAATTTCAAATTAATTTAATTGTTGTGGCCAGCTGTGCTGTGACGGTAGCTTAAAAGGATTCTCAAGCTGTTCATTGAAGCAGACACACACACATAAGTACATACATACATACAGACAAAAAATATACAAATAAATATACATACAACCAGTTGAATATATATATTCAAGTTTATGTATATATTCAACTATTTGATACATTTGTAAATTATAGCGAATGCTCAATTGATTTGCAAGTCACTCTATAAATCAATTAATCGAAAGTATTACATACATACAAACAAACAAATCGGTGTGTCCGTTCCTATAAATAGACTGTCTATAGAAATGAAAGGGATTGTAGATGAATAATTTTAATTGTAGGGAGAATGTTTCGGTTGTTAATTGCATTAAATGTCATTATGTTTGGCTACTAGGGTGACTCATGTAAGAGTGTCGTTCAACAACGTAAGTGATATACATTCCTACATGTACATTTTTATTTAAGAAGTTTGAAATAGTTTTACTAAACAATTTTCATATGTTTACTGTTAATTTGAATGAATTTTGAAGCTTATACTCATTTAGAAGGGCTTTACTATATAATGATCTTCGTATATTCTTAAAAAAATATAACGACGAAAATTTTACCTTGTGATCACATATAAAGGGGGTTTCAATAACAGTGATATGATTAAACAATAATAAAAAAACACACTAATTCGGAAATTCAAATGTTTTTTATTTAATGTGAAACACAAAAGATACAATTAAGTTCTGAATATAACATCATTCAAATGGCCTCCACGAAGGTAGGAATGAATTCGGTGAACCCAATTTTCGAGTATTTTTTCCACTAAATCAAGTTGTATGTCATGTACATCGCGTTCAATATTGACTTTTACAGCTTGAAAAGAGTCTGGTTTATTGCTAAAGACCAATGACTTCAAATAAAAATTAATCTAATGGTGTTAAATCACAACTTCTTTAAATTATCGAATCTAAAAACTTTTCTTGCAATAATTCGGTTGTTGCACGTACTGTGTGGCACGTAACGCCGTCTTGTTGAAATTAGATGTTGTCAAGATCAACTTGTTCCAATTGCGGCCTTAAAAAGTTGGTTATCATCGTTCTATACCGATCTCCATTGACAGTAACGGTGTCACCAGCTTCATTTCGAAAGAAGTACGGACCGATAATTCATTCCATCAGACCAAAAATGACACCAAACTGTCAATTTAGGTGAATTTAATGGTTCTTAATTAATAATTTGTGGATTTTCTTTGCAACAGAATCGACTGTTTAGTTTATTTACCGCACCACTCAGACGACCATAAAATGGCAAAAGCTCACGAAAAGTTGCAATTGAAGAACGATTATTTTGATAATAAAATTGAATAATTTGTAAACGTTGTTCTTGTGTACATATATCTTTCCATGAAATTGTAAACATTACATAATATAATGAAAAAAAATTACGGATTATGACATATTAAAAATGACCGAAACGACACTTAGAAATCATATCACTCTTATTGGAAAACCCGATATACATAACCCTTTTGGTTTTTATCTTCTCTTTTTTGCAATTACAAAAAATTAAACGAAAGGCTGGACATATTATTTCTGAAATAATCTTGAAATATAGCTAGTGATAGTTAGCTTACTGACCTGCGATAGCCATTAAGGACAGGTTTCTTATATTCCCACGTGTTTACTCGTCGGATTTGTGCTCATGACCAACTAGTTGAAAGTTGCTACTACACTAAATAAATATTTCTAGAAAATATTAATTTGGATCCAAGAGGGAGACAAAGTATTTTGATGACAGTAAATAAAGAAAATGACAATTTTTTGTTTTGCCTTCAATATTTCAAAAACTTACAAATATTTTTGATGATCAAATCATCCTCAAATGAGATATACTTGTATGTATGTGATGTAAACCCAACCAAAGAGACTAAATTGAGTATATTAAGGCGATGTGCAAAACATCGCAACCAGAAGATCGAAGTTGATGATATTAGTGATATGGAATTTAGACCAAGGCCTAGACCAACTTCATTCATGTTCAGCGCTAAACAATTAATATTATTAGGTTTGTAAGAATAACGAAAATCATGGGAGTGTGGCTTATATGCTGAGTTAATTTTGCTAAGATATCTTACATATTGACCAATATATACGATATAAAGCCAACTGGAAGTTGGAAAATCTTTTATTGTTTTATCGATATTATAATTTAAGTCATTGAACCGATTTTATCTATCTTTGGCATGGCTACATAAAAAATTAAAATAAATCTTGCATTATAATATTTTAAAATATATTAAAATATAAAGTTATTATTATTTAACTTTTCTAATAAATTCGAAACTGATTAAACCTTTGGCAAATTTTTACTTTTTTAATTGTTTCATTGTAGATAAACTATGTATATATACTATATAAACTATGAACAAACATGTGTTTTTGTAGCCAGTTTCTAAAGTACTAATTGATTAATGACGCCATCAATGCTACCAAGAATTTTATTATTCTATACAATTTGTATTTTCTTGTTTATATATGTACATATGTATGTATGAATTTATATATATATATATTTAATGTAACTCCCCTTCAAGCTCTGATTACTATTATTAACACAAAATAATAAAAGCTTGATTAACGGAGCTATTTTTGGAACTCATCTTCGTTAGCCTTAAGCTTTGTTTGCGTGCATACCAGTGCAGAGATTTATAAATATATACATATACATATGTATTTTTATCAAGATATACCTGTATATTGTTCTAAAGCGCATGATCATTTGGAAAATACCCAAGAAGAACAACAGACCCAATAGTCACAAAGCTTCGGTACAAGGTTATTTGGTACAACCTATATGAGAGCCAAAAATTACATATGTATGTGTGTATTTATGTGAATAGCTACATATGTAAATATTCATAGTTTTTTTTCAACTTTATTTTTAGCCAAAAATCTGTAAGTTAATTATGTCAGTTAATAAGCCAGCACAGATTGGCCTACAAAACGCTGCTATATTGGTGCTGAGAGAGGGGGGAAGAGCGGCCAAGCGAACGGCTTAGTGTTTATGTTCACGTAGAGAACGAGAATTAGCTTGTATAAATACAAACAAACTTATATAAAGTTGGAATCCCAAAATGAAAAAAATGTAAACAAATCCGTTGACTACTCACCTCTATGTGTTGTTGTTGTTGCCGTTGCAGCCGCTTTAGGATTTGGTGATTTTGCTTCCACACCGCTGTTGCCGATTATTTCGCGTGCACTTTTGTTGTTGGCCCCAGCGCTTGCCGTGGCGGCTGCATTAGCCGGTTTCAATGCGCACAACAACAATAATGTTGTGCCGAGCAGCAGCAGCGACGCCGACGGCAGCGTTATTGTAGACTTGCGCGCAGCGACGCGTGTTGTGGCAGTGAACTCACAGCGTTGACGGCGTTTGTTGGCGTGTGTGTTGTTGTTGTTGTTGTTACACATGACGTCACAATCGGTTGTGTTGCTAATTGTTTGGCTTTTGTTGTTGTTATTGTGCTTGCTACTGCTAACGCAGTCGGTGTTAATTTGATTTATGACACTGGCACACATTTTTGCATCGCCAATTTTTTCCGAGCGCATCCAGAGTGTGTTTATGTGTATATATGTGAGCATATGTGTGTGTACGTGCGGGTGTGAGTTTCGCACGATTTTTTTCGTTTAATAATTTTATTAGCTTTTTTTTGGTAAATAAGCAATTTACGACAGCGTGGTTTAATAGCTTTTCTGCAATAAAGTAAATAAAATATTTGCATTAAATAAATATGAGTTTGTAAATATGTATGTACATTTGTATAGGTATATAAAATTGTTTATTAATATAATATATATTTTTTGTATTGTAACTATCATTAACAGTAATTATCTACTTATTTGATATCTGAATAAGTGTACATAAAAATATGTCTATGACTGTAGATATGAAAATATGCTGCTACAAATTTAATTCATTAACCAAAAATTAAAAAAAAATAATATTTTTAGAAAATAAATAATTTTTAAACTTTTAATAAATTCTGCTATAATAATATATTGTCTCGCGACTGATTGTTATATCAGCAATAAGCGTCATTACAGACCTTGCTTAGTTATACTAGATTGAATAAGTAACACGAAATTAGAAAAACAAAAACAAGAAAAAACGTTAACTTCGGCTGCACCAAAGCTATAATACCCTTCACAGGTGCAGTTCTTATAGCATAAAAATGTATAAATATACTTTTATCTTAATTACGATTGGCGAATTTGTATGACAGCTATATGTTATAGCAATCGCACCTGAATAAGTTTCGTAAAGATATCTCGTTAAGTAAAAAAGTTTTCTGTACAAAGATTTGATTTTGATCGGTTATTTTGTATGGCAGCTATATGTTATAGTCATCCAAAATCGACGTTTACGACAAATGAGCAACTGCTTAGGGAGAAAAGGACGTGTGAAAAACTTCAGATCGGTATCTCATAACTGTCTGACTTGTTCGTGTGTATACAGACAAACAGACGGACAGAGAGTGATGGCTTATATAGAATATAATATTATGTATATACTTTATAGGGTCTTCGATGACTCCTTCTAGGCATTACAAAATTTGTGGAAAACTTAATATACCCTGTTCAGGATATAAATATAGCTTTGCTTAAAAATCCTTATTTGGAGCATTTGTGATGGATATTGCAGTTACGGCGATTTTTAGCTCCGAAACTGGAAGTTATGATGAATCATATAATCGCTGGTTATGTGTTTATACGTCAGTAATTTTAACTAGCCTCGATTGCCAAGACGCTCATCGATTGGAGAAATGTGTTAACAATTAAATTCTAAGTTGAATAATTTCTTTTATTTATTTAAAAAGTAAATGCTTTTAGATCAATATATAAGCAAATAAGAATAATTTTTTTATTTTCATTTCAGGCAACATTTTGTAACCTATTAGTTTTTTTCGACAGCTGGCCACTCTATGATAAATAATTTCTAAATATAATACTGCCGAAGATAGTTGTCTCAATATTTGCTCAAATATTTGCACTCTAATCTTAAGGATTGTCGATAATATATAAATTTATTAAATCCCAAGAGGAAGCAATTTACTTCCGGTAAATATTCAGAAAGTCTTACAATTATATTAACTGGAAGTAAATTGCTTCTAGAGGGATTTAAAATATTTTAATGAGAAATTTAAAAAAATTTGAGAAATTATAAAATCTTAAAATTTTAAAATAATATTTTTAAGACTCTAATTTGCGGTTTTAGTATTTTATGTTTTTTAACAAACTCTAATCTCCAAAAAAAAAACATTAAAAATTTAAAAATATATTAATAAAGTCAAGGCCTATCGTGTGGTACTTCTCGCTGTGAAATTTTTTCTAAAAATTCTATACTTGACTGACCATTCGTGCCAGTTAGGCCGGAACAGTTAGCAAAGACATCTGCTTCTTAAGGGAGTTTACATCTCACTAATAGACCAGGGTTGGTAATTTTTGAAAACAAAAAAAATCATAGTAGGATGAAACCCATTGAAAAAAGTGGATAAACTAAGGAAAAAGAAAAAATAATAATTTCCCGACATTCTGAGGTCCGGAAGAGGTAGAGAAGGAATGATTGAATTTTTAAGGGTTTAAAACGCTGTAGTGCGATTTCCGGCAAAATTACTAATTGTGGTTCTAAACTATAATATAACCATAACTACGAGGCAACTCTGTATCAAAATGTATTAAAATGGAAGACTGCTCGAACGCTTATCGACCGAAAAAAAGAAAATTTACACTTCACTAATAATAAATAGCGTCATCATCCACCATTATTATGCTGTTAATCAGAAACACTTTCTTAAGATATCCGACTGTAAATATGCGTGACCAGATAAGAAGACACCTCAAAAATTTCACGACAATTGTGTTTACGGCTAGTTATTAAGAGACTGATGAAATTACTAAGTGATATAATGAGCGAGTAAATTGAAAGACTGCCTTTTTATGGCTTTAATGAGTTCGGTTGTAAAAAGATCCTAATCGGTTTCTTTATTTAAAGTGGCAACTATGCATGCTTATACTACATGCACGTATCTACCCAAAATAACTTGTTGACACAACTTGTTGTCGTTGTTGTAATTTTACGCTTGTCAAAAGTGTGAAGTCCGTAATTAAGTAATAAATATGTCATAAACAAATTTTGCGAACAAGTTGAAAGCAAAACGAGCAAAAGAAAATTACAAACACAAAACACATAAAAAAAATAAACAATCGAAGAGTCAAAAGAGAAAGGCAAATATGCAAATACGAATGACCTTGTCTCGAAATGCAAAACAATTGATTTGAAACAACTCATTTTGAAGTGATTAAAGAAAGTTGTAGATGATGTATTTTCAGCCAGCGATGAATTGATGGGTCTAAAAATAGTGAAATCGGTGCTTATTATACTTTTTGATAATGAAAAATGAATTTGAGGCAGTTGAATGCTAGTATTGCCATTGGGTATGGAAATTATTCTGAAATTATGATGAATTTGTATTAATTTTAGGTTAATTTGTTAATGAAATCGATGAGCTCAGGTCATTGGTAGAAATCTGCGAGCGTTTTTATTTGATTTAAGCAAATATTTCTTTTACTACACTTCTTTTTTTAACGAAGATAATTTCGAGTTTCTTGTCTGACATTAGAAACTTTATTACACATATTTTCTAAAAATATCTTTTTGGTTCAGTGACTATAGCAACCTCAAAGAGAAATGACTCCAAGAGCCTTCATCTTGTAAAAACAATTATGGAGCGATCAATGTTATCGCTTCAGTCAGTAAAAAAAGTGGATCGACTGTATCCTAAATAAATTCAGCTTGAAAAAACCACCGTGGGTTTCGAATTGGAATTATCAAAAACAAATTCACTATTTGCATAGTATGCTATATTAAACTCTACGCATGCTGCAAAGGTTCTTTCAACTTCTTCTTAAGGTTCTTAAATCTGGTGGTGTCGCAAAAATTTGTAGATTGGAAGTACTATGAAACTTGATTTTGAATTCAATAATAAGTACAGACACATACATTGTTCTGCTCCTACATAAAACCAATCTTAACAAGGAAGGTGTTATTTTAAATATAAGATTTTGGGTCACATGACAAACATCATTATTATTATTATTATTATTTTAATGGACATGTACATTTTTCTTCTACAAATTTCCGAAACAACGTCTGTCAACTCAAGCATAGAAAATTTGGCATTTGATACTGTTGTGATGGTCGGTTTGGAACTTTGGTAACTTAAGCAATGTCACATACCTACTTAGTAACTTAAAGTTAAAGTTAACACTTAGAAGGTTATACTACATTAATTTAATATTTTCCAAGTAGAGTTTGGTGTTCGTATCCTTTCGGCGCTCATAGCAAACTGATGTAAACAAGGAATATGTTTTTTTAAAAATCTAAACTAGCTTCACATAACAAACATAATTTTTATGAACATGATAATACTACTGAGCATATTATTAAGCAAAAATCTTAAAACTAAACGATTTGAATTTATAAAAATAATAATTTTTCTTTTGTAATTGCGGGTTTCAAACTCTGATGTCAAGTATAGACATATACCCTGAAATGTTTGCCTTACGTATACTCTTACTAACGTCCTATCGCAACGGCATTGCTACTGTGAGTCCATATTGCGTAGTTAGTAAACTTAAAGCGGTCATTTCTTTTGCAATAAACAGATTACTAACAAGTTTTATTTTAAATAATTTTTCCTAGAATTTCACCTTTATATTGCTAAAAAATCGCTAAGAAATTATTGCAATAACAATAATGTAAGTTTGTATAATATTATCAGCGTCTAGCGCTTGCTTATAAATATTTACAACATTGCACACGTGATAAGCAACGGCTAATGTGCGACAAAAATATATGAGTTTGACGTTTGGTTTTTTCACTCCAGATATTTTCACGCTTTATCTCATCTCAGCGTCTATCTGTAGTTTCCCAGTCACCGTTTATTGCATTAGCATAGCTATATATATGATTACTAATCATTTATAAACGGAAGTAGAACAGCACGAAGAGTGCTTCCCCACTCAATAGCATTGGTCACTAGCTAGTTCAAAGTCATTGCGATTCCGAAACTATGACGTATTTGTTATAGTTGCTCATAAATAAATATATATGTAAATATATGCTCAATTCAGCGGCCGGCAAATCTCAACGTTAGATATTTTATATTTTGTTAAATAAGTTTGTTTCTCAAAATATTTTTCTACTAAAATTATATCTACAAAAATGCATATTTTTAAAATAAACTAGTTCATACTAAGCAATGCGTCTATAAGACAAGGCAAATAAAGCGATTTGTTTTGACAAGTTTGTTGTGTAGACTTATTGCAAGCGCTGTCATAAAGATTGCCGAAGTTCAAGCGAAAGTTATGAAACTAGCGAAACTAACAGGTGTATAAGATAACTCGGAGATTATCACGTTGTAAGTGCATTAAGGTATTTGCATAGATAATTTTTAATATACATTTTTTTTTCTGGTATTTATTGTAATGTCAATATTACTGAGAATATCGAAATACTACCAGGAATTGAAAATTTTAAGCATTAGCTACTTGTAGATACTTGAGTGGTCGAAAGTTTTCAGAAGTTGGCAGGTGATACTTGTCTGTCATGATATAATTTTTGAACAGCCTTGGGTATTATTCCGAAGTATCTGGAAAATTTATTGGATTTTTTAGGTCTCGATTATAAAATGCATATTATTGAGTGTTTATTCATACCCAGTAGATTTTTTTTAAAAATATTATTTCCCAAATCGAAGTAATTGTCAGCCGATTCTGAGCAAAAACTCATACTCGAAACACATTTTTATATAATACGTCAGGTTGCCATTGCTTACAAATTGCATGAACAAGCTTCGATTATCCTTAAATATTGGTTAACGGTATTGCCTCAAATTTAAATCGCGTCCCTTTAGCCGATTTGTAGCATAAAATATTCGCCGAATTGCAAAGAGAAATGTTGCTGAGGTGATTGTACTTGATTGCAAATGAATCTAGATCCGATCGTGGGTCCAGAAGTTTGAAGCTAATATTTTTAAGCTTTCATTACCACAAAATTTTCTTATAATCATTATATCTGTTAGATAAAAGATCTCTCTTCGACTTATTATAAAACCTTTGCACCCAAATTTCAAATTGTTTTCGATTATTCATACGATTCGGTAATGTAATTTGATTTTACTTTTTGAAGCATACAGGGTAGTGACGGTCTATAGTAATAATGCAAGCGACAAGAGTGCGGTACAATTGTTGACATTCTTCAAGATGTGTAACGATCAAACATTCTTCAAGATGTGTAACGATACAAAATTGTCGCAATTTCTATTTCTATAATTCTTAGGTGTATATGATTGAATATTTTTGTCTAATCGGTAATCGTGAAAATTATAAAACACCGTCAAAAATTTGTTATAATAATAGTTGCTTAGGATTCGCAAAAGTTTAGAGAGTGGCGAATGGAATAGGTGAATGATATAAATAAAGTAGACTGGCGTAAACAAATAGAAGTACATAAAGTAAGAAGCGGTTATAGCACTCTAATGATGGAGCACATACTCTTTCATGATAAATTTAGTGAGACATATTTGTTGTTGTTTGACAATGCATATTTTTGGAGAAAAAAAGCAGATTTCAAAATTAGCAAGCAGAGAAGTGGCGAATCTAACGAGCAAATGGCATAATTGAAATAGCACTAAAATAACGTAATGAAACATAGACAAAACAGAAAGAAAGATAATTTTGAATATACATACTAAATTTAACGAGATAACTTTGCTCTATAATTTACTTCGGTTACTCACATTCATACCAAATACCGACCACTTAATAATAGTTCGTCGAACTTAAACCTCCAATGTAGAATTCACAGAATTTTTGCAGTAGCTTAGTAGTTAGTAATATATGCGTTAATCGCATTTTTTTTTATTTTAGAACTTGTGAAATAATTAGACGTACGCATTCGTGGAATTTTTTTCTTTTTAGCTAAATTCAAAGTTAGTTAGCTGATCACGCGCTCGAACAGCTTGTGCTCGAACCACATGCCATATTTGGACAAAATTCACTTACACAACAGCAAGTAGGTACGTAAATGGAAGTAACAGAACCATCGAAGATCCGTAACTGGGGCATGGCAACCACTTTACAACACTATTAGCAACTTGTTGCTGCAATTTTTGTACGCTAACTGACCGTAAGCGCTGGCCTGACCAACTCAACGCTCTTTAAATTGGCCGAGATGCAAATGACGATTTTTAATTGGTAATGTTGGCGCATAGCGAGCGGCACAGTGTAGTGGAAGTAATGAAATTTGGATTTTTTTTTTTTTAAATGATATTTTGCAAACAAATATTTGAAAAGTATGTTAACAAATAATTAATAAATGGATTAAATGGATATGTGTGGAAAATTATATATAGTTTATATTATATATAGTATATAAAGTTTAGTATTTGTCCACTAAATGAGCGGATACTCTACTAATTTTACTTCTCAAAATCACTACTCATCATGGAACACTGCCTACAATTAGGCGCTTACTATATTTCACCAAAGACTCACATCTTTTAAATAATTTTTCGTATAAAAATATTGCAAAGAAACAATTTTCAATATTATTTGGCTTTTGTATTTGTTGAGGTATCTTCACGAAATTCCGCATAGATATTTTGAAAAAGGGATGCCACCTGTTTAAAAAATTTTATACAATTAATTGGACAAAACAAAGAAATTATTATAAAGAGACTACAGAAGTTTTAAAATAATTTTTGTAGGTAAATTTTTTTATAAATGTTGCCATTTTTATAAAATTTTCTGCCATAAATTAGATAAAATAAATCAAATATTTTATTAAGTTTAAAGAGGTTTTAAAAAAATTTCTGTAGGAAAAATATTTAGCAATGTTGCCAGCTGTTCGAAATTTTTTTTTACCGTTTTTAGAATAATTTCTGTAGGAAATTTTTTTTAGAAGTCTTGCCACTTGTTTAGAATTTTTTTGATACAATTTTCTACTATTAGTTAAACAAAAATAATCAAATATTATAAAGCGACTAAAGAGATTTTAAATAATTTGTGAAGACATTTTTTTTTAGAAATGTTGCCATCTGCATAGAAATTTTTTTATGTAATTTTCTACCATTAATTAGACAAACTAAATTAAATAATATGAAGAAGTTTAAGAGTTTTTAAAATAATTTCTGTGGGAAAATTTTTTTTAAGTTTTGCCACTTGTGTATAATTTTTTGGTACAATTTTCTGCTATTAGTTAAACAAAAATAATTAAATATTTTATTAAGATCAAAGGGTTTTAAAATAATTTCTGTAGGATAAATTTTTGAAAATGTTGTCACCTATCTAGAGATTTTTTTTTTAATTTTTATACCATTAATTAGACAAAATAAATTAGGCATCGTTTTAAAACAATGTGAAAATTTTTAGAAAGTTGCCACCTTATAGAAATTTTTTTTTATAATTAATTATTTAAATTTTGTGAGTTTTGTTTGTTGTTAATTGTATTTCTTATATTTTTATTTTTGTAACTTTTTAATTCAATTTTTATTTTTTATGTTTTTCTTATATTTTATTGGACCAACTTCGGTCCACTGTGCAACGCTTTGCTATCGATATATTTAACGCCCGTCAGCTGTCCCCACTAATTAATCAGCTGGCAATAGCTCGGTAAGTAAGTCAGCCGTAATAGCATTAAATTATGCACACATTTATAAATTACCAAACACAACAAATAAAACATAAAGTAATAATAAATAAAAGCCCGGCAATAAAACAGTGACAAAGTCAAAATTACAAAATAAGAGTCCACAAATTATTTTCGATTGCTTTGTGATGATTTGGTTTGTTTACTTTTGAGTTATGTAGTCGGGTAGTCGGTATTTGTGAAGTATGTGACTTTTGGCAATACACAAGTGGCTACATACTTTTAATTACATACACATGTATATATCGACACATAAATATACACATGCGTGCCTTTTGTTGTTGTTGCCGCCAACTTATGCAACTTGCCCGGAATTTGCTGGCACTCAAAAAATCCAAAAAAAAAAATGCTTTAAGCTTTTCATCTCTTTTTGATTACTTTTATTGTCGAATTTATTACTGGACACATAACAGCAACAACAGTAATAACAGAAATTATATATTTTGATTGTTTGTCTTGCGGCAGCTTAAACTATGATTTCTAGCTTGTTAATTGTTGGTCGTTACTTGCTGGTGTTGATCTTTGAGTGGAGATATCAAAAATTGAAAATGAAATAGGAAGTGGGCAAATAGTTCAAACTACACACACACTCACACGTAGTTGCTTTAAACACATCCGTGATTTCGAGTTTTAGTTGTTTTTCACAGCTTTGTTTAGTAAATGCGTATGTGTGTGTGTTTATTTTGAAAATTACTTCCGTATAGTCAAAGTTTGAAAATTCTAAGGTTATGTTTTGGAAATATGTACGTATTCAGCTGATAAGCTTGTAATGTGTTTCTAACGCGAAATTAGTTTATATTTACAAAAAAATAACCACAAATTAACTTCTTTATTAAGCCATAAACATATTCTCAGTATGATTGCTTGCCAAATTTTCTCTCAAATTATGGTTTCTATTGGTTATTTAAATTAACTTTAGCAAACTCAAAAAACATAGGATGAAACTATTTGACGAAAATGCCACAATAATAAAAAAAAAATTAACTTCCGCTGCTTCGAAGCTATAATACCCGGCACAGGAACATTTTTTATAGTGTAAAAAGTTAAAAAAAAGATATTTATTTAGATTTTGATCGGTCAGTTTACATGACAGCTATATGCTATAGTAATCCAATCTGAACAATATTTTCTGACTTTATAACGATATCTGAGATAATAATCTATGCCAAATTTCGTGATGCTATCGTGTCAAATAAACAAGTTCGCCATACAAGACCTTGAGTCTGACTGATCAGTTTATATGGCAGCTATATGCTATAGTTTTTCTAGTTTTTAGGCATTGTTCTCATCCCCCATTAAAAAACATTTACATGCAAATCACATTAAAAAGCTAAATTAGTAAGTTATTGTCCTACCTCTTTTAATAAAATTTTTGAATAAAAAAATTTTAAGCTTTTCACAACTTAAAAATTATTTCAATTGTAGTAAAAGCAGTAAAGAAAAATGTTTTCAATTAATTATAATCTTTTTGTTGTTTAAAAATCCCCTTTTAATAATTAATTTTCTTTCATATTTTTCCAATCTTTCTCATAAGTCTTTCATATGTCTTACAGTGCTTTTTAACTGAACTAAAATAATTTTTAAATAATAAAAGAATGCAAGTTGACAGACTTTCTGAATATGAATGAAATATGAATCAGAATTTTATGAATTGTAATCAACATATTTATTTTAAAATTATTGTTATTTTAATTTATTTTTGAATGTTTATTTTTAATGTTTTTTATACCCTGAACAGAGTATATTAAGTTTGTAACAGAAAGCGTCGGATGATCTGATGAGCTGAGTTGATTTGGCCATGTCTGTCTGTCTGTTCGCCAGTCTTGTTTTCGAGTTATAGATCCGCAATTTTGTACACTTCGTTTTCAATGATAGGAATCGCCGGGATCGGACCTCTATATCATATAACTGAAAAAATTGTTTAAATCGAACTACTATAGCATATAGCTGCCATAAAAACAGAGGGGTCAAACTCAGAACCTTGTATAGAAACATTTTTTATTTGATGAGACATCGTCACAAAATTTGGCATAGATTATTATCCAAAACAACATTACAATATCTTAAGAAAATTTTTAGATCGGACCACTATAGCATATAGCTGCTATACAAACTGAACTGTCAAACTCAGGACCTTGTGTGCAAAACTTTTTTATTTGATGACATCGTCACAAAATTTCGCATGCATTTTTATCGAAGGCAGCGCTATAATCTCCATGTAGATTGCCTATAGCATATAGCTATCATAAAAAATGACTGATCAATATCAATTAAAGGATCTTGTTATACTCTTTTTTGCTATAAAAAATGTACTTGTGAAAGGTATAACCGAAAATAACGTTTTTTTTCCTATTATTTTTTTTTAAAATCATTCTTGTTTCAATAATTCTGTTGTATTAAATTAGTAAATAGTACCAAATTTCTTAACAGCTTAATACATAAATCAATGAAGATATTTCCTTAAATTTTTGTTTTTTTAAATATTATATAATTAAAATATATTTATATATATCACCTCACAACTCATACAACGCTTAGGGTTCTCTAATTTATGTGGTTGTTTTTGGATAGCCAAAATATTTGGTTCATTTAGAAATAGTTCCCTAAAAGAGTGCAAAAATTTCACATTTCTAAGCAATTATTTGTTGGCGTTTTCAAAAATACAATTAAATACAAAAAAAAAAAAAACAACAAAAACAATAAAAATCGGTTTGAACAATTTTATCGTAAAATCCGATATTTTCCACGTAATGCTCATATAAATTAAGAGATCGTTAAGCAATAACGGTTATTATCAACACATTTTTTTTTTTCGTCTAAATCGTTTTATTGCCTACAACAGCCAAACAGCATGAAATTTGCCATTCATAACAATTGCGGCTGATGCGTACACCTTGTCGGCTAAGTAACCAAACAGTCAAACTGTTCAAATATGTACTAGTTCTAGAAGTTCAGGTGCAGCGTATTTTAAGTGATGAAAATAGATTTTCAGAACAAAAAGTGGAATTTGTTTAGTGAGTATGAGTTTTTAAAATCGCTGCACTGTTCCTATCAGGACTGTACATGTCTACTATTTCGAGCTGTAAAGATAATCGAAATCTTATCATTACAGTTTGTATACCTATCTCTAATGCACGCGACTTATCTTTAGCTAATTTTGATTATAAAGTAATTAGAGTTATCTTACCCTTTAGTTTAGTGCAGTGTTTTCTGAAGGTGTGCTGCTTTTTTTTGCTTTCTTCAATACAATTTTTTTCAGGATTTTTCAAAAAAAATTTCAAAAATGTTGAAATATTTTCTACAAAAAATTACTTATTACAAAAAATTATGATTTAAAATTTTGAATTCTTTGCGAAAAATTTTTATAAAAGTTTTTTTCAAAAAAAGTTTTAATGTTTTTACTTAAATTATGAATTTTTTTGAAAAATTGTTGTTTTAATATTTTCGAATTTAAAAAAACAAAACGTTTTTTTCAAAAAGTTCCACTGTTTTTTGTCGCTTATTTTAGTCACTTTCTAATAAAACTTTTTCAGTATTTTTTATTTTTGCAATCACTTGTGTTCTTCAAAAAATATTATTTTATACTTTAAATTTTTTCTTCAGTATTTCCGGGTATTGAAACTAATTACACGTTTTCTCACTTTCAAATTTATTTTTTAAAATTTGAATATTTTTTTTGCTTTAAAGGTTTTAATATTTAATAATTTTAATAACTAAATTATTTTTAAATTAAACTTAAAATTAAATTTTCTTATTTTTAGTTTTTAAATATCTGAGTTGTTATTGCACATAAAAAATCGTTTTGCCTTTGTTTCAGTATTTACAATTATTATATTAAATATTTTCACTTTCAAAATAATTTTTGCAAAATTAAAGTTTTTTCTTGAAATTATTACTTTTGAAAATTTATTTTTTCAAAACTTTGAATTTTTTGTTTACACACAAAGTCCTTTAAGACCGCTTCCTTCAAAACTTTGAATTTTTTGTTTACACACAAAGTCCTTTAAGACCGCTTCCTTCCACTTTTTATGTGACAGATATTGTCTTTCGTGTTGCGCTTACTTGCTGAATTTTTGATTTCAGTTAAGTTTTATTTTTTTTGTGTTTAATTGACCCGCGAACCGCGCTTGTGGCCGTTTAACAGGCGACTAAGTTTCGCTTAAAGCAGGTTCGTTGTATTTGAGGCAAAACGTCCGCTGCATGCTTGCTGCCAATTTTTTTTGTTCATACTTGTTTTGCTGCTTTTCGTCTCTTAGGCATTTTCAGCTACTTATCTGCCGATTGCCTTTATGTTGTTGTGACTATTTTTGTTTATTTGCCATTTTTACTGTGTCAAACTTTAATCGCGTTCGGCACACGGCTAATATACCGGCGCGCGCGCAGCCTACGTCGCTGTTGGCAATGACGCGCGCAAGTCAAAACGCTGTGTGCTGCGCTGTCGCTTACAACGGAGAATTTTAACTTTGTGCGTTTGCGCTCGTTGCAATAAATCGCTTACTGAAAACGCGTTTGATTGCAAGAGAGCGCGTCGCTCCGCTGTCTCAGTTTGCGCGCCGCGCTATGTTAAGCGCTGTTAAACCTGTCAGTGTACGCGCCGTAAACGCGCGAAGGGCAACAGCCATAACGCGTCACCATTTACTGACTTTAATTGCCTTGCCAAGCAGCAGCGTTTTAATTACTCATTATTGTAGGTGTCATGTTGATGCTGGCGCTTGTGCGCGCTCAAGCTTTGCTTGGCGCTATTGCCGCGTCGCGTTATCGCGCTCTATCGCGCTCTATCTCGGGTAAACACAGAAACTATTTTCCCCGCTGTAGCGTGTTGTTGAACAAGTTTTATGATAAGCGTTTTGTATTGGTGGCGGCGGAGACAGATGCTAGCACTCGTGCATGCGAAAAAAGCGCAAATTAATCAGCGCTCTTTTAAATATGTAGTTTGTTTTTTCCCAGCGTAGAAGTTGCTTGGCATTTTTCCCAGACGTTATCAACTAGGAGACGAGTTTTCAATCATTGCAATCAAGCGCGTAATATCAGCGCAAACATGACAAAGTGTGAAATTAAAATGAATATGAGATTTCAAAGAAAAATTAATAATTTTTTAACGGAAGCATTTTAGGTTACTTTGCTCCTTCATTTGCACATTGGCGCTTGGCTTGCCTTTGAGACGGGTAAGCGGTGCCGATCTTTCAGTGATATTCATAGCGAGCGCGTATGCCAATTGAAGTTTATCAGCGCTTCTTTAGATAAACTACAAAACTGTAATATTCTGACAGTGTATCATACGCTTACTCATTATTATTTTGCTCTGTGGAGTAAATACCACAACTTTTACCACAACAAAACGGGAAAGAAATACAAATTTTAAGTTGTACGTTTTAATTAAAAATAACTGAGCGGTGTAGCAGTAACAAAATATATTTCATTTGAAATATTGATGAGTCTATAAAATAATATCATGACGTTCAAGTGGTTACAATGACGGTTAATAATAATTTTCTCCCTACTAAAATATTCACTGTGTATTTATATTGCAAAAATTAATATAATATAAAAGATTTAATGACTAAGCGTAGATATATATAAACCCGTTATCAATAAGTTAAAAAAATCCCAGAAAGAAATTAAACCGTTATAAACAAAGCCCAAAAGTCCGGGAATGAGTTAGTAATACAATGTTTCGGCTCGATATGTTATAATATATTTAAATACAAATATTTACTATCACCTTTAAAATAGGTTAGAATTTAGGGTTGTCAGATACACTGCCATCATACATTTTACGACCTCTACTGAACGTTGTTTTTGTCAAAGATTCAGTTCTTTTGGTACGAGTGTAGCATTGAAACGCTTCGTGCCCAAAACATTAATGTGCCTTAAAGTCACATATGTAAAAGCTCATGAACAACGGAACGGGTACACACCGTGACGTCACAGTTTTCGACCTAGCTATATCATGGGATGAGTCCTAAATCTTAATCCAATAAATTCTACACAAAATGCTCACCTCACTATATAGGTGAGATTAGCTCAAGATATTCTAGAGTTAAATAAAATTTCAGGCTAAGAGCACATTCTTATTCACCATTAAGCCGAAAAATGGTTATAGAGGCCATTAGAAGTAACCTTCCTCTTTTGGTAAAGTGATTTTTACCTACACGTTCGTTTAGTAAAAGTCATGGATCGAACAGACTGTTAAAAAAACAATTGGTTCACTGTGAACTTCTTTGCAAGTAATATCAAGCATCTGCTCAAAACCTATATGTAGTCTTCCGATTATATACAATAATTTACAAGTAACCTGAAAAGTGACGGATTATATTTCATTACTGTTTCTTTAGTCTTTACAGACTTACATATACTTGTATAAGCAAGCTAATATCGCTTATGTAAAGAATCGCTTATCTTATATCGCTAAGCTAATATCGCTTATATTAGAAGAATGCAACTATTTCTTTCGTTTCAAGAGGGTTTGGAATTTACCCCGTATTGATCCTCATTACTAAGAGCGTCTGAACAAACTTTGCCTTCCGGTTTTCTTTCGAGCAAGAGCGAATGAAGTTGGTTAAGAAGACCGTATTTACCAGACTAAACCTTCCCTTATTTCGTCACCAGAAATATATATTACTTCTTTATATAGCATCCGTCTCAAAAATAATTTTTTTTGAAGTAGCAGAGCGATTGAATCCTATGTGAAATTTGATATTGCGTCGACTTTGAGTGCCTATCAGCTCGACTGATTCGATTTCGGAGAGATGCACAGTCGGTTCTTTATAACCCGAATTTTATTAGACTAAATCTTCTAAACAAGGAAGCATTACCCAAGCACTATTTGAGTAATGTTGTATGCCACTAAATATACGTTAACAATGCATTGGTAGTGGCTTCTTGTAGGTTGGGTTAAAACGCTGATCCAATACGCCTTACCGCATGTAACAGACGCCTATAATTGTCCAATAGCAGTAAGTAGGAACTCCTACGATTACGGCAAGATCAACCTTGCTAAAAGCAAGTAATTCAGTGGATCTCCTGCGTTCTACTCTATACCAGAAGGATCTTGCAGTCGCGCAGGAACTGGTCATCGACCAATGCTTGCTAAGCTCAGGTGAAGTTCAAAGGTCAAGTATTAGAACGCAAGGCGATAACGTAGACTTAGCTCTTTCCCAATGTAATCGGAAGAAAGGTATCGGCCCTTACGAGTTCATCGGCTTTGCAGTTTCCAACGATTCCGCTTTGATCAGGCACCCAAATGAGTCTGATAGCTTGATGCCATCGATAGTGTGGGCAGGCACTTCCTAACAAACTTCCTGCGTACGGTCAGCAAGCTTAAAGTTAGTATTGCTTCTGCTGTCGGAGTGATTGCTCCCTGAAAAAGGTAGCACTTCGGAGCAATACATCTACTGCTACCTTAATGGCAGTTACTGCATATTTTCTAAATCTAAAAGAAAAATATCCCCTCTTTCATAGAAAACTTAATAAATATAATGACTATGCGCAAATAAATGGAACTAATGCGCAACCTGCGATTACTTTCGCTGTTAATTAGAATAATAATAAACAACTAGAATGTTTAATACCATTCACTAACATACTTTAACATTTCCCACGCCTGGTACTTTTTCCAATATTTATTGTAGGTTTCTCCCAGCTGTAAACCTGGGTCAAGTCAAGGCATCCTATAAACATACGCTTTCATTGTAAAATAATTTCGATGCGTCATTTGTCATTAGTGCTGTGCTAATGAAAGCATATCATTTATAAAATTGACTAATGTTGTTTTTGTAATATTATTTATTGATTGGTTTTACGCAAATTGTGTGACTTTTTATAATTTGCCATCCTGCTTTAAGGAAAATGTGATTTCCTTTAAGGCGGTGAAACCAAATATATATTTGTATAGACTTTTATATATTTTATATAATATTTATAAATATATATACTAACGTATGTAAATATTTATTTACTTCTAGTAACGGTGTCGATAGTCATTAAAATGTATTTACTTTTCGCAACTAATGACATACTTGTTTATATTAATTTAATCTAAAGGTGGCAAATATGCATATATTTATATATACATATATAAATGACCACAGAAAATAGTGTAAATACACCTACGTCAATAAAACCGGAAATTGTTGATATTAGTACATTACCTAGTGGTAAAACCGTTCCTCTATAACTGTTTTCCGACGTAAAAACTTAAACTAGATTTGCTTACTGAAAATATTCCGCAATTAATTGACGATTATGTAATGTCTATTTGATTTAAAACTACGTATAATTAGTTGTTGCTTATTTCTTGAACTGTCGATCTAATTCAGTATAAAGAAGAATGAGTTTCATCACGATATATAATTTCAAAAAAAATATGCTCTTTTGTTTTCTTTAAGGTACCTCACAGTTTACAACTTACTGTTAACAGTTAGTACACAGTTTAAATGATATTTTCGGTAAAATGTCAGCCATTGGTACTCAGGTCCACATGTTCGATATCTGGGGATTTGAACAGTTATAATTCGATTTCAATAATTTTTGGACGTGGAATCGGTCACCTTAAATACACTTTGTGTGCAAAATTTTATATCGATAACGCCATTGGCTATCGATTTATATGCCGTAAAGTGCAAGGATCTATGAAATTTAAAATTTTGATACATGGTAATAAGGCTGGTTGTGGCCCGATTTCAACAATTTTTATACTGTGACATAGCGATACAAATATTATGTTACGCCGCAATGCTTGTTGAAATTGGTAGTGTAGTTTTCGAGATATTGGATTTCACCTAAATGTGGTTGGTGTCACGCCCCTTGTCCAATTTTTACATCCCTTCTTTTTACTCCCTTAAGCAGTAAAATTTTTTGCATCTTTTTTTATACTCTCGCAACCTGTTGCTACAGAGTATAATAGTTTTGTTCACCTAACGGTTGTTTGTATCACCTAAAATTAATCGAGTTAGATATAGGGTTATATATATATAAATGATCAGGATGAAGAGACGAGTTGAAATCCGGGTGACTGTCTGTCCGTCCGTCCGTCTGTCCGTCCGTCTGTCCGTCTGTCCGTCCGTCCGTGCAAGCTCTAACTTGAGTAAAAATTGAGATATCTTTATGAAACTTGGTAGACATGTTTCATGGTACCGTGAGACGGTTGGTATTGCAGATGGGCGTAATCGGACCACTGCCACGCCCACAAAACGCCATTAATCAAAAACAAATAACTTGCCATAACTAAGCTCCGCAATAAGATACAAGACTGTTATTTGGTACACAAGATCACATTAGGGAGGGGCATCTGCAGTTAAAATTTTTTTTTAAAAAGTGGGCGTGGTCCCGCCTCTAATAGGTTTAATGTGCATATCTCCTAAACCGCTAATGCTATAATAACAAAATTCACTGGAAGCAAATGTTTTTAGCACTTCTATTGACGGTGTGAAAATAGTTGAAATCGGGTGGCAACTCCGCCCACTCCCCATATAACGGTACTGTTAAAAACTACTAAAAGCGCGATAAATCAAGCACTAAACACGCCAGAGACATTAAATTTTATCTCTGAGATGGTATGAGATGACTTTATAGGAACCGCGTTCAAAATTAGACAGTGGGCGTGGCACAGCCCACTTTTAGGTGAAAACCCATATCTTGAGATCTGCTTAACCGATTTCAACCAAATTCGGTGCATAACGTTCTTTTCATGTTTCTATGTCATAGTGCGAAAATGGGCGAAATCGGATTACAACCACGCCTATTTTCCATATGACACCATTTTAAATACCACTTGATTCTTTCACTTTCCACTATGCAAATCAAGCAACAATGATTATATCGGCGTAAAACTTTGCGTGAATAATACGTTTAAAGTATGCCACCTTGTGACCAAAAATTTTCTAAATCGAACCAAAACTGTTCAAGCCCCTAAGTACTAAATATGTGGACCCCAGTGCCTATAGTTGACCTTCTACCGAAAATATCAGTCAATCCACAAAGAAATCTCAAACGAGTATACCATTTGACTTTGCGAGAGTATAAAATGTTCGGTTACATCCGAACTTAGCCCTTCCTTACTTGTTATTTATCGATTCATCTCATTTTAAGCAGTTTTCAACGTAACTGTTATATTAAGAGTGAGCGTGGTTATCTTTCGACTTCAACCATTTTTACACGATATGGGGAGATGCCAAAATATTTCCTCCTTAGAAGCTAGGGTATTTGAGATATGTACATTAAACCTTAAACCGCCCCGGATTCCACCATGCCCACTTTTGAAAAGTTTCGACACACAGATGTCCCTCACTACTACGATGTTTTGTACTAAATTAAAGTGTTATTATAACTTAGAGCTACGCTATAACACTTATAAGTCTCGTCATCATCATCACTTATATATATATATATAACTCCCTATCTATCTCGATTACTTTTAGGTGTTATAAACAACTGTTAGATCAACAAAACTGTAATACTTGTAGCAACATGTTGCGAGAGTATAAAAATTATTTTAATATTAAATGAGTGGCAGCCCTTTTCAATAATAGTTATATATAATCGCATACGATATTTGGGTTGTTAGCAAAATTTTTCACCTTCTGAATTTAGTTGACCTAAACTACACTCCAAGAACTTTTATTAATCAAACAATTTGTAACTTTATCTACTTAAATACTAGAACTAGAATAGTTCAACAAATTTTGAATGCGGTTAATAACGCTAATATACCACGAGATGAACAACCTTGGTTACCGTTGCGCCATCAAACCATTCGTTTATGATTCGCTAAAAACACATAAGTTTTAGGACGAGAAATGGCAGTCCGTCGCTTTCAGTGCTAAGAAGAAATTTAATATGGACGGTACCGATGTTGCTCAAAAATATTAAAGTGATATTCGACAAAAACGACAAAGTTGGCATTACAGAAAATTCCAATATAGATCATTGATTGTAGAAGTATGGCTGACATTTGAATTTAATGGACCAATCTCCATTTACTTCGTTAGCAATAAAATGAAAGCAGCAGCTTACATTGAACTCCTAGGATATGTTTTATTTAATTTTTTAGAACAATTTTCACAGGAGGCGTAGATATTCCAGCGAAAATCGCTGCAATACAAAATTCCGGCGCTACAAAAAAATTGGTTTCTGAAAAAAATTTCAAAAATAATTTGTACAGTGTACCTAAACACGTTATCCACATATTCACCACACTTTCACCATATCACGCAAGCCGAAAAAGGGGTGTATGCGTGTTGTGTTGGATCAAAGCAGGCGTGTTTTTATCCGTTCCATCTGTTATAGTTGTTTTTGTGCTTTGCTTATCCAGGCAGCTTTCGCCTTAAAATCGCAGAGCGTCGAGCTTTTCTGCTGAACATCTTCGCCTTTGTCTGTCGGCGTTGCAGTTATGCCGCACCACGTCGGAGGATGCTCTTTGATGCGCGCAGCATCAGTCTGTCGGTGCCTCGACAACGGTGTGGTAATAAGTAAAAACGCTGCTGAGTATAAAGTTTAAAGAAAATACAATATCAAAAACAAAAATAAAAGAGTACGGGTCGTACCGCCTGACATGCGGCATCAAATTTGTTTTTTGAGTGCAACGTGCAGTGGATAAATAAAAAAAAAAACGGGGAAAAGGGTGTTGTGAAGTGGAAAAAGAAAAAAATATATTAAAAAGAAATTATCAAAGTTAAAATTCTTACTCGTTTAGTGAAATTCCTTAAAGAAATTAATGAAAATAAAAGTTAAGAATTTCTTTGGCAAATTTAAAGTGATTTTTTGTTATTCTACATTTTAAAGTAATCGCAATGCATAACAGTGAGTGATGCCTTAAATGGATGTCATTTGCTGTGGTCTCATGAAAAGTTGCATATCATTGGTTTATGTATATATATATATATATATATATATACCTATTATATACTTAAAAAGTGGGTGTGTGTTACCTTTTGTTGCGCGAAACAAAGTGTCATATAACGCTTTGATAAATGACCTAGTACAAGGATATATTACCGAAGATATATTGTAGCAGAAAAATAAAAATAGAACGGTAAATTTATATGCTACAAATTACTCTAACACCGTCGCTACGTAGTTTTAAGTACTTGAGTTAGTTGTAGTTGGAAAAAAAATGATTAAAACAGTATAAAAGTGAAAAGTTCTGAAAAAGTTAAACTTTTGAACCCTTAAAGGTTCGAATAATTAAAGCTATATTCTATATAGAGCGATAACTCTCCAATTGTAATCTGTCACTGAGAGCATGCTATGTTTCACAAGTTCATACAATTTTTTCTCTGGAGTTTGTTGCTTCTGATAACTTATTCTAATATTTATAAAGTATTTCGAATATCCTTGACATACCTCAAAAAATCTATATGAAGCCAAATATGGACCAAGCCTCGATAACGTAATATTGGTAATCAAAGCTGTAGTGCCTACTTTTCAAAAATAAGTCGCTTGAATTCTCTTTCTTTATGCTAATTAAATTTTGGTTTGAGATTAATCGCAAGAGCACTAGTGAGCTCTACACCCTCAATAAATTCTATCCTTACTCTACTTGTAGGGATATTAACTTGTCATGGCTCCAACGATTTTCACACTGTAAGGTACCGGATGATGTCAGTTGTAGAATTTGAAAGGATATTAGATAGAATCTTCTCAACGTTCCTTTATTTGATTGTCCCGCGAGAACAAGAATAAAACAACTTGGATTTTTCACTTTAAGATGTCTAGTTGAACTAGCGAGCTACAGCTATTTGTATTAGGTTTTGAAAGTCGATCCAGCTATTAAAACACCTTACCATGGGTCAATAAAGCTAATTTTTGATACCCTGTTCTGATGTAAACTGTATTCCAGTAACGACGTTCTGGATCACCTGAAACAAAAGGCGATTGAGGCAAAACTTCCCAGTCGCTGTTTTTCAGATAGTTTTTAACCGGTCTTGCAATATGAGGCCAAGCGTTCATAATATAACACGCCCTTCTGATCCCACCAAATTGGCCAGGTTTCACGACTGATTTTTTGCGTTTAGAGGTATCGTAATATATCAATTTTTCATGACCAGTTCTATGTATGTACACTTTTTTGGTTATTGGAAGAGAATTTTTGGTTATTATCTTGAATAGATTGACTTAATAGTGTCGAGTTCAGACTCATTTTTGCTTTATAGTGCAGTATCCAAAGCCTAGTTAAATTTTTAATAATAAATGAATCTACCTAAATGCCCATAACGATGATATAAAGTAGGTTAGATTAAGAGCTCAAAGTCATTATAAATTCTGTAATATATATTTTAAAAGTTTCGCTTAGGACGGCTTTAATATAAGTCTTATCTTTAGACACGCAATTAAAGCTAAAGTATTTGACTTTACATTTTTTGGATACCCATTCTTTTTCAACAAATAAAAATAAAAATAATAATAATAATAACTTCTGGTGATCAAAAATTGATTATTTGGTTTCTAATATTAATAGGTATGTGACTTAGGTAAATAGTGACTTATAAGAAAAATGTATAATCGCCTAAATGTAGGCAACATTTAATTAATGGTTTCATAGTTTCTTATAATAGAAATATTGTTAAATAAAACATACATTTAGGGTCAATGCAAATAAACTAATAAATTCCACTAAAACATAAATATTATATATGGTTTAATTAAGTGGTTTTCGTTTCTGTCATTCAAAGTCAGCTTAAAATTCTCTGCAGTCCGTATATTCAAACTATTGTTGAACAGTACCACTAAAGGGGTTTAACAACAGCACGAGTTCAGTAAAACGTGCTTTGTGTATTAATATCGTTCGGTTTAACAGTGTAATCCTGCTCTAATGGCATCTTTTAGTTTTTGATTTGGCACAGCGGTCCTTAAATGTGATACCTTTGCTTGGTTAGACTATGACTTAACCAATTTTTTTATTCGCTATAAATGCCACTCTAACGAGTTGCAGTTAAAATTCCAGTCCAAATGTACTTTATCATAAAAGCCAACTACGGCTAAGTGTGTGTGCGTCTGAGTTGAGACCAACGGTAGATAAACTTTACTTCGTGCTGATGCTGAGTTTGCAAATTTTGATTTCGAAAAGCTACAACAAAGATGTCTTACGAGAGTAAAGTGATAGGTTAGTGAGAACCACAAATTTTCGAGGGCTAACCTTTGGTTACAGCCCTATTTGTTTAGAACCGATCTTTGAAAATTTGAGAAACAAGTTTTTGAATCTCAGAAACCTCAATCATTTTCCTCCATCATTCCTATGGCTTTACTCGATTGAAGTAGTTCAATATTTGCACCTTCTATAAGAACCAATTCCTGATTATTCTGATTTGGTTTGGTCTTAGGCAGTGATTAGCAGAAAAACTTTCTGTAATACTTTAAAACTGGCCATAACCACGACCATCTTCCAGCTCTTTCCGGCAGTTCCGTGATCTTTCATTAATTTTCGGATTGTCGGTCTATTGTGTCGAACGCATATCAGATTACAGGTACATCCATTACGAGTGAAAGGCCCAGGTCAAAGAAAAAACTATAGCTTAGTCTTTCGTGTATTTCATTATATTTTCTTCTAGGCTCAGCCTTGACTGAAGTCTTATTTTTTTAGCCTCGAACCAACGAAGTTTGTAAAAGAAGTTTCCGAATCTCCAAAACCTTAGATACACACTTCTCCAACATTCTTCACCGGCTGCAGCATTATATGGATCTTCTATAACAACTAATACCTGATAATTTCACTGTTAAACTCAAAAACTGGTCAGTTCCACGACCATATTGGGTCTCCTTTCCACAGTTTATGTAAGCTTGTTTCAACGTGGTCTTTTGTATATTACATCCTACTTTCTTCTGGACGATTTATGATTGAAGTATTATTAAAAAAGTAAACCTTGAACAGGATTAATAATTGCGGTACGAGCTGAGTCGATTGAGTTTTGAGATGTCGATCTGAAATTTTGCGCAGGCCCTTTTCTTCTCAAGAAGATGCTTATTTGTCGGAACCGCTGATATCGGACCAACATTGGTTACAGCTGCCATACAAATTGACCGATCAAAATCAAGCTCTTCTATCGAAAACTTTTATATTAGACAAGATATCTTCACGAAATTTGACGTGAATTTTTTTCAGTGCACTGCTACGATCTGTGTATAAATTATTCGGATCGAACTACTATAGGATATAACTGTCATACAAACTGATTGATGAAACTCAAGTCCTCGTATGGAACACTTTTTTGTTTGACTGGATATCTTCACAAAATTTGGTACTTATTGTTCAAGGTAATACTACAATCTCCAAACATATTGTTCAGGACGGATCACTATAGCATAAAGCTGTTGTAAAAGTTGAAGATTATTATAGCTTCAGCCGAATTGAATATGTTTTCTTATTTGCGAATCCTTACTCGAAGAATATCAATCTCTTCTGCACACTACTTTGTTTATCGCATAATTCTTCCGAAAATAAAATTCAAAAGCTGCCTGCTTTAACAAACAACCCTCGTCCGGATGCAAAACAAAAGCCAGCTAGCAATAAAAAGAGGCAAAGACGTTGAACTGCCTATCAAAATGACAAAAGGGCAAGGCAACAACAGCTGACACAGTGACTGTAAGACCGATGTGAGAAGTCAAAACGGAATTAAAAAAGATTTTGACAAAAAACGTGACGTTGCGGAATCAATCATTCAACCAACACAGCTGACATGCTATACATAAACATATTATTTATCTTCTTTGGATATATGTTACAAGTAGATGAGTGTATGTATGTATCAGTGTGTATTTGAGTTTACTTCCATCTTCTGCTGGCATTCCATCGCTTTCACTGCTCTGATGTGCTGACATTTGCGTTCGGTTTGTAGTTATACCGTATATTTCTTTTATGTGTATATGTACAAGTTTAAAGAAAATACAATATCAAAAACAAAAATAAAAGAGTACGGGTCGTACCGCCTGACATGCGGCATCAAATTTGTTTTTTGAGTGCAACGTGCAGTGGATAAATAAAAAAAAAAACGGGGAAAAGGGTGTTGTGAAGTGGAAAAAGAAAAAAATATATTAAAAAGAAATTATCAAAGTTAAAATTCTTACTCGTTTAGTGAAATTCCTTAAAGAAATTAATGAAAATAAAAGTTAAGAATTTCTTTGGCAAATTTAAAGTGATTTTTTGTTATTCTACATTTTAAAGTAATCGCAATGCATAACAGTGAGTGATGCCTTAAATGGATGTCATTTGCTGTGGTCTCATGAAAAGTTGCATATCATTGGTTTATGTATATATATATATATATATACCTATTATATACTTAAAAAGTGGGTGTGTGTTACCTTTTGTTGCGCGAAACAAAGTGTCATATAACGCTTTGATAAATGACCTAGTACAAGGATATATCACCGAAGATATATTGTAGCAGAAAAATAAAAATAGAACGGTAAATTTATATGCTACAAATTACTCTAACACCGTCGCTACGTAGTTTTAAGTACTTGAGTTAGTTGTAGTTGGAAAAAAAATGATTAAAACAGTATAAAAGTGAAAAGTTCTGAAAAAGTTAAACTTTTGAACCCTTAAAGGTTCGAATAATTAAAGCTATATTCTATATAGAGCGATAACTCTCCAATTGTAATCTGTCACTGAGAGCATGCTATGTTTCACAAGTTCATACAATTTTTTCTCTGGAGTTTGTTGCTTCTGATAACTTATTCTAATATTTATAAAGTATTTCGAATATCCTTGACATACCTCAAAAAATCTATATGAAGCCAAATATGGACCAAGCCTCGATAACGTAATATTGGTAATCAAAGCTGTAGTGCCTACTTTTCAAAAATAAGTCGCTTGAATTCTCTTTCTTTATGCTAATTAAATTTTGGTTTGAGATTAATCGCAAGAGCACTAGTGAGCTCTACACCCTCAATAAATTCTATCCTTACTCTACTTGTAGGGATATTAACTTGTCATGGCTCCAACGATTTTCACACTGTAAGGTACCGGATGATGTCAGTTGTAGAATTTGAAAGGATATTAGATAGAATCTTCTCAACGTTCCTTTATTTGATTGTCCCGCGAGAACAAGAATAAAACAACTTGGATTTTTCACTTTAAGATGTCTAGTTGAACTAGCGAGCTACAGCTATTTGTATTAGGTTTTGAAAGTCGATCCAGCTATTAAAACACCTTACCATGGGTCAATAAAGCTAATTTTTGATACCCTGTTCTGATGTAAACTGTATTCCAGTAACGACGTTCTGGATCACCTGAAACAAAAGGCGATTGAGGCAAAACTTCCCAGTCGCTGTTTTTCAGATAGTTTTTAACCGGTCTTGCAATATGAGGCCAAGCGTTCATAATATAACACGCCCTTCTGATCCCACCAAATTGGCCAGGTTTCACGACTGATTTTTTGCGTTTAGAGGTATCGTAATATATCAATTTTTCATGACCAGTTCTATGTATGTACACTTTTTTGGTTATTGGAAGAGAATTTTTGGTTATTATCTTGAATAGATTGACTTAATAGTGTCGAGTTCAGACTCATTTTTGCTTTATAGTGCAGTATCCAAAGCCTAGTTAAATTTTTAATAATAAATGAATCTACCTAAATGCCCATAACGATGATATAAAGTAGGTTAGATTAAGAGCTCAAAGTCATTATAAATTCTGTAATATATATTTTAAAAGTTTCGCTTAGGACGGCTTTAATATAAGTCTTATCTTTAGACACGCAATTAAAGCTAAAGTATTTGACTTTACATTTTTTGGATACCCATTCTTTTTCAACAAATAAAAATAAAAATAATAATAATAATAACTTCTGGTGATCAAAAATTGATTATTTGGTTTCTAATATTAATAGGTATGTGACTTAGGTAAATAGTGACTTATAAGAAAAATGTATAATCGCCTAAATGTAGGCAACATTTAATTAATGGTTTCATAGTTTCTTATAATAGAAATATTGTTAAATAAAACATACATTTAGGGTCAATGCAAATAAACTAATAAATTCCACTAAAACATAAATATTATATATGGTTTAATTAAGTGGTTTTCGTTTCTGTCATTCAAAGTCAGCTTAAAATTCTCTGCAGTCCGTATATTCAAACTATTGTTGAACAGTACCACTAAAGGGGTTTAACAACAGCACGAGTTCAGTAAAACGTGCTTTGTGTATTAATATCGTTCGGTTTAACAGTGTAATCCTGCTCTAATGGCATCTTTTAGTTTTTGATTTGGCACAGCGGTCCTTAAATGTGATACCTTTGCTTGGTTAGACTATGACTTAACCAATTTTTTTATTCGCTATAAATGCCACTCTAACGAGTTGCAGTTAAAATTCCAGTCCAAATTTACTTTATCATAAAAGCCAACTACGGCTAAGTGTGTGTGCGTCTGAGTTGAGACCAACGGTAGATAAACTTTACTTCGTGCTGATGCTGAGTTTGCAAATTTTGATTTCGAAAAGCTACAACAAAGATGTCTTACGAGAGTAAAGTGATAGGTTAGTGAGAACCACAAATTTTCGAGGGCTAACCTTTGGTTACAGCCCTATTTGTTTAGAACCGATCTTTGAAAATTTGAGAAACAAGTTTTTGAATCTCAGAAACCTCAATCAATTTCCTCCATCATTCCTATGGCTTTACTCGATTGAAGTAGTTCAATATTTGCACCTTCTATAAGAACCAATTCCTGATTATTCTGATTTGGTTTGGTCTTAGGCAGTGATTAGCAGAAAAACTTTCTGTAATACTTTAAAACTGGCCATAACCACGACCATCTTCCAGCTCTTTCCGGCAGTTCCGTGATCTTTCATTAATTTTCGGATTGTCGGTCTATTGTGTCGAACGCATATCAGATTACAGGTACATCCATTACGAGTGAAAGGCCCAGGTCAAAGAAAAAACTATAGCTTAGTCTTTCGTGTATTTCATTATATTTTCTTCTAGGCTCAGCCTTGACTGAAGTCTTATTTTTTTAGCCTCGAACCAACGAAGTTTGTAAAAGAAGTTTCCGAATCTCCAAAACCTTAGATACACACTTCTCCAACATTCTTCACCGGCTGCAGCATTATATGGATCTTCTATAACAACTAATACCTGATAATTTCACTGTTAAACTCAAAAACTGGTCAGTTCCACGACCATATTGGGTCTCCTTTCCACAGTTTATGTAAGCTTGTTTCAACGTGGTCTTTTGTATATTACATCCTACTTTCTTCTGGACGATTTATGATTGAAGTATTATTAAAAAAGTAAACCTTGAACAGGATTAATAATTGCGGTACGAGCTGAGTCGATTGAGTTTTGAGATGTCGATCTGAAATTTTGCGCAGGCCCTTTTCTTCTCAAGAAGATGCTTATTTGTCGGAACCGCTGATATCGGACCAACATTGGTTACAGCTGCCATACAAATTGACCGATCAAAATCAAGCTCTTCTATCGAAAACTTTTATATTAGACAAGATATCTTCACGAAATTTGACGTGAATTTTTTTCAGTGCACTGCTACGATCTGTGTATAAATTATTCGGATCGAACTACTATAGGATATAACTGTCATACAAACTGATTGATGAAACTCAAGTCCTCGTATGGAACACTTTTTTGTTTGACTGGATATCTTCACAAAATTTGGTACTTATTGTTCAAGGTAATACTACAATCTCCGAACATATTGTTCAGGACGGATCACTATAGCATAAAGCTGTTGTAAAAGTTGAAGATTATTATAGCTTCAGCCGAATTGAATATGTTTTCTTATTTGCGAATCCTTACTCGAAGAATATCAATCTCTTCTGCACACTACTTTGTTTATCGCATAATTCTTCCGAAAATAAAATTCAAAAGCTGCCTGCTTTAACAAACAACCCTCGTCCGGATGCAAAACAAAAGCCAGCTAGCAATAAAAAGAGGCAAAGACGTTGAACTGCCTATCAAAATGACAAAAGGGCAAGGCAACAACAGCTGACACAGTGACTGTAAGACCGATGTGAGAAGTCAAAACGGAATTAAAAAAGATTTTGACAAAAAACGTGACGTTGCGGAATCAATCATTCAACCAACACAGCTGACATGCTATACATAAACATATTATTTATCTTCTTTGGATATATGTTACAAGTAGATGAGTGTATGTATGTATGAGTGTGTATTTGAGTTTACTTCCATCTTCTGCTGGCATTCCATCGCTTTCACTGCTCTGATGTGCTGACATTTGCGTTCGGTTTGTAGTTATACCGTATATTTCTTTTATGTGTATATGTACACATGTATGTATGCATATTTGGAGCTCTGTAACTGTCTAAATTCTTACATACTCACTACGCAGACTTGTTATCATCTTTACAACTCTTTCTTGCCCACTGCCTGTTTTTTCCCACACTAAACTTGTAACAAAGCTCTGCATTTATATACATATATATAAATATGCTTTTAAATATGCATATGTATGATACATATGTATGTATATTTCTCTATGTCCGTACATATTTGCACTTTATGCTAACACAAAGTGAAGTTGACATTTTTATTACACCACTGGGTAAAATGTCAGTCTGCACAAGAAAGATAGGCCACGTTTCGGTTTTGCTATTGTTTTGGTTTTTCTGATTATTAGCCCAAATGTAGGCCCTCGCTAGGGAATATCGTCCGCCAGAGAGTCTATATAACTTTATGTTTTTATTCTTTGTTTTAGTTACATTGCTTTTAGTGCTGTAATGCTGCATTGGAGCTATGGTTGCGTATACGTAGCGGTGTACGATGAAGTGACCGTAGTGGTAGTTAGTTTCTAAGTTGAATATACAAGAAAATTTAAACTTTTTCAATTGGATAACTAACTGTGAGAATGAAACCGAGGAAGTAGATGTGTTAGGGCATAGAGAGTTGTTGGTAAAGCTCTCAAAAGCTACGAAATCTTTGTGAGAATGACAAATTAATTTTTCAGTGCTTTAATTCGCACGCATTTATTAAAAAGCCATTTTAAAATAATGAAAATTAAAAAAAATATAGAGACATTTTATTTTAAGTCAGTTTATTTGATTTGTTTTTATTTTAGTTTAGTAAATTATATGTTTATAGAAATAATGCTAAAGTCTACACTCCATATTTGAGTTCTTCAGTAGTCAAGATGTGATTGATTTGCATTCTTATATTATATATAATTCAATTCAAAACTACTTTAATTCCGGAAATATCCGACAACAACATCAATACAAATTACAACAACATACTTCACAGAATGACAAAAGATACTTCGACTCCGAGCCTAAAGTCAGATGGCGTTAGCGAAAGTCAAGTTGCTTGGTGTTATCATTTTGTGTACTCTTCTTAAAAAATAGCGTGTTTGTTGTGTGATGTTGTTGCCAACCAAACGGAACCACTTGATGTTGATGGCAGCCAAACGGAGCCAAGTGAGCTATTGCGTGAGCACTCCTGGCTTAGATTACTGAATTCAAGCAGGGGTTTAGTGAATAAAATAGACTTAGAATAGAATAGTCACACTAAAAGAGGCTGGATGGCGCATTAGCGACTCGCCAGAGGAACTTTCAACATTTATACAGATGATTCAAAAATGGGTAATGGAGTGGGAAGAAGAAGAAGTTCAATATTTACGTCGATAGCGAGGCGGCAATTAAAGCAATTTATCTCAGATCGCAGGTCATATTGGGTTCCAGGAGACAAAGGAATTCCAGTAAACGAAATAGCTGGCGAGATTGTCAAAAGTGTCATCCGTCTGGCTACCGAACCAGTACAGGAAATACGGAAGTCACTAAAAACGAGTTGCAATGAAATTTATGAAAGGACTGACAGACGGGTTCAGGGCGAGATAGAATGCCTTAAAGACATGCAGGATCGCCAAGGTCCAAGAGCTCTAAAAGAAAACACGGTCTCAAAAGGACTGCAGTACGGTTGTTAGCCAAATGACAGGTCTCAACCTACTGACATTACATGGGAGACGGATGGGCATAAGTAGATACATGCTGAAAGTATGCATGAGAAAGACGCTGGAACACTTATTATGCTTCTGTCCTGCATTATATATAACTCAACTTAGATATCAAGGAGCTTCGCAGTTCAAGGGACTAGATGAAGTATTAAAATTAAATATCTAGTCACTGTTAAAGTCCCACAAAAAAGCGTTGACGTCCTGTATGACGAAAACTTCAGCTTAAACTAAACTGAATCTCTACTAAGTACCCATATGTCTATGTATGGCATTACAGCCGGCCAGTTTAACCTAAGCTAATTTTGGAAATTAAAATTTCACGATTAGTTCTACTGTAAGTCTTCGCATGGTAATTTAGCAAAATATACTGGAAATAAACGTCAAATACAAGGTTGACTTTGACAGCTATTCGTCTAGTAAATTTTATTTCTACACAGCTACGAATGCGGTTTGAAGCGTTAGCAGAAGAGAAAGTTAAGTACTTCCTAAGTATAAGGAAGAGTACTTCAGATACTAGGTTTACTACTTTCTTAATCCGAATGAACGCTTATTGCATTATTGTGGGCTCGACTATCCTTCATGGTGGCTGTTACGTTGCTAGTTGAGTATAACACAATTTTTCTCGCTCCTACTTTAATAAATAACAACATTATTATTAAATATTCTTAGCCTGAACTTTTGCTACATTTTGATAAGCTTTTCGTCAATTTGATATAAATTATTCGACAAATAATTAAATCAAAATTTCTTATGGTTATTGGATTAACTGAATCTCATCATATGCTGAAAGCTGTGAAGTTTTATGCCTTTGTCTGTATGCTGGCACTCATGCATTCCATATGAAATATTACCCGCAGGATTTCTGGAAAATGTTATTTAAATCGAATGGTATACATTTCATAAGAAAATATCCCTTCTGCATTTCCGTTGAACGTTTGAAAGATGAATTGAATATTTACATATGCTAAAATGTTTTGTTGCTCACATATGCAATAGATTAACATTTATATGGATATATGTAATATTTATTAGATTATTACAATATATAAAATTGTGAGTAGCTTAATATATGCTACTTATATTCATACATACATTCACTTACACATATAAAGAGTGATCCATTTCGTAGTTCCCTAATTTTTTAAAGAAAAAAACACAGAAAATTCAAAATTAATAGGGAATGTTTATTATCGTTTGAAAGAACGAAAGAACATTCTTTGGCATTTATTTTGTTGAAGATAATCTCTTTCAAATGTTGACCGCGGTTACGTCTCAGATGGTCCATTCGTTGAGTACAATTTTCGATGACTCGTTCGAGCATTTCGACTAGTAACTGACGAATGACAGCCGTGATGTTTTGCTCCAAGTGCTGAATCGAAGGGGAATGAGTGGAAAGTGGCGCCGTCTGGTTGAAACTAAATGTCACCGAGATTACTAACTTCAATTTCAAGCATCAAATAGGCAGTTATCATGGCGCGATAACGGTCATAGTTGACGGTTACGTTCTCATAGGCCTCATTTTTGGATAAATATGGGCCGATTATTCCACCGGCCCGCAAACCACACAAAAGCATTGTTTTTTCTGGATAAAATGGCAGCTCTTGTATCCCTTCAGGTTGCCCTTCGTCCCAAATGCGGAAATTTTGTTTGGTTACATACCCATGCTAAACAAAATTTGGCTCGAACACGTCGGATCTTCTTGGCACTTTTCAAAAGCCCATAGAGCGAAGCGATGTCGCTTGGGAAGGTCGAGCGGCTTTAGTTCTTGTACAAGCTGTATTTTGTACGCTTTCAATTTAAGATCTCGACGTAAAATGCGCTAAGTCGTTTCATAAGTCGGTCCGAGTTGCTGCGAACGGCGCCGAATCGACTCTATACGGTCTTCGTGTAAACTCTCAGCTACAGTCGCTATATTTTTTTCCCTGCGTGCTGGACGTAATTTATTCGGTCGAATATTATTCAATAATGAATGCTGGGTTTGAAGATGGATGAAGGTGTTGCGAATATTATACTCAGTAGGCCGATTATGTTGACCATAAGTTGAGCAAAGAGCACGCAACACATTCTTTATAGAACGTGCATTTTCGTCATAAAGTTGAACGATTTATAAACGTTGTTGAGGCGTAGGTCTTTCTTAAACAAAATGCCAAACAATACTGAACAAAAATAACGTGACACGACTCACGCGTTATCTATCAAAAAGAGGCTATTGAAAGAGGTACTTTTTTCTTTTTACTTGGAGCACCCTATTTAATCAATATTGAGCTGTGTGGTCCGAAAGCAGATTTCCAGCTTAACACACCATCCGCTACTGTCTTATGCGTCGTCGGTTGGTAAATTGATTCGATTATGTTGTTCCTGTTGTGTATACTGCAAGAGACGTCAAAAAAGTTGGAAATATTTTATATATGTATATATAGTTTTTTTTGCTTACATATATTCCCGACATACATATATTCCTGAAGTTATATATATTTCGGTAGTGACCTATATATGTATATTTCATATTTGTAAATATGTAATAAAAAGTGGCAAACAAGCAGCATTGGCAATAATCGGTAGATTGAGTGCTTCACGACAGCGATTTACGATTGAAATTAAATTTCTTACATTCATTGCCTTTTCATTCTCATTGTTGCATTCCCCATGGCTTAGAACCCCTAGCTTGTAAGATATACATACACATATAAGAGCATACATAGATTCGTTTCTGTGTCTGTTTGTTTCTTGCTGGTTTGTGGACTGTGGTACAACTGTCTGCGTATGGTCAACAATATTGGCAAATCTGTCAAATGTTAAGTCGATAAATAAGACAAAAATATTGTTATCAGTGGTCAACAAAGTTAAAGTGACTGCACAACAATTTGGAAAAGCACTTAAGCTAATATACAGAGCACTCATTGTTGTATGGGACCTTGTAAAGATATAACCTTCTTAAGGGGATATAACTAGTTATAAAAATACGATTTTTAGACTAGTTTACCTACACACATTTAGCATGCAGAGCATAGAAGTTGGTTTGCCATAATCCTTGCAGATATGGTATTAGTTGTAAAGATATGGTTTTTGAACTAGTTAATTTACCCACCGATAGCATACACAGTATAGATGGTTTGCCATGTTATTTGAGGGTATGAAACTAGTGCCGAACTGACGCTTTTTAGACTTATTAACTTTATGACATGAGACGTTGAATGTATGTAACAAGAAACAGACCATTTTAAAACTAATTAACTTACATACAGTTAGTATAAAGAACATTAGCGGGCTGTTATAACTCTTGAGGGCATGGAACCAGTCGACACTGGCGAATGATTTTTAGTTAATTCAGATAAAGTTAGCATAGGGAGCACGGGTGGTCTGCTAATCTGCCGAATTGATGATTTTTTGACTAGCTAACTTTCTTCACTTGGAATTAGGATAATCGTTTATATAAGCGTATAGAGCATTTATGTTTGTATGAACCCTTGAGTCACTAGTTACGAACTGATACTTTTTCGACTAGTCATATTTGTGTCTTTTTTCATAGTTCTAACTGACGAATTTTACATTGCAAACTTATCCCAGACAGTGGTAACTGCGCTCCTTCTCTTTCTTAATAGTTTAGACTAGTTCCAATAGGGATAGCTGTCAAAATGTTGAACTTGTATTCATGTTTATGTTCTTTATACTTTGACAAATTATCATGTGTGTAGAGACATACAACGGAAAAAGTTCAAAAAAATCGTGAAATTTATTTCCAAGACTTGCTTTAATTGCTAAAAGCTTAGATTGCTTTGTATTAGTAGAGTTCCAAGATTTACTTTTTCCTATACATATATATTTCTATACCCTAAAGTATAAATATAATATATCAAGTTGGCCACGAAGTTTGTAACACCAGGAACGACACGTCGGAGGTCCTAAAGAGTATACATAGCGTGACGACCAGAATCAATTTAGCCATGCCTGTCTGTCCACCCGTCTGTATAAAGCCAACTAGTATCTTAGTTTTCGGGATATTGATTTGAGACTTGGCGCATGTGCATTCCTCCAAAAGAAGCTGCTCGTTTGTTGGAACGACCCATATCGACCTATTATAGGGTATAGCTGTCATATGAAACTTCTTCATCAGAATCAAGACCTTCTATGAAAAATTTTGTTATTTCACAAAATATCTTCACAAAATTTGACAAAGATTATTATCTAAGGCGGCGCTACAATCTCTAAACAAATTTAACATAAAGCTAACTAGTTCAGAATTAGTTCATATTGTACTAGTTAAATATCTAGTTTTCATACACATATATTTTTCAGTGACACTGTGTCGAGTATGCATTTTAGTAACTTACTTTATAAACTAGTTTACAAGGTATCAAAAAAGTAGTAGTTGTGTTACTAGTTACTTAACACAACAGGTTTATAATGAATGCTTGATATTATTGAAAAAATGTGCCATTTTACACGTACAGACATACTTTCACGCTTGCACTCTCATTTCTCAGGCAGCCCTTAATATACACACACACTCACGCGCCCTTGTTAACCCTTACGCTCGCAGTTAGTCCTTGCTAAATTGCTAGCTTCACACTTATTCTTGCAAGAAAAATTATGTCTTTTGAGTATTTGTAATTAAATTCTTGTTTGAGAGATTCTACACTATTCATAATGGTCTTTACTGCTTTCTTGCCACCCGCCGACCACTTGTTGTTGGCACTACACAAGTAAGAAGTCAACGAAGAAGAAGAGGTGGAAGAAGAAGCAAAAATAGAACTTAATGACTACAAATTTAATTTGGCCATTTATTTCACACTTTCACACATACACTTTTCCTTTCACTTAACATACATACCAGCGTTGCTTGCAGGCGACACAACACAATAATAACAACAACAACACGACGCAGATTCATTTGAGATTCATTTGAGTCTGGCGGCCGGTTCTTAACTGAAGACAAGCTACAAGTGCGGCACATACACATACAAACATAATTTATGTGTATTTATGTGCATGCATTTGCGCGCGCGTGTGTGTGTGTGTCTGCGTGCAATTTGCTCGCCGTGGGCCACAATGCCGTCAACGTCACACATTTGCGCGCATAATTAAATGCAGCGACGACAGATTTGTGCGCCATAGCCTAGGCATGTGTTTGTGAACAAGCATATTGAAAATTCACACACACACGTACATATATATATAATAATACAGCTTCAAACAGTAGTCACGGTCTGCAGCGCTGTAATAAGCAGCATTAAACAAAACGGACGCGGGTCTTTGGCGCAGGCACTCAAAGCAATTACGTGAAAGTGGGTGGAGAAAGAATTATATTACAGCAACAAATTGAAGAGTGTGTAAAGAATTGAGAAAAAGAAAATTCACATTGAAGAAAAGAAAATGCTGGAGCAAAGCGCAGAAGAATGCTGCATTTATGCGAATTGTAGAGCCGCTTAATTGTTTTCCTGCAATGCATTTGCAAAAGGGCACTCAAAAGGTGTAGGAGTGTGTATGTGTGGGATTGTGCAGAAAAATGGCATAAAATGCACATGAAAAAATTTCAAAATGGAGGTTAAGAATGTGTTGTAAATTGTAGGCGAAAAGGCAGTAATTTGAGGGTGAGGTCAAGCAAAAAATTAAACAAAAACTTAGAAAAATTAAATGAAAAGAAAATATCAAGGAACCAAATTAGTTAATATATGATATAAAATTAAAAATAATAAATAGAAAATTATTAAAAATTTAAAAATAACAAAAATTAAATAGTTATAATATAATTAAATAAAGTATTAAAAAAATGATAAACATATTAAAAGAAAAATTTATAAAAAAAAGAACAAAATAACTAAATAAAAATTATCTACTTGAAAAAAAACTAAAACAGAAAAAAAAATTAAAAATAAATTAATATTATAACAATAAATAAAATAGTGCAGAATAAAAATGTTTAACAAATTAATAGAAGAAAAAATGACAATAATTAAAAAAATTAAGAGATAAAAAGAAAATAAATTAAAAGCAAATAAAAGTATGACCAAAATGACTAAATAAAAAATTGCTACAAAAAAAAAAATAAAAACGATAAAAATTTGAAATAAAATAAAATTATAACAATAAATAAAATGGTGAAGAATAAAAAATGTTAACAAATTAATAGAAGAAAAAATTGCAGAAATTAAACGAATAAAGAAATAATGCGATAATAGTTTAGTTAAAAAAATATATATAATATATGTACAAGTATATACATACTTATATGTGTGTGTAACGTACATATGAATATAACTTAAAAACAATAAATTTAACTATAAACTATAATACCCTTCACAAATACAAAATATTCCTTATAAGCACTTGATTCCCATCGTTCAGTTTGTCTGGCAGCTATATGCTATAGTGATCCGATCTAAATAACTTCTTGAAGCCTTGCATTACTGCCTTACGCAATAACATCTAAATCTATCAAATCTAGTCAAATGAAAAAGTTTTCCATGCAAGCACTTGAATCCGAACGTTCAGTTTATATGGCAACTGCAGCATGCTATAGTGGTCCGACATCAGCGGTTTCGGCAAATAAGCAGTTTATTGCGGAGGAAAGGACGTGTGCAAATTTTCAGAGAGAGATTCAGATCGATATCTCAAAAACTGAGGGACTAGTTCGCGCATATATAGACAGACGTATAGACAGACGAACATGGTTAAATCGACTCAGCTCATCATGCTCATCATTTATATATATATGTATATATTTTATAGGGTCTCCCATGTTTCCTTCTGGGTGTTACAAATTTCGTGGAAAATTTAATATAGATTGTTCAGTGTATAAATACAATATATCAGTTTTCTCAAAAAATTCAAAACAAAATCCCACATCACATAAGAGTTGCCAGGAACTCGAAAAAAGGGGGCCAATAGTTAAAAGAATATTTAAAATAAAATTAAGACTCCAATTCTCAAACACCAACCAAAATTAATAAAAAATGTCCAAATAATGCTCATAATAAATCACTCAAAAGTTTGTGAAAACCATATACAAGAAAGGTGACTACAAAAACAAATAATGAAATTTTCTTAAAATACAAAAATGTGTATTGCCGGTAACCTAAAACAAAAATAAACATAAGGTGAACAAAACCAAAAAAAAAAAAATAAAATAGTTTTTTTATAACATTGCGTAAAGCCGCTAGGCAAACAAAAAGAATGATAATAGTAAATCTAATTAAATAATGAAAATAAAAATAAAAATAAAAATAAAGAGAAGGCGTTATAATAATAAAACAATATTACAAAATAATTAAATAGCTAAAACCAACCAAAATAATAAAATAATTATATATAAATATAATAAAAATAGTAAGAATTTAACAAGATCACACAAAGGATGCCGGAAACCAAGGAAAAAAAATTGTAGAAACAGCGCTAATATCGTAGCTGATGTAAAACTGGCACTAGCAAAGTATAAAGTCGAAAAGTAAGCGGAATTGCGCCAGCAACATAAAGTGAAAATTAAAAGGAAATGCTTTGAAAAGTGGTTAAGTGCAATAAAAAGTAGCAAAAAAAAATTTTGTCATAACGAAAGTGTTAACGGTAAATTACACATTTCAAAACAAAAAAATAAAAAATAAAAAATAAAGACTATAAAAAATCTCAAAAAGAAGCTTTTTAAACTTACATTACTACCTTGCCCGCCGACCAACTTGGCGTATACGTAATAAAAGCGCGCGCGTGTGATTTCTAGGAATGCAGCATTTGTGCGTATAGGTTAGCTGCGACTGCTTGAGCGTAGCGAGCGAGCGAATGCTGCTGCTGCCAGATTACGCTGTACAACATGGATGGCGAGAATCGGATTATACTCAATGTGGGTGGCATAAGGTGAGTGGCGTTGCGGTAATACTTACTATATTCCAGCTTTTGTTGTCGCCTTTATTTTCAGCTATTTTCTTTATGATATACTGCTTGGAAAATAGTGCTTTGATGTTGTTGGAATTGTGTGTTGTATGTATGTGTGCTATAAACAGCGCTTAGCTGCGTAAGTGTGGGCATTTTAGATGGCGCTTGCACAAGTAATACCTTCAAATATGCGCTGCAAAAGTGATGCCTTCGCTCTGCGTGACTTTGAATAACGCATTATTATATTTTTTTAATTAGCACTATAATCGCACTATTAATTATGACTTAATGAAAGTTAAACCATTTTTAATTCTTTTATGTTACCTGAATGTCACTTAAGCCTTTGGAATTTGAAAAATCTTTTACTAAAGCTGTAAGTTACTGGCATAAATTGAATTGAACTCATCACTGGTCTAAATTTTCTTCTACCAAATACGGTATTAAAATAAAAAATTTAATCGCAAACATCGGATTGAAAAAAGAATTTAACTCAAATATGAATTAAAAACGGAATTTAACCCTAATATTAAGTATTTATAGGACTAAAATTTTTGTATGTTTTCATCATAAATACCGGATTGAAAAAAAAATTATAACTTTTCGATTAAAAAATTAATATTAAATATTTAATTCCGATGTTGGGATTAAGAATTGTAAATCGAATTTTTAATAAAAAATTCAACCATCCATGACAGATAATAAATTATTTTTTCTATAAAAAAGGACTAAAACCGTTGAAAATGGTAAAAAATAATGTTAGTATGAAACCCTTTGGTAAATCGTGAATGGATTACAATCAAATTTGGTTTTTATATTATATTAACTTATTTTGAAAGTCATAGCTTCCTTTAGTTTTATTACTATATATTACTTCCCATCAGCGAAAAGTTTACTTAAATCATTGGGATCATAGAAGTGGAAGCGCTGATTGTATTAATTTTTGACATTGCTCAGGTATTCTGGAGAACTTATTATCCAGCAATTTTATAAATATAAACATATATGGTATATGGAGTAAAGTCAGCCGCACGTTTCAAAATCGTGAACATCCGTTATATGGAAATATGAATTTCCCAAATCCAGATATCGTTTCTTTATAATCATCTACTTGAAAGAAAGTAACATCATCTCCAGATTGCTAAAATGTGAGGGATTTTTTTTGGCGGCTAATATCAATCTCGCTCACATCATTAGGTTCGCTAAAGGTGTGTCTACCGAGGTATTTCAATCTCAGTCTGGAAAAAGTTAAGCAATAGAGATGATAATGACTAAAAGATTCCAACTCGCCTTCCTCCATATATCCTTGGCAAAATGCGCCCGATAAAATATTTAGCCGCACTGTGTGTGAGCCTATTAGACAATGTCCAGTAGAACACCTACAATTGCGGCGAGATTGACTTTACTAAGAGTAAGTGGTTCATTGAACCTCTTACGGTTCACTCTGGGCCAGAAGGATCTCACAGCCGCACAAGTTCTGGTTTTTGGTTTTGGTTGAGTGCCCTACGATTTCGATCTGTTAAAAGTATTCCGCTGTGAGTCCGGTCACACCTAAACAACTCTAATACGGAAAAAGCTTAATGCTATTGCTTTTCTGAAGGAAGCGGCACTTCGGAGCAGAGCATCTTCTGCCACTTTCATGTCAGCCACCTCCGCTTGATATACACTACAGCGCTCTGGTAGTTTGAAGCTGGAGTTGATGGAGAGCTCCATCCAGCGTTTAAAAATTATGTTCTCATATTGCCGACTGGTGAACATTAATGGATTGCATTGAGATGGTAAGTTATTATGTTTGGTCTAATTTGGCATAGTTCAGCTATCTAAAGTTCTTCTTAATAAACGATATTTAATGTTTCCGTATTTTCTTTTAACATGCTTACCTTAAAATTAGAGATATATATATGTCTCTAAACTATCGGGTAGTTTTCAAGGAGCATAGGAGTTTTTTCATTCCAGAATCACAATTATCTTCAACGGGTTCCACAAATCCACTTAATAAACAAAATGCATTAGACGACTGATATACATATGACTGACAAGTTGATATCATGACGCTTAGAGTGAGCTCTATCTCTCTTTCTCTCTCTTTTTTTTGACTAAACAATATTTTATCGTGTAACTAAACTAAATTGCAACATATTCCGCAATTTTTAGTATCAAAGTTCCATTTGTAAGCGCTTTAATACATCGTAACATTTATTAACCGTTAAAATTTTTGCATAGCAACAAAAATTAATAATTTTTAATTTTTTTCAAAACGGTAGCCCCCGCATTTAATGTGCTGTGAAACCAATTTCCAATTATTATATCAGTATTTGTCTTTCTTCCACATCATTACTGTCCATGTAAGTCTCTATATTGCCGCGAAAAACAATATATGATTAAACAACAACAGTTGCTCTTTGTTGGTTGCAAAGCTATTGACTGTATTGATGTGGAATCAGCAAAGTGACGGAAAATGCTTTTAAACACACAATTGTTGGCGCTTAATTCACCGCCAACCAGCAATGATTGTGATAGTTTTTTGCGGCAGGCATTCATAGCAACAATCAATACGAAACATAACTGTTTGTAGGTAACAGCCTATTAGGAAATTTGAATGAGACTGAAAGTGAAACATATTCAGCATATATTTAGTGTGAAAGTCATCTATCTCATCTGTTTATTGAGAGCACATTTCAGGCAAGGCATTTTGAGTTCGACAACCAGTTATTATAATCCTTTTATGACACTAGTTGATTCTTGTAGCCAATATTTTTAATGATTGCAGAGAGTTCTAGAAGAAGATAATAGTGCATCAGCTTAGAATAAACTTAAAAAAAAATTGTTAAATGGTTAATTTTTTACCGGTCTAAGACCAAAAGCTACAACCTTAACGTCTTCGAGTTATCTGCCTGTATTTCATCACCCAGACAGCCGTCTGTTTTAAATAGGTATATTTAAAGTTATGTATGCAGCGTTATTTGGTTCTTTCTTATTATAGAAACTATGATGTACCTCTTCTTGCAAGACCACCTAAAATGTGTTAAGAGAGGTAATGTATTTACTTTGTGAATACTACGATCCGAGCACTACGTACAATAAATGGGCTAACAGTGATTTTTTTTAAAGAGCAGACTAAACCTAAAATTTTTAAAATTTTATTTCTTATTTTTAACATATTTTAATAGACTATCTCTTTAAAAATACCATACTAAAATTTTGAATGAATATTTCCAATATTATTTGAGTTACAGACTTTTAAAGTATATACGTAGCCGCTTAGTTCAATCAGCTCTATCAGTTTATCTTCAAATGTGTTTTTTTCAAAACAGCGTTTTTCGAATTTCCTGCAGTGATTACTCGGAGACAACTAACCCAACCACTAACAACTTTGTTCCGCATGTTCTGTATATATTGTAGTTCCCCATACAATGACCTACTAGTTATTTGATCTAATAAAAAATTGAATTTTGAAGGCCAAAAATTCTTATTAAATTATATATCAGCATGATGAGCTGAGTTCATTTAGCCATGTCCGTCTGTCCGTATGTCTATATATATACGAACTAGTCTCTCAGATTTTAAGCTATCGATGTGAAATTTTACACCTTTGTGCAAGTACTTGTATAGGAAACTTTTTTCTTTGAAGTAATATCTTCACGAGTTATTCCTTAAGGCAACAATGTAATCTCCGAAGAAATTGTATATATCGGATAACTATAGCATATAGCTGTCATATTAACTGAACGATCTGAATCAAGTGCTTGTATGAAAAGCTCTATCATTGGACGAGATATCTTCACGAAATTAAGCACGAGTTATTAATTAAAGCAACCATTTATTCTACGAAGAAATTGTTCAGATCAGACCACTATAGCATATAGCTGCCATACAAATTGAACGATCGGAATCAAGTAAATTTCACTTCGAATATATATTATTTTTTCTTTATCGCACGAAAGTTTAGTAGTTTGTAAACTAGTTCGGAACTAGTTCGAAAATTACTAGTTTAAAGTAAGAATAGTAAAAAAAAATTATAAAATTAGTTAGAGAATATATTGCAATATTTTTGAAACGTTTATTTTCTATAACTTATTGAATTTTATTTTGGAGAAAAACAAAAAAATAATTTTTTTGGTCAAATGTTTTTAATTTTTTTTTTAAATTTAGTTTTAAAATAATTTTTTTTTTAAGTAAAATAAATAAACAATTTTTTTCAAATTTTTTTCTATTTATTTTAAAACATCTCTTCTTTTAAATTATTTTTTTCTTTTATAAAAATAAAGCATAATTTCATTTCTTGTATTCAAGATAATTAATTTCCGTTTGCTTTCTTTCTTTCCAATTTTTACACTATTTAAATGTTTATATAGTCATTTTATTTGCAGCATATATTTTCGAGTCAAAAATTTTCCTACTGGACACACAAACCGCACGATTACATCCGTCAGTATGTAAAAACAGCAAATGTACAAGCGATCATATGGGTACATAGCGCAAGCTCAGCGCACAGAACCGCAAAACCGCAGAGCTTTCTGCACTGTTTTCAAGTTTTCCATTCAAATATTACAATCATTTTTTTTTTTGCTTTTGTTTTACCGTTTTGTGTTTCATTACACATTCATGTTTTTTAAACATTTACGCTGGCATTTTTTCCCATTTAGTGGGAATTTTTACCGAAAACACACAACTCACCTACACACTCGCTCTCACACATACACAACACACACATCACAGCTGCTTGGTAGACACATCCGCCGCATATAGTTTTGCCGTTTTTACCGTTGCTCACCTTTTAACGGTACCTATGCATATTATTTTATTTATTTTTTCACCGTTATCAGCTTACACGTTTCACTGACTTCGCGTTTGTATTGCAACATCTAGCACTGTCCTACCCTACCCGACCCCAAATGCTCTGTTCCTTTGAGCGCGCTTCCCAACGGTGTGTTGGCTTCACTCACAGCCGCAGCTCACACCTAGTGAAAATAGTCGGTATACAACTGGCATCAGCGTTACTATTATCGTTTGTGTTGGCAACATTTTATAACTATTTTATTTATTCTGGCCTCACAGTTGTGTTTGGTTTTTAAATTTACAGTTGTATTTGATTTCACTTTGTTTGCACATGACAAGCGAAATGACCAACAGTAGCTTTTACTTTGCTTTTAATAATGGTTTGTTGTTGGTATTATTTTATTTGCTCTTATCTTCCTCTTCTTTTGTTTAACGGCAAATGTGTGTAAATTACTTCTAGGGGCGAATGTTTATTTTCTGAATTGATTAAAAAATATCATCACTTGGTTTAATTAAAGTTTTTCAGCGTTGGCCATTTGGCTCAGACTTGCTAGCAGGAATTAGCAGATTGGCTACTCAGATTATTCTTATCGTTATCTAAATAATAAAAAATATTCTCTCACTTCTCAATTAACACTGTAACCGCTCAACATACAATAGTTGAACATCAAAGCGTCAGTTTTTTTCATTTAGTTTCATTTTGGTTGAAAACTGCCAATAACTTCACTGCCTTACCTGAAAACTGTGTAGCTTTCTCCATTAGCCATAAGCAAGTATCGCAACGAAAGTTTAAGCCTTAAGTCTTTTAATTTCTATCCAACTATACGTTCTAGACATAAACATAACCGAAATTATGATATTATATTATATGCCATCGAAAACCACACATTTTTGCGTTTTCGACAATAAAATTAGCAATTTTTTGCACCAAGTTTGAGTGCTCTCTATGAGGTATTCTATATAAGAAAACTATTATTCTATATAGATATAAACTAAATTCTTGCGGTCGCCTAAATGTGCTGCAGCTTTATTCTCATCATAAAAATTTTGCTGATTGCTCTCTATAGAGTTCTCTTCATTGAAGTATTAGAAATCATTACGTAGAACAGGTCCACACGCCTTTAATTGATTTAGTTTGGATCACAGACTGCATTCTTTACGGTAGAAATGGTTTTGTAGTAACTTTCTATAACTTTCCTAATCTAATGAATCTATAAATATAAAACACTTAATTTTTACTAAAATATGTATTAAACAGTAGCAGTATATACAGGTTGAAAAGCTTCTGCGCTCGAAATGAAAATATACTGTTTTTGGTACGAAATATATTTATCTATTCAATATAATCTCCTTTAACTTCAATACACTTATTCCAACGCTCTGCCAAAATAATTTTAAGCCATCTCTATAATGACTTTCCGGAAGCTCTGCAACATACCCGTCCACGGCTGTAATAGCTTCTTCATTCGACGAAAAACGCTTTCCACGAAGAAATTGTAACAGGTTTCTGAAGTGTTAGTAGTCGCTGGGGGCCAAATTTGGTGAATACTATGGATGCTCAAGCAATTTGTACTTTAATTCGTTGAATTTTGTCATTGTTAAAACTTCTTTGTGGTCAGGTGCATTGTCTTGATGAAAGATTTTTCATAAATTTCCTTTGCTTTTAAATCTTTCAAAACAAAGAATATAATCACTGAGCAAAGAATTAATTGACAGAATGACTTGTAATTTTGTATGTGTTCTCACGACAGATGCGCCAACTTGAGAAAACAAATTTTGAGCTGGTGGTGCTATTTCTTGATGAGACCAACTAATTTTGGTTTTGTTTTATATTTCAGCTTTGGTCCCCCACAATTATATCCACTTGTGAATAAAAAAAATTGGGTTTCTTATACATGAAAATATTCTTTGCAGTAGATCCGACAAATAGTTTCGGAGATATAAGGGTGTTTGTAAGAAACTTTTAACTTAGTGTATTCGGCTTCCAAAAGTTTAAACGTGTTTTCTCCAAACGCTGCTTTCAAAGTCGCTGAAAACAATTTGTCCGAAACAGCTGGATCGTTCGATTTGAAGCCTTTACACGATATATTATATATATTTGTCAGATAGTGATCGAGGGAAGAAGATTTCTGCGAATAATTTCGTTTTTTCATGCCACACTGAACTGAAAATTTTTCACAAAATCCGACACTCATCGCCAAAATTTTGACTACTCTTGTATCTTTACCTATTCTCATCTATTGTAATAATATATTTTTTCAGTTTTTAGATTACAGATAATTTCAAGCAGAAAATCTTCCTCACCGAAAGACAACTTGTTTCGGTGGTCCTCCTGGAGAGCGGCTACAGGCTACGTCGATATGAAAGTACATTAAAGTGTATAAATGATCGTTATTTTTATTTATTTATTAAATAAAATGAATTTTAAAAAATCAAACTTTATAGAATCGTTCAGCCAATCGCAGTATTTCCAAAAGTTAAAGACCAGCATTTCGATTTCAGTTTAGTGTCAGAAAGATGTTCGAAGGCTGTCTTAATACTTCGGCGGGTTGAGATAGCTTTTGAATACCTTACATATTCGATACCTGCTTCTAAAGATTGTTAGGCTCAAGGCCTCGAATACATTGTTTACTGCTACATTAAGACCTTTGTTGAATTCCCCGCCAACTTTTTATCAGTAGTTTCCAAAGCGTTTATAGTCTTGAGGAAGAATAATTAACAACGTATGGCATTAGAACTAATTCTAATCCGATTTCTCTATAATAAACTTCGAGCGAAATTAAATTGATGTGACGAAACTTCAGGGATTAAGTGTTATTTTTATAGATCTTTAACCTAGTAATATAAGTCAGAAGAATAGGTCAATGCGGTAGAGTAGGGTTCAATACCGGACGGTTTAAATCTTACTATATTTTTTTATTTATTGGGAGATTTATTAGGAGAAATATACAAAGAAGTATTAAGCCATTTTTTCACAAGAAACTGCTAATTTGTCGGAACCGCCGATATCGGACCACTATCGCATATGGCTGCTATACAAACTGATCAACAAACATGATAAAAATATCTATATGCTTCATGTTTTACAAATTATTTCTATTCTCTCTTGAAGCCATTTATATTTAGTCCATACAACATAGTTACGATTATTCGATAAAGCAATTGAAGGCCTTGAAAGCCAAGGATATTTCTTTTGTAGAATTTATTTTTGAAACTAACTCTGCGGATTAATTTCAATTAAAATATTATAGTATTTTGATTGAGCTCTTTTATTATGCAGTCTATTAAGTCCAAAGATATTAAATGAAACAAATTTAATACTCGATTAAACATATTCTTTACATAAAATTAAACGAGTATAATTAAATATTTATGCAGCAGTCAGTGCAATCAACCTCTCATACTCCTCGCTCGCATAAGCAAGACTTTTTGATTTCTGCTCTCGGTTGCCTTATGGAATTTTTAGAGAAATCCCAGCTACAATATAATTGAATGTCCTTGTAACAATAAAAAATGAATTTTTTACAACCACTTGGTTATTTTTTCATGATACTCTCATAGCAATAAAGTCACCAACTGCTCGTTTGTCTCATTTCATGCAACATTACAATTTTTTTATGATGGCGACAATACTCCCAAATATATCTAAGGGTGCCACAGAGTGCGTGTGCGTGCGTTTTATATGTCATATTGTGGCTTGTATCATTACATATAAGCTGATTCATCGTAATTTAGTCAGTGATTATTATCATTAAAACGTTTGTATGTTTGTGTGTGTGTGTGGCATATTCTTTGTTTGTCAAAGCAGCGCAAGTCATATCACGCCCGCCGTTAGTGGCATAAGCATATACTATATGGTTGTCTGTTTGCCTGTGTGTGTCTTCTTTCCGCACTCGATAGCGCAATTTAGACAAGTTGATCCGCTTGCAGAGTGAGGAAGTGCTCGAAATGCTATAAGTGATTTTTTTGTTTCATTGAAAGGCGCACAAAGACAGCTTTGATTTCATTTTTATACCAACTGCAATGACAGCTGATGTTACCCCAGTTAGCAAAAGCCATATGAAACGGTTGAAAACTTGACTATTCGAAAATGCAATACAATTGTAGAGAAAAGACTCGTCTAATTTTGAATATATTTTTTTTTTAAGTTCATTAGAAATCTTAAAAGTCGATTTAGACTTTATCTAAGTTCTTATCCACTTGGTCCTTTCAATATAGACCCAATCTTTCTCCTCCTTCCAAACTGCCAAACACTTTGCTGACATCAGTTCTTGTCCACTTGGTTCTTTCGTTATATGGTTGACTCCACCTTCCTTCTAATTTGTCAACTTACGTAGGTTTCATATCGAAACAGTTCAGAGCTGGATTCCAATTGAACCATTTAGAAAGCTTCTCTCGAACATTCTAAAAATCACCACCTAGTGTGCTACATCTGCTAGAGTGTATAGCAATTTTATTTGTCGAATATATATAGTATATCCACTGAGCCCGAAAATTACTACGTCGTCATAATCTTAAACAAATTTTACGGAATTATACTTTAGATTAGGTTAAGTAAATAGGTTGATTTTTCGAGAGGCCACGAATAATCCCACTTGGACAGCTCGAGACACCTGTCCGTTGTGATACCCAGAACTTCTAGCTATGGATCAAAACGACCGTCGCATATCGACAAAACTATTAGAGCCTGCCACAAATTTTTTGAGGCGGCTAATATCAATTCCAGCAATTTCGCCGGGTTTGTAGAATGTATGGCAACCGAAGTGCTTCAACCTTAGTCTGGCGAAAGCTGGACGCTGGAAGTGTTTAGATATTTTCACCTCATCTTCCTTAATGTAATGTTTACAATTTGCCAATGAGATAGTGGCCAGTTAGCACTACCAATATTGCGCCGATGTGCAAATTTGCTAAGAGTTATCAGTTCAATGGCCCCTTTTCGTTCTACTCTGGATCCGAAGGCTTTCCCAACCCAATGTTAGTTGCTGTCCAAGGCTTGCTGAGCTCGCGGGAAGCCTATATATCCAGTGCCCGAATGCAGGGGCTCCTCACTCCAGTCCATACTTCTGGAATTTGGATCAGGGTGCCTTTTCTTGCAATCTCGTTAGTTTTACAATTCCAGACGATTGCTTTGAGGACATGAAAATAGCCTTTGGAATTGCCTTTTCAATTCAATTCTACACCTATAAAATAACCAATTTAAATTAAAATAATAAAATCAAATCAAAAAAATTCCATGCTTTAAAATCACTTTTTTCAAATAACCAAAATAATCGATTTCGTTACTTTTTGCTTTCTGGGTACTTGCCTCGTTACACTGGTAATCTCGAATTGGTTTGTTTTTATGCGCGCTCAAATTTTCTTTCAATTTTTTCTTCGCTGCTTGTTGATGGCGTTCTTAGTACTTTGCGATTCGTTTGTCTGATTTTTACTGCTGTGTCACTCTGAGATTATTTGGCTTTTGTCTACCGCCACTAAATTTGCGCTCATTGTTATTCTTGAAAATATTGCCGGCTATACAAGTATGGCTAAGCCAAAGTAGCTAATGAATAGCTTGCCGCTTTCAAAAAAATTAAAACAGAAATCAGTTTAAATGTGGCATCAATGGTTGACTGCTATTGACGTGTTTGCTTAGAGGGTACTTTAGGGCAAGAAAAATTGTTGCTTAAATATACATATTTATTTTTTATTTGTGTAAATTGAGTCAGTTATCTATTTTCTCTATTCTTGTGAGTCTATTTTCTTTAAATTAACTAAAAATATCTGCATGTTTTCGTATCCAGACAATTGAAGCATGCCAACTTTTAATTAAATTTTCTGTACACTTTTTATAAGTCTCAGCTGGGTGGCCTTCAGTGTCTTCAGCGATTTCGTCTTATTACCAATAATGATACGTTTGACGAATGTGGAATCTACAGCAACGTTGCCAAGCATCTCTTTTGAAACCTCGAAAAAAATAGATTAAAAACCATCAAAACGTTAGCATTAATGTGTTGAGTTGAATCACAAGAGATGCTGAGATCCTCTGCTAACGATTGTTTTTTTAGACGTGTTATTTTCAACGATTCAATACATTTTTCGGAGATGGTCTTTTTCAAAGTTATTACCTGATATACACTCAGTTTGGTTTACCATTTCCAATATTCGGTCGACATAATCGCTCAGCAGAGTCGCCAAGTCGAGCAACCATGGATCGGTTTCGCACCACGTTCACTCTAGTGGATAATACACATCTTTAGAGATGCCGTACAGTACGCACCGTAGCCGCTATTGCTGATATGAGGCAGAGTATCGGATAAGACCCGAATGCGTCTATCCGCCAAGAATTCGTGTAAGAATTCAACGAAACCTCTTGATTATCAAACGCGTCGCACGTTCGTTGAATGGGCACAAAGCGAGAAGGTCACCGATCCCGATTTTCACAAGAAAATTTTGTTTTGCTATGAAACCATTGTTGAGACGCTGTAACATACTTAAAAAGTCACTGTTTGGTGTGCTTTATGGGCATAGGAAATAATTGGTCTATATTTCTTCAAAAATGACCACGACCATATGTGACGGTGAAGGGGGCCATATAGTTAATCCTTGCTTTTTCGTGTCTGAATTGGAGGATGTTGACGTAGACGACCTTAGGTTCCAACAAGACGGTGCTATATGCCATACAGTCAAGTTAACAATCAATTAATTGAAGAACATTTCTGGTGTGCGCATCATCTCGGGTCGTGAGCCTGTGGCGTGGCCTCAAAGATCGTGCGAGTGAACACCGCAGAACTACGTTTTTGTGTGGTTATGTGAAGTCGCTTATTTACGCTGATAAGTGCGAGTCGATTGATGTTTGACGTCTTGGAAAAGAAGCTACGGCGCGTTATTGCTGATAAACGGTCCCAATTGCTGCAAAAAGTGGTATAAAATTCGAGCTGAGTCGGTCACTTGCCCGAAATCATTTTTAAAACATAATGGCAAACCCTTATCCTTATAATGAAGCTGCCGTTTATTTGCTTAGAAATGCAAACCCAATTTGACCCAAAAAATAAAAAAAATAATTCTTTCTTAATTCCAACAAAAAAAAAAATAACAAATTGTTTAGTTATTCAATAATAAACCGAATTTCTCTCTCTCTCTCTCTCTCTCTCTCTCTCTCTCTAACTTCTTCACTATTTAATTACTTCATCCTCAATTTAGCAGTCACACCCACCTGTCAAATGCCGGTCCTGGCTACCATTTTATTAGTACACCCAGTCAAAAGGCCTGGCTAGCTGCTGATATCGCTGGCTGGCTAGCGGGGTTCGCTGCCTCCAACGGCTTTACGCTTCATTAAATTTTTGGCCTTTTAATAAACTGCGCTGCTACTGAGTGCGCGCTTTCAATTTCCGTGTATTCATTATGTTCATTCATTTCCGGTCGCTTTTCATGCGAAATTGTTTGGAAAGCGTTGAGATGACGGCTGGTGCGCGCGACAGGAGGAGGTGCCAGTGTTTCGAAGAACTTCAATGACTGCATGCAAGTGAGCGACATTGAGGTAGGTGAGGTGGTAAAAATATGAAATAATAAACAAAAGGCGAGGCAATATAATGAAATAGCTGACTGTTAGACTGCTGTGTCGTTTCGAGCAAATTGCAAGCGTTTACAGACATCGCCATTAGAGATGATATAAAATGCGTATGAGTTTGTAGCACAATAATACTACAAATACAACCAGTGAACCATGATGGTATAAATTTGTTATATAGTATATATTCCGATAGAGGATAAAAGGTATTTTTATGGTGGCACGGATTCAATCCCTCAGAAAATTCATATCTGAAAACTTTTATAGAATACGAATGCCATACCCTGGAATCGATTTTTCTAAAATAAGAATTGAATTTCATATAAAGTGTACTAAAAATAAATGCATCACTTTTGCACTAAATTGAAGGTGTGGATTTGCATAATTATAATGATCCGATTTAGGTCAAATATTCCCCTTTTGGCGGATGAACTCATTCGGCTTTGCTTCCATACTCTACTTCAAAGCAGCACTTAGGTCGTCGATGTGGCCATCAACATGTTGCGAAACCGAGCTGTGGTTGCTTGAATTACCGATTCTGCTGGACAAATATGTTGACCGAATATTGGACGCGCCGAACGATTGTTGCACGAACTAACCTATTACTTTGGTAATAAATTTGCACAATTTGCAAAGTTTGTTACCGAGTTGGTCTATTCATTATGAAATGGTAAACCAAAGTGAGCATAAATCAAGTAACAGCTGTCAAAAAGACTAACTCCGAAAAAAGTATCGGGCCATTGAAAACCAAACATGTAAAAATAAACGACCGTTATCTAAACATCGCAACCCAATTAATAATAAAAAAAATTCTCTGAAGTGTTTTTAAATTACTATATTTTTCTTTGTATTTGCCTATTCTTTCATTTTAAGGAAATTGCCATTGTTTTTTATGTATTGAAATAATGCGCTGAAATAAAATAATTATAAATTATTTGAAACACATTTAAAAGTATTTGTAAATATTGTATTTCTCTTAATTACATGTTTTCTATAATAATATCTACTTCACTAATAGAAATAATTTCAAACATGTGAACTGGTGGCAACCCTAATAAATAAAGTATCAGCTAGTTATGTCCTTTTATATGACGTACAAATTTATTTATTAATTTTAGTATATTTGAGTGGAATTTAAAAAATTACATGCCAAGCCTAGCAGTTGAAGCGTTTGAAAAGTTAACCCTTATGTTAGTAACCAACTTTACCGACGTCTTTTAGCAACCGGGTACACGATCTGAGTATTATTATTATTTTGTTTATTTTATTTAAAAAAAAAAATTGTATAAAAAATACTTTCCTAAAAATTTTTTTCTTCAAATATTAATAGTCAGTGACAATTTAAAGAAGAAAAAAAATAACAACGTAGAATAAAAATAAAAAATAAAAAATTAATCAATTAAATGAACTCACAAATAGCTTTCTTTTAGGTTAAAAACGACGATTTGAGAGCTTAAAATGAAATATTGAATTTTTTTTAAGCTATTCACACAAATACACCGAGGTGGGTACCCGGTTACTAACATAAGGGTTAAGGAGAAGTTACTTTACTCAAGCTGAGCATTGCTAAATCTTACTACATAGATTTTAAACTCTCTTAAATTTTCTTAAGTTAATATTATATGGACAAGTAGCAACCCTGACCATAGAAATAAAAAAAAAACACAGTTAAAGATAAACTACGATGAGTTCAACAGAGACAGACTTATAGTTTTAGAAATAATTTTTCCACAATAACAGCATATAAGCGAGCGGTAAGAAATCTCCAAGATCTCTCCCAACGTTTTTGCTTACTGGGTATAGCATTTTACTAAATGTGGGTCATTTTCGTTTTAAGCACTTATGGATGCGTATGCTTTCAACTTCCGTTTGACGTTGCAGCTGCAGGCATTTCCGTGTCGCGAGGCAAAGTACCTTAAGCGCAACATTGGGTCCAAACAAATTACACATGCTTGCAAACATAGAAAAGGCCTTTATGCATGTGTGTATGAAAACTAAGTACCTTGCGTACTTCTGTGTGGTAGACAATACTGCCTGGCAAAATACAGGTTGTATCTGCATCAGTAGAGTATACACAGATATAAGTTTATGCATACAGACATACTCGTATATATGGTACATAAATAAGATATATACATACATATACAAATGTACATATATAGCCGCATATATACCAGTATGTAGATGTAAAAAACGTTGGCTCAGCTGCAAAAATGTTACAACCCTAATTTTAAGCCAAAAGCTGACACGTACAAAAGTGGTCGGCTCCATTAAGTTCCAAGTTTGTTGGTTTGGTTAGTCAACAAAACCCAAACCTACTTATGTGTTCATATGTTTTTTATTATTCATAGCGAGTAGCGCAATTTATTTTCTTTTTATATATTTACAAGCAGATATTTGTGAGTAGCAAGGTAGTACATGTTGCTCACCCTGCAGCTAGAGGGAAATTTAATGAAATATATTGGTTTATTGAGGTTTTTAACAAAGATTATTTCCCTTTTAATGCCAAAGAAAATGTACGCGAAATAGACTCAAAACGATACTGTTTGTTTTTTTTTTTTAATATAGAAAAACTTCTCTTAAACTCTGGAAACTCTTTTAATAATGTAGTAACGGAGAGGTTTTTCTAGACCGGGAAGAATCTGGTCGAGCATACAATTATACTCATTCATATCGTTTATGCAAACCAAGAAAATTGCTTCAAAACGGAGTCTGTCATCAACATTGACTAACAGTATTATATAATATATACCATAAACTTCCCGAAAGTAAGGGGTAGTGTAGTGTCTTACAACTTGTATTGAGGGTTGGATTTAATATTCTTTCACATAAATACTAGCGCAACGTCCGATAAAGTGTTCGCTCTAATAGAAATTAATCAACTGTTATTTTTGCGGCAATTATCAAATGCTCACTAAAATATTCCGTAATATGTCTTACCTTATCGACGATGTGATCCAATATAAATACTTTTAGAGCTCTGCTAGCTCAATTCGCCTGGTTAATATTGATACTAGCTTTGTCGACAGACATTCTTTTTGATCCATACTTGGAAGTTTTGGGTATCACAACGGACCGTGGCTCTAGCTGTTGTAGTGGGTTTATTCGTTGCCTCACGAATATCAACCTAAGGTATTTGCAGCACTTGCATTCACCACTCTCTCTTATTATTCGTTTTTATTTTTTTACACCCTGATAATGTTCTCAATTAATAAAGAAAACATATTTAAATACAACAAAGTTGGCTATAATACTATCGTTCGTGCACTTAGAGGATCGAAGATAAACTTAATGTAGTATGAACTTCTTAATTTTTATTCTTTAATAAAACCAGCTAATTGGCTACTAAGATCTGTCATTCGTCATCAGAGCTTATCTACAAAGCTAAAAGATAATTCGAATAATAATTTGATTTATGTTATTTATCGTGTTTACAGCGTAGCAATAAATTCTTGAGCCGATCATATATTACTACAGTATCTAATAATACTAATGACTCCAGTTACAATTATGAAGGGACACAGTCACTGTACATAGAGACATCTATACATTACTTTATAAACCCGAAGTTCTTATATTGTTTGTCGGGTGGCTGTAACTTAACACCAGTTATCTGCTGAATATATAAGTTCACCTATGTTTCCATTCCGATGTGCTATCGTGGCAGAGAGTGCGAAGAGAAAGAGAGACCATTTTTTCGAAACTTTTCAATATAGTGTAGCGAGGGAGAGTGAGAATAAAGAGAGAGAGAGAGAAAAATGAAACATTTTAGATCAAATATACACCGTTTTGTTCCATAACTTGTTACCATTTTGAAGGTAATTTAATAATATCGAAACTCTCATCACTATTGGCAAACAATTTTCACAAGCTTCTCTTGAGGCGAATTTGTCATCAGCCAAATCATTCATCCAGGACAGGAACAGATAGTAATCATTTAGTACCAGAACCTGCTAATCAAGCTACCGTAGTTTCTGGTGAGTCAATATCGATGTGTGTGACATGACGTTGTCCTGATGGAACACAATTCATTTCCAGTTTAGTGTTCAAAGCTGGCCGCAACTGGCCGATTGCTTCCTTCAGACGGTCTAGTTTTTGACAGTACAGGTTCAAATTAAGAGTTTAGTCACATAGAGTGTAGATTTAAGTAGATGATCTTCTGCTAATCTCATCCAACACTTAGCAAAATCATTCTGACCGTCAATTACCGTTTGCGGCGAAATCTTATCTTTCTCATATATTCATATAGCGTATCCTGATTGCACTCATACCACACGAGAGTAATCTGTATTACTAAAGCCATCTATTATAAAAATTATTTATTTTTACTAGATCTTGTATTATTGAAGGTACTTTATACTAGTCTTATTATAAATACAAACCCCTTACTGGTACATATTCATAGTAAACTATCAAGTTTAGCCAAGACGCACACCAAATGTTTGCTCTATACCACATGAACTGAATATGATGGGTGCACAATATGTATGGTATTTGTTCTTAAATACGAAATAATTTCTTTCCATTTTATTTCCTCCCATATACTCTGTGGTTTCACATGTTTAATTTGAAAATAGATTGCTCTTAAACTTAACGAGCGTGAAAGAAAAGAATTTGTACCACGTAAAACAACAATCTGCTCATTACACTTGCCATAAAGATGCTCACACGCAATGAAAAGAGCAGCAGCAACGGCAACTAAAGTGACAGCCAACGCTTACCGCTCGAAAGCTCCATTTAAGTAGGTGTGTGTTTCTGTGGGTTTATTGACAGCTAAGTCCCAAGGATTCCTTGCGCGTGACTGGCCAGTAGTTGCGGCAAGTATCAGATGTTACGTTGTTAACATGAATGTAATGAAAGCAACAACAGTAACGGTATTCTCTCTAAATTGTAACATAGTGTGTGAAAAAAAATCAATATTCACTTGTAAAACAATCGGGTTGGGGTTCGTCTTCCCCTGTTTATTTCCTCTAACGTACCGGTAGTCGCTCGCTTAGACAACCTTTTAGCGGCATTTGAATGAGCTGGCAAAGTTAAGTAAAATGGCTAAATGCTCACTACCGAAAATGGGGCGCTGCTTAGCGCAACAGTTACGTCGAAGTGTCGAGTCACCGCGTTAACACCGCCGCTGCATCCCCCCAATGTGTGCCTTCAGGCAACAGTTTCACAAAATTAACTGGTAGCTAGTGTTAGAATGACTTTGTTTCGCTACCGCTTTGCTGCTCTGCGGTGCTCTTCGTTCGCTAATAAGCCGGGCACCCGACAACACACCGTAATTACAATTAATGACGGTGTTGCTATCGGGGTGTGAAACGAGAACGTGGCGGATTAAATGAGTTGTAGAAAGTTCAATGCGCGCAAAAACAATGACGGTATAGCAGAAGAAGAAGAGGAAGAAAAAGTTAACAACAAATACAATAGAAAGCGCAAACAAAGTGCAAACAACAACAACGATGACTCATATATAACATTTTTCGTCAGCCAGTGTTGCCAACTTGTGGGGTGAACTCAAGAAAAGAACGGGCGTGAATGGAGATTAGCGGCAGCCGGTAATTAGTGTGGATTGTAGCGAAACTTTTGCCTTGATCAGTATGAAGAAGAAGAGAAAAGTAACAATAATTACACGTAAAAAGGGTTAAACTACGCGCGAGTGAAAAAGTAACTTTGCGAAGTGCAAAGAGCACATAAAAGAGTGCGGTTTCGAGAAAAGTGCAAAATATCGCAAAATTTGCTGCACAATAACCTGAATTCAATTCTAATTGACATGGTTTCTCATGAAAAGCGATTCATTAGTGCACTCATTATTTAAGTTTTGCTTTGTGTGGTGATTTGATTTTTATTTAATACCGCATTTTCCTCCTCGCTATGCGCAATTTGCGGTAGATACTGGAACGCCAAATGTGCTGGTGTTTGTGAGGCTAGATTTTCGGACCGAATGTATTTAAGATTAAAATTTTTTTCAGTACCAATTGTGCTACTAAGACAAAATTGGAATAGGTTTGTCAAGCCCTGATTTTAACATGTTGTTGTTGTAGAGGCTGAGAACATTTCTCAAATAATTTCGCGGAAAACTGCCGAGACGACAGTCTTTGCCCAGATATATATTCACTTAAGTAATGCCGGCTGTCATGAACCAATCAATATTATATAAAATAAATATAAATTAAATTAGGTTCAACGTGTGTTCCACAAGATCGGGATCGCATTTGAACTTCTATATGCAGCTTTTTGTGAAGCTAGAAAAAAAACTCCGTCTTATTCCAAATAACTTTTATAGCTGATGTCCGGTAAGGTTCTCAACTTAACCGAGCGGATACTGATAGGACAATGACCAGTTAGAATCCCTATAACTATGGAAATACAAACCTTATTGAGTGTGAAGAGCTCACTCCACCTTTTTTTCGATTCACTTTGGACCTTGCAACAGCTACACAACAAGCTCCCGCGAAGCCCAGCTATCCAATAGTGGAAAGCACGAAGAGCACTCAGCTCTGACCCATTTCCTTTCTATTGATAGTTCCATTAAGCATACCTACGATTGAGCTGTGGCCAGGTATAGTCTTATCACAAAGGGACTCGATGCTCTTGATAGTGAAATAGTGAGCTCAATACTAGTATCGCCACCCACTATTTACCATCAGTGTGGAAAGTCACTTCTCTGTAGGAGACTGCACTCCGGAGCAGTAGATCTAATTTTACCTTAATGGCAGCAAAACGCTGAAGTAGTCACTGAAGCCTGAAACTGATGTTGGCAAATTGTTCCAGACGATATACTCCTCTGCCAATCTTCTCCGCAAGATTTTACCCATCTATAAAGCAGCTCACTGCGCTCTCCTCTGCGGATTTTACCCACCCACATCTCTCACGAAGAAATCGTTTGTCGCGTAATTACTGCTTCAATTGCCCAGGAACTACTTGTAAATATTGCACAAAAATTTATTTGAAAATAAAGCTCCTCTACGGACAAACTATTAATATGGATCTGTACTGTCAACTATTGAATCGTATGAAGGAAGTAGTCGCTCAGAAGCGTGTAGCTTTGGCCAATTGGAGAGGTACAAGTATTATGTTCCATTATAAAAACGTGAGGCCACACAACTCGACAGTGACTCGCCAGCAGCTTCGCGAGCTTAATTGGAAGGTTCTTATACAACTTGTAGTTCGAACCTGGAACCAAGTGGTTACTAACTGTTCCTGTATATTGCGAATCCTTTTAGACCCTACCTGTTCGGGTTTTTCTAAAACCATCTTTATACTAGAAATGTGTTTACATTAAACGTTATACGCAGAGTTCAACGGAAATATTAAAACATCCACATACATGAAACGTGACCTCTGCGCTACTTTTGCACGCTCACGGAATTCCAAAGCAAACGTCACGTACGTAATTTCAAAACAAAAAACAAATATATAGAAAAGAAATGAAAAACTATGCGTCAAAACGCTTTGTGAAAATATATGCTTATACACACATACACACACACATAAGTAAAAATACATTCATATTTGCTCACATCCTCAATTCTAAGTAATTTTATATTCAAACACATGTCGAATCGTTTGAATGCAGAAAAGAGTATAAAAATTAAAACAAAAGTTGTTTACCAAAAGAAAAAAAATCATAGCAAACAACAATCCGCCACCATCTGACGGCTGTCGGCTGCAGTAGCCTCAGCAAATATGTGCACTTTTAGTTGCGAAGCACTTCTGTGCTGATTTCAAGAGCGCACTTGTAACTTTTGTTGTTAATGCATTATGATGAGTTGTGTGTGTGATTGTTTCGGTGCATGAGTGCATGTGCAATACGCTTTACTGAATGCGAGTAGTTCAATGAATAGAAAACAACAACTTTTACAACCGGTAAATGCGTCTGGAAAATAATACTTTGAATGCCAAATAAACCATTTTGGTCGTAATCAGTGGAACCTTTCCCAAAGTCCGTCAATATTTTCAAAGAATGAAAAAATTTCTCTGGAGTTCTAACAAAATTTATTTGATTTAGCAATAAAAAAATTTTTTTGTGCTCCATAAATTTTCGGGATCCCGAAATATATTCTTTTAGTCCCGAAATTTCGGTATTTGTAAAGAAATAATTTTTTATGTTCTGCAAATTTTCGGCATCCTAAAATATAATATTTCGAATTCTGAAATTTCAATATTTGCTATCAACTATAGAAAATTAATATACGAATTTAGGCTGAGAATATTTGAAATTGGTTATGTCATATGAATATATAATTATAAATTATACATAGTGGTTTACGGGATTATTATCATTTCGAGTTAAGCGTTATGGTAGAAGCGAAAAAGCTATTATGTATTAAAAGCTCAATTATGTCGAAGTACATCTCTTAGCTGTTTAGAAACCTAGAGATAAATAAATAATTTTTTGTACCAAAAACTTCGGATTCCTGTTATTGAATTTCGTTATTCCGAAAATAAAATGCTTTAAGTGTTTAAAATGTGATAAAATATTTAACAGAATTTCTCGCGCCTTTAGTTCTGCTTTTTCCAGACTAAATAAGGAAGCGAAACGTGTGGGTCTGGTTGTGAACGAAGACAAGACGAAATATCTCCTGTTATCAAACAAACAGTCATCGTATTCGCGACCTGGCTCACACGTCACAGTTGTCAGTTATAACTTTGAGCTCGTAGATAATTTCGTCTGTTTTGGAACCAGTATTAACACCAACAATAATATCAGCCTTGAAATTCAACGCAGAATTACTCTTGTCAACAGGTGCTACTTTGGACTGAGTATCCAATTGAAAAGTAAAGTCTCTCGACAAACAAAGACCAAACTCTACAAGTCCTTCATTATTTCCGTCCTGCTATACGGTACGGTGGTATGGAAAATGACAACATCTGATGAGTAGGCGTTTTGCGGTAGATTTGGTCCTTTGCCCACAGTCGATGGAACTATGAGCTGTACGAGATATGCAACAAGATTGATATAGTTCAGAATCAAGAGACAGCGGCCAGGTCATATTGTTCGGAAGAATAAAAACACTCCAGCACTAAATGTATTCGATTCAAGCGAAGCTGAGGAAGATCTCTAGTTCGTTGGAAAGATGAGGTGGAGAAAGACCTGGTTGCACTTAGTACCTCGAATTGGCGCCAAATAGCGACAAAAAGAAATAACTGGCGCGCTGCTGTTAACTCGGCTATAACCGCGTAAGCAGTGTCTACGCCGGTAAAGAAGAAAAAGACTTATAGTTGAACTGAACTATAAATTTTTTGATTATAAAAGAAACTGCCTTTGTTAACTTTGCTCTTATTTTAGTGATCGATTTATACAACTTTTTATATTCAACTATTAGTCAGCATGGTCAGTTTTTTTGATTTCCGTGTGCATTTTTTTTAAATACCGAAATCCGGAAATATTGTACTTGTATGTAAGACACGGGTTTTATGTCTGATGTCAAAATATAATAATAAAATATTATTTTATGCTTTAAATTAATATTATTTTTCGTGCTTTCATGAATATTTAGTTATGTATGGTATGCATGTATGTGTAACTGTTCGGGATCCCGAAAATAAATTTTTATAGTATTTATATTAAAATTGTAGTTTATTTTTATGATAAAATAAGGATATAAATACATATGTATGTATACAATCGTTATACCGAAATTAACTTATCCATTCCTGAAATTTTTATAGTAATTTCAGAAACGAATAAAATTTTTTTGTAAAAAAATAGTAATAAAATGTATATAAATATAATATATATAAAATGTATATAAATATAATAATAAATAATATTTGAAAATAGTTTTAGTGAAATCCCGAAAATATTCGGGATCCCGAAATGAACTTTTTATATCCCGAATTTTTGATGTTGTAAATGCATGATTTATATATACATTTCATTTTTTTTCATGGTAGTTATTTATTGCATGAAATTAGCTAGAGTTACTTGAAATGTATTGAGTAAATAATCATAAATACAGTCTGTGTACTTATAATATGGAAAATATATATAAAATATATCTTCCCCGTTTTACCTCCCAGCTATTCAGTTTTTATTTGCTGGATAAACAAATACTTATCGACATTTTATTTGTGCACTGGCATTGCGCTACGCGTTGAGCAGCGTGAGAATGAGCTTAAAGAAAACTGCAGTGGCGTGCGATGCAGCTGCAAGTTGTGAGATGCGCGCCTATTTATTTACAAGCACCTGTTTATTATACACACATACACACAGCTTACTGAAATCACGTGCCATCGCAGCAACGGAACAAGCACACATCCAATGTTGTTGCAATAGCTGACTGCTGAATGATGTATGAAATGCCGCACAGCTTCAGCTCAGCTTATCGCAGCTCAGCTGGTTATTGTTGCTGCTGTTATTGACGCGACTCAGAACAAAGTGTGCATACAGCTCAATGCACACGAGTGCACCGGTAGCGGTAGGTCGGGCATCGATATTATGTGCAGTGTATTAATGGCGCGCTAGTGGCATGTCTGAGCTAAATAAATATGTGTATATATTTGTTTATGTATGTTTGTATGTGTGTGTAGCAGTAAACATATTTCTTACTTATTACGAATTATTTTTAGCTTTGTAAATTTATGCAAAGGCATTAAAAATACATCTATGGCTTTAAATATGTTTAGATATATCTTTATATAATATATGTACATATACCTGTGTAGTGTGCTTATACTTTATATATAGTAGTATAGTATATATATCAGTGAATAAATTTATATATATATGTATACCCTGAACAAGGGTCCATTTGTCGGTTTATACGCGAACTAGTTCTTTAATTTTTGAGATATTGTTCTGAAATTCAACATGCGTCTTCTTATACTCAAGCAGCTGCTAACTTGTCAGAATCAGCGATATCGGACAACTATAGCATATAGCTGTCATACAAACTGACCGATCCAAATCAAGTTCTTGTATGGAAAACTTTTTGACTTGATGAGATATCTTGACGAAATTTGGCACGGATTATTTTCAAAGGCAACGCTACAATCTCCAAATAAATTGTTCAGATCGGACCACTATAGCATATAGCTGTCATACGAACTAGTCGATCAAAATCAAGCTAAAAATCCTTTAAACGCTTTTATGTCATAACAAATGCTACTCTAAAGGGTATTATTGCTTCGCTGCGACCGAAGTTAGCGTATTGCAATTTTTTTGTAGTTTAGTTACACAGCTGTCGTTCTGGATTAATTAAATCATTGCATTATGCATTACAAAACAGCCATACATATATAAATATACATATCTTATTTATACACACATCTACACACATACTCATTTACTAAAATGCCAGGTGTTCCATTTATTTATCGCTTTCAATTATTACTTATCAATAATTTAGTGTGCGCATACTTTATTGTGCTGTAAGTTACTTGATTACGTATACGCCATGACCCACCCAACTAGCGCCGCGCATCTGTGTGCATTTTAAAGTGCCTCGACTGCTGCATAAATCATTGAGAAATCGAAATTTTATGTAGTCTAACCACAAATTCCATCATATTGTGTTGAAAATGTGACAAGCGTAGTTCAAAATTAAATTACTTGTTTGCATACATATGTGTACATGTGTGTGTGCGTGTGTGTCTGTTTGGCCTCATGTGCTTTCTCTGCTCATCTGTGGTTTGCTGATACTGGCGCTACGGTTGATTGCATATTGCTATTTTGAACACGATTTGCGTTTAGATTCGCATATATTTCACTGTTGTTGTTGTTGTTTTAATAAAAATTTGCATTTCATGCAGTTTTAGTTGGGGGAAAAAGCTTTGACATGTCAGTTCTATTGAAGTTTATGTTAGCTGACATTTACCGTTAAGTTGTGTTTGCCGGAAATTTGGTTAGCTGAGCTTGTATATAATGTATATTTATATATGTACTGTACTTAAGTGTGTGTAATGCATTTATGTAAAGACAGAATTTTAGTATTTTAGTAGTCCTATCCATTGAGGCAAACTAAAATTCGTTGCAGTTTAGCTTAGCTCAAAAAATTTTTTTTTTGTTAGGACTAAGCATGTTTAAATGATTCGATATACTAATCTAATTATAATATATGAAAAGCCAACCGTAAACTGTACATAATTATTGGGAAAATATATAATTTAAGAAACATATTATATAATAATATGGTCAGTAGCAATACGCTAGCCATAAAAAATAACATTGAACGACATTTTTCTCGAGGGCTATTTGCAGAATATAGTACCAGATTATGTCTGGAAAAATTATAATTTTTCAGTAGTTAAGTTAAGTCATTGCATATAGAAGTGATTGAGGACTTTCGTTGGCTTGGTTGTTTAGATCAATTCAATGCTTTTTTATTTTAAAGCTGGTCTATTTACAAGTCCTCCAGTTTGCCAATGACTGGTGTCATTTGATGCGTGAGAAACAATAATTTTTTTTTCTTTCAAATATGTCAAACTTTGTGTCTGAAAAACTGTGTTTTTTCGCGATGACCTCTTCTTCATTACTTTAGTATGGAGTAAACCTCAACCGAAAGTCTTCGTATTTTGATAGAAGTTTATGGTAAACATGCGCTAACTGAGCGAATGTGCCGAAAGTAATTTGCATGATTTTAAAGTGGCGATGCTGGCTTGAAAGATGAAGAGTTTCTAGGACGATCAAAAGTTTGAAGATGAGGAACTAAAAGCATTACTTGATAAAGAGTAATGCCAAAATACAAGAAGAGCTCGCAGAATCTCAGAAATGCTACATGAATGCAACAAAAAGTAAGGGTTGTGACTGATGATGAAAAAATAATATTTTATATGGTTCAGGCAGCTTAAATGGTGTATTATAAAATATTTTTAGGATAACTTATGCCCTTAAAGATGAACAGTTCAGCAAATTATTTAAATAAGATGAAAGTGTTGATCATATTCAGAGAAAATATGTGGAAGCCAAAAACTGATGAGATCTCTGCAGCACGGAATATATAATATTAATTTATATGTAAGAGTACGTATTAATAAATTAACATATAAAACTGCTTTTTGAAGAGTTTTTCGAAAATAGGTGAAAGTAACCTTTAAAGGTGTACTCCAGAGGGTTAAAGAGTTAGAAAACACTAGTTATAGTTATATTTGGAGAAGACATCGCATCATCATCTTCATTTTCAGTAATTACCGTCATAGCTTTGTAGTCTAAGACTAAGCTCTCGGTTCTGTCCAGTCTTCGTCAACACTTGCCTGGAAGGCAACTGATTTCTCTACTTACAAATTAGTATTTTGGTTACTCTCGAAAATTTGAAAAAATTGTTTTGCTAACATGGATAATACATATTTAAAGTCTAAAGTGTTCTAGTAATAAAAATTTAATGTCTTGAATCAATTCTTTTTCTATTGTAAAATAGAAGCAAGTCCTTTCGACTGTCTCTAGCAGTGTTTCACATCTTAAATACTTATCCTCACTTTTTATTACTATTATTTTCTTTTTATCGGTCTCTTAAAGTGTCTTCATACATATGTACGAGCATGCCATATTGAACCACTCGATATATATATATATATATATTTATATATATAAGCATTATAAATCTTCTATGTGTATACCCTATGTGGCATAGCATTGGTGATGCACTTGACAGTATCAGCAGCAGCAGCTTTGGGTCAGTGTAAGCTGCAATGTTGAAAAAAAATGCGGTGCAATTTAAGCGGGTTAAGTGGGCGGCAACGTAGAGGTCAGAATAGTGAAAGATTTATTTGTGTTTAGTTGGAAGCGTTTATCTCTCTTGCCGAAAAAAAGTAAATTTACGCAGTCAATGATTTTGGAGAAAAAATTCTGCAATATTTTGTGTTTTGTGTCGCACAGCAAAACGAAAAATTAAATAGTGTTGTAATCATAACTTATCTTTAAATACATGTTTTGGAGATATTTTTGATTTTTATTTTTCTGCTGTAGCCTTCAATATACTACTGCGGAGAAATGAAGACGTAAAAGTTGCACTTGATCGCTAAGAACGCAGTGTGTTATCAGAAAGAGAGAGGGAGATATAGATACATTTTAAAGAAGCTAATACGCTTTCAGGGCTAGAGAGGGAAAAAATGCGAGAGAAATAGAGATAAACAGAGACAGAAAAATTAAGAGGGATAAATATAGAGAAGAATAGAAAGAGAAAAGAGAGATAGAAACAGTTTAGTGACTTCATTAGCCAATAGGAGCTTTAGCAGCAAACCAAACGAATTGTCGTGAGTGGAAATGGGACACATGACCTTGACTGTATTTCTAGTTTCAGCAAGAGGACGTCCACAGCCTCAATTCAGAACAACCTTTGCTGCGATTTGATCTCGTTAAATATGCATTGCCAAAGAATCGCTCCTACACGCTCAGTCTTTTGCGGATTCAGGCTTATAGAAATAGCTTTCAGCAGGCTCTTATCAATTTATAGTAAAAAACGGGTTACGAAGGTATGTTAATGACAGAGCTGTTAAATATTTTAAGAAATCTCAAAGAGAGACTTAATTTTGATAGGTAAGGTTGTATAATTTAGTGGTCTGATCTAAACACTATATTTACAGATTGTAGCATTTTCTATTGTCCGAGAAGTCATGCCAATTTTTATGAAGGTAGCTTTTCAAAGTTTTCTATACAAAGACTTGATTTTGATCGGTCAGTTTGTTTGGCAGCTATGTATATGTTATAGTTGTTATCGGCAGTTGCAACAAATTAGTAGCTTTTTGGAGAGGAAGTGATATGGGTGAAATTTCAGATAGATATCTTAAAAACTGACTGACTAGTTCGCATATATAAAGAAGACAGACGGACAGATGGATATACGAACGGACATGGTTAAATCGATTCATTTCGTCACACTGATCCTTTATATTATATATATGTTAAATATATTTTACAGAGTCTCGTCTCGTCGAGGTTTCCTTTTGGGTGTTACAAACATTTCGCAAGCTTAAAATACCCTGTTTAGGATATAATAATATCAGCTGAAAGCCCATATAAATTTTGTAGATATATGTATTTATATAAACTATCGAAAATCAGTTGATTTTGTGTTTTTGGGAAATATTTAAATTGCTTAAATTAAGTTGATGACTGCTGTGTATATGAAGACATAAAAAATATGCATACATAGGTACGTACATAAATACATGCATTGTTACTATATACCTTATAGCCTATCAATGTTCATGCTCCAAATGCATTAGCGCCATATGCCGCAAGGACGCAGCTGCTAAGTATCACGACATATCGCTTACTGAAATTTGCATATGTATGTGAGTATACGTGAAAGTGTTTTTATGTGTATGTGTATGTGTAGGACAAACTATTCAAACACTTGGCTTCTAATGAAATTATGTGTCAAGGCTTTTTCAAAAGGCAAAAACAAAATAAAATGTCCTTACTACCAGCCACCGCCGACTGTGACGTTGCAGACCACAAATGTGCTCCTTATACGAGTATATGTAAGCATGTATGTATTTGCGTGAATTTGTATTTATTTGCCTTATAATGTCATTTCTTGTGGCATTTCAAATTAATTATTCAAAAGCATACACAATATTACTTATGTACTTACAGACTTATACCATGATTTCATATATACATACATATAAAAAATCTCACTTCTTATTCTCTTTTTGCCTCTCTCCGCTCGCTTTTTATTTCATATTTAATTTATTTCTCTAAATTTTTTGCTTTCAGATATGAAACATATAAGGCAACATTGAAGAAAATACCCGCCACACGTCTTTCCCGCCTCACTGAGGCGCTGGCCAACTATGATCCGGTGTTGAATGAGTATTTCTTTGATCGCCATCCGGGTGTATTCACGCAAATACTCAACTACTACAGGTGAGCGCTGTGCTTAAGAAACATATATATTATCTTCAAACATATATATTAGGTTGAGCAAAAAAAAACCCAAATATACAACTAATAACGAATTTATGGGTTCAAAATAAACCTATATGCAAAGCAAACAAGAAAAACTTTAAATTTTGGTTGTATCGCAGCTGTATACCCTTCACAAATAACAAGTTTCCATACAAGAACTTGATTTTGAGCGGTCAGCTTGTATGGCAGCTATATGCTATAGCAATCCGATCTGAAAAATTTGTTCGGACATTGCGTGGTTGCTTTACATAATTATCTGTGCCAAATTGCGAGAAGATATCTCTTCAAAAAAAAAAAAAAATTTCTCACGAGATCTGGATTTGATTCGATCAGTTTGTATGGCAGCTATATCCTATAGTGGTCCGATATCGGCGGTTCCGACAAACAAGTAGCTGCTTGTGAAGAAAACGAAGTTTACAAAATTTCAGAGTGCTATCTCTAAACTTCAGGGACTATTTCGCGTCTATGCAGACAGGTGGATATGGCTAAATCGACTCAGCTCGCCATGTTGACCTTTTTGTATATACATTTTATAAGATATCCGACGTTTCTTTCTGAGAAATACAAAGTTCGTGGCAAACTTGAGATATACTGTTCAGTGTATAAAAAAAAAAAACTTCAAAGCAGAATTTTTAGCTTAATTTTTAAAGGTGTCGGTGAGCGTTCAAAGTTTTCTATTTAAATAGCACGTACAAAATTTGTGCTTCAACTTTTATTTCAACAAATTCTTGGATTGAAAATAAAAATTGCTTTAAGGTAAATTTGTTTGGGAAATTTTTTGCTCCACGAAAATCCACGAAGTAAAACATTTAATGCTAAGTGCTTCAAAAGTTATGGCATTTTTTATAAAAATAGATTTCTTACGAGCTATTAATGTGTGCGATTTTGACTGCTCTTTGACACCTTTCCAAATGACCAAAAAATTTTGCCTTGTAGGAAAATTTTTTTCTCTGGATTTCTAGCGATTTTTTTTTTTGGCTTCCATGAATTCGTTGAGTTAGCTTTTGGCTCAGCCTAATATATAATAAATATACATATATCCATATATATGCATTAGAGCTTTTGAAATCCGACTAATCGACTAACCGGAGTAACCGGATAGGGCATTTTTCGAATAATAATATTCGGTTTGCACAATCCGGATAGTCGTATGTTATCGTCCATAACCGCTCATTTTCGACTATTCGGCTAACCGTGCGTTGTCCATAGTCCGAATAGTAAGAGCTCATTCAAAAAAAAAAAAGAACAAAGAAATGGCAAAAATCAAAGGCTGCCTGGATTTCTAACAATTTTCATTTATGGTATTCTCATACTCGCAGCAGAGCAACTATTCGAATAGTCGCAGTTGAACAATTACTCAAATAGTCACATTGCTACGACTATTCGAATACTACTATTCGGCTAGTATTCGTACGAATACCTACAAACCGGATGTTTCAATAATCGGTTTTCGAGTATTTCGAATATTTTTAAACGCCCCAATTTGCATATATATACATATATTTATTTTTAGTAACATATTCACTCTCATTAGTGCACCACAAATCATTCTTTGTATTCCTCTAAAATTACACAATTTATGGCGGAAATCCGGTTTTGCACACATACCAAACTCTATTGACTTGTTAACCGTTTTGTTTTTGTTGTTTTTTTGTTTTTCATATATTGTAAGTAATTAAGTAAAGTTGTCTGCAAAGTATAATTTATTTGCGGTTAATTTGAGATTTTTGCTCAAGTCTGTTTAATTTATTACCGTAACATTTTGTTCATTAGTTGATTGACTGCTGAAGTCTCTGACGTCAGCTGCTGCTTGTATGTATATATTTATATTTATATAATGTATAAATTTCATATGCATGTATACATTGTCTGTCTGGTGATTGCTCTGCTGTCAACAATAAGTGAAGCTGTGATCAATCTATTAGCTTGACAGGCAGCATTTTAATAGCACCAAAAACTTATATATCATAATACGAGGTGCTTCCATAAATTGCTATTTTTAAAAAACAAAAAAAATGTGGGAGAAATTTTTTTGTAATTTAAATTTTATTCAATCCATGTTTTTTACCACGGAGATCCGGCACGTCACTTCATTTGCATACATTTTTACTTCTGAATTTCATTGTAAAATGTAAAATAACAATAATTAGCTTTTTAAATTAAATGCAATTTCCCAGTCCCGGAAATTGTGGTATTTGCTCAATCTCATATCACAGAGTCATGAATCATATAATAAAAGAGTTTTGTCGAATTCTTTAAAACCTTCTAAATAACTTTTAAATAAAAATGCTATTAGACTTAAGTCTTTTAAGCATTAGATCATCTCAAGGCCTTCCAGCTCACTAAATTTTGAAATTAACCTCATAATCTAATTTTTCTCAATAGAAATCTCCTACCACCAAGCTCATTTCTCATTTACAATAAGAGAAGATAGACGCTTCGTGTTAAATCTTGAGGATGAGCTGGACTAGTCAGCTTTGTACCATAAAAGATTCTGTATTGTATATTTTCACTACGTGGACTTTGCTTCGGGTTCTTATATTTATTTTTAGTAAAGTGGGTTACTATTAATATGCTAATAGAAATCAAGTTGGTTTTACATCTCAGCACATTTTCCAAATAGTTTTGGAAGATTGCTATCGATTCGACAGTCTTTTCCCTCTTATATATCGTACTCTTTGCTGTTAACATAAACTCTATTGTGCTTGTCAAGTTTGTCTAACATTAAATCCATTATAAAAATTTTCGTTAATATTTTTAAAATTTCAAGATTATTCAAAATAATGACGCTACGTACATCGTTTCATATCAGCGCTATACTCTTTTTCGTGGATAGACACACCAACTTTTTGTACGCTTTTCAAAAAGAAATCTCTAGCCGAACTCATTGAAGTCTTTCAAAACATCAGCAACAAACACAAAGTTTAGTACTTTTGTTATTCGATATGATTTCTTATTTAATATCTTTAATTGATAACTGAGTGAGAACTTAGTTTTTCAACCTGAATATCGGACATTACTTACGTGGGTACAGTTACGAAGCGAAACGGTACTCAAAGAACCATATCTTTGTAATTACTCGTAAAACTAATTATATAGCTATTGAAAGTAAGTACAATATATATATTGCATGCTCATCTTTTTCAACCACCTCTAATAAGTTTTTATGAAAAGCACATAAGATAAAGGTGCATTACATTTATAAGGTAATACCCTAAATATTTAAAAATGCGACGAGCTATCAATTTTCATCGTATAAAAATATTTATTTCGGCTATGGGGATTCACCTAACTGAATTGTATGTGTCATTGCAGAAGCGTTTACATTTTTTTTCACAGCAAAACTAGTCATTAGTTAGGTATACTTATGTTAGTAACTTTAGGCACTTTTGTGATATCACAAGTCTTATAATAGCTGTTTGTATTTATATCTATATATTACTTTCTCTACTTTACGTATTTCGAAATTTGAATATTTAAACTAAGTTTATCAATCATCGCTTGAATTATTATTAGCGCGCTCTTTCATCTTTCTACATTGTGATTTGTATTAAATTTGGTAATCTTTTGACTACAATTACTAAATGAATGCTGTAATTCCTCTTGAATGATTTTGAGGTACTATTGTATGTTGGAATAGGTTGGTGACAGTGTGAGAAATAACTTTAAACAAAAAAAAAAACTTGGTCACTTAGAAAAGAGGAATTAAAGAAAAAATCAAAAGTAAGAATAAGTTCAGAAGCGTCACGAAAGCTGGTTCATAAGTGCAGTTACAACAAATTAAGCGTTTCAGAAAATTAAAAATATTTAGTGCAAGTACGATTTCTCACTAAAAAGAAATGCATTTGAAATTTACGTCTATGTTTAAGCAGTTTTTTCTTAGCACCCTCTACTTTACTTTATTTACTGAAAACAGCGTATATTAAGTTGGCCACGAAGTTTGTAACACCCACAAGAAAGCGACGGACGGCCCTGTAAAGTGTACATATGTATATATAAACGATCAGCGGGATGAGCTAAGCCGATTGAGCCATAACGGTCCTTCTGTTATTACGTCTGTATACTGTATACACAACTAGTCTTTCAGTTTTTGCGATCTCGATCCGAAATTCGGCATGCGTACTTTTCTCCCTAATAAGCTAATAATTTGTCGGAATCTCTGTTAACAGACCGCTGTAGCTATAGCTGCCGTATAAAATGATCAATGGAAATGTAGTTTTTGTATGAAAAACTTTTTATTTGACAAGTTATCATCACGAAATTCAGCAAAGCTTGTTATCCCAGGCAGCGATACCATCTCAGAGTATATTGTGCAGATTGAACTACTAAATGTTATCTCATTGATCACGCTTATTCCATAAGCTAAAATACTATCTGAAGCTAGTCGCATTCGAAGAAAATTGTTTGTGCGCCGAGATGCTGATCTTTGGTCACGTTGTTTTGGGTCTATCCGAGTTTTTAAAAGTTTCACGAACGCTGTTACATAAGGTATTCATAATTATCAGATCTAATATAAGGTTGTCAAATATCTCCCTTCCGCTTTTTTGCTCTTCATTCAATGCTTTATAAAAAGTGTTACAGTGATCGGATTTAGTTAAAATATGCGCCGTTTTGTTCGATGATCTGTTTCCATCTAGATGGCAACTTCATAATACCTTCCTCGTAGAAGCCCCTCTCCTTATTTGCGAAGAATTCGGACAGCCACTTTTCACAAGCCTCGTTTGAGTTCAAGTTCACACCACCAAGGGCATTCGCCATGGACAGGAACAGGTGGTAATCACTTAGCGCTACGTCCGGGCTATATGGTGGATGCGATAAAACCTCCCATCCGAGCTCCCGTAGCTTCTGACGACTCATCAACGAAGTGTGTGGTCTGGCGTTGTTCTGGTGGAACACTACACCCTTCCTGTTGGCCAATTCTGGACGCTTCTGGTCGATCGCCTGCTTCAAGCGGTCCAGTTGTTCGCAGTAGATGGTAGAATTAAGCGTCTGGCCATATGGGAGCAGCTCAAAGTGGATGATTCTCTTCCAATCCCACCAAACACACAGCAAAACCTTCCTGGCCGTCAATCCCGGCTTGGCCACTGTTTGGGACGATTCACCGATTTTTTGCGTCAAATTATGCGGCACCCAAACATCAAACTTTTTTTTGTATCCAGCCTTCTGCAGATGGTTCAAAATGGTTTGGTGACTAACTCTCATCTCCTGGGCGATGTCACGAGATGCCATATGCCGGTCTAACTCGATGTATTCCATGATTTGATCGGTATTTGTCGTCACAGGTCTTCCGCCGGCTGGCTTATCCATGGTGTCGTTTTCACCGGCTCTGAATCATCGAAACCATTCCTCCGCGGTTCGAAGTGATAGAGTACCATCCCCAAAAACACCATTAATCTCACGGAACGTTTCTCTAGCGGATTTGCCTTTAACGAAGGAAAACTTTAAAATAGCGCGAATTTCGGCGTTAGTGAACTCCATGTTTACACGTCTATAACTGTTGAATGCAATATCCAAACTAATCATGCATAGCGTTGTTTTGTAGGTTATGTCAAGACCATTCAAATTATGTATAGTGTTGTCAGATACGAGCTCTGTAGCGCTTTGTACATAGCCGCGAAATTCAAAAGACAAAAAGCGGAAGGGAGATATTTGACAACCTTATATTTAAAAATTTTAGAAGCCCTGACGCAGCGAAAGCTATCAGTGGGAAGACATAACCTTTACAGCGAAATCTCGGCTACCTCACTTAGACCGATTAACTCAATCCATATCCGAAACTTAATCAACTCAATGCAAAACTGAAATATTATATAAACTAGATAGAAAATTTAATAATTGCTATGAATTTATGTGTAAATCTATGCACACATGTATTTGTTGTGGTTTTTCAAACAAGTGTGTGGAAAACATTTAAAATTTTAGCTGTTACATTTTTTGTATGTTGCTGAGCAGTTTTAAATTTCGACGTTAAAAAAACTCTTGCATTTCATGAATCGCGTATTTCCATAAGTAAGAGTAATTATAACCGCTCTTCTGAATTTTCTATGCATTTTTGTATTTAGTGCCACACATTCTTCGACTGCTAACTTCACACGACTTTTTCTTTTATTACAAGTATAGTAATTTTTTTTATGTAAGCAATAAACACATGCTTTGCGGCATATACATGTATTATATGGATATCTATACCACAGCAGAGGTGTTGGTTAGCTCTACTTATAGCTATATAAGTATTATACATACTTCCACGCTTCTCCTAACTTCGCTTTTATTTATCTTGTCTCTAGTTTTCCGTCTACAGGGTAGACAATTTCCTTTATGGTAATAATAATATAATTTCATCACGCTTTAGTAAAGCGGATTGCCGCTTTTAAGCATTTTCTTAAAACGGCTACTCTCCTACTCTCGTTCTCATCTCAATTTACTTACTCTTATACATGCATGAGCTTATCCACGCACATCTTTATTTACGATTTTTTGTTTTTGTTGCTTAAAAAAAGCTTTGTTCGGTAAATTAGATCGCAAAGCCGCAACCACCTGCTGTAGATCAATGTCTTTATCATGCCTGTCGCGTACACAACGGGAATTATTAATTTTATTTATATCCTTGTTTGGCATTACAGCCACGCACATATTATATTATAAACTTACATGTGTGTGACTTCGTAGATGATACGAACATTCGAATAAATTTATTTGGATATGTGAAGTAGATTTAATATGCTTTAACATAACAACTGGTTACAATTTGATTAGTTTTGGACTAGTTACGAACTGACCCGAAATGTTTTTAAAAGTGCAAGTAAAATTCCCTTTGCTTAGTTTTTTTTAAAGTAGTCTCTTTGAACAGCTAGTTACATAACAACCAGTTTGTAACTAGTTACTATATGAAATAAATCGCCCTAAAATATTGGATTAATTTGTATCTGTATTTTAATTCATTTTTCTACCATTGTACTAAACGCCTTCATTTTACTACCGAGTTATTTCGTGTCCTTGACGTGTAGTAAATTGAGCTGATTTTTGTGCTTTGACTTAATTTTTGGGTTACACGTCTTTTTCGAACTTTTTAATACTTGAAATTTAGCTAGCTGACGCTTTAATGGTAGTTCGATGTCTTAAAAGACTTGTGGTTTTAAATAATTGATATCTTATAGTTCGAGACGTACAAGATATATCCCGCAAAAATGACTGTAATTTTTTGTGGATTTCGTGGTCTCACCTTTGGCATATTCTATGCATAGATAATGTGATTGGAAAGTTAGGACCACCGAGGCTTAATATAGCGCAAACCGCTATTATCTAAGTTCAAATAAATCTGATAGAGATATCCGAACAAATTTCTCAGTTCTTAAGACTTTTCAGAAAGGTTGGTTTGAAGGTCAAATCAGTAGTTTCTTACAATCCATCTATAGATAACTACATTCCCTAACATTCGAAATGTATACTAAGTCATCCCTTTGTTCTCTTTCATCAACACTCACCTTTTGTCTTTCTTTTTCATCCAAGTTTACTTATCTATCTTTAAAATCACTTTACTTTCAGAACCGGTAAATTACACTATCCCACAGACGTCTGTGGACCACTATTCGAAGAGGAACTAGAGTTTTGGGGACTCGATTCGAACCAAGTAGAACCATGCTGTTGGTCCACCTACAGCATACACCGTGACACACAGGTAAAAGCGCAGACACACCGCAATAAATACACAAAACAGTAGTTTTAGTCGGACTTCGTTTTTTCTCTTTTAGAATACTTTAGCCATTTTAGATAAATTAGATATTGAAAATGAAAAACCCTCTGAAGAACAAATTGCACGTCTATTCGGTTTCGAAGAAGCACTTATCAATGGACGACTTAGCTGTTGGCAACGCATTAAGCCGAAGGTGTGGGCGCTCTTTGATGAACCATCCAGTTCGACGGGTGCTAAAGTAAGCGCGAGGCAAATTATTTTTAAACCTATGTTAAACCGTTACACCTCTTCGCCCACAGATCGTAGCTAGTATGTCGGTTTTCTTTATATTCGTTTCTGTGATATCGTTCTGCTTGAAGACCCATCCGGGTTTTCGTGTGGACTTTCCCGCCACTCACACCGAACATGGACCAGGTCCGTCGGCTGTACCGCACACGCCAGCCGTGCACATACCGAGTATACCTCATCAGCATAATATGCCACCGGTGCCGCCGAGCGCACACATAGCCACCACAGTGACGGCGGCACCGGGTACACGTAGCGGCGCTGTGGGCAATATGGCACCGCCGGTGCACGGAAACAACTACGGTATGAATGTTTCAAGTGCCAGCGGCATTAACTATACGCTGGCGCACACCTTTAAAGTTACAAACTATACAGCGCCGGGTAATACCAACACCAGTCAGTCGATAGCCACATTCTCGCTGAAGGGCGCCGGCGGCGGCGGACTCTCAAATCGCAATCGCCTGAAACGTTCCATACGCAACGTGAAGGACTTGATCCAACAGAAATTACTCGGCGGTGTCGATCATCACGGGCATGGCTGGCATGAGTCGTACGGACAGCCGCACGAGGCTTTCTTCTACGTAGAGTTGGTGTGCAACGTGTGGTTCTTCATCGAGGTGCTCATCAGGCTTATTGTGAGTGCGAGACTTTTGGCAAAACTACACTTTTTACCAACAAGATTTAATATTTTAACACAGGTTTCGCCGAATATTTGGCAGTTCATCAAATCACCGGTTAATATAATTGACTTTACCGCCACTCTAAGCTTCTACACGGACGTCATGCAACGCATGGGCGAGTATACCGGGCTACTAGAGGCTTTCTCGATAGTACGCATTATGCGCCTTTTCAAGCTGACGCGACATTCGCCTGGTCTTCGCATTCTCATACACACATTCAAAGCATCAGCGAAAGAGCTGACGTTGCTGGTCTTCTTCCTAGTGCTCGGCATTGTCTTTTTCGCCAGTTTGGCGTACTACGCGGAGAAGTTGCAGGTAAAGGGGCTTTAATCTATATTAAGTCTATATAAATTTTCCGGAGTTATGTAACGACTGTTGGCTTAATTTTAATCTTGTCTTGCTTTCTTCCATTTCATTTTAGGACAACCCTGAAAATCAGTTTAAAAGCATTCCACTTGGTCTCTGGTGGGCCATAGTCACTATGACCACTGTCGGTTATGGCGACGTGGCGCCGAAAACTTATCCGGGTATGTTTGTAGGCGCTCTTTGTGCTCTTGCTGGCGTACTGACGATAGCACTGCCGGTACCTGTCATCGTTAGCAACTTTTCCATGTTTTACTCACACACGCAGGTAAATTTATTAGACATAAAAATTATAATTAATATATTGAAATTGAATATTTGAGGTTCGAATTCTCGAATTCTTCCTCCGACCATTTAATACCTATTTTTCTATGCCTATCGGAAAGTAGACTTGATAAAACATAGTTTACCTATACAACGTACATACACATCTATATAGGGAATTCAAAACAGATATCCATCACACTAGCTAGATTTATTAAGCGTCTAATCATAAATCTCTACATATTCACTATTTGTCCGCGACTAGGTCCAAGGTGGCAATAAAAGAGAAAACAAAGAGATTAACAGTCCAAGTACGGTTGCAGCATTCAATCCGATATCTCGCTAATACATCGAGATTGGTCAATGAGTGTCTGACCTTATTAGCAATAGCATCAATATACTTTGTTATCAGACTAATTGGTTGTCTATTCAGGGCGGAATCGCTGGATACTCTAAAGTTGATGAGATCGCAAAAAGAGCTCCCTTACCTCAATCTCATCAGTTTGGGAACGAGTCGACACTGAGCTGGCCTCTTATTATTTAACACTGCTCAGGTTGAAGCACCTTCTGCGAAGAAACGAATTGGCTGGAATTGATATTAGTCGCCTCAAAATTTATTGGCAGGGTCAAGGCGTTTTATTGATATGCAACAGCCTTTTTAATCCATATTTAGAATTTCTGAGCATCATTCTTGGTTTCAAGAATATCAGCCTGATATTCTAACCTAACACAACAGTCCAATAGGCAGGCCGATTTTAAACTATTTAATACAGGTATGGTCGCTGCGACCAGCGTAATGACCAGGATCCCGCTTGAGCTCATCTAATCATGATTTACCTAACTAGGTATACACGCTTCCACAAAAGAGGCATATCGAATTGCTCTTCAACCAAACAATATTGCCTATGGTCTTCACCGAAAGCATCACTGAACCAATTTCCTAAAGGTGAACCGCCGCCAACTGCCGAAGCAATAGTTCGCTTTCTAAATTACATTTCTATAATCAATCGGATTATGTAAGACTTTTTATTAAAAGACAAATAAGGCTATCAGGTTATGGGTTTTGCTAACTGTTTTCAACAAACCTTCACTTTGACTTAATAAATCATGAAGTAGAACTTGAGTTTTTATTATATAGTAGCAGAGTTCAGCTTGAACTTGAAACTTTAAGCATGTCGAAGTTCTCCAAATGAAATACCAATATCTAAATAATTGGTTATCAAAGTCAGATTTAAAGGGGTTTCCCTACTAGTATATCTTTGGACTTAGTAAACTTTGCCATCGGTTCTGTTGGTTCGGTCGTCAAACAAATATCAATTGATGTATTCTTTAAGGACAAGCAAGAGGTTTTGAATGGAAGCTTATAACTGGCAAGATATCCGCGGCCATTCCCGTCTTTTGACAGCTTCCGCTTAAAGAAAATTTTCTTATTTCTTCTTCTTCTCTTGCGTAGTAAACTCGGTTTAACCAACTGAAGAAGAAATGTATGTTGGCTTGAGTTTGATCTCGAATTTTGAGTAGCATTTCGATTCCAATATGATAAGAAGCTGTCGGCAAATACCTTAGCCTTATGTGTACATAACAGCTTATTTCTAGACCAACGTCGGCAGCTAGTGTACGATCTGCATTCGATACTAACTATGTATGATATACCAAGCTCATGAGCTGTTTTCTAGAAGTATTCATAGTTGCTCTTTAAATAGAGCTCAACCATAATTATTGATATCCATATTCATCGTATTCCTCGCTCGAAGTTAACATAACCTATATATAAGCGAATTTATTGAAACTTGTGGCCATAAGTTCAAGTAAAGTTGATCTTACCCAAAGTGTCTCGTCAACTCTGCCAAGTCTAAATTATACACACTTTTCCTCGTTTAATTCAATTTACAATTTCTTCGAAATTAATAAGTTCACACAGAATAGGAAGTTCACACAGAATATGTAAGCACAGACTATAAACTTTCACTTCAATTACCAGCACATAGCTTTTAAGCACGCCCATACAAGTATAAAAGAGGCAGCGCATATAAAGCGCTCTTTATGCAAACATTACCCTTTTATTGATTATGCCTTTGACTACACACACATATATATATATATACACTATTTTTAATTCCAAACGATTTGTGTTTTTTTTCCGCTCACACTCTCTGCCTCTCGTTTACTTTCCAGGCACGTTCGAAACTGCCAAAGAAACGCCGGCGTGTGCTACCCGTCGAACAGCCGCGTCGCAAACGTGAACAAGGACCAGCGACACGTGGCCGTGCGAACGCCATTAAACAGACAACTTCACTGCCACATGGTCACCATGGCGGACACGCTGGGCATTTGTTGAGCGCCACCGGCCTGCATCATGGCGTTGCGACGACGACGCCGGCAACAGCCAGCACGATGTTCAAGGATCCTTTCGGTGGTGCCAAAATCGGTAAATTTAATTAAAATAAATTTATTTTTGGGTATCAATTTCGTGTATTTGCCTTCGGGCCAACCTAACGGCATTCAGATGCGCCTCGTTGTATTTGTGTGTATGTTTACCTATGCAGTTTATTCGGTTTATACAGTTAATCAGCGGGCTTTATGTCATGTCAATTTGTAACTGTTAAGCTGCCGCGACACGACACGAGTGCGACATTATTGAGCCGGTAGCTTAAGATTTTCCATTTTCCTGTGTATCGTTTAGTGTAACGGTTTGGTTGTGTGTGTGTGTAAGGCAGATAATCTTGTAACAACACAAACGCGCACACATATTTGTATACATTCCACGACATATACATATGTACATACATGCTAGTGTACAAATGTTCATACACATATACATATATAAGCTTATATGTATAATATATACTTACATAATACAATATATACATAAGATATATAGAAACGCTTATAAAAACGACTTCCTTGTGCTCACATCACATAGTTATGCATCTACATGTCCACATTTGAGCTTATATATTACATACATATATCTATATATGTACATTAGGGTGTACGTTTTATACCAAGTGGATTTTTATACTTTAAACAAGGTATATTAAGTTTGCCGCGTTCGTCTGTATATACGCAAACTGGTCCCTCAGTCGCGCTCTCATCTCTCCAAGAAGCTGCCCATTTATCAGAACTGCCGATATTGGACCACTGTAGCCAGCCATCTGACCGATTAAACTCAAGTCTCTGTATGCAAAACTCTTTTATTTGTCAAGGTATCTGCAAAAAAATTGGCGTAGATTATTATCCAAGGCATCGCTACACTTTTCGCAGAAACTGTTCAGATCGAAAATTCTTGTAAGAAAAACTCTTTCGTTTGACGAGCTAAGCCAACGCTACAAGATCTGAGGGTATTTTTCAGATCAGAAGACTGTAGCATACATACAAACTGACCGAACAACATCAAAATAAACATCTTTTTATACATTTTTATACTACCAGGTGCAATTCAAAAGTTTTAGGACTTTTATTAAAAAACGAATATTATTTTTTATTTTTTTTTTTTTGAAAAATTTATTGGTCGCCTTCAAAATAGTCTACTCCCGCCTGAATACAACGGTTTGCACGTTCAAGAAGGTTATCGAATGACTTTTTTAGGTCATTTGTCGGTATAGCGTTGAGGATGGCGGTCGTCGCCTTTTGGATGGCATCAACGTAGCGGTTTCCTTTCATGGCCAAATGTTGTTTTCCGAACAAATAAAAATCGCAGGTTGCCATATCAGGCGAATACAAAAAGTTTGGGTCCTTTTTGGCCTCTTTAATGATGCCTCTTGAATGTTGAATTCTGAGGTCTTTTTCGTGTTGTTTCAAAGTGTGCGCGACAAATCGAGCACAAACCTTTCTGAGGCCCAAATTTTCTGTCAAAATACGATAAATCGACCCTGCGGATATTGATAATTCCGATTCCATATATTTAAGCGAAGATTTCGGCTCTTTTGTAATGAATTCACGCACAATTTCCGTTTTTTTCATTCACAACATCTTTTGGCCGGCCCGAACGTTCGTCGTCTTCCAAGTCCTCCCGTCCCTCTTGAAAACGTTTAAACCACTCGTGAATACGGCTACGGGATAGACAATCATCGCCATAAACTTGTTTCATCATTTGATGAGTTTTGGTAAAAGTTTTACCAAGTTTTAAACAAAACTTGATGTTGGCTCTTTGTTCGATGCTCATTTTCCGACCGACACTACAAATGTAATGTCACATGTAGTGCGATATCTCAGCTGTTTTTTATACAACACTGAAGAATACACAATTGAGGGATAACAACTTCAGACAGATGGCGCCACTAGAAGCTGTTTTGCAATAAGCAAGTAAATCTACAAGTTTGAAAAAGTGATATTCTAATACTAAATTGCCCGCTCTACAAAAAAAGGTTAGAATAATTTTCTCATACAACCACTGCTTTAAAAGTTATACCTCAAATGACCTGTGCATTCATACAAGTTGCTCATACGTCATGGTGTACTGTATGAACACAGTACATTTAATGCATAACTTTTACTGCGTTTAACTTTTAAAGGAAAACTTTTATAAAAATATCATTAAGATATTTTTTGTAGAGCGAGAAATTTTGTAATAGAATATTAGCTTCTTACAATTGTAGATTTATTTGCTTTGGAGATAATTAATGTATTACTATAGAACCAAAACTCCGACGCGCATATGACAAAAGTAAAATGATTTAGATTGAAAATAAAGAGTTTCTTTACTTTGTATCCTTTGTTTTAAGGCAAGAACTGAAACTTCGGCAGGCTTTTGCAAACAAATAGATCAACTTGAGTAATAACGTACACCCTAACATAGATATACAAAACTACTTAATAGTCTTCATACACATGTTATACATACAAATGCACACACAAATTTATATAACCACATGTTCACAATTGTCTTTATTAATAATATACATACATATATACATATTTGTAAATCTACATACTCAGATATATGCATATACATATACAGGCCGCACGTTTACTGAAGCCGCTTATATTTATTCTGGCGAATTTTATTTAGCTAATTAACCGGAGTTTTCCGTATTCTTTATATACATAAATACATATATACTCGTATTTGTACACGTGTTGTGTGTTTAGCTGTGAATTGCTGTCTTTTAATTTTTTGCGAATAAACGCTAGAAATATAGTCGTCGTAATATGGTATGTACATATGTATGTACAGTGTCCAATTACCTTTTAAGAGTTTTCTATCTCTGCTCTATGTGAAATTTAGTTAGTTAACCGTTAGTTATTGCATTATTTACTACTTCATCTTCATCGCAAGTATTTCGTAATCCCTAAAAGTTTTTGTGCGCTATTTCTGATATTTTGTCGAATTACATACACGCTCTCGTTATCGTTCGTTTTACTTCAGTAGGATGGTTTCAAGACATTTTCAGCAGAAGTCACCAGTTAAGTAGTCGGCTTGTCTGAAACCTTGCCTAGTAGAAAAAGGTTCGAAAAAGTCCGTTTCTACCTTGATGATACTGCTGGTGTTGCTTAATGCCATTCCGAAAAAACGTATAAATTTATACCACGATTAGATGACCTCTTATCGGGCTATCAAAAGCTGTGAATATGATTAATATTTGCTCAATGGTGGCGCCACCAAGCCTTAAGCCGCACTGACAGTGTCCAATCAGTTTGTTGGCAATTGGCTTACAAGATCTTACACGCGATGGGCACCAGTCTGATCGACCAGTTGGCGGAGATTATAGGATCAGCCCCCCTAAAGACAGTACACAATGTAATGAGGTTACAATCGTAGTTAGACAAGCTTCCTATCAAAACAGCTTCGCCGGCCTTGAATAGTTCTTCAGGGAAACTGTCTGAATGTTGTTTTGTTGCATTTAAGACGGTGTTGTTGTTGTTGTATTGATTATCTAATCCCCGCTTGGGTAAGGTTCAAGTGTGTTGTCATCGAAGTTATCTAACGGTAGGCCTACGAAACGTTCTGTTTCGACGGGGTGGGACTATAGGGAGAGAGGTATGAAAGCCTCGAGCTAGTCGAGCTTTCTCTGTGCTCTGAGTCGTGCGTTATAGGCGATACTAAGTCTTTTTCGCGTCTAGGCTTCGAGTCGATATTTAGACTACAAGACTTAAGAACGTTGGACTCATCCGATGGAATACAAATTCACGTCACTCGCAGTGGTCGTCAACTTGTAATTTCAGGTATTTACGAGGTGTTTTTGTAGTCTTGGGGAAATGCCAGAATACCTATCCTATGTGATAATTTGAACCAAGAAAGCTTGGACCGCCGCAAAAAATAACATATCTGATTCTTAAAAACATGTGTTTGGCCACTGTACATACATAACATACTTCGATACTGATATATACATAAATAAATGTACTATTGAAAAAAAATAATAATTTATGTGTACCGAAAAGTACGTACCGTTTTACACGCATATTCTTCTTTTGCTTTTGTACATTTTTAATTTGTTGTTGTTGCGTATTTATACATATTTACATATATGGTATTTAATTGTGCTCGCCTTGGCCGTGTATTGTTGTATTTTGTAAATTGTATTCGTACTCGTATGCTTGAATCGTGCAGGCAGCATGAATGGCGTTAATGTGATAGGCCTCAACATGCCGGGGCAACAACCAGTGCCTTTGACCGCCGCCACGGCCGGTGCCACCTGCGGTGCTGCGAGGATGCCCTCACCATTGCCAAATCATCCGTCGGGTTCAACGTCGGCAACCGCGCAGACATCGCTTATGCTGACCAGCGGCGGCCCAGCGGTCATAAGCTGTAAGTTTGTGTGTGGGACTGTGTGTATATTTAGTTGTTGTGTTTGCTGATCTTTATATATATGAATGTATATACCTATTCCCCTGCGGGTTTGGGGAAAGAATATGCCCGCGGCAAGGCATGCCTGTCGTAAAAGGCGACTAAAAGCCAATATGCACTATGACTGTTATTATATTCTTTGCCCAGTAATATCAGCATAGTATGTGGAGTGATAGTGCTATAATACTCAGCTTGAACTGATATTAGAAACACTTTAAATGAAAAAGCAAATAAAAAGACATTTGAAGTTCAAGCGACAAATGTCACCAGTCATTTGAGTAATGGGGAGCTCAACTGGCAGTAGTTTAGGCTACGCAGTCTGACCGGAGACTTTCCGGTACCACGGGGAGCAGAAAGCCCTTGGACTTCTGTTCAATCTGCTCATTGGGTTCGGCCCTTTGGGGAGTATCGTGGTGGCTGTGGTTTAAACCTAAATGCTGGAAGAACTGAATTTTCAGTTCGAAAAAAGAAGTTACATAAGTAACTGGGTGCCGTACCCGAAAACGGAAGAGGTTTTAGGTCGGCCTCGAATCATACCAAGATGGTAGTGTGGACCCAGACACACTGCCACTGGTATCCAAATAAATACTTGCATAAGCTCGTTTTGTTTGGGGCGCTGATCAACGCATTGTATTGATCCGTTGTGTTTTGAACACCGTGAGGTAAGGCCGTCGCCGGCAGGTACTCACGTAAATCTACAACGAAAGTTGTATATACCTATAGCATTTAGCATTGAGTATGCATGTATTTTTTTTATAACTCGATAACTTCTCCTTTGTTGAATTGCTAATCTGCTCTTTAACTTCTTCCCTCTTCTAACCCTTTGAACTCATTTTAAATTTTTTTCCTCCTTTTTTTATTATTTTCCTTCTCATAAGTAGCATAAATGTACCCACAGAAAGCTTTATTGTTTTTTTATACACATTGTGTAAATGCCTGTTTGATTATTCTCTTTGGAATATTTTGTTAATTAAGGTAGTCTATATGGGCTTTGCTGGAGTAGGCTGTGCTCTGAGTCTAAAGTTTTTGCATAAATTATTCACCATAGTATTGGAAAATTTATCGTTCCCTTTTAAAGGGTAATCTATTTCGAGATTCCTTACTTTTTTAAAGAAAAAAAAACACAGAAAATTCGAATTTAATGCGGAATTTTTTTATCATTCTAAAGAACGATCTTTGTCATTATTTTTTGGAGATTATCTCTTTCCAATATTGGCCGCGGCTACGTCTTAGATGGTTCATAACTAACGAATGATGTTTTGCTCCAAAGCCTGAATCGAAGCGGAATTGTCTGCATAGACTTTGGACTTTACATATTAGCACAGAAAAAAGTCTAACGGTGCGATATCATACGATCTTGGTGGCCAATCGACCGTCCCAAAACATGAAATTATCTGCTCACCGAAGTGTTCTCTCAATTAATAAATTGATTGATGCGATAAGTGAGAAGTGGCGCCGTCTTGTTGAAATCAAACGTCGCCGAGATCACGAGCTTCATATTCAGGCATCAAATAGTCGGTTACGATGGCGCGATAACGGTCGCCATTGACGGTTACGTTCTCACCGTCGTCATTTTTGAATAAATATGGACCGATAATTCCACCGACACACAAACCACGCGAAACCGTTGTTTTTTCTGAATGAAATGGTAGCTCTTGAATTTCTTCAAATTGCTCTTCGTCCCAAATGCGGAAATTTTGCTTGTTAACATACCCATTGAGCCAGAAATCGGCCGCATCACTAAACAAAATTTGACTCGAAAACGTCGGATCTTCTTGGAACTTTTCAAGATCTCATAGAGCAAGGCGCTGTTGCTTGGCAAGGTCGTGCGGTTAGTACTTGCACATTCGAGTCCCCGGAACGGAGCCGGACGTTTATTCACACAAGGACTTTCAAGTCGGCAGTGTATCTCCAAATTTCTTCAGGCTTTTTTTCGGCCGTTGCGACATTAGCACAAGCTTTTTTAAACTCTTTGGAAATATCGAAAAATCTCTGCCAGATAGACTAACTTTTCTTCTATCTTTGTTTTCTGATAAACTGGAGCTTTCTGGAATTTTTGCACGCTGCCGACACAACATTTTTCTTAAGAGCTTTCTTAACAAAGCGAAATTCTATCGGATATGTTTGCTTGAAAGATATATTTATAATTTGAACCAACGATCTGCCGACAAGTAGTCACGCATTGAAAGCTCTAGGCCAATGTAAGCGCCTCCCTTAAAAATTCACAATCTAAGTACTTCAAAGAAGCTATGCTGGTGGCTATCATTGAAGTATACAACTTATGTATGATAGCATAAACCGTTATAACTCTACAACAGCTGACTCGTACAGCCATTTGTTTTAGTTTTTGCTTTTCATAGTCGTACCGTAGGTAGGACAAAATGATGAGACCATATGTTTTTCAAAATTTTCAAAAATGTCACATGATGTTAAAAAATCTTGCCAAAAGTGTTGATGTTCTCTGTGGGATACCAAATTATCTGGAATATCATTAATGACTGAAGAAATATCTTAACAATTATTTTGATCGTCTAAACTCACCTTCTGCTCTCTGCTTGAAACTTATGTGTGCATTATACCCGATCCTTTTTTTGTCGGGTCACAACTCTCTCTCCCAAAAATAACATATTACGAGTTATACTATAACTGCTTAGTAAAATCGATATTCTTTCTCTGCTTAAAGAGGCATATGTAACTAATGTTTTTAGGCGTTTTGGTATTCAGCTATTATTCAGCTCACGTTTTCTAAAGCTGAATAGGCGTTTTGGTATTCAGCTATTATTCAGCTCACGTTTTCATAAACTGAGTAGGCGTTTTGATATTCAGTCATTTCTTCTGCTAACATTTTCTTAAGTTGATAAACGTTTTGGTATTTAGTTAACAATTTCTTAGCTGAATACCTGAATAGGCGTTTTGGTATTCAGCTGACACTATCTTAAGCTGAATAGGCATTTTGGTATGCCGCTTAACTTTTCTTGAGCTGAATAGGTGTTTTGGATCCCAAACTTGTCGATTAAACTTATTTCAAATGATAAATATTTTACCACGATAACTTAAAATTTTCGAATCTGTCATTTTTGACAGCAGTAATTGCTTGCACAACATGCTCAACTACTCACATTTCCTTTGCTCGTGCTCTTCCCCCTTAATATTACTCACATTAGCGGTTCATAGAGTGCGAGCGAGTGTCAAGAGAGTAAGAAACGTAACGCTCATATAGTCAACTTTAAGTTTTCACTATAATTTATTTCAACTTGTAGCGCACTTGAGTCATAGGGCTCCCAAGACGATTCTACGAAATAGTAAAAAGTTATTAGTTTTTGTTTTTTGTTTTTTATCTTGATTTGAAAATGACAGCAAGTTCTTCATAAATAATTTGTGCAGCTGTGCAAAAGCGACATACAAAATCAATGTGTCGGCAGCTTACTTACACAGTTACTTACTCGATTGCTTGCACACTCACTCACTCACTCGTGTGATGAAGTAGTAACATTTACTCGCTTACTTGTGCAACCGTGCGTCTACTGTGTTGCTCATTTCTCTAGACGCACTACACACACTTTTGTGCTTGCCCCACTTAGTGCTTGGTTTTTGGTGAAAAGTTTAAAATTTACTTTTGGATAATTACACATCTCAATTTAAAGTTTTAAGTAGACGAAGAAGCGTTCTTGCAAAATATAATATGTAGATATATGTACTTTTATTTTGATTGCTTTTTGCTGGTTTTGGACGGCCATATTTATACCCAAATCCGATTTGCTGCACAAGCGTATATTTGTTTTGCTAACATACTCGTGAATAACGGTCTTTCATATTCCGAGCTTCCGGTTGATTTTACAATGACTTACTCAAGTAGAAAGAAAGACATAAAGCCAAAAATAGGTGACGTCTGCTCTCAGGTTTATAATAATTTACTTGCGGTTGTTAACGTTAAATTTGGTGTTAGCGTATTTCGATCATACTATCGAATACGTAGGATCCAACTTATTAAACTGAAAACATCACTTTTCATCTTTCCATACGAAAAATATAGGGTGCTCTATCCGCACTTGACTTATTAAAGGCCGAACCTTATAGCTTTCAACCTAATCCCGTGAACAACTGCCAAAGTTTTTGAATATAGCTTAGACAGTAAGCAGCGAACTAAGTGAGAATTGTGAGATTATCTGTCATTGGAGATATACCTTAATCTTAAAACATATAAGCCGAAACTTCAACACACGCTTTTAACTGAAAATAGAGCTGTTATCGCATCTATGCTGGATAAGAATTTAAACTAGAGCTGAGATTTGGGCTTTGGTTGGATGGCGAGCAACATATCTTCGATTCAGATTATATTCTTGAAAGCTTTTACAACTTTTCATGCTCCCATTATTCTATCAAAACACAGAAAGCAAAAGATGTGAGCAAAAAGTATGGTGCACGAGGCTCAAACTCGAACCACACTTTGTATAGAGCTTTTGTAACCATCCAAACTTCCATCATTCGATAAAACTCCGAAAAGCCAATAAACTGAGCAGGTAATACAGATATTAACTCTCTAAACTCTGGATATAACTTTTGAAGATGAAAACTCCGAAAATGTCAATGAAGTAGGCAGGAAAAAAATCATCAAAAATAGTATCCATCGACATGTAAGAAAAAATACCATTGTCGGTTGTAACCACAAGCTTATGCTCCGCTGAAGCTGTATGTAGACTTTTGGGTATTCTAGTGGCCTTTGGAAAACGTCTTCGAAAGAACGAGAGTTAGGGCATCAGAAGATCAGTTGGGGACAAAAATGGCTATTAGTAGAGCTTATTCTCTTTATAGTAGCAATAACCGTTACAACAGGTCTCTACCATTTTTTTTAATTTTTGGCAAACGTTTTTCAAAGGATAAAATATGGTACTTAATCTTGCGGTTCTAAGGACTTGTGACGAATTTTAACTTTTTGCTAAAAAACACGACCCCGTCGTTGCCGGATTGATCGGTAGTACAGAGTTTAGAAATCACTATGTAATAAATTCCAGATTCCATAGATTTTCACCGGATCACTTGGGTGTTACGTCATTCACCCGATACTGGTTCATGCTCCATCCGTCCCTCTGTCAGTATATACGCGAACTATTCACTCAGTTTTTGAGATATCGATAGGAAATTGTGCACTCGTCCTTTTCTCGCCAAGAAGCTACAAAATCTGTTAGAATCGGACCACTATCGAGCCAATATATGTCGTTACCGTACAAACTGACCGATCAAAATCAATATAAAGATTTTTTTATTTTAAAAGATATGCACCAATGGAGGGTATTACAGCTTTGGTTAAGTTAACGTTTTTCTTGCATTGCATTCGTTTCGGTGCAATTTCGGATCTACCTTACTTAGTTTCGCTGTAATTTATGTTCACTGTTCATTTTAGCCACTTTTGATTGCTTTGCGCTAAAAATCGCCAAAAATACCCTCATTTTTGGCCAAACTTATTAACTCATTAATGTAAAATTTTGTGAGCAACGATGGAAGTAGCGCAACAGCGACAGGAAAGTGCCAGAATTATGGTTCAGCAGTGTATGTTGAGGCATATTGCCGCTTATAAACCGAAATATGGGCGACACCAAACAGCAGCTAGCCTCTATATACTTTGTGTATATATGTATGTATGTGTGGGTGCGCTCATTTGGACAACACTCCAGCCGCTCAGCAACAGCAACTATTACGGTAATCTGCGTTAAATGGAAAAACTTTTTCAATTTCAACGCAAAAGTCTCGAAAATGCATTGCCAACCAGAGCAAAACATTACGTAGAGTCGGCAATAGAATATTGCTCGGCGGCTCGACGTTCGTATGTGTGTCCAAGCTTCGGTAGTTGCTTAAAATTTTATGCATTTCAATTAAACTAAATTTTAAACATTCCGTTTAAGTGATGAAGGGCCTTACAGAGGCAGACGCCAGACACCTACCAAAGCACTGCACGCAAATTGCTCCAGCATTGGGGTCTATAACTGCACACGCACACATACACATACACTCTTATGAGCACAGCCGGTTAGTTTCGCCCACACTTTGTCAGCAATTACAGCCATTTTGTAAATATGGTTTCATTTGTTGTTCAAATTTTAGTGTCCTCCGTTGACTAGCAGAACTTAACTTAAAATTTTTACATTAAATTATAACGTAAATTGCTTAAAATTGCAGTAACAGTACATAAAGTATGTACATTTTCAAATGGGGCGACGCGACGCTATGGCGCCTTGTGATATGCAACGATATTTAATGGCGAAACTGCAGCGACTGACTGGCTGAAGGCAGTGGCGCGTTGTTGTTGTTGTAATATCTGGTTTTTTGCAGATAGTTTTACTGTTGATGTTATTTGCTTTTAGAAAAGATTTTTTTTGGTTTTTATGTTGTTATTTTTGCGAAAGATTTTGTTGTAATTGTGGTTTTTAAAATGCATTGTTGTTCTTGTTGTTGTTTTTGCTTTCATACTATTTGGTTGTTATGATTTTTACAAACGATTTTGTTGTTGTTGTTTTTGCTTTTACAACATTCGGTTGGGGTGATTTTTCAAAATATTTGTTTGTTGTTACTTATAAAAAATATTTTATTGTTGTTGTAATTTTTACACAAGATTTGTTTTTTGTTATTGTTGGTTTTGCTGTTGTAACATTCGATTGTTGTGATTTTTCAAAAGATTTTGTTGTTGTTGTGATTTCGACAAAAGATTATTTTGTTGTTTTTGTCTTTGCAACATTTGGTTGTTGTGATTTTTGAAAAATATTTTTTGTGTTTTTAAACAATTGTTATTGTTGCTTTAACAACATGTTTTAGTGTTTGTTGTTGCTTTTACAGCATATCGTTGTTAATGCTTTTATAATTTTTTTATCGTTTAGTTTTGATTTTTTGGTTGTATTTGTTGTTGTTTGTAAGGTAGCTGTTGCTATTTTTGTTATGTTTTTTTGTTAATTTTAAGTTTGTTTTTATTGTTGCTTTTACAAAGTTTTTTTATTTTTATTTTAGAACAATACTTGTTGTTGCTTTTCATGTTATTATTATTGTTCTTGTTGTTGCTTTTCATGTTATAATTATTTGCTATTGTTGTTGCGTTTCATGTTATTATTATTTGTTTTTGTAGTTGTAGTCAACTAGTAGCTGCACGTCATCAGCCCTTGCATCCGTCACTGCGCCGCGCAGTTAGTGTAACAGTAAATACGAGTAATTTTTTATGCTGTTGTTGTTGTATTAATATCACGCTTTTGGCCTTTCGCTCTTTCCATTAGCCTTAAAAATATGTTCGTCCTGAAAAGTGAAACTTGTTTGTCGCCGCTCGCAGCGTAGCTCTGCTGTTGACATTTGCCAATTATTTTCAACATTTCAACGAGGTCCCCAGCGCTTCAGAGCGCCACAGGAGGGTGAGGGGCACAAGGGTTGTGTGTAAGTGAGCTGTGGCACTTGCAGTCTTGTCACATCACATCGCAGTGGGGTTACGTAATGTTGCCGCGGGCAGTTTGCTTCCCTTGCAAAAAGTTATTTAGATAAAAACAACAACAATAACAAGAGTAAAAATTGTTTGTTAGTTCATTGCTGATTGCAGCGCTGTCCATTTGCAGTCTTATGTGGTTTACCGCAGCAATTAATAGGTGATAGTGATAATGTAAAGATGGTTACTTGGTAGAGGTTATTGTCAGCTATTTACTTATGAAAATAGGTAACTTAAAGGGTAGAATATCCATTAGTTAGACTTATGTTAATGCAATAATTGATTTTTGTAAAATTATGGAATAATCCAGTAATGAAGGTTTTCTAAACAGATATAAGGGATCCAATCAATGTTACTTTAGACCACAAACAAAAGCATAGAACCGATATTTGATTAGTTTGAACAGCTCAGTTGTATTCCAATCCAAACTATAATCCTCCATGTTTCTGTTGTGCTCTGAAAAGTCAATCTTGAATAGAAATTGTCTTCAAGTTGCTGCCATATTCCCAAAAATACACCTTGAAAAAAAACAGATCACAAATTCTTACTGCTTACTACTCACTAAAATCGCTATAATTTCTGTTTTGAAAATGTATGAAAACTAATTAAAGAAGATATCGAATGAAGACGATGAGAAGAGATCATTAACTCTATAGTTAGATAGTGAATGTTGTTAAGACAGTTCAATTAAAGCATGTTAATACTGCGCGAACAGTTTGACATCTGTTAGTCATAAGGTTAGGATCCAAAAACGGATCGCACTTGGACAGATGACAACACCGGTCTATTGTGATACGGAAATACTCCTAAGTGTTGATCGAAAAGACTCTCACACACACGCCACAAATTTGATTGTTAGTGAGGTCTGACATAATTTACTTCACTCTGGTGCTAACTTACAACTATAAAAAAATTTGTTGGTACAAGTCTATTACGCTTATTGTCTCCCAAATAATAAATTTGTTATATTACATATTTAACTTTAGTAACTTGGCTTCTCACTTCTCATTGTCCAACACTCTTAGAACCGACTGACTTCTTTAGACATCGAAAGAGGAAAAAGTAGCAAGCAAAGGTATCCCGCTTGATAATGCGTGTCCAGTGTCAAACTTTTGAAATTTTGCTATTGAAACTGAAAATATATACGGATTACCTGGTGTTGTGACTGAGATCGCCAACTTTTTCCTTTCTCTAAAGCCTCTTGCTTATGCACTCTTTTTTAGCTGTTGTATAATGTAGAAAGTCCACCTTTCATCTAACTTTATGTATCCGTAAATCGTATTCGATTTCAAACTGAATCTCATCAATCTTTCGGTTTCCTATGTTCACGCTTACGGCGGAGTATGAGTAGTCGGATTTCCAATGTTAGCCAAGTGCTCATTTAAGTTGGCGATTACCTCATTCATTTAATGTATTTTGACTCTCCGATAGTTCAATGTGATCTGATAGATGATCGTCGACGATCGGACCTGACGAACTCTTTCGAAATCTTTATTAGCATGCTCGTTTTTATCTGCCTGTGTATTTTGGAATTATCTGATTTGAAATCTTAAAGGCTTCATTTAATTAGGTTCCAGTAAAGCAGCTCCACCATGTACTTTATTATGAAGCGGTATGTCGTTGCTATATCTTTATAAATACATATTTTATCAATGCTGACTCAAGAAGCAATGTTTCTCTCACCTCTCTGAGAGAGCTCACACTCATTTGCTTTGGTAAATTGATATCTTCCTGATTAGATATAGGTACTTTATGCCTTTAGTGTGTTCACCGAAGCTCTAGGTTGAACGCAGAACATAAATCAGACTACAACCGTGAGAATTTCTTCGGTTTACCACTGGAGGTTATTACAAAATAAGTTCTTTGAAAACTTGTATGTGTAATTGCTACCAAAGGTTTTATTTGTTTAACACAAAAGGTGTTACGCTTACATCTTACACTCCTCTGTACCTTTGGGATATCGAGATTAATATTGATCTCATCTGATTTTAAGAAGATTTGAAGTTGGAGATCGTATCTTGATTTTCTTTAGAAGTTATAATAGAGTTATTAGCTTAAAGTAATAAGTGAAATTGAGTCTAGAGAAAAATGTAGACAAATATTAAATATTAACGAACTACCCGCAATCTCCAGCGATGCCAAAAATAAGGTCATACACTAGAAGTGATTTCGACCTTCTCCGTGAATGATACCTAAAAAAATTTACAACATTTAAGTTTAAAAAAAAGTTGAGTTTTACCCAAAATTTCGGTCGAGTAAAATTTTTGGTCAGTTTAAAACAAATATTAAATCATTGTATGGAAAACTGTATACAGAACATGCAGCAAAAATTTGAGAGTGATCGAATCATTTGACTCCGTGTAATCACTCAAGCAAATTTGAAATATGTAGTGTTGAGAAAACCCGTTTAAAGATGGAACTGAAATATTAATTTAAACGCTTAGTACTGTATATTTAAAGGTATAACCTATAGAAATATGAAAAAGTCGATTTTTTAAATTTCCCACTGGACGCTTAAACCGCTGATAAAATATGCGAACTTTTGAGTCAATGTGAGGCTCTGCAGCAGCAGCACCTGTCCGTTAAAGAGTCGTTATAAGCTCCGTAACTCAAGAAACTGCGTTCTCATTAAACCATTTCAATACGAATCGCATTTTAATTTTCACGCATCACATTCACCAACTATTCGTTTGTCCATCACTTTGTTTGCTAACTGCTTGCACGTACTGTCCAACTGCAAACACGTGTCGGGGAAAGTTTTAATTAAATTCCAGCTGAACAACCTTTTCTGCTTACTTCCTGCCTTATTACTCTACAAATTTCTGCTTTAGACGAACTCTCATTGCCATGAGAAATTACTTTCATTCACCACAGTGTTCTCACTTCCGATTTCCAACAAATGTCAACTGGCTTTCGGCGACCAAATCGTAATTCCCACGAACGCTTTGTTGCATGGCATTGACCGAAGCAGGGTCGACACTATGCTGCTCTTCTATGCTTCGTTGTGACACTTCGACACAACACAAGATGTCCGCTAGTCATTTTGTGTTTGACAAATATGACTTCCAACTGTGTGGCATGCCGGCAGCAACATATTGTTGCTGTCACGTGATAAATGTGCGGTACAAATGATTGCGGCGCCACAATAAAGTAATAGCAATGAGAAAGAGAGAAGAAAGCGAAGCGTAAAAATAACGCAAATAGCAAGAAGTCAAAGTGAAAATGCAAGTGTTTGAACATTTTCTCTGGCAACACGGTCCCTACTGCCGTCATTCTGTTGATGGCTTAATTAGTTGGTTTGTGTTTTTTCTCGCTTTGAATTGGCCTTTTCTGCTTATTTAGCTCGCAACAAAATACCAGCAGCAGTCAGTTTTTCTTCTTTGTATTCATCCAATCTTCTGTGGCTCTCTGTCTACCCCCCCCCCCCCCCCCTCTGTGGCTTGTTGACTTTTGTACGGCCAACTTCGGCTTATTTGCATTCTTGCCCAGTTTTACTAATTTCCGCAATGTTTGTTTGCTTATTGCACTCGTATTTATTCACGCTTTGTTTTTATTCAAATTCTTTTTTGTTTTTCTTTCTTGAACCGCTACTGAATCGTGATTTTTCGGAGAATTCTCAGCTGCCGTCGACATGGTTTGCCTCATTAACACTGTTTATTTAACTTGTTTGCATTTGTTTTTGTTTTTTTAATTTATTTTTGTTTTTGTTTTTCCTTATTTTTACAACAATTTAAGTATGCATGCGCAAATGATTTACAAGCAATGGCGAAATGACTTTGCAGGAAATGCAATTACTGCCGTTTTTTTTTTTTTTTTTGTTAAGCTGTGTTAATTTATTTTTTGCCAAAAGCATGCTTGGAAACTTCGGGAGAACAGTTGAAGATTGAAGAAAAAAGCAATTACTTAATTTGACGTGATTCCATATAACTTGATTTGTCTTGCTTCATTTATGTGAATTAACTCGAAAAACTAGTTTAAGATTCCGTTGATTTATATTAACTTTGTGTGACGCGACCGAACTGCAACTGACTTCAATTGGTTCGAATTATTTAACTTTTCATTAAATTCGACTCGTCTTAAATCAAGATCAATTCACACGAGCTGGTCCATATAAACACCACGCAGAAACCGAACAGATATACATTTTTTTTCCTATATTTGTACAAATTTATTTATGTTCGTGTGAAGTTTGATCCTCACATCTCAATTAGTCTACGTTGAGCAGCTGTTTGTTTTCGACGCGTAGAGTTTGTCGAAAAAGTTATAGCTTGAAAATCGTCATGCACCAGACCATCACAACATTTCTTATGGATAGGCTCAACCATTTTGGTATGAAGTGTGTCAATGCTAGACTTGTACCAAAAGACCTGAGTGTGGCGTCACATTCTAGCATGATTGTTACTGTTTTTTTTGGCCACACACGAAGTAACATATGTTACTTCTTTCTCATATTTACATTTCGTGGTTCCATCCTCTTCGGTACTCATCGCTCACACAGACGGCTCCAAAGACCTTGCGAAGTACAGTTCTCTCGTATGTTGCAAATGCTTTCTCATCTCGGTTTGTCATCGTCTATGTTTCTGCGCCATATAATAGGACGGGTATGATAAGAGTCTTATCGATCGTAATTTTTGTTCGTCGAGAGATTTATCTACTTCTCAATCGCTTACTGATCCCAGAGTAGTATCTGTTGGCAAAAGTTATTCTGCGTTTGATCTCCAGGTGTAGATAGTTCGTGGAATTTTTGCTGGTTCCGAGATAGACAAAGTCCTTCACTTTGATGAAATTTATAGCTGCCAACAGTGACATAGTTCCAAGGTACTTTATCTTGCCATCGTTCACAATAAGCCCAACATCTTTCGCTCGCTGTGATATTATTATGTACAAAATGCTAAAAGAAAGCGAAGTTAAAGCAACCTCAATTGCCGCTCTCATCGCATGTAGCAGATTTAGAGCTCTGGCCGGCAGAAAGTACCCTCTAGTTACACAAAAAGTAAAACTTGCAACATTTTTAAATATTTTATACAAATTCTTGGAAGTAATGTATAAATCTAGGAAAGGCATAACAAATCCTTCTTACTTAAATTCGAACCTTGTTCTATGTCATGACCAGTCTTATCTCAGTTGATATTCCCATACACTCGACTTACTGTGCTGAATAACAACCTTCTTACCACAAAATGTTATTGAGTCTTCAATTTATTGGTTCCATTTCAACTATCATTAGATTATTGTATTCCCAAAAAATCCCAATAACAAATGAATACATAAAAGAAATTCTTATGTTTGAGCATTATTTGTATAAACCTTGCATTCTACGAATTTCCTTCTATATGGTCTTTGTGGATTAAGCTTAAAATCTTTGAGGAGCTTATTCTAGTCACAACTTCAGTTTTTTCCTTCTGGTACATAGCCTTAGTCACATAAAAATTATCAGAACATCGAAGTAATCACTTGGCGCCAGGTCTGGACTATAAGGTGAATGCATAAAAACCTTTCAACCGAGCTCTCGGAGTTTCTGGCGAGTCACTATCGGTGTGTGACTTGGCGTTGTCCTTATCGAACACAATTTCCCTCCTATCGGCTAATGATAGTCGCTTTTGCGCGATTGCCACCTTGAGACGATCCATTTGTTGGCGCTATGTGTCCAATTTAAGAGCTCATAGTAGACGATTTTCTGTTCGGTATTCGAACACTACCACTTCCTATTAGGGTTATCGTAATTGCTTCACTTGTTATCACCAGTAATCATCCGTTTCAAAAATGAAACGATTTGTATCGCCTGGCTGATGGAAATTCGGTTCATGAGGTTTTTTTTTGTTGTAACACATGTGGTATCCATAGATCAAGCTTCTTTTGGTATGTACAATGGTTTTCAACAGTTTTTTGTGCAATGTTTGGCTGCTGGGCAATCAAAGCAGTGCTTACATGGCAATCAAAGACAACGATTTTCATTTTATTATCGTTATTTTCGACAACTGGTTCTCCAGAGTGTGGTAGATATTTTACATCAAGATTACGAAACGGTGATTAAAGCAATCACAAAACAGTGTGAGAAATTTCTTTAGTACCAAATCTTATATTTCTAACGCCATTTAGCGTTACCTGATCGCGGTTATATAACGTTACATATAACTGCAGCTATCTATTGAAAAAAATATGGATTTCATTTTACCTTATATAAAAGTATAAGAAAAGTTTTAAAATCTAAACATTGCCATACATAACTTCAACAATAATATTTAAAAAATAACCTTTCAGAACACGCCTTAAGTTTTTTTCGAGCGAAATCGATTTTTCGATAACAGCTAGACATTCAAATAACTTCCAGTTTTTTGGCATTAAAGAGGAACATTTTTCATGAAAAGAATTTTTTGAATATTTTTATAAAATCTACATTTTGCTTAAACTGTAATTTCTATACGCTATAATGGCGTTCTAGTGGTTACTTATCTATATAGTTTCCGAATAGGTAAGTAGTTACAATTGTAATTAGTTATGCATGCGTATATATGGAATGGCATTGCAAATGTTTGTTTATAACATATTATAAATCAATTTTTATATATTCACTGCATACAATTATACAATATATCATAAATATTTAATAAAATTTTGAATATTAATAGAATTATGTTACAGATAATATTTAAGCATATATACACACTTAGTTGTTGCTAAAAGATAAAAAAAAATATCTGCAGTCACTTTTGCATTGAAATCTTTCGTTTACTCTCTTCATATTGTAATATTTGAGGTTAGAAAGAATTTTCACTAAATTTTATAATATTTTACTAATTTACTTTTACTACTCACCAATAAGTTATATAGAACAGTTACTTCTTCTAGTCTTCTAAGTTTTTTTTTTACGTCTTCTCTTTTCTCAAATCATTAGCGGATTACTTGAGCGTGCCGCCGGTACAGAGTTTGCAGCCGCGCGCCGCCACAACGGGACATGACTTTATGTTACCACTGCAACCCAAGCTGTTAGCGCCATTAGGTAAGGTCATAGACTTGCAACAACTTGCAATTAAAATGCCACATACTTTTGCTTTTGCTTACTTTTATGCTCTCTATGTCATTCTTTATGCTTTTACACGCTCTCTTCCCTCAGAATGTAAAGATCATCACGCGCTGCAGTTGGCGCCGCAACATCTGCCTGGCGCCGATGGCATGCATAACGGTGTACAATTACATCACACGCAGGCGCCCTACCATATCACCGGCGCGCATCATTGTCTCAGCAGCAGTGGCGTCGGCAGCACGGACAGCATCAGCGGCAGTCACTCGGGCAGTCGCGCCGCGTTGAATGTGCCGCCCACTATTAGTGTGGCGTCCGCGCAAATGCCACCCGGCGTACGCACACCCAACCTGAGTGCGCGCGCTGCACAAATATTGGCCGCGCAGCAAATGCGTGAGGCAGCGGCCGTCGCCAATGCTGGTCACGGCAATGTGCATCATTCAAGTGGTTGTAATATAACGATTGCGGTCAATGATGGCGGCGGTGGTGCATTGCTGGAGATGGAGAATTCAACGGCGTATATGGAACATCAGCAACAACAACAATATCATCAACAACACCATCAGCAAACACAATGTTCGCCACAGTGTACGCAAAGTCCACAAAAGCAACAGCAATATCACTACCAACAACAACAACAGCAGCAGCAGCAGCACGCGCAACATCATCACCCACCGCCGAAGGTGACGCTGCTGGACGATGGTGGCAGCAGCGATTACGCCAATGCGACGGATGAGGGCGAGGACGACTATGAGAGTCGTAATGGCAGTGTTAATGAGTATACAAATGGTGATGATGGCGATGCCGTTGGTGCTGGTGGTGGTGGTGGTGTTGGTGCTAGAGGTGGCAATGGTGGCCGCTTGTACGGCACCGATTTGCGCTGATTGCGGGATATCGGTTGGAAATTTCCATTTTAAATGGATAGAGATAAATGTCTGTGTGTGTATATATGTAGCAAATAGCCAGTATAACTGTGTGTTTCGTGTTAAATGTGTATGTTGCGGTCAACGGTTGGAAGAGGAAGTAAGCTAGATAGTTAATGAGTTTCAACGAGCAGCCATTAAGCGCAAATTTATAAGGCTTCTAGTGACGTAAGTTTTTGTTTTTATTACTTTCTTTTTTCGTTAAGTTGGTCATTTATATAGTATATATGTACAATATGTAGTATTTTAAGATTTTTAATTGACCTAAAGCGTAGCGTAATTTAAATATGAACAGCAGTTGTAGCAAATTAATGTAGTTAACTTGAAATGTGTAGCAATTTTTGCTAAGAATAATAAGCTCCCGGAAATGAACTAACAATTTCCGTTTTTCGTACTCAACAACTAAGTAAATTACATACTCCCTACAGATCTTCTCACAACTTCACTAAAGCTAAATAAAATTTTCCATTTAATACAAATGCTAATTTCGGCTCACCCTTCGTTCCTTACTAAAAAAAAAATTACAAGTACTGTAGCCAAGTGTATACAGTTCGGTGACCATATTTGTCCTGGCAAAATCCGGGACGGTTTTTTATTTCCAATTCATTATTTTTTTTAATTCTAAGCTCGGAATCCGGGCTGTCCCGGCCAAACCGGGACGAATGATCAGCTAAGTATACATATAGCACCGTCCTATGTGAGTTTGCGCCAAGTACGAAAGTCAGTAGACTTCTTATTCAAAAGAATTAAGTATTGTTGTCATTTTGAATAGTTGTATAAAATTCGCTGATATTTTAAACTTTATTTAAATATGCTTTGACTAGCTAAATACCTCAAGTTTCCTTGATCTTCGTAACTAAAAATGAAGAAATATCTCTTCTCAAATGAATTCAGTTTTATACGATGCACTTAGAAAAAGTTTTCCTGACTTTCATCTGGTACTTGGTATATACATACGCCGCACCAAAACTGTAACGCTGTTAAGAGCTTGTGACCTTTACTGGCATTTCCGCTGAAAAGCCTTAATCCTAAAGCAGCACTTGGTTATTGGCTTGGCCTTCAAAGCGTTAGCTGGTTCTTACCGAGTCGCTTGATACTAATTTTTCATTAATAAGATTTTTGACATTTTATTGGAGAATCTAGCAGAGTCGCTCGGTTAGAAAATTATTTTCTAAAACCGATCGCAGGGTTTTCATTGTTACGCTGTCTATTCGCTCAAATGTCATTGTTGATCTACTTCTTTACAACTTTTTCCGATAAATTGTTCATGCTATAGTCATTTTAGGATTGCAAGACTTTATAGTACATAAATCATGACTTCTTTGAAGAATACTATTGTATTATCTCCGCTAAATTTTTCTTAGTGTAACGTTTATAAAATAATTGCAACACTCTGGCGACAAGATCCATATTGTTATACTTTGTATACATTCATATGGGTAAGGTCTCTCACTGTGACCGTTGTTGGGATTAGGGCTATTGTGATGAATTTATGTAATCGGGTCAATATAAGACTTTTTAGATTACCGCACGAAGAATGCTGAAATTCATTTTATAATCAAAGCAATTTCGCATAGTGGTGTATAGTATGTTAATTTGGGTTTTATTATATTAATAAAAAATTTTACAAATTGCAATTACAATATTTTGGTTTAAATTGGTTGAAAAGCATTACTAGGGTCTTCTAAGCGTGCGTTGATTTGAATACCCTTACATCTAACCTTAAATTCCGAAGAATATTTTTTCATACACTTGAAATAAGTGCTAAAAATCTGTGTACCTAACTAAAGTTATAAAATTTTATCTTTATAAATTTAAAATAAATGTCCCTCAAACAAAAACAAATTTGCAGTTAATTATATATTTAATTTATAAAATTTAGTAAGCCCAAACGTGTACAGCTTTCTTTGAAATCGTTGAAAAATTGTTTAAGTATGAAATCCATTCTATAATATCTTTCATCATCTAACACATATACACCTTTATATATTAGGGAGAGCCGAAAATCGGACTAAGAATTTATGAGTAAGAATTGACTTTTTAAAAGTATTTAAATATACGAATTTTTTAATTAAAAAAATCCCACTAAGGTAGATTATTTGTAAATTTTAAGCTCTACATGAAACTGTAATGCAAATTCTTTTTTACCTAAACACGTCGTGATGTTTTTATTGAAAACACATTTTTTACGTATTATTTACAAATATGGAAAACTTTGAATCATATACGTTAAAATGTTGCTACAAATACTGCCTTTTAGAAATATTTTTATACCCTGAAGAGGGTATGTTTTAAGTTTGCCACGATTTTTGTAATACTCCGAAGGAAAAGTCGGAGACCCTATGAAATATATATAAAAATTATTAACATGACGAGTTGAGTCGATTTAGACACGTGCGTCTGTTCGTCTATCTGTATATACGCGAACTAGTCCCTCAGAGATATCAATCTGAAATTTTGCACAAGTCCTTTCTTCCCCAAAAGACTGCTCCTTTGTTGGAATCGCCGATATCCGAGCACTATAGAATATAGTTGTCACACAAACTGGTTGATGAAAAGTTCTTCTATTGAACATTTTTTTGCTTAACAAGACATCTTCGCGAAATTTAGCATGTTATTGCCCAAAGCAACAATGTTATCTCCGAAGAAATTAAGAAATTGTTCAGACCGGACGACAATAGCGTACAACTGTCGTACAAACTGACAGATAAAAATTAGGCTTTAGATTATTATATACCCTATTGCTATTAGAAATGCAGCTGTGAAGGGTATTATAGCCACGATGTCACCATAGTTAACGTTTTATATTCTATTCTCTCTATTTACGTTCATTTTTACCCATAAATTCAAAATTAGTCTTTTTTTGCTCACCCTAATATAGACATTCATACATAAGTTCCATAATCAAAATTTTTTCCCACTCTTCTGCACAGTCAATGACTTGTCTCACATATATAAAAATTTCGCAGAAATCCCCGAATAAATTTAGCGGTACTTACCCACGATTCGCCATAAGCCAAATAACAATTTGAGGCTGCACGTTATTAATAGCCGTTAAAACTGCAGATTTTATTTAACAACTCTTAGTGAAAGCATACACAAAATTTAAATAAACAAACTGTGCCAAGTGCGGTGTAAGGCAAACACTTCCGGTGCGGAGGCAAATACTCAAGTCATTCGAGTGATGGTCAAGTGGGTCATAAATGGTTCTGTGAGTCACCGAGCGCTGCGAAAATAAAAAATAAATTAATAAAAAGTAAGGAAGGGCTGAATTTAGAAGTAAACGAGCATGTTATACTCTTGCAAGTAGCAAGAATCAAAGTTCGGGAAATTTCTTCAATTGCTGGTAAAACTTTATATTAACCAAACTATTGTACTCTGTAGCAACATGTTGCGAGAGTATAAAAAATATTGTAAAAGAATTTAGCATTCATTAATCGATGAAATCGTGAATATATTAAAAACAAATTTGGTATCTTCTTGACTTATATTAAAAATCAGAAACTTAGACTCAGTTTTATTGCTATATTTTTCTTCGCGTCAGCTAAAATTATATAATATTAAAAACATCTTCAAATGAGATATACTTGCATGTATGTGATATAAACTTGACCGAAGAGGTTAAATTTAATATACATATATTGAGTTGATGTGCAAAACGTCAAACAGAGGATAGGAATTCATTATATAATATTAGGGATATATGATTTAGACCAAGGTATAGACATTTCAAATGTAAACCATAATATATTTAACCACATAATTTTTAAAAAAACTTGTCCATTTAATTTCACTCAATTATCACACATTTAAACCAATCTGAATCCGGTGGAAAGACGGAAATCATTTTATAAAGTATATTGGCGATAGAGAGAGGGATTAATTTTGACATTTCTCAGTTATACTCGATAACTTATTTGAAGCAATATATAACATAAATAATACTCATTGGCTGACATATTCGCCATAAAACTTGTTAGAATAAATAAAATCATTATAAGTACTATATGGAAATTGGAGTAGTATTGAACCGATTTTATCAATTTTTGCCAATACCACATACTACTAACATGCCACAGACTAATATTTTGCTTCCAAGATTTCATTAAGGTACTTCAAGTATTATCACCATTCGTATGGAGTAAAGCCTGCCGGATGTTGGAAAATCCTGAAATTAGTTATATGGGGGCTAGGACAAGTTTTCGCATATTTTTATCCATTTTAGATACAAAGATGCTCCGTTATGATTAAAACGCGTTTTCATTGAAATAACTCACATATTGCCTGATATACATATGTATGCGGTGTAAAGGCACCCGAAAGTTCGAAAATCTTTATATTAGATATATAGGAGCTAGTATTGATCCAATTCAGCCCATTTTGGACATACAGACATACTATGATCAGAAAAGCATCCTCTCTGAATTTCAATTATATATCTCACACATTGACCCATAGTAGTGTGTGAGTGTAGACCGATTTCACCCATTTTTACACTATCGGTAGGGGTGCTAAAAATATTTTCCCTGTGTGAATTTGGTTATTAAAGCTTTAGTGCTTTAAACCTATTAGGGGGGGCGCCACGCCCACATTTTCAAAATTTAGGCGAACAAGACTATTATACTCTGTAGCAATATGCTGCAAGAGTATAAAAATGTATGAAGAAGTAAATTTAAATGAATATACATGTAAGTAAAAGTCAATAAAATAGAGAAAAGTGGCCACTCTGCTAAGCTTCTTATTGGTAATCGGTGCCAGTTGTCGGTGTGAATATCATGAATGCAGCTCAAATAATATTAAACTTGTTGGTGCAATGCACAGAGTGCCATTGTAGCAACCGTTATTTACTTTTGCTGTGCAACAACGACAGCAACAACAATTGCCAAGAGCCGTTAACCAAACTTTGTCTTTGACGCAAACACACATACACATATACACTTAAAAAGCAATGCAAATTCACAAGCTCAGACATACAGATAGAATTGGGTGGCTAGAATAAAGCTAGCATATTCATATGTCCATGAGGTGACCAGGTAACACAATTTTCATGAAAATGCTTTCTACAGCATCCAAGCGCTCTTTTATACACTGCGATATTTCCATTCCAAAAACAGGGATCGAATCACCAAAGCATTTGTTCTTTTATAATTTTTCTAAAATCCACAGGAAGCTTACAAATGTGCCATTTATTCACTCTATTTTGAGATGTTTCACGATGGCAATTCACATATAGTAAAATTATAAAACAGGTTGCAAAGAAGACGAGAACAAGGTCACACTTTCTAACTGCTCAACCGTTTCCGAGCTGTACTTTTACATCACAGAAGTTAAAGACAGAAACTGACTTCGTAAACAGAAATAACCGAAATAATACGTTTATGGCAAGTCTCATCGCCACAATTATTGTTAGTTATATGTGGATCAAGGCCTTCATAGAAAAAATTGGACGGATTAAACCGATTCACCCCAACCTTTCCCAGGAATGTTGGAGGTATGTTGCCAAGTAGAAAGTCTTATAAGTTTACTCCAAATTTCTTCTGTGATGTTTTCTGACTTTACAAAAACAAAAACTCTTCCTACTTCTGTTGATTCTAAGAGCAACGTTACCAAAAATCGGCATTGTATTTCGTAGATTTCTGGTCACCCTTTTCGACATGTCAACTATACCTACAAGCGGGCAACAGCAAGCAAAGACACCAGGCACTCACAGTGAGCACCACAAATATTGTCATGGCAAATAGAGAAAGTTACAGCTATTGTTGCTGTAGTTGTTGCTGCTCTTGCTATGTCATGAGTGGCACATACTCAGCTTCCTACCGCTTTGATATACATCGGCTGTTGCTTCCGGCGACACGTTGCCTACGGCGTTGCTTTGACTGCCGCTTTTATTTAGACTCGACGCGTTTTACTTCACGACACCCCCTCGGCAAGCAGGCGGCAGCGGTGCTGTTTGGTTGCCATTTTTGCTGTTTCTGATTACCAACTGCTGTTGATTTTGCTTTTGTTGTCATTGTTGAGCGCACTTCAGTTGCCACCGACGGCTTTTCACGCCCACATCCCCACCAAGCCGCCAAAAGATTTGTTGTCAAGTGCTACCTCCACCGCTTGTGTAGCGCTCAGATTTTTGTTCTTGTTTTGGAAAATACATGCCTCTTGTTGCTGCTGTTTGATTGTTATTGTTGTTGTTGGTGTTGTTTTGTCATGTTGGCAACGCATTGTTGATGTTGACAGACAAAACAAAGCTACAAACCGCAGCTAAGGTCGCAAGCCTTTGGCACATTACATCCAACAACAACAACAACAGTAACAATGCGCTGCTTATAAAACCTAAACAACAACAAAAACAAATTTACATAATGGCACATAATAACACATCCGCAGCATTTTGTGTACACGCTTTGTTGCGGCGCTGACACGAATGTCGAAAATTCTGCTCGGCCTCAAGTTTAAACGTATGTGAGTATGTAAATATGTAGATATATATATACATATAAATATGTATACATATATACATTAATATATACTTGTATTTGGATTATGCTCAACTATTTTGCAACCTCACAAACAACCTTGCTTCGTTGGTTAGAACTTTATGTCCTCAGCACCGGAACTGTCGCAAAGCACAGGTGTTATTAGTGTTGACAGAAAGTAGCATAATTTGTTGAGGAAGCATGCTTACTTGCCACGTAGATACTTTCATAAATACTAGCACAATTCATTTCCAACATATGTACATGCACATGTAGCAACGATTCGGAACGACCTGGCAGCATACAAGGCTTTTCAGTCTACTCGAATGACCCCACTAAGCCGGATACAGAGAAATTCTTTCATTGTTTAGTTTTTGAGATCTTTAGCTCAACACACAAGCTATAGCTATTATCCTGAATCTGTAGTGTCTATAAGTCTGTCTTTAACCCTATAACCAAGGGTTTTTAGTTCTACAAAGCTTCGTTTTCGGTAGTTATCATTTGTTATCAGAGTCTCCAAGTTCTTTTTTTTAGGGGCCGACATGTTTTGCTTAATGCCAGTATGCTTCTGTAACCAATTTATCATGGAACCAGTTATGAATACTAGGATCAAATTTCATCCTGAAAAAGAAATCTCTTTTCTTCACGTATATTATACAAATTCTCAGTTTTCCATACACTTGTGATAAGAGTCGGCTGGGTAGGCCTTTAGTGCCTTACGTTAGATGGTTGGACAGTTACGACGTCTCATCACCAATATTGAAGCGTTACATGAATGCAGAGTATTCAGATACGTTGTGAATCATATCTATTGCCACCTCTACTTGACGTCGTACTTTGCAAAAGATTAAGCACTTTTGATACGAATCTAGCATTAATAGGCTTCATACTCAAAATATAAATCAAAATGTTTTGAGGCGATCAATAAGAGATATGGAAATCTTCTGCTAACACACCATTCTCAAGCACTGTTTTTTTAACTTTTTCGATGCTATTGTCATTAAGGTCGATGGGCAACTCCCTTGAGGCACGTCTTCGATGACTTCACGATTTCACTGAATGCTGTGTGCCACTCAACTACTTGTGTTCCTAATAAAGTAGACTTGCCAAAACTCTTCCGCAGCATTTTCATCGACTCCGAAGCCGTGATTCCATTGGAAACCCAAAATTTGAAGCAAACTTGTTGTTAAACTTTTTTTTATAATAAAAATCGCCAGAGAAACTTTGACATTGGTCGGAATAGAGATTGAACTCCGGTTTTCCCCAATGTTATTACGCTCATGTTGTCAATTCACCACGGCGATAGCCTTAAATTAGGGATATACCATACGTATATCATATAAACATAAAAACGGAAATTTTTCGACAGACAAAATCGCCCTATTGCTTCCCAACTATTTTTACTTTTTGTCGAAGGTTCGGTTCTCTGTAGCGTTGTGGGTTAGATTCTCCTTTACACCTAGGAATTTTAAGTAAATGATCTATAATTTCAATCTTCAAAAGAGGCATTGGTTTCGTAAATAGCTTAGTAGATGCACCCTTGTGGTTTGTGTCCTGGATATCTTACTTTCAAAGGCTATGTGGGGCAAATTTTAAAGTTTAGGTGACATCTTGAAGCTAAATTACAGCACAGTTACAGGCATGCGCAGCTTTCAACCATAAAGGTAAATATTAACCTTGTCTCTTATTCCATATTAAACATAGAAGTTGGTCTACAAGATTCGAAAAATATGTTTTGGTTACACTTTCTTCGGCTTCGGTTTTTGGGGGAAATATAACTGCTGGTAACTTAAAACGAACATTTATGGGCGGGAGCCTTATATACCTCCCTCTTTCAATAAACAGATCGTATTAAAATTTTACTATTCACTTCTGACTATGCATGTTTAGAAAAATATCGATGTTAATTGACACACCTTTTCCGAAAATTTAAGATATACCGACAATTACTGAATTGCTCATTTCTACTGAACTTCCTTGGGTAACGTTCTTTTCTAACTTAAAGACGATCATCGGATGTGATTGACAACTTGTTCTATTGTGGTATTACTATGATATCGTTGTCTTTTCCATCGTCTATGAGCAGTTTTAATTTTTTTCCATTGTCGAATTTGGGCCGCAGTAGTCTAAAAGGTTGGACCTTATAATTTTATCTCTATGCAAAGTTGCATTTGAAGCTCATCTAGGGAAGTTCCAAAAATTAACTAAACTATTAAATTTCAGCGTACATAGGTAGGCTCGTCATATACATAATAACATGGCAGGTACATAAAACACATACATATATAAATAAATCATGTGCTTGTCCAAAGCATTGGCAGAGTGCATAATTCTACCGAGCACATGGGATCAAACATAAAGTTGTTCTTGGAAACGAGCCTTCAAATCCGTTGAGTGTAATAATTTGTCAGCTGTCACTGTCACCGATAATGTCATACAACTACAACAACATACTATTGCTTAACTTGCTGTTTACTTACATGCGAGTATATTTTGTATCGAAATTTGTATGTACCTGAGTATATGACCGTGACTATCGTATGTACTTTTGTATATGTCACGACTTTTGTCAGCGACAATCCGTTTATTTCGCTAGTGAAAATGATGTACCGTGATGAGCGCAGCACAACTATGGAGCTTATCGACCCAATTTTCATATATATACACATATGTAAGTATATTCATATATACATGTTTGTTATATACCATATGTATAAGTTTACAGTTGTGTACTGTATATATATATATGTGTGTATATAGTGTGCGAAAGGCGGATCAATTTCTCATATTGAATTGTAATGCGAAAAGAAGCTATCGCACTTTTGCTTGATTGCATTTACTAGGGTGACGCAAACATTTTTGGGCTATAGGAAATTGGGGACTGGTTTGAGCAAGAATTAGGTTGAAATCCGTAATTTTTTGGGAGATGTGTAATTCCATAAAGGACGGCAAGACGGCAATTTTAACACAACGTAACGTAACGCCACTTAACAAAACATAACATAACCTAACATAACTTAACTTAAAGAAACTTCTGTTTGGGAGCTAAAGTATTCCATAAAAATAGCGGTCAACTTAACTTAACATAATATAACAAAACTTAACGTCACTTAACTCAACATAACGCTGAGTAACATAACTTAGCGTAACATAACTAAACGTAATTTAACATAACTTAACTTAACACAACATAACTTAACAAAACATAACATAACCTAACTTAACTTAAAAAAAACTTCTGTTTGGCGTCTAAAGTATTCCATAAAGATAGGGGACAACTTAACTTAACATAATATAACGTAACTTAACGTCACTTAACTCAACATAACGATGAGTAACATAACTTAGCGTAACATAATTAAACGTAATTTAACATAACTTATTGAAACATAACGTAACCTAACATAACTTAAAGAAAATTTTGTTAAGAATATAATTTTATAAAGGAAGAGGTCAACTTAACTTAACACAATGTAATTTAACTTAACATCACTTAACTTAACGTAGGAGGTCAACTTAACTTAACACAATGTAACTTAATTTAACGTCACTTAATTTAACGTAACGTAAAGTACCACAACTTTATGTAACGTAACTACACGTTATTTAACAGCATTAACGTAACATAACTTAAAGAAACTTACTTTTGGGAGATAAATAATTTCATAAAGGAAGGCGTGTACTTAACTTAAATTAACATAACGGAAATTAGCGCCACATAAGTAGCATAATGTGATTCGACTAAACTTCACTTAACTGAATATAACGTAACGTAACTTAACATAACACAACTTAAAGTAACGTAACCAAACTTAACGCAATTTAACCTAATTTAACAAAACTAAACTTAACGTAACGTACATAACTTAAAATAAAAATGTTGTTATTGCTTCGAATAACTTTCAAAAAATTCAAATTCACCAATTATTTGCTCCAACCACGTAAGCCAATGTAAGCTCTCAGGGTACGCAGCTATTTATTTGATGCTGCCTTTTCGCAGATGTTTTCCACTTCACCGCGCTTATCAATTCATGAGCGTGCAAAAAAAAAAAAAAACCACAATAAATCGTTTTAATACAAGAAAGTAGTGATTTTCAAACATATACACACGCGTACAGCGACTGTCGAAAGGAAAATTACGAAATTGATTGAGCTGCATTCGCCAAGAGTGCAGTAAAATAATCAGAAAGAGTGGCGGCAACACACCAGACGCATACACTTTGTATGTGAGACTACAAGAAAAGGGATATTACCAAGTAAATCACAACTCCACAGTGGAGGCTTTACGTCAGGCCTCATAAAATTTTAATAACGCAGACTTTTACGAAAAACGGAAATTGCAAAGTAGTTCAAGAAGAGTACGGGGAAAGAAGACGAAATTATGTTTTGCGATATTGACGGGAGATAACGGTTTATTTGGGCAAAAGCTTAAACCGTAAACAGTGCAAAAGGTCAGTTATTGATATTGTGAGAAGAATGGGTTTTTTATGAAAAGACCGAAAACTTTTCCTAATTGAATGAATTCCACTATGTAAATATTGTATAAAGTAATAAGAGGCCAAAGCTATAAGGAGACTACCAAAAGAAGATGATGACTAAGCCGCGCAGTAGTAGACACAGCTAATAGTGCATGCGAGGTGGGAGTATTGTGTGGGCTTTCAAAGCACAAAGAAAAGAGGAATACTAAACTAGAAAAATATAAGCCACAAAAACTAGACATAATACCATAAAAAATTAATATAACAAATATGATAAAAGCATAAAAGCTAAAACCTATTGCTCTAAGTATATCCTAAATGAACTAGTTATATAAGTAGTTAATTTCGATTATATATAGAAAAAATAAAAATTGAAAACTCAAACATATGAATGTAAGAATTTTTAAATGGTATTTTAAGTAATTAGTGTATATATATTTATATTTTAAACTTGTCATACACATATGTAGGAGTACATATATACAAAAATACGATTTCGTAGAAGTTCTACAAGGCTATGAAGGCCGCAGCTCATTTCGCATTACGCATGATGCACCGCGCGGAGGTGAACCTGCATTACTTACCAAATTACGTCTTTAAAACCTTTAAGATTTTCAGCGGGAAGCTGCAAGTTTTGAATTACTTTATGATGATCGAAAGACTAGTAAAAACTTTTATTTATGACAAAATGGCGACTTATCAAAAAAAAAGTAATTTATTGCTAAAAAGTTTACACTTCGGAGTAACTTAAAAATTCGAAATTATTGTCAAAAATCGTATTCCGTCGATCGTTACTTGACATAGATATCGAAGCAGGTTGTGTGAAAATTTCAAATCGATCAGTGCAGCCCTTTAGGAGAAATTTTCCTCATCGACTCTGAATACACTATTTCGGCACTAAGTTGAAAAAGTCTCACTAATACGCACATATCTTTGAAACTATTTGCCGGATCAACTACAAATTTTAGAAAAATATTCGCAAATCTACATATGTACATTGCATATATGTATATGAAAAGAAAATTACATAAGCTGAACAGAAAACGTTTAATTACCGAAATGTCTTTTGCCATAATCGATAAAACGGAGAGACGATAACTTTTTTCGATAGCTGATTAGTTGGTGTCTGTAACCTATACTCCTAGTCGAAAGTATCTGAAAATGGTCGGAAGGCCTTTGCAACCTATCGTAGCTTAACCCTACAATTTAGAAGAGTCTAGAAAACCCAAAAGTTTCAAACTCACACATATTCTTTAGAATCAATGACTTCTTAAAATATATAGCTTACAGAAAATTAAGGTTTAACAAAATCTATATCACCCTTTAACTCAGCGTTCTCACGTAGCCTGCTCAACTTCTCGTATACTGCTTTGAACCCAAATAAATTTTATTAGAAATCAAGAAAGAACGTTAACTTCGGTTGCATCGAAGCTATAATACCCTTCACAAGTGTATTTTTATAGCATAAAAAAAAATAAATAAATGGTCTCCAGTAAAATTTTCAATCTTTCCACCATCTTAAATCTCGAATTGACAGTTATAACTATTAAAAGATGAACTCTCATGAAGGTGAAGAGCTCACTACAACTCTTACGATTTAGGCTGGGTCATAAGAACCTTGCACAGCTGCTAATAGCTAACTAGCACTTGTCCAACTAATAAGAGGCCTAATACTCCAGTAATAAATCGAAAGAAGCGAGTGGAGCTGGAGTGAAGTTTACTGCTATACCACTGTGGCGAGACAACCAAACCAGTCTAATTGTGAAGTAACTCGATGCCAGAGATAAGGAGCCTAACATTCCTTTACTAATTTCGAATAGTCACCACTCTGAAGGAGGCGACATTGCGGAAAGTAGATTTACTACTAACTTAGGAAGCCAGAAACTGGAGTTGATAGATAGTTCCTTACAGTGTACTCCTTCAACGACTGTCCCAGCAGACTTTAATCACAGCCCTAAAATATCTCACTGCCTCTCTACACTCCATCCCTCCCTCCCATTTCTACCATCGAAAGTATGTGGGCAGAGAAAAGGCAGCCTGGTCTAGATCCGGCAACGTGGTAGTCAAGTATTTTTGTACGAAATTCAAGTGTGGACGGATTTCAGATTGCTCAGGCTCGAGTCATCTAAGTACTCAGCTATTCGAAATTACTAACTTATTAATTTTGGTGTTCAAATATATTTTGGCATGGCAACTCTATTGAATGTAGTTTTTCATTTCTTTAAATATGTGGTAATCTGCCAATTTCGGATCTACTAATTTTTATTTCAAATATTTAATTTAGTGGTAACTCTAATGAAAAACAGGCAATAAAATTATCGCAAATTTTGTTTTCGAATTATTACAAAAATTTTATCAAACTGTAGCCTTTTAGTTTTTCAAATAGCTGGCAACATCATGTTAAAATATATTGTTGTTGTAAAAAATATTAATTAGCTTGTTGTAGACGTCAAGGCAGTAAAATTTCATTGCATTAAATTACAGTGCATACAAATATTTTTTTTAGTTCAGTGGCAACTCTAATCTAAAACTAATTTTGTAACTTTTTAATTGTTGAGAAAAGGTTTATTTTTAAAATACTGACTTCGCACAACACATTTTTGTAGCCACCGACCTTCCATTTTCATACTGATAACTTTTTGGTTTAAGATATTTTTTTATGTGGCCTTATGAAAAATATACAATTAAATTATTGCAAAGTTTTTTTTTCAAATTATTACAAAATTAATTTTTATGATTTCTTTAGATAGGTGGCAACCTTATGTGAACATATATTATTAATATATAATAGTAACTAACTTAATATAGACATCGAGATAGTAATATTTTATTGGATTAATTTTTGGTAAATTCCACTTTTTTAAGTTCATTGGCAATTCTAATCCAAAAAAAAAAAATTTACTTTTAAGCACTTTTTAACTTTTTGTAAATAACTTTTTTAAATTTTAAATTTAAGAAAAGGAAATTTTGTAATGAAACTTTCGAAACAGCACCGACTTCCTAAGAGGGCTCCAAATAGCTTTATGACCACCACTTTCCGACTGTTCTCAAGGTGAGCTCAAGACCACTGCATAAAAACAGCTGATTTGGTATCTTAGCTGTTCTGTATTAGGTATGTTTTGGTCACCGACATTAATGAAATAATGTGTAGGTGGTTCAGAGCTTCCTTTGTCCCAGTGGTGTCCTTGATTTATCTTCTGAGATACAGTTGTGTACCCTAAAAATTTACTTCAAGCAAAAATGTTTCTTAAATGCAATAGATGTGTGATTTAAAATGCTTCAGTAATTTAAAACGAGCATTTTAGACAGCAAAACCCAAACGCACACATACATACAACCAACACTCACACACTAACACACATACAAATCAGAGAAAAAGAGCATTAATTCAAGCAAATATTTGCTCATTCAAGTTAATAAAATTTTTAGTAAGTAAAAAAATGACAACAAAAACCACACTTAAGCTAGTGCAACACTCTATTTTTGGTTAGGATCAAGTTAGAAATGGAAAATTTTATAAAATAGTTAAATATTTAACAAATTTTATTAGAGTGCATGCACACACAAATACTCGCATATATATATATATATATGTTATTTACATAGCTAGTGATTACATACATTGTATATTTGTGTGTATATGTGTATGCATGGATGTGAGTACATAAGGATTAAGAGCAAAAACAGGAATAAAAGCAGTTGTGGCTAAGCGGTTGAATATGGCAAAGAAGCAAATCGAAAATGACCATGTGTAGTGTTGGAAAACGTCAGAAAATGTAAATGCATGCAAAAGTACATACATATGTATGTGTGTATATGTGTGCCATGTCAGTGACTTGAGAGAAAGGAAAACATAAAATAGATAAATTTAAAAAAAATACAAAAAATAAATAAAAAATGGGGAAAATGTAAAATGTAATAAAAATATTCAACATAAAACAGAATTTGAGAAACAAAAAACATGTTAATAATTAAATTTTTTTAATAAAAGATTAATAATAATTTCGAAATGAATTTAACAAATAAAAAATAATAATTTCAAAAATTATTTGAAAACCAAAAATAATTTCAAAAATTATTTTGAAAACTAAAAATAATTTTAAAAATTAAAAAAAAATATATCAAACATTTTTTAAAAACTTAAAAACTAAAAGAATTACATAAATATTTTTTAAAACATATTTAAAAAACTGTTAAAAAGTATATTTAAAAAAAGGTTGAAAAAAGTCTAAAAATAAATAAGAAAAAATAAAAAATTATGATGGAGTTAAAGTAGACTAAAATAAGATGTAAAATCGCAAAAACAAAAAATAAATCTTTAAAATTTTATAAAGCTGCATAAAAATGTAAAATTCACATTTGCATGCAGGAAAATGAAAATTAAATAGAAAACTACACTCCAGCTGCAATAACAACGGAAAGTCAGCTGCAATACATTCTAAGTAACAAATTTTACATTTCTTAAAAAAATTTAAATTTAATAAAATATGAAAAGGCGAGTACAGTGAAGGAGTCACTCACTTTGTGTGTAAGAAAAGTCAACGCAATAACTGTATTTTATTGTACAAATATTTAAGAGAAAAAAAATGTTAAAAAACAAATTACCGTTAAGAGCAAGAGTCGGGGCATTACGTATATGAATTATGCGACAATGCCGGTTGTGAACTGCACATAAACACGTATAAATAAATGTATATATACTTATATAAGTATATATGTATGCATGTATATGAGTACACATATATGTATGCATTTAAGTATACATATATGTATGTATAACTGTGCGTCTAGGTGAGCGTACATTTGTTGCAAGTTTGTAGCTGGATCGCTGCAAGCATAATATAGGGTTATGGTTATTCATTCCTTCGTTTTTTACTCCGTTCTCGCTCAGAAATGCATATTGAAAATTGAATAAAGTTAAGCGAAGAAGTATAAGAAAATAAATTTATGGCCTTTTGTTATTTCTTGCAACGAAACGGGAGTGAAATAGTTGAAGTTAGCGGTACTTAGATGTTGTGAAAATGACTTTTAATAAATTAAGAAGTTTGAAAAAGTAGCTTGCTGGATAGATGGGAAACATGTAACAGGTGAGTATGATTTTTGAAAAGAGTCTTTGTTGAAATCTTTTTGAAATTTCCTTACAAGTACAGAAAGCAAAAAGTAAAGCAGAAAAAAAAATACTCTTTTACATTTATAAAATGCAACTTTTTATCAATCCTCCCAAATTTTTTGTTAATTTTTCGCATTACAGCTTTAATAATTTTTAAAGCGAATATTTTTATCAATCGTGCCAAATTTTTTGTTTTTTTGTTTTGTGTAGCATGTTGCGTGACAGCTTTGCAGTTTTGCTGCTTGTTGCAGTTGCTTCTACTACATACGACACTGAGTGGATCAGACCAGATATTAACTCGAAACTTTTGACCGGCGGCATCTATATAGGGTCTAGTTGTGTATTATAGGGTACGTGAGTAGACAGCCAGCGTCTGTTGTTGGTATTATAGGGTACGTGAGTAGACAGCCAGCCGCATGGAGTAGAAGTATCACCAACAACGAAACTGTAATGCAACATGCGACATTCGACAAGTAAACGAAAAAATGTGAGAAAAGAGATAACAAGTTTCTCTTAAAAATTTTATTTTCTATTAAATTTTTCAAAAATATTTGATTATTATATATATTTTTTGTTTATATGATTAATATTAGTATTTTTCTTAATATCTGTTATTTTCACTTTTATCAATATTTTTTAATTTTTATTTTTTCAATCCACCAATTTTTTTCCTGGTTGACAACTTTATTGGCTGGTATTTTATCTACTTAGATATCTTAGTTTGCGGCTCTTTGGTATCTCACGATGCACAAAGCAGCCGAATGTCAAAACTGATAATGATGATTCTGGTAAGTAGTTCCTATGATCTTTTGTGTAAGTTAGTTTGAGAGTTTCGAGTTAGATTTTTATCTACTTTCTAACTTATAGTATATATGATTTGAAATTTTTTTATCGAAGTTTTGGTTTATGTTACGATTTATATAATATTTATGATTTGAGAAAAAAATTATTAGAAATATTTGCTAAGTCTACAGTCCTTCGTTGAATAAAAATTATGACTGATTTTTGGTTCCTGCAGCTTTGTCTAGTGAAGACTAGGGTTGCAAATAATGCATTAAAAAAATAATTAAATTAACATTTGAATTAAATTTTTTTTACTTTGTGTTCCCAAATACGGGATTAATAATTTAAAAAAAAATTTCATTCCACATGCCGGATTAAAACTTAAAAAAAATTGTTTAACCCGCTTACAGGATTAAAAAAAAATAATTATCACTCCCATATGTCGAATTAAAAATTAAAAAAAATTTTATCAAAAAAAATAAATTTTTAAAACAAATACCGGCTTGAAGAATAAAAAACAAACATTTTAAACAAATCAAAAAGTAATATTTTCAAGTTTAATTACAAACATCTTGAATTAAAAAATGAAAAACTAATTTTTAATTCCAACATTGGGAATACAAATAAAATTTTTATTAAAAATTTTTTTTTTTTAAATCTGAAATAAAAAATACGCAACCCTGGTGAAGACTCATCCGTGATGTCACAGTTGTTTCGTCGTCTTTGGCATAATGTTAACATTTCGTTTCAGAATTCGTCCCATCTTCGATGCATGACAGTTTTTAAGTTGTGTGATTCTTAGATAGCCAAACAGAACGAAGTAAAATCTATGTCAATTCTAAGAGTTACTCTAAAGATATGTTTATTCGCATTCTAATAGACCTTATGAAAAAGTCACACTAAACGGCTTCAGTTCATAGTGCCGACGAAATGGTGGTGAGCTTCGACTTAGAACCAAATAACCGTTCGAAGAGTCTACGATAGATACAGAGATCTAAAGGGTTTTATCTCGTTAAAAATTTTAATAAGCATAGTGTTGTTAAATATTAATTAGCAGGAGGTTTAGCGTACTGTGCCTGCAACAGTAAACCGAGCAAGGTTGGCTTGAAATGTTGCTCAGATGCCTCTTTGAGGCAACAGCTTGTCTCTATGCTAAAGTCTAATCACGAAAATTACACTCCGGCTATTCCAATACAGGCAATACTAGATCAGCATATCCAATAATGTCATATCTAGTACGATAATTCCTAAAAGTCCCGAATTTTTCATATCAGATTTCTTGGGCTTTGAGTTTTTTCTGAATTGGTATTTTTAAATTTCTAAAAAAATCAGCAAATTTAAAAATGAAAAAAAAACTATACTTACTATACTATACTACTAACAAATTTAAGATGTGCAATACCGGCATATGTATTTACATATTTCTTGCATACATTTAGGCGCCTTAGCGCTATCGGTATTATAGGCGATTAAATAAGTGATATAAAAAAGTAACAAAAACAACAAATAAATCATTTCATACTTGTCCTTGTCACATATTTTTTTTCTTTCGGTATTTTTTGTTGTTGTGTTATTTCTTTGCTGGTTTGCGTGTGCGTATGTTTTGTGCTTAAGTAAGATTAATCAGCTGCGTCACCTGCTGCACATAAATTACGCAGAGGCACACTAACACATATACGCATAATATTTTATGCTCACACTAATGTAGCGTGTAAACACACACATACTTACTTGTGTGCAAGCTTTCGCACTCATTTGAGTTGTTAAATAAATGCTGTCACGTCTGTTAATGCGCGTAATCTGTTGCTATTTAGCTTGACATTTGTTGACAGTCGACATACAAACATATTTTTCTCGAACATTTAATATTTTTTGCTTGAAGTTGAAAATTTAAGTTTTTCATTAAATAAGAGGAAAGAGTTTCACACAAAAGAGTATGCTGACAAGTTTAGTTTCTGTGAAAAGCTCTCATTAGTTTCTAACCAAAATGATCGGTGATGATTCCCACGGCAGTCGGATCTACGTAACTGCTACTTTCCAGTATTTATATCCGATCAAGGACTATAAACTAGGCAGTATTTCCTAAACTATTTCAGAAATATTTACACACGCTGCAATAACAACAAAAAAAACATAATGTCGTGTCGAAAGCCGTATGAATTTTCCTATAAGGTTATCTTCAACTAACTACACTTTCTCGACAGTTTTCTCAACATTGGAAGTAGTAGTGTCCTTCAGGTTTGTCTCGACTGGACTGTGTCGAGTCTGAACGGCATTCGAGATTACTTGCTCACTTAGTGCTTGGTTTTATTCTTTTTTATAATATTAGAAGCTTGGACCTCGAAAAGTCTCAGCTTCTAACATTTCTTCTTTCCCTAATAGCATGAAGGGCACAATAGACCATAGGTCGCGGTGCATACCTCAAAATTAATCTAACAGCACGAATAATTGAAATCTGATACATACTCGTTGATAATTAAAATTGTAAGGAAAATTTTGTCACTAACCTACTCACGGTCCAAGCCTCTTGAACTAATTCTATGACAAAAATTTTTTTAAGTGCACAAAAAAGATCTACATATAATCAATTGCTATAAATATAATGAAGAATGATATATTAATGAAGAATGATTTCGAGCTGTAAGTCAGTTTCAATATCTTGGATTACGCGAGTAGTTCAATAAATATTTAGCCTACAAAAGAAAAACGAAAATTTTTAAAATATTGCGATTTATTTCTCAACGTAGTTTCCTTTAAGCTTGATACACTTGATTCACTGTTTCCCCAACTTCTTTATCCTGTCTGAAAAATATGCTTTCTGAAGTTCTGCAAAGTAAGCCTCCGTCGCCTAAACTTCTCATTCGAAACAAACTGTGTCCGGCGAGTGGCTTCAAGTGTAAAAAAAAAGTTATACTAAATACTGTGGATGGAGAAACAGTTCAAAGCTTTATTTCACCAATTTGGCCATAGCGATGAGAAAGCTGCAAGGAGCCGGTGCATTATCATCGCGGAAGAGCAAAATGGAGCTGCTCTTTAATGCAATTCAGCATTAAATAATCGTAATAATTCGGCATGGTAGACGATGTAAATCACAGCCACGGTAGACATTATCTTTCCGGCGGATAAAAGAATGTCGCGTTTTTTGCAGTAGCTTCGCTGATGAAGTCCATTGTTTTCTCTGTCTCTGATGTGTACCGGTTCATCCACTCCTGACCACTACAGAACTGCCAACTTGGGTACAAACTCACGGTTGACTTACCTATTTCGAAAGAGAAAGTAAGACGGAGGTATAGCCATCTTGGAATGGTAGCAGTTGACTTTCCTTTTCGCAAGAAAAAGTAGGACAGAATCACTGTAGCACAGTAAATTTATTCGAGTTTTCTAGAAATTTCCTCACCGGTTGTTATTACATTAGTTTTAATTTTGAATCCAAAATGTGGACTAATTTAGCTATGATAAAAAATAATACTTAAAATGATCAACTAAGCTTCAAATTACAAATCATTCAATGCAAATGCAAATTTGATTGAACTCTTCAACGTGTAATCGAGACATTTTTATTCTTGAGCACATTCATTTGCCGCCGTACCATATCCTTGCAATGCATCCGCTTCCGTTCGACAGTTATTCGTTCACTAAGAGTGGAAAAGAAGAAAAACAGCGATTTCGAAATACAATTTTCTACAATAATGTTACTAGTCCACCGCAAATAGTCACAGCATACAGCCAGAAATGCCATTAGTACTCCCACAACCCGAGAGACGCACACAGCGGGTCGTTGTTTAGGGCCTTCGACGCCATGCGACGACGAAATCAACAAAATGTGTTCGCACATAAACAAGTCATTTATTTTCCTTTGGCTCGACTTGATAAAATGGCATATTTCCGCTTTGTGATTTTATGCGCTGCAAACGAGTAGTGAGCACAGTATGAGTGAAAACCCAATGAGCCAGACGAAGTGAGTGAGTAAAAGCCCGGTGGGAGACATACAGAGACGTACAAGGTATTATTTGACTGTGCTGAGTGTGTAGTTAGATGCTGAGGGGCCGTTATGTGGGCTATGCAGCAGTGCAAACGAATGTTATGGGTCTCCATATCTCTTTAAATACACACACAGTCACAATGGTGTGATTTGTATGTGACCCATTGGCTATATATGACTTTAAGTATTACTTACATGCATGCAACTGAATACTTTGCCGAGCAGCTTAAAACAGTGAAAAAGCGCCCAAAAATAAACCGAAATATATGTTCGACGCTAAATAAGCAAAAAACTAAAGGGTGTTACCCGTTGCTAGCGGTATGATGTGTGAACATGGCGATTTGGGCGCATATAGAGGCGCATGCCGGCTTGAGACCAGTCAATAGAGGTCTGCAGTTCAGTCTGCTTGTGTGCAGACATGCGTCACATTATTGTTGGCTGCGACAAATGGGCAAAACAGTTTGCTGAAAAATGATGTGTAAAAATATTCCAAAAACAAAAACAAAAATGGCAAGAGTGTGTGAAAAAAGTCTGGAGCGAAACAATGCACAGCGAGTGCTTATTGCAAATAAAAGCAATAACCGACTGCCTTGTACAAACAAGAAATTGGGTCAAATGTGTGGCGCACGACCAAGACAGCCGAAGCAGCGGCGGGTCCCTGTGGTGGCGGCGACAACGGTCCACAGTAGCTGAGACATGGCACAGCCTGGAAAACTGAGCATAAATGTGAATATTCCAAAGTGTGTGTTGAAGTATATAAGTGTGTTGGTGACATCTAGAAAAATAACGATTTAAAAATTTAAAAAATTAGGACTATAAATGTCTTAAAGACCTTCACTCACTACAGATTTGTAGGTTTCGCTGGTTGCATGCATTTAAATATTAATCGTTTTTGTGCTATGGAAGACAAGCGTTAAATGTTTCTTTAGTTGAAAATGTAACCGTCACTGTGAATGGTCTATTTTTCAGCCGATGAAATAAAAAAGGTTAAATATCATGGGCTTGCCTTTAACATTAGCTAGAAAGCATTAAAAAATAGTGTATATTGCTCCATGAGGTTTATCGACTAGCACCGGGAGCTTCAGCTTTATTGGATCTAGTTAAATTCGATTGAGGAGCCATAGCTTTTAATTCGACGAAGGGTTGGCGTACTCAAGTATAATAAAAAACGTTGGCTGATTTCTGTTTAACTTGACTATATGATTTGAATCGTGATCCTGTCCTTTTTTTCGTCTGCTTTTTTTTTTCTTTGGCACTGCAACCGTGGGTTGATCTGGGCCACGAGCATAAAACTTCGCCTGTTGCCTCTATCCTTTGCGAGGTCACGCCAATTCTACATGCCAAGTGCAGGCAGGTCCCTAAGCGCTTGATCCAACCATTGGATGCATGGATGCTCTTCCTTGCAGCGTATTCACTAGATTTTTATACGCTTAACTATGTAGAAGTATATATATTTTGCTGTAGAGCTCAGATCGTGTGGTTGAATTTTTTCAGAGACCTTCCGGAGAACAATTCTCTGGAGTGCTCCAAATGCTTACTCATTTCGTTTTGTCATCGTCCCTGTTTCTACGCCGAATAATTGAACGGGACTGATAAGAGATTTTTAGAGCGTATTTTTTGTTCGTTCAGAGCTCGCAAATATATCAAATACAACCTATTTGAGTATAAATACTGCGAGAGCCCATAATATGAGCTTTTGTTTGAACTTCAGGAGTACTGAATCGTACTACAAACCGAAGATCAATTAAACGCGTAACAGTGTCATTAACTTTATGTGACAAATCAAGTCCTGTAGTGAGTTGATAGGGAAACTCAACCTGTTAAATGTAGGGTTTCGATATCAGTAGCTATAAAATACCTACTTATTATGTCATTAGACTTATTTTCGTTCCTAGACGTAAACATGTTTCATGGAACCACACCTTTTACAGCAGATGGAAAAGTGTTCACAATGAGAACAAACGATTATTTGAGAAGTAACCTCCTCCCTCAGATATATGTTCGGTATATTCCAAAGAATTTCCTGTGCTAATGGTGTCGCAATCTATGAAGTATGTAAGATACTGTAGGTACCTTAAGCAAATGCAGAAAAATAATAACTTGTTTTTGATGAAGTTCCAGAACCACAAACTGGTTTTAGCTCTCAAGACACATTTTAAACGTCTCCTGGAACTTAACAGAAACGATTTTAGGAGTAGCTGAAGCCAGCTGAGAAACTTTATTTGTTATTCTTAGCGCTTTTAGTCCAACTTTCTCAGTTTGAGCTTTAGGCTTTAGACGAGTCTGTATTTTAATTTGCCATTTTTAATAAATTCATGGCAAAATTGGACTTTCATAATAAAAAAGTTGAAAAATTAACTATTTTCTCAAATATGTATTAATAATTAAGATTTCCAAAAAGGTGGCATTATCGTAAGACCATATTTCGGTAATAAAATTCCGAGTAAGCACCTTCATATATTATTATTTTTTGCTTCTAAGTAAAACCTTTGTTTAAATATACTAAGTGTTTCAACCCTGTTCTAATATACTTTTGAAAATGTTTAAAGTTTAGCATTTTTTGGCTTTTATGACTGAAATTTTGGAGCATATTGAGAATTTCTGACATTTTTTAAGTAAACTCCTTTGTATAGTTATAATAAGAGTGGCAAGCCTGTTTTAATAAGCTGTTAAAAATATTTAAAATTCTGTTGGCTTTTTGACTGACTTTTGTAGCATATAAGGAATTTCTAAAAAATTTTGAATAAACCCCTTTGTATAATTATTTTAAGAGTGGCAACCCTGTTCTAACAAACTTTTGAAAATATTTAAAGTAATATATATTTTTTGGCTTTTTGTGTGACTTTTGTAGCAAATTAAGAATTTGTAATCATTTTTATTTTAAGACAGCTGGTAACTCTTGTATAATTTTACCAATCCACTAACATTAAATTTCGAAAAATTTTGTAATGTCATATTTTTGGTTTTCTAACTAAAGTTTCTATTTATATGACGAAAAAATTTAATTTAAAGACATTTGGCAACTCTGATAAAAATTTGAGAAGTAAGACTATCCCATACAAATAGTGATAATATTTGGAGTTTTGTATATTTTAGTCTGGAAGTTTTAAAAAATTATTATATTAAATATTGTAATTCTTTGAGCACAGTTGGCAGCTCTAAATAAGTTAAAATTGTTTAGTTTGATGTATTTTTTTTATTCTATTATTTTATAAATCATTGACAATATTTCGATTTATTTATTTCTTATTTTCATTTTGAGCACACTGACCTCTTTCTCTGACACACACACGCACTCAAATGTAACAAGCGCGCACATCCGCTGCAAAATGCTTGTAAAAACTGTGCAACTACCGGACAGCCGTTGAAAACTGAAAAGCTAGAAAATTTGCTTAAACAAATAATTTGAGTGGAAGCTCTTACCGTTACATTTTTCCAGTCATCCGCTTTCTGCAACTTATCGCCGACATTTTCATATTGCTGCAACGCTCGCCATCGCCACAGCAAGCCGGCTGAGTGTATGTGCGTTGCGGCGTACTTTATGGGCCACGTCCGCTACACACGCACATCCGGCACAAGCGAGCATAAACAAACAAACAAACTGAGAAACCAGCCAGCCAACTGGTGAACAAACAAATGCACGCGCTTACAGCTGAACGCATCCGTAGCGATGAACGCTTGGCGGATGCAACAAAGTAAAGAACAAACAGAGAGATGCATATATTTATAAAGAGATAGTTGTAATGTGTGAGTATTTGTGTGTACATATGTATTTGTATATATATATTCAGATATCTTGTCTGCGCTAAATTCTTTCCGTTGCGGCTAAATGCATTCTTGAACTCTGTGCCAATATACGCATATTTTATACACAAACAAACCAGATATATACAAATACACACAAACGAGTTTATATATACATATACACTCGTATATATATATACGTCTTGATTTTCTTAGAGAAACAAATACATTATTGAGGAAATGGAGCTTAAACGCCGGCGAATTATTGAAAAGCATATTGCAATAACAGCAACAAACAACAATGACAAATGAAAATTATATATAGTTTCTATATTTGTATAATAGTATATAGTTATATATATTGAAATTGTTCCAAAAGCATTGGTGCGCTTATAAGAATATTTGCTCAGTATCACTCACAGGTGGAACATAATTAAATTTCCTTTGACATCGCTGGCTTTGGAAGCGAGTTGAATTGATAGCTGATTTTCAGTTAGAATAACATATGTGGCACTATTATACCGTTTCCATGGAATTGCTAACGACAAAAAAACTTACTAATTCTTATCAATCGGCAAAATTTGTATTATACATTAGGGTGGAGCGAAAAAAAATATTTTTTTTTTTTGCTTAGCCTGAGGGTAAAATTTGTAGATTATAAAAAAGAAAATTTTTGGAAAAAATAAAACTTTTTTTAATATCTAGAGGCGGCCGGCCACTTTTAAAGTAAATATCGAGTTAAAATTTTTATTTCGCAAACAATTTTTGATAAGTGTTCTAGAAGCTGTGGAGAGTGCTCTTTCTGGCCAATTAAAAGTTATCTACCTTAAAATTTTTTGTGGTCATTATATAACTCGGTAATTTTTATATAAATGTGACGAGTTTAAACCAAAAAAAAAATTTTTTTTTCAAAAATTTTTAATTAAAATTTATTGTACAAATTTTAGCCGCAGGCTGACCAAAAAAAAAATTTTGTTTTCCCTCCACCTTACTTTACATGCGACAACCAAGTCAAGTTATTGAAAAAAAATTTATCAGCAATTCTTAGTGACTTTAAAGTAAACTTTTTTAATATTCCTCAATAAAACTGAGTTTCTGAGGCCAGCATAATTTTTTTTATCAAACTTACCAATATTTCCAATCTTTGAGTTGATTAATCTTGTTTAGTGCTTTCTTCTCGATTTTTAGAAGTTGGTATGCTCTGAAACTTGTATACCTAAAATTATTACTGACTGCATCTGGCCTCTTCAAAAAAAAAAACCGCTGATCCAAATTAGCTGTTGGTCCCATTTGTCCTACAAAAACGTTAATATGCCTCAGATGAGTTTGATTACAGCAACCATAGTCTTGTTTTGATTTGAAAAAACAATATTCACAATGACTATGTCGAAATTTGAATAAATTGTTGAATATATATAATAAGCGATTTTTAAGTCTTCTCCATAATAAAAAAATTTTGCTGTATGTTACGCTGTGTTGAACAAATTTCTTAGAGCTGATTGATTAAATGGCTGAAATGGTATCAATTTTGTCAGCATAACGTTTTCCATGGGATGTTGACCGGTTACGTTTACAGATTTAGTTATAAATACAGCTGCTATAAGAAATGCAGTAATAACACTTTTTCTTGTTATGTCACAGCGAAGTTTTTCTGTGAGGAAGTTGTTCTAAATTTTGATTCAATATGAGTGTGAAATGTGGAAACTGTTCAAGATGCTAACTGTTTCACAAAAAAATTACTGATTCACGCGCTGAAGAAGTGTACCGAACGTGATAGCTGATATGCATTACAAATAAAGTATTTTAAAAAACCACTTTAAAAACTCTGTAAGCTGGGTTCAACCTAATTCGATAGAAGAAACCACTAGACCATGCTCACATCGTTTCTATGCAAAGAACTAGGCAAATGTTGCCTACATTTAGGCGCAAATTCATACATTTTATTAATTTTGCTTATTTTAATTATCTTAAATTGTTGATAAGGGTTGTCTCTAATACAAATACTTATTAGTAATATTAAGTGGTGCAGATAATCAAGATTTTATCTTTTAATAGTTTGTATCACATTGAAACTTTGCAGTTCAAACACTAAATATTTTTTCGAAATTTTTAGCAAAAGTTACCTTTAATGCAAATGCAGCTTCTGAATATATGTTAATTATTGTTGCAAAATATTTCACTTCAAATATAACAATGTTCTTTCTGAACTGTTTTAGCTTTAATTCCCAAGCTGTTATAAGTACCTCAATTAACACACCTATCTACACATACATATAAGTGCCGGCAAGCAACGGGGGTCGAAGAGCAAAATTGTGTTAATAAGCTAAGAGCGAAAATATGTAGGGATATTATGTTTTGGAGAGTCAGGAAGTGGTACACAACGCACGCCCACACAAATTATATTTAATGCTGAACTTGTTATTTGCTTTATTTGTGTACAAACGGCATACCTGTTGTGTTATTTTAATAATTAGAAGCCATACATATATGTTTTTGGTATTTACATAATTATATGCATGAGTAGATGTGTATATATATGTATATATGTATGTGCGCATGAGTTATATTTTGACAAAATAAATATATGTAGCATACACTTAGGCGTAACATAGCAAATACTTACGCAAATATATATATATATTAATAACAACAATTATTTATGTAAATATATATAATTGTGTGTGTGTGTGTGTGTATGCGTGCTCCATTAAATCCTAAAACCCACAATTAAGTATGTATGTGTGCGTAAATTTTGCTTGCCATCTTCTCCTTCATAACAGTAGTCGCCATGGTTATATTATGAAAGTGTTGTAAACACTTGTTTGAATATACTTGTTTATATTGTACATACATATATATTATATATTATGTAATCACGCATTAATAAGTACACATTTACATACCTACATGCTTCACATATACACTTAAACACTTTTAAGCGCTCAGCATGGTCTAAGCTTAAGTCTTTTGACTGCTTATTTAAGTGTATTTAATAGTACTAAGTTGTCGTCGCTTGGCGCCATATAAAGTAGCACACTAGTGCAGAAACATTTGTATAGTCACGCACACACCCAGATACACCTGCAAGGGCAAAGTAAAATTATATGACGGCAACAGATATGCTTAAATAAAGCATTCATTCACCTTCATGCCTACGTAATGAATTCGTATATCATACACATGTATATATATACATATACATAGATATATGTAAAAATGTAGGGTTTTCCAAATTGGACCACTTTATATAATATTTTTAATTTCCAGCGGTTTTTTAGTTGTTCGTTTCACATCTGTTGCTTTGTAGTCTAACAACACTTATAAATTTAATGAGAATTATACGAAGTCAAGTATAAGTGAAAACAATGTTTGTTGTTTTCTGGTTTCCTGTTCTTCCAAAATCAACTGTACAATTTTTGAAAAGGACCGGTCCGATAACGAAACAGTGGCCACATATAGATTAATTCGATACCGGATCGCTTGGAAACGCACTAATTATTCTTGAAGGTGAGTAAAGCAAGAACCAGTCAAGTCCACAGTTACATCTTCGATACTCTTAAATTTCTAAATCTTACTAAGCCAATCAGAACACAAAGCTAAATCGAAACATTTGAAGGAGGACCACAAAGGTTGCTATACATTTTTTTTGCCAAAAAATTGAGCTTCTTCCTTTTAAGGCATTACTGTAAATATGGTATTCGCAAAATCTGGATAACTATATGGAACTCTATCCTTTAAACTGCAAATCCAAATGATCTCAAAGTACCGGATCATCGGATGCAGGGAGACGTATTACTTGAAATCACACTCTTTGTTCTTGAAAGTTAACGGGGGCAGCAGATACAGTCAAATCGACAGTTCCATTCTCAATACTACTGATAATTTGACAAACTTTTTCGCAAAACTTATTTGTATGTCCAAAGTTTTACTCGCCTTAACAAAAGCCAAAGGAAAACTGCGAAACACGCAAACGATGTGTACATTTTTTTGCCAAAGAAATTGAGCTTCGTTCCTTATTGTATCATTTTTGTTAACCAACTCGGATATATGGTAAGCTACACTTTGGAGCTCAAATCAAAAAGACCACAATGTACAATAGATAGACCACACTCATAGTCATTTAGTTTTCATCGGAATGTCAAAGGCATCTTAAGAGTTCCTATACATTATGTAATAATCTGAAAACAATTATATAACGTTGTTTGTCAATTCGCATGTCCACGCTAGGCAATATCCAAGCTCTAATGTCACACAAGCAACGCTGATGATGTCAATCAAAGTCAAACGCTTGAGTAGTATTCACAATATTGCCCAGCGAGCTTCCGGTTGACTATTTAATTTGTTAAAACAAAAAGTAAATCAGCAAGTTTTCCTCAGAATATTGTACAGGCTGTTATCTAATTATATTCAACTTTATTAACTAATTGTCGATGTACTATTAGAAAAGCTCTATATATAGGTAGCGGCTTGTAAAGGTTGTTCCAAAGCCTGTTTTTCTACGCAAATACGTTATATGTAGTCTTTATTCTTCTTTCTTTTAAGATGAACCGTTTCAATAAACTTTGTTGTTACTGATATTTGATCTCTCTACTTTGTGCTGAAAACTATACAAAAAAAATTAACATTGCCTACATTTAGGCGCAATGTTTTAAAATTAAATGTTTGTCTTTATAACTAACTCTTCAAATATGCTTACTGATGTCATTTATAATTTCTTGAAGATTTTAATAGCGTTACTGGTGATAATAGATTTCTATAATTGAACAAAGTGAGCAGATGTAATTTAGAGCTTCGGCTCTACCCCGGCTCTTAGAACTAGCAGAAGAACTAAATTTCTTGTTAGGTTTTCGGAAGTCTCAAAAGTATAAAAGGGCTAAAGCAGACTCATTAAGCTTGAACTCGGCTCTTAGTGCTCTGTATAAAATTTGACAGGTTCCAATCGCGTCCAATAATGATAATCTTCCCGCAATAAAAAAAGATTCCACATAAAAATCTTTTAGCTGATCGAGAATGCCGCGCTTTAAAATAAAATATTTGTGATATTATTTCCTGTCCTAAAGCAAAGTGCGTGAGCTTGAACTCAGTCCGCAGTACTGTGTGTAAAGTTGGGTTTAATTGCGTGCGACAGTGATAATGTACCCGTTATATTTCTGAAATAAAATAAGTTCTTCATAGAGAATGCCCAGCTTTCAAAGGAGTTAGCTTATTTCTTACACTTCAAAACTTCAGTTAGCTCCTAGTGAGAGCCCCTTTATGTGTAAAAGCTTCCACCTCACACATTGTCTGTTACGAATTTCGTGCTTACATGCTTTGAACATAAATATTACGGTACATTGCTTGTATTGTAGTTGTGGCGGACAGTGATAAGCATTGCAGTTGATTTATGATTTTGTTGAACTGTTGGCATTTTTCCAGTTTAGTTAAGAGTCTCACTGCCGTTGAATATGTTTATTAGGGCGAACGTAGCATGTAGTAGCATGGGACTTTTTATTGAAAATTTCCTCTAAAATTTTTGCTTTTGCACTAAAAAAAGTATTGTATTACTATATAAACGAGCTCTTTACTTTCAAATTAAACAGCGCCTAAATTATATTTCTCATATCACTTTTTTCATATATTTAACAAGAAACGTTTTGTTATTTGGCATTAAGCAAGTAAATTCTTGCATGAAATGTACTGAACATGCCTACAAATGGTTTATACATGCTGCGTTGCTCATACGACATGGTGTACTATATGAACAAAGTACCTTGGATGCGAAACTTTAACTGCGTATAACTTTTAATGGAATACTTTTATGAAAAATCAATATAACTTTTTTTTAGAGTAGAATATTTTGTAGAAGAGTATCAGGCTTCCAAAGCTTTGGAAATAAAAAATTTATTTAAAAAAAAAAACCATTCAATATTAATGGAAAATAAAGAGTTAGTTTACGCTGAACCGATTAGCCAATCTAAAGGGCAAAAACTGAAACTTTAGAGACAGTTTGAAAAACAAAAAAATTAAAATTGTAAATAAAACACACCCTAATATATATATGTGTCTGGGTGTGTGATTCATTGTTTTTGGCGAAGTGCATTAAATATTCACAAGTTTACATGCGTGCTTGGGCATGGAAATACGTGTGGGGTCTAATGCATATTTAGGCCTACTTATGTATATTTTTGTATTTAGTACCTACATACTTTTACATATATATATATATGTATGTATCCCTTTTTGCATGTGTGGCGTTACTTATTCGTAGGCATCTTCCACAAGGCTCGAAACGCGCACAAGTATCTAAGTAATCGAGTATGTAAGTATGTAAGTAGATGCTTATGCCCATAAATTTCTTTGCTGCGCTTGTAGAATTATTGCGTAAATCTTACAAGTTATGCAAATATTTATGGCTCGTTGGCCAGTGTCGCTTGAGTTGTTCAAAATTGGGGCGTTTATTCAAGCACAACTTAACTCATTTTTATTGAGTGCGCATACATACATGTATATATTTAGGTGAAGCATAGTCTTAAAATAGTTTTTAATATTTATTAGATCTAATTTGAAATGAGTGCAATACTTATGAATGAGTGTATATATTGAAATGCCATATAATATGTAAATTAAAGCGGTTGTCAGTAAACATAACAAAAATTTATATAAATTCTGTTGTATTTTTTGGTGAAGTAGCCACCTGTCTGCTATGTCATTGATTCGAAATAAAACTGATTAAGTAGCCAATGAAAATGATTCCTCAATTTTCATACGGCATCCCTTGAGTTGACCAACTGCAATATATCGCATGCCATTTTAAATTCTCTTTGAACATCACTGCTAATTTCTAAGCGACTTAAAAACTCAGACCTTTAGAGGAGACAGACACCAGTAGTCTCTAATAAAGAATCATCTGATAAACAAGTGATAGAAATTGGATGATAAAGTATACTAATTGCTGTTCGAAGGTCAGGTTTGCGAATTTTAATTTGAATGAAATGGCTACCGGAATATCTTAACATATATAAGCTTATTGTACTCGTATAATTAATTTTGGAAAATATGAGAATGAAACAAGAATTCAACGCTAAATAAGCATAAAAATATTTAAAATTTACTGATTGAAGCGCTATCATTTAGATCCAGCATTCATCAATAAAAGGCTACCTCAGAGAAAATTTGGCTAGAAACTGTTCCAGACTGCCTTTGTTGAGCATCTTTTTCCCAAACTTTCCCCCATCTTGATGTACTAGTGCTTTTCTCCGTACTTTACAGCGAGCTTCCATTTGTTGAGCAGCATTTTCCCAAACTTTCGCCTACCTTGACGTTCTAATACTTTCCTCCATGCTTTACTACGAGTCGTACTGTTAGGATGCCCGAAAGCCAACTTTCACTGTCTAAAAGTCACAGCTCAAGAAATATAATTTCTGTAAGTAAGCAAATGATGGTTTTCAGTATGGTTGGTTTTAGTAGCTGTAGAGCTCCTGCTTCAGAAAAGATGACTTGCAACATCTCATACTGACTTTACAATTCTTCATACGCTATCTGATACAAATACTAATCTTATATGCCACTTCTATATCACTCTAAGTCAAATCTGCAAATCTCATGCACTCCGCTGTCAGTTATCTGCAAATTGCTTCGTTATTAAGGCAAAAGTCAAAGCACAAGCAACAATGTGTCAGGCATTACGGTATCTTACAGTTACAAATAGCAGCCTTGCATGCACATATCATAGTCAAATCATATGTGGTACATATTATATATGCTGTTATGTATCTCTATTTCATGCGTTGCATATTAGCTGTGGTTGCTCTCATTGTTCGCCCAGCAGCAGATCCTTATAAGCACTTAGTAATAATTCTTAGAATAGTCACTCCATTGTGATTATTTATGTGGTCGACGAGCGCAAGTCAAGTACGACAATTTGCCATGCACACAGATACAGACACATATACGCATATATATATATGTGAAGAGGAAGCAGCAGCAGCAATTGTGTTCTCGTGTGTTAAACTATGCTTCTCGGCACAATGAAGACGACACTACAACAATAATTAAGCATTAAATCGTAGCACCGAAGTCTTGTTTACAACGGCAATGTTAGAGTATATACATATGTATTTGTGCACTTGTATGTGTGTGTGTGTGAAGCTGTAAAGAAAATACCAAGCAAAGGCGTAAACAATTTCCACTTGTGTAAGTACAAAGCTCTAAATTTTAGTTACACACTTAGGCAGACAATATTATGTGTTTGTGTGAAATGGTAACTGGTAGTTTACAGACAATAAGAAATTCGACTATTATGTACCGCAAGAAGTCTTATTGTCTTAAAGACTGACAGTAAACTGGTGAGAGTGAAATAAGAGCTGGAATAGTTATTGTAGAAAGCACTTTAGTTTCTCCAAACAAACATCATTGCAACTATTTAGCTGGTACTTACTCCTTCGGTAGGTCCTCGTTCGAGTCTCAACTCTTATAAGAGGCATGTATAAGTACATAAGGTCTAGTGAAAATAAATTCATTAATTGTCTAATAGAAGCTGTTGTAATTATTTGAGAAATATTGGAAATAATCGAGTCCGTTTCGAAGCATAGAAATCAAGCTGGATATAAAATGAAGCACGATATATGAGTGCCACAAGAGTTAAGGGGGTATTCTAGTCTAAAGACATACATTTTAGGTAATTTTTAAAATGTCGTAAAAAAAAGGCAATCAATATTTTTACCATCGATATTTTTTATAAGATATTTACTAATGTTACTAAAGCACATAAAAAAAATAAAAAATTAAAAATTGAAAAATTGAAAAAACTGGCAGCTGATGAAGTGGGGGTCTCAAAAAATTGGTCCTAGTCATCTGCAATGAAAAAAAAATCTTATCAAACTACAATGATGTCGCAATTGTATAAACTCGTGACAAGCGAAAAAATTTTTTTTTTTTAAATGGCGACTGTTTGAAAAAAAACGATTTTTATTACCTTTTTTTTATTTTCTCGTATTTTTCAAAAATAGTAAAAATTTAAATTTGTGAAGAGGCTAGTTCATACTCGAAAGAGGTCTATAAAGAAGATTCTCTAATAATTTCAAGTAAATCGGTGTGGTAGAACTCGAGAAATCGTGGGTTTCGTTTTAAAAAAGTCGCGTAATAATTTGAAGTAGCCAATTATGGACTAGTTCGGGACCACACCAAAAATTATTTAGCATACAAAAAAAGTTTGCGTCAAAAGGCGCATAAAAAAATTAAAATGTTTCTGAGCTAAAATATAACTAACTCCAATGTTACTAGTTAGTAACTACTCACTACAAAGTTTTCCCAACCGCTGGGTTCTAAGTGCACACCACATGATTGCTCATTCTTAAATTTCCACACTTAGCTGCACTACATATGCGCACATGCTTATGAAGTTCTTCAAGTGGCTGCTCGCCAGAGGAGTATGCACAAGTGGAGTCAGTAAAGTCAAAGTAAAGGCAAGCAAACGCGACGGAAGGCATCGTTAGCAGAGCTAAACAGTGATGGCTTACACATATCTGCAGTTAAGTTATTATACACATCTGTGTATATATGCTCACTGCTGTTATTTCTCCGCATATTTGTAAACACATATATTTCCGCTGTCACTACAACATTGCCACCATTTTGTGTTTATTAAGCCCCTACATTTGCTCTCACTTTCCTTACTACATTTTCTTATAGTCAACTTGTTTTTGTTGTAATTGGAGCTGCATAATTTTTGTGTTACCGCAAAGGCTCGTAACAATAAGTAATGTTACCCCCCGTTACCACCTCCCCCCCTCAGTTGTGGTCATGGTTGTAATTGTGTTGTCAGAGCAGTTATTACATGCATATTTAAACATGTAGTTACTATTGTATGTGTCTAACCAATTGACTTTTTGACTTAGCGTGCTGTAAATAACGGTGTGTAGTTGAGAAATTGGTAAGCAACAGCTGCCTAGAAAGCTAATTATTTAACTAACAATATTTATATTTACTAAAGGGAGGTTTTAGAGTTCATGTAAGCTGCTTATACTTCTAGATTGTCGGGCAAGTAATCTTAACCGCGCTTAGTGTTTCCATAATAAATCGCAACACTTACTTTGAAAGTTCTTTAAGTTCGCGCCAATTCATAGTACGAAGTTTTAAGACATCTTACTTGCTCTACAATATGACCAAGCTGCTTCTTGTCCTTAACAGCTGATACCTCGCAATCCTTCCGAGTTATTCTAGTATATCTAATTGAGCATCGCGTTTATGCTGAGGAAGCTTACTGAACTTAAGTTCGCTGGTCAGTGTCAATACCACCTTAAGCCTCTACAATTCCATACTATATTGCATGTCACTTCTCGTCGTGTTGGTTTACAAGCCGACATTTCTAAGTACCGTTGATGTCCTTGCTTTCGTAAAGAAAACGTTAACAACTGCAGTTCGAAGTTTCAAAGTTATATAGTAACTGAATAATATCGCTAAAGATACAGTGAGATCATGTCAATGGCTGTTAACCTTTATGGCTGTAACCTTTCTTAAACTATCTTACCAGTTCAGTGAGATTCTTCCTTTAAACTAACAGAGTTTGTGGTATTACTGAACAAAGTTTAGATATAATGGTTGAAAGTAGCTTTAACTGCTGTCCGTAGGGTTAATGATCAAGCAAATCGAGTATTTTCTCTGTCTCTCTATCTACCTATCCCTCTCCCTCTCTCTTTCACTAGTGCATATGTCATCACTGTTTCAAGCTCGCCTAGTATATCATCAAATGAATTCGCTCGATCTGCTAATTGGTACAATTTTTCTGAAAGTTTTCTAGTTGAGCTGCTCGGACTCCATAGCTTCTCAGGACTGTTTATTAATGTCTCTATTTTTCAGATTTCGTACGTTTTTCCCTTGATTGGAACTGTGCATTAGTTCGTACGAGTAACTTAGCGTTCGTTTTACTTTTTCCAACGGCCTTAACATATTCAATGGCAATATGTAATAGAATCCCAAAGCCTTCTTTTTATTGATGAAGTGGTTAAAGACTTGTGTATTTATATGAGTTTCGTAGAAATCTGTTTGGAACTCTCTAAGTGTTCAAGAGATTATCCTGTAGGTGTGTACTTTTATTCCCTGTTTTGGATATTAGTGTTAGCACAAGTGTCTGCTTCCATTGCACTACCGAAAATACACTATAGCAGCATTTGTCTCAACTTATGTCAAGAACAACTTACTGAAAGCCTTCAAATTTATCACAATAGTTCTCCAATTTATCTATATGAAACCATCTGCTTATGACAGGCATAATGAATATCGATTCCGACATTTGAGTAGTTTTTTGAGGAGAAAAGAGCGTGTGCAAAATTTCAGATCGCTATCTCAAAAACTGATTAACTAATTCGCGTATATACAGATAGACGGAGTGACAGACAGACGGACATACTTGTACATATATATAAATGCTTTATAGGATCTCCAACGTTTTCTTCTCGGTGTAACAAACTTCGTGGCAAACTTAATAGGAAAATATATCCTAATTTAGTTAATTGGACTTCTCAGTATATTCTTGTGTTCTCTCTTCTCCAAATAAGCTACATCTAAATAAATATTGTAACCAATTTCGTTGCATTCTTCAAATATAATATAAATAAATAAAACGCTATGGGCACATAACATACGTAGTATGTACAAGTAAGTATTCATTCTTGCCACCATAAAATATATTACGTATACGCCATGCATAACTACCAATTGTAAACTGTGACTTTTATGTGCTTATTAATTACTATTTCTGTGCAGCAAAGAAAATTAATTAATATAACAACAAATGTGCAAACTATTTTCCTTACATTACAGTTATAAAACTATAAACGTACATACACACATATGTACAAAAATTTTAATTTAAAATATATAGCAAGCTTAAGTAATTGCTTATAAAATTTTCAAAGTCAGTTGAGTTGTAAATTTTTATTATCATTCGTTTATTACTTTTGACTCCCAAACTTGCTTACTTTCTTCCGTTCATATTCACTCCCCCTCGCTTAATTGATAATTTCGTGACTTATCGCGTCCTTCACCTTTTGCATCTCCCGCGCTAGCTTACCCTTCTCCAGCCGCTTCCTTAGACCGGATCAGCATGTTGTACCATGTTTTATGTGAACTTATGATGAATTCACTTTGCTGTTTGTTTACACAACGGAAACTGGGTAATAAATTTTATGTACTCATCACGCATACTACTCGCTCAGCGAAACGCGTACATCATTATTGGGTGGCGACTTTTAGTGCATGTCTAGTATGGTATGTATACCTATGTATATACATAAGAGTAGATCAAAAAAAAAACGGTTAATTTTTTTCATTAGATACCATAACCACACAAAAATTTTGGTAAAGTTTGGCTTCTAATATTAATATTAACAAGTGACGCATTGTGAATTTTGTAATCTCATAGATAAAGTACAAAAATATTTTCTTATTTAGTTTGGTATTTGTAGTCGAATCAATTGCTGTATAGTAAAAATGAAAACTTATTCTTGTAAGAAATTTAACAACCTATTAAAATTGTCAGATATAATTTTTTGCTAGTTCGACTCCTTCAAAAATTGTTTCGAGGTCAAAGTCCAACATTTAACGGCAATAGATATTTTTTTATATTTTTATATTATTTCACAAAATAATGACTCAAAATCATAAAACTTGCTCAATACGAGTTTAAACTTTACCAGCTATTTTTTTCGTCGTTTCGGACGATATTTTCATGGTATCTAAGAAAAGAAATAAATAATTTTTTTTTTTTTGGTCCGCCTTAATACTTGTATTGTATGTAAATATACTTATATATAAACATGCATATATGTATGTATGTGTATGTGCTTACGAGTGTTGTATACAAATTAGCAGCAATGGCAAGCATTTACTGGGAGAGTACTCAGTTTACGCCGCTCTTTGGTTGCAAGGAAAAGATGAAAGCAAATGTATATTCACGCGGGAGGCAGTCTACAAACATCCTGTATATATGCATATATGTATTTTATACCAAGATTCAATATATTTGGTATACTTAAGTGTCGAAAAAGGCAATGAAACTGAGTAGAACGGATCGACCATTTTTTCAAGCTATCGATGAAGTCAGATGTGGGGTTGCTCAGCTTGCTCTAGTTGTTCTTAAAAATTAAAAATACTATTAAAGCAACATCTACTGAATTTTAAACCAAGTGTTATTATAATTAGCTAATAATAACTCGAAACAGGTACCTAATTGCCCGAAATAAAAAATTCAAATTACTGAGAATTATTATTTTTAAAAGCGGTTCCTTCATAAAAGGCAGTGCTAAACTTCAAAAGATATTCTGCTAAACTCGCTTATCATCGGTTTAATTTCTTGCGACCTTCAATTCTTGACATCACTTAAAAAGAGCTTACTGTACATCGTCAATTTTGATATTTAGGTAGGAACGTTTTAGAAGTTAACTAAATTATATTTAATCCATGTTGGATTCGCCGGAAATAAGCATTTTAATTTTCGGCGGCAATTTCTGTCTTTCTTTAAAAATATATCAGCCTGGAGTTATGTTCATAATAAACTTCTGTAGTTAAACGTTGGCTATATTTATCAAAAACCTAATGTTTCTTATTCTACATTTCAAATCCATTGCTTTGAAGTATTAGGTTTAGCAAATATTGAAGCGGGAAATGAATCAAAATGCCCTTCAGCTCTGTTTAATAGAAGATATTTTAATGTAATGATCTCATTTACTGATTTATCCGCAATCCAAATAATAAAGAAAAATAAAACTAAAAAGTGGAGAAAAGATTAAAGTATTACTCCTTAATAATTTGCTCTTGTTTTTGTGTAAAGAATAATCTTAAAGTGAGACTTAAATGCTACTGACGCCTATTGATGCCTATATGTCAGAGACAAAATGACATTGTATTAGTGCGTTTACAGTGTGACTGAATATGTGCCGCGCAAATGAATGTATTAATATTAACCTGAAATAATAGGTTGACTGGCGATTAGATTATAGTTGAACAATTGGGCATTTAAAAAAGGGACTATATAAAATTTTATCACACAAGAATTAATTTAATTTCATACGTAAAATATAGAGCTCCGTCCACACCAACCCCTTCAGTCAACTGCTGATTGAAGACCATGGATAAAATGATCCGAAACTTCTCTCTTTGCCTTCTAAGAGAGCTCACGAACTTTCAGCTACTACTAAGAAATACCGCAGAAATAAATTGCGAAATCAGTGAATCAGATTTTTTAGTGAATTTTACGTGTGTTCCTAATCTTTATTTGAAGAGATTTAACATAGTTTTGATTTTAATAAAGAGCGGGTATTTTGTCGCAGAGTATTGTTTTGCTTAGCAGTACCAATTGTCAACGTATATACATATTTTGGTTAGAACTCCCAGCAAATGTTATGTAAACTTTGACTTCCGAATAAATTATCAAAAGGTATTAGTTTATTGAGTATACAAAAATTTCGTGATGATCATGTTTAGGTTATTTGAAACTTCAAAGTGTTTTGTTCAATTGAGCTATAAAAGCTAATTTTGAAAATCATTTGTGATTAAAATAAACATATACAAATAATTGGTTATAGGATATGTTATTTATTAAACTAATATTAATTATGTATACTTTTCTGTTATATGAAAACCGAAAAATACCCAAGAAATACATTGAAAAATCTCAAAATTTATTTCTTCTCTTAGTGGCACCAATGTCAAATGTTATAAAAATGTTAACGCTCTCTCAAATCAAAGAATCTCGAAGCATTTCATGCTTGTTGCAGACTGACTTTAATGTCGCTTTATCCCATCGTAAATGCTCGTTTACGCTCTTCGTTTGTGCATGTTGGTGACAATCCGTGTGTGTACGTATACGATCACTTATGCTCTTTTAGTACATGCTAAGATTTTGACCATCCCTGCTCTATATAGTAGGATAAAGAACATCGTATTTATAAAGAGAGAGCTAAAAAGTATTGATTTCTTTCACCAAGTTTCTCTTGCATTTAATAATTTTTTTACTCTCTTCTTCATATTAGACTGACTTCATAATAGAGAAACATAAACTACTACCATTTTTTAAATAGAAGTATAATAAATATTCATGCAGTTCTAACGTCATATTTATAAGTCTATTACCTTCTGCAAGTAATGTTACCGGGTTAATCGGAAATACTTTAAAATATAATTTATAAGTTGTCGTTTTCGACTAATTTCAGATATTTTGTAGTAGCAGCAAAATTTTTGTTTGCAATAGAACATTTTCAAGCTTTATTAATTTTGACCGTCAAAGCGCCGCTCAAGTAATTGAATGAATTGAATGAATGAATTTAAAATTGTATTATATAAGAAGTAGACATGGATTTTGCCCATTTTCACACCGTAATAAAGTAATGTGCTAAGAGTGTTATATACCGAATTTGGTTGAAATCCGTTAAGTACATCTCGATATATGGGCTTTTCCCTAATGGTGGACGGTGTCACGCCTGTTATAATGCGATTACCTCCCATAATGCGACTCGTTGTACCAAATGACAGTCTTGTATCTTATTTTGGAGCACAGTTATGCCAATTTTTTGGTTTTCGATTACTAACCTGCTTATGTTATGGTGCCAAGCAACATGTGTACCAAGTTTCATCAAGATTGATAAATTTTTACTTAAGATACAGCTTGAACAGGCGGACGGACGGACAGACGGGCGGACGAACAGACAGTCACCCGGATTCGTCTCTATTTCTATCTATAGCTAACTGATTTAGTTTTGGGTGATACAAACAATCGTTAGGTGAACAAAACTATTGTAATCTGTAGCAACATGTTGCAAGAGTATAAAAATGAATCTTTACAGCAAACGAGTAGTCACATACGAAAAATTTCATAAACATAATTAATTAATTTTATTGAGTTTTACGAAATATTTCCTGTATGTAGGGCTACCAGCTTTACATAATGAGATTTTCTTATGATTTTATAAAAGTACATGGACACAAATTTTCGAAAAGCTTCACACTAACTAAATTTTTTAAGAGTCTACCGTAACCTGCTTTTGGCTTACTTACCATAACCATATAGCTAATTAAGGATCACAACTAGTGAGCAGGCTAAAAGTAGCAATTTTTTGGAATAAAAAAAAATTTGTTGAGTTAAAGATGGCCTTTGCATAGATTTTGGCCTTCCCCATGTATCAACAGAAAAAAAAATTACTGGAAGATATTTTTTAAAAACAAAAACAAAACAGTCACGCTGAACGTTGCATCAAGCATCACAAAATGTATTTTCTTCATGCCACTTAAAACCTCGATGCACTATGTACCCAGCCTTAGCCTAAGCAGCACTGCCATCTAAGAACGCTAACTAAATTCGCCGCCAAACACAATTATATCGATACAAGAGTAAAATTTGCAAACACCAACGGACGCCGGGTGCGTATGTATAGAGTGCGGACAAGCAGGCAGTGGAATATGTGAATGGAATATGTGACGAGTGCATAAATGTCAACATTAATTATATTACATGCTTCAGCAACAATATTGAAGCGGCAATGGCAGCAGCTGGAGCACAGGAAACTCACTAACTTATGGCCTAGTGTTGCCTATGGCAAGACACATACACACACACTTATATATAGATATGTGGTAACATAAACATACACGAGTAAAATGAATAATATACTTCCGCTGTTTGTTGTTGTGCGTTCCATAAAGGCCGCTATGTTTCAAACATTGTTGGCAGCGCGCACAGAATTTAACATTCATGAGCCACAAGCAAATCAACGCCACAAATAAGTCAATTAAAATACAAACCCACATACACATAGACTCACACACTTATATGTTTGCGGTTGCGAGTGAAATTTTGCACTCTTTTATTGGCACATTAGCATGAATAAACAGTAAATTTGCAGTGGCAATTAGAAAGTGAACAAACAAACAATGTTATGGAAATTCAATAACAGTGAAGCACATTTTGCCCGCGCACAAGCGACTGTTTACGCCGGAAATTAACTTAAATCAGAAATCTATTTTGTTGTTGTAAAATCAAATCACATAAATTTCATAGTGAAATTGTCTAACACTTCATTAAAGTGCAGACTGTTTTATGGAAATAAAACTTCAATTAAATTCTCATATATTTTGCATAGGAAACTGTATATGCTTGCCACATGAGACAGCGTAAAATAGGTTTGACAACAGCAAGAAATTTTTACTGAATTAATGTGACTTTCATGTGAGGTAGTATATATAGTGACTGCATATATACTGGATTCCAGGCCACAAAGAAACGAATAAGCTGATGAGATTGCCAAAGAGCTATTCGATTGGCTACCGAAAAAATTCAGAAAATACGCAAGTGACTAAAAACAATACACAATGAAATTTTCGAAAATATTGACAGATCGACCAGGCTGAGATGGAATGCCTTAAATACACGCAGAATCGCCAAAATCATGTGCAAAAGCCCCAAAAGCAAACACGGTCTCAAGAGGACTGCAGGACGTTTGTTAGCCTAATGACAGGTCTTAACCTACTGACATTACATGGGAGACGGATCTGATATCCAAAATCACTTGTGCTTGCTTTTCCAGAATGTATACCGATCTCTCCGATACTAAATTAGGACTCTAACAGGGTGATCTGTGATTCGGGTGATCATGTGGTTTCTTTGTCCTACAATTCGGGAGTGTACTGCTGCTGCTACTGCAAAAATATTTGAATCCTGTTTTATTAAAAGAAAATTCTATAATAGAAGGCTTTAGCAATCTTTACCTCGCGTTGTATATGCGATATGGTACTTGAAAAACAAGGTTTTGTACTAGAAAGAACAGTTCTGAGACAGTTTTGTGATTGCTAGACTTATTATTGTTTGAGTATGCATCAAAGATGGACACCAGCAAAGAGAAAATTTGGCATGTTTTACACTTTTTCTTCTATAAAGCAGAAACCGCATGCCAGGCAGCGGAATATTTGACTAGTGTATATGGTCCTGATACTATAATAGCCAGTCTCGCGCAATGTTGGTTTTGTCGATTCCGTACCGGTAAATTTGATGTCAAAGAAGCAATACGTTCTGGAAGGTCAATTATCGAAAACATTATTTCGAGAGAGATCGACCGTCATGTAGGAACTTGGCGCAGAAAATCGTCATAGACCGAATTTCCAACTGCGAATCGCTGCTGAATCGCAACAAAATCGCTTCATGTCTGTAGCGGACGGTACTGGTAATAAAAAAAAGGTTTGCTTATGACAACGTCAAGCAAAAACGGACGTGGTCGAATCCCGGTGAGTCGGTAAAAAGGGTGGTCAATTCAAAACTGACGGTTAGGAAGGTTTTGCTATGTGTTTGATGGCATTGGCAGGGTAAAAACTACTATGATTTCTCTCGGCCAAACGCTTAATTCGGATCTGTGCTGTCAACAATTGAAAGCAATCGCCCAGAAACGACCAGCTTTGGTCAATAAGAGAGGAATTGTGAGAATTGTGCTCTATGTGGATAACGTCAAACCACATAAATCGATATTGACTCCCCGGAAGCTCCTGGGGCTTGATTGGTAGGTGCTTATGCATCCACCTTATAATCCGGACCTGACACCATGTGATTACTACCTGCTCACGTCTGTGGCCAATGATTTAGCTGGTGAAAAAAAAAAAAGATTTTTTAAAGCAAGCGCGACCTCAACCACGATCTCAACTATATTAGTACGTCAAAAAAGTGAGAAACTTTATATAGTTTGGCTATATCTGAGCTTAATTCAGAACATTGCAGCTTCATTTACTTACTTATTAGCTTAATCGAAATTGAAACTGCGGCCCAAGTTATGTATGTGTTCTATAATTGTTGATGTAGTTGAAAAGGCGGTTTGTGAAACGAAATCGCCAGGCGATGAAAAGAAATAACCTACCTAGCTAATAACTGTTTCAGTGGTTACCAAATGAGGATATGAACTTGTATATAATGGAAAAAGTGTCTGAAATGTCTATCAGTTTTATGCCAATGTATAAAATAAGGACAATATCGTACTCTAAACAAACGTTTTGTAGCAACGATTGGCTTTGAAAATATACAATACTAAAGAAATTAAATCGGAACTTTGCTTGAAGAAGAAACTGGAGAATCGCAGAAAGGAAAGGAATGCGTTTTCCTATGCATTGAGACCCTAATTTTACCTCAAATACTTTAAGTACATGACATGAGGTTAGACAGTGAGAATCTCAATATAAATATATAACCGTATATAAAAAGTGTCACAGCAACAACTGTGCTTGAGAAGGGGAGACAACTTTAAAGCTTTTAATATGAATAAAAGCCTCCAGCTGTTACCGTATGTAGATATAATATATACGAATTACAAGATAACCGTCATCAAAGTGGAAATATCCTGTAAAAGCTCCTTGCGATAGTAGTTTGAAGGATCAGAGAATCATTTGACATTATGCATATGGGATAGAGAAGAAACGAAAGTTGATTGAAAGCTCAAGGACTAACCGAACACAGCTGTTATATTCTAGCTCATAGCTCAATTAATTGTTATTAAGTATCGGTAAAACGTATTCCACACTTGATGACTACAGAGTCGGCTTTTATCGGTTCCAGGTGTGCGGTATCAGCAGTACTTAATTCTTTTAAAATTATGCCAGAGCTGCTTGGATAAATTTCGGGCGCATAAAACTACAAAATGCGCACAAAATCAATGAAGAAGCACTGATGGCAAACAAACTAACGTCCGCATCAAAATGTCATTAAACATTGCTAAGCTGCGTTCTAATGGTTAAACAACAAATACATGATCAATATTTAAGATAAGACTTATGTTCGATAACCTTTGTGTGAAAAAAGATTTAACCAAAATAGGTTAGATTAGGTTAGGTTAGGTACAGGAATCACGAAGGCTCCAACTTAGATAGCTGTAGTCAGCCAGTAATTTGTAAAGCCAAAAACTCCTCATTTTGGATCAACAAGATCCTTGTAAATCAAGTCGCATTGAGCTAATGACACATTTGTTGAGGCGGATGATATCAATTGCGGCGAATTCGCCCGGTTCGTTTGGTTCGCCGAAGGTGTGGCTATCCAAATGTTTTAATCTCGTAATAGCGTGGGCTAGATAATGAAAAATTAAGTTTATAGATGTTCCACCTCGTAGTCTTCTATTCAAAGTTGGCGTCTGGCAAGATTCTTAGCCTGATAAAATAAGAGTTATTTTTGTTGAGTAATAAAAAAGCTGCCGAAGCTACAATAATTTTAGATTTTTCGAACTGCTCTTAGATAGTATTCTCCAAGACATCGGTATGGATAAATTTTTGTGAAGTACATATCTGAGAAAATGCGAAAAATCTTAAAAAGAAAAATACCCCATTTGCGAACACTCACTAAATTAAAATAAAATCACTAAACTAATGCACTAGTATATTAAGGAAATATTTTACCTACATAACTTATAACTTATAACAATTAGAATAGAGTAAATAACCTTAATAAATGATGGTCACTAAAATTCCTTTAACCACAAAATATTTAACACAAATGAGATTGCCTAAGCCACAGCTATGCCAAACCAAGAACCTAACCATTAGTTAAAAATGAAAGCATTACAAAATATTAACGAACACAATCTTACTAAGCGAAGTTGATGGGCTTTTTAGCTTTAACTAACCGCCATCACACATTTTGCACTGGCATAATAATCTCGTTAATTTAAAAGCTTTCCACTTGCCGATCTGCACATCTTAACGCATCAACGTTCACTCTTTTCCTGGGTAGAATTCTGGTTTTCATATTTACGGTGGTGGTCATATGATTAAAATCGCATGTAGATATTTGGCACTGACTAGACAAAAAATCAAATATTTCATGAAGGGATTTCTTAAGACCTTAATTTATAGTCTCAATGGTGTGCTTTTAATAGTCTACTATAGTTAAAGTATATTCTTAAAAGAACTTCGAACAGAAGTTCAATATATTGTATAATATTTGATGTAAACTTACTCAGGCCGAAGTATAGAAATATAATATTTACCTCAACATCTTCTGCTCCTTATTCAGTCTAAGTCTATATATCTAGCTAATAAATTTCTAATTATTGATAAGACTTATTTCAGTGAAGTTCTGACTGATAATTGCGCGACTGGCACCTTTTCAATTAGGCTATGCTGATAACCATTGTAGAAGTTCTCTCGCCTTAACACTTCATTCTCGGCAGTCATATTTTAGCGAATCTGTACTTAAGCCATGACGATTTTAGCTATCTCTCAGATGGCCTTAGGTATCGAAATTATTCGCCTTAGCAGTTTTTTGTGTGGACTCGTAATATTTAGGCAATATGTGAGGCAACACTCCATCTATCGTCTACGAAATTCTATCGATAGTAAAAAAAGTTTCCTAGCTATATTATTTTGTCTGGTCCATGAATGAATTAGTGAACATTTAAACCAAACAAAAAAAAATGTTATGATGTCTTTTAGAATTCTAACACCTTTTGGCTCCCTAAACATTTTCAGACTGCTAACATTAACACCAAGTTTTACCCTCACGGCCTATATAATAATATATTATATGTTCTACAATTGGTACTAACGTAAAATCTTTTGAGCATTGTTAAGATATAAATCAATTATTTAAGGTCTAAAGTAAGGCCTTAGATCGGTGTAGAACGCTTTCGAAGTTTTTCCTCTTTTTATATATCTCTCTGCGGCTATAACTTGATCAAAAACAAGGAAAATACTATAGATCGATAACTCAAAAACTGAAGCGTTAGTTCGCGTATACGAGTATACAGACAAACGTGGCTAAATCGACTCAGCTCATCGCGCTGATCATTTATATATACCTTATAGGGTCTTCGACATTTCAGAATATAGTGACTATACGTGGAACCTTTGATTGCCACGATGTTATGAAATCTGTCTTACAAAGCGAACAAAAGTATATATTAATCATGAATTTCTATCTCGAAAAGAGTATCGTTTCCATTTATGTGGCCACCACTCTCCTGTAATACCTTTGCTTGAATATAACCACAATTTAAGGTATAGAAATATTTGTGTGCCACTTGGCTTTACACTTTTTTATTAGATCATACTTTTGCACATAAATATTATATACTCGTACTCTACATTCATATTTCTATTTGAGCGAGTAATATTTTTCATACTACGCTTTTCCGCTATGCATCTGCTGCTTCCGGTGTTTCATCAGCATTTCAGTGCTGTCACTCTCATAGTAGCTCTTAATACCGTTAGGGCAATCATAGACATTGCTGGAAATACCAGCATTAACAGTGTCAGTACTTTTAAGTTCAAGTGTTTGGCTGCGTTTTGTGGCGCACTTTGTCCGCTTCTTCTTTTCTTCTTCTTCTGATTTTTCTTTTTTGCAAATTCCATATTATATTAAAGATGACGCTACTTTAGCTGTTATTAGGTCTTAGTCAACAAGTTGCTGAAATATCACTTTGTTGCAAAGTTAATAAATAAGTACAATAAAAATATAGTAGCATCGGTTGAATCAATATATAAATATATAGTCTTCTATGAAGTATATAAATCTGGAAGTACTGCCAATTTGACAGTTCTGGACCACATTTGCAACAAGATGCTTTTCACTTATGTTGAGCTTAAAACTCGCATTGGAGTGTTTTTTGGTTCGAGGGAGTCGATTTCGCAACTTTTTGCGACTAGTTAAAATTTGGTATGGTGTCATTAAAAATCATCGACAATTATCCTACTGCACTTCTTGTGTCGGACGGATTTGTGGATGTACGGATTTTGTGAAAGTGTAAAAAAAGCAATAAGCTCTTTCACGAAAAATAACGAGATACCGCTGACGGAAGGAGCATCCGATAAATAAGTAGTATGCATCGAAAGAGACCACGTGGATGATATCATTCTTAAAATATTAGGCATGAAAAAGCTATGTAAGCGCAATCTAAAGGAGTTTCACGGTCGTTTCGTGACCGTCGATAAATAATGGACTCGCCAGCGACCAAGGAATAGTAGAAATAGTAGACTTCATGCGACGAAACTACTCCGCAGAAAACGCAGACTGTTCTATCCATCGAGAGAGATGAACACCATTTTATGAGGTTTACTGTATGATTTGCATAGACTACCTGAAGAAAGACAAACCGGTCACAGGGCACTACTAAGTCGCTTTGTTGGACCGATTCGACGCCAAATTGCAAAAAAACGGTTTTTTTTCGCCAAATTCCTTTTCCACCATGACAATGTAGCGGCTCACTCCTCCGCGTATCAAACTAGTAGAATTAGGATACGATCTGCTGTTTTATTCACCGTATCCTCTAGTTTTGACCTTTTTTTTCAAATTTGAAAAATTCACTCGCCGATCAGAAATTTTATACGAATGAGATCTCCAGATAATATATTTTTAAGATGAGTTTAAGATGTCACATCATCGACGAGTGAAGTGTATCGAGCTAAAAGAAAGTTAGTTTAGCTAAGTTTAGAGGTAGATCCAGTGACCAAATTCAATAAGGATCTCATTTGGATAGCTAAGAATGTCGATCCGTTGTGATACCTAAAACTCCTAAATATTGATCGTAAAAGCCCTCTGCTTGCTAAGAACAAGTAATTCAGTGGATGTTTGGTGTTCTATCTCTAGGCCAAAAGCAACTCACATTCGAGCTAGTTGCTGACCAGCGAAGGGTAAGCTCACGCAAGGTCCATAATTCTAGTGCTAGAATGCAAGAAAACAGCGGAGACCTAGCTCGTGCCCAATCCGGTTTAAGTGAGATAAAGACTAATAGAGACTATGCTGAGCTATAATTCGCCCTTCTTCCAAACATTTCTTTTTTTTTTTTAAACAAAGTACTTATTGGACCGCTCTCGTATGTATGCATAAGTACATATGTACATGTATGTCACTCTGGTCCATTCAATTGAAGCTGTCTGAAGCACCATTGTGACAATCAAAATATTTATGGAAATTTTAAATGTAAAGCAAAAGTCACTTGAACCGTACACATTTTTGGCATAAATGCTTGATTGACCATTCAAGCATAGGTTACGATGTGGCGCCAACAGTGACGTGGCCTGTGGAGGGTCAATGTAACAGACTGGACAGCGACCAACTGATATTCAAGTAAAATGTGAATGCAAAAAAAAAGAAAAAACGGAACAAATAAAAAATTTATTAAAATAAAAAATGTAAGAAAATAAAAAATATAAGAAAATACAAAATAGTGAAATGCAAACTGGAAATATAAAGAATACACAAACGATAAGCTTGAATTGTGAGATGCTGGCATAAAGTGTCAACTTTCGGGTAGAAAAGAAACAAAGTCTTTGCAGCGTCTGCTTTTATAATTCTTTGCATTCTCTTTAGTTTTTCACGTCACTTATCACCCCTTTCATAATTTGTCGCTGCTTTATTTTATTTTCCACTCATTCTTTTCAATATGAAAAGTTAAAAAGCGCAAAAACGTTTGCACCCAAATGCACAAAACAAAATGAAAACGAAAAAAGTACAAATACAAGGAAAAAAGTTAACTTCGGCTGCACCGAAGCTATAATACCCTTCACAGTTGCATTTTTAAAACCGGCACTTTTATACTACAAAATTTTTTTCTTGATTTTAAGAGGTTAGTTTGTATGGTAACTATACGATATAGTGGTTCGATTTGAACAAATTTTTCGTAGATTGTAGCGATGTTTGAATTATAATCCATGCCAAATTTCGTGAAAATATCTTGTCAAATAAAAATTTTCCGTACAAGCATTTATTTCCGATATAGTGGTCCGATAGCGGCAGTTCCGACAAATGAGCAGCTTATTGGAAAGAAAAAGACGTGTGCAAAAATTCAAATTCAATCTCAAAAACTGGACTGGTAGCGTACATACAGACAAACGGACGGACGGACAGATAGACAGGCGAACATGACTAATTCGACTCAGCTCGTCGCGCTAATCATTTATATATATATTTTATAGGATCTCCAGCGTGTTATAAACTTCGTGGCAAACTTAAAATACCCTGTTCAGGGTATAAAAAGAGCAAGAAAGTGTAGCGACAAAATATGAGAGAGAGCAAATATTTTAACATTCTACAAACAAAAAACAACAAAAACAAAGCAACATTTGTAGCAATGTCGAAAGCGAAAGAAAAACAAAAGAAAATATTTTTGCACTTTACTGCTTTTTTCTCTTCATTTCCCACTGATAAAACTTGCACGCAGCGCTCTTTGGCACGTATTATTCAAATATTTGTGCTTTTCTTGATAAAGGAACGCATTAGAAAGCGTGAAATATTTTCCAGTAATAGTCGAAAGCGCGTTAAATAGTTGCTATGCAAATTGTAGTAACAACGAATAATTGGATGATGGTTGGTACATTCCCGCAAAATATATTAATAAAATTCTTCGGAGAGACATTTTTTAAATATGTTTATTGTGGTTACTTATGTTATAGCCATGAGCCACATAAAAAAATGGAATTGGATTAAATAAGCGCAATCCTCTGATGCTCATACTGATGCTATAAATCTCGGTTCAAAATAATTCACTTGGCAGCAATATCAAGCGAACATAGCTGGTATATGTATTAAGCCGAAAACTGCTATAAACTTTTGGGAGGCTGGGTTAATAAAGGGTCCAAAGCAGTGACATTCTGAAATGTTCTTGCTACCTCGTTTTCTTTCCTGATACTAGACCCACTATATCGTGGAACATTACCCGAGTGGCCTCTTCTTTGCGCACATACTTGGGAGGGATATTTAGGAGCTCACTATCAACTCGACCTTCAAGCCACCAGACGCAGACGCCTGCAGTGCCTTTCAAGCGCAGGTGGATGCCATCAAAGTATCAGTAGATGTGCTGCTCCGAAGTGCAGCTTCCCTCAGAGAGGTGTGCATTCACTCCGTTTGGCAAGCGCTGACCAACAACCAAAATTTGTGAGGCTGCGAAATCCTTCTGGCCTAAAGTGAACTTAAGAGATCCGCTGAACCACTTGCTATGAACAATGTTCATCTCGCCGCAATGATAGATATTCTGATTGGACACAGTCTAATAGGCTGACATGCGGTAAGGTTACGTAGGAGTATTTTGTAAGACCCACATTTGCAAAGCTTTATGAAAGAAGACTAGGTGAAATCATTTAAATACTTTCTTCTCAACTGTTCAACTTTTGACAAACTGAGGTTAAAACATTTTGGTAAATATATTTTCGGCGAACCTGGCAAATTTGCTGGGATTGATATTAATTGCCTTAACAAATTTGTGGTAGACTCAATACGCCTCGTCAATCTATCCGTACCTCAGACTTTCGGCAAACACAAAGGACCAATATTCACAACTGCTCAAGCGGGATCCTGCGTATGCCTATAGCGCGAGGATGAGTCTTACGCCCTAATCTAACCTAACATATTATCAAGCGAAGTTACTTCAAAATCGTTGCTATAAATATAGAAGGGGTTTGAAGAAACAACTTTGACCAAGTCCGCAGAAGTCCTGATACTTAAAACAATATAAATACTCCCTTAATGATAAAGACGGCAGTAATCGCAGGAGTCGTATGGTTAAATATCGTGGGAACAATTTAGAGCGAATATATTTAATGTCTGGTTTTATGAGATTTGAAGACAATCGCAAAAGAAATCTTGACTAAGAACCAGCAATTCAGTAGACAGACAGTGGAGAATTTATGATTCGAAGATGGTTAGATATACGGTATACGAGCACCGAAGACATTTTTGGAAGATGGCGGTTCTAGATTTTAGAGTTTATCGTTTGATTCAATGAAAACTGCAGCTATTTTATGACACTATCTCGACTATAAACCAACAAAACAGCAAAAAACGGTTGGTCCTTTTATTTGAGAAAAAAATTAGATTTCGGATTTATCGAGTTTGAGTTGAAGTTACACAAGGATATAGTCTCGTTCAAGAACTTATAAACTAATAACCACAAAAGATATAACGGACGTACTGTTCCAAAGACGGATCTATGCTTCTATGAGTAGCGCATTGATTTTGTGAAGAATTATTGTTTTGCTTTGTGTAGACTTCGGTAATTCTTTGAAACAACCTAACGAACGACGAAGAACCATCTACTCGGCAGCCATATAAAACGGAAATACGTAACTAATAGTCGGCTCTGGTTCATAAACTAAGAAACTACTAATAATAAAAGAAGAGCGGAAATGGCTCTGTCCAAGAAAGGTCGGAAACATGAATGCCGCAAGATTTTATGAAGAATTACTCTAAAGTTTAATGAATAAAACAATGTTTTTTATAAAACAACTAAGAACGGTGAGCTCGGCAATGGGATAAAACAGAGCTACTCAAGTCTTAGCTCACTTGGCTCTGTTTGGCTACCAACAACATCGAGTGGTTCCGCAAAAAATATTTATCAAAAACACAAGATTTTTAAGAACAGCAAATTGACTTTCTCTGGCACCGTCTAGCTCTGGGTAGCTCGCTCGAAAGAGTTTCGAGTAAGAAATAAAAGGTGGAATGAAAACCGTATGATCCGAAACGCCAACCCCAATTATCGGTTATACGAATCATGGCATGTCTTGTCAAGGAAACTTCCCCTATTGGCAAGGACAAAGTAAATTATATTGGTCCGGTTGCAGTCTACGTATTTAATTCACGAAAATACCGTTGTCACCGTTCACATCATGCGGAATCTTTGAAAAACTCTGCACAATCCAACATGACTACGTGATATACCTAAGTACAAAATCATACGGTCATGCGAATATTTGCAATTGCCTGCCAGTTTGCCAAAATCAATTTATTTACGTCCGTCAATATTGACTGAAAAGTCACGTAGCGGCAATAAATTCAATTCCGGCTGCTAATGTTGATACATTTTACGGCAACTGCCCATCAGCGCTACCAATACGACAAGCGCAGCGTTATCAACAGCAGTCGCCAAGTACGAGCAGAACCACAATTGCACCCACTCAATTCAACCGGCTGTCTGTGGCTCATCCCAATTTTACCTTAACCGAATTGTGCTAACTTTCGCCGGCGCAGAGACCAGTTCATACAAATCAACTCATCCAATCACTTTAGGAATTCACAATCCTTTGCAGCGCTAAATTGCAATGATATTCTTCACGTTTTTGGTTTTTTATCTCACCCCAACTTCTACGGTTTTGTTGGTTTGGACGACTTCGGTTGGCTGCACGCGTCGTCAGCCATGTTGACAGCCGGTTTCGGCCGAACTGCCACACCAACGCTTGTCTACCATATATGGTTGTTGTAAGCTCATGAATAGCAAAGTGGCGCTTGTCGGGACTTACTCCTTGTCATGCAGTTGCCATTTTCACAATTGGGTTCTGCAGTCGCTTGCGGCACAAGCAACAAGCACTGCCTACATTCAACGACGCGACACCAGTTGTGCCATTTAAGGCATCTAGGTTGGTGTTGGGATTAAGTTCGAGTGCTGTCAGGTTGGGGTGAGTTCTAGTTTTTGACTGCCGTCTAAGAATGGCTGAGGGATATAACCTTTTAGTCGCCAAACTTACCACATTGTCAATTTAATTTTTATGCGCGCATTTGGGTAAATTGTTATGGTATTCCGATTAAATCGCGACAGCTAGGGACAGGTGAGCAGGTCATTTGTGGCGACGCAAAATTTAGGTAAGGTTGAGGGTTTGAGTGCGACGGCGAAGACGAAGGCGAAGGCGAAGGCGAGCGCGACGATTAAATTGCCGACGACCAAAATTGCTTGGGTAAATGATTGCGTTGGGTGGTCGCAGAGGCAGCACAATGGTGATTTGCACAATTCAGCACTCGGTGGACTTGTAAAAGAATAAAAATTGAGGAGAAAAATAACTGGAAGAAATAGGTTTAACCGAGAAAACAACAACAACTCAGTGTCGCTGACAATGTTTACGTGCGAAAAAGCGAGGCAAGTATAATGAAAAACGAAAATAGTGTGGACGAAGTGAAAAATTAGGGTCGTTAAGTGACAATAGCAACAATCCACACGTGCGGTATGATCAAGCTGTAGTGTTGTTGTTGTAGCAAGGTACTGCCATTTTCTTTATATTTATGGTGAATATGCGAAATGTTAGCAATGTTCAGCTTTGGTCGAACTTTTCTGCTAACATAGAGTAAGTATCTCGCTGAATGGGCAGCCTTTAGGATATACCTTAGTTGGAACTATCGGCCGCTAACTATATAGATTCAAAATTATTTTCATAGAAGTAATATCAAGTGAACGACTAGGTTCAAAATAACTTACATAGCAGCAATAACAAGTTAAGACATTTCAAAATCGGTGCTATGAGTATAGAAGTGGCTTGAGCATACATAATTTGACTGCCTTCCCAAAAGCCTTTGTTATTTAAGACTGTATGAAAGTGCTTAGTTGATCGTATATCAAAGAAGTCAGTCTACAATAAATATGGTAGTAAACGTAAAAGAGACAGTAAATATAGAAGATAAAGAGAGAGCGAGAAAGAGAGAGAGGCAAAGAAGTTAGACTTATTTTGCGTGCTCGGCAATTTCGGGCTGTCGAAAAAAATTGATCAAAAAATTTGCATACAATTTTGTGTGAAAAATGGAATTAAATACTCCAGAACACTTAAAATGGCATGCGGTGTGTACACTCTGCGTCAAAAAAAATGTTTACAAGTGGTACAAGCTTTTTAAAAAAGGTCGAGAAGCTGTGAATGACGATGCTCGACATGGACGCCTCAACAAATCAACAACCGATAAAAATGTTAGGAAAGAGAGGAAAATTTTTATGGAGATTCGTCGAATCACTATTAGAAAAGTTGCTGAAGGTGTAGGCATATCGACTGGCTCATGGCATGCAATTTTTTCGGAAATTTTGGGTATTAAGCGTGTGCTGTTCTAAAATTGCTGAGTTTTGACCAAAAAAACAGTCGTTTGAGCATCGCTCAGGAATTATTGAATGACGTCAACATCGATCCAGATTTGCTTAAATGGGTCACGACGAACCATGGTTATATGGTTATTATGGCGGAGCGAAAAAAATTTGTTTTTGCTTAGCCTAAGAGTAAAATTGTAGATTATAAAAAAAAAATGTTTGAAAAAAAAATCAAAAATTTTTCAACATCTAGAGGCTCACTTTTAGAGCTTCGAGGTAAAATTTTTATTTCATAAAAAAAGGTTGATAAGTGTTCCAGAAGCTATGGAGAATCCTTTTTCTGGCCAATTAAAAGTTATCAACTTAAAAAAAAATTGTGTGGTCATTAATGGAGTTTTAAGAAAAAGTCTATAACGACAACATGCTTTCCTTAAAGGTTAAATTACATTTTGAGTCAAAACCCATCAAATTTGTTAATTTTTATATGAATGTGAAGAGTTTAAACAAAAAAAATTTTTTTTTTCGCTCCCTCTAACGGAATACTTTGAAGGAGACAAAATAGAAATTGATGGATAAGAAAATATTTTTTGAGCAAAATTAAAATAATTCTTATTTTTAGAACTGACCTCATATATATTCTATGATTAGTGAAAGCAATTTAAATTTAATATTTAAGATTTTAAGAGCTTGAGTTAAAGTCAAGGGAGAAAATATACCCTTTATCTTTGGTAGTAAACTACTAACAATAAAAGTGACAAAAAAGATATATCTATGGGTTTATGAGTAATTAGTATGATTGTATGAAGAATTAGTTTTGGAAGTGTTTTCATGTAAATAAATGTAAAATGAACTCCTCAGTTCAGATTGACATTCTTTTTAATATACCTAGTGGGCTTTGAAGTTTGTTATAACTAGAGATACACCCTCATCTTTATTTCATCTTTCATTACGTAGAATAGGAAATTTTATTGTGACCAGCTCAAGTTGCATAAAATTTCGTAAACATATATCGTATTTAATTTGAATGAGTTAGTTTTAATATATACCATATAAAACACACCGTTAGTTTTAAAATCCTTATATTAGGTTATGGGGGTTGTTAAAAATATTTGCTCGATTTTATCAATTTTAGTCGCCATGACACACTATTGCCTAGTAACGACGCTCTTTGAATTCCAAAAAGATATCTCAGAGATTGAACGATATATACGGTATAAAGCCAATCGGAAGTTCGAAAATCTTTATATTAGGTATATTGAAGATAGTATTGACCCGATTTTTCACTTATTAAACACAGAACATATTTTTGTCGAAAAATAGTTTTCTCTGAATTTCAATAATTTATTTCACAGAATGACTGATATTTTCGGTAAAAAGTCAGCCATTGGTTCCTCATATTCGTTATCTGCGGGCCATGAAAAATATTAGTCCGATTTTTAGATGTCAGCAGCCACACCTTAAAAGCAATATTTTTGCAAAGTTTTATATCAGTATGTTAATTGGCACTTGATTTATATACAGTAATACGAAACGATAAGATGGAATTTCAAATTGTGCTCCTTTGAAAGTAGGCGTGGTTCTAATTCGATTTCGCTTATATTCAAACCGCAACATAAGGATTTTAATATAATAGTATGTACCAAATTTGATCGAGTACTTACTAAGCTATGGAATTCCACCTAAAGTACCACCATTTTCCAAATTATATTTAGACTGCTGCATACATTCAACCCTTCCGTATTATCTATACTGCTAATTTGTAGGATTCTGACATTTTTATTCGTTAAATTTGTATGGGTTTGGCGGTGGTCTAATGTCGCCCATCTGGTATAACAAACCTACCGTTATTGCTGCATATTTTACCACAAAAACAAACAATGTCAGAATACCATGTACGCTTCTAAATCTGTTACCATGTCTACTTAATTTCCCCTGTGTAGTACTCTTTTCTTAACTAAAACGCAGATTATTAACCCAAATTCAGCACACATACACACATCACTCATGCAAACGGAAGTTGTTGCTTTGATGTCTAACTTATTTGGCGTTGTTGCTAAGAGTCAAACGGAAATTGCCTCTTAATAGGCAGCAGAAAGTAATTTGGTAGATTTAGTATGCTAAGATGAAGTTAAAAAGTTGAACAATTAATAGAAATTGCTATTCTTGTTAACTTATTTGTGTATATTAAATATTTATATATACTTGAGAGAAAGAAAAGTGCTAAAGTTCTTCTTAAAACTCGTTATTAAATTTATATAACAAATAAGCTTGATAATTAATTTTTAATTTAATAATTATCTTCAGTTGATATAAACTTGTTATAATTGATATATCAATTAATTATTCATCATATCAATTTTATTATTTTAAAATATAAGTTTAAACATGTGGCAACGTCTCGAAAATATTTCCAAAATGGTAGCCTTATTTAATCTTTGTGGTTTGCTGCCCATAAACTATTAATACTAATATTATATCAGTTTAATTGAACAAAAATATATTTGAAAAGGTGGCAACCTTTTTGCAATCTCTAATTTTTTAAACTTCTTTGGCCTAAGATACTTATTACAATAATTCACTAATCTTATTCATTTTATGGAATTAAATATTTTCAACATGTGGCAACTCTTCTGAAAAAGTTCGTTCAATTGTTAGCTTTCTTATTTTTCCGATATTGGTAAACATTTTAAATATATAATATTTGTGTCTGATACATTGTTTTAGCCATAGGTAGCAGCTTTGTAACTGTCTATATGAGTAAAAAGCTCGATGAATATTACAGTTACTCACTCAAAATTTATGCTCACTTCAGAGAAGAGTTCGATGGAGAATTTTTACTAACGCTGAAATGATAGATTCTTCCGTGCAACCTCTGATAGGAGAATTGAAGTTGAATTTTTATTGAAAAAGAGAGCACTGATATCAAAGCTTTATCACCGCAATACCAAGAAATTCGCCAGAATACTTTAGTATCGAGACCACTTTATGCTAAAAAAAATTAGGTTATTTGTTATAGTTTTAATTGTACTGTCGTTTTTGAAGCATGAACTTATCACACTTTGAAAGAACCTACAATATTAGTGGGAGCTTTAAGTGAAGTTAACAGAGAGAATCAATATGTTTCACATGCTTTGAAACACTTCATTTGGAAATTTAGGCGAAAGCTCTACGCAAAAATTTCATTGAAGAGGTCTACAACTAAGTAAATTACTCAAGAACAGTCTAACTTTAGTGCTCGCATGTTCTAAATATTGTACAATATTACCGAATGACCTAATACTAATTAATATACCCTCGCTTAATTTAATTGAGATATTTTCTATTAAGATTTATGAAATATAATATATATAACTGGATACGCGATACCTCTATATTATGAGACTGGGTTTAGATCAATTCCATTCACATTCAGGAAGCGGTTAAAAAAAGCACTTAATTTCATTAAAATATTGAACTCAAAATGAGTCAAGGCAATAGCTTGAAAATTGTTTGAAATTGCAATTGTGTTGGAATTGCCTTACCCCAATTTCATGCGTTCGCAAGCGAGTCGGTCTTCCGATGTCCTCTTGCAATCTAGCGCTGGACTTATGGACTTCCAGGGAGCTCGGCAAGTGCTGTTCAACAACTAGAACTTGTGCGACTACGAGATTCTTTTGGCCCGGGTGAACCACTTTTGGTCTTATGAACTACTTGCTCTTAGCGAAGTCAATATCGCCGTAAATATATGTATGTGTTCTGACTAGAAGCTGAAAGTTCTTTGCCAAAATAGTATGGAGGAAGATGACGTAGTATCATCTCCTCACTTTCTCCTCTATTGCACTTTGATGAACATAGCAAAGTAATTATGATTTATATAATATTAACCGCCTTAATAAAATTGTGGTAAGCTCAAAACGCTTCGTCGTCAATGAGGCGCTGGTGATACACTTTTCGGTGTTTATGGGTAACACAAAGTACGAAAATTTGTCCAAGTGAGATCCAACGATTTTTGGATATACCCTACGACCTAATCTACCCTAACCTAACCTAACGACTAATTATTTTGACCAGAAGAAGATCCCCTCTGAGAATGACCCAAATATGGTATAAAGCACAGAGGTTTGAAATTTGCTTGATTAAATAAGTGCACAATATAATTAAGAAAGGATTCTCTCAAAATTGAGATATATTACAACGATTAAGCGATATTTCGGTGTAAAGTCATATATAAGAACTGAGGTCCGCATATTCGATATCTGGTGACTTAATAATTAATGGTCCGATTTCAACCATTTTTGTGAAAAAATGGCATATCTTGAGTGCACTATTTGTGTGAAGTTTTATTGCGATGTCTTTATTGGTGCTTGATTTATTTGCTGTAAAGTAAAATAATCATATGCAATTTGAAATTGCAATACATATATTGAAGTAGACGTGGTTGTAATCTGATTTCGCCCATTTTCACAAAGTAACAAAAAAATCTCAGGTTAATGTTATGCACCAAATTTAGTAGAATTTGATACATACGTTGCTTAGACATAAAATTTTATCTAAAAGTGGGCGATGCCATACCCACGGTCCAAATTTTACAATGTAGAACTCACTCTGCCGTACCATTTCGAATGTTAAATTTAGGTATTTATTTAGTGAGTTATCGCACTTTTAATAGTTTTCCACGTAACAGTCATATGTGGAGTGCGCGTGGTACTCATACGATTTCATTCATTTTCGCATAGTATGAGGAGATGGTGAAAGGTATTGTTCTCAGACATGTGACCTGTGCAAATTTTATGAATGTTATTGCGCCATCCACTAAAAGTCTCTAACCCTTTTCCTTCCCCCAATTACTTACTAGCTCTTTATTTAGATACTTTTGCTGCTAAATACACAAAGGCACCTGAACACATATACATTGAAGTATTTTAGTGCTCAGAATACCCTGCTGACTTTATTTGTATATATAATGTATGTACATACTATGTATGTGTGTGTGTGTGCTTTCACAGTTCATTCATATTTGCCAACATTTTATTTGTGCGCCATTTTCTAGCTTCTTTCTTCATATATGCTTCATCTTTTGCTATTTGCAGACCTCTTATTGCTTGCTGTTTTTGTTGTTTGTTGTTGAAAAGCAACTGAGTGTGTGCGTGTGCATGTTTAGCAGCTGCAGGTGTGTGTTCAATGCAAACATTTGGCATATACAAACATTTTGCTAAACTTGCAGTTTCGGAAAGTTTTGCAGACACTCAACCATAAACGTAGCTTCTTCTGCTCTCTACTATCTACTCTCTACTATATTCTGAGCAAATAGAATATGCTGTCTATTTTAGCATAATTTTTTATGTGCACAACAACAACAATAATAAAACTGTTGAGAACAGCTGCATAAATGTTGCCGCGATAATTTCTTCTCATAAAAGTTGCGGTTTTGCAGCTGAAGACACCGGCTGCGGCGTGAACTTGTCCAACAAGGTGCGCATCAAAAGAAGTTCTTTTTTCGCTTTGTTGCATATTTAAATATTTCGCTGTGCGTAAAGTAGGCTGCCGTTGAGGTTCTGTGTGCTATATCTTAATAGTAGCGGTAGCTTGAGCAGATTCTTCAATGTTGCGACTGAAACAGTGCGATGTGCTTCGTAGCGCCAAATGTAGTGCTGTTCAAAATATATATATATTTTCTTAAAGAAATATGTCAAAGTGTTGCCAACAACCGTAGCGAAAGTTTTAAGAAGTTTTGGCAGCATTGTCTCGACCGCAATAACTTTTGTTGTTGTTAAAAATTTGCATTTTGCAATGGTAGTGTCATATGACATATGTATGATAAATCGTCGTATATTTTTGAGGTGTGAAATGGTAGGAAAAAAAATAACGTTTTATTAATGTAAAATAATATTAAATACCTTCAGATGTGTTCTATATTTTATTCTCAACAAAAAAAAAAAAAAAAAAATTGCCGCTATGACGGTGGTGTACAGTATAAAACATCTTTCTCAAACATGATTAATATGACTCTCTCAGTTATAATAATTTAACGAAATAAATAGTTATTGTTATATTATTCTAATGCTAATTTGCTGGAAAATATTTTAATATAAGTTTAACCAAGATGTGTTCTAAAAATGAACGAACTTTTTGGATATGAATAAAAACGCAGTTTATATAAGTATTATCTTTAGAAGTTATTACTTAATCAAAATAGGCTCCATAAGACTCAATAAAACATTTGGAATGGTGACCAGAATGCGTATAGCTGTTTAATATAATTTATAGAATATTATTCAGTACAGCCGTAACTGAGGCTGCTTGAATGCCTCTGGCATGTCATCATAAAATACTCCTTTTATGTTGGTTTTACGTTTTGCTAATAGAAAATAGTCACATGTTGATATATCAGGCGAATACAGAGGGTGTTTAATGAAAGAAATCTTTTTGGTTTTCTTCACAAACTTCTTCACTTTATTGGTCTTCATTTAATTAATGTGAAACAAAACGCGCACAACCTTTCTTTTACACAAGTCTTTAGTAAAAACTCTGCAAATTATGTTTTTACTCGTATTTAAGTCCTCAGCCAACATTGTCTTAGTAGTATTTTTCTACCTCCTCAGCACGATAACTAGCATCAGTAAGACCTAGCCTTTGGTCGATATTTAAGTACTCACGACCATTTTTGAAATCGTGTAAACTCCATATAAACTTTTTTCATCAATTCGTATGTCTCAACGATGTTTTTTTTTGTGGATTAACACAAAATTTGATATTTGTTATTTGTATAATTGAAAGGATTGTATACTTTATTGTATACTTATTGAAATGGCTGAGGACGAATATTTGTTTTAAATGCTGTATATATTCAAGAGATAAAGTGTCCTGTTGTATGATTAAAATATAAAGTTCGGGTATTTTTTTTTTTGTTTTTGGACACACGTCATATACTATAGATAATTTTGAAAGGATCTAAATGAGCCGCAAGAGGTTCGACTGATATATGAGAATTATTTCTACAAAACCTTTGTTATATTGTAGATAACTGCAAAAATGTCTCTTTTCAAATTCTGTTTTTACAAATAAATATTTACATTTTTAAATTTAAAAAAAAAAAATTTTTTAACATTTTTTTTTTTACCATTTTTTTTTAATTTTTTTTTTTTAATTTTTTTTTTTTGAAAACGCTTTTGTCTTAATAATAACACAAAGGGCGAATTCAAATCTTATCTCCTAAAAATATCTTCTTATCGTTTTGTTCGTTAACTTGTTGCCGTTTTTAAGGTAAGCTCATAATGCCGCTCTCATATATACCCATTATTTGCAAAAAAATGGAACAGACGATTTTCAGAAGGTCCTCTCGAGGCAAATATTTCATGAAAATCATTCATCATAAACAGGTAGAGGTACTAATATGTAACCTGGTCTCAGGTTTGGACTATAAGTTTAATTTATTAGAACCTCCCAACTAAGCGGCCGGATAATTCCTCTCCTATTGACAAAAGCTGGCTGCATCTGGGTGATTGCTTCCTTTAGATGGTCCAATTTTTAACAGTACGATTCCGCAATAAGAGCTTGGCTGTAAAAGGGCAGCTCATAGTAGATGATTCTCTGCCAATCATCCTACCAAATTCTTAGCAAAATCTTCCTGACTGTCAATCCTGGCTTGATTACCATTTGCAACCAGCAAACCCGTAAGTCACCCTCTTTACAAATAGTCCGCTTATGTTGCGATCTTTTTGCATGTGCGCACTTTCTTTTTGCTAGTCTCCATCTTTGATGTGTGCTTTAACAATATTGAATTAAGAAATCACCAAAACTGTTGGTGAAGTTATTAGTACGAAATTTTTTTCTTTTAACGCCATATATAATATGTTAGAGTAAGCCGAACATGCTTATACAAGCGCTATTCATATAAGCTATATGTATATAATCTTAAAAAATATGTTAAATCTGTTGAAAGTTAGCAAATGTGGTCGTATTGTATATATCAATAAAATATCCATATCTATTAAGTTGAATACAAATGTATTTCGAAGTATCATCTCACTACTATGACATAAAAAGGCTTACGCATACAAACATGCTTAATTTGGAATGCGAATAATTGTATATAAAAAATTCGTCTTGTGGCGACGTAATAATGTCAGAAAAATTGTTAGTCGACTTAGACTAATACACTTTAACAAGATATTTTCCACTTAGTGTCACTGTCGCAGAAAGCTGTTAAATAATGCATACTTGAGGTTTGTTTAATAAAGCTCAAAGTTCTTTTCAAACTTTTGTTTAAAATTTCAACAGTTACTTTAAATTAAAAATTTGAGAAGTTCAAAATCTTATACCCTAAACGAAACTGTTAACTGTTAAAGCTGACTTAGGCAACGCTATTTATTTTTAACCCACCAGAAATAATGCTGTCCAAAACTCAAATATTTATAATGGGAGCGCATTTGTGAAACCAACATTTTACGTTCCTAATAGTTTATGAAAAATGTAACGACATTTATTATATTTAATTTGGAAGTTAGCATATACCATAAATTGAATAAAAAAATTTAATATGAGTTTTTCAATGAAATTTTTATTATTGCAAAAAATCATATTATATTATCGACTAAGCATACCGCAGAGTAGCGAATTTTTTTTAAACCGGTAGTGGGGATTAAAAAAAAATAGGTTTTTAATCCGGTTTTCGGGAGTAACATTTTTTGTTATAGTTTTAATCGTATTTTTGTTTTTTAATTCCGTAAATAAATATGAAGGTTGTTACACATATTCAAAAGTTAATAAAAACTAAATATCGTCAATTGAAACTAGGAGCTATTAGAAAACTAACTAATACAAAAAATACAACCTTAAAGAATAATTCTTTTTTAAGAATAATTCCTTAATGTGTTAAAAGTTAAAAATTTAAAACACTGGCAGCTGATGAAGTGGGGGTTCTCAAAAAATTGGCACATAAGCATACCCATGCTTTAACCCTCCTAGACATCTGAAATAGAAAAAAAAAGATTATAAGTTTGCAAGGATGTCGCAATTATATGAACTAGCGATAAGTAAAAAAAATAATTTTTTGACAAAATGGCGACTGTTAGAAAAAAAAACGATTCTTATTAGGTCTATGGGCTGAGGATAGTTCATACTCGAAAGAGGTCTATAAAGAAGATTCTCTGAAAATTTCAAGTAAATCGGTCCAGTAGAATTCAACAAATTGTGAGTATCGCATAGAAAAAGTCTGGTCAGAGAAAAACGCATTTAAAGTTTCGCGGAAAGTATTTTGCTTGATTAGACCCAACCGAACCAGTTTGAAGGCCGGGTCAGTAAAATGTCTATATCTTCGAAAATAATTTAAATTTTCAAAAATCCTTTCGTAGACATATTCTTAAATAGTTGAACTTTGAATATATGATATATTTTACATTAGAAAACGTTTTTCTTTGACAAGATTTATTCACAAAATTGGACAGTTATTATTATTTAAGACCACGCTACAATCTAACTTATTGTTCAGATGGAACTAATGTAGCATACATGTACCTGTCATAAAAATTGACACGTCAAAATACAGTTCATGTATTGAAAACTTTTCGATTTGACAGGATATCTTCATGAAATTACCTAAAGCTACGCTACAATCTCCGAAGAAATTGTTCAGAACAGACCACTACAGCATATAGCTGTAAAACAAAGTGATCGACTCAAATCAATATAAACATCTATTTACGCCCTTTTATGCCATAGAAAATGCAGCTGTGGAGGGTATTTTAGCTTCGGTACATCTGAATTTAATGTTTTTTCTTCTTTCGATTTTACTCACCTCAAAATCCCCGCACACAAGCTAATTTAAAATCAAAATAATAACAAATTATCAAATGCAATTACATTATTATGTTCAAAAGCATGCAAACAGCAAATTTAAAAGCTTTTAGCTGTAAAACAAGCGCCACCACGCTCAACTCATCAACAGCTTGCAAGCCTTTTTTTTTTAATATTTTCCATATCTTGCATGCCTGCCTGCATATTTTCTATGCAAACAATGTAAAATTCACGAGCATGTAATATGTATGTATGTATTTACAAATTGCAGCCGCGTCACTTTGTGCAGTAAGCATAGCAAACTTTGTGTATGTGTGTGTATTGACGCGTCACAGTTCATAAAGACGACTTAAATTGCATGTCAACAACATTAAAATGTCATCCGCGTAAAAGTGTTAGTGCACTTACATGCACACATGAATGTGTTTGTATAATATGTTGTATGTGAGCATAGGCTCCGAGCCACCGTGGCGTATACTCAACGGCACTCAGCTACTTCTGCTTCAAATGAATTTCCACTTAATACTTTCACTTGTGAAACCATAACGTGTGGCATACCGGAACACATATTCAGATAAATATGTATATGGTACGCATACGCACATATATACACGTATACACTTTGTAAGCTCTTGCCACGTGGGCATATGTGCTTGACACTGCCGCTTGCTTGATTGAAATTTTTACAATATCGATGCCCTTACGACGACCCTTCAACCACATATACGCATTCACATGCATAGGTAGGCACGCATAACTGTACATTAGTACATATGTATACACATACTAGACCGCATTCATGCCACGACCATATCGACCCCACTCATATTTGTGTGCGCTAAAAGCCGTTATGCACTCACATGACTATTTATTAACACAAAGGTTCCCAGAAGTACACGTTTAGGCTGACAGAGGTACACTTGAAGCACGTGCGAATATTGCACCATATGGTAAATGCGGCGAGGAAGGGTTGTTCTGAATGAAGGCATTGTGTTGAGCTACAAAACTGGTTAGTATTTAGATTATTTGCTATCGTTAGTTGTATCAAGATTATAAAACTAAAGTTTTAACAAAAAAAACAAAAATTTACTAGGCTGCATCGAAATTAAAATACCCTTCACCTATTTATTATAGAAAAAAGGGTATAAAAATAACTTTATTTTGATTTTTATCGTTAAGTTTATATTTCAGCTATATGCTATCGTCGTTCGATCTGAAAAACTCGTTCAGAGATTGTAGTGCTGCCTTAGATAATAGTCCTTGTCAAATTTCGTGAAGATATTCTGTCAAATAAAAAAGTTTTCCACACAAGAACTAGATTTTGGTCGATCAGATTATATGACAGCTATATCCTATAGTGATCCGATATCGGCGATTCCAACAAATAAGCTTCTTTAAGAAAAACGAATGTGTGCAAAATTTCAGATCGATATCGCAAAAACTGATTGACTAGTTCACTTATATACTCAGCTCATCACGCTGATGATTTATATATAACTTCGTGGCAAAATTGATACACCCTGTTTAGGTTATAGTAATATGGAACCAGTAGTTACGAAAATATGAAGAATTTCATTGCAAAAGGAAAAATCCATAATATTGGCTTAATGGAGTTCTTTAAAACAAAATACTTGATTAGTATCTGATATCAGTGGCCTGAGCTTCCACTTACTGACTGAAATGGGATCTTGTCGCAATGCTTCTTGTAATAATAAAACTTAAAACTTTGATATGTCATCAAAACTCCCCGGAAGAGTGTGCTACAGAATCATAGAAAACTCCAAACGATTGCTTCGTGTGATGATTCTAGAAAATTTCACACAGAGTTTTTCACTTGGAAGTAGCTATGGTCATATTTTGGAACTATAATCTACTTTTTATTGCGAAGCCTTATGGTTTCCTGAGAAAAGTTCAATAAGGAATGCCTTTGCAGATACACCATTTAGACTTAGATTCGATAAATATATATACTTAGCTATCGAACGCATCTTTGAATAATTAAAATTATCTTTTATTTAATTTTGATAGACGCGAGCGAAGATGAATACGCGAAATTAAACACCGATGAATAATTTGCCACGAATATTTGGAGAAAAAAGGGTCGCAAAAGAAACAAAGCTCTAAAGAAGAAACAGAACTAACAAAAAAACATGCATATTTACTTTCTACAAGAACAGAGCTACCACCCATTAGAATTTTTTCACATTTCTTAAATTGCTTTATCCATTGCATTTGAATTAATTAAGAACTATAAATATTCCTAAACTCTTAATAGGATTGTTTGAACCTTTAGTGTTGATATGAAGAAATCGGCCGTCTTAAAATATTTTATGACATAACTGATAGTACCCTTAACTTCGTATTGAATACCTTGTCTTATCTAAGTTATACCGAGTGCTACCATCACTCCAATAGTCGGTATTTGCGACAACCGACGCTTATAGGTCTCACAGTTTTATGAAGAATATTTCTATTTTTTTGGTTGACAAAAAAAAAAGATTATTCACATCTAAGCTCTATACTATGCCTAATTCGTGCTTAAGCTAGGCGAGGCAATACAGTCGTTACCTTATATTTTAAATTTTTTTAAATTTTTATTTCTCTATGTCTTCAGCCTGTGAAATGTTTTAGATTGTATTGGATTAATTAAAACTACTCTCTAATAGTTGTCATTTAAAATATTTTTTCATGTAGATCAGTTGTAATAGTTCTATAGAAAGCTAAATCATATTCCTCTACCTTCAATCGAATACCCTCACCTTCAACCAGTGGAGCATGTGAAATACATGGGGCTTATCCTTAATAGAGGGATCTCTTGGAGGCCAAACATTGAGGAGAGAGTAAGAAAAGTATTAGTCGTACTTTACAGTTGTAGAAAGAGTGCAAGCAGAGACATTTTGAAATTCTCTCCTGTTTTGACTGCATCCCTGAAAACTTAGATCACTCCTAGTGATTATTTTTTTGCATACATACCAACAATGGATATGTAAAAAGGGCTCAATCGCTGGTGAAGAGGCGCAGTTAGCATTTTCGCGGATGGGTTGAAGCTTAAAGGGTAGCTCGTAGGGAGTTTTTCCTGTAAGAGTCTTTCCGTCAAGCATTGTTTCAAACTACCATATCACTTTAGCGTTTTCAAGCAGAGGTGGCTGCCATTAAGGTAGCAGTAGATGTATTGCTTCGAAGTATATTCTTGTTCACGGAGTTGATAATTCACTTCGTTAGTGAAACGACAATATTAGCATTAAACTCGTTAACTGTGTACTCAAAGCTAGTCAAAAAATATCTGTCCTCACTATAGATAGCATTAAACTACATCATTACCAGACACGTTTGGTTGCCTGGTCAAAACTGCGTTCCAGTGCGAATGCGAGATCTTTCTGGCCTAGAGTAAAACGTAGGAGAGCCACTGAACCACTTACTCTTAGACAGAAGTTTTTACTGGACATTGTCCAATAAACGTATATGCGTTAATTCTAAAAATCATATCGGACACAAATTGTCAAAGTTGTAAGTAATAAGATTAGGTCGAAAGATCCAGGCAATTTCTCCTCCATTGTTCAGCTTTTACAAAACTGGAATTGAAACATCTCGATAGTCCTACCTTCGGTTAACCGGAAGTAGATATTAACTATCTCAACAAATTTGTGACAGGCTCAATGCGTTTTTTCGATTAATGATGGTATTTACGATGACTACCAGTAATGCAAATGCAATCCCTGTATTTATATTATTATTTTACTTCACCTAACCTACATCACATCACTCAGATAAGTGTAGCTGGTTTCTCTATTCACTGTTATTGCGACGAATGTAAGAATTAAATGCAGTCAAATACCTTGCTCACAAATTATTCGAGCGCTTTTTTGCTTCGACCAAAACAGCGAATTTCTTACTCGCTCTCCGTTGGGTATTAATAAATTGTATGGGTTCATTTACACGGATCGAAAGAGTGCTAGGCGAGCACCCAATCATATAAGCATATGCTTATATGCTACCCGTATACATTTATTTTGGTACTTCGAAAGCGTAAGCGACCAAATTGTTTGGGCCCTACCCGCTCCGCTTATGTTATATAATTTTATTGTAAATAAAAAGGTGCGCTCTCGTTTCCATAGGACTTGGGCACAATAATTCGTTTTACAGGTCGCATCAGATAACACTAAAAACCCAAATTTTAGATTGACAAAAATAACGAAATTGAATTTCTTTGTGTCGCCCTTTATTTATTTGTAAACAAATTTATAAATCCACAGCAACGAGTTGTTAACTCGGCACTCAACTAGCTTTTTAAGCGCTCGTAAAACTGTTTTTTGCCTAAAATTTTAATGCGCAAACATAAATGTTTAACAACTTAATCCGGCTGGGATTGCGTGTAAACGATCAAGCGGCGGAGATAAATACATACACACATATATACATAGATATGTACATATAAATATATATAGACATATATTTTATATATACACAACACCGGCAAACCACTTTCATTTTGATAGTCTATTAAATATGTCAACGGAATTGAAAAACAAACAAAAAAAGGTTAACTTCCGCTACACCGAAGCTATAATACCCTTCACAGGTGCATTTCTTATAGCATACAAGTAAATATTGACAATAAATGTTGGACAATAATTCAGTACAAATTTCGTGAAGATAATTTGTCAAATAAAAAATTGTTCCATACAAGAATGGAGTTTTGAGAGGTCAGTTAATGTGGCAGCTCTATGCTATAGTAGTATGATCAGAAATTTTTCGCAATTTCGGAAATTGTAGCGTTGCCTCTTGGACAATAATTTATACCAAATTTCGTGAAGATATGTTTTGTCGAATCAAAAAGATTTCTATACTAGGACTTGAGTTTAAGCAGTCAATTTGTATGACAGCTATATCCTATAGTAGTCCGATATTAACGGTTCTGACGAAGGAGCAACTTCTTAACGAGAGAAAGGCATGTTCAAAATTTCAGAACGAAATCTCAGAAAAAAGTTCGCGGTTACAAACAAACAGACGGATGTGGCTAAATACCATAGACTCAGCTCGTCACGCTGATGTGTATATATACACACATACATATATGTATATGGTATACAAATAAAATATATATGCAAACCTGTAAATTATAAAAAACAAAAATTTTAGGCAAAAACAAAAAAAATCTTTAACATCTAGAGACAGGCCCAGGCCCACTCAGATTTAAAGTAAATTTCGAGTTAAAATTTTTTTTGGACAACAAAAAAATTAGTTTTAGTTTAAACTCTTTACATTTTTATAAAAATTACCGAATGTGACGGTTTTTAACTCAAAATTTAATTTAACGCTTAAGAAAAGCATGTTGTCGTTTAAGACGTTTTTTTTAAAACTCCAATAATGACCACAAACAATTTTTTAAAGTTGATAACTTTTAATTGGTCAGAAAGAGGACTCTCCACAGCTTCTAGAACACTTATCAAAATTTTTTTACGAAATAAAAATTTTAACTCGAAAATTGACTTTAAAATTGAGTGGGCTAGATGTTAAAAAAAAATTTGTTTTTGTTCAAAAATTTTATTTTTATTATAATCTACAGATTTTACCCTTAGGCTAAGCAAAAAAAATGTTTTTTTCGCTCCACCCTAATGCATATGTGTATTTGCATTTAAAATATTTATTCAATTACAGAACTAAAAATTTATTTAATTCCATTAAGTGACGATTACATTTGCCAACCGCTGCACACGCTTCATCGATATACACAGACATGCTTCGTTCGCACACATACACTCTTACACACGGCAATCAAATTAAATATAGCACTGCGGTAATTAATGTAACATGTTATATAAAAAAGACATAAATTAAATATCAAATATTAAGCCAACTCCAATGGCCCATTAAGCAGATACCGTTAATCCGCCTCGTGCACACATGCACACGTACGTATGTGTATATTGATGGACAGCATGCGCAAATAATCAGAGCACTGGCAAACAATGTGCGGACTGTTGATAGCGCTGTGCGCGGGTGGGTTGGGCAGCGAAAGGTAAATTTGTAAATATTTTAAATCCACAAAATTTAATTAAGCGTCACGGTGTATACCGTTTCTTGGCTTAAGGCTGCAATCATGCGTGTGGACTTTTGCACTTTTACTCCGCTTAATGGTGCTGAATTAATGTTGACCGTGGAAATATGTGTACTTTTGATATACGTATGTATATATATAAGTGTATGCGTTAGCATTTTTGTTAAAAGAATATTTTTTTCAATAAAAAGAAAATTATGGAAAATATTAAATTTTTAAAAAATACAAAAACATATATTTTTGCTCACTTGATTTCATTTATGAGATTATGTTCGATATTTTGATTATAAAGTCAATCGCAGTGAATTATATTTTTATATTCGTTATGTGCGGTTAGAAGGCGTAATGGTAAACCGACGTTTTAAATTCGTACCAAACTTAAACTTGACTAACAAACTTGCCAACGGAATTTTTTTTTTTAATATCTTACATCTAAATCAATACAGGCGGCGAAAAGTTAGTCAAGCGTTCGCAAAATATTATAGTTGGTCGTGGGGTCGTGAAAAGCATGTATGTTAATCGATTTCCTGCAATTTTAGCACCAAATGGTATTATGCCTGAAATAGTAAACGATATTGATTTACAAAGTAAACCGAAGCAATTGAGAGTCTCACATTGTCGAAGATAAATTTGACCAAACAGATTCAGTTATAATATATAATATAAACAGAAATGAGGCCAAAATTTTAAAAAAAAATTTGAGACACAATTTGGTATAAATAATGCTAGATCGTTTTATTGTCTATCAAAAATAGTATTTATGTATGTATTTAGTATAATAAAAAAGTATTTATGTAGGTAAGCACCTTGGCAATAATGCCTAATAAAACGTATTTCGATAGCCAAACTTAAAATATGATTAATACTGAAAGAAAAAAGAAGCACTTGACATCAACTTAGAATATTAATATTCAATTCGGGCCCAAAACGAGATGGCCACCGATCTCGATAGTCAATAGAAAATTTTATTCAGCGATGAAGCTCACTTTTGGTTAAATGGCTACTTTAAAAAAACAAAATTGTCGATTTGTTATCGATGATTGGATTATCAAGTCATTGTTCAGACGCCATCACATCTTTTTCTTTGCTGTGCTCTATTGGCATAGGTAATCATTGATCCACATTTCCTCAAAACTGAAGCCGGCCATAATGTTACAGTCAATGCGGAGCGCTGTAAAGCCATGATTAATAACTTTTTCTTGCCTGTGTTGGAGTTTGTTGCTGTGGACGACCTTTGGCTCCAACAAAACGGCGCTACATGTCATACAGCCAACGAAGCAATCAATTTATTAAAGAAAACTTTTGGTTGACGAGTCGTGGATCTGTGGCGTGACCTCCAAGGACATGCGAAATAACACCGCACAATTTTTTTTTTGTATCGGTATGAGAAGTCGCTTGTCTACGCGGATAGGCCCGAGACGATTGACGCCTTGGAAACGAATATTTGGCTAATTATTGCAGATATACGGCCCCATTTGCTTCAAAAAGTGGTCGAAAATTGGTTTGCTCGGCTGAAATTTATTCGAGCCAGTTGCGATAGTCACTTGCCCGAAATAATTTTTAAAACATATTGGCAAAGCCTTATCTTTATAATAAAGCTAAATTCTTTGTAACATTAAATTATATGCGTTTTATTTCTACTTGAAAACCACTTTTCAAGAAACAAATCACCCTTTAAAAGGTGATGACCTTGGTATGTAAAGTGGGAGAAGCGATGATTCTCTTACCTTAAAAATTACCCGATATTTTCGGTGTAAAGACAGCCATTGGCATTGAGTTTCTCGTATTCGGCATATGGGAACTTGAAAAGGTACAAGTATATTTCGATTTCCATCATTTTTATAAATTTCATTCTAATAAACACACATAATAATTGTTTTGATTTCTGCGAAGCGGTTAATGTATTGAAGCCCCCTAAATATAGGCAATACATTGCTGATAGTAAAAAATATTGCCTACATCTAAGAGCACTACTACCAGATATTATTTAGGTTGATATAAACTAAAAAGAAGATCTCAAATATAATACTAGTTCGCTCTCGTTTTTTGTATATTAATAAATTGATTTCATTTATTTATTTATTTTTTTAATTTATAATTACTATAAAAAAGTCTTTATATTTCATTTAGAAAATTTGTTTCAAAAATTATATTTAAGTAAACATGAAAAAAATATTTAATAAAAAATTTAAAATTATAAAAAATATTAATATAAATATTAACTCAAAATTAAAAAAAAAAATATTTATTTATTTAAATATAACAATAAAAAATATTTTATTTAATTAAATATAATCTTCAGCAACAACATTGTCTTTTTAGTTGACGAGTAAATATTATATTAAAATAACCCATTCCATTATTTTTTTGCAAAACTGAAAATAAATTATTTATTTTACACAAATGAATGCCACTTATAAGAAAACATTTGTATAAAAAATATTTAAATTTTTTAAATACTATTTTTCCTATATTTATATATTTACTATATTTTTATATAAATAGAAGAAATATTTATTTGCAAAAAAATTTTAAAATGTTGATATATTATTTCCTGCCTAGATTTAATTTAACTTTTTGATGGCTTTCTTTGCTCAGAGCAGTGCATATATACAAACGTATACAGTATTTATATAGATGAACTAGTATTTTTGTACTAATTTAACTGCAGCTTCTTGAATGCATCGGAGCATGGAAATAATTTGTATTTTGCAGACAAACAGAAACTTTCACTCACCAGTATTTTGAGAGCCAACAACTTTTGCTTTGCGCCATTATCAAAATTGTTTTTAAACTATGCGCCGCTAGCTGACTGCCGAAGTGAACTATATTGAAATCAAGAAGCTGCCGGAGTTAATATATATTTATGTATGTATGTTTGTATGTATGTATGAAAGTCCTAAAGTCTTTCTTAAAAGTATGCAAATAAATATGTTTGTGAGATAGCAGCATTTTAAACGAAATTTGTGTGCGCTGTATCTGTAAATATGTATATATGTGTGCTTGTATTTTCCTTGTTTATTTATTCTTCTATTTATTTGAGGAGCTCTTACATAAATATTTGAAGATATACATATGTATAACAACTAATTCCTATAAATATACCGGTATATTTGCTCGAGACAATCTACAACGGCTAGTGGCTTTCATAAACACAAAATATACATCCTGCTCTTGAAAGTAGTCTACAATAAAAACTTGAAACCAACAATAAACAATGACAAATGGAAGACAAGACAGCAAATACTAAATATTTATTGATAACTGTTGAATTGTCATGCTATTATTATATGCTTCCCTGTCGCATACAAATAAACACACAAAATATTTGTTTGATTGAGCATGTGTCGATCACAATGGCCCATAGACAATGGCCACGTTAAACTCTTTTATGGCTATTGACAAATGTTTAATTGTTTATGTATTTATTTATGGAGTATTGCCTTTCACAGCAAAGCAATTTCAAATCAAGTTTTTTACATTTTGTTGTTGTAAGAACTCATTTTTGTGATATTAAGCCTTGAAATTAGAAACAGAAAAGCATATCATAATCTAACGTACACACAGCTATTCCCAGAGTTGTAGAATTTGTTTTTGACATATTTTCGTTGGCGAAATCTCGTTTGAAGTCAAAAAATTAAAAAAAAAATGTATCATTTTCAACAGAATATAGAATGTTGATTGCTGCTCTGATAATAAATCCAATTAAAAGTTTGCGAATAGCAAAATACAGTCAGAAATAAATAGTGAAAGCAAATCATATTTTTATACACTTGCAGCATGTTGCTACAGAACATAATAATTTTGTACACCTAACAGTTGTTTGTAACACCTAAAACTAATCAAGATATACATATATTTATATTTATATACATAATGATCAGAATATAATTAAAATTCCTGTGACTGTTTGACCGTAAGGTGTCTTGATGAAATTGATTGGCACATATGTACCTGTGACCATGAGATAGTTAGTATTGTAGATTTGTGGAATCGACGAATTTACATTTACTAGTTTAAAGTAATTTTGCGATTGTGTTATTAGTGGCTGTTACTTGCTAATTTTGGGTTGCTAATATCGAAAATGATAGTAAAAATTTTCTAACACGTAGGATTTTCTATCTCCAAAGTGTTATAACCAAGCTCCACATTAACTAAGATACACAAGTGTAATTTGGTGAAACGAATGGTAATAAAGATGGGCGTTTTTGCTTTGAAAATTTAGATAACAGCAATGATTGGACTTGCCCTCTAATAGGCTTACTGTACATATCTGAAACCACTAGATCCATATAAACTAAATTTGATCAGTGCCAAACCTATCGTCACTTTTTCTGACAATGTAAAAATAGGTGAAATCGGATGTTAAATTCACCCAATCTCCATATAGCGATTTTGTTCGGACTACACTTGCTCCCATATAAAACAATTTTGACTTGCATCTTATTCTTTCACTTTACAGTTTACAAATCAAGCACCTCGGAAACATTTTTGTCTCAAATTAGGTATGCCTTTAAGGTATGCCAACATAAGTCCAAAAATATATAATATATATACTACAACTTTGCAAATCAGCGCATAGCAAATATGTAGACCACGTGCCTAGAGCTGACTTTCTACCGAAAATATCGGTCTATTTGCGAAATATATTATTGAAAATTGTAGATAATATTTTTCTAATTAAATTGTACCCTTGTGTCATAAAAAAACAAAATCGATTCCAAAGTTCGCTTAGCGCTATATATCTAGCGGAAATATATTCGAACTTCCAGTAGGCTTTATACCGTATATATCGGTCAATGCGTTAGTTAACTCAGTGAAATTCAGAAAGCATGTCTTTCTAATGCCTTTAAACTAATTAACCAAAATAAAAAAACTACATACAAAACTAAACTTGGGCTAGACTTTATACCATATATGTAGGTTATATCGGTCGATCTGTAACATTTCTTAGCGAAACTCACAAAGCATCTTTTTCGGGTAATAACTTGTTATAATACCAAAAATTGATAAAAGCGTCCCCTAGCCCTCACACGAGTATACCAAATTTATGATTTTTAAACTTTAAACTGAAGCTATATGGCATGGCATACATATGTATCAGTCAATGTGTAAGATATCAAACATTAATGCATACAATCCAGACTTTCCCCTAACTGCTGACATATTGTGAACTTATTATTACAGGTCATATAAATACATATACTCGTAAAGACACTAAGTAACGTTTTTAACGTTAAAAACCGAAAAAATTATTTCTCCATCAAGAAAAAAATCTTAACATACATAGCGCAGGGTTGCACTAAAGAGTTGCCTGTTTTTTTGACCAACTCATATAATTTGTTCGATTGACCAACGTTTGGCGAATCGAAGACGGCTACAGTCTGTTGTTAAATCTGCTTGTCCTGGCGATTTGTGATAAAACACATATTCGGTTAAGTTCCGTTGTCTGTCATGGTGCTATAAGTCGACTCAACACATTCTGATTTTTTTTTTTTGTACAAAATTAATTGATTTGTTGGACCAAGAGCATAGAGTAGGTGCAAAGTTGTTGCTTGTCATCACCTTACTTTCTGTTTTTTAACGCTACAATCATTTTCGACTCTCGTTACTCAAATTTCTTAATCTAAAAGATTTCAGTAGTAAACTTAAACCATTAATTAAAAAAAGTAGAAAATCATACGACTTGATATTTTGATAATCTCATAAAATCTAAGTCATCTTGCAGCTCTACTAAAATACTTTAACCTCACACGTCGCGTATGGCGAACTGCACAGCTGCATTGGTATACTCTTTGTTGACCAACAATTCCCAAGCTTAAAGCAAATCTCACATTTTTATACTTCGGCAATAAATTTGCACTTGCTCCACTTGGTGCCACCAGCGTAGTGTTTTATTGTCAATCAACGGCGGGTTAAAGTCGAGTGGCGAGGAAAAAGCACAGCACACTTGCGAAAGCCATTTATTCGCCCCGACATGAATAAAAACAACAAACAACCAACTTAGTTTTTTTCTTTTTTTTTGCTTTGCAAAATGCTTTTATGCCCACTCTAGTTAAAGTCGTAGCGTTCATGGTAAGGCGTGGAGTGAGTTTTGATATTAGAGAGTGCATTGCACACTTGAAAAGCTCAAGTTACACGCAATCAGTGCAACACTTAGCAAATTTTGAATTTAACTCTGTGCTTACATGTTTATCTTTGCTTTGTTTTTTCTGCTGCTTATAGTGTTCTTCTGCTGCCTCCTGCATCCACAAGTCAATCAACTCACACTGATTTCTGATTTGCTTGATTGCTTTGACTTGCTTCCATTTTATATGGTACTCATGTTTCAACGTTTTTTTGTTGTTGTTTTAAGTTTATTGTAAACTGCTGCATTGTTGGTTTATTGAAGATATGGCAGCTTTGATTACATATCTAAGGTCAGGTAAACATCTGTCATTCAACAGCACTCTCAACTTTCACTCATGCAATCTAATGTGTTGTGTACACTCAGTCTCCGATCACTCTCTTGGGAATTCGAGTGTAAATAGAAATATCATGCCTCGTACGAAATTCTAACTATTTTTAACAGCATTCTTGTATACTCAATTTGAGTTAGGTTAAATTAGGCTGTAGAGCTGAAACTTCTGTCAAAGTCGATCAGGATCCAACTTGGACAACTGGAACGCTAGTATTTTATGGTTCCCAAAACTCCTAAATGTGGATTACCAATCGATCCTACGACAAACTTTTTAAGGTGGCTAATATCAATACCAGCTACTTCGCCAGGTTCGCAGAAGATGTGTCTTCCGAAATGTTCCCTGTTAAATCCTAAAGATTAGGGAAATGCCCGCCATTAGATCCAGTGGTATCGGTCATCAAAGCATTATTTGGAGAAATCTTTAAGGCAACCTATCATCTTGAATGGATCTACCAGATCTATATTCTGAAATTGAATGCAGGATATCTCAAGTAATTTTTATGTTTTTCATATAAAAAGGTCCTCTTGAAAACAGTTTATGTTATCTTGAATTTTTTGCTTATTTTAAAACCATTTTACAATCCAAAAGTGTCTAGCTTAAAAATGTTTATATTATTTTGATTTTCCTGCTTATTTGGAAACCGATTACTAAAGCAAAAAATCCATTATATTTTAGATATGAAACAATAGTTTACGCCGTAGTATGTCTCCTTCATCTGATTCGTATTAAACAAAAAAAAATTAACTACGGTTATTCGGTTTAGATGGCCTTCAAGGTCTCATAAAAATCTTAATATAGCAAAAGCCATATAAATAAGCTATCTATAATATATATAATAAATATAAAAATAAAAAAAAATTGATGAAATTTTTAAACATTACTTATTATACTCATTTTCAAATATGCTTTTTATGATTGCTGAAGCGTGGTGCATAAACTGCTGACTGCTCTTGAAGTTTTATATGTGGCAACACTTCTCAAAATTAAATCCAAAAAAATTTGTTCAAAAGCCATATAGTTTGATAGCCCTATTGATATTATAATATATGTAATTTTAATTTAAAATTTTGTTGAATATAATTTTTTAAACATGTTGCAACCATTTCCAAAAGTTTTTTTTGTAAGCATTTATAAATTATTATTTTCATAATTAGTGTGATATTTAAATTTTAATAATTCTTGATTCAATTGAAATTTTTTATGTGGCAACCCTTCTCAAAATATATCAAATGTATATCTAATTGAAATTTTCTTAAAGCTACAAAGATTAAAACTCATAGTATAGTTTTTGATTTATATTTAAAACTTTGCTAAATATATTATTTTAAACAGATGGCAACTATTTTCAGAAAATATTTTTAGTTTTTAACACTCTTTATTATTGTTTATTTTAATAGCGTGATATCTAAATTTTAGTAACCTTAATTATATTAAATTTTTTTAGGTGGCAACCTTTCTGAAAATATATCAAATGAAACCTTCTTAAGGCTAATAAGATTAATACTCATTTTATAATCTTTTAATTATATTTATATTTTTTTTAACATAATTTTTGAAACAGTTGGCAACCTTTTTCAAAAATCTGTTTAACTTTGAGCACTTTTAATTTTTGTTTTACTTAAAAAGTACGATGCCTATATATTAATAATTCTTGATTTTATTAAATTTCTCTATTTGGCAAAATATATTAAAATTAAAATTTTATAGCTATTAATTTTAATGGTCTCGTTATTATACTTAATTAAATTTTGATAATTCTGTGACATACATTTTTTTGCAACTAGCGGCATCCTTTCTAAAAAATATTTGTTACTGTAAGCATTCGTAATTTTTTATTTACTTTAATAGTGTAATACCTGCATTTTATTTACTTCTTAATTCAATTGAATTTTTCTATGTGGCAACCCTTAAAAATACAATTTTTCTGAACATTTAAAGTATGTTGGCTACATTATTATACAATAGTTATTTACACAATATTTTTAAAACTTTCTCGAAACATTTTTTGAACGGGTGGTAATTGATTTTTACCTGTAAGTTCTCTTATTTTTTTATTTACTGTAATAGGGTGATATATACCTTATAATAGTTCTTTATTCTATTGAATTTCACTATGTGGCAACCTTTCTCAAAAATATTTTGACTAATAAAATTTTTCTAAACCTTTTAAGTTTGGCGGCCCAATTATTACGCTTAATTATATTTTTATAATTTTGTGGCATACAATTTTTCAACTGGTGGCAACCTTCCAAAAATATTTTTAACTGTGAACACTGTTATTTTTAATTAACTTTAATAGTGTGATAGCTATATTTTAATAATTCTTTTCATATATGGTACATTTATTTTAAAATTTAAAAAGGTGGCAACGTTTAATCAAATATGAATTCGATTCTAAGCTTTCTTGTATCTTTTCAATTTCGTACCCATATTGTAGATTTTCTTAATGTTATCAATTATTGTACTTCAAAATTTAAAAAAGGTGGCATTCTTATTATGCTCCTTTTGAGGTTCACCGAGTGTAATACGAAACTAACTCGTTCAAAATAATTTTTTATAGCAATATTATATAAAGTACCAATATACTTAACAACATTCAGTTAAAACCTGCCACCGCTTCAATCACAAATTTCCTGCAGGCTCTTCATCACATCCAATCTCTGACAGTTCAGCATTTAATATGTTTTTATTTTTATTTAGGATTATTGTGCTTAAAGCTATTAAATTGCTTGTATGATATTTGCCTTTGCAATTGTTTAATTTGTACTTAAATCCTTACAACCGCTCGACACTTGTCTAACAGCTCATACTTTATTTTGCGCCCTCTCATCCGCTGCCGCTCTTGCTTTTGATAGTTAGTATCACTAAATTTAATAGCTTGCTTGTTTGTTTGTTTATTTATCTCATTGATTGATGATAGCTCCGTTGTGCTGTCATTGTCAACAACAGTTAACCCAATGTTGTTTGTGTAATTAAGAATTTATGCTTTGGTTAAATACATACTTGGCAATTAAGTAAAAAGGCAAAAGCTAACTGTCATTGGTGGGGCGACTTGAAGCACTCTCAGGCTACTTGAGGGCGTCAGTAACTCGAAATGTACAGCTATATGTGTGGGTCTGTTCGTACTTTATATGATATGTTCGTTGTCCTATAACTTTTTGCTTTCAAGTGGAAACGAAATGTATGTGTGCCATTTTCAATGAGCGATTAGTTGTTGCGATAAATAAGTTTTGTAAATCTCTTTGAAATTTATTCCAATAATTAAGGTTAAATATTGTATAATAACAGACTTCAAAGTAGATTTATGACTTGTTATGAATGTTGAAGTTCAATGATGGACTTTTCGAAGTGGAGATTAAGTTAGAATTTTAGAAATGAAAATGAGAGCTATACGCTATCATCTTCATAGTCGATGTACTGATATTATGTGGGCCTTGAAGAGCATTGAATTAGTAAACTGATCTAAAAAGATCGTGCCAGTTGTTTCCACCTCATTATCGCTAATAGTTACGATACGTTTTCTACGTCGTTGCGATCACTTGATTAAACATTTTGCCATTTCTAAACGCTGGTTCTGGTTGTAATCTCATATAAAAAGTTTTGCTTCTCGAAGTTCTGACATTTGCAGCCAGTATCGGTTACTTTTAAATTTTTAATGCCTGAACAGGGTATATTAGGTTTGTTACGAAGTTTGTAATACCCAAAAAGAAACGTCGCAGACCCTTTAAGGTATATACATATATAAATGATCTGTATGCTGAGCTGAGCCGATTTAGCTAAGTTCGTCTGTCCGTCTGTATATACGCGAATTAGTTCATCTGTTTTCGAGATATCGACCAGAAATTTTCCCCACGTCCTTTCCTCACCAAGAAGCTGTTCGCTTGTCGGAACCGCCGATATCGCACAACTATAACATACATCTGCCATACAAACTGATCAACCGAATTCAATTTCTTGTATGGAAAACTTTTTTATTTGATGAGATATCTTCACGAAATTTGGGCACAGATTATTACTCAAAGCATCGCTCTAATACCCGAAGGAGTTGCTCAGATCGAACAACTATAGCATACAGCTGCTATACAACTGACCGCTCAAACTGAAGCCCTTGTATGGAAAAATTTTTAATATGAGAAGAAATCTTCAAAAGAATTTGCACGGAATTTTTCCAAAGGCATCGCTACAATCTTCGAAAATATTGTTCAGATCGAACCATTATAGCGTGTAATTGCCATACAACTAACCGATAAAAATTAGGATATTTTTTGGTTTCTATGCTATAAAAAATTAAAATGTGAAGGGTATTATAGCTTCGGTGCAGCCGATTTTAATGTTTTATATAGGGTGTCAATGACTCCTGCTTTCTTTTTCTATAAGGTTTCAAACTTACTAAACTCAAAGTTACTGTGTTTATGATTAGCATTTAATGTTAAGCATCAATACGGTCAATAAACTCGATTTTGTGGTGCAAGTGAAACCTACTATTAGACTTTCATTGTTTATGGATATGTAAGTAAATAGCATATACATATGTAACAATATAAGCGGGTGTCCGTTATTTAATATTTTTTTGCTGACGCCCTCTAAAGTCTGCTTTTGCCTTAAAAAATTATACAACGTAAACATACTTTTTATTTTCAATTTAAACACTGCCTAAATCATACAAAGAAGTGTTGTGATATTTTTTCATAAAAACATTCGTCTAAAACTTATACGAATTAAAATTATGCACCAAATGTACTGCGCATTCTACATGAGATTTATACATTCTGTGTTGCTCATACGTCATGGTGTACAGTATGAATTGCGTATAACCTTTAAAGAAATATTTTTATGAAAAAATCACGTAGGCCTTTTTTGTAGAACAGAAAGATTATAAGTCGAAGAGAAGACTTTAAAGTTGTAGGTGTACTTGCTTTAGAGATAAAAATATTACTACAAAATATCAAAAAATTCCATATAAAATATGTGGTAAAAGTGAAACGATTTAAACACGTTTTAAATTGCATGAAAATAAAGAGCTTGTTTAGGTTGCATACATTTGTTTAGGGTAAAAACTGACACTTGAGGCGGCATTAGCTAAAAACAAAAAAAAAAAAAAAAAACTTACGAAATAACGGACCCTCTAATACGAGTGTGTACCTATCTACACGCACTTTGGCAAATTATAAACCCTTTTTCACGTTTCAGTGCCTCATATCATTGCTTCGCATTCACCTGGCACTTTTGCTTATACTTGCATTATAGCCGTTATCTTCTAACTTTGTTCGGCAATACGAACTTGGCTATGGAATTTTTTATTGCTCTTCATTCAGAGGAAACTTTTATCGCTTGATTTGCTTTTGGCAACGTGCAGTTAGGTGAAGACACTTAGGAAAGACTGTATATCAAAAATGTGGGCAGAAATTCAATGAGCTAGCAATTGCTTTAAAGTGTATATGTATGGTAGGGACATTCGAACATAAACATTTGCTCTCACACATATGTACTATATATATAATATTTCTGAAAGTTTAAATAATATTTCGAGAGCACAGTCAAGAATAGTCAAGAATATAGATATATATCAAAGATCAGCATGTCGAGATGACTCTGTCCGTCTATATAACATATACGTGAACTCTTGCCTCAGGTTCTGAAATATTTGAAATTTGCACACATCCTTTTCTCCCCAAAGAGCTGCTCATTTGTCGAAACCGCCGACTTCGGAACACTATAATACATAGCTGTCATACAAACTAAGCCATGAAAACCAAAAACTTGTCTGGAAAACTTTTTTATTTGTCAAGATATTTGCACAAAATTTAACACGGATTATTGTCTAAGACAATACGACAATACCCTAACAAATTGTTAAGATCGGACTACTATAGCATATAGCTGTCATACAAACTGATCGACCAAATTTAATTTCAATGGAAAACTTTTTTATTTGATGAGATATCTTCACGAAATTTTGACAATAGTCCTTGCCAAACAAAACACCGCTACAATATCCGGATAAATTGTTTAATTCGAACCGCGACAGCATATAGCTGTCATACAAACAGACCGATCAAAATTAAGTTCTATGGAAATTTTTTATTTGGCGAAATATCTTCACGAAGTTTAGCACAAATGAAGGTCATTCTACAACCTCTAAACATATTGTTGAGATCAGACACTATAGCATACAGCTGCTATATAAACTGACTGCCCGGAGAAGGGTATTAAAGCTTCAGTGCAGCCGAAGTTAACGTCTTTTCTTGTTTTATTTCTACTCACCCTCTCCATATTGAGTTTATTGTTAAGTTCTAATTAATCTCTTGTGATTTGTATGCTTTGCATATTTTCATTTATGCCTACTTATTTTATTACTAAGCTGTGCAAGTAACGGCACTCAACACTAGCTACTGCGTTGAGTTTTTAAAAATTCCCCAACATTCGAGAGCGCTCAGCAAATACGAAGAGGAAGAAGTAGAAATAAAAACAAAAATTCACAACAATATTAAAACCATGCACAATGACGGAAATATCAAGAAGAATGCTATCAGCATAAGAAATCTCTTAAGTAGCCGCCTAAGTCTCCGCAAGAATAAGCAAATATTTGCAGCCGTTGCTCGCCGCAGCAAAACTACTGGAACTTGTGTCTGTTTTGAAGTAAGAATATAAAATACATAAGTGGAAGAAATAGAATAGACCCAAGCTGTTGGCCATTGTGGTAGTCGTCGGTCGCTATTATGTCCAACTATTGTTCATTTGTTGGCATTAAGCGGCTTTAATGTCCCGCTACAATCGCTTGCATGCGTCTATGTGTGTGATGTAGTACTAATGATATTCCACTACATTGCCAGCCAATATTTCGCAGCGCCAAATAACTTTGTCGTCCGCCAAAGCTGGCATATTGTATATAGATTGAGTAAGTTGTGAGAACACAGCAGCTGAGCATCGTAAATATATACTTTGTTCTATTTGCAAAGCGAACTTTTGGCAACAATTATGTGTTTACAGCCCGTTCACCTGTCGGTGAACAAACAGGAAACAGCAAGTTAAACAATGGCGAAATACAATCAAATCTAACAGCATTGTTGCATACCTCTAGGCGTTTATGCAAGCTGTTGCCAAGTATATGTTGGACGGTCGGTCGGTCGGTCGGTGGAAACAAATCAGCGAATGTGACAACAACAAAGCGAATGGCAAAGGTTTAGCGACAACAGTGTGTGTACACGATTGAGTGCCTGTAAGTTTAGTTTTGAATATATACTAGTTAGGTACAGTGTGTGCCAAAAATAGCTTCATATATTATATAAGGCATGCTAAAATGCTATCTATTATTTTTGTATTAAATTGAATGTTTTATTTAGAAAGTCAGCAAGTTTCGTTCAGGTCATATGTGCACAGTATTGTTCGATAACTTGTTGTCATTTTGAAGCTAATATCATTGTGCCATAGAAACCCTCATCCTTATCGGCAAAAAAGTGGGACGGTCGATTTTCACACGGTTCTCTTGTCTAGCAAAATCATTTCGGACTACAAGTATATGGTGAATGTATAGGAATCTCTGAACTAAGCTCCCTATTGTCTAACGTTCTCCTGATGAAAGCAGATTCCTCTCTTATTTACCAAAGCTTGCCACTTCCGTGCGCTCGCTTCTCTCAGACAGTCCAATTGATGACAATAGAAACCCAAATCTAGAATTAAGCCGAGAGGAGAACAGCTCATATAAGACAATTCCCTGGCAATCGCGCCAAACATTCTTGATTGCTAAATTCGATCACATTTTGTGGCAATTCAGCAGCAATAGGCAGATAGAAATTCGCTCCATGAGGTTTTTTTTTGGTAATTCGTGTATCATCGAAGAAAAACTGAAAATTATTGAAAATTATTTTTTCCATTGCGCTGCTCATCTTTGACACGTATTCAAACAGTACTAGGTCATGCAGTCACAAAATTGTCTGAAACACTGTTTTGGTAAGAAAACTTATCCTTCTAACGCTATAAGGCATAACCCGATCCTACATGTACATACAAGTGTTATTAAAGCTATATACTAGAGGATTCCTTTATTTTTTTTTTATTAGTACGAGACCATATTGGTACTTTGAAAAAGAGGAAACGCTTTATGTTTCTACATGGGTGCAACAGTTCAGCGTATTCGAAAAATCTCAATTTGGATTTATTTTAGTATAGATTCACAAAATATAAATTTATTGTCATTTTTGTTCAGTGTATACATATGTGTATTATACATTCAAGATCAGTAGTCGTAACTTCTATTATCTGCAAACTAAATGCTAACTGGCAATGCCGCTATAATTGTAAGTTCTGAGACACCGTTAGTAGAAATAAAATAATTGTTTCATCGCAACTTATTGCGAAAGTCTACTGGATTGTAGTTGTAGATATACTTGCGTTGGATATTAGAACAGGATTTTACTTTGCGGAAGACCACTAAAGCCAGTATACTTGAAAACACAGCTAACAACCCTGAGTGCAGATTTTTGGGAAGCGCTGTTGAAATTATATGGCAACATTGCTCAAATATTTGACATAAATCGTAAAATGAAACACAAAGGAACTTTTATATTTAGTAGTTTTGAAGTAATTTTTACGTTTATTGTGAAATTACTACATTTTTTTGAGTTGACTAAGTTTTTAAGTTGCATAATATTGACAATTTCGTAGAAACGGTAAAATTATATAAATTATAAATTTTTATTATTATATAAACAAAGTGGTGACCGATGACACTTGCCTTACCTAGTGTAATATATAAAAAAAAGTAGATTTTTTTATATTTTAATAGTTTATAACTTTGAAAATAACATACTAAATAAATTTTAAATCAATATATAAAATAGTTTTTAAGTTACAGCTTTCTAAAGTATAGCCGCACAGTTTGATCAGCTCGATTATTATTAAACACGTTTTTCTCGCAACTATAGGTATTTTGCAAATTTCCTTGAATTATTACTTGTAGATAAACGATCCAATCACTATCAAATTTATTATGCAACTTCTATATACACTCTCTCAAATAATGACCTATCAGTTTTTTATTTTTAGTAAAATTATGTTTTTTTTTAAACGTCGCCATTTTGCCAATTTTAATTTGTTTTCCACCGTAGATCATTGCATATCTCCCAGTAGAGATTTTCTTGCCTTTCATCCACAGATGATTCGGAAGGAATCATTGCTCTTTTTGTAGCGGAGAGATAGCGAGTAACTTGAAAAATATTGTTAAAAAATGTTGCTGTGTATTCTTAAAATATTATAAATATTCTCTATAAATTTAAAAACAACTGAAAATTAGTTTTTTTAAATCCCACAAAATGCCCTTTTCAGATTGTCACAGTAGGTGTACCCCTAGCAGGTAGTCGATATCCACTCGTAATGCAAATTTTTTTATTCAAAAGCTTTTCTGTGTATTCTTAAAATATTAAACATATATACCTTTAAATAAAATAATAATACAATAAAATAAAAAAATTGTAAGTGCAGTTTTTTTTTTTTAATTTCCAAAAATCGCTTTTTTAAGGCTGTCACACTAGGTCTATCCCTATATGGTAGTCAATATCCACTTGTAATGTAAGTTTTGTTATGCCGACGGCATATATATTCGCGCTATTATAGATTCTTAATTGGAGTGTTAGTCTCAACAGTAGAGAATAATATTAAGAATTTCTAAAATTCTTACGAATATTTTTATTGTATAAGAATTACACACTTATATACCAATCCATTCAAATATGCATAAATATTAAAAATATCAATAAATTTTTATTAGTATTGCACCTTACTATATATACTCCTGTGTATATATGTATGCATTGCTGTACTAAATGTGTATATGCAGAGCTTTACACCTGCGTGCAAAAAGATCAGTTGCCAAAGCGATAAAATATACATTTGTATAATATCTCACTTTGCGTATGTATGTGCATGAATGTAGTATTGAATAAATGCGGCGCAGCTGTAAAACAAAATGGCTGTAAGTCTTTATGTGTGGCAACCTGGCTAAAAATTTCTTGCAACATATTTACCGGAATTACTGTTACTGTCGTTGGTCGTTTAACCTTCCCTTTCATGCTATAAAAATGCACCCTATGACGGGTATGAGAGGTTCAGTGTAGCTAAAGTTGGCGCTTTTTTTTCTTCTAATAAAATTTCCACATAATTTAACACTTTTTATCTTATTTACATTTTATTACTTTTAATTGTAGTGTTTCGGTTAGAAATCTGTATGGTGAATCTTTCCTTTTTGGTCGCTTTTTATTCCATTTTGATTTGAAAAATATTTTCTTTCTTACGTCAATTTTTAAATTTAAAAAAATTTTTCTTTGGTAATACTAGTTTTAAATTAAATAATTAAATGTTCAATATAAAGAAATTACTTTATTAATTGAATTGATTAATTATTGATAATTAAAATTGTATTCAATTAGTGAAAAATGTACAAATATATGTATTTAATTAAATTAAATTTGTTAATTTATGATTATAAATAATATATATAATTAATTTAATATATTTTTATTAATTACTTTAAGTTTTAAATATCTTTATTAAGGATCTTTTAATTAAAGAAATTTTATTAATTAAATATCATTAATAATAATCAATTAATTAGTGTTAATTTGAATAAATCTGTTAATAAATTTTTCATTAATTAATTAAATTTAAAATTATCATATATAACTATGAATTAAATTTTTATTAGTTAAATAAATTTTTAATTAACATTATTTAATTTGTTTTTGTAATATAAAACAAATTTATTTACTTAATTATCAATTGAAAAACCGGAATAAAAAGTTGTTTAAAAAAATATTTTTATTTAAATATGGAGTAGCAAATGAAAAAATATTTTTTAAATGAAAATGGAATGAAAATGGATCAAAAAGGATAGGCACGCTGATAATAATAAAAAATTTATATATATTTAATTAATTAATGATACTTTATATAAATTAAATAATTAATTCTTCATTAATTAAAAAAAATGTTATTCCCAAAGTAGAATTAAAAAAGTAATAAAATATTTCCTAATGGTCTTTTCTAAAATTTATTTATTTAATTAATGATACTTTACAAAAATAAATAAATTAATTTTTCATGACTCAAAAAATTTTTATTCCCAAAGTGGAATTAGAAATTAATAAAACATTTTCTAATTTAAAAATTAAATAAATTTTTAGTCGTAAAAGTTGGAACTAGAATTATAAAAAAAAAAATTGTATGTAAAAATTCATAATTCCAGAAATTTTTTGTTCTAAAAATGGCAAATTTAATATTTAATCACAAAAGCAGAGTTCAAAATTTTAAATATAATTTCTATAATGATTATTCCATTTTCAGTTGGAAAATATTTTTTCATTTATTACTCTATATTTAAATTAAAAATTATTTTAAACAAATTTTAATTCTGGTTTTACAATTAAAAATTAAGAAAATAATAAGGGTAAAAAAAGAAAGGAACGAAAACAATAATAAAAATTTTTTTAATTTATTAGTGATAATTTGCAAAAATTTATTTATTAATTTTTCATCAATTAAACAAATTTTTATTCTTAAAGTGGAATTAGAAATTAATAAAATATTTTCTAATTTAAAAATTAAATAAATTTTTAGTCGTAAAAATTGGAACTAGAATTATAAAAAAAAAATTTTATGTAAAAATTTATTATTACAGAAATTTTTTGTTCTAAAAATGGCAAATTTAATATTTAATCACAAAATCAGACTTAAAGTTTTAAATTTAATTTCTAATCCAACATTTTTTAATTTGATTTTAACGATAATAATAATAAAAATTTATTTAGATAATATTTAATAATAAATAAATTAATTAATTTTCATTAAATAAAAAAAATTTTATTCTTAAAGTGGAATTGAAAATCAATAAAATATTTCCTAATTTAAGAATTAAATACATTTTTAGTCGTAAAAATTGGAACTATTATTATAAAAAAAAATATTAATGCAAAAATTCATAATTAAATAAATCTTTTGTTCTAAAAATTGCAAATTTAATATTCAATCACGAAATCAGAACTAAAAATTTTAAATTATATTTTTAATCCAAAATTTTTTATTTAGAAAACACGCAATGCTGACTTCTAGAAACATAAATTGCTCTTTTCTCAATTTTTTTTAAGACATAATGTCGAAATAAAGCACACAAAATTGTTTACCTTTTCCATTCGCCGTAGCCACACCTTACTTGCTCTTTTGCTGTTTCTTTTGTTTCATTTTGGCAACGTGGCAATCATGTGAAATGCTAATAAAATATTGATTATTGCCACTGTTGGCTTTCAACAGCAGCACAGGTAACGGTAACGGCAAAAGTAACTGTGCCTCAATACATTTGCATTTTATATGCCATCACTTACGGACCTATGCATAAATATGAGTGTGTGTGTTTATGTGTATCTATATAGACAGGTGCAAGCATCTGCACTCAAGCGCTAAAATACATTCAGTGTACTTTTGTTTTGTTGTTTTTACGCTGTACTACGCTGCTGATATGAGACATGCTAAAAATATAAATATTTGCATGAACAAGTTTTAAATGAGTTTTCCATGCAACAAGTTATCCATTTCAGAGCGAGGGGGTGTGGCGCACATGCACATTCAATTTTGTCATACACTTGCAGCAAAGCGAGGACGGAAGGCGGCACAAGAATCAGTGAAAGATTTTTGTTGTTATTGTTGTCATTTTCTACACCGTTTGACAAGGAAGCACGTAGTAGATATATATATATATATATCACATAATATATATATCACATAACATATATATATATCTAGAAAATAATTTCAAAAATGTCAGCTGCCTGCAAGCTAACTCATACATTGACATGCACCCTATACTAAGGCACACATATATACACATGCAGCATTCCACAAAGTTTATTTGCTCTAACAGTTTGCGGCAAGCCATGCGTGTACTCAATATAAGTATGTATGTTAGATGATGAAGTAAAACTTTCGTTGCTGCGCCAAGCACACACATGAGCTACACTTACGCATACTTACAAACACATATAAATGTTGCTCTTACACACATATACATACACATACATGGAGTTTTCTGCCTTGCCAATTTATATCTATTTGCTGTAGTAAATTTATGCATTCAGCTATCATCATAACACCACATCATTGAATTTGTAAAAATTGTGTTTCGAAATTTTAAGCACACTACATACATATACACATATACACATACACATATGTTATAGTCACAGTTATGTTTTATATTGCATTGCTTTGATGGCGAAGGTTTGGGTGATCCAATGCAGCTGTCAATAGCCTTTAAACAATACTCATTTCATACCTGTCAGCTTAAGGCAGATTTCTTTGTCGTTCAAATGTTGGCATTTAATTTGTGTTTGTGTATAACATATATATTAGGGTGAGCCAAAAAAAAAAAAAAAAACAACTTATCGCATTTGAGGGTTAAAAGGAACCTAATACAGAGAAGAAAATAACGCTGTAAGGGAAAATTTTCTATCTAATTTTAGAAGATTTCGTTTTGCCATTGAGGTGAGGTGAGGTGAGGACGTAGGATTGATGCCACATACCCAAAAACTTCTAAAAATAGATGACCAATTCCTTATATGTAGAACGACGAAACTTTTGAATTTACCATAAAATTGTTAAAATAGTTAATATCAACCGCAGGCACTCCGCTATGTTCGCCAAAGGTGTGTCTAGCGAGATATTCCAATCTCAGTCTGTCAAAGGCTGGGCAGTAGAGAAGAAAGTGCTTGCCTTCCTCCATTCAAATTTGGCAATTTGCATCTGACAAGATATATACATGTAGCTCCACCGCATGTGAGCCTATTGGGCAGTGTCCTGCCAGAACACCTACAATTAGAGCGAATTCGACTTTGCAAAGAGCCAGGAATTCAGAAAAGAACTTAAGGTTCGCTCTTGGCCAAAAGCATCTCGCAGCCGCACAAGTTCTGGTTGTTGACCAAAGCTTGCCAAGCTCATGAAAAGCCGATAACTCCAAAGCTAGAGCATAAGAGATGTACCGACTCGTTCCCTGTCGGATAACGAAATAGACTGGTGCAACTGATAAAGAAGTTAAACATTCCATTACTAGTCACTAGGAGTGAATGCGTACCTCTCTGTAGGAAGCTGCGCTTCTGAGCGTCCCTTCTCCAGCGTCTTCGTCCCGCACATATGAGCAGTTAAGGAAACGCTAGATACCTTCCTCACTCTCTCCGTATCGCAGCGTTGTAATCGTCATATTTGTAATAGTCTCTCAGAGTTGTAAATGTATAGTGATGAGTAGTGACAAGAATAGTAAAACAGTTTGAAGTGCAGCCAGGACCTTCTCTACCTGATCTCTCCAACGAAGTGAAGGTTTTGTGGTTCCTAATAAGTTTGCACGCTAGGCGAGTATGAAATTGTGTACACATTTATATAGCGAGCTGCTTGCTTTAAAACCAACACCCGTACGCAGCCGAACTTCTGGTGAACAGACATTGCAATTAGACTTTCCGCATAAGTCGGAGTGGATTCATTGATAAATATTATTATACAATATATTACCAGAAATTTTTCTATTATTACCTATTTTATAAAATTTTGAACACTTCCGTCATGTGGCCTCTCTTCCGGTGCCTACTTTTCGTGTATACGATCTTGAAGCAGCTACTTATTTGTTGGAACCGCCGATATCGGACCACTAGAAGATATAGCTGTTATATAAACTGATCGCTCAAAATCAAGATATAGAACTTCATAAAATATCTTTTTTTCCTTATTAATTAACCTTGATTTAACTTGAAAGTTGTTTATATCAAGCAAACCGTTGCCCGCTTATGTTTTAAGCTTTAGTTATACATATAGTTGCTATAAGAAATGCACCTGTGGAGGGTATTATAGTTTCAGGTGCAGCAGAAGTTAACGATTTATACACATTCTTATAACATCTGATAATTTGACCGCTTTTCATGGCTAAAAATTAAGAAGCGCACGGCTATTATTTGATTTCAATTTCGATATATAAATTACGGAAGAAAATTTACAATAGCTATGCTAAAAATGTTTTCAAGCTCACTCAAACCGTTCATCTTCAGCTCATTAAATCGTCCATGATAAGGTGCTTGAGTTCATCGTCTTCTCTGTATACTTCTCTTTTGTTTCTGCTTAACAGTTAATAGTAATATTCTCTTTAGAAACATATTTTTATTTAGAAGCATATTTCATCCTTAGTTTAATAACTCGTGTACTTGTCTTGCTTGTGAGAAGCATAGAAACCTTTGAGTTACTTAAATGTTCTCTCTTTTTTTTCAATACTTATTCGTCTTGCTTCCCTTCGCTGGTCTTAACAACCAATCTTTCTTTACATCCCCTTATAAGATGCTCAATTAGGTATAAAAATATAACTATGTAAGCAAAAAAAATTATAAGAACCAAATTAAATTTAAAAAAACAGCGAAACACGTGCAGAAAAGCAGAAGACTTAGACAAGCCCTAACCATTCTTACTAGCTTGCTGAAACATCTTATATTTAGCGACATGTCACATGCAAGCAACAGAAAAGCGTTATATATTTTTTAAATAAAAAAAAGCTAACTGAATGAAGAAATGAAACAAAAGCAAAGACTTCCGAGAAACGCACAAACACCAGTACATACCATACATATAATCAACGCACGAGTGTTTCGCCTAGATAAGTGGTCAATGACAGACAATGGCGCTGGTGACCGTGGCGCGTGAGAGCAGCAAATATTCCACGTATCGAAGATAAATACTTACAAGCTGTGAATTTTTTGTATTAGCATTGTTACAATGTACCAACTTCCGACATAGCGCCACTCTTTGGTTACATAACGGCACGAAATGTGGAGGGCGAAAGTAAGAAAAATAATATAATGGAAGGTGGCGTCAAATCTGAGTGATACGGAATATAAGATAATGCCGCACTTTGTAGGAGTATAAAGATATGTACGTATTTCTAAGGGTTTGCCAAAATCGTGCACTTAAAGGCGTAACTCTTTAAGTCAAATGTTTATCATAAAAATTGAAGAAAAATATGCAGAGCGATTTCAACGAATTTTGTGTGCAAAATCACCTTATACAAACACTGCTCACAAAAAAACACTGGCACATTAATAGCGCCAGTTGATTTCAACGAATCATTCGTCATAGACAGGAACAGATAGTAATCATTGGGTGTCAGGCGCCTCCTAACCAAGCGCCAGGAGCTTCTGTCGAATCACTATCAATATGTGTGGCCTAGCGTTGACCTTACACACTTATTGGCCATAGCTGGATTGAAATTCTCTTTGTATACATACAGGCGTACTTAAATGGATCCAAACGGTTTAATGGTCTGTGCAATGTTTAGCTTCTGAGCAATGAGACAGTACTTACGTGAAGATCGAACGCGAGGCCTGTGTTATTTTACCGCAATTTTTGAGAATTGACCTTCCAACGGAATCACCGAAACCAAAATTATGCGTGATGACAGTATCAGGACCATAAACATTATTCATATGTTCAGCCGCTTGGCTCGCTTTGATGGAAAAAAAATTGTAAAATATGGCTTATTTCTCTTTGCTGGTATCCATATTTGGCGCGTGCTCAAACAATAATCAGCCAAGTAATTACATAACTGACTGAGAATTTTTTTTTTTTTTTTGGCAAAACTTATCTTTCTTACACTGTATAACATATTCCGATCGCACTTAGCATATAAATTGCTAGTTACAGATTTCTTTTTACTAGACCAATGATATACCGATGTTACTAATTTTTGGTTCTAATATAATACAAGACAGACTATAGGCACTGCTTACTTTGTAAACAAGCAGCAACAGAGCATTCATTTAAATAGAATATGCATTTGGAACATTTTTGAAATGAAAATCTAGATAATTTTAATTTATCTGGTCCGCTAGATAGCGCTGTAGTGAAGTTATAAAAATATATTGTTACCACGTATTTGGTTTGACGAGGTTAGTTAAGAAATAGACTTCATAACGGAGCCCATAAGACAGGGAGCCCAGCTAAGATGTTATCACTGTTCCTAAAAAATTTTCAGGGAAATTTTATTTGAGTTGAGCGTTCTATTCGAACTCGCTTATCAAACAATTGTAAAATTAAATGACGTTTATGAGAAATCCGTTATTTTAGGATAATTTCTATAGTAAAAATATTTATTATATGATATATATTTTGTAGGGTAAAAATGTTGTAGCTAAGGTGGGCAGGGCAAACCTTAAAGTTACCGTATTATATATGTATAATTATAACGCCATATCGTATAAAATACTCCTATTGCTACTGAATTGTACTTTTTTATATAAATTTTTAAAAGTACCGTTATATATTAGAAATCTACTGTTTTATAGTCGAATGCTAGCTATCGTAATAATAAGGTAATGATAATCGACAAGAGAAGCAAGCCTGGTAGAATATCTCGAATAGCTTTCATGATGCAATATATATAGTATTTTTCCTAATAATGGTTGGGGCAACGCTCACACCTCAAAAAATTTAAAATGTTGTTTTGTGCCATCAATCTAAAACTTTTGTTTTCTCTAGAACTGTAATTAACTACGTTTTTGTTGCTGTAAAAAAATCCTAACTTGAACAAAGCTCCTATACTCTATGCAACGTGTTGCAGGCGTACCAAAATAAATCGAAATTACGTAGTGACAGCAAAAACAAAAGCAAAGGCACGCAACTAAAGTTTAACGCTTCCGTCGCGTGCAAGTAAACAGTCAGGCATACAGCTTCCAAGTGTACCAAGTTTTGGTATACCATTACTTTCTCCTTATTACTTTCGTTTTGCTATTCGGTGCTCTAATTTTACAGCGACCAGCCGCTGCCAAGTGGCTTTTTCGCTACAAACTATTCATCGCTTTTGTTTTACGATTTCTATTTTCTATTGCTGGTCTTTCGCTCAAGTCCTATTTTTTGAGCTCTCCATTCACAGCGCCATCTTTTCGCCGTTGGTCCCTGCTGTCGATGTTCTTTGCTTGCTATAGCTTTGCTGTTGTTGTTATTGTTTTGGCTTTTGTTCGTATTACATGCGCATTAAATGTGACTTACGTTGCTTATTGACTTTACTTGCTTCTACTTCCTGCGCCGCCACCTTCCGGTCGCTGCCGTTACTCTCAACGTCGCCCTCAATCGCTGGCGTTTGATTTGAGTCGTCGTGCTATTTCACTTTGCCATTGCGGCGGCAAGCGTATAGGCACTCAAAAAGTGTGCAAAGTAAATGTGAAAATAAAGTTTTTGCCATTTTATCCGTATATTCCGTTAGCCAAAACATGAATTGCCAAATGTCGGCGCGCAAATATTTAAGTATACATCTAAGTGTAAGTAGTAAGAGAACAACAATAAAAACAACAAAACTACATCGTGCAACACAAGTAAGAGTTGTGGCAAGCAATGGCGTATCCTTAAAGGTATAAAAATAATAGTCGCAGCTGAGCTGCAATGAGCCGCAACAAAGCTGACTGCTACATTTCACTTGCAACGCGAGTGGCGCTGAACTGAACTGAGCTCATTTGGCATGGTCTTTGCTCTGCTATTTTTATCATCCTGTGCATTCTTAGGTTGAATGACGTTAATGAGCCCTTTGATTGTTTTCTATGTGAAAGGATTTGCACGCGGAATGTATTTTCTAAAGACATATGCAATTTGTTTTTATATTTATTTAGAGCTGGCAATTGCAGAGAGACCGCAAAACTTGTAACTTGAGGAAAAAAAGTTTTTTATTGCGAAAAAATTAGGTTAGGTTAGGTTGTCACTTGAGAGGTTTGTTCTGATAACACTAAATAAATAAAAAGAATATAAATAACAAGTAAAGCCGTTAACTTCGGTTCACAGGTGTATTTCTTATAGCATGAAAGTGTTTAAAAAGATCTTCATATAGATTTTGATCGAATCTGTTTGTATGGCAGTTATAGTGGTCCGATATCAGTGGTTTCAACAAATAAGCAAGCAACTTCTCTTCCGAAGGGGTCCTTCAGACCTGAGAGGCTTTATCACAGACTTCCGAGAACGGGATAGCTTAGCTGAACATCTCGTTACTTTCAAAACCGACTAGTAGTGTGCATAATTCTACAGGATATCTAATTTGACGATTAAGCGAAGTGTTCTAACCTTTATTCAATTCGTTCTGTAAAATTCGTTGACATAAAAATGTGAAATCCTACATATATGGAAATAAAGCTGAGCTGCTAAGAGTAGGTTTATGAACTATACATGTAGTAAAACTTATTAGTATATTATATCGAAGATGGCACTTAATGCCATGCAAATTCTACATAGACACAATGAATTTGTACACGGATGGATCGATGGATGGGTAGAGCTCAAGGAGAAGGTAAGAGGAGGAGATTTCTGTTGGGAGCTCTCAAGAGTAGACTCTTGTTTCAGTCTACCAGACCACTGTAGTGGGTTTCAAGCAGAACTGCTATGCATCCACTTCGATAGCAGAGCTGCTAAACAGTCTCACTGTCAGCGAGATCAAAGCTAGTTATGGAAGCTATAACCTCGGTAGCAGTAGCATCAAGCTACTTCCATATAAAACTTGTCTGAATGCCTGACTAAATCGGAAAAATCTGAATTGGTTCAATTGTCTTCGTACATTCAGGGCTTCTGGCGCTGGATCTATGGGCCTCGCGCAAGCTCAGCAAGCTTTGGTCAGCAACCAGCACTTTTGGGAGAGATACCTTGTATATTAAGGTAACCGGTTCATAAAATCAACTCATATTCCCTAACAAGTTCGCAATAATAGTATTTCAAAAAAGTTCTGTTAATTTTAAACGTTTTTAATAGGAGTGTTTTATCTGAGGTGGATACACAGCTTACCATTGTGCACCATATAGGTGGATTTACTATGTTATGTATTAAGGGGATTGACTTCTTCAAATGTAGTGAACTCTTGAAGCTTAAGTGGGTTAGGGAAACGTCGGAGTTCCTACAAAGTATATATCTAAATGTTGGGCGCGACGAGCTGAATCGATTCGGAGATCTCTATTTGTCTGTATGTCCGTCTGTATACACGCAAACTAGTTCCGCAGATTTTGAGAAATTAATTTGAAATTTAGCAATCTCAAATTGTTCAGATCGGAACACTATAACATATAGCTACCATACAAACTAATTGATCATAATCAAGATAAGGATATGTTTATGCTATTGCGAAATGCAATTGTGAAGGATATTATAGCTTCGGTGCAGCCGAAGTTTGTATTATGTTTTGGTTTAGACTTTAATGAATTTTCAACCCACTTAAGCACCTTCTACCTCGCTCGCTCTCTTTCTGCTACCGCTAATCACGGACCCATACAAGAATTTCTCGCCATTACCATTGAGTGTGATAATATACGTATATACTATACTATAATAGCCAATTCATAACATGATGCACACCAAGAACCCAATCAAATGAACAGTTAGGTCTGAATAAATATTTTATTTCCACGTGCAACAACAACAAACGCTGGCATTTGGTTACATGCTTTTTGCAGCGAATTGAGCACAAACCATTTCAACATTGACCTTTTCAGCTTACACCACAAACAACAACTAATAAATAAATATGTATATGAATAAATAAATGAATAAGCCACCACTGGCAACGGCCGCAGCTACAACCACCGCAAGCACTCAACTGGAAAACAATATCAATAGTAATTTCCGCAGGTAAAATAAATAAAAGCGCATAATTAAAATTTGTTACAATATCTATGTATATTTTATGTTGTTGCTTTTTTTTTTTTTGTTTTTTTGTTGAGAATGTCATACAATAAACGCGCATGCCATATTTATGACGCCGCTTGCTACATTTACAACATTTGATTGTTGTTTATTGCTGTTGTTTTTTGCCATTTTATCCCCTTTTTAATTCACTTTAGCATTTGCATAGACGCGTTTTGGTTTTGCTTTTCTGCTCGAATAGCTGTCAAATACACATACATAGGTATGTCAGAAGTGAGTGTAAATGCGCGCAAGCGCTGAAAAAATATTTGATTTTCGATTAAAATATGCGCACATAAACACCTACAAAACAGTTTCCATTTAATTTGCATATTAAACAATTGCAACATTGAGGTTTCATAAATAATTCATGCTTGAAATAAAACAAAAAAAAATATATATATAGAGACATTATATTTGGCTTTAGGGGCAGTAAAATATTTTGAAAGCACAATGGTGCGTGCATATTTATCATATTAACCCGGTAGTGTTAATCGACGAGGTGATGTGATGTGAACTTATTGAATTTCCTTTGTTATTATTTTGTGATTCTGTGAAATTTTGTTATAAATATCGAATATGTTTTAAAAACTGTACAAAAAATAGTTAACAATATATCATCAAATCACATCAGGACATCACACTCAGATATTATCATTTTTGATTATGAGCAGCATTTTAGAATATGAAATTAGTATCATCAAGTCATATAACTAGGATGTAGTCATCACATAATACCAGCTTAATATCACATTATATACTCGTATTATACGGTATTATCATTTTTGGTTATGAACAGAATATTTAAATCTATTTTTTTTCTAAAAAAATATATAATTAAAACACACCATAACATCAAGTCTTCACATCACCCCTGCAAAATATCACATATCGTGATATGATTATTCTAACTATTCGCAGCTTTTCATATTATTTAAATCTTATCTTCTCCAAATAAGAAATAATCAAATCACACCACAACATCACATTATTACAATACATCTACCTATTTTCATATGATATTATCGTTTGTAATTATGCGCAGCTTTCAGATTATTTAAATCTTGTTTTTTCCAAAAACAAAACCATAAAAACACATCATATCATCTCGTCGTCACACATATTTAAATATGATTTTTTCCAAAAAAGAGTTTAACAATTCACATCATAATATCACGTCACCACATTACATCTACTTTATATCAACTGATATGTTCTCATTTTAATTGTTTTTTATTACGAACAGCATTTTACTCTATTTAAATATTATTATTTCCAAAAAAAGACCCAACCGCTTTAATATTCATGCATATGTTCAAGCAAACCTCAAATATCACATTACATAAACTCATGTTACCGCATTGTATATCATATCATACATCAAATATATCGAGATATAATATTTCATAGAAAAATATGGCTTCATTAGAAGTAAATTACGGGAGCATGTATTTTCAGTTGCTATTACTGCGTACGTCTTCTAGTGCGCTTCAAGCTGGTATAATTTACTTCTATTACAACATTTCTGCCACATTTGTTTTTTTTTTTTTAATTTTACTTAACATGATGATTCAAAGAGCATAAAATATTCTAAAATTTTCTGTCACATCACACGTAATTCAAATATTTTATATTACAACATTCTTTGCCTCTTTTTAGTTTCTAGTGCCTTCTTATTAATTATAACATCACTTATCTAGTAATATGCTATGATATTTCATCACCTCATATAATCACCAGTTTGCTTAATTCATCATTCCTCTATTGCTCATTGGGCATAAATTTATATAGTTTTTTTTTACTTATTTATACTTTCACTTTAGGGTATTTAGAACCACTCGACTCACGTCAGCTTTATTCCAGCTTTTACTCAACATTTTCCAATCTCGCTATTTACACTTGAATTTGTCAATTTAACAGCGAAGGCGTTACGTTTGTACTACAACAAGTACAAAAGTAGTATTGGTATGTCTATATTGACCACTTCTATTTTTTCAATTTGATTTTATAGTACAGCGTTGTTATTGTGTTTTTTAACTGAGTCGTTAGAGCTAATATTGCATGTTTTTGACAATTTCACAAAAACGAGAGGTTATTCAAGCTGCTTTCTGCTCTTTCGGTCAAAATTTTTTAACAAATGTGCTTGTATCAAATACAGTTTTTGGTCGGGAAGCTTGTATATTGTTTCTATCTACAATATAATAATCTACATCGTAGTTATGGTAGTGCCAAAAACATTCCACGTTACAGTTCGTATTAAGACTGGCAGTATTAGAAACGGTGAAGTATAGTTGGCTTTCATAGATTTGGACTTTTAAAAGAGACGTCCTTACTGGACTCTTTCGAAGTAAAGTTAAAATAACTAGATTTTTTTAAAAAATGGTTTAAAAAAATTTTGCAGTAGGTCTGAGAATTTAGTCGAAGCATGAACGCCCTGAGTACAATATCCGTATATGGCCGATTCGGATAAAATAAAGCCTAACCTAAAATAATACCTAAAACTTCATTCAATTTTCTAATTTTCTACTGCAAGGTTCATCTCTGTAGTTGTCCTGTGTTTGTCTATTTGGAAACCATTGAAGAAGCGTTCAGATCTTACCACAAATTTATTAAGGCGGTTGCTACCAATGCCAACCAGTTTTATTCTTTTATTTTAATAGAGTTTTGAAGATGGAGAAATTATAGGTAATGAGAACAAAGAAACGCTTTCTCGCAAACTTATGAGAGTTGAGCATTATTTTGCCTTATATGACAATATTGGCCCTGAACAGCGCATATAAGTTGGCCACGAAGCACGAGATATCTCCCGGAAAAGCTGTTCGAAAGTCTAGTATCGAACCACTGTAGTATATAGCTGCCATACAAACTGACCGATCAAAATAAAGTCCTTGTATGGAAAAATGTTTTATTTTATAAGATATCTTGACAAAATTCGGCATGGATTCCTGTCCAGAATAATGCCATAATCTCTGAATATATTAGGTGTAGTAAAATTTCTTTAGCATATAGCTGCCATACAAACTGATCAAAATGAAGATAACTCTTTAATGCTCTAATAAATGCACCAGCGAAGGGTATTACAGCTTCAGTGCAACCAAAGTTAGCGTGTTTTTTTCACAGGTTTTAAATTTTTTCCCCTTATTTTAAAGTCGATTATAATTTTTTCGCAGCAAAGGGTTTCCGTAACATTAAAATTCGCTAGATTACAAAAAACAAATAAAAATCCCAAACTGCAGGCGTTTATTTTGTTTGCTCGTTTAGGTGGACGGATGCGCTCTGAAAAAGTTTGATTCGTTAAAAATAGCAACAAAAAGTAGCTAAAATAGCCGGACCTTTCTAGCTGGAGCTGTTTGCTTAGTATCCGATAGTCGGCTACTTTTTATTGTGCCGCGCTACATGTTGGGTTCGTCGATAAGCTTAACTGCTTTCATCGTCGCTTTTTGCTTTTACTGCTTTTGTGCTTCTGCGAGAATTTTCTTTAGAAAGCTTAGCGTCGCAACATGTCTCAACGTGGCATGGCATGGCATGTCAGTGATGGCTTTATTATCAAAAAGTTGTTTATTTACATTCGGAAAAATGAAAGCAACATGCCCGTTGGCGCAGCTCAGCGGGTGTTACTGCTGTTATTCTTAAAATTGTTGTTGTTTTTGTTCTTTTCTTTTTTGTGTGTTGTTTTTGTTGTTGCTTCAGTTATTGCTTTGTCTATTTTTGTTGTTATGCCATTGTATTGTTTGTTGTCTGTGTTATTTTTTGTTGTTGTACAGCTCCTTGACAGCACGGTCGTCAGTTATGTCGAGACATAAAGCACCATCAAAAAGTTATGGCAGATACTTTTGAGTAGCATTTAAATTTGCTGGCCAAAACTGTTGCACGCACACCAACACATACAACACTAAATATACACACATGCATACATATTTACGCACAATTATAATATTTGTCAAAAGTATTTTGTTTAACTGCCAACCCGGGCACTTAAGCGGCGCGCAAAGGAAGTTGGAAGCTGGAAATTCGTTGGCTGCGTAGCATACCCGCAGGCGCGGAGGAGCAGTAGCAAGCAAGCAAGACATTTTGGCTCGACAATTGTCAACTCATAATTATGATATTAGACGGTTCGTAGAGAACCCAAGCCACCAGTGGAACACTAGCCGTCTTTGTTGTTGTACCACAACAATTTGAGGCATTAGCAGTAGCGTTTTCGCCTTAAAAGCAGAATGTATGTTTGTATGTGTAGCTGAAAAAGCATTAAGGCGTAGAAATTTAATGTGCACGACAATTGTGGGTGCCCAACAAAAATTCCTGTGAATATCACAACAAATTTACATCGCATTAAAATAATACTAAATGGAATGTAAATTTGTGAGGAGCGCAATTCGCAGCGGCTTATGCCGTGGAAGGAAGAGCAAATGGCTCACGTTCAATCTAACTGACCATTTTCATGCATAAGGTGAACATATACATATAACTATATATTTTAGTATAAAAGCATGTATAGATATATAAAGTACACACACATACCCTAATCAGCGTGACGAGCTGAGTCGCTTAAGCCATATGCGTCTATCTATATACGCGAACTACTCACTGAGTTTTTGAGATATCGATGTGAAATTTTGCACGCATCCTTTTCCCTTTAAAAAACTGTTCATTTGTCGGAACCGGCAATATCGGACCACTATAGCATGTAGTTGGCATACAAACTGATCGTTAAAAATCAAATCCTTGTATGGAAAACTTTTTTATTTGACAAGTTATCTTCATCAAATTTGTCAAAAATTATTGCTTAAGGAAACGCCACAAAATTCGAACGAATAATTGAGATCGTAACACTATAGCATATAGCTGCCATATAAACTGAACGATCGAAATTAAGTCTTTATATGAAAAAACTTTTTTATTTTACGAGTTATCTTCACGAGTTTTGTGACAAATTATTTTCTAAAGCAGCGCTACAATCTACGAAAAAATTACTCAGATCGAATCATTATAGCATATAGCTGCCCTACAAATTAACCGAACAAAATAGAGATACAAATCTTTTTATACCCTTGTACGCTATAATAAATGCATCTGTGAAAGGTATTATGGCTTCACTGCAACCGAAGTTAACGTTTTTTCTTGTTTTTATTTTTCTTTTATTTTCCCCAAAAATATTTACTTTTGAAAATTTGATTAACAGCGCACAATATTTTCTCGCTGAAATCCAAAGCAAATAACAAAAGCGAAAATGCTCACAAATTCGCCTTAAACACGGCTAATTAGGCTGATTAATAAGAAAGCGTAAAGTATTGCACTCCTTTGGCAGCATTTGAGCTTTTCATAAACTCCTTCCCACTCACTTCATCGCAACTTTACTGTTATGCAGATTAAAAATGATTTAATGACGTCGCTAATTTCACTAAATAACTCATTCGTATTCAGCGCTATTGCGCTTTTCGCAAAATAAATTACGGCAACAATAAAAAATAAAAATGAAAGCGAAAAACTTTAAGCTGAAAGCTGAAACCACCAACTCAAACAATGGCGAATCACTCGACCGCAATGTACAACTCGTACAAGTTTTACTCGCAAAAACGCAGCTGAATTAGTGTGCTTTACAACACACACACATACATAAACACACTTAAATATAAATGTTAGGAATTTATATCCAGCCCAAATTCAGCATACATACCCTGTAGAATATTCTATAAAATATTTTCGAATTTTATTATTTTTGGAAAAAATTGCAATGAATTTAGCTCGTGCATGAGATATCGTTGATATTAAGTGCGCCGCTACTATTCACAAGATTCTCGGTTCAAAACTAAGTGAAGCAAAATTTAAAAACAAATGCGAAAGAATAAATTTGTCGAGCATTTTTATATTCCTGAAAGTCAAATGTCCTCTCCAGTAAAACTTTCAAGCGCAAAAATAAGTGTAACTATGATAAGAATAAAGTCTTTTAAATGGCTCTAATATAAACCAAACTTTGCTATTTCAAAACAAAAAAAAAAAAGAAACCATATGTGTACCATCTGATCAATTTTGACCCGGACAACCTTTTGAGTCAATACAAGCATTCCAACGCTTAATCAAATTACTGGCAATTGTTACAAGCTTCGGCTTGGAAGGTCTCCAGCGCTTTCAGCAAATGATTATTAATGGCTTCAATGGACTTATGGCGCATTCCCCGAAGCGGATTTTACGATTTCGAAAACAGAAAAAAGTCACAGGGAGCCAAATCTAGCAAATATGGTGGCTGAGTCACATGGTAGTAGTCAGTCACAATCATGCCAAATACGTGCTGAAAAATAAGTTTTAGACGCCTCAAAACGGCCAAGTAGTATTACTTATTGACTGTCTGAACCTTTAGAACGAATTCATGGTGAACCACAGTACGGTAATCAGAGAAAACGATTACCATCAGCTCTATTTTGGACCGACTTTGACGAGGTTTTTTCGGTTTCAACTAATTTTTGACTTGAATTCATTAGATTGTTTCGATGTCATATTCATAAGTCCATGTCTCGTCAGTAGCAAAGATGCGTTTGATGAATATTGGGTTTTCAGCTACATTGCCAAACATCTCTTTTGCGAACTTTACTCGCCGTTGTTTTTACAAAAGATTCAAGTGTTTTAGTACGAATTTTGCATTTACACGCTTTATACCCAAAACATTAACCAAAATGTGTTGAGTCGATCAATAAAAGATGTACAGATCCTCTACTATTCCTCTGTTGCCCACAATACACTTGATTTAAATTAAGGTTGCTTTCAAAGGATCGGCTTAGTTCGGCAAAGGCATTATATTAAATCTTGTTTTAAACAAAAAGTTGGTCAAAAAATTTCATATTTCGCACAAAATTTTATAACTTTAACCCCAATGCTCTCTTAACTCTTGCTCTTCCCTGAATTAATAACTACAAATGGACGGTAAACCAGAGCGATACATTATTTTACAATTACAGTCAAATAAATTCTACAGCAAACCATTACCTACTGGGCTATTATTAAATCAAATACTCATTTAGGTTTCGGTGGTTTTGATGGCACTCTTCTACGTGTTTCCAAAACAAAATGACACACAAACTAAATAAATATGTACATATATATTTATTGTAGCAATGCCGCAATTACAAGTGGCGCAATAATTTTTTGTTGTAATCCAAAATTAAAATTCACGCTTTTCATTTGTTGGTTGCGCCTAAAATGCGGCAATAACGAATACAATGGCTTAGAATAAGTGGTCTTAACCACACGCCCAGTTATATGAACACTTCAAATATGGAAATGGTGTGGTAAATGTGTTGGAAATACGTTGCTAAATTCATTATGTGCTATGTTATCTAACGAGTACTATATTTAATGAAATAGAGGTGCGAAACGGTGAAAATAAATATTGATTGAAAATTTTTGAAAATTTTTTTTTACGAATTGAAGCTAATATTGGTTTTAAAAATATTTTAAAATTAAATTATTAACGGTAAGACACTATATTTTACTGTACTATATTTATTTAAGATAAGAATTTAAATCACGCTCAATGCCGCGCAAGAAGTTTTCTCGATTTGAATTCTTCGATTAGCGATTCGATAATATTTGTTTTAAATCGAAATTAATCGATAATTTGATTAAGAAATATTAATCGAAATTAGTCGAGTTTAGGTTCAGCTCTGTTCTTAATGGCAAATTTGCTGCAGAAGCCAAAATAAATAATTCCGTCACCAAAGAGAATGTATTTGTTTCATAACCGAGTAATTAAACTACAATAGTTTCGACTTTGATAAATTCGATAGCATTATTGTAAGGGTCAATATAATTTCGAAAGTATTTAGCAGCTAACTAATTATAGAAAGTCTGCTCAGCACTTATTATGAGAGAGCCAAATTTATGTGATTTCAAAATTTTAAGCAACATTTGACTTTGAAAACACGTTTTTACTGGAAGCCACAGTTTACAAACCAGTTTTACTTAATTTCAGGTTGTAGGGTTGATACCTTCAATTAAAATTTAAATTAATAATAAATAAGCTGTTTCAAATTTGCAATATTGGTACGAAAAAAACTCGAAAAGCTATTAATAGTTGTTTGAAACTGGTTACCACACTTCTTAAATTTTTAAGCCAGTTATTAAATTAATTTTATATAAAATAATTTAAAGGAAAAATATAGTTTGATGATATTGCCTATCTAAACATAACATGAAAGTAGCATTTTAATTTGAATAAAATTTAAGAAAACACGTTGCTGTTGAAAGAGAATGGAAGCTTAACAAGCTAATTTTATTTAGTTTCATATTGTAGTGTTGCCACTTTTAGTTTACAAATAAGTATGGTTGCCAACTATTATTAACTTTTTTCAAAGTTTCAAATTTGCAACATGGGTACGAAATAATTTCTTTAATAGCTTTCAACAACTTGAGGTTAAGCACTATTTGCAACAGAGTTGCCACTATTATTAAATTTTTTAATGGATATTATTTAAAACTTAAAACATATATAATTCTAGTGTTATATAAAATAATTTTATGTTTTCATATTTTCATAAAAATGTGGTTTGATGATGTTGCCACCTGTTTTAAAATGTAAAAAGAATTACGTAACATTAAAATTTAATTAAAATTTAAGAAAACGTTTTTAGGGTTTGCACTTTATAAATAATTTCAGTACATTTTATGTTGTAGGGTTGCCACCTTTAATTAAAAATTATTTAGGACTGAACAAATTGCTGCAAATTTGCCATTTTGGCTTGAGGCAAAGCTTGCAACAACTTGAGAGGAAGCAACGTTTGTACCGGAGTTGCCACATAGTATGTACATATATAAAATATTTAGATATTGAGTGTATGCATTAATTCGTGCGGTTTTCTAAGAGAGGGCTCTACTAGTATTATTTCGCGTCGTATTCATCTGTGGCTATATTCATTTCAAAGGTACTGCCATTTCGCGTCGTTTTCAGTAGATATAAATTGTTTGAGCGTGAACAACAATTTGTTTCATTCATTTGAAAAGGTCGAAATTTGTACCAGATAAAGTGTTTTTGCGGGGAGTTCTTCTTCATTATTTTAACATGAAGAAAAGTGCTGCCGAAAGCCATCGTATATTACTGGACGTTTATGGTGACCATGCCTTAGCCGAACGAACGTGCCAAAAGTGGTTTGCACGGTTTAAAAGTGGCAATTTCGACTTAGACGACGGATAACGACCCGACAGCCAAGCAAACTTCAAGACGAAGAATTGGAGACATTGCTCGACGCAGATGCATGCCAGACGCAAGAAGAACTTGCAAAAGTATTAGGAGTTGATCAAGCAACCGTTTCCAGACGATTAAAATCATTAGGATTCATCCAGAAGTTTGGAAATTGGCTGCCTTATGAATTAAAGCCAAGAGACGTCGAACGTCGATTCTGCAAATCGGAAATGTTGCTTCAGTCTTAATTTTCGTAAAAAAACCGCACGAATTAATGCATACACCCATTAAAAATTATAAACGGTTAAAAATTAGTGTTGTATGCAACAATTTCTTGGTAAAAATATGATTTGATGATGTTGCCACCTGTTTTAAAACAAAAAAAATTTGGAAAAATATTTTCAAATTTCAAGCTTCAAAATAAAAGCTGTTTTTAAAGACCTGAATTATCCTATAGCTAAAAAACGAACAACACCAAAAGTAGAAGCCCTCTCATAACACTATATTAATTTAAGTGAAGAGTCTCAAGAGCACTTTACCTAACATTCCTAAGAGTATAATTTCACAGATTCTTAGAAATCATAGCCAATCAAAAGTAGCACTTAAATAACAATGTTTGCTCATCGCCACAGTCAAGCACTTCCATGTAATATATTTTTATTGTCAATTTGCCTAACTGTATATACTCACGCTCATCTTCTGATCACTTATGCATTTAAACAGCTACACTTAGCATACAAATGTATTTATTTCGAGTATACTTTAGTACTTTGATGGTACAAAGCAGAAGCCGAAAATAACCGCCACAACAACAACACATGTAAGTACATGACACTTATCAGAAATCATCATTGATTATTTATATTTATTTAATGAGCCATGAATAGCGTTTGCTTTATGTAATGTAAAAATATTAACGTGAATTTGGTAAATGAAAAAATTGTTCAAGTGTAATTTAATGGCTGTAATAAATGGAAATGCTTAGCCTTGCTAAAAATGTGGTTTGTGCGCTTGTGTCTCTGTCGAGGGCAAGAAAAAATTGAATAATGCGAAAATTATTGAACAAGTAACTGTGAATATGTGTTTTAATAGTTTTGTTAATTACATTTTTAGTTGCTTTGAATATCATATTTTATATAATTGGAACTTCGATATTTTATTGTACTTTGTTATTGTGCTGTATATTTGTTGCTTGAAGAGTTTTGTTTTGAAAAAATATACATCATACGTTTTTCTTGATATATTTTTATATTAAATAGGTTAGATTATAAAATACTAGCAATTAGTTCTTTATTACCATTTTTATTCCAAAGTGAGGTTAAGTTCGATGAAGCGTAATTCGAAACATATAATCATATCGAAACAGCTTAACCAATTGCCTTGAAACTTTAACACGATATCTTAGATATATTTATTACGTTATGACGGAAGAAATACGATTTTTGATAATAATTTCGAAAGCCACTGTGTAAAGTGTGAATTTTTTCACAAAAAGGGATTTTTTTTTTTTTGGTTAAAACGCCATTTTGTCATAAATTCAATTTATGCTAAGTTCTTTGCTTGTTATTGTACTTTTGTTCATCTATAGTTTTAACAATTTTTTTTTGGTTTTATTTTTATATTTTATAAAATTTTTTTAAAAAATGTCGTTTCGAAAATTTCGTAAGGAACCGTGCATTATTAGGAATGTCTTTTAATAGGTTAGTCTTATTTTATACGGTTTATAATCTTTTTTCGTAATTAAGGAAAAAATAATTTTTGAAATCAAATTCAAACTGCTTCTCTACAGACATTCAATTACACATTTGTAATACACCATATATCTAATAAGTTTTAACCATTTTCATTAGAACAATTAAAGTTACTTTTACCAAGGATGAGAAAAACCCAAAGGTATATACTTTGTAATGTATTTACACCTTAGGCATGGTCAGGTGGTCCTCTTAACAAACATTAGAGAACGGTTCCTCTTATTTGCTGGATAACAAATCACCACTGTAGATCTGAGCTCTCAAAATGGTTAAATCAGTCGGAGCGAACTAATCGTCACTTTATCACAATCTTCAGAATATTATTTGATACCAAAATAACGCCTTCAATATTACTAGAACTTGAATAGTATTAAGAGGTATATGAATTAAATCCAATTCAAAGTTTTCCTATAAACGTAAAATATATTTCAAATTATAAGAAATTGAAAAAAATTGTGAATGGTTCTAAGAACTTAGTGAAAAAATGCTTAAGATACTCATTCAAAACTGGTTTATTTAATTTACTTTCTATCGAAGTCTATCAAAAGTAATTGAAACATAGTTAGTTGTGCAAATAAAAAGAGTTTCTAGTGTTAACTCTTGTTCAATCACTGATTGAATTGAGACGTGTTTGGCTAAGAAACGCACAAACATTTACTCAAAGGAGTGTTAAGCACCCCAAAAGGTGCATGTTTATAGATGCTTCTCTGCTCATGGATTTAGGGTTTTGAGATGCTGCATAGAAAACCTAAATGTCGTTAGAATGATAAAATTGTATTAAAAGGGTCTACTGAAGTTAGCTTAAACGCGTTACAGTAAAAACAACCATGCTTGGATACTGCAAGAAGACAATGTTCCGAAATATAGGAACAGATTCAGTACTCAATGGAAACAAGAAAACCATAATGTTACTTTGAATTGACCATCACAGTCACCAAACGCCAAACCAGTAGGAAATGTTTAGGCTTAAATGAAAGCCAAAATATCAAGAAAACAGATAAAAAGATTTCATTCGGCTTCTCCAACATACGTGAAAGTCGCTTCCTGTGGATTATTAGGAAAATTTAATTGCAATTTGCCATCAAAGATGTCATTCTTTAATACACAGTTCATTGTCCGCGGCAAAGCTATAAAATCTGAAGAAATTTATCAGTGCGAACCACAATCGCATATAGCTGCCATACAAACTGACCAATTAAAATCAAGTAAAAGTTATTTGTTTACACAAATGCACCTGTAAGGATATTATAACTTCGGTGCAGTCGCCGTTAAAATTTCTAGTTTTTTTTTAAATTTAATTTTTCTTGCTCTTGTTTTTCTGTAAAGAAGTTGCTGATACTAAGTATAAACACCTGAAGGTATTTGTATATTTGCTTCTGAAGTCATGCTATTTAATTTTTTTTTCCTTTCAAGCACACGAGGTATTCTTGGAAATCCTGCACAAACAATCGCAAACAGATATATGTATATATATATATATATATAAGTATGTATTCGGGTAGGTATAAAAAAAAAACAATATTTTGTTCGCTTGGTACTCTGAAAAATAGGTTCTTAGGCACCTCTAAGAAAATCTCACCAAGCAGTTGCTTTTTATTGTAACGAGAAGGTCCTCCGCCTTAAAATTTTATATATATATATATTTTTTTTTAATAATACGATTTTTTAGAGCAGTAAATTTTCTACAGAACTATGATTTTTGCAACTTCAAATTTTTTTTTCCATTGAAAATTCAAAAGAAAAAAAATGGCCAAAAATAATCAAACTGCAACCGTTTATATCTTTTAAACGGTTAAGTTTACGAAAAACTCGTATCGAAGCTTTTGTAAAGAACATGTAATTTCCTACAAAGTTAATAATGTTTCCAAGTAGTTAGAAGCAAGATTTAAATTTTTCTATCTGAAAATAATAAAAAAAAGAAAACTAAAAGGCGAAGGAACTACCCGTTACATTTTAAAGCTCATTCTTTTTTAGAGGTGTCTAAGAACCTATTTTTCAGAGTACCAAACGAACAAAAAAATTAGATTTTTTTTACCTACCCTAATATATACATATGTATATATATTTACTTATTACCATATGTTACATGCCTCTTTAAATGCACCCACGGCAGTCAGCCAACGCCGCTATATTAAGAGCCACAGTCATCACTTCGCTGTTAATCATTAACATTTTTTATGCCTTTACGTATTTATGCAAAAGAGAAATAAACAGAAAAATCAAACAATAAAACAAAAATAACGCGCATTAACTTTGGCTTGGATACCGCACAACAATTGCAACAATGTAACCAAGGGTGATGTTGCTGCTGACAGCAGCAGTAAAAGCAGCGGCCATAGCCGCAGGAGTAGCGATAGCAGCAACAATAATGGCTACAGCAACAACAACAATGGTAAGAACCGCAGTAGCAGCTGCTCATCTCATTTTTCCTCCATTTAATTTGTGCAATTTTACGCTTCCATCTTTACGCCTACACACACACATGAATAAAAACACAGTCAACCAACCACCTGCTTACACATACACACACGCAAGGAGTTTCCTAGCATATGTGGATGCCTGTACACTCATGTAACTGTAAAATTTATTTTAAATGCATATGCGCCTGCTCATTAGCGGAAAAATTGTGGAAATCGTATAAAAAAAAACAGCTGAACAAATAAAAGTAAAAGGTAAACGAAATTTATGAAAGAGAAAATCATCAGGCGCGGCTACCACAAACTCGTGAGGGCATACATTAAACACAACTTTCTCAATTAACGGTTTAAGGCCTATAAACGATGTATGTGAGAGTGTGTTTGATCCCGTATTAATTACTTTTAAATTAAAAATATTACTCTTTTTTATTTGAGACTTGTAGGCGTTCCTAGAGAGATAGCCGTCAAAATTGTTTTTTCGGTAGGCACGTGTCTTTGACATTTATATTCAGTATATTTTGGTAAATTATCAGCCAAGCATTAGCATCAGAAAAAAAAAGAAGAAAAAAAAATTTAACTTCGGTTGTACAGAAGCTATATTATTTTCTCAAATAAAGAAGTTACTATGGTAAGACTTTGATTTTGATCGTTTGGTTTGTATGACAGCTACTATATGATATAGTGGTCCGATCTAAAAATTTCTTTTAATGAAACAATACAAGAACAATAGTATATGCCTAATTTCCTGAAATTTTTGAATAAAACAGTTTTCCATAGACGGATCAGTCAGGTTATCAGTCAGTTTGTATGGCAGCTATCGATTCTTGCGTTGTTTTGAATAATAAACTGTGCGAAATTTCGTCAAGATAACTCGTCAAACAAAAAAGTTTTCCCTACAAGTACTTGATTATGGCAGCTATATGCTATATAATCCGATATCAGCGGTTTCAAAAAATGAGCAGCTTCTTGCTGAAGCGCGTGTGCACAGTTTCGGATCGATATCTCAGAAACTGAGGGACTACTCAGTCAGAAATACGGCTAAGAGCAAAGTAAAAAAAACCGAAAAACTTTTCAAATTTCTACACTATAATAATCCTACGAATATATTGATAATAATTAGTGCATACATATCACACATATATTTGCAATTTTATTAAGATATTTCTGACCCAATCCCTTCTACTATTCAATAAATAACCTACTCAAATCAAATATCCAGACAGTGCAGCATCAACATCATCATCACTATATTGACACAAATAGAATTTCGAATTTCAACACTTTTATTTAATTAGTTGCTAAGTAGTCTTGGCATTTAAATCAATTAATATTGTCAATGTCGCACAATTACCAACACGGAAAGTAGCACAATGCTCGAAAAGCACTGCCCAACAATTTGTGCTACAATGAGCTACATACCTACAAAGTTGTGTGTGTGTGTCTGTGTGTGTTGGCAGTATTACTGTTCGGAGTATACTAATGTATAGTAGCTATTTTCAATTATTTATAGCGCACATTTCAGCATAGACAAAGTGGATACGCGCTGACAGCAGGCTGGACATGCATATAATTACTTGCGGATAAACAGAAGCTTATCGCGTAATAAATGTACCACTACAATGTAGTGTTGACGTATTATAACAGTAACCTCATACATACAAATACATATAAGTTGTTTGGTGTGGTTATGTACCTGAGTTGAATTACGTATACGCGCTGCCTTACCAGCGTAAGTAAGAAAATATAGGAAATGAAATATCAAGAAGGATTGCTGGAATATCTTTATAAATATTTTACATTTTGTAACGACACTATTTGAAGCAACCGGATAGTAAATTTACTAAGCTGAAGATGTTAAGAAAGTTTACTTATCATAATAGTTCTTAAATAAGATTGCCACCTGTTACAAATTTTTATTCAATAATATTTTTACCATTTAATTATTACAGCAGGCTTAGCAAACGAAACAAACTCAAGAACGCTTACCGTTGGTAATAGTATTTGTTTTTTAACTAGGTTGCCACCTGTTGGAAAATTTAAATCAAATAATTTAATAGATGAAGAAACAGTACTGTAGATTAAACAAACTAATGAGATTAAAAACAAATGTCTTACATATCCAGAGTAAATTTTTCTTAAAAAAGGTTGCCACATATTAACAAATTTTATTCAATAAAATTTATTAGAAAATTTAAATATTGATGTAAGTTGCTCAAACTAAAGAGATTAAAGTATGCCCACAGTTGATAATGTTTTTGAATAAGGTTGCCACCTATTTAAAATTTTAATTCAAAGAATTTAACAGAGGATTAAATTCTTACAAAAAGAGTATAAACTAATTATGTTTGAAACACGATGTAGTTAAAACTTTTTTAGGAAGTGTTGCCACATTTTTACAAATTTCTTTCAATAAAATTGATATAATAAATTAAATATTAAAATGGAACTAATGAGTTTTAAAATGGTTTTCAGTTACAAAAAAATTTTTGCAAGCCTTGCCACCTGGTCTAAATTTTTATTTCAAGTAAAATATTTAATTGCAATTGAAATAATATATTAAATACTTCAGTATAAAGAGATTTAAAAATGCTGATGGTCATACACATTTTTGGGATTTGTTGCCACCCTTTTAAAAATTATGATTCAATAAGAATTTGAAATAAATCAGTATTGAACTATGACGGCCGAACTAAGTATTAAACGTAGATGAATTTCGACTCGAAAAATTTATTTAGAAACAAAATAAATTTATGACAAATTAAAAAAATAAAATAGACCTATTAGAAAAATTAATAATACACATAAAAATAATTTTTATATATAATTTGAATGGTAGAAACCATTGTAATTGTAAGATATAACCAAATGGGCACAAACCCTTTTAGAAAGTCTTCCACTCTCCGAATCTAAACAGCTTAATTTATCAAAAAAAGTTTTGCTATTTCTGCTCTTCGTCTCAAATCAGGGTGTAAATATAAGACATATACTCAGCAATAGCAATACCTTAAAGTTCACAACTACTTGCACAACAAAATTTATTTTATCGTAGTTCCACTTCGCACTCCCTTTTAAATTCCACCCAATCGTGAAAGCTTAGTGGAATTATGTATTTCAATTTATAAGCAGGGAAAATGTTGTTAGGGTGAATATACAGTGGAATCACGGATTCTCTATTGTCCGTTGTTAAGGAAGATGGTGCCCTTTAGAAAACGAAACTTTGAGTTAAATCATGTAAAAGTATCAAAAGTTTAAAGAAAACTCTTAAAGTAATTGATTTTGATCAAACATTTTTCCAAGAAAATAATCCTTCAAGAAATACAGTATTGGTATACACAACTCAAGCTAAAACCACTCTAAAGCTTATAAAAAACGCCTTAAAGTTTATTATGAATATATATGTAGTTGTTGGGAAGCCAGGGCGACTGAGTGACCAGATTTACAATATTTTGCAGTACTGGGCGTATGAGTGACTCATTTGAAATGCTTTTGTAGACACGGCGTATGAGTAACATTATTACAAAGACTCCAGTTGACATGGCGTATAAGCAACATAATACAAATAATTTGGTGTATAAGTAATTCTATTTCACAAGTAGTAGCGTACATGACGTATGAGTGATTTTAAGTCAACCGTAGGCCTGTAGTGTAGTATCAATTTACGAAATTAAAGAACAGTTAACTACTTGTGAATTACAAAAAATTTATTTTTTTGAATATACAGTTGTGTTTATGAAAATAGTAGTGGAACAGCTTATATATATAATATTAAGTCAACATGCTTACTTATTTTGTTAGAATAAACACTTCAAATTATGGCAACGAAAAAATTCCGGTCCAATTAGTATTATCAAAATCGGAGAGAAAAATTTTTGGGAAAGTGCTGGATCGATCAACTTGAAATTTTAACACAACCGTCCTTGATATACATATTTGTAGAGTAATGACCGAAGTAATAAGATTTTTAAATATAATTTCGATTTTAAAGCCACTATACAGAGTAATTTTTATCAAAAAATCTTGTTTATTTTTTGCAAAACCGCCATTTCCCAAAAATCAAAAATTTCACCAGTCCTATTATAATCCTATAATAATAATCAAATTTATAATAATATTTTTTTTGTTTTTGAATTTCAGATAATTTAAAGCAGAAATATGCTCCTCACCGCCAGATACCTTTTTCAAAGGTCCTGCTGGAGACCGGCTGCGGCATCAAGGGCATCCAAAATTTTTTAAAATTAATAAACGATTATTAAAGTGTATTAAATTCTGCAAGTGCACATTATTTTAATTAATCAATTAAAGAAAAACGTCTCTGAAAAAAAAAATTCACAAAAATACGCATTTTCTGACTTGCAAGTATTTGGTTTCGGTTAGAAATAATTTATCATGTTTTAAGCCCACCGTTAATTATTTTAATTGGCTTGCAAATTGTACATAACATAAGAAATATTTTTAACTGGAATTCTTTTTTACTAATGAAGCTTTTATTTTTATAAAGAAATAACTAATGAAAAATACTATATTCAGGTTTACAATTCACTGGCTTAAAAGAAATCGCTTTCTGCTCTAAAATTTACCACATATTGAATATTGAATATATTTTCAAGGAAAAGCATTTTCAAGGAAAAGCATTTGTATCGTTGTAACAGTGTACATTATTGAAAGTTTTCAGTTGAGTTGAGAAAATAAACAGAAAAAATAATAATAAAAATAGAAAATAAATTTAATGGAAATCGCTCAAAATATTTTCATATCTTCCAAATTCTAAACAAAGCCACAATTTTCAAGCAGATAGTTTTTAATTTTCAATTTAAATATTTTTATAACATAATGCTATTCCTCTCGAATTTTAGCATTCAATTATATAAGTATTTCAATTGCTAGCGCTTGAACTCATATGCACATATACAAGTATAAAACTTTTGCACCATTCATGCAACGTTCACGTTGAGAAACACCCAACAGTTTTGGCATATGTATAAATATATTTAACTCCTCACATAACAATACATACACACACTAACCTTTAAAAGTGCTGCCGAATTTATTCTTCCGTCTGTGTATGTTTCTCGTGTAAGCCACATGTGTTGATATGCCAATTGTCAGTGTTTGTCCAATACTGTCATTGTGGAAAATAAGGATGTGATGGCAAATGCCAGTGCTGTCGGTACAAGTATGTGCAAACAAACATTTCTACACAATCATATAAACAATGTGGTGAGCACGCATTGCGGCAAACAGATATAGAAACAGGCGGTTAGACAGTGAGATGACATACCTGTGCAGCTACGAGTCTCTTAAGCTTTATAGCTCAGTCGGTGAGCTGTGCTGGCTTCTACGCTAATGTGAAATTATTGACAGCGGTGTAATAGAATGTGCAAAGGAAATTGATATATATATTTACATACATACAGACATACATATATATGTACGAGTATATCGTTATCCGTAAACATAATTGCATATAAGTAGATATAGATAGGTATATTAGCTGACATTCACCTGCTGTTGCAGAGCTCTTATACAGAGTGTCACAAAAAATGAGTTCATTATTAATAGAGATTTTATGATAAATGTTGTTTCAAAAGAGTTCTTGCAACTAGCTTTTTGAAAAATACTTTAAAAATATTTATCGTAAAAATTTTTTAATAGAAATGTTTTGAAAACTAATTTAAAAATTTTTTTTTAAAAAAATACCGCTAAAAATTTTTAAAAAAAGTTTTCGAAAATTTTTTAAAAACATATATTTCAAATAATTTTCAGTAAACATGTCTCAAAGTATTTTTGGCAAACTTTTGAAAGTAAGGTTTGAAAATGTTTGAAAAAGATTTTGAAAATATTGATTTGAAATAGTTTTCATTAAAATTCTTTAAAAAAAGTTTTTGAAATTTTTCCAAAGTACTATTGGATTAATAAGCTTGAGTTCACAATTGTTTTAATAGAGATTTGAATCTTAATGTCTTTCCAATAAAGGATCGATTGAAATTTTAAATAGTTTTTGAAGATTTTGGAAATTGTAATTTTTAAATTTTTGAAAAGATTCCGTTTTTAAAAGTGTTTTCAATTTTTTTTTAGTTTTCTTAATATTTGCCGTAAATAATTTTAAGAATAAATGTTGCAAAAAAGGCTTTGCAATTTTTTGGAAATTTTTTAAAAATTTGCGGGGATCGTATGCTTGTTACCTAACCAGAGCACGCTGAACGCAAGCTGCAGATTTTTATGGGCTTCGAAAACGATAAACATTTTTTTAAAATACTCTGACTTTATCAACTATATATATAACCATATTTCTAGAAACCACTTCATTTATTTCTTTTTTTTACTTCTCTAATTATACTTCGCAAAGTCACTGCAAATTCAATATCAAAGTAAGAGCATACTGCTGCTAACCCCACCACTTTACCGCGAGCGTTGCCAAATCCGGGTTTTATGCGCTCACATTTAGCATTCACGTGCACGCTTCGTGTCGCTTCATATGCGTATTTTCATTTATGCTTCCATTTTTATTTTTGTGTATTTCGCCACAATGACAATTCCCGCTACAATTTCACTTGGAATTAATATCGACAGCAGCGGATTATAATACGCGCAAGTATGCGCGTGGGGTGCGCATGGGTAGCGTTTATTTTATAAAATGAATTTTGTGCTGGTATTCGGTGATTTCGTAGAACAGCCACTCACATACATATGTTTATATGTATATATATATCACTTCACATACTTCTATCAAGGTCTTTGCACACAATCACATTTTTAATTCTCTTTGCGCTTAATTATTTCTCTTAACTTCATTGGAGGGGGATGTGTCCTCGATACTGCATGTCAATGTGCTTAGCACTCGATACTGTTGTGGTTTGTGGTTTCACTGGTGTGTATGATAATTTATTTTGATTGATTTTCGGTTAATTCTAACCAAAACTTAATTGGAAAGATGTGAGTTTATATTCCAGTGCTCTTCGAAAACTCGGAGATAATTTATACAAATATAATTGCTTGCGGCATAACCTTGTCTTCAAATTGCAGGCTAATACAAGTAAGATTGCAAGGCGAGCAAAATATTTTTTGGAGTAAAACAAATTCTAGATTTTCTCTGAATTGCCTTGCCTTCTTCTATCGCCTGAAAGCTGTCGTTTCACATAATTGAATGCGTTACAGATAAGGTCCGATATTGGTCCATTTTGTCCCTCAAATTAGTGTTAACTTCTGTAGCGCTGCTCTCTGCACCATTAATGAGTTTTACTACGACTCAATTCCTGACAAGGATCCATTTGGTTAAGTTTTAGACCAGCTAATTCATACCATATTGGTTACTATATGTATTATGTATTGGTATTATCTTTTTATGAAATATCTAAGTGTCTAAGTTCACCTGACCAACGGTTAAGGTTGCCACCTAATTAAAAAATGTAGGTATATATTTTTAAAAGATAACGAAACACTATAATATATTTGTTAAACTCAAAATTTTTAAATAGCATTGGAGTTTGTAATATTATTTAAATAAGGTGGCAACCTATTAAAAAATGAGAGTAAACATTTTTGAAAGATGAGGAAATATTACAATATACTCGTATTAAGTGAAATAAGGAATTTCGAAGGTCTTGCTTTTGATAATATTAATTGAATAAGATTGCCACATATTTAAAAAGTTGAGTAAAAATTTTTAAAAGAGGAAACTCTACAGTATACTATTTACTGAACTTAAGCATTTGAAAAATACTTACAGTTGATAAAAATAATGGTATAAGGTTGCCAACTGTTTAAAAATTGTTGCTCAATCAAATTTGAAACCTAACTGAATTATTGCAATAAGTATATTAATATATACCCTTTAAAAGTTTTATACTATTCGGCTTAAGTTTAACTTCCAAAAATTGTGCTTGAAAACAAATAAGCTCAAAGAGAGTCAGCGTCAGAATATTTAAAAATAAATATTATCAGTAGAACTTTTATTGGGAACAGAGTCAATTGTGAACATAAGTCTGGCAAGGACTACCAGTTGAATATATTTTATGATATCAGTCGGAATTTTAGGTCGGTAAAAAAGCTCGAATATTTGCAATATGCTCAAATATATTTTAAAAATTCCAAAAGTGGGGATAGCCATCTGAAATGGTTTCAGATTTAGAAAATATTCTCACAATCACTAAATTTTACTGAAAAAGAGCCACTAAAGACATGTAAATTGGATTCTGTACCAAATGAACAAGTCTTAGAAGTATCGCTCTTATGAATGCAAAGCTGTCAAATACTTCCTTAGAATTATAAATTGAATCGGTTGAAAAATGTCAGTAAACGAATAACACTTGGGAGGTCATTGGACACAGGAAATAAACAACGAGGACATCCTAGTAGTTCACTTGAAATATAAAGCAAACACTCAACAAATTCTCAGCGTGATTGAGTTACACAGATTTATCTATATACTACAGTTAATTAATGCATTATTCGAGCGAGTACTGCATGTAACTGCTGCAAATCGTACACATACCAGTAACTGAAGCACTTTTTCAAATATACTTAAGCTGGCAGCGCGTCCTTCAAAGCGCAGCTAATTTATACATATGTACCCATATATATTAGGGTAAGCCCAAAAGCACGAAGATCGCATTTATTGGTTTAAATAAAAATTATTTAATTAAATTTAGCTCTAACTTTAATTTTAACTTTAACTTTAACTTTAACTTTAACTTTAACTTTAACTTTAACCTTAACTTTAACATTAACTTTATCTTTAGCTTTAACTTTAATTTTAATTTTAATTTTAATTTTAATTTTAATTTTAATTTTAATTTTAATTTTAATTTTAATTTTAATTTTAAATTTAATTTTAATTTTAATTTTAATTTTAATTTTAATTTTAATTTTAACTTTGCCTTTAACTTTAACTTTATCTTTAAGTTTAACTTTAAGTTTAACTTTAACTTTAACTTTAACTTTAACTTTAACTTTAACTTTAACTTTAACTTTAACTTTAACTTTAACTTTAACTTTACCTTTAACTTTAACTTTCATTAAAAATTCTATTACTTTTGAAAAAAAAATTCTTGCATCACGGTTTCTTATTGAGCATAAAATTTCCTCAAAAATCTACGTCAGGGGGATTTTATACTCTGAAAAGTTAACGCCAAAAAGAAACGTCGAAGACCTTGTATAGTATATAGTACATAAATGATCAGAATCACGAGCTATGTAAGTCAATTTTGCCATTTCTGTCTATATATCGTATGGTATATGCCAACTAGGCAATGGTTTTTGAGATATCGTTCTCAAATTCTGCACATGTCTTTTTCTCCCCAAGAAGCTGCTTATTTCTCGAAAACGTTGATATCGAACATATATAGCCAATAGCTGCCATACAAACTGTCCGATTAAAATTAAGTGCTTGTATGGTAAATATTTTTGTTTGTGAACTTAAGCAACCGAAATTAACATTACTCCCTGTTTTGTCTTGGTTTTTGCTCACCCCAATGTATATGTATATCTGCATGATTACATATGCCACCATTTAAATAGCCAACTTGATTAGTACACACATTTACATATATATATTTAATGCCAGTGAGCGCATACTAAGCCAAAAATTCTGCTAAATATTGCCATCGCTGTCATTTACACATTTCATTTCGACATTAAAATTCACTGCTGACGCTGCGGCTGCGGCAAGTTAAAAGCACCGCGGCGCTGCACAAACACACCAACGCATAGAGTTGCTGAAAAACTTTGCATGAAATTGTGTAAGTGTGTTTATTTTTATGTACATATATAGATATATATGTATGTGTAGATATGTAGCTGTCTATGTATGTGCCTGTGTGCATCCGCTTCGAATTTGCAGAAAATCGCTTCCAAAGCTTTTATATCGCTTATGCTCCACACACAATGTCTAACCTACTTTACTTTGACTTTGGCACATTTTTCGCATATTTTCTACGTATAGATATATATATATATATATATATATATATGTGTGTGTGTGTGTGAGTGTGTATATACGCATGCTTATATGTATGTATGTCATCCCAAGCCAAGCCTCGTTTACATTCACAACCGCACTCTCCCTTATTTAATATTGCTCTTTAGCCCTTTTGCTGATGCCTTCGTAATTGCAGCACATTTCAAGTAAATTACCCTTGATGCATTCCATAAGGACAATACCGGTTCTATACGTACTCCTGTTGTAAAATGCAAGCAGTGAAACTAATTTGAATATTAAATACATTTATTTATGTAAATCGTGATGTGGCGACGTTGGGGAAATGTCGATGGATTGCACCAGTTATACAGTGTATGTGCATGTGAGTGTAAGTATGTATGTATGCGTGCATAAATATGTATATGTGTAGCTGCATGTGTGCGTTACACCACAGTTATATATTTAGCCAAGTTCAAAGACACTTGAAGCCATCTACAACTATGCTCCACAAGTTAAACAATGAAATTTATAAAATTGTAGCGCTAAGCCGGCCGTTAATTGTGTAAAATAATCATATGATACTCACTGGAACAGTATGAAAACTGAAAACAAATATAGTTAATGAAAAGTTGCCTTAAAGTTGTCTAACACTCGCTTTACGAACTTCTCCCCGTGCTGGCATACATACATATATAGAAATATATATTCACATATAAATATACATTCATTCCCAAAGAAACACACACCCATACGCATACAAACATTCCCTCTCATACAAATTTAAACACATACATACATGTGGTGGTACCACCTGTCAAGTACTTGCCACTCATTCTATAAAACGTGTTGCTGCTTGTGTGGCACTCGGCAAGTGGGCGCTTAACCGGAGCAACAGCAGCATCCGCAGCAGCCGTAACCGCCATAATGAGCGTTTTTAATCGCGTGTTCCTATGAAAACTTATTCGCCTATAATACAAGCAATGCGAGCTTTTAAGGTGCTGCAACCCGAATGTGTGGTGAGTTTGCGCAGTGTGGTTGTCATAAAACTACACTGTGAGAAGCTTTTCACTTTTTTACAGTTTTTTTGCTTTCATTGCAACGGAATTAAATTTTAAAAATTTTATAAAAATAAAAATAATAAAAATTATTAAATAAAATGAAAAAATAAAATAAATAAAAACAAGAAAAATTTTTTTTTAATTAAACACAATACTTTAAGGACTAATTACAATATATAAAAAAAAATTATTTTTTAGGAAAAAATTTTATAAAAATTATAATTTTTTTTACTTTTCTTTTCTTTAAAATTAAAAAAATAATAATAATAATAGTTTTAGTGTATTCAATTTAATTGACAGAAATTTAATCAGTTTTAAAAAGTACTTTGGGCACAAAATAACTAATTACAAAATACAATATACATATATAAAAAATATTTTTTAGCGAAAAATTAAATAAAAAGTTAAATATTAATAAAAAAAATTTTAAATATTTTTTTTACTTTTTTTTTAATTTGTTATTTTTTTTAAATTAAATAATATTTTATATGTGTCCGTAATTGTTTTTTTTTAATATTTAATTTTTTTTTACTCTTAAATTGTTTTTAAAGTTTTACTAACTTTCTATTTTTTTTTTTTGAGACTTGCCCAAGCGTAACTCTAAAAAAATTCTAATTTAAGTAAATTTTTTTATTTTAATTGTAATTAAATCTATAAGAAAATTAAGTAAATATATAAAATAAAAAATTAAAACAAAATTAAAATTAATTTAATTAAGTAGTAATTAATTTAATTAGTTTTGTTAAATTTCCGATTTTTAATTCATTTAAATAAGAGGAGTTGTTACAAACTATTTTTGGAAGAGAATAAATAATTAAAAACAAACTAAAATATAAATTTTTTATATCAGTTTATAAAACTTATATATAAATGAAAATGAAAATGTTAGAATATATATGTCTTATTAATTTTTATTATTTAATTTTATTTACGTTTGTTTTATAAAATGTTTTTTAAAATATCTTAATTTTTAATCTTCTCTCTTTTTTTCAAATATATTTTATACTTATTAAATTTTAAAAACAAAAATTACTTTTTATAGTTGTAGTTTTTGTAGCAACATCAAGCAATCCGCTAATAGCTTTAGTGAGTATTGCGGAGATGACAGAGCTTGGAAAGGAATCATTATTCTCTTTTTCGACTACAAGGACTCGATTGATCTTGTAGTTCTTTTAGCCCCATTCTAAAAATATATTTAGTGAATGCTGGTGAGATAAGAAAATCTTTGCAGACATTAAATCAGTCGCTTTCCGTTAAAGAGTTATATCCATTTGTGTAAAATTTTAAATTGATCCGGAAAATAATTTCGGAAATATTGGCGAATTTTTAAGAATATTTTAAAACGCGGCTCCTGAAAATTTAAACGTGTTTTTCCTGAAATATGTATATGGCCTAGTAAAAACAGCTCCATTTTTATATTTAATTAAATTGAATGTTTAAATTAATATAAATGCTGATAAAGTTTATAGCAAATATTTACCGTTTTATTTGACAGCATGTTGACATTGAACTCTAAAAAGGCAAACAAACTGGGATCAGCGATTTTCATAAGCTTATCTTAAGGTGAAATTTTCAACAACACAATCATTCGCCATAGACAGGAAGAGGTACTTAACACTCGGTGCGAAAACCAGACTTTAAAGTGAATGCATTAGAACTACGCAACTAAGCTCTCGAAGCGCCTAGCGAGTCGTTAGTGATATGTGTGACCTGGTGTTGATTGAACATAATTCCTTTCCTTTGATGCCAAAATTACCGGAAAGAAATCTACGAAACCAAAAACGAGTGTAATTAGGTACACATTACTATAGTCAAGCAATCACAAAGTTGTCTGAAAAGTTTTTTTAGTACAAAAATGTATCTTTCTAACGCTATATAGCATAAGCCGATCATACTTATACAACGCGAGATATAGATTACTAAACCAGCTATGGAAAAAACAAAAAAAACATTAACTTCGACTGCACCGAAGCTATAATACCCTTAAAAGGTGAGTTTTTTATAGCATAAAAAATAAGATATATATCTTAAGTTTAATCGGTCAGTTTATATGACAGCTATATGTTATAGTGGTCTGATTTGAATAATATGTGCGGATTATGACTTGGCTATTAGTCTAAGCCAAATTTTATGTAGTCACCTTAACAAATAAATAATTCAAATAAATTTTCCATACAAGGACTTGAGTTGGATCAGTTCGTTTACATGGCAGCCACATATATGCCATAGTTGTCCGATGTAGGCCGTTAAATCCGATAAATGAGTAGCTTATTGGTGAGAAATGGACGTGTGCCACATTACAGATCAATATCTCAAAAACTGAAGAACTAGTTTACGTATCTACAGACAAACAGATCGACGGACAGACGGAGATATCTAAATCGACTTAACTCATCCCGCCGACCAATTATATATATTCTTTATAGGATCTCCGACCTTTTCTTTTGAATCTTAGACACAGAAACACAGTTCAAACTTAATATACCGCGTTTAATATTTTGGCGGTTAAATTATTGTATGAAGTCAAATCTTACAAGTTTGAAGCTATATTTTGAAACATTAAACAACCTGCTCAAGTCTTCTCACGCTTTTTTCCCGCATACTTCATTTTCCCGCCTTTTAATTACTTATAAGTCAACACACTTCTGCTGCCAATTAATTACTTTAATTTAAGTAGCTGCTATAATTGTGATTAAAATTTTCTTTATCTTCTCACATTATCTCGCAGCAGCCGCAAGAAACGCCAATCACATAACTTCCATTATTCAACAACGCAACAACCAGCTTTCCACTCATATGTGCAAATAAACGTAAATTGTACTTTTTATTCCGCCTCACTCTGCCAGCAATCGTATTGACATTGTTGCAGGTAAAAGCGCGCGCTTCGCAGTCATTCCGCTTATCCAAATACGCATTTTCCATTTACCCATCTGTTTATCTTCATATAACACATAATCTCACAATTTATGCTTTCAGCCACAATGAGGTGTTGTAGCATACACACACAGAAACATACGCAGACAAACACAACAAAGGAGAGAAGAAGTAAAGCCTTCAAGCCACTAAAGCAACAGCACACGGAACCGCCATAGCCCAGCCACTCGACAATTAAATTAATCGCACGCCCATTTAATTTTGTCATTGCCACTAATTGTGATGATTGCGGCAGCCGCAGCCACTGTGGCAAGCCAACAATTGGCAAGCGCCAACAGCTAGCGTCGAACCGCTAAAGCCATACACCGTAACCGCCTTGCAAAATGCGTAATTTAAGTAATATTCAAATGCATGTAAGTATGTGTGTTTGTGTAGGTGTGTATGTGAGTTTGAGTATGTATGCATGTGCTCACATTTGTATTTGTGCATTTGCGCACATTTATTTGCATACTGTGTTTATTGTGCAGGCAGTTCATTCATAAACATAAATTCCTGCTTGGCGTACGGGGCGTATGAGTGTCCTTAAAGCCTAACCAAGCAGTCGCTTGATAATTTATATCTTTAATTTGCGCTAAAGTCAGCTTACATGTAAACGTTTATTAAAGCCTTTTTGCCCAAATAGCTGTCTACGCCCATATTTTGGGTGGGTTCTTGCTCTAAAGTGCCACTTCGATAACCTATAATTACAGCGAGGTATTGGCGCAGACATACTAAAATATGTATATCATATAGATTAGGGTGGAATAAAACTCCACCAAAAATATTAGAAATTATACAAATTGTTATTTTTAATAATAAAAGGTTTTTATACATTCTCTTCTATGTAATGGCCTAACAATTTCAAAAAAAAATCTTTAGTAAAAAACTGACTGTTAATAAAAATTTAAAAATTATTTTTATTGATATAATATAATATATTATATAATATTTGTAGAAATAATTTTTTTTTACCTAATTTTGGCTTTTTCATAAATTTTCATTAATATTTATTATTCATAAATTATTATTTTTTAAATCATCTCAAATTTTTATTTAAGATTTTTTATAACTTATAAATTTTATTTTATGCTCATAATGTCTAAAATATTACTAAAGTTAATTTTTTTTAATGTATAAGATAACACATTTTTCTATTTAGTTAATATGAAAAATAAATTATTTAAAGTATTTTTTTGTAATTATTATTTTTTATTATTATAAATAAATTTCAAAATTCTTCTGCATGTTTTTTTATTTTTTTCTCTTTTGTATTTAACACTTAAGCCAATTATTCCTTATTTACTTCTGATAAGTGGTTATTTTTTTTTTATTCCAAATAAATTTTTTATTTAAAAAAAACAAACTGAAATATTTTAGAAAATATTGAAAAAGTTTAACTACCAAATCGCTCGAACGTTTTTGATTAAAAATTTTTTTTGGTTTTTCTATATTCTTTTGTATTGTTATTTTTTATTATTTATTTTTTTATATATTAATTATAATTTTTTTTGGTCGATAGTTTAATTTAAATATGTTTAATACCTTCATTAGCATAACCTAAAAATTTTAGTTTGCAAATAATTTTAAATTTATATATTTTTTAATTTCTAAAAAAATTAAAAAAAATTTATTTTATTTTCTTATAAAATTTTTTTATTGCATATAATAATTTAAAAAGTTAAAAAATATAATAATTATAAATCAATTAATAAAATTTCTGATTTTAATTTTTAGCTAATAAGTTTCGAAATTATTTTTATTGAATACATTTCCTGAAATTGTTGAATATTTTTTCTTGAAAATTGATTTAATAATTGATTAATATAACATACTTAAAAAATTTATAGTCTATTTTGTTTTTATATTAAATTTTTAAAATTATTTTTATATATTGCATCTCTGAAATTATTGAGTATTTTTTCTGCAAAAATTATTATAATTTTGATAACTGTCAAACTGTCTTTAATTGTAATATAAATATTTTTCAATTTGTTTTACTTCTCTTAAAGGGATCACAATGCGGCTCCTAAAAGATGCGTCGTCAGACATCCACTCTACCTATCTTAAAGGGAGCTATTTCATACAGTCGTTCAGATTTCGGCAGATTTTGAAATTTTGTTTAAATAAAAATAATCCCACTGAAAAATACTCAGAAAGGAGAAGTTCGGAGGATTTAAATTTTCCGTCTTCAAAATACGAAAACCCAGACAAAAGAAATCTGACAAAATCTTTAACATTCACCGCTTCAATACCAATGAGCAAAAGTGTTGAGCTGACTCATTATTTTATTGAAAATATTTTTTTTATGTTGTAGTAGGGTGTTTCTTAAATGTTGAAAAAAAGTTCAAACGGTCAAAATGTGAAACAACTCGGTTAACGATACGCGGACTTGATTAGAAAGAGTTATTCAACCCTCACCCTACCGTCAATGGCCTAATCCTATCGACCGATACTTTACACAGATTTTTATTCTTCCATGGACTCCCGACACCACAGCATATTCCAAAATATTTTTTTCTCATGATTTATACCTCTACAAACCTTAATTTTTATGTTAAATATGAACATAAGTTAGATAAGATTCTTCGTTTGATATTAAAAAATTTACTTTTCAATCATTTTGAACCACCCTAAAGTATTTACTTACAGTATTAAAATCAGCACAAAAACAAAACTAAACTTTTTACATTTACGCTCATCGGCGAATGTTTTTGATTGTGTCATTAAATTTACTGTTATTGTTTCCCCCACGCGCCTGCACAAAATCCAAAAAAGTGTCAACATATTGCGCGAAGTGTCAATAAATTTAATCACTGCGCACAGATGTGCCAACAAAGCAAAAGCGGGGAGGCGAACGGTCAATAGGAGAAATTGGTTCATAAGCAGACGTTGTTGTTGTAGAAATTAATTTGTTGTTGTATAAATGTATTAGTCGTTGTATAAATAACTGATTTTCTATGAATAACTGTTATTCTGTGAATAACGGTTTTCTATGAATTAGTGTAATTGTAGTTGTATAAATAGCACTGCCAAAGCCAAAACAGTTTTGGAATATATATTTTCTTAAATGCAACAACAAACAATAACAAATCGCAATTGGAATTGTAACCATATAGTATATATGAGTATGATTATGTGTGTGTTTGTGTATGTTTGAGGAAGTGAACTTCGAGTTGGCAAGCCGAACAATACAAACTGCCGACAGTTGGTCACTCATGTGTGCCTCTAATGGGCATAGCTCGGCAAGTTACAGCATTAGTAAGATTTATGACCACAATAAAGCACTTAAATCGCAAATGCAACCACAATACTCAGAACTGGTGGAGTGAGGAGGGGTGCGGAGGTAGCTGTTTGAATGTATGCAATTTGTCCTAGCAAAGGCGAGTAAATTGTTTTCAGTTAGTAAGGCTAAGTAAACACGTGGCTATTGTCCATTCTCTGAGAGAAAACTTAAGAGAAGATATATGAAAAGTTGTTGCTGCCACAATTTTGCCCAAAAATAACGTAAGAAAGTAATAAAATAAGATTCCAGATTTATTGCAGTTAGAAAGTTACTCAATGAGTCTGAGTTGAGTTATCGAACAAATAAACATTCAAAGTTAAATAAAATGATTAAGAAACGGTAGCAAAATGCTGCTTCGTTTTAATCGCTTCTCAACAGTTTTTGGACGAAATTTATAAATATTTCTTTCCTTTTGTGCCTTTCTATTAGCACAAATAAATCAGAAAGTTAGAGCATTTCGAGTATATTTGTTACAATACACATACACGCATAACAGCATGTGCATAATATTGACGGTGAAAACTATTAAAGCTGCTTCTTCCATAAGTTGTCATCGCGCAAATTTTAGGGTTGCTGAATTTAATAAGCGGTGTTCTAATGTCAAAAAGATACATGGAGATTCGAAATTGTAAGCCGAGTAGCAACCAAAGTAAAAAAGAAAAGTTTTAGGTTTGAACCTACAACTTTTGCATGGTAGTCACGAACTCATACCATTCGGCTAAGCTAACATCTAATGGGCTAGTCTATTCAAACTACTCACGAAAACAGAATCGAACAACCCGAATCATCAACAGAATCATGAGCGCAAGTATTTAAGTGACACAAACCATTCAGTAAAAGTCGTGAAGTCATCGAAAACTTGCCACATGTCAGTCGTCCATTTACCTCTGTTTTAAAGACAATAACATCGAAAAAATTAAAAAAAAAAAAGTGCGTGAAAATCGTCATGTTGGCATGTCTTATGGCTCGACTTAACACATTTAGGTTAATATTTTGCGTACAAAGACACTTGCCTCAATGCTGGACTCGTACCAAAATATCTGAATCTTTTTCAAAAATGACGTCGAGTAGAGGTCGCAAAAGAGATGCACATTGATAAGACGCATCACTAGTGTCGGTACGTGGGTTTAAAAACATCGGATTGAAACTGTCCAACAATTTAACGAATGCCGCTCCAAAAATAAGCCGAAACCACGTCAAAGTCAGTCTTATCGAGATGATTCTTATCGTTTTATTCAATTACCGTGATACGATTCACCATAAGACCGTTTCAAAGGGTTAAACAGTCAATAAGGAATACTAATTGGCAGTTTGAGGCGTCTACGTGAAGCAATTAGTCGTAAACGATCAGATTTGTGAGCAGAAAATTCATGGATCTTTCAACACGATAATGTGCCGTTACATTCTAGCCTGATTGTGACCCAATTTTTGGCCAAACACGCAACGAGTATCCTCGTTTATTCACCGTATTCGCCAGATTTGGCTCCCTGCGATATTTTCCTGTTCTCTAAACTCAAAAATCCGCTTGGGTAATGTGCCATGAATCCATTGGAATCAATTAAAGTCATTCGCAAAAGACACTGAAGGCTATAACCACCGAGCGTTATAAAATTGGAAAATTGGTTTAAACGTTAGAATGCTGGTCTAAACTCAGAAAGAACCTATTTGGAGGCGATAATAATCATTAATATTAAAATACGTAAACATGTTGTCTTTTAATCAGTCCGGGTTAAATTTGAATTACTTAGAATATACAATATAATAATTACTTAAAAATTACTAGTGAAAAGGTTCGGTTAGGTTTTGCAACTGTTTCTCGCTACTGGGATATGCATGTACTGTTGAAACACCGGCCCTTTGTGATAACTAAAAAACTCTTAAATATGGGTCAAAAACCCTCATGTAGCCACAAAGGCCTTTGAGCTTATTCCAAATCTATTGAGACGCCTTATTTCGATTAAAGTTAGTTCCCAGTTGTTTCAACCTTAGTCTTGCATACGTTGGTCGGTTTAGAAGAAAGTGTCGACATGATACTACCTCACCCAAATACAACTTTGATATTTTTATTTGGTGTCACTAATAGCAAATCGGTTCCCTAAAATAATTTTGTTCGCATGGATCTGATTTAAAATTTCGTTTAACTGACAAGAATTGTTTCAGTTATCTGACAGAAACCTAAGCATAGACTGTATTCAACGGGAACCAACCGATGAATGATCTCAGACTCGAAAACCAAACCCTCACCCCTACGCTTACAGCTTACTTCGTCAACACAAGCTCTTGAAAATTAGACTTCAATCAGATTGGGATTTAAAAATAAGGCCCCAACTAAATAAGATGTTCTATTAAATTTGATCTATCATGCATCTAAGCGCTTCATCAGACATTTCAAATAATTATGTTGGTAGTGCGTCTAATTTCTTACTGAGTAACATGCGCGCGGATAATTAGAGACATATATGCGTAGAAATGAGAAGTCGTAAATTTCATTCTCCGTGGATTTTGAGGTTTTACTCGTATGTACGATGTATGTACGTATTTCAACTTTTACCTAGCGACGTAAAGCTTTTTTATGCTTTTATGTCTGTATACTTGTATATCAAGAACATAACCATGTTAACCCCTATAATAAAAATTGTATACTTGGAAGTAATTGCCCTCCTGATAATAATTGGAATATTTGGCAATTTTGGGTTTTTGTCTCTTGAAAAGTTATAAATGTACTAAACCATTTTGCGATAATTAAGCCCAAGTTATATACCAGGGTGCGTCAAAAAAAGGGTAACTTTTTTTCACTTGGTACTTGGAAAAATTGGTTGATAGCCATCACTAAGAAAGTCTAGCCAAGTATGTGCTTTAAATTTTACCGGAAAGGTTCGCCGCCTTACAGTTTTCTATTTTTTCTTATTAACAGATAGAAAACTTTATATAACGCTTCCGACTACTTGGAAACATATTTCCTTTTATGTATGTACATTCAATGCTCTTTAAAAAAGATCTAATGCGATTTTTTCGCTATACTAAGAGTTCAAAAGTTATTAACGGCTGAATTTTGACTATTTTAATGCAAATTTTTTTTTATGTTTTGATTTTATAACTCAATCAAAAAATGTAATTTTATATTGCCAAGCCGATAGTCTTGTAGAAAATTTTCTGCTCTGCAAAAATGAATTGTAAAATTTTTCAATTAAGTTAAACGTTTGCGAGATATTCATCGTCAAACATAAATGCTTATCACAGGAAAAAAAAAACTAAAAACAAAAAAACTAACACAAAACAAAAGAGAAAAGAGAAAAAAAGCAAAAACCAGATTTGCCTTGAAATAGTCAAAATTCAGCCGTTAATATCAATATATAAAAGGAAATATGTTTTCAAGTAGCTGAAAGCGAGATCTTTTTATCCACGCAGGACATTCCCGTTACAATTAAGAGCTCATACTTGTAGAGGCTTTTTTAGATGAGTCTACCAACCAATTTTTCAGAGTAAGCGAAAGAAAACATTTTATGTTTTTTATCCACCCTAATATCTACATATCTATATATGTATGTACGTCTTTACGTATGTAAAGATTTCAGTAAAGCTAATTTACCATAGACGAATATAGGCGTACCTTCATTTTACCACTATAACGGCACTTGACCTCATTTAATAGCCACCCCACCATGTAGGCCGTTATCCTAATGAAAAATGATGCGTTCATGCGACGATAACTAATTCATTGCAAATTAAGAGCAAACCGCGAAATGCCTTGTAGGAAAACTACTCAAAATAGTGAGAGCACAAATTTAGCTAAAGTTTTGATTAATCGGGACAAATGGGAATCAATTTTATCATAACTTTAATAAACCCTTTATAAATTCTGTTATAAAATTATCTAGCACAGAATTATCAATATATTTTTAGTAACGAATGACACAATAGTTTAATACCCAGTTGCCAGTTTTGAAAATAACAAGTTAAGTGAAGTTGCCACATAGTTTAAGATTAGTTTTTTTTTTGAAGTAATATTTCATATTCAAGCTGTAATTTTTAAAGAACGAGTGAAATGTGCAATATTTTGATATAAGGTTGCCATGTGTAAATTTTTATTTTTTAAATGTACAATTTTTGGAAATTTTTTTATGAAAAATTTTCAAATTAAGTGTTGTCAACAAACTCACATAAAAATAATTTATTTTGTGACTGTGATGCCGCCAATATACACTATTTTCCAAAATAAGTAATCTGGTGTAGTTGCCAGATTTTTTTTAATATATGTTCAAATTATCGATTTATATTCAAGCTGTAATTTTCAAAAGCATATTGAAAAAAACATATGTAACACATTTGGATATGGTTGCCATGTGTAAATTTTATAATAAAGATTAAAAGTAAAATTTTTGAGATGTGTAATTTTATGGAAAAAACTACAAATTAAGTATTCTACGCTATTTCAAATAAAAACTATTTTTTTGACAGAGATGCCACCAAATCAATGCAAAATTTTATCATTAAAGTGAATAATTTTAAAAGAAATGTAATATAGTAAAATATATTAAATAATAATTTTGAACAAAAAGTATTATGAAATATTATTTAACACTTTTACAACACATGATATTTTCATAACTCACCTAGTTTTTCTGTGTTTTTACAGGTATACTAATTTAGTATTATTTCACAAAAATATAATATATATACAAAATCATTTTCTTTCTGTAAAAGTGAAATTTACAAATATTTGTAAGCAGAGTTGCCACCTAATTTCTAAAATAAAATAAATATTGGAGTCTGAAATATTTATAGTAATACATATTTATATTTATAATTGTAATATTTGCAGTAATAACAATAATTGCAAAAAGTTCTAGCAGAGTTACCACCTAGTTTCGATGTAATAATTTTCATGTTGAAGTATTTATAATAAAACGTATTTGTATTTATAATTGTAATATTTGCAATTATTATAATAATTGCAAATAATTCTAAGCAGAGTTGCCACCTACTTTCGATTTAAAAATCACTATTGTGAAGTAATTATAATAAGTTGTATTTTTATTTATATATTAATATGTCTAATAATTACAAATATTTGAAGTTGAAGTTGCCACCTAATTTCGATGTAATAATTAAGAGTATGAAGTTTTGTTATTTTGATTATTAAACTATGTAACATATTCTTAGAAAGCTTATTACAATAAAAAACATTAAAGAAAGTATACTAACAAATTGGTTATATTTTCGTTTGCTGTCAATTTATTAGAGTTTGGATACTCTTTACTAATGTGATTTGGTTGAAACTAAAGAACCTTTTGACAGAAACATTTAATGGGTAGAAAGATGTCTTTGAAGCTTTTAAAGGGCTTTAATGCTAATACATTTTCCATAAAAGTGAAATATTTCAATATTTGTAAACAGAGTTGCCACCTAATACCGATGTAAATATTTAGAATATGAAATAATTACAAATATTTCTAAGTAGAGTAATTTAGATGTTAAAATTTAGAGTATGAAATTATTATTTTATTGATTATTAAACGTTGTTAAATATCCTTATAAAGCTTCCAAAATAAAAACTTTCAAGAAAATATGCTAATATGTATGGAATCTGGCAACTCTTTACTAATTAGTTTTGATTACATACAAAATATTTTAAACGAATCATACAGTATTTACAAAAATGTTTTCAGGCTTTTAGATTGCTGAATTGGGAGTATATTTGTGAGCAGGGTTGCCAACTTAAACTTTACACTAAATTTATTTTGGTTAAAAATAAATAAATAAAGGGTCATTACATAAATGTTGATACAAATTTTACAACGTATCAGTTATTTGAAATATAAAAATAAACTAGCTAAAAATAAACTAGTTGCAAAGTAATATGTATTAATTATGCTGGGTTTTTAAAAATAAATTTTATGTTAGAAAAAAATTTAATTCCTGGAAGGCTATTATTAGTCACACGCTACTCATACTCAAATTACGAGCAAGTCCAGCTAAATACCAAGAAAACAACAACCACAACACTCACTGCAACAACATCCACAATTACGCTTAACGATAATCTCTTGTTGACATTTACAAATTGGGTATTAGGATATTAAAGCACCCACCGAGGGCTAAGGGCTTAGGGGCGAGGCTAACAGGAATTTCCAAGCTAGCAGGTCAATAGACAGCACACACACACGCTTGCACACTTCAAAAACATTATTTGTTATAAAGCCTAGACACCGGTATTTTGATAATATCACCAATACACATGACAACAACAACAACAATATTACATACAATAACCACCCAACGTCCAAAACTGGAAAACGCAGCAAATATTATATTATATATAGGGCTTTATATAGAAAAGCAAAACAAACTGCAGCCACACACACACACACATACATGCATACGTATTCTGCATGCATATACCATAATCACAAAGTATCTGCTTGGAGAGGAAGTGGCCGGTGAGTATCTCAAGGGAGGGTGTCAATGCAAATTATGTCGAAGACGCAGCAAAACCAATTTTTCAGACGTGCCAACCACTCGACGCACGACCGACTCGTTGACTAGCCCGACACCGAAAATACACGAACTCTCTTCAAACTATGACAAATTAGGTATGTGAATGTGCCCAAGTATGTATTTTGTAACAGCATACGTTGGGGTCGAGCCTAACAAACCAAAATAGTTACCTGATTTTTGATACAATCAGATAGAAGGTTGACAAATGCCAAAGGGGGAGGCTGGTGTGCATGAAGGTTGCAGCAGGTTTTGCTTTTGTGGGTAATTTGCGGAGAATTCGCAATAAAAATGACAACTATGCAAGTGACTGGTACAAGGGGTGTGTGTCAAGCATGAACACGGACGACGCAATTGATTGAGTGCGTGTAACGAAGCAAGAAAATCATTATGAAGTGGTTATGTAACGGTAGAAAGGTACGCGGTAGTGCTTAGGTGTATTTACAAGCGTTGCACGATAAGTGAGTGCTGCTTGAATTGTTTGATATTCTTGTTTTAGGTAACTTATAAATGCTTAGTTGTGTTTGTAAGTGTGTTTTATTACAAATCTTTATAATCGCCTTCAAGGCTACTGAGCCAAAACAGGCATGTCAACACTTAATCCTTGGCTGCGATGACCTTAAGCGAACTCTGATTTTTTTAGCGTCGATTTTTTTATAACGCCACTGTTGTACAGTTTCGACGTCATATACATAAACCCACATCTCGTCACCAATGTCAGGTTAACATTTCTTCCTCTTCTTTACTTGGTGTTGAGTTGGCAAGAAAAAGGAACTTAGCCCCAAGGTGGATGGTAAGTGGTAGTTTAAGCTCTTCGCGCTCAATAAGTTGAGCTTTTCTCTAGCTGTAGGGGTTCTAACGAGCTGTCACCACGATAAGTTTGAAGCTCTTACCGGAAGCCAATTGTTGAGACGGCAAGGTTAACGAATGCCAATAATAGAACCTGTTTGAAAGAACACGAGGTAGAAACATATCAAAGTTCCTTCTTAAGGAATTCCACTCGCATATAAGTTAATAACGGTTTATTTAATATGCAAATACATCAAAAAAATGTTAGGTTATGTTGAATACTAAGCTGGACAGTTTTTTTCGGAGATCCAATCGATCCCTATAAGGGCGTTGGTAAAAAAAGGTTCAAAACTCTGAAATAATTCCATATTACGCCTGCCTATCCAAGAAGATTATATTAGTTTAGATTATGAGTCTTATCCCCAAGATGACGGGTGTTTGTGATTTAACTGCTAATTACAGTCCTTTTTGAAAACAGATTAGAACATCTACATTTGGATATTAAGTTTCGGCAAAGCGCCATGAAGCTACCACAAATTGCCTAGGTACTTTACTTCTATTTCTGCTATTTCGTTTGTATGTTGAAAAATTTGAGTTCCGAGACATTGTAGGCTTGATTTGGCAACGGTGTGACATACAAAAAGGAAGTGTTGAGATGATTCTGTCTCACTCAGAGCAATGAGTTCATCACTAAAATAGTCTTTCGAAAAGTTTTAGACTCTTTAGTGATAAAGAACTTAAAATACAGCTATAGATAAGCCATTATCTACAAGTAGAACAACTCTTCTATGTCTGAAAAATACATTCAAAAACTCACCAGCTCATGAACCCACCCTCGTAGCGATGTTGATACACATGCATTAATTTTTGCAGACGACAACATAAGTGACTTACTCTTTTAAGGCTACAAATTAGAAGTACTAGCCGATGTGTGATCGGGGGTGGTCATGAATGTGACACATTATTTTTATAACTTTTGAGACACAACTTAAGAAAGCCTTAATTTCAAACAAGCACATAAATTTTCTTTAATGAACACACATAAACACAAACAAATAAAGTCTATACAAGCATATATATGTAAATTTGTGTGTATTAGGTGAATTTACAACCGCACTTGAACCCTTGTCTGTTGAGAAGCATGTTGCCCGACACTTTAGAGCACTTCAACACGATAGACACACACGAGCATAGAAAGGCTTGTTACATAAATTCTTAACTTATGAACTTATGTAAAGAGTGTGTGAGTCCTTGTGACCAACAGGCAAGCAGCTTGAGAGTACATGAGAAGGGAAGACACCCCTTAAGAAATTAAAATTAAATTTGCTGTGGAAAATAACGATAAGTTCAACTAGAATAATATTCCTGTCATAACGGAATATTATGTAGCGCTCTGAGAAATAAAAAAGATAGCTTCCTTCAGTGGGCTCAAATTACGACAACGAAAATCATTTATACTACACTTATATTGGTTGACTTAAGCCATTATATCTACTAGTGAATTTAAAAAATATTAAAAAAATATGAACGTATTTGTAAGACTTTTTTAACTTAGTGTAATCGGCTTTCAACACTTTATGCCCGATTTTCTCGCAACGCTGTTTCAAAATCGGAGAGGAGAATTTTTCTGAAATGACCGAACCAATCAACTTGAAATTTTCACACAACCTTCTTAGATATATTTTTCAGGTAAGTAATAATATCGACATCTCAAGCTACTCTGAAACGTAAAGTTTTTCATAAAAACGATTTTTTTGGGAAGCAAACCTAAAGTTTTTAGTACTTTATCATCACCTGTAAACACCCATAACAATAAAAAAAAATTTTTGGGTTTTTGAATTTGAGATAATTTAGTAAAATTTTCCTCACCACCAAATACCTTGTTGAAGTTCTTCTTAGAGATTGGTTAAAGCATCAAGAGAATCCAAAATTTTTCATAAAGAATCGTCGAACAATAAAATACATGGAATTTCTCCCTCTATCTCTCCGTCTAATTCAAACTGTTAGTCTATCTCTATTTTTGTGTCTCTCTCTCTCTCTCTCTCTCTCTTTCTCTATCTATCTATCTCCACCCCAATCTCCCACTCTTTATTTCTAGTTCCCTCTACTTATCTCTATCTCTCCCTCTAATCTATCTCAATCTGTTTATCTCTCTCTATTCCTTTATACTTCTCTTTATATATCTCTCCCTATATCTATGTCAACCTCCCTCTCTCTAGTTCAAACTGTTTCCCGACCTCTATTTTTCCCTATTTCTCTCACTTAGTTTATTTTTCTATGGTACATATATATCCACCTTGAAGAAATACTTTTTGTTTTCTGCTGCTTTCTTTTAAGAAAAGCTATTTAAGTCTTCCTTTTTTCTCGTTTTCTATCTTTATCTTCTTATCTTTATCTCTCTCTAATCTATTAGAAAATATTTTTCTATCGCTATCTACTTATCCATCTTGTTATAAACATATTTTTTTCTCTATCTCTCTCTTCTTCTAATTCAAACTGGTATATTTCAGTCTATATTTTTCTCTTTCTCTCTCTTTTTCAAACTCTTTCTCCATCTCTATATTTATATCTACCTCGAGAAATTACATTTTTGTTTTCTAAATCTCTTCTGGGTAGGATTTTACGGCAAATTCTTATCAGAAAACTATTTTGCATATCATATTAGTTAAGGTTGAGTTAAATTTCGACGATGTACCTAAAGTCAATTCAGACAGCACGGGTCTAATATGTGTATATACATATATGTATATATGTATTTATGTATTAACTACAGTTCACTTACCCTGTTGACATTTATCTAATTTGATTAATTGTGAGAAAATGTTCCGGTAATTTCTAAATGTTGAACAAGAAGGCAAAATTGTGAGTGCGTATGTGAATGTATCTGCTCTCAAAAGTGAAAAGCTATCCTGTAGGAGCAAAAATTAGTTTATGCAGTGATATAGTGCATTCAATAAGACCAAGGGTAATATTGACAGAAAAATAAAAATGATTAGTTTTGATAAATAAAAATATTATTAATTTAGTGGAATCGACTTCATTGCTATTGGAATAAAATATAATAAAAAGAATAAATTTTTAATTTTTATTTACAAAAAAAAAATACTAATTTGAAAATTAATTAAATGCTTCATAATTGAGAACTTTTCTTTTTAATCGATTTTACATTTTCTACAATTGGCAACTCTATACAAAAATATATTTAAATTAAAAACTTACCGAATCCATTCTAAAAGAACCACGTTAATTTTATAACATTTTGTAATACTTTAGTCAAATTTTCTTTTTCGGTAGTTGGCAACTTTATACCAAAATTAAAACCTAGCAAGGTTAAAGCAAAAATCTACTCAATAGTACAACAAAATAATCTGAATTCGTACATGGTTTTCTTTTAGTAATATTTTGGTCAATTTAATTTTTTTCAATAGGTGGCAATTCCAGTCCCTAATATGTCTATATTAAACAGTTTCGCAATACTTTTGAGTTCTTAAACACATAATATTGAGATTTATTAATATTTAGTTTTTTTTACGGGTGGCAGCGCTATTGTAAATACATATGTATAAAAAATTAAATTATAAATAAATATATTTTCATTATTATTTAGTAATAAATTAAATAAATTATTGGTTTCTTAAAACAGAACTCCTCGTTTTAATCGGTTTCACCTCTTCTAGAGATAGCAACTCTACACAAAAATATGTTTAATTTAAAAATTTTCCGAATACTCGTACATTCTAAAATATTTATTAACTGTCTCCATTTTAAAACATTTTGTAATATTCAAATCAGATTTACTTTTTTCGACAGGTGGCAACTTTATTAAGTAATTAAAACTTACCATGCTTAAGCTAAAAACCTTTCGAATACATTTCAAAAAAACACTTTAAGTTTTCCAAACTATTTATATTATTTTAGTAATTTTCATTTTTTTCAATAGGTGGCAACTCCAATTTATAATATTTCTCTTTTAAACATTTTCGAATAATCTTAAGCATAAGTTCTTACACGCATTATATTTAGATTCATTATGTATTTAGTTTTTCCTATAGGTGGCAACGCTGTTCAAAAAATATAAAATATATAAACAGATATGATACTATGTTGTGACACATTATCTTATATAATATTTCTAATTTTAGTTTTTCTCTATGTAGTAACCATACGTAATCAAATTCCTACGGGGTTGCTGGTATTATCATATATTGTACATACATATGTATAATATAAAATGGTATATTTCCTAACATATTCTCCTAACAACTTTATTTGTGTTAAATTAATTTATTGCGGATCTAAACACATTAAAAACTAATTAAAATTAATTGAGGCTCTTGGGAGAAATTTGTAGCGGAAATTTTTAAGTGGTTGAGTTTAATGAATAACAGGAGGGTTTTGTGGGTTTAACCTTCCTTGTTTATCTATGCACATAGTACTAAGGATGTATGGAAGTATAAAGTTTCTGGTAATATAATATATTCTATATATGTATAATATATAATATATATATAACATATGTATTGTATGTACATACACAGCTAAACTCCGCTAACACTGAACAAAATTTGCTGAAATATTCAGCATCGTTTTACTGAAGCCAGGTAAATGTTCCTTTGCAGGTAAATTATTTTTAAAAGAGTTGTCAGCTGTTTGAAAAATAAAAGTCGTTTTTATAGTAAATTATTATTAAATATAAAATATTGGAAAAATATTTATTTTAATATCAAGCAATATTTCAAGCAGGGTTGCCAACTTATTAAAAAGGAGTAATTATTCACTAACTTTTGTATTACATATAAAATACTAAAATATGGGTATCGAACGGTTGTTGATTGGAAAAGTTTTAGCCTGGAAAAGTTGTGGAAGAGAGTTGCCATCTAATTGAAACTAAAAATATATATTTTAATATTTAAATAAGGAATATGTATGCTTCATATAAAAAATATTGGTGAGAAATACACATCTTGATCCAGCAATATTTTACCAAGGTTGCCAAAAACTGCACATATGAGTATATACGAATACTAAAGCATGAAATTCCAACAAAAGTAATTTAAAAAAGATTTTGAAGAAGTTTTGTAAAAGATTTGCCATTAATATGCAAAAACAAAGTAAATTGCAAATTAAACATATTCAAAAAAAATTTACATATCGATCAAATGATTTGTAATCAAACTATCCTAACGCCTAAAAAGGGGTATAAAACAGACGTAATTTAAAAAAGCTTTTGACTGAAAAAGTTTTGGAAAAGAGTGGCCATCTAACAGAAAATACAAATTTACTTTAATATACGATATAAATAAAAAAATTGTTTGCGATTAAAGAAAATATATTGGAGAAATATATAATTTTAGACCAAACAAAATTTAGCCAGAGTTGCCATCATCTTAAAAAGAAGTAATTCATAATAAATTAATAAATTCCATATCAAATACTAAACCATGGATATCAAATAAAAGTAATTTGAAAATGCTGTTGGCTGAAAAAATGTTGGAAAAGAGTTGCCATCTAACTGAAAACACATATTTACTTTAACTAATATGAAAGAACAAAAAAAATGTCAAGAAAAATATATTGGAGAGCACTATAAATTTAGATCAACAAAATTTAACCAGAGTTGCCAACTTATTATCACTAATATTTGTATATCATACAAAACACTAAACTATGCATATCAAATAGATGTAATTTAAGAAAATGTTTGGCTGAAAAAGTCTTGAACAAGACTTGTCATCTTACTTAAAATACAAATTTACTTTAATATGTATAATATGCGTCAAACGAAAAAATTTTGCAGAGAAAAATACCTTTAAATCAAACAATATTAAAGCAGATCTGCCAACTTCTTAAAAATTTCAATGTTAACCAGACGCAATTCAAAAAAGTATTTAACTGAAGCAGTTATGGAAAAGAGTTGCCAGCTATATAAAAACACAAATTAATTTGAATGTGTAAAACCAAAAAAAGTAGTAATAGAAAAATATTGATATATGTAAATCACACAAAATTCTGCCAGAGTTGCCACCTCCATATAAATAGATAATTAATCACTAATTTATGTATTTCAAATAAAATACAAAAGCAATGGTATCAAAGAGAAACATTGGAAAAACTGTGACTGGAAAAGTTTGAGAAAGAGTTGCCAGCTGCCTGAAAATTCAACCTTGCTTTTAGAGGACTATCAACAATATATGTATTTCAATTAAAAAATTCCGAAAAAGAGTTTAAGCTAGGAAAGTTTAGGAAATTTTTTGGACTTGGTGTTTTGTTGGCAAATTAGAGTTGTCAACTACATCAGTTTATTAAACAAAAAATTACAAAACTTTTAACACACTTCCTTTTCTCCTTAAGCTGCTGCTTATATGTCGGAACCGTCGATATCTGAGTACTATAGCATATAGCTGCCATACAAACTAACCGTTTAAAGTCGGATTCTTGTATAAAAAACTTCTTTATTTTACTAGATATTCTCATAAAATTTGACATGGCTTTTTCTCCAAGCCAACACTATAATCTCCAAATATATTGTTCATATAGTACCACTATAGGATATAGCTGTCATATAAACTGACCAATCAAAATCAAGATAAATTTATTTGTAAACCTTTGATGCTAAATGAAAGGGAACTGTAATGGGTATTATATGTAGCTTCGTTACAACGTTTTTTCTTAATATTTTTATCAGTTAAACAAACGTCATGATTTATATTAAATATATTTCTTGTATTTATTTTTATATAGTACAAAATACAATATTTTAATATTTAAAATAATTATTACATTAAATATTATTAAATTTTTAAATTATAATATAACGACGACTATAATTTTTGCATACAAATTGCATTTAATTTATAATTAAAAGTAAAAAAAATCAAAACTAAATTATTTATAGCAGCTGAAATGATAACACTTGTTGGAAGGAAATCTCAAAAATACAAAATATAAAAATAAAAATTTAATAATAATATAATATTAAGAAATATTATATGTATATATATGTATAAACTATGAACAAAAAAAAAAATATATATGTATATATATATTTATTTATTTATATGCTAATATATATAAGCTATGCGTGCTGGTAGCCAAAACTGTCACACACGCTTCGTTGGACGCTGCTGTTGCCATGTCATCTAATTATTATTATTATTTTATGTATTTGTTCATTCGTTGTTAATCACTTTTACGATTCGTTATGGGCGCCAAATAAGTAAATAATACTTAATTTATTACTTTTTTCTATGTATAATTACAAAATTAAACGAAATGAAAAGGCGCCATTTTAAAAACATATTTTTACAAGCACACATAGATGTGTGTGTATGCATTTGTTTTCGCTAAAGTATAAACTAAATATAGCAATATGCTTATCAACTAATTACAATTAATTATTGCTGCACAATAGTTTAATTTATTGTAGTTTTTTTTTTTTTTGTTATTTAATTAAATTTCGTTTTCGCTAAGGAAATTTGAGCAGCTTTCAAAGCTTCACATTAAATATTGTAATCTGTGTGTATGTATGTGTGAGCACATGTATGTATGTGTGCACACGTCTATGTGTGCGTAGTGTTGCATAACGCTTAATTAGAAACAAAAAACTTTAATTAACTTTAATTATAGTATAACAATTGTGCAAATTAAGTAAACGTGTAGCATGCATTTAGGCGCGCATATCAAAGTGCTTCAACTAGAAATGTTTTAGTGTGTTTTGTATAAAAAAAGAAACAATTAATAATTACAAATTTAAACAACTTCAATTACAACAATTCAATATAAAGCTTTTTTCATTATTTTTATTTATTTTTTTGTTATAATTTTTTAAGCATAAAACGCGCTCTGTGTGTGTGTGTTTGTGTAGTGAGTATTTCGCGTTATGCCAAATTTTACATTACTTAAAGGCAGTGTTTTTTTCACTTTAATTTCGCAATCTCATTTCTGCCGCTGCCAATTTGCTTGCTGCACTTCACCACTAAATTGTACGAGTCTAAGCTAAAACCTATGCGCATTTAAATACAATGTATCAGCGTCGTTAAATTTGCCATGCGACGCTGATTCGTTAGTTTTATGACCACAATTCTTTATTGCTGACCATTGTTGAGCGGCACTTCTATGCATGTATGTGTGTGTATGTGTGTGCGTATGTGTTTCGAGTTCGCAGCATTTTGCGCTTATTGTACTTCGCTGTCACTGTCGCTCTTTTCTGGAAAAAAAGAGAGTAGCAAATAAATCGAATTTTATTGATTTTCAATTGTGTTAACGGTTTATACCTTTCTTGCCAGTGTACGCGTGTCGTTTCAGTCGATCGTATAAGTCTTCTTTAGTTCCATACAGCGAAGCATTCGACCTCGCCAATGTACTCATTTTACCGCCATGTAGACCTGTAGAAGAGAACAGAGAATAAAATTAAAAATGAAGATATTTATAGAAAATTTTATTTGAGCAAAATAACAGAACATAACATAACGTACATAAATTAATATAGCATAACTTAGTCAAACATAACCTGGCATAATTTAACTTAGCGTACTATAACACAACTCAACGCAATGTAACTTAACGTAGCACAGCATAATATAACATTACATAGCATAACTTAACATAACATAGCATAATATAACATAACTTTATGTAACACAACATAACATAACATAACTCAATATACAATAACATAACTTAACATAACATATCGTAACTTAACTTAGCATAGCTTAACTTAACGTAATGTAATTTAACATAACATATCATAACTTAACTTAACATAGATTAATTTAACGTAACGTAAAGTAACTTAACATAACATAATTTTATATATCGTAACATAACATTTCATAACTTAACTTTTCGTAGCAAGCATAGCGTCACATAAGATAAATCATATAAAGTAATACCATAAAGCATAACATACATGACATAGCAAAACAAAGCATAACTTAACATAGCATAACATAACATAACGTTACATTAAATAACAGCATAGCGTTTCAAAACTTTACATAACGTAGCATAACACAAAAATTACAAAGCATAACATAGCATTACTTAACATAACATAACATAACTCAACATAACGCAGGATATAACGTGGTAAAATAATAAACCATAGCTTCACATAGCATAAAAACTTACAAAACTTAACATAACATAACATAAATTAGCAGCGCTTACGACCATATAGGATACAATATGTACGTCAGACTGAACAAAATTGTCTTTTTTGAGGTTATATTTTAGAACCTACAAAAGTTAAAAAAAAAACTTTATTTTGATCGTTCAATTTGTATGGCAGTTATATGCTATAGTGGTTTGCTCTGAACAATTCCTCGGGAGATTGTACCGCTATCTTTGACAATAATCAATGCCGAATATTGATTTTGATCGTTTGTATGACAACTATAGACTTTACTGGTCCAATATCAATGGTTCCGACAAATAAGCTGCTTCTTGGAGAAAAACGGATTTGAGCAACTGACACTGAGACGACTACGCGAATATACAGACAAACGGACAGACGGACTTGGCTTAATCGGCACAGCTCGTTACCTTGATCATTTGTATATATATATTTTATAAACTCTCTGACGTTTCCTTCAGTCTGTTACAAACTTAATTGCAAACTGAATATATCCTTTTCATGGTATAAAATTGTTAAAACTACTCACCACCGCCGTCCTTGATGTACGCCTCGTTGTAAAAGTTCGGCATTTCCCAACCGTCTTCCTCGTCATCGTAGTAGTGCGCATAGGTGCTGTGATGCGACGGCGCAATGGACTCCGCATAAGGTGTATGCGCACCATAGTAGAAGTTCACCTGTGAACCGGTTTGATCGATAGCAGGCGTGAGCATCTTCTTCGGATCGCGACGCTTCGTCGAACGCACGCAGATCATCCAAATCAACAGCACAATGACAATGATAAAAATAACGGCACCAGCAATACCTCCCGCAATATAAGCAAACTCAGAGCGTTCCGCACAGTTCGGACCAGTAAATGAGCCGATACAACGGCATGATGGTGTGCCCTTGAGATCCTTAACACAGCTGCCTGAATTTTCGCAGTAACCGTCGCACATGTCTGTGCACTCCATGCCAGTGCCATTGAAACCAGGTTTGCACTCGCACTTAAAGTCCGACGTCTCTGGCACCAATATGCAATAAGCATTCGGATCACAGTGTGGACGACCTTCGGCAATATGTTCGCATGGGTTGGTGCACTCCGATTTGGCGGTGGCGCCCGTAATCTTAGTGCTGTGATTGGGTGGACATTGTATACAAGAAGTTTGCTGTGACTCCGGCTGATAGTAGCCCTTGCGGCATTCCACACACATATTGAGTGTGCCGTTGAGATAAGTACCGGGTGAGCAGACAGGTAGTGTGCATTCCTCCACAGAATTGGCGCCCACTTTCGGTGTTGTACGACCGAGTGGACAATTGACGCACGACGGTTGTACACCCTGTGTGCGATAGGTGCCACGTGGGCATGGCTCACAACGTCCATCGATGCCGAGTTGTTGACCAGAACTGCATTCATCGCGACATTCCTTGCGTGAGGTGGCCTCACTGGAACGTGTTGTCTGACCGAGTCCACATAGCTCACAACTGAATGAACCCTCATTGGGCTGGTAGAAACCATGACCGCAAGAGCGACACAAGCCAGTATCCGAATCGAAGTATTTACCAGCTGGACAACGTTCCTTACAATCGGCCGCTGAACGTGCACCAGGACCGGCCGTAACACCTGGTCGACCAGCAATGACTGGACACTTGCTACATTGCAATTGCCCCGCCTCCGATTGATATGCGCCGCGTTCGCAGGCGACACAAGTCTTATTCGCAGTATCGTAATAGGTGCCAATGGCACATGGCACACAGTCGGGTATCATAACCACCTGTCCAACGGGGCAAGCATACTCCGAACCCAATTCCAGTGAAGCTGGATCGGGTACAGTGTTGGGTAGAATTTCTTGCACGGCAAACTGATCGTCTTCCAGTATAAGTTTTTCCAAGAGATTCTTTACGGTCGAACGTTCACCTGTGCTCGAGTGGATAACCGGGTCGCTGTGAATAAGAAGTAATGAAAATGAATACTTAGGTTCAAAGACGGCTTAAGAATACGTTAATAGCAAAGCGTTATCGGGTTGTTTGTAAGTACAATTTGTGAAGATGTTATTAGCAATTGGTTGATGTAAGTGATACTGGTGGTTTGCAAGGTTATGTTGTCGTTTGTTACGTCACGTTATGTTATGTTATATTATGTTAAGTGCCGTTATGATATAGTAAGCCATATTATGTTAGGTAACGTTATGTTATGTTGTGTCAGGTTATGTTACGTTTTGTCACGTTATGTTATGGAAAGTTAAGTTGGGTTAGGTTATGTTATTTTAAGGTTGCATTATTTGCTAAGCTATGTTAGCTAAAGTTATGCGATTTTATATTACGTTACGTTATGTTACGTTACATTACGTTAAGTTATGTTATGTTATATTACGTCTTATTATGATATGTTGTGTCTCTTTACGCCATGGTATGTCCCGTTATGTTATGTTATCTTACTATGTTCAGTTACGTTATGTCGTAAGTAGATTGCAGTTGTCAATGATGGGGAAGCTTATCTTGTTATAAAAGCTTTCAAAAGCAACAGCTAAACTTAAAATCACCAAGCCACAAGCCACCAATAAAAAAATTAACGGTAAATTGCTTAAATTATGTGAGTGAAGCGCTTTCGCCCGGCGATATTAACGTGCTAATGTGCGCAAATTGAAGCAGAAATTCGACAATGAGCATAAACATACTTCACTGCTGGGAAGAGTATCTCCAGCATGTACGTATCGCCGCCGGCTTGTTGGCGTCCTTGACGACTGCGCGTCTCCACCTCATCGTTTTCGCTATAATTTAGTGATTAATTGTGTTAAAATCAATTAAAACGTACACATAGAGACAGTAACCATCAAACAAATTCACACACACATTTAAATGTACATACATACACACAAAGTGGTTACTATTACAAACTTATGAACATTAAGGACACATATAATTTTTCCTTCATATTTTCAAATTCAAGTTTTTACTTACTTGAGCACTGGAATCTCTGCTTCCATGACGTATACGCCGCCGTCCTTGACTTGGCGACTCACACGTTGACTTTGGGCCGCACGGTAGTGATCGCATTTCACATCAATCTTTATATCCTTGCATTCGCTGAGAAGATAGGAGAAGAAAAATTATTTTTCGTAAACTTTCAGATCATAAAAAAATTAGTTAAAATATTAAATCGCAATAATCAACGATCAGCAAAAAGATTTGAAATGATCTTCTTGAGTTTAAGCTATCCTTCCTAACTAACTAATATTTTTCCGAACTTTTTTCGGAACCTCACATAATTATTATAAACGTCGGAGAATTAATACCCTCTTCCCAATTTTGTAATCTTTTTCCAAGATTTAATTTCCAAACATATAAAGATTTACTAATCTAGATATAAGTCACAACCACAACATTGAACTTTACTACAATAGTTTCGAAAAAAATTTCACCTTCAAAAGCTATTGTGACTGAATCGGTTCGAGAATTTTCTCATCTCTTTTGCGAGTATATTTTCAAAGCCTTTTAAGCTTTCGCCAAATTTCAAAGCACTGTTTAGGTAGAGAGAAAATAAAGGCCCGAGTATGTTTGGGGTAAAAACTAAACTGCAAAGAAATTGTTGCAGCGCACCGAATGCCCTTGACAACTCTGTGCACGGGGTAATTTCCCAGATCTCTACCCGTTTCTCCTTAACTGGGCATCAGAGTTGTGTTATAGAAAAATACTTGCTCTCAAGAGCTCTTCTTCTGTAGTCGTAGCCTGGTGAGGTTCCCATAAACTCGACCTAGTTATATATATTTTAAAAACTTTTGTTTTAAAAACGCTCCGAACGTACAGTCACAAAAATCATTGCATTCATTTTAAAAAAGGTTCAACCCATACCACCGTTAGAATATACGGCTTCAGATCAGTTTCTACTCTTACTCTGTAGTTCCTTCTAATGAGGTATTCCAAATGTTTATCCGGCTTTTTTTAACTACATATAAAGCTTTGCTCTTTTGTTTTAAGTATTAATGTTTAAAGAATTTTACCCAACGAGATTATATTTAAAACAAAAAATTAATCGAGGATGTTCTCTAAAGCTTGATATTTCCTAACGAAACTCGCTTCTAAAATATCCTTGGGCTGGACTGACTCAGACTCTTTTTTGAGTGACGAAAGTTACTTGTCTTTAGGCAAATAGTATCTTTTACTTCTTTGTAACACATTAGAGGTCGGCTATTTTATCAGAGATTATTCCTAGCTGATTTTATTGAACAATTCCTGCTATCTTATAAAATGTGGATGACCTACTAACCACAGCGACTTCGCTTAATAATTATAAACAAATAACTCACCGTGTACCCTCTACAGAATATGAACAGAAGTTCCAGTCACGATTGAGCGCATTCACCGAGTTCGTCACCTTTTGACGCAACACACCTTGACCAGCCTTGTTGCAGAGCACATCCGAAGGGAAGAGCATCTTAATGCGGAAGACACGTTGCGCAGGTTTGGAAGCTGTAGAGAGAAGTTATATTTATGTAAAATTAACTACAACTTTAACAACAAGATTTGTCGTAAACTCACGTGAGCATGATGGGTAAATCAGCGGCATGGATGGTTCGCGTGTTGGACGCCAGAAGCCTTCAGCGCCACAAGTATAGAAGTCGGGTACAGCCTCAGAGAAGCGTAAGCCAGGATTACAAGAGATCTCGCAAACCTTAAATTGACCGCCTGCGCCCCAATCTTTGCATACTTGCACACCGCCTACTGGATCGGCCAAAGGTGGACAGAATTCAGCTGTAAATGAAATAAAATTTTTGTTAGTACCATTTTATAATCATTCTCTATCTTACTCTTTGTGTCTGGTTTAATACTCACTCAGCAAAGCAACCTTGAAGTTGCAAGTGGCCGTATTGCCTGCCGCATCCGAAGCTATATAGCTAATGTCGTAAGAGCCCCAGAGCAGTGTGGTGTCTGGACGATGACCGTTACGTTCAACAATTTTCGTTACGCCAATGTTGTCGCTAAAGTGTGGCTCATCCCATGTCACCACCGCCGAGCCATTCTTAGCAATTACCCACAAGTCTCCTGGACAATGTTCCACAGTTGGTGGTTCCTTATCGACAACCAATTGTTGGCAGTTCGGTCCTTGATAACCGTTAGGGCATCTACGTTGACCACACATTGAAGGCACCGTACGTTCGACGCCACCCGATGTGACCTCATAACCAGCCCAGTTTAGTATGAGACCATGATAGAGCACAGGTTCTGAACGGCAATCACGCACTTGTTTCTGTATTTCGGAAGTGATGTCCAAAGCCCGTCCCCAAACTTGCGCTTTAGTAATTGTACCCTGGAAACCAGACTCGGCATATGAAGCTGAATGTCTTGTATCATCGGGTTGTGGACGTCCAAGTACTGCCCAGGCATATTCTGGCATAGCACGTCCACCACCATATTCCATTTTGCTAGCGATAAGACCCTCCGTAATCAACTGTAGTTGACCGCTTACACCGTCCCAGAGTATGGCCACATGATGCCATTGTCCGTCATTAACTGAAGTGTATTCACCGAATGAGAGGAAAGCGTCAGGCAGGTCTTCAAAGATGGAAACCTGCACACCACTTGAATGTGCTTGCAACAATAAGCGACGGTGATTGGCGATGTGTGGTGATTGCACACCATACAACGTGTAGAAGATGCCAGTATCGTCCTTCTGCGCGAATTGTACCCACATTGCGATAGTTAGACTGTTGGTTTCGCCGGTGTAGAAAGGTACCACTTGCGCAGCGGTAGAACGTAGAGGATCGCTGAAGTACAAATCGTAGTCCACTTGTATGGTCTTGCGGCAATCATCACCGGTCATATTGAAGGCGCACTGACAGTAGAAACCATTTGTCAAATCGATGCACGTAGCGCCCGGTGGACACGAATTGTCCTTACAGTCGACAATATCATCCTCGCAGTTTTTACCCGTATAACCAGGTGGACAGGCGCAAGAGTAGCCGTTGCCATAATCAATGCAGGTGGCGCCATTCTGGCAAACATTTGCATCACAAGCGTCGAACTCATATTGACAACCAATACCGGAGAAATCAGCCGGGCATGTGCAATTCAGTCCAGAGCCATAATCTTGACACTTGCCGCCATGCATGCAGGGGTTGCCGATACAGCGTTCAGGCGCCGTCTCACAATTCTTGCCATCCGTGCCACTCGGGCACACACAGAAGTAGTCCTGGAATAAGTCAATGCAGTTGGCGTCATTCTGGCATGGTGACTGTCCACCACACGATGTAATCTGACGTTCGCAACGCACGCCGCGCCAACCCTCCAAGCAAGTACATTCAAAGCCAGCAACACGATCGCGACACTTGGCGCCATTCAGGCATGGACTGGTCTCGCAATCATCAATGTCGGTTTCGCAGAATGCACCTGTGAAACCTTCGCGGCAGACACATTCAAATTTATTGTCCAGATCGAGGCAGCGTTCAGTACCTACAGGGTTGCATGGATCACTCAAACACTCATCGATTTCCGCTTCACAGCTGAGACCAACAAAGCCTGGGCGACACTTGCAGGTAAAGCCATCCAATTGATCCACACAGGTAGCGCCATTTTGACAGGGGTTCGATTCACAATCATCAATGGTATGCTGGCAATTCTTGCCGGTATAACCAGGCTCACAGGTACAGCTGTAACCGTTCACTAAGTCCACGCAAACGCCATCGTTATCACATGGTTCATCAGCGCAATCATCAATATTAATATCACAAGCATCGCCGGTCCAACCAGGATGACAGACACACTCGTGATCGAACAGCCGATCAGCGCAGGTACCATGTTTGCACGGCTCCGATAAGCACAAATCGATCTTCTCCTCACAACGTTTACCGGTAAAGCCAGGCGCGCAACTACATTGGAAGTCGTTCACCAAATCGGTACAATTTGCGCCCAACAGGCACGGATTCTCAGCACAGTCATCGATATTTTGTTCGCAATGTATACCCTCCCAGCCAGGTAAGCAATCGCATTTGTAACGACCCTGTTGTAAAGCCAAACAGCTTGCGCCATTCCCGCATGGATTGCCATTCGCCGTGCAAGGATCGATGGTCACATCACAATCGGCGCCAGTATAACCGCTACGACACAAGCAGGTGTAGTTCTTAAAGCCAGGTTCATTCTTGCACATAGCACGCGCCGGGCAGGTATCGTTGCTGCAATCGCTCGCTTCTTCCTGACAATTGATGCCCGAGTAACCGGGTGGACACTCGCAGCGATAACCTTGTGGCAGATCGGTACAAGAGCCGCCATTGTAGCAAGGCTGTGAAGCGCATTCATCAATGTCGATCTCACAGCGTCTGCCGGAGAAACCAGCCGGACAGAAGCACTGTACACCGTGACCCATGGGCACACATAGACCACCATGCATGCAAGCGCCCTCACCGCATACCACCGGTTTGCACTCCTCACGTCCTTTAGCGCCAGAACCTTCGGTACGCATGTTAGTTGGACATTCATTGCAAGTTTGTGCGCCAATCGCGCTCTGATAGTAGTTGACCGGGCAAGGTGAGCAGGGTGCCAGCCCTGTGTATGAGTAGAAGCCTGGAGCGCACTTTTGACGACACAGATCCTTTGTGGAAGCGGCCGGTTGGAAAGTGAATGTATTTTGTGCACAGGCAGTGCAATCCTTAAAGCCGCCAGTTGGTGGGTCACTAGTGTATGAGTTACGTGGACACTCCAAACAAGGCACAAGTCCAGTTGGCGAGTACGTACCGTAACCGCAAACAGGTATACAATCAGCCAACGCTTTTGAGCCCTCTTCCTTCGTGTAAGTGCCAGCCGGACAACGTAAACAGGTGCCCTGACGATCGCGGTTCTGATAGTAGCCGCGTGGACAGTTGGTGCACACGCTTTGTCCAGTTATCACATAAGTACCAGCGGGACAATGCAGACAACGCGGCACATCGCTCGTATCCATATTAAGCACTTCGCCAATACTGCAAGTGAAACCACGCGAAATATTACTCTTGAGCGCACGCAGCGGTGGACACTGATTGCCGATGTTGGAGATATTTAGCAGCGAGTCGATGACTGCGCTGGCATAGGGCACACTCAAGTCAAATATCAAGTTGAGTGTGGAGCCGCAAAGCTCGTACAGTTGTGGTTGTCTGACAGCGGGCAAAATCGAAAGTATAAAGTCCATCTTCACGACGTTCTCCTCCAACAAACTGGGCACCGACTTCACGAAAGACACATTCATATTAACATTGACAGCCGAGCAACGCTGCGATAGCAGACGGTTCAAACCGGCATAGTGTTGTGATAGCATATCCTGATATTGATTGAGACACGCCTGCGCAACAGCACCGTTAGCGCGGTAAGTGACAGTGGCGGTAACTTGGTAATCAGCTTGTTCGGTATTTTCAGAAACGCAGTCGGGCACAACCGAAGTGGGCTTCCACAAACGTGATGTCTCGCAAGAGAACGATTTCAAGGGTTCACCGTCAGTGAAACGGAAGCCGGGCTTACAGGTTGCTATGCACTCAATACCTCGATCGCCAGTTAGACAATTGATAGCGCCATTCGCTGGCGGCTGTAGTTCCCAGTCCACGCACGGTGAAGCCTGCACCGAGACTTGGAAGTGACAAAAAGCGCGGTTGTTGTACTTGTCAGAGGCGGTAACGGTAACATTCTCATAACCACCGATGGGTATGATAGCGCGCTCGGGTGTGTAAGTTATACGCACATCGCCAGACTCATCAGATGTCTTAATACGTTTACGTGTGTCGTTGAAGTTCACATTGTAGCTATCCTGACGTTCTATCAATTCGATGACATAACTTTGTGGACATTGCAGTAGCGGTGGCGTAACGTCAGGCACAGTGATGTTGATCTCACATATAGCCACATTACCATCATAATCGAAAGCGACATATTTCACCACTGTATCCTTGAACACATACGAAGGTGTCTTAAAGTTTTGTGGCTTGACCTCGAGACGTGCAATCGAACCGGAGTTGTCGACGGCAGAGGGTTCGGTAAAGTTAACAGGCAGTACAGCGCCGTTCTCATCACGTCGCACTATGATCGGTTGCTGTGGGCAGTTTTGGAAGATTGGCGGTTCATTGTCCACGCATGGGGAGTAACCGTAATCATAACCTAGTAGTGGTTCCTTCTTGGGCTCTTCACATCCCATCAGCTCGAATTTCAAGCATGCATTATCCATGTAACTGACAATACCCAAAATAACGAAACGTGCCTGCACATATTTGGGTAGCGTAATCATCGCCAATTCACCATAGTTACCTGGATCGCGCATAGTCAAATTAAAATTGGGGAAATACACCACATAATTCTCGTTCTCAGCTTGTTTGTAGAAGAAACGTATCTCGGTGGGACGTCCAACAATATCATTGGTAACCACACCCTTAACTAAAATTGCCTTCACGCGATGTACCTGACCCAAATCAACGCTGACATAAGTGAAAGCTTCCTGCTTTCCACACCAGCCAGTCGCAGAGTTCAAACGTATATTCTTAGCCTCGTAATTCGGACGCTCCGATGTGGCGTTAATCGCAGAATCGGGTATCTTACCCGAAGTAACACCTAAAGGCTTAATTACACGGCACTCAGGTTCACGTATGCAAGTAATCGGACGTGGATTAATCAATATATAACCGGGGCGATTGCAACCGAAATACACTTCCGAACTCTGTTCGTAACTGCGAGCGATTTGGCGACCATCACTTGGACGACCGGGATCCTCACATACGGGACCTTCACAACGCAAATCACCAAAGTCCCAAATACCATCGGATTGACAACGCACGACATTATCGTGACGTGATGTTTGTCCGGCTAATTTGAATGTATTCTGACAGCCGAAGAAAAAAGAACTCTGAAAGCGTGTATCCACAAACTGACCGTATTCAGCACCAGGTGTTGGCATTGGTTTATAGCAATCGACGCGAGGGCAAGAAGGTTGGGAGCCGGATAACCAGTAGTCAGGTAAACCGGGTTTCGGATCGTACACACACTGACGGAAACCGGAAGTAGCTGTATTACGTAGCTTACGGCCAGGCGCACTGCAGGTGATGGTAACATTATCACGGAATGGCACAAGCACGGACTCGGGATCTGGACGTTCGACAGCTAAACCCTCCAGTTTGTCATCGGGTAAAGAGACACATTTGGCATCTGTTAGAGAAATTTTTGTTAAATAAGTTAATAGTAAAGTTTAAATTGTGAACTTACAGTTACATTCCGGTACCGTGGCATTCCATTGTCCCGTCGAGAGACATAATACAGCAGCGCTGCCAGACATAATATAACCAAAATTACACTGGAATCGCACGATATCACCGAAGTGATAATCGTTTTTGTCAGTCAAGAGTTTACCATTCTCAGGCTCCAACAACGGTGGGCACATCAGTGGCACGCAAGTCTTATTGCGCTGATAAGTATCGCCATCACGTTCGCCTGTTTCAGTGTGTTCAATACTAAAACCGGCTGTGCCGTTAGCTGCAAATAGTTGATAGCCCGTATTGCAAGAGCAACCATAACTACCGGGTGAGTTCACGCATTTCTGATCGCAACCGCCGTTATTCTTCGCGCACTCATTAATATCCACACAGTCCAAACGTGTGCAACCCATTAGCTCCATGCGTATGCAAGGTGCGCCGACATAATCCTGTATGCGGAATCGTATATAACGTGCCTCAATGGGCATTGGTAGATTGAGTATAGACAGAGTGGGTTCTAGTATGCGGAACTCAACAGCTGTACCATCGGGATTTGTATAATCTTTGAATAAATCGGTAAGATCGTCAGTATACTGTAGACGCACAGCAGAAGTGAATGCGACATTGCCATCGAAACGTTGCACGGACATCGTACGGAAGCCACGTAATATAGTCGGTGCTTTGAGATCAATCAAAATCCAATTTGCGCCCGGTTCGACAAGCGCGCCACACCATCCAGCTGAATTGAGACGCACCAAACCCTTTGCGTAACCCTCCTCACTGGACGAAGTCATTATGCTGTCATCGGGTATGCCACCATTAGCCAAACCCAAATCGCCGACAGGACGACACTCCGGTGTTGGCGCAAAACCGCCGCGACACTGACAATGGAACGAGCCATTCGTGTTCATGCACTCCGTTGTGGCCAAGTCACATTGAGTCGATGTGCATTCGTTGATATCTTCACAAGTGGGTGGATTCTCAAAGATTTGCTCCGAATTACAACGTATAATATTGCTGCCGATCAGCTTGTAACCCTTAAAACATTGCACGCGCGCATCATCACCAAAGTAGTAGGGACGCGCTGAGTCCACGACAAAGCCATTCTCGATTTTCGGATATTCGTAACAACGCTTACGCGTACAACGTGGCACATCACCGCTCCAAGTGCCGTTAGACATACAAATAAGCACGGGGTGACCAGTACGCTCATAACCCGATTCACACTCGTATTGTACGATAGTACCGTAACTGCGACCACCGCCATTTAACAGCGTCACATTCGCGTGCGGCACTTCGGGTAGTGGAAAGCATTGCGAAGCCATACATGTAGGTGTGCGTTCCCAACGACCATCGGGCAGGCAGGAAATCTTCTCAATTGGTGCGCCCGAAGCGAAAGCGAAACCAGCATAACACTGATACATGGCCACGCCGCGATATGTGACATTCGAGGAGCCGATGGAGAAGCCGTTGTCGATTTGCGGCACTGGACCACAATAGACCTCTGCGTAGAATAGAAAAAAGACGGTATAGTATTAATTTGTTATGTATACCATTTCGTTGAGACACACCTTGACATTTTGGTATGTATGAGACACTCCAGTTGCCACCCTTCATGCACTCGGTAACGATTTTATTCTTGCCAGTCGCGAACTCTTGCCCAATGGGGCAAGTAAACCTTACCACAGTGCCGAAAGCGGTATCACGACTCGAAGCCAAAGCACCAATACCGGGTTTGAGCTCAGGACAGTCGGCAGAGAAAGTCGCGGACCAACTGTAAAGTAGAAAATTAGTAATAACTTAAGAATGTAATAAGTCTAGCAGCTTTAGTAGCTTACCCAGCCGCATTGTGCAGTGCATCTGAGTTGAATTTGATCAACATCTCGCCAGATGAGGCAGTCAGCGTTAGTTTAGGCGCTACTGTGCCAGTGAAACCATCACCCGAATGTAAACGAAGACCAGCTGTTGACGAACCGTCATAGACTTGCACGAAGTCGCTCTTGTGTACCATAAACTTATCGAACTTCAACGAAAGTGGTGAACCACTTGGATTACGTATGGTGAAATAGCATTCCTGGTTCTTTGGATAATCCTCCAAGCCGTAGGCAGGCGAGGTCACAGTGCCATTACGTGCGGTGATTGTCGCCTTGCAGCCCTGTATATAACGCAAGCTGAAACCCTTACCCGACTCACCCAAGCTCGATTTGAAGTAGAGATACAGAGCATTACCCGTCGAGATAATAACTTTCTCATTATCCATAGTTTTACCAGTCAAGCGTGCGATAGGACGACTCATTGGTGATTCACCATCACGTATGAGCAGCACATCACGCGCCTCAGCCACATCCAAGTCGTCTACCTCAATCGAAATAATGCGTCCCGGTTGCGCTTTGATGATGTACAAACACTCCAAACCGCCGGGATATTGTTTCGGATAATTCGGGCTCGTCAAAGTTTGACGCTGTAAATTTGCTTTCAACACCCCACCACAATTCTTCGCCTCTGTCTTCCAAGTAGCGCGGAAACCCTTACGCTCTACACTACCGTCCGTGGTGAATTTGACAATCATGAAATTGGATGCCGACACAAATGGTTGCATCGTCAAATCCAACTTGCCGCTCAGCGTTGCCAATGACACCGACTTGTCCTCTGTGCGACCGCCGACCAACACTTGCACCGTATCGAATGTCTTCTCCGTTTCGAAATCTTGGAACTGCAATATAATATTGCTACCCAATGGACCCTCCAGCGTCCACTTGCATTTACTCATCGCCGCATATTTATGTGGATAATTTGGTGTTTCAATCACATCACCGCCCGATTGCATGTGATAGTGGCATTGCGCCGGACAATCCAACTCATCCGAACCATCACCACAGTCATCAGCGCCATCACACTTGAACGCCTGATTGACACACAAGCCATTCGAACAGTGTATGGAGTTTTGTGGACATGCCGACGCGCGGCACATGAACGGCAGCAGGCTCTCACAGGTGTCCAACCCCCAGGACTGCATGCGCGATGCGAAGGTGGCAGCCACACATTCACCAGACATCGGGTCGGGTTGATTGAGTGACCAGAAACCGGAGTATTGTGAGATGAGCGCACCCGAAGCGGACTCCAAGGTGTTGGTGCGCAAATCATCCAGTGAGGCCAAACCTAACCAATATTTATCAGAGGCGCGTCGGTTGGGATCGTTCGTGCGCGCAATGGCGAGCGTATTGTTATTCTCCGCATAGGTATCGATAGCCACGAGTTCGGCGCCATATCTGGGGAAGAGAGGAAATAAAATTAAAAATTAAAATTTGTTTATGAAAAATTAAAACTAAAATAAAGTTTCTTTAAAGATAAATCAAAAATAAATTTGGGAAATTTTAATAATGAAAAAATTTTAAATTGTTATAGTTTAATTCTTAATGTTAAAATTTAAAAAAGACGTTAGAGTTATTGAAACTAATACATTAATTCATATTTATTAAAATAGAGTAGAAATAAAAAAAGTAAATATGGCATTTAAAAAAAATTATAAATCGAATTAATATTAAAAAAATTAATTTTGATTTGCATTTTCGGTATGTTGAAGTTTGTAATAAAAATTATGTAATAAAAATTATGTAATAAAAAAAATGTAAAAATAAATAATTATTAAATTTTAAGTTAAAATCTTAAAATAAAAACTATAATTACAAAACCAATAAAGTTTCAATAAATAAGTAAATAAAAAATTAAGTTATCCAGAGTTTTAATTAAAAAATTTATATAAATTAAAATTAAAATGTAAAAGTATATACTCGTACAAATAATAATAAATATAAAATAAAAAATATACTAGAAAGAGAAAAATATAAGAATTATTATTCACAATAATTATTATTTTATTTTTTGAAACTAAAAATATTAAAATAAAAAATTAATATTAAAAATATTAATTAAGTGGTATTTTTGTAAAAATTCGCAATCATATATAAAAATTAGTAAAATTTAATAGGAAAAATTAGTATCCAATAAAAATTTTAAATTCCGAAACATTTAATTTTTACAAAAAAAAATAATTTAATTAATTTAATATTAAATTTTAATAATTTTTATATTTGAGGTTCACTTTTGCCCATAGTTGCTGTTTACATTTTTTAATAATTTGCGAACTAAAATTTGTTTTAATTAAATTAATTATATTTGAATAATTTTTATATTTAAAATCGAATAATTTTTTTAATTATAATTTTCAAGTTAAAATTTTTTTAAATTTCATTAATTATATAATATTTTAAATTTTAATCATTTTATATATTCGAAATCGACTTTTCAACATAGCAACCATGTTAATTAATTTTTCAAAATTATAATTTTTGAAATTAAAGATTTTTTAAATAAAAAATTTTATATATAAAATATTAGAATTTAAAATATAATTTAAACGTATTAAAATTCGAAACTTGTATTATTTGTATTAACATGTTATTATGTTATTTAAAAAAAAATTTTAGCAAAATATACAAAAAAATTAAAAGTTAAAAATAATTTTTTTTTATGTCGAAAATTACTTTGAAAGCATCGTAGAAAGTGTAAGTATTGACTTACAGGGACAGTGAATTGTTCAAGAATTTAACACGCATTCGCTAATTTTTGCGTCAAAAATAAGCAGAAAAAACACAAAATAACGCACACACACATATGTATATACACGCATGCCGCCAGCAGTTTCTGCCATTAACTTGCCATCAAACAACTTTCTATTTTCTTTGAATTCTTTACAGCGCAACTTTTGCTCATTTTACTTCTTTATCAACAAAAAAAAGAACAAATACAACAACATATTCAATTATGCTTATGGCCTAATTTGTGTTAGTCAACTTAGCAACAATAACAACAATAGAAAAAGAGCTGGCTGTCAGTTACGTTAGAAACTTTCCTTTCCAAATCAATGCCAAATGGAATTATTTCAACAACACACACACACACAGTGGAACAATTACAACAATATTATGAGTGTGACATACAACAACAATGCGCTGTTTTTGTACGCCATTATAGGTACTCAAGAATAACGCCGCGGGGTCATTAAATGCCATTGATATGATCTGAAGTCGCAGCAGCGCCGAAATTATAGAGCGAAGGCCAGCAATTGAGTTTACACAGTGAAGTGGATACGTATGTATGTATGTGTATGTGCGTATGCATCATACATATTATACCTTAAATTTTTATAATTTTAGCAATTTTTATTACATTTTATTTTTTCATATTTTTCTCTTATCTTTTATCTCTTATTTTATTTCTCAAAAATCCAGTTTAAATTGAATGTTACGGGTTGAAGTTGGCTGAAACCGAACGAGAGACCGATTGCTCGAGGTTAAAGTAGGCGATGCCGGAATTTTTCACTTTCAGATTTCTTCGCACAGTGTTCTCTGCTTATATAGCCTTTCCTTACTTCTAAAATTCCACACCGTAAAGCCTGGACTTTTAAACCCATTTTTTTTGTCTTTGAATACCGAGCAGGTGAAGGACGAAAATTATAAAACACTTGAAAGACAATGTTAACATTTACTTGAATCCTATGAAGCACGCTACCGATCTCACACCTCTAAATGGAAGAGCACTCGTGAAACTAATATAAGACTTAGCGTTAGAGAGTCTGAACTGAACAATTTGTCGAAAACTAGGTTGAACTACCAGCGCAGCCCACGACAGTTGGATCTACGTAATCGGAACGGACCCGAACTATTATCTATTCAACTAATGGTGAGTGACTATCTGATTTCGGCTCTACCTCATTACTCGTTTTAGATTTGATCGATCGATGGATTTCTCAGACTTTTAAAACCCACATGGTCATACGAATGTCGTCACTTCCAGATAAATTGAAACCGAAAATTAAAGGTCAGTGATGCGGTGTTAGAAGAACCCTTAGGCAACGTTTTTAGATCTGTATCTCAGGTCAACTAAAACTACTCTGGCAAAACTACTTCTCGAATAAATTTGAAGATTCCCGAGAACAATTTACTAATTTTTTTTGTTAGAAAAACTACAGGAAATTTGACAGTGTTTGTCAAAAGTAGATAGTGGCTAGAACAACAAAATTCTGATTTCAGTTTTCTGTCAAAACCATGGTTCTAACACACGACTTATAGAGATATATATCCATTTTAATTAAAAAAAAAAAGGTGGCAACTCTTTTGATAAAAAAATTAATAAAAATCGAAACATCTCGTTTATTTTATAAATATAAAATATCACATTGAAATATTATGAACCAAAATTAATTTTTGAAAAAAAGTTGGCAACCCTATTGATAAAAAAAATAAATAAAAATCAACCAGCAAAGCATCTTAATTAATTCAATTTAGGTATGCACAGCGTAGTAAAAAATAAAAGAATCGATCGAAGAATGCAGCTAAAAGTGCATATAAACATATACATTTGCGAATACAAACATACACACTTATACATACATACATATGTACCGATACATTCACATATAACAACATTTTTATAGCCAGCATTTTTTCAAAAATAACCACACCTCTTTGAACGCCAACAGGTTTCCACTGGAATTTTCATTATTACTTTTCTTGTTGTTGTGCTTTCGAAAGAGCTTAAGACATACCCAAAATCAACCAAGCATTCTTTTGTTATTATTGTTATTGTTGCATATGTCGGCATGCCATAAATGCCACAGCATTCAAAATCGCATACTTAATGGCGAGCATAAATCTGCACAGCTGCAACCAAATTGTCAATAAACATTAAATGTTGCTTGCTAGCTGGTGCGCACGTGTGAGTAGAATGTATGCAACGATATGTTTGTGCCAACATATACAGTAGTATATACGCATCTATTTTTACACACCTTTTGGGCCAGTAAGCAGCAATTATATTTTTAACCAAGCGCCCTAGTGCTCTTTTATATATTTTATGGATGCGTGTTTGAAATTTCGGCATCCCGAATGTTCGGGATTCACATCTTTCTTTCTATATTTTTGCGTTAAACAGTTCAATAGAGTTATTTTCACATTACTTAGCTGCGTGTTTTACATTACGGGATCCCGAACTTAATAATATAACATTATCTTTTTTACTTTTCAATTATACAGCAGTTAATGTGTTAACTTTTACATTTCGTAGCTTCGGGTTTGAATTTTCGAGATCCCGAAAATTCGGGATTCACATATTTTCTTGCTTTTTATTTTTTTCTAGTATTTTTGCGATTAAAAGTTGCGATGGAGTTATTATATGTAATATACCTACATATAAATATTATACACTTGTATTTTATAGTTTTATTCAGATCAATATTTTTTTACCGTAATATTTGGAAAAATTAAGTTTCTAAAAATATATTTATTAGTTTTTACTTTAGTTACGTCTTATGTCAAATTCCGTGCATATTATTAATAATATTTTGTTAATAAATTTAAAGTTCGAAAATATTCGGAATCCCAATCTTTTTTTATCTCGAAATTGGAAAATAAAATTTCAAATTTAGACATGAGCTCTAAAACTTAGCGAGAACCAACGATCTAATTATTTCGTGACTAGAAAAACCTCTTCATAGATTATAGAATTTTAAGCTCGAACATGTTTTTTTTATAATCCCGAAATTGCAAGCAAAAATCTGTGATGTAAATTTTAGTTATGAGCTTAACATTAGCGGAAATAAACGGTCTTAATGTTTCGAGACTAAACAAAGCTCTTCCTAAATTATTAAATTTTATGTTCGAAAAATGTTCGGGATACCCATTTTTCATAATCCCGAAATTGCGAAATTAAAAAAAAAATCTGAAATGTAATTCTTTAGTCATGTGCTCTAAAATTTAGCGAAAATAAACGATCTAACTGTTTCGAGACTAAACAGGTTTATGGGGCTGAAGACAATAGGTACAGTAGTATAAAAAAATCTTTATATTATATAATAGATTAGTACTAATCAATTAGAGGCAGTTTGGAATTCTCTTGTTACAATTTCTCCTCTCTACCTCCTCCAACGAGACTTCAGTAAAGTACTGATCATAAAATAACTTGACTTTTTCACGTTTTAAAAGCTGTGACAGAAAAATATTTCCCTTCATTTCTTAATATTTTGTTTATTTTACAAGTCGTAATCCGCACTCATCCATGAAAAATGCCACAACTGCTCAAAAATGAAATTCCACAAATTCTTTCATGTGAATTTCTACCGATTTCGAAAGCTTTAAACTTTAGAACAAGTTGCCACACAGACTCGTATTTGTTTTGTTGATTTTCTACAAATTTCATTGCAGCTGTAACTTTCACTCAGGTAGAAAAACTGAAATATTCACACGGCAATCGAAAAAAAGAAACGAAAATTACTTGGCCACAGACAAATAGCTGTATGAATAGCAACCGTTAAATTTTACAATCAAGCACACATCTGTATTACATAGCAACAAATGTTTGTGTAAATATTTTTTTAATAAGCAAAAGCAAAGCGAGAAACCACAACAACCAATTTCGCTTTCTGGCGAGTTAAAAATGACCACGTCCGGTATTGGGGCGGACCAGCGGTTCAGTTCAAGTGTCATGCTTTAGTGTTTAAAAAGTCATTTAATCTTCGATCTCGAATCATGTGAATTTTTTCTTATTGTAGTCGAAATGCATACTTGAGCTATTTTTAGCACGAGGTATGTGCCTTTAGTAAGGGGGCTATGATGCTTTCAGGCTTTTCATGAGCTAAAGTGATGTCAGCAAAACAACTGATGTTCTTAATAACGGTAAGAATATCGTAGATTTCTGAGAGAGGTATCATAGTGTTAAGTTAGGCTCGTGCCAATTGGAGTCTTTGAAGATGTGTGCAGAAGTTTAATCAAGAGAAGTCTAATAAAGGTATTGAAGTGGGTTAAGAGTCGTTTAAAATAAATAACAAGCGATTTAAATGACTCGACTAGATCAGAAAAAATTTAAGAGAGAAGAATATACCACCTTTCACATACCTCGAGTACTCGTATATACTTTTGAGACTTTGAAAACTATTTTAGATGTTTGTGTAAAACAATGATTGATTTTCATAACATTTCGAATACTATTTATTATTGAATTTTTACATTTCCAAAAGGTACTATATTTATTATCCAATACTAGAATATCAGTTTGGGATTCCGATCCAATCTCAACGTATGATTCTTCGCAGACTTTTATGTCAATATAGTCAATAAAAACATGACCTTGTCGAAGCTACATCAACTGAATAGAGTAGTAGTCGTCTGCACTGTGAAAAAGATAAAATTGTGATCGAAGCAAATAGTACGAGCAAGCGTATTAATTTCGATACTTTATTTCGAGGAAGATAATAAAAACAGTAAAGGTTTCATTGAATGCAAAAAATATGTCTTAACTATTTTCAGCGGAGATTTTTTAGACTTCGCTTCAGCTAAAATGACGTCACGAAAGATTGAGATATTAACTGAAAACATATTGAAAAATTATAAGACGAGGGGTAACTGCAATAATTAAGGATTCTACCAATTTGTCCTTTTTAATTGTCAGAAAGCAAATAATAGAGACTTGGAATTATGAAGTTATGGTATTATCAAATTAACTGAAAAGAGATTCTAAAACATAGTTTTAGAAGTTTGAGGAAAAACTCGTTAAAAGTTTTAGGGAGCCAATTACACTTATTTTCGGAAAATATTCGCAAAAAAATATATTATAAACACTGGATTAAGTTGGCCTCACTTTTAGACCAATCTTGCTAAGAAAAATAAACTCAGTTGAATCAAAGGATCGTAATGTTATTTATTTCTATATGGAGTCCAATGAATGAAAGGGAAAAATAATTAAAAGTAGTCAAACCGCAACACGGTGAGTTAGCCGGCTCAAAAAGAGCTCACAATTACTTTTAAGACCATTTACATTTCTTGGAAGCGTTAAACCGACTTATGTTCTTAATCCTTAGCATCCTTTTTTTGTATAGTAAATCGGCTAAATTTGAGAAGGGTGTATTTAGTTAATTTTTTTTTTTTGAGCTCACTTTTGCCCACCAAATGAATGCGTCATAAGAATTGGTGTGTGAAAAAAGTCGGTAAAATCAATTCTGACAAAATTTCTATGAAGACAATCCACCTTGTTGTGCCATACAAAGCAGCCATTTAACACAATCAATCACTTCACAAATGTTCTGTTTTTTCACATAAGTAGTTACGTAGACACCAAAAAAGCCAAAAAAAGAAAGAAAAAATAAATAATTGTAGACAATATTAATAGCGCAAGCGTTAGATTTCAGTGGTGAGCGCGCTACCTGCTCAACGGCGATGCTGCGCAGACGCACAAGAGATCGCCGCTGACAACTTTATGGGAGTGTAAGGGTACTCAAATTTAATTTTTTTTTTTTTTGTTATTGTAGATTCTTTTGCTGAATCGCAATCAATGATTTTCAATTTGTTGGCTACTTTAGACGCACAAAAACAATAACAAGCCACCTGTCACTGAACTCGAATGGTCAAAAGCATTTAAATAGGTTAATGCGCTATTTGTTGTTGTTGGCGTAGTCTATTGTTGTTGTTGTTTCTTATATGCCTCCCCAGTTATTTTTGGAAACTGAGTGGCTTGTTGCAGCGCATTGCACACTCTAAAGTCAACGCTAAGGCATGGAAACGTGGACAGAGCCACTTAGCTTGCAGTCAGGTAGTTGATGAGTTGAAACAAGAGCTGCCTTTGTTAATCCATGAACATAAACATACACACATACCTATAACTAAAAGTGTATGTGGCTAAGTATGTAACATGACATCTAAAATTATGCTTATCTAGCATTTTCCCATTATACTGTCGCGCTAATCTGTGTCTACGACAACGCGACTGCAGAGCAAGTGACTGCGGCTGTGCGCGTTCTATTGCCATGCTGAGTTAGCCGGCTCACATTACAATAACTATTTTTTGTTATATTTTTTACTTTACAATATTTATTGTTGTATTTTTTTATTTTATATGTTCACGTTTATTAAATTCTTGGCTAAGGCGCGGCTATGATGTGTTTAAAAAATAGTCTCATAGCATAATTTTCCCGGCAGCTAGCACTTAGAATGCTAGAAAATGAGATTAGCTGAAGCTTTCTCTGTTTTACATGACAAATGGCTGCTCGTTAGTAAATAAAACTATTGGGAAATTGTATAATTAAGCATTCTCATATAATCTGTGCTTTGCATTGGCAAAGCCAGAAGAATTATCGCATGCGAGATTTTTTTTGTTAGATTGAGATGGTAAATAAATATAATCAACTAGGTGATGTAAATGAGTCGTAGCTCTGAAAGTGATAACAATCTTATCAGTGTAATTTTGACGCCAATAAATGAAATTTTTAAATTTAAACTTTTTGAAGCCACTTGAAGTGTAAATTTTTTCACAAAAGTGCTTTCGTTTTGGAAAAACCGCCATTTGGTCAAAAATCAAAACTTTTTCTACTATCTATCCTTTTATCATCATTTATATTCATCTAGAGTAATAAATATTTCTTTTGTTTTTTGGATTTGAAATAATTTTAAGCAGAATAATATTCCTCGTCGCCCGAAAACTTTTGTCTGCAGTCCTCCTGGAGTTCGGCCACCGGATTGAGAAAATCCAATGAATCAAAATGAATCAGCGATTATTTAAGTACATTAAATTTTGTATATGTATATTATTCATATTTATTTATTAAATAAAATGGCTCTTCAAAAGCATTAACGAAAATATACGTTTTTTCGAACTCTCGAGTGGATATAACGCCTTTAATGATTCTACGTCTCTAATATGCAAAAACTTCTAAAACGCTTTGTCTAGTTCTGAAGGTATATATAGAGTATATTAAATTTTCGATCGTAGAATTTTTCTTTAAAAAAATTTTTTTTTTCTATACAGGAAGCCTTTTTATGAAGGATTCTATCTACATTCGTACACATATCATTGACAGTTTGGTATTCAAGCACTTGATCAATACACAGTAGAGTCTTATCTTACAAATTCACAACATTTTCTGAAAATATCTGCAAACAATTTTGCCGATAGATGTCTCCGATGTCAAATTATAAACAATACTATCTAGGAATACATTTTTCAAACTTAGCACCATATTACTTACAAAAAATAACTAAAAAAAAGTAAGTAAAAAATTTTGACGACTTAACGACCGATATTGTCAATAAAAGGGTTAAGTGTTAGAAAGTAGGTTGAATGTTAAATAAGAAATATAAAATGTTTAGCCGTTATCAAATCTTGAAAGGTGTATCTGTATTTCCGTATCGAATAACAATCACAGACTGCTTAGAAAGTTAAACGAAGATTTCAGTATTGAGCGAATCTTCGAAATGTGCCATTTGTTCCATCTCAAAAGCCAAACCAAAAGGCCGATCGTCAGTCGAACCATATATCGTGCAATATGATTATAATTTAGCGATAATCTGCGAAAAATTATTCATTGGATGGCTCAGATGGTTACAGATAAAAACATAAGGACTTGAGTGGACTACGTTCATTATGTAATAAAATTGTAAGCGTATCTGTATGATAAAACTTGAAAAAAATGGCAGGTATAATAAAAAAAATTTTTAAGCAAAAAACTTTATGAAAAACTCAAAAACATATCGAGAAAATAAAATATTTTGGAGAAATATTTATAAAAACTTAAAGATATGTTAAAAAAATATAATTATTTGCTAATTTTCCAATTATTAATGACAGATCACGTGATAGCTTAAGCTTAATTGGAATTTAACTCTCTTCTTTTACATCTCATCGTTTATTAATAGCTGTCAAAGCTGTTACAAACTAGTCAGCCGAGTCGAGGAAAATGCATTAATTGTTAAATTTTTGACTTCCTTACGGCATATACATACAAACATACTTTCTTCAGCACTTAAAGCAACACCTATTGTAAGCACAATAGCTCGAAATTTTTTTAAATGTAACATTATTGCAGTTTAATATGCTGCTGGTTATTACTTTTAAACATTTCCGCGCCACTTTGATGACAAGCAACGCACTTTCTAACGCCAAATAATGTTGTAAATGTATATATGCATATTAGGGTGTTCCAAAACCATTTATCAATCAAAAGGTGTGCGACATTTCGTGAACATTTTGAGCGGTCGGTTTGTATTGCAGCTATATGCCATAGTACCCCGATCTGAACAATTTTTTCAGATAATATACCTGTGCCTTAGATAATACTCCATGCAGAATTTCGTGAAGATATCTTGTCGAATAAAAAAGTTTTCCGTGCAAGAACTTGGTTTTGATCGGTCAATTTATATGGCAGCTATATGCTATTAGTGTTCCGATCTAAACTGTTTCTTCCAAGAATGTAGCGTTGCCATGAGCAATAATATATGCCAAATTTTGTGAAGATATCTTGCCGAACAAAAAAGTTTTCTATATAAGAACTTGATTGTGATAGGTCAGTTTGTATAGTACAATAGCTATATGCTTTATTGGTCTGATATCGGCGAGTCCGACAAAATTTCAGATCGATGTCTTCAAAACTGCTAGTCACTCAGTTGCGTATATACAGAGGGATATGGCTAAATCGACTTAGCGTGTCACGCTGATCATTTATGCATATATATTTTATGGGGTTTCCGACTTTTCTTTCTGGAAACTTAATATACCCTTTTTAGGATATAAAAAAAGTTTCAATCACCCTAATGTACATGTATGTTAATTGTACCATGATAAAGCGGTTACCAGGTAAGTATGGACAGCATAATAGCCACTTAGTTGGTGGATTTAGTTAAGCTGCATGTTACCCACATGTATAACACATACCGTTATGTATAGTGCACACAATTAGCAATACATTGTTGATACAGCTACATATACATATAAACATACATATGTATAACAACAAGTGGCTGGCTTTGAAGTGATCTACACGTTCGATTGACGGACAGCGACGTTAGCAATCATTTCACTTTGCCGATTTTGACCAAAAGCAACAAACACACACACACATACCAACGCAAGATACAGATTTTTGTTTTTGTTTTAAAGTGCGTCACGAATTAGCATGCCTTACGCACTGCCTTTGCCGACGTGTGGCCCATAACTATCGGCCAGCGCTTAGGGCCAGTGATCTGTAGTGAAATTCGCGCTACAAAAATGGATCAGCGGCGGCGATAACACACAAACAAACACCAATACACACACATGCAAGTGTACTCACATAGTACTTAAGTGTTAATCGGATAATTGTGCACAAGTAATATTACGAATAACGGTAAAATTGAGTTCAATAACCGCTTTAGGCGACATTTTCGAAGTACTCACTTAATTATGTATGTGTGTGCGTGTGTGGCGTATTGTTTGTTGTTATGCGTAAATATTTAGCTCAAACAAACAGGTGCGCATACCAATTAGCGCGTTTTTACCTCGCATTTAAAGGGGACTCTAGATTTATCTTTCACTTTATGGCGATAAGCAAATGAAGATGGTTAAATACTGGATATACATATACGTATAGATGTTGCTATGTATGATTGCTTTAAAATATTTGAAATGATCGTACTTCGAGATAAAGTGAAGAGAAATAATAGTCAGCCATTATCGAAACAAATAATTCAGAAATTATATATGCTCTGTTCTAACCAAAAATGTAATAGATATGAACATAACCTCACATAGGACCGCGTTGAGTCCCACGATACATTTTCTAACTAGTCAAATTGAGCCAATATAAATTAGTTTAATATTTGAGAAGCTAATTTCTGCTCTTATTTGTATTACATGCTATATTTTTTGATCGATTAATTTCATTTTTTTTTTTATAATTTTATTAAAGGAAATACAATTATAAATAATTATACTACCTATAAAATATAACAGCACTAGCGACAAGGCCTTCAGCTGTATTGATCGATTAATAGTTTCGGAGGCACATTCAAAAATTTACGAAATTTTGAAAAGCAATTTTCGTGCTAATATGTCTAATTCAATTTTCTCGTCGAGAGAATTTGAAGCCAAAAACCTAAAAATTTGAAGGTTTGAAGAAGATAGTACTATATGAAATCGCAGCGTCAAATTATCTTTATCAAGCGGTTTGAAATGTTTTAAATGCAGCTATTTGAGATACTCCCGAGACTTCAGACATTTAGAATAAAACTAGCCAGCGTACTGAACTGAAACTTTAATGACAATTTCATTTGTAATCGGTATTTGAAAAAATTTGGAAAATTCTGCCATATTCTGACATTTTCGTTCAAAAAATATCAATACTAAAAATTTGTTATCGATGATTTAATGCCAGTAAAATTTTATTCAACCACTGTCTACGTTTTCAGATTATTTTGAAAAGCAACGGTTGGCAATACAGCAATACTTTTTAAGTCTTAAATTAAATGCAAAAATCAATATATCGAAACTTTTATTTAATATTTATGTTTTAGATTTCCTTTTATCAATTTATTTGCGGAAAGCAAGTATGTAAATAATGTTTTCACAAAGTAAAAAAAAAAATTCAAAGTTATTATTATTATATTGTATAATGCTATGACATAGTGACCTAGCAGCTTATTACACAAAAAAAAATAAACAAAAACAACAAAAACGTACAGAAAATTATACAATAGCCGGATAGGTTGCAGACATTGACTTCCTTACTTTTTACAAGCACAATAATAGTGCCTATATGTAAGAGTATAATTATGTGTGAAATTCCGTAGTCAGCGGCGACATGACACTTTATGCAACAAATTAAGACGTATTTGCGCGTAATTAGTAAACAATTTACTAAACTGCAATCAAATGTTAAAAACTGAAAACTTCCTCGCGCTAAAATACAACGTGTTAATATGCAAAATTTTATTATTTTATTTTATTTTGCTTTTCTCTGCCTTAATAACTTAATATTTTTCGACTAGCTAATTACTTGTGTTATTGCATTTTAATTACGCTCACCTTCGACACAGCTCAGCACTCTTTTCCCATGAATGTTTTATGTTGAAGTATTTATAACAGTTAAGGCCACGCAGTTCCCAACCTGAAATGCAAATAAAGCGTAACAGAAATGAAATTAATGATAATAGAAATTTACGTAAAACAAAAATATTGTATGAAAGTTGGAAAAGATATTAACAAAATGTATAAAAGTAAAAAATTACAAAAAAAGTTAAATATATAAATAAAATATATAAGTAAAAAAAAAGTAATAATTTAAAAAAATACAAAATATTATTTTAAAATTTTTTATATAAATGTATGTATAAGAACAAAACAAGTATTAAAAGTCAGATAATGCTTTATTAATGAAAAAATATACAAATAAAAACAAAAAAAATTTGTTTAAAAAAAATATATAAAATTTCAGATACAAAAAATATTTAAAAAAAAAAAATTATTTTAAAAATTTTAAATATAAAACTGCAAAAAATTACTAAACAATACAAATACCAATTTATTAACTCACTGCATAAATACAAATTACCCAAAATAATAAAAAAAATAAAAACTTTAAAATTTTTTTTTAAATATTGTACAATAACAAAAAATGTATAATAAAAAATGCAATACAAGAAACAAAAGTACAAGACACAAAAAAAATAATAATTAAATAAAAAACATTATAAAATATCAAATACCAAAATTGTTTAAAATATAATTCAAAAAATTATATTCAATCAATCAAAATATACAAACTATGTAAAAATACTAAAAAAAATACCGTTTTATTATAATAAATAAATATATAAATAAAACTTACACAAAAAAATTAATGAAAAGTTTAAAAAAATTACAAAAACAATACAACATTTTAAGCACACAAAATAAAACTAAATAAAAACACAAAAAATACAAAAATGCAAACATACATATTGAACTTTTTAAAAAAATTTTGATGTACAAACGCAAAATAATTTATATAAAGAAAAAATATGAAGTTTTAAAAAAGCATGTTAAAAAATTATTTAATAAAATTTATGTAAAATCAATTCAAAAAATATTTAAAAAATTTTAAATTAAACAATAATTAAAAGCTCTTTAAAAAAATTACTAAAAGTTTTTAAATACAAAAAAAACATTTTAAAAATCCCAAAAAATATTTAAAAATTTCAAACATAAAAACAATACATATTTATCAAAAAAACCAAATAGTCATTTATTAAAACTCAAACCAAAATAAGAAAGATATATATAATTTTTAATAAAAAATTATTCAGAAAATAATAATAAACATATCAAAAAATAATTTTAAAAATTTTAATTAACAAAACAAGGCAAACAAATTTAAAAAACAAAAGCTATAAAGCTCACAAAAAAATGTATATATAAAAATTATTTAAAACATAGCCAATAAAGAAACAAATTATAAAAATTTTTTAAACAAATCAGTAATTAAAAAACTAAAAATATATCAAACACAAAAAATAACTTTAAAATTTTTTATACAAACATTACTTTATAAAAATCCAAATATAAAAAGGTACAAAATATATAAAAAAAAATTATAAACAAAATTATAAAAAATACAAAAAATATATATATAAAAACAAATCAACAATTAAAAAACATAACAATAAATTAAACACACAATAAAATTATATAGAGAACAATAAAATTTTAAATACAAACAAAAAATACAAAATATATGTATCAAAAAATATTAAAAAAACAAAAAAAATTAATCAATAACAAAAAAAAATTTGAACACACAAAAAAAAAAGTAGCTATAAAATTTAAAAAAACAACCATTATTTATAAATATAAAAATATAGATATAAAAAATATACAAGAAAAAATAAGAATTAAATTTTAATTTTTTTAAACATTATTTAAAATATATATATATAAAAAAAATCCAAAAAAAAAAATATTATTAAATTAAAACAGCAACTAAAAAAAGCAAAAAAATATAATACTTTATTAACAAAAATTTAAATATAAATAAATATTTAAAATAATTTAATTTATAGGCAATACGAAAAAAATCATAAGTTGTGCCTTAATTAACAATAATGAAAAAATTCAGAAAATAAAAAAAATACAAAAAGCACTCACAATAAATACATAAATTAATTAAAAATCAAGTAACAATAATGAGTTCAATAACTTCAAACAACTTGAGATTGCACAAACTACAACTCGAAAACAACAACAATAGTGCATAACTTAAAACCACACGCAATAATAAAATGCGAGTTTAATAAACTAAAAAGCAATGTGGCAACTTTATTCCGTTACCGACTCACGTTAACTGTAAATTGATTTATTTTATTTATGCATATTTGCCACATGAATAGCTTAATGCCACACCAACACACTGCAAACTGCCACTTTTGATTAGATTTCAAACATTTTAGACAACCAGCTGGGGGCTGTGATTGCCTGCGCACTGTTGAGGGTTATGTAGGGCTGCAGCAAGGTTCAAGCTGTTACGGCAGTGCGATTTTCTCAGCGGCATTTCAAAAGCACTGACAAGAGGTGATGACAGCGTGTGCGAAGCGAGAGGGGTTAAGAAATTTCGCTGACATATTATGCAAATATATGGTGGTGCGTATTAAAGGTCACATAAATATTGCTTTAACTCACTTGTTTATATGGGAAATATTGCCAGTTAGTGGCACTCATTGTGAAACTGGTTGATTTTTATAATTTTTAACATGTAAAAATTATAACAGCAAGTTTTGTTATTATCACTTAAAGCAATTTTTACTCATAAAACTATTGCTATATTTAGACAATTGCACTCAAAAAAATACCGATATTGGAAATTTGTTATCGATTGCTTAAATTCCGATAGCAATTTTATTCCAACCATTGGCTATTTGGCATTGGCTTTCAATTCATTTTTATAAACAAAAAGTAGGATGTAAACATATATCGATGAATTTAAAAAAAATCGAAATATCGATATTTTTACTGGATATTTTTTATCGAAGTGTCGATATGTGTTTTGCATTTCTAACATTTTGGAAACAAAATAAAAACGTATAAAGATATAGAAACCGATATATCAATATTTTTACATGATATTTAATAAATCAAACTATCGATATGTTTTAACATTTCAAACAATATATATTCAGCTATGGATAAAAATATAAACATTATAAACTAGAACATATTTAACCTGAAAACTTTTGCAAGTTTTAACATTAGCTTTTAGCTACACTGTGCAAGCAAACTATTTTTACAAACTGAACAGAGTATATTGAGTTTGCCACAATTTTTTTAATATTCGAAAGAAAAGATCGGAGATACTATAAAGTACATATATACATTATAAGCGTGACGAAGTGTGTCGATTTAGCTATGTACGTCAGTTCATCTGTCTGCCTATATAGCCCAGCACTAATCTCTAAATTTTCTAGATATCGATGTGAAATTTTCACATGTAATTTTTCTTATAAAAAGCTACTGATTTGTCGGAATAATCGATATTGGACTTCTATAGCATATAGTTGCCATACAAATTGATCGTTTAAAATCAAGTCCTTGTAGTAAAACTTTTTTATTTGACAAAATATCTTGACGAAATTTGACAAGAATTATTGCCCAAAACAACGGTACAATCTCCGAACAAATCGTTCTGATTGCACTACTATAGCAAAATGCTGCCATACATACTGATTGATCAAAATCAAGATAAAGACGTATTTTTATAAAAAATAAATTAAAACTTTGCTAACCAAAAATAATAATTTTACTATTTTTATTTACAAAATTATAGATTTTTTATGTAAAATATTTTGAATAATATCTTTCACTAATTTTGGCATTTTTCGAATTAAAATTTGTTTGCATTTTTTGCTTATTTCACATTCCATGTAATCTAAAAATGTTTTAAGGTGTGACATAAAGTCTCTTTACACTATTTTTTGATCTCCTATAAAATTTTGAAACTCACCAACGCCACCATCTGCCTTCATATATATTCATTGCTCGTAGACAAGCACGCACCAAGCATACTTATACATACTGCATATGCTTATACATACATATTCACACACATTGACGCCGCAGCACATGATTAGCATTAACAAATATTTTTTTTTTATTCACTATCGTTAGATTTATTTAAATAATTTTTTATTTCAAAATTACGAGTATGAATAAACGCCTCCGCTGTGATTGTAATGCAATGCAACATAGTCACAATATACATATTTATATATGTAAACATATGGTCATGAGTGTGTAATCACGCTGCGCAAACGCAGGCGTGCAGGCAATAAGCAACAGGCGGCACGCACATATACAACAACACACACGTGCGCCAAGAGCAAGTAGAAGAAGAGAAAAACCGAAAATTTCGAAAAGTTTCACCGCACCTTTCGGCGTGTATGCACATCGACGCGCGCATACTTTCCCAGCGTGGCGCGGTATTTGTATGCAACGGGCGCATGTGCGCGGACAAACAGTAAAATTTAACAGCAACGGCGATTGTGCTGCTAGAAATACATATAAGATTGCACATATGCGCGCCACATAACACGCGGTGGCAACAACAATAATAGCCGAGACCGTCGCAGCATGGCTGCAACCCGACTGGCCGCAACTTTCTACTAAATTATCAATAAATTCATTATTATTGACTGTTAAACGCCAGCAGTTAGTTGTAGTTGTTGTTGCTATTGCTAGTGCGCTTGGTATTGATCATGTTGTTGGTTGTTATGGTTGCATATAGAATAAAATTCACTTTCCTTTGCAGTTATGTGTACGTATATATGTATGTACTTACTTTGTACGAGCATGTGCATATATACATAATAAATATATGTACATTTATATAAAATTATTTCGCGATCCTTCAATGCGACAACTCTTGAATATGAAAGTGCTCCAGGTGAAGGGGTCCGTAAGTGGTGTATTGCTCGTTGAGCTGCATGACATACGTACCACTCACTGCCGGTTCAAAAAAGTTATAAATTACCTGCTTAATTGAGTCATCGAAAGTGGCGTCGGAAAAGCGAGAATGTCAAATAAATGCCGAAAGGCAATAGTGTAGTCAAGCAATTGTAAAATTGGCTGTTTAATCATTTCCGACGAATTGGTGAGTGGCGATTTCAAAGGTGACTGATTCAATGCTTGCTTATTTCCCTGGATGGCTAAGGAAATTAGAGTCACGGTGCTTCAACCAGTACCAAAACCGTAATAAGAAAAAAAAAAGATTTTTATAAAAATCTTTACCTTGATTTTGATCGATCAGTTTGTATGGCAACAGTATGCTTTAGTGCCGATCTGAACAATTTGTTCGGAGAATGTAGCGTTGTCTTAGACAATAATAAGTGCAAACTTATACCAGCCCGTCCCCACCATTTTCGTGATACTGTGGTATCTATTAACAGTCGCCACAATCAGGAAGTGTTCAGGGGGGTTTTTTGCCGACACCTCAAAATTTATTACAAGGAAATATATTTCTTACTAAAGCCTCCCAGATCCCCTATGATACACTTCGAATCAGAAAAAGCAAGCAACTGGCGATGTGAGATCGGATTTAAAATAGACTCCAAAAGAATAGAGGAATATTCGACCGCTCTCAGTCCAGTAAAAATGAGATTGCTCTTCCTTGCAAGTCCATCAATGTTACAGTCTCTATTTATTCTGCTTTGATCAAACAGCAATATGAATTTTATTAAGTAAGAGCTGTTTGCAATAGAAAGTGAGGTTAAGAAGTCCTACGAATATTAAGCTGCTGATAACGACGTAAAAATGCTAATCTCGCCTATTGTAGAAACTACCTCTACCGTATATCTATAAGAGACTACCTTAAAAAAAATTAATCTGTTATTCCCTTATAAGTACCACCTATATGATATGGATGATCAATATAGTACACACCTCCACCAACAAATTTCTTATGTAGCCTCGTATCATCATTGATGTAAGGACAACTAAATTATTGCAGGTTCATTTAACTACTTTTTCGGAGCGCCACCAACTCTTTTCCAGACCTTTCCTGGCATAACCAACATCTTCTACATATTTCTCTCAAATTGTATCCTCCCCGAGTGTTTCCTATCTACAATAAACCGCTAATATTTAAGCTTAGCACCAGTGAAATCAATTGACTTTGCGAGAAATATTTAAAATACTTTACTACTTTAAAAGACTCCTTAGCTTTCGTGAATGCCTATATACCATAAACACTTGATACATCGAAACGTTCAAAAATGTATGCAACATTCACCTGTTGCAACAAAATGATTGAATCATTGCAGTCAACTGACATTTGTCGACTTGTTGACAAGTGATTATCGCGTGTATTTTATTTTTTATTGTTGTTGTGTTTTGTTTCACTTCACTTTTTTTCTTTTTTAACCGCAAATCGGTGGTTTTCGCGTATTTCGCTTAAAGCTTAACCGCTTTCACACATTCCGGGTAGTCAGCAGTAAATAAGTGGTGAGTCAGTTATAGATATATATTTGTGTGTGCTTATATGTATATGAAAAAAATTTTAGCATTTGCATTTAATTGGTTAATCAATGGTTTTATTCATCAAACTTCTTGGAAGGGAAATACATTTAAAATTGTATATATTATTGGGTAGATTTTTGAGGTTTTGTTTAAAAAAAATAAATATATATAAAAAGTAAATGGTTTTTTGTCGATTTGTATATTGATACAGCATTGCGTATTATAATAGAAGCGCAAAAGAGTATTTTCAAAAACTTTTGAATATTATTACCTATTTTTTAGGTAGATTGCATAAATAAAAATATTTAAAAATGTTTACACTTAATTTTTTTAGTTTTAATAGGTATTCTGGGAAAAAATTACCTAAAAAATAAAAACAAATTATTTTTCTCATTTTTTTGTTAAGATTTTGTTGTATATCTGCAAGGTGTGTTCAAAAAATAACGACAATTTTTGTTTTTTGAGAAGAAGATTTTGTATACATTAATGTTGTCGCCTTTAAAATACTCTCCATTCGTTTTTATGCACTTTTGCCATTTCGATTTTTGGGATAGCCTTTAGCCAGTTCAGCGATTTGCATCTATCTTGTAAAACGACGTCTCCTTAGGATTCTTTTATAGGAAAAAGTCACACGGCGCCATGTTTGGTGAATATGGAAGCTACGGCATCGTTACAGCATTGTTTTTGGCAATGAATTCACGAGTAAATAAATTAAGTGTGAGCAGATGTATTAGCGAAAATCGCCAAGCTCATAAAAACACGTCTATACTTAGTGGCTGCTACAGAGAAAGTTAGCAATGAATACAGTTGAAAATTGTTTCGTACTTCAGGGACATACTCATGCTATCAACATAATAAAAGAAAGTGATCGATTAATAAAAAATTACCAAACATATGTTTCTGAAAAAACAATTTTTTTTATTTCATTTTTCAGAAAAATATTTTTTGGTAATTTTTTTATTAATAGATCCGCCTTAAAATGAGTATTAAAATTTTCAATATAAAATAAAAAATGTTTGAGAAGACCTTTATTGGTATATTGAAGTGAGAAAGTAGCGGGAATTTTAAATTTAAAATTTCGTAAATTTTGAAAATTATTTAAACTAATTATTTTTATTTTTAAAAATATAATTTTTAAATTTCTGTAATTTAAATAACAAAACAAAAAGTTTTTGAAAATTTTCTATACTTAATTTTTTTTTAATATTATTTTTGTTAAATTTATCATTTTTGCTGTTAGAATGACATACTGTCTTTTTTGACTTTTACAGCAAATTTCGAAACTTTTTATAAGATTTTTATTACATAAATATGTACATAAACAAATTGGTTTTATTTTCGTGTATTATATATATATGTTTTATGTGTTCATCTGTTGTATTATGGAGTTATAAAAATAAAACTGAATTTTCAAATGCCAACTTATTTGAACAAGCAACAATGTATCTGTGAGCACACCTTTAAAGAGGCTAGTCCAAAGCAGAAAAATAACAAGTAAAGAACCAAATGAAAAGCCAATACATAATAACACTTTGACATTTGGATGCGCAAATATCAGAGGCTGAAGATGCCACGCTAAGCAAAAGTAACTGTTCATAAAACATACCACATTCTTTATAAAGGATTTGAGACTCAAATCAAATGAATTTGGAAATATTAAAATGTGCAAAATATGTTAATTAACAAAAAAATTCTTAACAAAATTTTATATAAAAAACTATGTATTGATATTAAAAAATATGAATGCCAAAAAATGATCAAAAAAAAACTTAAAAACATTTTAAGTCCTAAAAACATTAAATATTTAATGAATTTAAAAAAATTTTAATAAAATTAGTTGTAAATATTTAAAAAAATATAAAAAAAACTTAAAATCTTAAAAAAAATTAGAAAAATGTGAAAAAAATACAATTTATCCAAAAATTGAAATTCAAACAAAAAAATATTTTACCATAAACAATATATTTTTTGCAGTGGGATTTTTGTGGCATCTTTATTTTAAATTTTTTTCATTTTATATTCGTGGTACAGCAACGATTCGTTGATTTATCTGCTTACAAGCATGTGAACTCACAGAAACAGGAATGTTGGGAAATTTCAGAAGACGAGTATATATATGTGTTATGTATGAATTTCAGGCAAGTGATTGGTAATGTGAATGCATTATCTGCAGATGAAATATATATATTGAGGTATAGTATAAACATATAAAATATGTGTATATATAAGAGTGTGTGTGTGTGTTATCCAGTCACGACAAGGCCGATTGTGTATGGTTTTAGCACAAAGGCTCATAATTACGGCAGATATTTTGCTGTAAATACGCGAAAGGGCATAAAATCGTTGGTTAATCGTCGCAAATTATTTTATATTTATATATATATATTTTTTTTAACTTTTTAAGTACTTTATTTTTTGCATTTAATAAAAAGCTTTCAAAATATTTGTTTTTTTAATGTTTCTTTAAGATTTTTTTAAGTTTCATATTTAATTTTTGTTAGTTTTAATAAAACTTTTTCAAAATATTTGTTTTTTAATTTTTTTTTAAGTTTTGAATTTTAATTTTAAACTAATTTGTTTTACGAGTTTATTTTTTATTATGTTTTTTTTATAGTTTTTATTATTTTTTATTTCGGTTTAATTTTTCTTTATATATTGTTTAATTTAAACTGAATTAATTTAAATAACTAATGATAATGATTAATGTTTAATTATTTGAACATTTTTATGAGTTGTTAAATTTAAAGATTTAAAAACAATTAATTTAATTGATACTTAATAATTTTAATAATTCATTTTATTTAATTAAGTATCTAAAAACACTGTTTTGTAAAATTATTATATTCGTATAAAGTAATTTATTAAAAATAAATTATTATGTTTTTAAAAAATTATTTAAAATTTTAATTTCATGTATTTAATTTAATAGATCATGATTTAATTATTTTTACCAACAAATAATAGTATTTTAATTATTTAAATGAATTTTTTATAAAATTATATTATTTTTAATATAATATTATTTATAAAATTTAATTGAAATAAAAATATTAATTTCTTAGCAAATAATTTAGTTTTTTTGCATTAGTTAATCGACGGGCATTTCTTTATATTAGATATTATTTAAAACTTTTTTGTAATAAATTTTGATATTTATTTTTCGCAATTTTATAAAGTTTTAATTCTTTTAATTGCTTTTAAGAAAACCGTTTTTAATATTTTTAAAGATTTTTTTTAATATTTTTTTTATAATCTTTCAAAATTTTATAAAAAATATTTTTTTATGTAATTTTTTAATATAATACTTATTCTAATATTTGTGTATATATACTTGTATTTTATTATAATTTTTATTTATTCTTTTATTTAATATAATTTTTCTCTTTATATAGTATATATTGCTGTTCACATTGTATATCAATGGCAACATTATATAGTTGAACAAAAATGCCATATCACCTGCACAGCCTTCAACGACTTTGTAAACAAAAGAAGTAAAAATAAATTTAATAAAAAGGTATTTTATGCATGGAATTTTGCTTCATAATGCAAAACTGCTTGCCTGAACGGGCCGTACTTGTTTCAAAAGAAGTTCAAGCAAAGGAACATAATGGCTTGATAAAAAAAAAAAACAATAAAATAATTTTTACTTGTTTTTGTCAGATAAAAAAATGTCTTTGTGTTTCATTTTTAGCGTATGCATTTATTTTATAATCAATTTGTTTATTATTTTCCTCCATTTCCTTTTTATGGCGTCTGACCCGGCATACAAAAGACTGAAGCAACAAACTTGAAAGGCATGAGCGTATATATATATATATATAAATACATACACATGCCTTTATACATACATACGTACACGTATTTTTTCAGCGCATCTCACCGTCTTTTATGACACATAAAAAATGTGTACTATCGAGATGGCTATAAAAGCCTATAGCAACAGCAATTATGTACACAAATGCATACGTACAGATGTATAAGCGAAAACTAGTTTAGTCTTCACAAAACGCGCTTTTATGTGTCATTTGAGCACTTGCCAGTTGTTAACTAAATTAGTGATGCTGCAGCTGCTTCTTCAGTTGTTGTTATTGTTATTATTTATATGCGAGATTTCGCTGCTGCGAAACTTTGTTTTAGTAAGTGTCATAAATGATGTTTTAGTGTTGACCTATGCGGCTTTTATGCATAAATACTCTACTCTAATTTTTAGATAATAAATTTTTTTTTTACATTTTTAATTGCTTTTAAGTTAACTACAATGTTTTTTTCGTATGTTAACATGTCCCAATGTCGCTAAGATTTCCCCATATTCAGTTCATAGCATTTTGAAATAGCTGCTAATATCAAGTGACAGCGCTTTTACAGGCATGTAAATCCAACAGCTGTTAATGGCTTACAATGTAGAACAATCTGTTTCCTCTTCGGCAGTTTAAATTGAATTACAATAATTATAGCATAATTAAATTAAACACTAAGAATTTCGAAACTTTCTGCTGTCCATATTTAATTATTTTTTCTGGTTTGTAGAAATTGTGGCGGAAATCAAACATGTTTAAGTTAAATGTCTCGCATTAATTTTCTAAATTTCTGTTAGAGAAATCTTGCTTGTCAGAAGCATGCAGTTAATAGCATGCTGGTAGAGCGAATTAGCATATGTTTATGTGTGTTGATAGAATAGAGGATTTTAGGGAAACCAAAAAAAAATTATTTTGAATTTTACGTTTTTGGATAGTTTTTTTAGGAAAAATTTCATAATTATAACGCAAAGCAAAACTATTAAATTAAAAATATCAAAATATATATAGAAAAACTTAAAAAATGCTTTAATACTGTAAGAAAAAAAGTTATGATTAGTATAATTGTTATACAATATAATTATTAAATTATTCTTTATTTCTATTTTATTTTTTGTATGTATTTTTTTCAGTTATTTTCACATCATTTCATTTATTTTATTTTATTTTATTTTATTTTATTTCATTTTCTTTGATCTTTAATTTAAGTTAATATTATTTTAATTGATGGTGCGAAGGCATTTTTAAACCCTCCTTAGGGCCTAAAACATGTTTTTTATTTCGTTGTTTTATTTTATTTTATTTTAAGTATTTAATTTTATACTATTGTATTTTATTTATTTTTATTTTATTTTATATATTTTTATTTTATTTAATTTAACTTAAGTTTATATTATTTTATTATATGTTATTTTATTTAATTTTATCTTGTTTCATTCTTTTAATTTAATTTTATTTTATTTTAAGTAATTAAATTTATATTTATTTGGGTTTGTCTTTTTTTATTTTATTTAAGTATATATTATTTTGTTTTATTTCATTTTATTTTATTTTATATAATTTTATTTCATTTTTTTTAATTTAAGTGTATATTATTTTATTTATTGTTATTTTATTTAATTTTATTTATTTTACTTTAATTTACATATATATTATATATATATTTTTTATTTTTAATAATAGCTTCTATTATCTACTTAAAAGACTCATTATATAAAATTTAATTTAATTGTTTTTCTCTGTTTCCGTTTTTTTTAATAAATCCATTCAAATAAAAATTAATTCATGTTTTCAAAATCTTTCCAAAATCTCAACGTCATTCTAATATGATGATATTTAAAAATTAAAGCTTATACATATGTATATGTGTGTAGGCGTCTGCACTCTTTAAATAACGTTGGCGCTGAAGCGTAAAAAATATATGCAAATTTATTTGTTTACAATCGTTTTACAAAGCGTGGGAATTCGGCAATGTCATTTGCATACTAAAAGTATTCTTTTGTAGGAAAAACTCATTAAAAACTACGTGTGACGCCCGAATAAAATTATTTTAATATGAGCGCATAGTTTTAATTTTAGATTTTTAATTGTGTTTTTTTTTTTGGAAATTGGTAAACTTTGCTGTAAAAATGTATAGTTAACGGTTTCTTATTCTAATTTTCAAATCAGTTTAAAACTCTATGCTTGAAAAAATTCATTTTTTTGCAAAAAATCGTAAGTCTAAATCATAAAATTAACAGTAAATAATATAATTAAATTAATTTTTGATTTTTTAGTTTAATTTTATTATGTTATTTATAATATTCACTCTTATTTAAATTCAATTATTTTATTCTTATAATTTTTAGTTCATTTTTTTCAGAACTAATTAAAATTATTTGAAAATTAAAAAAAATTATAAATTATTTAATTACAAAACTAAAAAAATATGTGAAAATATTTTTACTAAAAATATTAAATATATAATTCTATTAATTAAATTTTCATTGAGCTTATAATCAAATAATAATTATTTATATAAAATTTTTTTAATATTTATTTACTTTAGTTTCCGATTTTTTAAATATTACTTCATTTTCAGTTTAAATTTCGATTATTAGCTTTCAAGTTTTAAAATGGCAAACATTTTTTAATTGACTGGTTTATTTTTATTTAAATAAATAAAATTATATTAACAAAATTTTTTTTAATTACAAAAATTTTTTTTACATCTTGAAAATTAATAAACTAATTTATTTTTTAGTTAAATTAAATTAATTATCAAAATTATTTTTGTATAATTTTTAATTAATCAAAAAATTTAATTTATATTTGACTGATTAAATTTTTAATTAATTAAGTTAATTATCAAAACTTTAAATTTATTAAATTATTATCTTTATATAAAACTTATATTTTGAAATGCATTTGAATTAATATATAAATTATTTAATTATTGCCTCCATCAAATAATTACATTTTAAGTTTTTTTTTTTACTTTTTTTGTGAACTTATTTTATTATTAAATTAACTTAAGTACTTTAATTAACACATGTTTTAAACTTAAGTTAAAATATTTGATACTTCAGAAAAAATTTGATTTTTAAGATTTTTTATTGGTATTGCACGCTACAATAAAACTGTTACTGCTCAGATTAGTCTTAATTAAAAAAATATATAAACTGTTTTTATTTGAAATATTTATGTTTTTGTTATTTGTTTCATATACATATACTGGTATGTATGTGTTTCTTTTTTGTTTTGCATAAAGAGACAATTTTGGTTATTTTTTTTTAATTTAAAAATCTCCAGTTATGTTTAAAAAATACAATATTGATATTCAAAGTCAACATTTAAATTCACCACACATAATTTCAATCAACCGCGCTGACTCATTTTGTCTCTGTAAATTTAAATCAAGTTTACTTTAATGATTGTTCTAAAGCGCAAAAAACCAGTTTGCTTAGCTAGATGTCGAAGTAACAACAATGGGCTGCATTAGCGCATAATTCTTGACTTAAGACAAACTTACAATAAGAGAAAAAAATCGAAAAAAGCAGTAAAAGAGTTAAGCACAGCCAATCATTCAGTTGAACGCTTGCTCAAACGCTCAAAAATCAAGTGTTGCCAGATTACGTGCACACTGTGGCATGCGAAGAATGCTTCCTAAGACTGTAAAAATAGTCGAAGTGTGTATTATTGATACATAGATACAGCACACACACATGCAATAATAAGGCCAAATATGTTTGTATATGTGTGTATGTATGGTAAGAGTGTTAGAACGGTGTAAGCACAGCAGCTGAGCTTGCAAAGCGCAATCTACTGTACGTATGTACATTTAATGTGCAGCAGACAACCAACGCGTGCAACAACAACAACAACAGCATCCATCGACAACACTAGCTTTAGCACCAATCTTGCCAATCATTCATAGAGCCAACTCTAGCAGCCGAGCATCATTTTAGCAGCACCCAATAGTTACAATCTAACGCGACAACAACAAATGCAAATATAATTTTTATTTATGTACACACAAACATATGTATATATATATATATACTTGTAGTTATGTACATATGTATATGCGTGTACGGTAATCACAATGAAACCTGTTAACCTTGGCAAGAGTTATGCCACTTCTGTTGGCGGCAACGGTTAGATTTCTGTACATATGTATGTATGTAAAGGTGTATGTGATTCACTTCTTGCGAGTGAAGCAAAAAAAAACGAATGCATAAAATAAATAAAATATGTATATCTATGTATATATATTATATGTATATATAAGGCAAATTATTACAAATTTATGTCAATCGAAATGTCATGACAAACTTTAAAGCGGTGCGACTTGAAAAATTTTTGCATTAAAAATGTGTGCGTAAGGAATGCATGGTTTGAAACTGAGAAAATAAATACTTTTATATAATTAGAAAATTAAAAAATATTAAAAAACGGTTAACCTGGACTGCACCGATCTATAATACCGTTCACAGGTGCCTTTCTTACTGCATATAGGGTATAAAACATCTTTATCTTGATTTTGATCGTTCAGTTTGTATGGCAGATATGTGCTCTAGTGGTTCGATATCGGCGGTTCCACTAAATAAACAACTTTGTGACGAAAAAAGGACTTATGTAAAATTTCATGTCGTTATCTCGAAAACTGAGCGACTAGCCCACGTATATACAGACGGATAGACATAGTTTATGGAAATCTGCTGAACTTTCTCAAAAAACAGTAACAACCTTTCAACGAGTTTAAGACTAAATATTATCAGTTAAAAAATTTGTATGTCAACCCTTGAAACCAAAAATGTTTTGACTTAAACCATATAATTAATTTAAAAAAATTGGACGTAGTTAATTTTTAATTCAACACAACTAAAGGTTTCTTTAGAATTAATCATATGTTTTGGATACATGTATAAATTAAAAAAACTGTTTTTTTTTTTAATAAATTTTTAAGAGTTGCCTCAGTAAGCAAAAATACATATATCATATTTGAATGTTTTTAACTGTTCTTAAAGTTTAAGGCAACCTTTTCAAAGATTTAAGACTTTCAAATTTTATCCATTCGCACAAATTATATGGCAACACTTACGAAAATTTTATTTGAATTATGAAATATAATTAATTTTAAAATACATAAAGCATTCAAATAGCTATTTAAAAAAACTTAAAAAATTAAAAATTTATATAATTTGATTTTTATGGCAACTCTTACAACAAATTTCTTTAAAACTAAATAAATTTAATTAATTTTATAAATTGTAAGACCTCAAAAACAATATTTCAAACATTTTCATTAATTAAAAAATAATAATATATGGCAACCCTATCAAAAAATTTCTTTGGATTAAGTTTTTATAAGCTTTTGAAATACTTTTAGACTAAGCATATTTTTTAAACTCTTCATAATTAGAGTACTCATCTACTAATCCCTCCGTTACTTGCTTAATAAAGAAAAATAACATTTGTGAAATCTTGATAACAATGGTTGTCATTTAGAATATAAAAGTAGTGTTAATAAAGCGATAAATTTTATTCAAACCATTAAAACTGTTTGTAAGACATACAAATTATTCACACATCACATCAACTTTCGAAAATAAATATTTACCAATAATATTTCGAAATTTTAATTACGTTAAATGTTCAATTTAATTTAAAATGTTCTAAAAATTTTCGGATCTAAGTTGAGAAGGTTCTATAGTAATTTTCTAGCTGCAGATATATGTACACATTTTATAATAGTTTTAATAACAGAGTTACCAACACTAAAAAATATATCCAATAAACTATTTATCATCATTTGCATAGTAATATAACTGTGAAGGCTTAAAGCAACGGAAATGGTGTAGAAAATTTAATTTGCAGGCATAATGTGAACATATGTTAACATAAAATTAATATTTGCTTATTTTTTTGCGTAATAATTTTCTTCTTTTGGTTTTTAAATGATGCTGTATCTCATCTATATGCAAAATAGAGTATAATTCCAAACCTATCTTCAATCTATAAACAATAATCAACGAATATTACGACTAATGGCATTGGAACATTTAGAGTCATTAGTTCTACAAATGCTCAGTATTTTTCATAATCTCTTCTTTAGCGTTTTATTTCTTTTTATTTTATTTTTACTAACCGCAGAGCACCAAGCACTCTAATGGCTTATGACAAGAACGCCCGTTGAAGCGAGTAACTAATATTAACAGTTAATTGCTGAAAGAAAGCTAGTCTTAAATGCTAGACAGTAAATGACCGTAGCAGCAAATTGAAGTGTCGGTGAACCAAAGTGGCAAGTTGGCGAACGGTAAGTTAAGCCGCCAGCGAAATTCTAGTGAAGCTAGACGTTTAGCTTCGAATAATAATCTTTTTTTTTAATTTTTTTTAATTTTTTACTTTTTACTCTTTATTATATTTTCAATGCAAGCTAGAAGTTATTGGAATGAGCTGAAAAAGTGCGCATGTCAGTAATTTACAGTTAACTAAATTGATGCAAATTGTGTGTATATTCATACTATAGATCTGTCACGCTCTGGCGGAAAAAAAAATTATATATAGTATATGTTACAAAAACCATTTTTTGCGATTAATTATGAGAAAAATATTGTTATTATATACTTCTTATATAAAATAAATTTTAACCTTTCAAGTTTCCATTGTTTTAGTTATGTGTTGAATGTAATTAATTTTTTTAATTAATACTTAATTTTTTTATTACAGTTTTTTAGCAGTTAAAACATTTATATATATTGTATTTTTTGAAATTTTTTATAAATTCTCTAAATAACCTTATATTTCATCAATTAGTTTTTAATATATTAAGTTTAATTTTTTCTTGAATATTTTTTAACTTTTTTTTAATACTTTTCCTTTAAAATTTATGTTTATTATTACCTTTTACGTTTTTCAAATATTAAGTTTACTTTTTTCTAAATATTTTCCAATTCTAGTTTGTTGTCATTTCTAAATGTAAACCTTTAAATATTTTTTATTCAACTATTTCTATATATTTTTTAATTCACAATTTTTGAATTTCACAAATTTATATTTTCTTCCTTGATTTTCTCAAAATTTATTTTAAATAATATGACAATTTGTATATTAATTTTTTTTTAAATTAAAGTTTAATTTTAACTCTTTTAAATTATTGCATACATTTTTTTTAATCTAGTTTGTTGATATTGCTAAATTTTTATAATTTTGTATCTTATAATTAAATTTTTTTTAATATATTTTTTTTTGTTTTTTGTTAATTATGGAGATATTTATATATATTTTTATCATATTGAATTTTTCTTTTGATTTTTTTAAATATTAAATAAAGTTTAATATTAGTGGTTGTTTATCTTATTATTTTTTTATTTCAAAACAGTTATTTACAATATTTTTTTTTATCTATTCTTCGGTGTTCCTTAACAATTTTAAAATATTACGGTTTTTATGTGTTTTAGATTTTATAATTTTTTAAACCATATCATAGTTTGTTTATTTTTTTCTTCAAGTTTTTTGATTTTTTTTTTTTTATATTTATTTTTTTTATATATACAATTTGCTATAATTTTGTATTATTTTGATTAGTTTAAATTTTTTATTAAAAGTTAAAATTTGTTTTTTTAAGACTGCTATTTATTTTCAATTTTAAGTTATTTCATTTGCTTCAAATCCATTTTTTGAAATTTATAAATTTTTATTAATTCGACAAGTTCAAATTGTTCACTAATATTTAAGTTTTATTTTCTTGGTTTGTTTAAATGCAAATTTTCTATGTTTTTCTAATACTGTAATTTGCCTTCATTTTTTATTTATGCTATAAATTTTTTTTATAATTTTTATAAATTTCGAGTTAAATTTTTTTAAACTTTTTTAATTTTAAATATTTTTTTTATAACTTTCTCTTTCTATTTATTTTTACACATTTTTAAAATTTACAAATTTATTCTTTTTACTTGTTTAATATTTAAACATACAGCTAAATAAATTTAATTCTATAACTCATTTTTTTTTGAAATTTTCGAAACAGTTTAACTTGTTTATTAAATGTCTTAAAAAAAATTGTACGTTTTATAATTTGAACTTGCTATTTAAATAAATTTCTTTTTAATTTATTTTAAATAATATAATTAAATTTTTAATATTTTCTATATTGTTTGATTTTTCAAAAAATTGTATATTATATATTTTTTAAATTATTTTTATGTATATTTTTTAATATAATCATTAAAAAATTACATTTTGTAGATCTTTTTTTAACCTAGTTTTTTTTAATCTTTTGATTTTTTTAAATGGTTTTTTTAATAATAAATTTAAAAAATGTTTTTTTAGTTAATTTTTTTCAAAAGCTTTTTAATTATTTTTTTTAGATTCAATATTTTTAAATATTATTTATCTAAAATGTAATGATTTTTTAATATCTTTTTTTAATAAAAGTTTTGTTTAATTTGTTTAACTTTTTTATTTTATTACATATATTTTTCAATATTGCTTTTATTTAATTTATATTATTTTATTATTGTTTTTGGTTTGCTCGATAAGGTGATTGTTTTATTGCCAACAGCTGCAGCTGCAGTCAGCTACAAAAACAGGAAACTAACAAATACTTTTCATGCATATAATTGGTTCGAGACACATACTACATACAGAAATTTGCATGCTAGCGGTAGAAATATGCGACCAAGAATGAATGGAAAACATTTCTGGGTCACATACACTACCATATGCGGCAGCAAACAGGTACAACTATTTGCCAATATGGCTAAACTTTGTATTTACTGCTTTTAAATAAGTATGTATGTACGTATATGGTTTTTTGCTGTTGTTGCAATGTGTCTTGAGACGCACAAGCGACGTAAGACTTGGCTTACTATCTATGTAAATGCCCACTAAGCTTGATTGTGGCCAAACGGCAGCGCAGAAACAAGTCGCAGAACAAGCAAATTTACAAGCAAGTACACAAGCTACTAACAAGCCGACACACACACACCTCACACCTTAGATATTTACCTACGACTTGGCCAAAGACTAATGGCTCATTTTGTATTGCTTTTTGAGTGCTTAGGCAGGCATGCGATTATTTATAAAAATTTAGTTGCTGTTTTTGTTGCTGTTCGTTATTTGTTGCGATTTTTCTTATTGTTTTTGCATACCTAGGCTGCCATAAAACTAGTAGCAATTGTTGTTGTTGTTATTTTATTTGTCCACAACACTGTTTTGTAAGGTATTGCGGAAATACATATCTGCGAGTGTGTGTGTGTGTATGTGTGCGTGTAGGTTCGTGCTTTTATGCTTGAATAAGTTTCGTGTGAGTTTCAAAGTTGGCTACGACACGACCAACCAAAGCAACCGTTTAAGTGAACTCATCACTTGGGCAATTTGAAAAAGTTGTGAAAAGAAATTTGCAGTTAAATGAACTGTTTATGCGTGAAATATGGAAAAGTGAAAAAGTGTTGAATTGGTCACGTTCGAGTAGACGAAAAGCCGCAATGTATGCGGAGGTATGTAAATGTGGCAAGAAGAAATGGCAAATGGTAGATTTTGTAAAATAAATTTGGACTAGGCAATCTATAAATTCAACTATATAACTTCTAAGTTACTAAAAAAATTAAAAAAAAAAATTCTAAAATCACGAATGGTTATATTTATTAATTATTTTTGTCACTTAATATAATTGGCAACCCTGTGATGCTAAAAAATAGTAGCAATAATATTTAACAAAAAACAATATAAAACGTTAAATTCGGTTTCACCGAAGCTCAGTTCAGTTGGTAGGGCAGCTATATAATATAGTGATCCGATCTGAACCATTTCTTCGGAGATTACATTGTTGCCTTAGGAAATAATTCATGGAAAATTTCGTGACGATATCTCTTCAAATAAAAAGGCTTGCCATGCAAGCACTTTATTCCGATTGTTCAGTTTGTATGGCAGCTATATTTTATAGTGGTTCGATATCGGCGTTTCCGCCAAATAAGCAGGTTTTTGAGTAGAAAAGGACGTATGTAAAATTTCAGATTGATATCTCAAAATCTCAAGGACAATTGGCAACAAAAAATTTTATCAGTAGTTTTACTAATAATCACAATAACATTTTTCTCGCTTATAGCATATATTCTGCCATAACTTTGATATAAAATAAGGAAATAAGAAATTATTATTACAGATGGCAACACTGCCGATGATGTTATGCCAAGTTCCAGCGATTCAGAGCATTACTTTGGTTATAAATTTGGCTTACTTCATTAAAATTTAAAATTTATATAAAGGTGGCAACCCTGTCCATAATGTTATGCCTATAACTAGCTTTTTAGCACTTTACATATGTCGCTGTAGTAACAATTTAACATATTATGAAAAAAAAATTTTTTTTTTTTTTTGTAAACAGTTTTTCATTTATTTTAGAATAACTAAAATTTGAATTTTTTCAATAAAAAATTTGTGAACTTAAACATTTTATATTTTGTATGCAAATTGCAAAAATAATAATAATTTGAGTTTCTAAAATTCGAATGTTAAGTAATTTTAATAAACAAATATAATATTTTATTTCTATTAATAATATTATTACTTTTTTTAAGATGAGCATTTTTTTAAAGGAATTTTTCCTTGTTTTTTAACAAAAGACTGATTTTTTTTTGACAAATGAAAAAATATGGTAGAATAGTTGGCTTTTAGAAATTTTTTCACTTCTTTTGTGAACAAACCCTTTTTTTTTAAATACACAGTTGCCGTATTTAACAATAAAAATATATTATAAACTAAGCAATAGAAATTACAATAACTATAAAACAATAATCTTGCGCACAAATATTTAAAATCAAAGCTTTAAATTGCCATATTACCATGTTTAGAATAAAGAACTTTAGGTTTAAATTTATAAATTTGAAGGCTATACATACACATGTATACAATTTTATTATATATTATTTATACATATTTACAATTACTACTTTTTGTAATATTAAGTGATTTCTATAAATCCTCACAAAAACACAACACTTTGAGTCAACAATAAATCATAATCAATAATAAAATTATAATTTCAAAAGCTGGTTGAGAATTTTAGTTAAAATTTTAAAGAAAATATGCGCCTAAAACGCGGCTCGCTTAGAATCGAAAATATTTCATAGACACGCATAAAAACACATATGAAATGTTAATATTTTCGTCTTCATTGCTTATAGTTGGTTTTTATAAATACTTATTTCGCCTATTAAAGACCATTTTAAACTAGCGGTAATTAAGTAAAACTAAGCAGCAAACACACTACACACTTTCTTTCTTAACTCATTCTAGCCACTCATCAATATTAATCGATTCGTCTGACTGGTTCCACAACAAGTGCATGCATTTGCTTTAAGTGGCTGTACACACAAGCATACAAATGTACATATATACATGCATGCATACATGCCGCCATATATATAGTATACGTAGCTATACTTACACTTCCGATGAATACAAGTTTGCGGCTAAGAAAGAATGCATTATAATCATGTTTATAGTGTTAACACACTTGCCGCAACTAAACTTCAGCAAATGCACCAGCCAACTAACACGATTTGACCCACATTCTTCTAACAAAAAATAACTGAAAATAACACTACTCACTTCACTTTATTACTCAGCTGGAAGCAGCCGAGCGCTATCCACAACAAATCAATGTTATCAGCTGAAAACTATCGTCAAATGCGTAATAAATTAGTGGCACAGCAACAAAACAAACACAAACACAAACAACAACTGTAAATGAAATAACAGCCCAAATGTTGTTGTCTTTGTTGTGGTTATTACCGCTCTATCTACATACAAGTACATGCAACAGCAGCAAAGAATGCTGAAGCGCCTGCGCGCAACTTCAACAGGCAACCAGCAATTCGCGTTATGGCAACATCTTCTGCTGCACCGAAGTGTCTCAAGAAATTATGCAGTCAAGCATGCATGGATGTATATATTTGCATTGGTAGGTATGAGTGTTGGTTTGCAAAAAATGTTATGGCAATGACGCCAGCAACAGCTGCTGCCAGAAGCGAAGCTTTAGTGGAGTGCCGCTTTGGGTGTAGATACAGGCGGCGTCAAAAGCTGCGGTCGCAACAACTGCAGTTGAAGCAGAAGATGTAAATTTTTATGTAAAAAACATTGTATTACAAGTATATATATACTTGTATGTATATCTACCAGTATATGCAAGCGAATTAAAAATAATTTAGTTTTTCAGCAATTTTGGAGGTTTGTAATATTTATCTTGATTTCGATTGATCAGTTTGTATGGCAGCTATACGCTATAGTGGCGCGATCTGAACAATTTGCTTGCAGAGTATATTATTGTCTTTGACTATAAGCTGTGTCAAAGTTCCTTCAGATATCTCGTCAAATAAAAAAGTTTTCCATACAAAAACTAGATTTTGTTCGATCAGTTTGTTTGGCAGCTATAAGCTATAGTGGCGCGATCTGAAGAATTTGTTTGCAGAGTATATTATTGTCTTTGACTATAAGCTGTGTCAAAGTTCCTTCAGATATTTCGTCAAATAAAAAAGTTTTCCATACAAAAACTAGATTTTGTTCGATCAGTTTGTATGGCAGCTATATGATATAGTTGTCCGATATATATAAAAATCTTGTATTTTCTGCTCGTTTTCTCTATTTATTCTATTTATCTCCATAGGTAACTAGTTATAAATCCAGTGTAGTTACTAGTTACAGATCCAGTGTTATAAGACTGGTTACAAATGTAACTGATTCAGAAGTAGTTTTGGACTACACAAAAACACTTTTTTACGAAAAATTACTACAATAAATAAATATTTATATGAACCTAGTTGCATATTTAATAATAAGTCTTAAGTTAAGAAATATCTCCATAAAGTGGACCGTAAAAAAATTTAGTTTATTTGGACTCTTGTATTTTTTTAAATTTCTAATTTTGAAGCAAAACAGACAAATCTTAAAGGAAAATATCGTTAAATTTACATCTATTTAATAATGAAGAAAGTTGTGAAACCATAAAAAATCTGCCGAAAAGATAGAATAGTAAAAGAGAACATCATAGCTCCAAAGATACATAAAATATAAAAGACACGACACTACAATTAGAGTTTATCTTGATCTTTGTTTTTTGGATCTTCATTGCGAACTAAAATTAATTAAAGTGTAAACTATATATATATATAGTTATGTGATCGCAAATAATAGCACCATAATATTAATCAACACAAAAATGTGTTCAATTAAGTCATATAACTCAAGATTCGTGCTAAATTCGCTCTAAGTAGAGACTATTCTTCACACTTGAGTTGATTGATCTAAAATATGATAATCTTGAAACTTTTTTAAAAATTGCTTGATTAATTATATGCTTTCTTTTATAAAATTTTACTATAACAATAGCAAAAAAGCGTACTTTAATTGAAAATTTCTTCAAGGAAAGCTACAGCAAAAACTCGCCGAGGATACATATACAATATATAAGTGGTCTCAATCTTTTACAACAAGTTTTAGCATGAATTATACGCCAAGCAATTGAGTTTTGACTGTTGAACAAGAGTTCGTAATGTAACTGGACCGCACCGTAACTAGTCCCCAACTGCTCCGAAATGCCTCATAATAATTTTTTGTTAACAAATTAAAATTCATAAAATTCATGGAAAAACAAAAATATGCCTTAAAAACCTTTAACCTTCAACCACTTTGGAACTGTGAGGTTTACAAAAAAATTGTTAGTGAACATTTTTGCAGTAATCTCGCAATTCACCTTATTTAAAGTTATTGTTATTTATAGTTGCTGGCTGTCCACTTATCTACTACGTGTTTTTGTTGTCGTTGTTGTTGCTCTTTCTCTATACACTCCATATACGATTATGTGGTATTTATCGTGTTTAAAGAAATACCGTTAAAAATTCTAGTTTGCAGTAGCTGACATTACTGTTCTCATTGCTGACTACATTGCAGCAACGTTTCAACCCGCTATAGTAGTAGTAGTTTTTGTTGTTGTTTTGACGGTTGATCGATGTTGAGGCACCGCAAAACCCGCTTTCTGCCACAGTGTTACACGCTTAGTACTCACACACTCGTTATCTATGCGCGCCGCAGGCAACAAGTGGCTGTTGGTGTTGTTATTGCCGTGGTTGCTGCTAGTGGCAGTGGTGTTGTTGGGTGCTCGGTGTTGGCAATCGAACAAGTGTTTCAGCAGCCGCCAGCGAGTAACTCGCATGACTGGCATGCAACAGTACGCCTGCATTTACATTTATTGCGGGAATATGTATGTGTGTGTGCGTTGTGTGTGTGTGTATAACTGTTAAGCCACTGTCATGTTTATAGATAGATAGAGTTGTAGGTTTGAATGGCTGAATTGCTGTTGGCCTAATATAACTGGTGCATTATATGTGTAACAAAGAGGCATAGCACATAAACACTCATCCATAGATATATTCACACACACACATATATATATACCATACATGAAGCAACTTATGCAGCTGTTAACTTCATTATCAGCCAGCAAATAATTTTTTCTTTATAAAACTTTATTACTATAACCAGCTTGCCTTACTTTGACACGCCATCACTCATGCAATCACACACATCAGTGCTGTTGTAGACGGTTTGGGAAGTTTGGCGGTAAGCCTAAATAAGTAGCATAAAGTTGCGCTTAAGAAAGCAATAATCAGCGCTATATAAAAGCCATTTTATTGAATGAGAACTCACGCAGCAATTCTAACAAGCAGCCTTATTTGTTATATGATGTATTATGTGATGGCAATTGCAGTCAAGTGCCGCAGTTATGCATGTTGCAAGGTGTGGAAAATGATGATTAGTGACATAACTACAGGCAGCGAATGTAAATATTACGTTTATTTTTAAATTATATGTCTATGTATGTATTTATTCTATATACTCGCTTCGGTGAATAATATTCTATTCAAGGGATGACGGAGCGTATGAGTGATGTGTTATCGAAAAATTATATTATATTAAAGTAATTTAATAATGTAGTGTAACTAGAAAGAGTATGTATTGTCTGTCCTTTTAAGAGAATAATAATATTAATCCCGATTTTTTATTGAAATCCCGTTTTAGTCCCGAAATTTTTCACAATTTCTTAAAATATTAAAACAATTCCATAAAAGTTCAAATTGTCATTAATGCAGCCAATAAGGTGAATAATGCTTCAATTCCGAAATTTATTAAAATACCAAAACACAAATAAAAATGATTAAATTTCATAAAATTAAGCAGAAATTGTTATTACTGCAGCAACTAATGCATAATAAGTATGAAAAAAATTAAAAACTAATGCCTATAGCGAAGACATATATCAATACCGATTGTTTAATGTAGTCCCGATTCAGTCCCGAAATTTTCAAAAATTTTAAAAAGCCAAAATTCTTACAAACAGTAAGGTTAAGAAAATTAAGTTCACATTGTAATTATTTCAATCCCGATTTTATAACGTAATCACGTTTTAGTCCCGTAATATTCAAAAAATTCATATAGAAATAATTAACAATTTTTTATGAAAGTAATTTCTATAATAATTAAAAATATCAATACCGTTTTATTCTCGAAATTTTTAAAATGACCTCAGAGTATTAAAACCGTTAAATTTCATACAAATAATGAGTAATAGCAATGCCAATGTCAACATAGCAACATAAATCCTAAGAACACTATAGAATAACATTATTCCATTAAGAATTGTCAACATGTAAAAATCATCGTTTATATGCAAGTATATTTACATATGTATGTATATTTTTTATTTGTTGCAGAAATTTCATTATTGGTTCAAGCTATCCCAAAATCCCAAAAAATTAAAAGTATTAATAAATATTTTTCTGTATACTTTTAATATACCTTTTATTCAATTAAGACACAACCATAAATTACTAAAAATCGTTTATTCTTCAGTATTAGTATATGCAGTCCCAATATACCGAAAAATTATAAAATCTTAAAAAAATACCTGAATGTAACCTATTTGACAAAAAAATGTTAGAAGACGAGCTAACTATAAGATACAGTCTCTGGCAATAAATTTAAATAAATAAGTGTAGAAACTATATCAACCAAAAATTTATTTTTAATAATTCTACAGAAAATTATTAAAAATTAACATACTGAAAAAGTTTTATTTTTAGCCGTATCTAATTAATTTATAATGCCAAATAAAATACTTTTAACCACAAAAAAAAATAAACTAAGTATATTTTAATATTATTTATAAAAAAAAGGTTTTATGTAAATTTTTGGAACACTCTTTATTAACTTAAAATAGCCAGAGCTACATTAAATAACTAAGAAAACCATAATATTAAATTGTAAGCATACATTTTTTTATTATTTTTAAACTATTCAATTAAAAATTTTATTTAAAAATTTACTTTAAAAAAGTGTATTTAAAAATTTATTTTAAAATTTTTTTTAAAGTATCAATATATTTTTGTACTCACCATTTGGACACGAGAGGCCCTCCTCGATTGCCGCATTTGTTTTTGTTGTCGTTGTGGCTATAAAAACCAGAAAATAAATAGCGGACAGCCAACTTAAACTGGCCGCCGTAGAGCCGCTCATTTTGCGAACGTTTTAAACCACTTCACACCGTCTTACAAATGCTATTTGCAGCCAGTTTATATATTTCTTTTTTTTTTTGTAAAGAAAAACTTTATATTTAACACTTTTTAAAGGTGATTACTTTAAAGATGAAGCTAAAATGAAAATAAAATAAATAAAAAATTAGTTAAGAGCAAAAAAACATGTTTAAATAAAAATAAAAATTAATTAATAAAAAATTATAAAATAAAAATTAATTAAATCAAAATAAAAAATTAATTTAAAAAAATAAAAATTAATTAAATCAAAATAAAAAATAATTAAATTAATTTTTACAAAAAGTTTGCAATTTTGATGCAAAAATAAATTTTAAATATTTTACAAGCTCAAAATTTTATAGGCTTTTGTGTTTCAGCAAAATTTTAAATTTTTTGCAACAACAACAATTACCTTAGCAATTAAATTCAAATGCAAACACACAAACAAAGCTGTGAGCAAAAATTGCAGCTGGCGCACACATATCAAATGTCACACACAAAGCGAGCGACTATGAATTTTCTACCGGACGTAAAAAAACAACAAGTCAAGTAAAGCTGACCGCCAGACAAATGCGTCGAAGCACGTGCAAACTGTCGCACCATAAAAAATAAAAATACAAATTTAATAATAAAAGCGCTCGCTATGGCACCCAACTCAAATGAAATGCAAATAAAATAACAGTTAGCAACAACAACACAGAATTTCACTTCCACTGCAACGCCTACGAATTTATGCACTTTTAAATGCCTCATTACAGCACCCAGCAATACGCCATCACACACATGTACTATATACACAGAGATATACATAAATAAATATATGCATGTGTATTCGTGTGTGTTACACTTTAGAAAGTCAGCAAGCAAGTCTGCCAATTGAATTAAATTCAAAACTGCAATGATTGCTGGCAAGTCGAAAATTTTCTACACTCTCTGCCAACTGCTGTTTACCGCCTGGCATCGCAAGCCGGTCGCCGAGTTTCCCCAAAGCCAGCGACTGCATTGTGGCAGTGTGGTGGAAGTGGTGTTGGCAGTGCGCTAATACAGCTAATTAGCTAAATACGGTTTTAACAAGTGCTCAAATGCAAGCGTGTATTTAATGCCAAATGAAAAGTTTCAATTACACAGCAACTGTACCGTTATTAACGCATTCAATTGGTTTTTTTGTATATTTATATAGGTAGGTATATATTTTAATTAAATAAAAGTTGCATACAGCAAAATACGTTAAATAGAGTGTGAATGCTGCCCAATTGGCTTTATTTTGCTGTTACGAATTTTTAATTTATTTTTAGTCATATATATTTTTTTACTTTTTAATTTTATATCTTTTTCTATTATATATTTATTTTAATAATTTAATATTTTTATAACTTTTTTTTTTTAATTTTAAAATTTTTTTAAATTACTTTTTCTATTTAATGTCTAGTTTATTTCTGTTCAATTTGGTTTTTTATGTATATATGTATAAAAAGTACATAAAGAATATAAATATAGAAAAATACGTTAAACAGAGAAAAAGTGCTGTTCACGTAGCTTTCCTTTTTTTCTTTCGAAAATTATTAAAAGTACTTTTTATTTTTAATTTTTTAAGTTATTTTTATAATTTATATATATTTTTTTAATTATTTTTCGTTTTAGAAATTATGTTTTTCAATTTCTAGTTTAGTTGTAATTAAAATATTTTTTAATAAATTTTTTCTCTTGTACTATTTTCTATTATTAATTAACTCATTTGGCTTTACTTTTCTTTACTTAAAGGTTTTTTCTTTTTCAACTTTCGATCTCTATTCTTATAATTCATATTTTTTTTTAATTTTGTTCAAAATATTTTTATAAGTTTTTTTTTTTTTTTGTTTAATTTTAGAAAAGTTTAAATATTTTTTTTATATTCCATTTCTAGTTAATTTCGGTTTATATTGTTTTTTAATTACTTAATATCATAATATTTTCCTTTAATGTTAATAAACTTATTTGTCTTTACTTATATTTATTCTATGCTTTTTTTTATTTTTTTAATTTTTAATTTTGTAATATTTTTTTTTACTTATTTTTAATTAAGTTTGTTCGTAATTTTCTTTCTTTAAAGCAAATAAGTTTATTTATACCATTTGATTTTAATTTCTAATCTTTAAAACGAAAGTTTTCTTTTTAATTTCTTTTCTTTAAAGTAAATACATTTATTTATACTATTTTTTTTTTTTAATTTTTTTTTTTATTCATTTTATTATATTTTAATTTGTTTTCTTTTATTTTATTTTATCTTATTTTTTCTTATATTATTATTTTTTTTTTTTATATTATTTTATTTCATTCTATTTTATTTTACTTTGTTCTACTACATATGAAAATCAGCACTAAAGTTCGTCGCCTGACCTTCGTGAGAGCAGGAACAAAAGACTTAAGCAGCGAACGCGTCACTGACCAGACATTCAACAGACATCTCACTGCCTGTTGTGAACAAGTGAATACTGGAAGGGGCAACTGTTAGCTGATGCTGTTTGCATTGTTGTTGCTTTAACAACTAAATAAATACAGCCAACGCATAACCTTGCCGCGCGATATCTACTTGCAACAAGCAAACGGTGCGTGACACTATAACGTTTTGTAGCGAGCATTTTATTTATTTATTTTAAATACATATATATAAGTATATGCACCATATATGCACATATATGTATACGAACGTATTTGGTTAAATTTAACGTGCTTGCCTTATTTATTTATAAGTAAATTATTTCATTTCCGGTTTTTTATGTAGATAAGGTGTGACTTTTTGAAAACTGCTGACATAACGGTAGACATAAGAACGTTTTTATATAGGCGTTTTGTATTTTTGTATTTCTTATAGTTGTTAGTTTAATTGTGATTGATTTTAATTATAGTAAATATGAGGCTAATTAGTGACTTAAAGCTTCCAAAGTTCACAGCAAAGTCTGCTAAAAACTGAAGCATCTCAATCTGTTACTGAAGACTTTTCCTAATTGTTTGCTTATGATACACTAATGTAACAATAAAATTTTTATAAAATTTTAAATTTAATAAAGGCAATATTTATTTATTCACTCTACTTAAGCTTTCTATCTGCTTTAATATAATACAATAAAAGTAAGCTAAAGTGACGTCACTTCAATCTCAAGATTGTTGATCAAGCATGGCAAAATGACTAACCTTAAGACATATGCGTTACGTTTGAATATGTATTAAGAGGGAGTTTACGAGAATCTTTTTCATGACAGCAAAAATTGTTTAGGCGTTATTTATTAACTGGAAGGCCTCAAGTTTAATGAAGAGGGCTTTTGAGGCTGAACAACGTGATAGCTGTGTTTGTGTAACCAAAAGACGTCTATGAAAGCGAAAAATAGTCTCTAAGAAACTTTTTCATGTCAGAAGTAGTTTTTTGATGTAATTTTTTAAAGCCAGAAGGATTCAATGCTAGGGAAAGAGTTTTTGAAAAAGTCTTTTTTTTTTTAGTTTAAAGCAAATAAAATTTGGAATTAAAAGGCTCGCTGAATATTTTTCCTTGCCAGAGAACCTTCAAAAACAAAACCACGAAGTCATGTAAGCTTATCTCTCGTTAATCTTGCAGTAGTTCCTTGTAAGAATATTATGCTTTAGTTTTAAATAACAAAATAGTGAATAGAGTTGCCATGCGATACCTTAAATGCTATGTTATCAAGAGTGTCACTTAATGAGAAATTTTTTTCTAAAATGTTCTTCCATTTTTTTTTGAAAATTTTCTTCACTAAATGAATAAAAAAATGTGTTTTAAACACCATTAGCAAATAAAATAACAGTTTATGCGACTACTTAGCTTAACACAGCAATGAATCTTGAATTATAGATAATTCTACATATCATAAAAATGTAAATAAGTAAATACCAAACACATAAATCACTCTTTGAAAGCATATACTTTAATTATGTACCGATGCTAGAAGGTATGTACATATTTATATGTATGATACATATACTTCAAGAAAATACAAATATCAAAGATACATATATTAATTTAATAATATGTGTATATTTATAAATCGCTGCAGAAAAGTCACATACATACGAGTATATGTATTTGATACGCTTTATTTCAGTACATTACCTTGTAAATACAAGACATGCTTAGCAGCTGAAGTCTTTTGCTGACTTCTAAGCGATTTGACCTTCAAATAGCTTATGTTGTACACACATCTATAGATAAAAACGTGCATATAAATTAAGTACATACATATGTAAGCCTAGTGTTTAGGTAGGTTGGTTGTTGTTCATTCTTTCAAATCGCAGAATTATAGGTGCAGCTAATGAATAGATAGAGCACACAGCTTTGGTAAGAGGAAATGCTTAGACAAAGATTATCGTGACTTAAAGTAAAAATACAAGCTTTAATAATTTATCAACATTTATAAGATATGAACCAGTGTGGCGTATAGCAATCAATTGGAGACCATAAATTAGGTAATCCTACATTATGTTTATGAAAGCTGCAAAAGGAATCCTAAAAGCTGGTAATAAATTGCAAAAACATATTGATATTTTATTACTAGATTAATTGCAGTTATTTTGTAAAAAAGAACAATCAATTATACGAAAATAGCGTGAAGCAAAATAAATATTATTATTTACAAGCATGTATTGTAAAAAAATTTTTATATATTTTTGAAAATAATAAAAATTCAAAAATTATTTTATTATTATTTAATATTGTTTTTATGCCAAAAATGTTATAGAAAAATTAATTTACTATATTTTATTATAATAATAATTTTTTTTTTTTGCTATTTTATAAATTTTTTTTTGGATTTCGATTTTTTTGTTATTATTTTTTTTTATTCAGATTCAATTGTTTATTTATGTATATATTTTCTTTGTTGTGAACACTTCTAAACTTTTTGGTTTTTTTTTTGTGTTAGTTTTTGTATTTTTATTCAACTGTTTACTCATTTTGTTTTGTAAACACCTTAAAAATTGTTCACAAGCATGGAAAAAATATTTTATTTTAATATTTTATTTAATATTGATTTTATGGCAGAAGCTTTGTAGAAAAAATAAATTTTATTAATAAATTTATTTTTTATTTCACTTATTTTATTAATAAATTTATTTTTTATTCAGTTTTTCAATATATTTCTTTTGATTTCAAATAATTTTTCCTGGTGTTATTTCTTATATAATTTTTTTTTTTAATTTACTTTGTATTTTTTTAAATTTATTTTTTATTTTTTTGTGAAAACATTTGTAAATTTATTTTTATTTCAGTAGTTTATAACAAAAAAATTTAATTGGCTTTTTTTACTTTTTCAGCACTTTTGTTTTTGTTTTATTATTATTTGTTTTTGTTTTTCACCTATCTTTTCACTTATTTTTTTTTTTTATTTAATTCTCTATTCCATTTCTTTTTTAGTACACCGTTAATATATTTTTTTTTTATTCCAATAATACCACCTACTCCTGATCTCTTATCTAATAAAAGGCCTAGTAAGCACTTTATTTGCCTTTATATGTCTTTATGTAACACTTTGCGCAATTTAATGCAGTTCCCAAATGAAAAGTCGGTCAATGCAGTTTTTCATAAGCAAATCCCATAACATAGAAAAGTGTAGGTAAATGTAATAACAACAAAAAACTTTGTTATTTACAACATATATTTATGACAATGCAACTCCGAAAGTAAACTTAACTACGCCATTGCAATAACACTACAACATGAAGGCAACGAAGAAATAATAAAAATACAACGCTAAGGCGTCTTCATTGGATTTAAGGCGTCTTTCACATGCAAATTTGCAGGCGTTTTGTGTTGGTAAGCGGATTAAAAAATAAAGAAGCGGAAAACTGAGCAGAATGTAACTATAACTAATATGAATTTTATGGCAATGATTAATTGCAGATGTAAAAAACAAAGCTTAAAATTTATAGCAAAGAAAAATAAAAAAATTCGACAACTATTAAACAAATATTTTGCATAAGTATATTGTCGTCATGAAAAAGATTAACGTTAATGAAAAATAAAAAGTTATACAAAACAATTGAAAAACGAATTAAATAATAATATATTAAAATAAACAAACATTATGAAAAAAATTATATCAAATTATTATTTATAAATAATATCTATTTTTTTTTAATTTTAAATTAAAACTTTTTTCTTTTTCTGCAAAAAAACTCTTTTCCATAAAACAATTTAAAAGCGAATAAAATAAATGAAATAACTATTAATCAAAGTAAAACAATATTAATAAAAAAATTTAATTAAAAATAAATTTATATAAAATATATATTCATTACTAATAGACAAAATTTTTTTTTCTTATAAAAAAATTTTATAAAAAAATTTCTTATAAAAAAATTTTGCAAAAGTTATAAAAAAAATATTAACGAAATAAAGTAATAAAAAGAAAAAAATATTCATATAAAATACAAATTTTTTATTAAAAACACACAAACTATTTGCTTTTACTTCAAAACCAAAAATTTGGTATAAAAATTTGAAAAAAATTTCTCAACCAAAAAATTTAAGAAAAATTTTATTAAAAAATCAAATGAATAATATGAAAAAAAAATATAAGAAACCTAAACTAAAATGTAATAATAATTATTTCAGTGTAATCAAAAATTATTAATTAAGTATCGAAAATTAAAAATCATTATTTTTTTTTTTAATATTGAACTGTTATAAAAATTGAAAATAAGAGTAAAAGCTTTGAATAAACGAAAAATAAAAGTTAATGAAAAATTAAAACTCCGTATGAGTAATGCCCTGCATTTCACCCAATATACTGAAAAAAGATATTTAATACAAAGGAAAACCTCAAAAATATTTGCATAACACAAGAATCTTTATTTACGAGTATATCGAAAAAAAATTTAATGCACAGCAGCGCTGTTATTGAAAAAGAAATCGGGTCGCAACAAGCCAATAAATCGAGCTTTCATTCACAGAAATAATATTGATTCAAAGAAAGCGACGTTTAACCAACAAAATTATTATTCAGCAAACCAAAATGCATGGAACCCCGGTATCGGTTGCTTAATGATATATAACTGGGTAGTTAGCTAGCTATTGATGGGAAAGAAGCTTCAAAATATTGAGTCATCAATAATACCAAAAAACTTCGATGCTTTGTTGGCTAACAACTATCATAATTATTTAGTTGTGACTATGAAGATGACCTCATTGTTGAGAGCAATATAAGTAAAGCTGTGATAAAAATAGCTGAATAAAGCGACTGATACAAGTATATTAATTTATTTTCTGCGCAGTTGTTTACTTAAGCTATTTTGAGCTTCACTTTTTTGGACTTTAAGACTATCATAGTTATTTAAAAAAAATTAAAAAATAATAATAATAATAAGGAATCACACCACTCATAATCCACTAAAGCAATCACGCATATTTCACGCACACACTCACACCACCGCCAGCATTCTTCCTAATCCATTTTGCCACCGAAAATCCGCAAATCAAGCAGGTAAATTACCAGCAGTTATTGATACGCTCTTGACTTGTGTCTGAATACCACACCTACGCGAAATTTAAATGAATTCCAAAACCGGTATGTTCAGTGCTGATTAGCGCTAAGGGTTTGCCATTTAAATATTCTTAGTGTTTTCTTTTTTTATTGCATTTAATTAGCTTAGCTCACTGTGTGCTTTGTGTTAATAAAGACGCAATTGGAATTCGCTTGCAGATAAGTTAATTGTTAATAAAAAGAATAACAATAATAATAAAAAAAATTTAACAGAAAAGTTTGCTTCACATAGAGTACATTTAACAAAACTCAAAAAGTCCTGCTAAGGGTCTACCATTTGTCAACTGTCAGATTAATCAAAATTCCACATGCAATATTTTGACATTATACTGACATACAAAAATTGTTTCACTAATTGCGCATTTTAATTACAAATAAAGTACCTTTGCTTTAGTAAAATCTAACTTAAAGGAGGCTGTCGGAAAAATATATCATTAATATAAATAGTAATTTCTACTGACACCATTGTCAAGCTACTTAACATTTCATTTGGAAATAAAGTTTTTTTCTTTATTAAAACAAGTGACTTTTAGGTTGAACTTTAGTAACTTTTAGTTAAAAAAGTCAAAGTAATTGACAACTGTAGGAAAAATATGTCGCTTATTTGAAAAATAATTTATACTGACACGTTGTGTCAAACTAAATGACATTTATTTGCATATAAACTCTCTTTCTTGGGTAAAAAAAAATTGTTTTCTAATTCGCTAAAAAACATCAAAGTAAATGACAGCTGCAGGAAATATATAGGTATATATTATATAATATATATATATATGCATTTATATGAAATGTCTATTTTTACGGTGTGTCAAACTAAATGACAGCTGTTAGAAATTTAAAACTTAGAAAACACGAAAATTCCTACTTGGTTAATAATCAAATTATATTTTTTTTTTGCAATATATATTTTTTTTATGTAAGAATGTAGATGGACTTACACTTGTTTTAATAAACTTCATAAATAAAATTGTATGTACTAAACTTTCTCATTTTACTCTATACATTCCTGCTGTGATAGTTTGCCAATAGAAAGTTGTCATTTATAATAGTAATATTGCCCCAAAACACAAGAAAAACTATATTTTATATGCTAATCTCACGTTTTTTGTACACAAAATATAATTATGAAGTTTACTATTATCTTTTATACTGTTAGAAGATCTACTGTGATCAACTGTCAAAGTAAGCTTGTAATTTTTAGACATAATAAGCGACATGTCTCTTCAAGGTAGCATAATATTGAACTACGTATCTAAGTTCACAAACATCACTGTATACATAACAGATATATTTAAGTTTTCAGATTTGAAGTTAAAGCTTTTAGCAATCAACTATCTGACAGTTGTCAAAAGAGAAAGTAAAATCAATACTATTAAGTAGAGTGCAATCATACTGTTAATTTCCTATAAAACATTGATCAAAGGTAATATTATTTATTGTTGGACAAAATTTAAATAAATTGTACCTTTGGAAAATAATATTTTTAGCAATAAACTCTTTGTTGTTTGGCTGTCAGTTAGACAAAATTGTCAAATAAGATGATTAAATTTTGACAACTTTGGACAAAACTAGAATGACTATAAGTGGAATCATGCTATTAATTAGCTTTAAAAAAAAACCAAATACAATAATATTTTTTACAATTGTTGGATAAATTTATATTTTGGTTGAGCTTTGAAAGAATTGACAAGTGTCAAAATTAAGGAGCCAATTTTTGTACAATTTACCAAAAATCACCCGCCACTAATGACAAAATATATAAATATGCTTTAAAATATGAATATTGTTATGTTAAATACTTAAAACTTGAAAAGAATATAGCCATTGGAACTGTCAGCTGTCATACTTGACTTAAATATAGTCAAATTTTACTCTAAAAGAACTGATTTTTATTATTTAGTTGAGAGAAAAGTTCTTTCGAACTACCTTTAGTAAACATAATAACTGTCAGCTGTCATCTGTCATGGTTAAAAAGGTATACTCGTTATACATGTGGGTATTCTAACTCCTAAAAATTTTTGTAACGTACATATTTGTAGTCATTCTATCGAATATAAAAAATATTTGAAAATCAATTTCAATCAAAGTTTTAATTAAAAGCATATGGTAATAAAATTGTGTATGGTTGAATAAATATAATATTTCTGACAATGTATTTTTTGCTTTCTAACATAATATTTTGGGCATTTCATAAAAACTATTACGAGCTCTACAAATGAAAGGTGAAAAAATAATTAAACTATTTTCTCACTTAAATTTTTTGTCTATATTTTCATTTGCAATTATGAAACCCGATAACAAAGTTTTATTGCCAAACTGCACTAAAGCTGTGTTTGCATGAGTATATACCGTTGTTTACGATTAGGATTTGACAGCATCTTTCACTGATGACAATTTTATGCTACATTTAATGGTTGGGAATTGGTATCAGTGTGAACGAGTAACTGCTTCATTTTCCAGTTATTAAACGTTGATGCCTATTTTGAACAATATTTTTAATTTGTGTGTTTTTATTTTTTACATTTTTCATGTTAATGGTATTATTATATTTTTATTTTTTAAGTTTTTCATGTTAAATTATTATTTTTTTTAATTAATATTTTCTTTTTTTTGCATTGTATTTGTATTTTCTTAAACTTTTCTCGCTTTTACTACCACGCTTTTGACCACAAACACCAAAAAAACGGCGGAAAATCAAAAGCAACAAGTGGCATCATCGTTTGATTTCAAATCGGCGTCGACAGCAGCGGCGTCAGCGCGGCATCACACAACAACTGCGCTCAGTCGCTTGAACTTTCACTTGGGCAGGTTGGACTTCTTTCGTAGAAGAAGTTTTGCTTTTGCTCTCTCTCTTACCCCGCGCAATGACATGCCAATGGTAGCTAGTGAAGACTCTAGCTGCTTACCGCGCTGAAAAGCGTGTTATAGTGCACATATTTATGTGTGTGAGTGTTCATGTGACACTACAGCTTTTACCGCATTTGCAAAAATTCCAATGTTTTTTCTGCCATTTTTTCGCCATAATAATATCTCTTGATCTTATATCTTTTTATGCTTGATATTTTTGGGCAGGCAAACTAGTTTTTCTCGATCTGTTTTTGGTAATGAAGGTAAATGATATTTTTTGCTTTTCATGCTTTTAGTATATGGCGATAAGTAATATCTTACTGGTGGCTTTCGTTAAAGTAAAGTTGTTTTACTTTTTTTCGAAACTAGTGGTGATTAGTTTGATTTATTTTTGAAAGTTTACCTTAGGTGGAAATTTTTAAACTTTTCGTAAATTTTTGTAATATACTTTTGTTAGATTACTAAGTAAAACTCTTCAGTTATTTTTTTTTCTTTACTAAAATTTAATTACACGAATTTTTAAATTGATAATTAATTAATCATTTTTCATTAAAATGTATATAATTTGAAAAATTAAAAAATTATTTTAAACAAGCTTATATAAATTACTGTGTCTGAGTTTTTATTATTTTTGTTTTGTATTTGAGTTGAATTTTGAGAGAAAAGTTATTTCGAACTACCTTTAGTAAACATAATAACTGTCACCTGTCACCTGTCATCTGTCATGGTTAAAAAGGTATACTCGTTACACATATGTGTATTCTAACTGTCAAAACCTTGTAACGTACATATTTTTAGTCATTCTATCGAAAATAAAAAAATATTTAAAAATAAATTTCAATCAAAGTTTTTGTTAAAAGCATATAATAATAAAATTGTGAATGGTTGAATATATATTCATGTCATATTCAATAAATTCATAAATAATTTTAATATTTTTTTACAAAATAAGGAAAACCAAATATTGCACTTCAAAAAAGTGGCAAACAAAATTTAAATTTGTGTTTGCTTATATATAAATACTAAAATAGTTTTCAAAAAATATGTATTTTACGAGAAAATACTAAATTTTTTTTTAATTAATTTTTTTTTTTGCTAATATTATATAATGTTAAGATTATATAGCACAACAAACAAAAATATATTTTTCCGTAATTTTTTGTTATAATAGTTTTGTTATTTTAAAGTTATTTGTTTATTTGCAAAAACTTACAACTTTTCAAACTCTTATTTTTGAAAATAAATTCTTTTTATTATTTTACAAACAAAAAAATAAAAATCAAACTAACGAATTTAAGCAAAAAAAAAATTTTTTGTGCTAAACCGTTTTAAAAAAAAATTCTTATAGCTTAATATTTAAAGTCTGAATTGTAAAAAAATAACACTGAGTTAAGGAAAAAAGCTTAAACCGTATATAGAAGTAGAAATTCAGTTTTTAGTACTGAAATACTTTTTATGGAAAGTTTTATGATCATGATTTTTTTTATTTCAAATGATGCCATCAGTCTTTTTTACTTTTTACTTTTTTATTTTTAAAATCGATTTTCGCAGCTTTCGTTTCAAAATGATATTTAAAAAAAATTAGTAATTATTATCACTAATTTGCTATTTCCGACATGAACATTGTTCTAAAAACTTTACTTTTTTCATTAAAAATTTCAAATTTATTTTGAAATTTTCTCTAATTTAATCATTTTTTATTTTATTTTAATTATATATTTTTTTTATTGTTGTAACAAAAATAATATCGTTTGATATTTCAATATTTGTTTAAGCTTTCGGACAACAAATATATTCAATAAAAAAATTTTAGCATTATTTTTTTTAATTCCATTTTGTTTTCAAACTTTCAAAAAAGATCAAGTTCATAAAATTCTTTAATATTCCGGATGTTCAAATCAGTTTAACGGTACTTTTTTTATTTGTTGTGTATATATTTTTACGAAACAATTTGTTTATTTTTATTATTTTATTTTAATTTTCTAAACTGTGTTCTTTTTTATTTTCACATAACTGATATTCAAGTTTTTAGTTGAAATTTTATTTTGTATGTTTCAAACTTTATTTTTTCCTTTTTTTTTTTGCTTTTTATTAGTGCCTTCAAATATTTTTTATAGTTTAATGTTTAAACAGTTTTCAATACTTTCAAAAAAAATCCAAATTCATATAATAAATTATTAAGGATTTTCAAATCAGTGTTCATGTTTATACTTTTAAAAATATATTTTTAATAAATTTTTTTTTTATTGTTGTCGTTTATTTTCAAAAAACTGAAAATCGAATATTTATTTTAAGTTAGTTTACTAAATTTTATACATTGTTTGAGGTTTAGATTTTACTTTTTTATTTTATTACGGCTCAAAATATTTGTGTTATAATGAAACATAAATAGAGTATCATATATTTTATGTTATTGCAATACTTTTCCACACTTTCAAAAAACTGAAATTTAAACAAGTATTCATTTCATGTTGTGAATTTTTCCTTTTTTTATGTTTAATTTTATTTTTCAATTTTAATTTTATCTTTTTTTCTAATAATTTTTATAAATATTTCTTAATTTTATTTGTTGAATTTAAGTTATATATATTTTTTAATATTTTATTAATTTTTAGTTATTTTATATGCATCAATATTTAAAGATTTTTTTTTTCGCAGTTTTCATTTTTTTTCTTCTTATATTTGGACTTGTTTTTTTTTTTAAATATATATATATTTTTTTTTATTTCAGAAATTAATTTTTTATATTTTTTACAATGTTTTAATTTTTTTAAGTTATTATAAATTATAAAAATTTTCAGCACCTCTCATATTCTTAAATTTTTTATATTATATGTGTATGAAATTTTTCAATTCCATATTAATTCAAATATTAATTTTTATTTGAGAATTTAATATTTATATTTGTTAAATTAGTATTTTATTAATTATCCTTCATTTTTTATAGATTTTTTCTCATTTCTCATATCTTTTATAGTTTTTTATTTATATTTCGAATTTTTAATTTTTAATTTTTGTATATTAACTCTTATTTTTCAATTAAATTTTGGGATTTCACTTTCATATATCTTTTCTATATACATATTTGTTTTTGTCAATTTATATATATCTTTCGATTTTATTCGCGTTTCTCACATTCTTTGTAGTTTCTTCTGAAAATTTCCACACGCCATGTGCATTTCAAGACCTCTAACCAACTTTTTACTCTTAACCATGAAGGTCAACATTAACATTTAACACATAAAATTTGGGTTAACGGCATTTTGGCACAGCATCCAAGCACACGTCAATTAATGAAAGGCACAAAAGCCGAGATTTATTAAACGCTTATGTAGTAAATTCATCTGTAGCCGCCCTGCCAAGCCACAACATGGACCACAAAATTAGCAATAAATTATCAAAAATCAAAAATGAATTGCGTAACATTGACACAATTTTCTAATATAATGCATTTTTTTCATTTTCGACACACACAAACATACTTATTACTTTTAATACAAAAAAAAATTATATAAAAATATAATTCCTACCCTTTAACACTGCAATTTTGAAACACACAAGTCACGCGAAGTCAGCACAAAAAAACAACAAAAAAACAACAAAAAAAGAATTAACGGTCACAACAACACAATTCGATTGAGTCGTCAAAGTGTTTACACGTACAATCCGACCGTTTACGAACGCTGGCGGCAACAACGAGTAGCGTTTTCTAACTGAAAGCCAGAATCTGAAAAGTCAAACCAGCAAGTCAGCGCTTGGCGTTGAAAAGCCAGAAAACGCACGCCGTAGCTGCTAGCTACCAGCTCTACACAGTAAAGGTACATAAGCGCGCGGCATGTGCGAGCAGCGGCAGTTGAAAACCGGTAATGTGAGCAGAGGCAGGCGAGTATAGATGTGTGTGGCGTTATTGGTATATATATATGTATGGATTTATATGAAAATATGTAAGTGTAAGCGGATTATTGCTATTTATAAAAACGTGTGTGTGTGTGTGTGTGGGTTTGAGTGCGCGCACCCAGCATCAGAGCCACGTTTTTCTTGCTTCGTCGTGAACGTTATGGATTTCGTGTGCAGTTTGAATTTTGATTTTGAAGATTTCGAATTGTTGTTGTAATAATAAATATTGTTGTTGTAATATTTATTGATGTTGTTGTTGTAAACTTGTAAAGAATCTTATATTGGTTCCTATAATGAAAAAATAGTTTGATGATTTTTTTCCAACACCTTTTCTTGCTAACCGAAAACAAATATTCAGCAACAATTAAATAACAGTTATCTAATTCTACAACAAACACAAGCACATAAAACACAAGAAACCCACTTTACACTACCACCTCACCGGCAGCAACCTACAAGTAGACCCATTGAACTAGTTCTCCAGAAACGGCCAACCTGGTCTGCCTGCCCACCTATGGAATGTTGCTACATATTTTATACAACAACAAAAAACCAATAAAAACCAGCAACAATCAACAACGAAAAGTTATCAACCAAACAACAAAGAACCAACAACAACCAACAAACGGCCCGCAATGCACCAACAACAACAAAGAAACAGGTGCCACAGCATTAAAGGCAGAGCGCCGCGAGGTGAGAAGGACTGCTGTGCGCTTGGATGCTGTTTGTAATTTCAATATTAATTTTATGCAACAACTTTTTAAGTAACCTAATTTAATGCAGTGGTGGGCTCAGAACGCAACGAATCGGCGAAAAAAGATAAAATACAGATTTAGTCGGCGGCTGTGAGCTGGTGTGTGGTAGAACCAAGTGGCTGCGCTTAAAGAAAACCGTAAATTTATGCAGCACACGAAATCGACTATTTCAACTCGTTTTTTTGTACTAGCGGCGAAATAAAATAAAAAGAATGCTGAGATTTTTTGTATATTCATTGATTTGATTTACCTTTTGTGTTACAGACTATAATAAGATGCTGTTTATAGCAATAACCAGAATTTTAGATGCAAGAGTAAATGTGTGAAGAGTAAAAAATTCATTTTATTTATGTTAACTGTAAAATATAGTACTTTTTATTTGAAAAAAAAAAATGATACAATAATTATTTTTGTATTAAAATGCGCGTAACATTTTTAAACTAATATTTTATTATTTAATTTTTCCAAAAACTTAATTGTTGAAAAATAGATTTTTAATAAATAATGAAATAAAAATAATATTTTAAAACATTTTACAAATAAACTTTGAACAAAATATATATAAAAAATATTCAAAACAGGAACTAAAATAGTTTTTTTTTTTTTGACTAAAGATTTTAAAAATTATAAGACACAAGACACAAAACAATTTTTTAAACTTTTTTTGAAAAGGAAATAGAAAAATATTTTCGGAAAATTTACTAATAGACATATAATATCGAAAATTAAAATCTAATATATTTAAACAAAAAAACATACTTTAAACAACAAATTTGTTATATTTATTAACTTATATAGTTTGAGAAAAAAAATTAGTAGATTTACAAATAAAATGAATTTTCAAAAATATTAACAAATATTATACACTTAGAATAGAAAAATATAAATGACTTTTTTAAATAAAAACAATTTTCAACAATATTTCAAACTATATATGGGGAAACAACAAAAAAATTATTGAAAAAAAAATATGTAAATTTTTTAAAAATTAACAAAAAAGTAGCTTTGAAAAAAAATTTTTTTTAATTGTAAGAAAATCTAAATATTAGGAAAGCACAAATTTTTTTACAAAGAAATAATAAAAAATTGGTTTGGAGAAAAATAATTACTTTTTAAGTTGTATAACCAAAAAAAATTGTATTAAAAAAAATTTAACCAAATTTAATTTTGACGAAAATATAAAAGTTGAAAATATAAAAATTTAAAAATATTTTTAATTATAAAAGACAATATTTTTCAACAATCAATTACATATGTATGCACAAAAAAAAACTTAAAAAATAGAATATTTCAAAAAAGTTTATATGTTAATTATATTTTTGAAATTGAGAGGGGTTTCATGAATAGCAATATTTAAAAGATATTTTATAACAAAAAAATAGTTTAACAAAATGAGAAAAGTTAAAACGATAATATTAAAAAAAAAATTTTTTAATTTTGCATAAAAAAAATATGCAGAGAGAATTTTTAAGAATTCTAGCTAGATTAGCTTTTCCAAAATTTCATATTTTTTTATGATGAAACATTTTCTGAATGAATTAATTGAAAACTAGAAAGAATAAAAATATTTCTTAGAAATTATATTATTTTTTATTACATAAATATCCACATTTCAAAATATAACCAATTAATATTTTAATTACTTTTTTCATGAATTTACACATTTTAGAACATTAACTTTGCAAGATCTTAATAATTTCATTTTATTTATTTTTAATAATTTTTTAATATATCTATTGCAGCAGTTTTCATATATTTTTGATAACTAAAAATATAATAAATTTAACTTTAAAATATATTTCATCTGCAATTTACACACTTTCGAGTTTTATGGATTTTTTATAAATTTTCAATTGATTTTACCATCAAAGTAACTAATTTTGGTCTAGTTAAAAACAACAACTTCTCTCTATTCATTTTCAAGAATAAGAGAATACTACACTCACTACTTCCTACACAAATTCCATCATTTTAGTATCATTTATATAGTAAATAGGAAATCACAACTAAAACCATTAATGTTCACCCATTCACCTATTGCAAGTAATTAAAATATGTAAACGCGTTTTTCCTTAATTGACTAAAATAAAAGTGAAGATTATATAAAAATGGTAAATGTTGGTCACTGGTGCAGTAGTGGCACTTTCACTCATGCAACAAACAGCAAGTTGTATTATTTTCTTTTCTTAATTTGTAATTACAGCTCCCCACCCTCATTATATGCGCGTACTGCACACAGCTAGCGAGCGGAATTGAAAATTGCTGCCGCCTGGCGTGCTGCAGCGTTTAAAATTCAATCAAACCTAAAACCGCTTGTGCCATATCAATCAATCTACATGCGCATAACGGTATGAAAGCGGCGCAACGAAAAATGCAAGACAATGCCTATGTAATTATTGGAATGCCAGAGTAAGTTGTCATGAGAAAATAAAATAGAAAAAGTAGCGCAGAAATTGAAAAAGAAAATATTAAAAATAATATTTGTGTGACTGGCAGTTGAAAAATCGATACCGTTTGAAACAATATTAAGTAAAAGAAGCAATAAGTGAAGTTGCATATTGGAAGATTATAAAAACAGAATATGTTACTAGGAAAAATGTATGTCCAAGTATTCGAAAAAAATTTAAATTTAAAGTTGAAATATTAAAAAATTTTATTTAAAAAAAAATTTATTTTTGAATTATGATTTTTTTGTTTCAGAAAAATATTTATTTAAATTTGATTTAAAAAAATTTAAATTAAATTCAACATTAATATTTTTTTTTGTAGTGAAATTTAATTTTAATAAATTTTTTTATAAAATAATTTAATACTAATAATTTAAAAAAAAAATTTAATTTAATTTTTTATTTTATTTTATGTTCGATTTAAAAAATGTCTTCAAAATTTACAGTTATTTACTTAAATTTACTTAAAAATTTCAATCACTTCTTATTACATACAATTCGTTTATTATTTTTAATTATAATAATTATTTCATTGAATGTAAAATAAGACAAAAATTATTTATAATTCATTAAATTTGAAATTAAAAAGTATAATTAAAATTAAATTTAAATTAAAATAATTAATTTTATCTAATCTTTAATTGTTAATTTCATGAAACATTTTATGACAAAAAAATTTTTTTGTTGACAAAAATTATTGTTAAAATGTAAATTACTTTATTTAATTTAATTGTAAATGGAAAACAAAAAAATCTTTTGTTGACAAAAATTACTGTTAAAATGTAAATTACTTTATTTAATTTAATTATATAATTTTTGCAAGTAATATTAATTTTAATTGTAGCTAATTAAATAGTTTTTTAATTAAGAACTATTATATGCCACTTTTAGAGTATAATTATTTATGCTTATGCTTTTCAAGTTAACCTAATTGTTTGCTGCTTTTAGAATTAATATTACGATTTTTTTTTATCTATAAATATTTTTAAACAACTATTTTAATAAAATTTTGTTGTAATAAATTTTTAATTATTTTTTTTTTAAATTATTATTTTTTATTTACTTATTAAGTTTTTAAATTTTTTAAATTATAGCACTTGTTAGTTTTTTAATTAATTATCAAATTTATTTTTATTACAGTTAATTATTTCTTAAACAAATTATTTTTTATTAAATATATTTTTTTTAATTAATTGTTATTTACTTACTAAGTTTTTATTTAAGTAAAATTTTTAAAATTTTAATAAATAATTATTTCTTTTTCAAAATTAAATATGTACAAATTTATTTTATTTTGGTTTGAAAAATATATCATTGCTTATATGGTCCCGTTGTGTGGCATTCAGCGATAAACAAAAAATGGTAAAAAGGCCTTACGCTCGATGTCAAAACAAAAACCTGAATTTTACGCATTTCCAAAAGGCTGCACAAAAAAGAGGCGACCAACAAACGCGCATACCTTTATGTGAAACAGGTATTTCTGGGCGCTGCAACACAACTTGCGCCAAACAACAAAACGCTGTTGCCTCTACCATCACACACTTACAGGGTACAAAAAAATTTATGTACAAGCATTTGGTTGTTGTATTTTTGCTTTTCTTTTTTTTTTATTTACTTTTCTTTGTTTTGTTTTTTTTTTTTTGCTTTTCTTTGATTTTCCTCACGGTATTTTTTTCCATTTTCCTTCAACACCAAACCACCATTTTCGCTGTTGACGCGTCACCTACTCCCAACGCCAAAAATATGCGTCAATACGCAGCTAGTCTGCATAAACAACAACAACAACAGCAGCAACGACTTGTTTACAAAAATCACATACAAAATTGTTGAGACTTTGTGCACATTTAACACTTAACAGCACCAAATTCAGCAAGCTCTACCCAGTCAGTGGGCTGGCTGTTGCATACAAAAGACTTAAGACACAAACCTGGGCGCGCTTGATACTATAAAAGCGGGTATTAAAATGTATGGGAGGTTATTTGTGTGTGTGTTTTTGTTACAAATATTTTCATAGGATGTGTGTGTGCGTGTGTGTATGTAGGTATATTTTTATACATAAATATATGTATATACTTGTATAAATGTGTGTATATATGTTTACATATCTGTTTGGCGCACCAAATCACTGCTTTTACCCGTGGCATTTTCACTCAAATCAATATTATTACAACTGTTGCACTTGATTCGATTAATAAAAACAACAAATATGCATTTAGCAACAACAACACAGGCACTTAAGCCATTTAAACCAAATATGTAGCGTAGGGGAAAAAGTAAATTAAGACAAATATTGACTTTGTTTCGCTTTTCATTTTGTCATAGTGTCTATTGATTGCGAGTCGTTGCCACGAAATCATTTCAAAACAAAAATAATAAATATATTTCTTAAGCAGCTTTTTTGCGCTATTTAATTGTGTCTCTGTGGCATTTATTTTGAGTTTCCATCACAAAAAGTGAAACAAAAATGGTCATAGCCACAAACACTTTCATTGCCAAACATTGTATTCAACAAATATGCGGTGTTGCTAATACACTTATTACTCGCTATTGCTTTATGTTGATGTTATACAATGCCGGAGACTTGCCATTTGTTTACAAAATATTTTAAGCGCGGAAAATGTGAGACGCTATCTTTCTTCGGTGTCGCATGCTGTATGTATGCATATGGAAAGCACCTAGTCCCACCATTGGTAGGCTGATTGCTTGATTTAGTAAATGAGCTGTGAGGGCCAAAATTAGTTGTGGACAGGAGAAATTAGTTGACACTTTCATTGAAAGGGAAATTATGAACAAAAGGTTACTTAAATGCAAGTAAAAGCTTTTAGGTATGGAATTTGCTGCTAATGCACTTGCCAACATACAAACAGAAACTTATTTAAGTAATACATTTCAATTGCTAATATGCAGTTTCAGTTCCTGAGCTTTAAATTATAAAATTGGGAGACATTATTTTCACTTTTCTTTTTATAATTAGTATAAAGTTTTAGATAACTTAAAAAAATAGACGCCAAATATTATTATTATGATGAAATGACTTCTAAAATGAGATAACAGCTAAAATAAGTTACAAAAATATCAATTAAAAAGTTCAAAGTGATTAAAAAATGATTATTGATAACTTTTCATACGTAATTATTTTCTTTTAGGTAATAAAAAATAGATTAAAGTATTCAACAAAATTAGTTTTGAAAGTTTTTATTATAATTTTTGTTATTTTTTTAGAATATTCAAAAATATATTGTATAAGTTTTGATAAAACACTAATTATTTCAACTTAATAAAATATTCAAAAACATTGAATATAAAGGTTTTTAAAATTCTTTAGAATAATTATTTTTTCTTTAAGTAAAAATTAAATAAAGCCCTCAAAAAAATATTTCATGAAATTTTTATTGAAAAAAACTGTGTTTGAAAATTTTGAATATAAAAAAACGGTTTCGAAAATCTTTATAACAACACATAGTATATTATTATAAAATTTTTATAATAAAAAAATGGTTTTTGAAAATGTTTTAATAAACTATTTTTCCTTTAGTTTAAAAAAGTTAGGCTGTAAAAATTTTCAAAACTTTTTTGTTTTGATTAAAAATTTTTTTTCCATTTTCCTTCAAAAAAAAACCAAAATTTTTGAAATTGTGATAATATTTTTTGCTTCAACTAAACTATTAAACTATTTTTCCTTTAATTTAAAAAAATTAAGCTATACAAATGGTTAACACTTATTTTATGATTAAAAATTTTGTTTTACCTTTTCCTTCAACACAGAAAAAAAAAGTTTTTAAAATTGTTATAAATTTGTTTTTCAATTAAAAAAAAATATTTTTTTTTATAAATCTGCTTTCGGATCATAAGATGTTTAATGTTAAGTCATGATACATGAATGTCCAAGAATGAAATTTATTGCAATTCAGTATTGTATATCAGAAAAAAACTAAATTCGAGAGCCCGAAATAATTAATCTGCAATCCCGAAATAAAATCCAAGATTTTTTTTGTACATACAAAATTTTGTAGTTGATTTCAATTGCGGTACATTAGATTATGTTTACGCAAATGACTCTCAAACATATAAATTTTCAAAAAATTTCTAACATAAAATTTTCGGGATTGCGAAAAACAAAACTTAAAACCCGAAATTCTGAAATTCTGAAACAAAAAAAATACAGTGACAACATGGATATGAAGTTTTATATAACATAATAAATTAGAATTTTAACAAAAAAATACATCCAAAGAATTCGGATATATTTTTTTATATATATTTTTTTTTTTGAACTATCACTTTAGATTTTTTATTTTTATTTATATTATTATATATATATATATTTTTTTTTGAGGCAGTATCATAACATATTTTAGTCAAAAATGTACATGAAATTATTTACTTGAGTTTAGCACATAAAAATCATGACTGTCTCGTAATTTGGCAAGTCTCTTTTTACTTTCACTGCTTCACGAAGTTATTTACCTAAAAAATGTAAAGGGAAAGCCAGTTTTTTGACTTGATACTAGCGATAAGCTACCAATTTTGTCAGCCATAAATAACATTACTAGATATGAAAAATTAAATTACATGCTAGATATGAACAAAAAAAAGTATGCTTTTATTTTCTTTTGAAACAGTTCTTTATCGTCATATTGATCGTAACAAAAAGAAAAATAAAGAAAAATTATCGCATAAATACATCTGTCGAACAGTCAGACGCACTAAAATTTGGTAGTGGGTAGCAAAAACTAAATTAACTACAACTACAAAAGAATTGTATTAGAAGCAGCTGAAATATTTCACACTTGCTATTTCTACTAGATTGTTTCTATTTTTTTGTTTCTTTTTATTTTTTTTTTTTTATATTATAAAAAAAACTAATTTACGTCTTTCTGAACTAAAAATTTAAGTGATTTAGTCCAAAGTGTGGCACATTCATTCATTCATTCATTGCCTCCGCTCATTCATTAGCCCATGCTTACCATGCTGACTTCGCTGACCAACGAAAACTTTCTTCACTTTCATTTCAACACTTTCGTTGCGCTGGCGCAATGCATTGGCGAGAGCAAAGGCGGTGGCGTTAACGAACACGTTGGCCGCACTCACTATGACGTATGGCCGTCCATCAACGTCGGCGTCCGTCAAAAGCAGCGCCACTGACATTAATTGCATACTGTTTGCACATAAATATCCGAGACAATTTAGCCAAAAATGTTTGTGCGAAATATGAAGGGCACAAAAAATCAAAAGAAAACCATTTAGAAATTGCAGAATTGTGCCGAAGAAAATAATCAGGTTCTTTGTAAATTATCTAAAAGAACATAGTTTGGTTGGAATAAAAAATATTAAAATTCACTTTCTCGTTGCAAATGCAGCCCTGATAGAAGAAGAGTTTTCTATATAAGAATTTTTTTTTGGATCGGTCAGTTTGTATAGCACCTATATACTATAGTGGTCTGATAACAGCGATCGCAAAATTTCAGAACAATATCTTAAAAACTGAGGGACTAGTTCGCATACATACAGACGAACGTGCATAGCTTAAGCGACTCGGTTCGTTCGCTGACCATTTTTATTTGTATATACTTTATGAAGTCTCCGACGCTTCCTTCTGAGTGTTACAAACTTCATGGTAAACGTAATATATCAGGTTGTTGTTCCTTCAGCCGAGTTTCAAACCTTTATTTTACAGACAGTTATTCAAGTCTCAAACCATTCGATAACAGATTGCATTGTAGACGCAAACCAACTTTAGTATTGTATAATATATTCCAGAAGAACTAATATCATCTTCTTAAAGTCATGGATTACAAGGTGAAAGTTTACGTTTTTGAAGGTAGAGAGTCATGTATATAATAAGTAACTTGTAATATATGTAGATCAGTTCGTTAAAACAAATCCCAAATTAACTGCATTAAGAACCACAATGAGTCTAAGCTATAGATTCGTGTGCTCTGAGATCGTTATGGAGGAGCTCCAACTATTAATACCGCTGTCTTTCTAATTGGATTTCCGTTGTTCTAAGTTTCGCTAACGTGGTTATTGCGGTTATCAGGAAAAGGTTTTATCAATAGCTCAGCGAGTATTTAAAAGTTTCAACAAACAAACTGAAAGAAACTCATTATATTCTGGAAAGATCTAGTCGGTCTTAAGCACATTTCGAACAGCCTCTACACACAATAAAAAGAAATTATTGGAATCTGCGAAACTAAATTTTCTAGAAAACCTTCAACAACAATACGTCTTATTAGGTGGTCTTTCTAGATGTCTGCAAATATACCGGATTTGATGTAGCGAGGCAATACTGCAGAAGGTAAGAAGAAGCCATAAAAACCATGTGCCTGCGATGCTCTAATATTTTGGAGTATAGTCTATTTTATCATAATCCAAAAACTATTTCTTAAAACTCCCAGAATTGCGTCAAATAGAAAATCCGAACATTGTAACCATCAGTAAAGCTCTGAGAGCTCATGAAAACACAAGAAAAAAAAGTTTCTTCACTGAATCCAATTTGTTTGAGATCTCTATATACATAAGTGAAAAACCATTAAAAATAATAGTTCATTATTACTTATAATTTATAACATATTTGGCTTCACTTCAAGTATACTTATTTCACACTGCCCACAGTTGGAGCTTTAGAGATAACGTATGAATTAAAAACAACTATTTACGAGTATGTATTAAAATTATGAATATTGAATATTCAAAATCATATTTAAATTCATATGACTAATAAACTTGTTTCTGTTATGTGAAAATATTTTATTTGAAATTATTTTAGCGGCTCATATATCTTGTTAGGCGAGTTTGACCACTTGGTGCTTGGGTTTTGTTCCACACGCCGCAACTGTGTTTTGAACACAAGAATGTCTCTGATTATTCATTAATTATTCGCTGATAGAATGTTAAATATGTTCATGTCAAAAGTGACGCTTTATGAAGTCAAGTGCCGCAAGCCAAAATGGCATTAGAACGGACAAATCGTGGAAATAGCGATAAATTTTAAAAATTATTTTATATATTACTTAATGTGCATAGCTGTATATTGTGTATATGTGTAGACAATACATTCGATCGTAATTAGCGCTTAACAGAAAATGTATATTTCAACACGAAATTTATTAATTATTTTCCAAAAACCTACGAACTACGTAACAAATAACGGCGTAATTATATTAATAGCAACACATTTTCGTATTTACCGCTAATTAATGCAAAAAATAAGCATAGATACATATATGTAAGTGGGTATATCTAGGCAAGTCGAAGCAGCTGCGGACAAAAAACGGGATCTCGAAATTTCGGGACTGCAGTTATGAGATTAAATATTTGAATTTTTTTATTTGCATGCAATATTTGTTAAAATAAAAGGTGAATTTAAATAAAATATTTAAAAAATGTTATATTATATTGAATAGCTTAAACATGTAAATACATACATATGTATGTAGGTATGTATACTTAATTGAAAATTTACTATACGAGTATATAACTTATTTGCCGTTCTTCACGTTATCATCGTCACCAATTTCAATAAAATAAATTATTATTACTATTAGTATTATTTAGACTCACCTAAGTTCCAAAACAAAGAAAAAATACCAAAAAAAATTTCGGGATCCCGAAATAAAATTAAAAAAACCTTATTAGTGCAAAAAATAAACATAGAAATACATGAATGCGTATTTCTAGTCAAGTCAAAGCAGCTACGGACAAAAAACGGGATCCCGAAATTTCGGGATTTTAATTTTGGAATCAAATATCTGCAATTTTGTCATTTGTGTGTTCTACTAGTTTACAAAAATGTATATTTAATTAAAATATTAAAAATTATTGAATATTGGACAGCGAAAATAGACTTGATTTGGAACATACAAGTACATACGGTTCTTTTGCCATTCTTAACGTTATCATCATCAATCTTTATTTAATAAATTATTAATATTATTAATAAGTTAATTTTTAAAACAATCAAAAACTTCCAAAAAAATCATGGTAACGAAATAAAGTTTACAAAATTGCGTAGTTTAGATTTCTAAAACAAAGAAAATAAAACAAAAAAATTTCGGGATCCCGCAATAAAGTTCGAATAATCCCGAAATTTAGATAAACTTAATTTCTAAAACAAACAAAAAATACCAAAAAAAAAATTCGGTATCCCGAAATAAAGCTTACAAAATCCCCAAATTTCGGGATTGATCAAATGCTCTCAATTGAAATACTTGCCTAACAAACACATGCTTTTGTAACCGCATAATCGAATACATTTTCAGCCAGTAATGCTTGTTGTTTGTGCAAAAACTATTACTAACGCTCACAAGAATTTTTTATGCAGAACGTGATTTCAGCGCAAGAAAAATTGCTACATGCGCGCACCTTCGTTTATATATATATAAATATACACACATTCAGTACATGTAATCGTTTGCATTAGCCAAGCAAGTACGCTGAGCTCATAAGCGTTTGTTTTCGGTTGCTTTCGCCATCGCTGAGCCGCAAACCGCCGCTCACACACACGCTGCCGCACCCACAGTGCAAAATCGTTTTATCAATAAGACATATGCTATTTGTGTAAATTATTAGCGGTCGTTTTTTATTTTCCTACAACAACAATACTTGTAATTGTTAATTTTCATTGCGGCCACTGGGTTGTAGCGGTTTTTTAATTCTATTTGGTTTTGCTTTTTTGGCTTAAGCCACATTGTTGCTAATTGTGCGGGTATGTACATAAGTATACAGTTAAGTATTTATTGACCAGTGGAGGCAAACATACATATTTACATATAAAGTTACTCAGACAGGTGCTTATGTGCATGTGTGTCTGTGAGTGTGCTGAGGCATATTACGGTAACTACTGTTTGTAAAAAGTTGAGGTTTTACTTTTTTCATTAACCCAATCGCCATCAGCGCCGTCTTTCACTCTTTGTGTGGCAACGGTATTTGGGTTAGCGCGATTTAATTTACAATTAACGATTCGGCACCAATATGGAGTGTAAAAAAGGGAAAAAATGTTTTGGCAGGAGAATTACATACGTTTATAGGTATGGAGTAAGTGGTACACAAAGTATGAGTATATATAGAAGGTATTTATAGTAAGCAATGCGCTTTTGGGCAAGCAAAGTTTTTTACCAGCATTTTTTTGGAATATATAAAAATAAATTTGAGTAAAATATTTACAATAAAATTTTTTTTTATTTTTAATTTTTTTTTTTTCATAATTTTATCTAAAGAAGAAATAAATATTTTAAAATTTATATGAAAAAATTGTTTTATTTTGAAATTTATTTCAAAAAATTGTATCTATGTTAACAAATAATTTTCATTCTAATTTTTAATTTTAAATTAATTTTTTAACACATTAATTTTTTTTTATTTATTATACATATTAAAATGTTTTTAATTATTATTTTTTTATTAAATTTATTTATTTATTAATTTATTTTACTAAATAAATCATTTAAACCAAACCAATATGTTTTTACTTTTATTATATTTTATCCCATTAGAAAATATAAATTAATTTAAATGAATTCATTTGCATATTCACAATTGTGTCAAAAGCAGAAATAATTTTTAGAATTTGTTTGAAAAAAGGTTATAAATTATATCTTACTTGAATTCAATTCAAAATTTATTTTAAATTTTAGTATACTTTATATAATTTTTTTTATTTTCAAAATTTTATTTAAAAAAAAATAAATATTTAGAAAAAAAATTTTTCTAATTTATTTCTTATATTTTGAGATTCTAAATAATTCCTTATAATTTTTTCGAACAAGCAGAAAGTACAAAAAAAAATGGGAAACTATGTCAAATAAAATCACTACAATGTTCATAACAAAAGTTATAAGAGCAGTTAAAAGTACTTTACAAAAGAGCTGCCACCTGTTTACAACTTTGTTTGAATTAAATTAAACATTACAACTTGGATATCAAAGTAAGGCTATTAAAGAAGTAGCTTACGTTTGGAATTACTTTTTTAAAAAGGTTGCCACATGTTTAAAAATTTCTATTAAGTTAACTGACCAAATAAATAAAATATTACTTTTTAGGTTTTTAAATTAAGCTATTCAAAAAGCGGAATAATTTTGTAAATATATTTTTGGATAGAGTTGCCATTTACTTAAAATTTCGTATTTAACTAATTTATAAAATAACAGAAATACAACAGTTTCAATATCAAAGTGAAGACATTAAAAAGGCTTATACTATTTTTGAAAGGAGTTGCCACTTGATAACAAATTTTTTGTTAAACTAATTTTTACTTCAAATATTTCGTTATAGATTATATATTTTATATACATTTAGTGATAATAAATATAATTTATTTTAAGAGGACATAAGACAATTAAGCAGTCATATAATATTTTTTGACATACATATATAGGGTAGCCACGGGATTTTATTAAACTACTTTTTACTTTACATATTTTGGAATATTTTACACCTGATTTACTGGTTGTGAATATATTTTGTTTTTACTAAAACTTAAGTAAAACTATTTGGTAAAGTATTTCGACACATTTTTCTTAAATTTTAAATTTTAGTTACTTTTCTTTAATTAAAAAAACAACAAAAAACGCTTTTATTTTTTATTTTAACCAGTTAGGTTAGTTATTTTTTATTTCAACCAGGAATTTTTACTCAAATCTTATATAAAATTTATAGTTATTTATCTAATGTAAAATCCATCAAAGAAAAAATCATCACTTTAGTTTTTCCATAACAGATATGCAATATGCGAATTAAAATTTTAAAAATTATACGAAAAGATTCTAAATGGTAACAAAATTGTCAAAAAAAATTCAATAAAAAATCGAAAATATTTATTCATGAAAAATGTAGGAATTTAATAAATTCAAATTGAATTTTATTAAAATTTTTGTATAAATATTATGCTTAATTAATCTTTTAATTTTATTAATCACAATATCTCGCTTTAAGTGATTACACTTCACAAATTCTATAAATTCTTTATTCAATTTCTTCCCGCCACAAATTAAAAAAAAGAAACATTTATAATTGACTATAATTTATCATCTTCACTTTCAACACACACAAACACAAACTGATATAATTTCGGCTGTGACCGATGCTATCAGTGCTGCTTTTACTGAGATTCGGTAGAACTGAAATTTCACCTGAACTGAGCGTCATACACACATACATATCCGTACATACATCTACTGTTTGACAACTAATTAAACTCACGAAAAATTGAAGCGCACTAATTCCAAAGTCGACGGACTTGCAGCAACCTTAGTGCAACAAAAGACTTTATTAAAGAAATAAATTACTAATAATATGATTTGTAATGCTATATAATCGATTTGAATGCGTATACAATGCGCTGTTGGATATATTAAGTTAGGAGGAAGTGAGAGTGAAATCGAAAAAATATCATAAATTATAAAAATTTCTAAAATATTATTTTAAATTTTGAAATCTTATATTAGTTTTATATTTTATATTATAAGTTTAAGTTATGAAATTACACATTTTTATAATTATATATTCTGATTTTATTATTGTAAATTTTTGGTGGAAAAATTTTAATTTATTTTCACAAATTAAAATTTTTTTATTTTCAATTTAGTTTTTTAAATAATAATACAATATTATTAAAAATGTTAATAAAAAATTTTATATCAAAATAACAAACATTAAAAAATATTTTTTTATAAAAAAAATTATGAAATAAAATTAATAGTTACGCTATTAATTTTTTTTTATTATTTTTACTTTTTGTTGATTTAGGACCTAAAAAAGTTTGGTCAAAATTAGTTTTGGCCCGAATAATGGCGTAAGTTTTATAGTTATCAATATATTAATTTATATTTTCTATAAAGTTATTTATTATTTATTTCACATTTTTTTAGTAAACTCGAAAATATTACATAATATATTATAATGGCACCTTGAAAAAAAATCGACTGTTTAATAATTCTTGTTTAAAAAAAAATTAATTTATCAAATTTAACTGTATCAAAAAAGTGCAAATTTTAATATTTAGCCAAAAAATAAATATACTAAAAAAATTAAGAGATAGTATCTTTATAAAAAAAATTATATAATTATATTATAATTGAATTTTTTTATCAAGATATTATTTTATTTTTTTTTTTGTTTTTTGCATCAAAAATGTTATTGAAATGTTTTTGTTTTATAAACATCTTTTGCAAATTAAATATTTTTTTTTTATAAAAATTATAATTTTTTGCTATATTTAAATTTTATTTTTAATAAAATTTTATTTTATTTTTTTTTTTGTATAAAAAATATTTGTAATTAAAATGTTTGTTCAATTTTATATAAAATTTATTATAAATATTATTAGTAATTAAAGTATAATAATTTTTTATATAGAAATTTTATTTTATTATTTTTTATTAAAGTATAATAATTTTTTATATAAAAATTTTATTTTATTTTTTATAAGAAATATTTTTTTAGTGCTTGTTAATTTGGTATAAAATTTTTTGTAAACAATTTTAGTAAGAAGATAATGTTTATATTTAAAAAATTACTTTAAATAAATGCAAATTTATATGTAATTTTTTTTCTATTTTTATAAATATTTTATATTTTCCTATCCCAACTAATATTCATTAAATTTTTGTAAAAACAAATTATTTGACATGAAATTTAACAAATGTAAATTTAATGCACTCGCTAGAAATATATATATTTTTTTAAATAATTTTTAATTATTTTTATTTTGTTTATATATTTAAATATTATTTGTTTTTTTTTTTTTGATTTATACTTATAAACTTCTTAGCTACTAACTTTAAAATTTTTAATATAATACAAATGTATGTATATGCTTTCTTCTCATTTTTTCATAAATATTTATTTAATTTCATAATTATATTTTGTTATAAAAAAAATTGTTTTATTTAAAAAAAAAAAAATTTAGACTTACCATCAATTTTCGTTGCTTAAAGTATTCAATGTAACAAATAACTGCTTCGCATGCATCCAAAATTCTCATACAGCAACTGGCAAATTATTTTATACACTGTTTTGGTTATTTTTGCACAATAATTATTTATATGTGTCTAATGTTTGCTAACTTTGTCGATTTATTGTAACACTATAGTACACTTTTACAGCGTCCAATTTTATTAACTTAAAAATGTCTGGCCATAACAGCTGTGGAATTGAAAGGAAATAATATTATATAATAACATTACAAAAAGTAATTATGTGAAAATTTTTTGAATAAATTAATTTTATTTTTATTAAAACTTTATTTCTTAATTATTTTTTATAGTTTAATTAAAATATAATTTTATTTATTTAATTTAAATTTTTTTTAAATTTAGGCTAAATTCTTAAAAAATTTTAATTAATTAATTAAATTTACTAATTAAAATTTAAAACGTTTTTAATTAAATTAATTTTATTATTATTTAAATTTAAACATAATTATGCTAAAAAGATTTTATTAAAAAATTTGTAAAATTAATCTTTAAATTTTATTTTTTAATAAAATTTTATTTTTTTTTTTAATCTTAATTTTTTTTTGTTTTTTCTTTGTTTTTTAATTATAACTAATTGCCACCAAAAGGAGAAATGTTCAAGTCTCAAATATACGCAATATTAGCATAAATATAACCACAAATTATGCATAAAACCAACAACAACAGCAACACAAATATTTCACATAGAAAAAATATCACAGAAAAATAGAACAGCCAACCATTTTAGGCACTTGCTCGAAAGGCATGACTTTTTTATTGTTTCTTTCTTTGTTGTAATACTCGACCAACGCCTCGTGACACGTCTTTTGCATTCCCTAACGCATACCTCATACTCTTCCACGCTTACAAACGCAATGTGTTTAAAAACGTTTATAAGTTCAAACATTATTTTTTCATTAATTATTCATGCGACAAGTTTTGCTTTCTTAATTCGATTGGCGGCCATTAGCCGCTTGGCCATTTGAATTATTAATATTGAAAAAAAAAAAAAAGCTACAATATTTTTATAACTTCATGCCACCGCAGCACCAACACCACTCCCTGACCGCTTTTCAATACTTTGGCGAGCAGTGTTCAGTATTTGTCTCTTCTGAGTATGTGTATGTACATATATTTGCTTGTTTTGCTGACTTTTTTATTCCACACTTTAATTTCATGCCAAAGTCTTGTTTCTCCTATTTTCCTTTTATATGGATTAGATGCCAATAGAAGCATATATATGTATGTATATACATAAATACAGAATATAGCATATCATCACATATTATTATGGCGTGACGGTCATAGTCTCTTGATAAAGCAAAGGAGTGAGGGAATAAATAGTGCGAAGTGCAAATATTTATACGTTTGTTCGATTGTGCTTTTATCGAATCGCTGCAGGTATATTTGGCTGATATGCTGGAGTGCTAAATTCCACTAATTTTTTCCAAGAAATGAGATGCTTAATATTTTAGGAATTTATTAATGCGCTTAAGTAAGTAAGTATTTAAATACTTCTTAGCGGAAATCGGTTTAAAGTTTAAAAATTGTATACGTATGAATATGTATGGTAGCACGTGAAAGGTAAAATATTTAAAAATACATAATTGATATTGTAATCGTATACATGTAATGTGATAACTGAATAATGATTACTTTGCAATTACACACATTATGCCTACTTTATTTTTTAAGTCATAGCTTTTATTGAATTAAAAATTACATTTCGATTACTTTATGATTACCTTAAGTTTAAATATTTTAAACGAACAAAAATGGCTCTATGGTAGCACGTAGTAAACAAATTTTAAAAAAATGTAATCTATATTGTAATCATACATATAACCCGTTTTTGAGTATGATTACTTTGTAATTACACACTTTATGACTGCTTTAACTTCTTTTTTATATTATACCTTCAAATGTAATCACATAAAATAAGCATGATTATAATCATTGTCTTCCAATAACTTAATTATTACTTTAGGATTTTTGCAATTTAGTAATCTTTTAAGGATATCAAATTTTTTATTTCAGTAAAACTGCTTCAAGTATAATATGATCACTTTCTAATTATTTTCAGTTATTTCAATTATTGACCACTATGTAAAAAGTAACTAAACACGTATTCAAAATAATAACAAAAAATTAAATAGCACATTGTTATCCATTTTAAAAATTTTAAATTTACTAGGATATACATAAATAATGAATATCATAAAATCTAGATTAAAATAAAATTTTGAAATTGCTTTTATTTTGCTTTCGCAATTACTCAAAAGTTCACAAAAAGTTTAAGAATAAATGTGTTAATTAATGTAAGTAGAATTAGAGCATTCTGTATTTTAAAGTAGTTGCACTAATTTGATGTATTTAAATGTGTAAGAACTAATGAAAGTATATATAATTTTGATTATGTTTTGATGTTATTTTTTTTTAAAGCTATATAATGATTATAAAATAAAAGCAGTAATCCAATTACTTTTATAATGATTGCTATTATCAATACTTATAAAAAAAATAATTACATTTTAAATACCGTAAAGTTTAAAATGCTGTTTCATTTGTATAATTACTATAGCCAGTTTGCTAGCATTTCTTATAATACAAACTGTAATCATTACTTGTAAAAAACTATTTACATTTCAAATGCTGAAACCTTTAAAAATACTGATTCATTTGCACAATAACTATAGCCAGTATGTATATATTTCTTATAATGATTACTGTAATCATTACTTATCAAAATATATTTGAATGTCAAAAAGTTTAAAAATGCTGTTTCATTTAAAATTATAAAAATTTAAGTTTTGATTACTACAACAGCCCATACGCCAGCATTTCTTCTAGTGATTACTGTAATCATTACTGAAAAGGAAATTGATTTATAGTTTCAAAACGTCAAATATCAAAGTGATTTTAAATTACTTAGGCAATCTTATTCAAAATATTGTTATATAATTTTTATTTTCTAGCTATTTAGTATTCCAAGTAATAAAATATTTTATGTATTAATTTTAATTTATTTATAAACTTAATGCAGTTAGGAAAAAAATTTTAATTTTATGTAATCAGAAAGTAATCTATATGTAATTGTCACTAATGTTTTGGTATTTTCTAACTATTTAGCCTGCCAATCAATAAGCTATATAGAAATATTGCCGTTCCTCGAAAGACTCCAATGCCTACATACAACAGACATATTTACACGGCATCGATTACAATTTGATTGGCAAGTAGTTGCAAGTGCAAATGATGCGCAATCCACCCACACCGGCGCATTACAGTTTCAATATCAGCATATCCACGGCAGATACATATCAAATTATAAATATGTATTTAATATTGCTGCTATGTGCCATATGCGCCACTTGCAACACACACAACGACATAGAGGGCAATGTGTGCATGGATTAGAAAATCAGCCACTTGATTGCAGCATTACTTGAGCCGCGGCAACCGCAAAGCATTTGACTATATCCAACAAAAGCAACAATTTTTTTTTACCTCCTGCCACTTGTTGGCCTATCGGCAATTGCATTTACACTTTTGCATTGCAAAATTTCTTTATGCCTTTGCATATTTTGCTTTGCTTTCGAACGCAAACACTTCTTCTGCTGATTCTTTAGCACACCAATTCTTTTATACAACACTTTCGTGCCTTTTGTTTGATTACACACACACTTTGCATTCTACTTTTTATGTGAATTTTTTTCATTTTTTCACTTTGCAAAATGGAGTTGCTGCTGTTGATGTGGTTTTTTTGTGGTTTGGTAAGGGTTAAATTAATTTTCCTTTATTTTTTTTTAATTAAGGAAGTCACTTAAAATTTTTTTATTATTGTTTTTGTATAACTTTAATGGAAAATGTAAAAAAAAATCGAAGCAAGCTCACTGCTTTTCCGTTAAACGCTTTCCAGTGTCCAAAAGCAAAAAACGAAAGACTCACGTAACGAACGCGCTTTCAAAAATTTGCCACAAACAAACGCGCACGAACACTTTGAAAATTTGCAAGGAAAAAATTTCACTCTATTCGCGCGCACTCCTTCGCCTATTTCGGGTGTAAAGACTCGTATGGTATTTTTTTTTTTCTTTATTTTTCAATTCTGCATACAGCACAATCCGTTTAAAGCAGTTCTTTGTCCATTACTACCAAAGTAAACCGGTAATTCACTGCAATTTGTCTTTGAGATTATTAAATTAAAGTAAAATTATTAACAGTAACACATCAGCTCAAAAGTCAACTAATCAATCAGGCATTAAAATCTTTTTATAACAGAAAAAAAAATTTCTTAGCAATAAATAGTGAACATTTAATGCCGTATCCGTTTACTGTACCTAACCACACGAAGGCCAAACACACACTAAACTGGCTTGAGAAAAATCTGAATTACCAAGCGTGTAACGAGCAGCAGCGGCAAACAAGTAGCCGGCCGACTTGTCCAAGACAAGCGACCAAGAAACCACGAAAACCCGACTTCATCACATAGCCACGGTGCTGGCAGCCAAGTCACGGCAAAAACAACAAAAACATACAAACGTACAAATATGGGCTATAAGCCGCTAAACAACAACTAAATTGTGCTATGCAGGCTCGCACACTCTCACACACCAACACACACAAACACCTGAAGAAGTTTATTTGGTTGTACTCGTATGTATGCGCATAGATATGTGTGGTATGTACTGCTGGCTAGAGGCACTTTTCTGTTTTCTTTATATTTGTTTTTGCTTTCGTCTTCGCCTTTTCGCCGTTCGACTTTGCCAAGTACGCGTGGCGGACAGTGATGCCAGCAAGAGTTAATTTAACGTTAACACATAACAGAGTTTAAGAAATGAAAAAGTACCGACATAGCAGAATTAGTGTTCTATGACCGCAGGATAAAGATGAGATGAAGATGAAGAAAAAAAAAGATAAATATAAAGATAAAAATAAAGATAGAGATAGATTGAGATAGAGATACATAAAGATAGAAATAGAGGTAAAGGTAGAGATACATAGAGATAGAGATAGAAATAGAGATAGAGATAAAGATACAGAGAAAGATAGAAATAGAGCTAGGGATATAGGTATATATAAAATTAAAAATAAAAGTAAGGTACAGATCTAGATAAAGATAAGAGTAAAGTTTACATAATTAAGGAACGCACCTAGTCTCTCAGCTTAAAAAACGACGAGTTTTGGGAATTCAAAAACACTATTGTATTAATTATTTAAAAAAAAATAATTATTTAAAAATAATTAATTAATCGAATATTTATACATATTTCGAGAGCAAAACTTTTGAAAAAAAAATTATGAAACTGGTTTTATTAAGCAGCTATACTTTAGAAGGCTGTATCTCAAAAACTACATATTTAAGATATTGATATAAATTCTAATATGTTACTTCTGAAGGTATAAAACCTATCGAATTGATAGGAATCGATGTGTTTTTTACACTATGTGTGCCGCTTAAAAATTAAGATGATGGTAAATATAAAGACATAGTAAATGATATAGATGAAAATTAAAAATAAAGTTAGTTATAAAAATGTATCATTACCTCTTTAAAATATACATACATATAATGAATTATTTCGATAAAACTGTTCAAAGTATACAAAAAAATGTAAACACACATAAATGATATTTTAAACATGTTTATGAGTAATGTTTATTGAGTAATGGTTAATTTTAATTAATTAAACACTTTATTACTACTTTAGATATATTTCAATTACTTTATAATTACTTAAAGAATTTTTGTAACAAATCTTATTACGGTAAAACTGTTCCAAGTATAAACGAATATATAAACATAGATAAATGATAAATTAATCATATACATAACATCGTTAATTAATAATGATTCTTTTTAATTACACACTTTATTACTATTGTATCTTTTTTTGATATATCTTTAATAGTAATCATTTAAAGCAATTACAATTTTAATCATTACATTCCAATTACTTTTTGATTACTTTAACATTTTGGTAACAAATTAAATTTTAGTAATGTTACATCTTTAAATAATAACATAGCATAAAATGTTTTATTTTGGTACAACTGTTCCAAGTACAATCAATACTATATTTGCCTTTTTTCACTGGTGAATTTGCGTAATTATAATGACAAATAATCTCTCGCAGCCAGTAGAATTAACTAGATAGTACTTCAATCACTTTTTAAGCAATATGTCATTAGAGCAAGAAAATGCTCATTACATTGCAATTACTTTATGATTACTTTAAGATTCTGTTAACAAGCCCAATCTTATTAATGTTACATCTGTAAAAATTATAAAATATTTTATTTCTGTAAAAGGGTTCCAAATATAATCAATTACTATGACTAAGTTTTCATTATTTTCTTTTCTCAAATCCAATAAATATAATTATAATTAAATAAAGATTTTCTCACGAAGAAGTATTTTTAACTAACTGAATTCAGTGACTATTTAAGGACTATCACTTCAGAGAAATAAAATTCTCAACGAAGAGATAAATATTTTGTTCTCAATGACGTATATTTGACAAGATTAAATAACCGTCAATTTTTAAGGGTGTTCAGACCAACTTTCTTTGTAGAAAGAGAAGAGATTCTCCAAACTAGCTCAAATGTGGAAAGAAAAACTTGAGACACTAAAGATTGGACTTTATGTGACAAAGGTAATATCATATGTAAACGAACTTAAGGGTTAAAAAGTATATAACATAGTTGCGTTATCTAATAGTTGTAAGACGTTTTCAAGCATCAACGCCATCTATATTGACAACAGAGAATTATAGAATAGAGTATAGTGATAATTAGTTAAGAAAAACGATAGGAATTTCTAGCCAGAAAAACTGAGGACGCGCTTGGAGATGCATGACGGCGAAAAAGCTTTAGAAAGATACAGAATAGCGAGAAATATTCAAGCGGCGAATTAATATAAAGGTGTTGCAACAGGTATACAGAGAGTGAGAGCCAGGCAGTGAGAGAGGCCGATGAAAAATCAACATTAAATGTATGGAAAATGCTGGAGAGGAGAATTTTCAACACAAGTAGAGGAAAATTTGTAGTTTGCGGTGCATAGTTGAAGCCTACACATGTATACGTATATGTAGCATGTATATATGTATGTACCTTTATTGATAGTAAAATCGAGTGAAGAATATTTTTTTACTTTTCAAACCAAAATATTTATGAGTCCAAATTGCATTACATTATCCTATGCACACACAACCCTCTATCCAGTATTTCCTACGAAATCATCTTCACTTTACTCTTTGTTGCAATTTCGTAAATCTTCTATTTACTTTTAGCCATTAAACTTATATATTTGCGTACCTGTCCGCCCGCCAAAACGGCCTTTTGCACCTCATTCACAGCTAACTGCCTTTTTTATTTTTATTGTTTTTGTATACCTTTTGTTTACATAATCAGCAAGCCATTGATCCTTTCCCATGCGTAGAGGTACATTTGTAGATCTTTAAATGGTTTCACATTGAGGCTTTATTCTTACCTTTTTTCACTATGCCCAGCGGATTTCTTCATATTAGGTAACACTCTATTCATATTGGTGTATTTCTCAATTGCTGATTATGTGCTATCGAAGCAGCGTAACCTATCAGTTATCCGATATGACATTGATCAGGTTCGGAGGCTGAAACGTGGGTATATGTACGAGTATATGTACGTACGAGTATATGTGCCAAAATTTGGCACATAGTAAAAAATTTGGCGAGAGATGAATAAACCGAAGATGCTAAATACTTATCGTAATTTTGCTCAAACTATGGACGCTAATTACTATAGTTGTCCAATAATGGCGGTTTCGAGAAATTAGCATTTTCTTGGGGTGAAAATGGACTAAATCGACTCAGTTCACCACGCTGATCATTTATATATAATATATGCTTTACAATGTGCGATGTGAGTATTACAAACTTTATGGGAAACACAATATCACCAGTTGAGGGTATAAAAAGACTAATATCTCGATTAAAAACGTCTGCTATTCTACAAGTTTTTGTGTAATCCATTCAATATATTGCTTTAAAGCGCGGTCTAGGTAAATAATTTGCGAAATCTTTCGACTCTAAGATAGTAGTACGGATCTCTGGAACCATTTTTCAGAGCCTTTTCACGTTTCCACACGCCACCTTAGATTGTTATGCCGTTAGGAATTACTGTATTTCAGAACTTGAAAAAGAGAACTTTGAGAGTGATTTGTTGGGAATATAACTCATCCCTACAAGTATATAGTGAAAACTCTCTATTTCTCATTATGATTTGATTCTCAAGCAATTTATGCCAAATGAACTAATAAAGCTGGAACTTAGATAATTGACCACAAAATTGTGATAACATAATTTAATAGAGCTAATAAACCAATATCACCTGTTCTAAATGCTGTTTAATATTTTAGAATACTGAAATTAAGATCTCAAGATAGTTTTGAGACTTTCAGAGTTCAGTGCTATCTCAAAGTCCGACCAATTGTTTGGACTGTGCTTAAACCGCATGACAATTCTTCTGCGTCTTCGTCTAAATTTTCAAAAGCATGTCCACACCCTTTCAGGAACTTATTTATAATATAATGAAGCGAGCGAGCATTTCGAACTAGCAATTATTAACTAAAAAGCTTTATATTAGCTGTTAATTCTCAGTGCAAGAAAGTTCCTCGATGTAATCTAAACATAGCCGAGCCCCCTCTTTATATTGTTATCTTGTAAATTTAAGATTAACATCTACACCGAAAACAACAAATCTGAGAAATGATTGAACGAACTCCGACTCATATTTTTACAGAGTGTCTTAAGAGTCTGAGAGAGAGAAAGAATGATATTCGGCAATTGGGGATGCCTAAAATAATTCAAGCGTTTTCAATTTAAAACACGTACGAAGTTCTGGTATGTGAACTGTTTAGAATGTTTCTTGTAGTGGTAGATAATTAAGTCAAAACTAACCTAACTTTTGGTTGATTATATGTTGTGGCACACCAATAAAGTTATACTAGAAGATACTACGAATATCTATCATATTTTTGGAGAGTGCCTTTGGAATCTTGACGATATTCCACAATTGGAGATGACTAAAAACTTCGCGCCATATCCGAACGAACTAAAATCAAGCACTCCGACGATTTTTCACACGAAAAAGCGCACGAAACTCTGACATCAAGTCTGTTTCCAAAAGTTGTAGATAATTAAATCAAATCTAAACTAACTTTTGGTTTATTATATTTTTTTGGAATCCTATAAAGTTATACTAGGAATAGTACGAGTATCTATGAAGCATTTACTAGAAGCTTCCATAGATAGAAGTCAAGCTATTATTTTTGGATCTCATCAAAGTTCTAACCATACAATAAGAGCCTTTCAGCATTTATTTTTCGACCCAGCACTTTCTTTCCACCAAATATGGAGACTTAGCACAAATTAGTAAATTATTTGCAGTCGCCAAAAAGCAATTTAAAAAAAAAAACGGCATCAAGTACAAAGCTCAGTATTTTAGTAAGTCTGTGGACTTTGTAAAACCGTAGTTAACCTCAATTCTTTTTTAAGCGATCACCAATGGCTTTAACGGAAATGTGCACCAAAGTGTTCGATCGACTTCCGTTCGACGTGTTTGGCAAAGAATTGGCACAACAAAATAAGTCTACAAAAAACGCAACAACAAAGGCAAACAATAACAGTTGTAGTGGCGACAAAAATAGCATAAGTTCATAAGAGCAAACATATTGACGAATGAATAAAATGTTTAAAGTGAGTATACACATACATACATATATGTATATATCAATAAGTATGTACATATGTACATATATATTAAAGCAAATAAGTCATCACGCGCACTTTTACCGTTGCATTTGAACCTTCTAGGGAAAAACATGCACAAAAAAATAAAAATAAAAATTTGAATAAAAAAAACCCTCTCCCCGTTGTGGCTCGACGGCTTCTGTGTGCTGCGCACCCGCAGTTAACGGCTCTTGAATAAAAGCATTTCGCTGTCAGCGTGGTGACAAACAAAAAATTTGTCATCAGTGTCGCTACCGGCACCAGCAGTGTCACCTGTTAAGTAGCGTTAGTGATAGCCACCACCGACGGCCAAGACTAAGTATTTGCTATATGCTTCTCACACTATTAATGTTGTTGTTATAGTTGTATAGTTGTACAATTCAATTACTTAAAGCGTTGCTGTGGTTGTTGTAGTATTATCTATTAACACCACAATTTTAATGTATAGACATTTGTAAGTGTTCGGTCAATCGGCGTGTTGTTGACATTATCACAAAAACAACATGATAAAGTGGAAAATGTGTGAAAATATGATTTTGGAATTTTGGAAACTTGACGAAACGTCAGATTCGATTACCGTACTTATACTTATTACGCCGCAGTTCGCTCAGCATTAGTCCTCAAGATTTAGACGCTGGGATATCTAAGAAATGCTGCTGGTGGATTGATCGTGAGCAGTAAGGAGTCGTTGAAGCTACTGCTGGATGCCCACATTCTGTTGAACTATGCTGCTGAAAAAATGCCACTGGAGGAGCTTCGGATGGTCAAGATGTCATGCGGCTGGCTGTACCCTATCTTATTGAACTGTGTTAGAATAGGCCGTGTGCCTAAGGCTTGAAGAGGCCGGAAAAAAACTCTCGTTGCCAAACACTTCAGACCCATTAGCCTATTCTCGTTTCTGTTGAAAACGTTGTAGAGACTCATGCACTTGTAAATTAGAATCAGAATAACGATGTGTAAAGGGTTATGGGTACAGCATGCCTACAGAAAAAGACAGTTTGGCCGACACTGATTTGCAAGCTGTAGTATTATGACTGGGACGGAGGCTTTATGCGCAAGGAAGTTGTGGTAGGCACCTTTCTCGACATCAACTTTGACCACTGCGTAGCAAAGGCCACTTCTGGTGGCTTTTTCTCCGCTCATATACCAACGGGGAATATGTGGACGGAAGTCGAAGCTTGGAGTGAAGTTGGCGGGGAGTTTTCTATAAGGAGCCCTCCGTAAACCCTAGGTTTAGATTACCAAACCATGTAGTGTTTTTCAATCAGAAGTCGCTGCTTTTAAGGGGGTAGTAAAGGTACAGCTCCTCAGCCTCAGTTGAGGAGTATCTATCTTCACTATAAATAGCATTTAACTACTTAATTATTCGAATCGTTTGGGTGACTGGTCATAGCTGAATGGCAGGAAACTGCAAAGCCAAGGATCCAGCAAGATCTAGGTAACCCGCCCTGCTCACATCGGAGTGAGAACGTGTGTTAGATCTCTGCTGTCATCTCGCATACTAGGACTGAACCTATGAAGCCCTTAGCAAGCATTGGTCGACGACCAGAGTATGTGCGACTGTGAGGTCCCTTTGGCCTAGAGTAAGAAGCAGGTGACCTACTGAACTACTTACTTACAAAGTTCAACTTGCTGCGATTGTAGGAGCTTTTACTTTACATTGTCCAATAAACATTCAAGCGGTAATATTGTTCTAAAAATCTTGTTGGACGCAAACTGTCAATGTTGTATGGAAGAAGCTGAGGTGGAAAAATTGAGGTACTTTCTCCTCCTTTGTACAGCTATTGTAAGACTGAGCAGTTTGGCAATCATATCTTCGGCGAACTATGAGACATAGCGGAAATTGACATTAACCGTCTATTAAAATTTTAGATAGGCTCCATAACGCACTGGCGTTCTCAACTGTCCAAGTCAGATACCTAATAGGATCGTCTTTTTAACCCTCACAGCAGAAATCTGTTCAGCGCAGAGCTACACTGATGATCAATATCAGATAAAAGAAATTCCGGCAGATGGCAATAAAATAAGAGAAATCCTCGAGTCCGACCGTCATGTAAGCGTTGTTTCGATTCCCCATGAGCTAAACATTGCTCGAAAAACCCTTTTTATCCTAAATGGTTCTGTAACCTAAATGGTTCTGAACCTGAATGAACAAAAATTAACTCGATGTACGGTGACAGCAGTTTATGCAAAACACCCTCAACCAATTTTTCATCCTCGAATCGCAAAATATCGATCGATTGCTAAAGCGGATGGTTACTGGTGATTGAAAGTGTGTCGTTTATGGCAACGTCAAGCGAAAATCACCGAGATCGAAACGCGAGGAATCGGCGTAGACGGTGGCCAAGCCACGATTGACGATTAGGAAGGTTGTGCTATGTGTAGGATTGGCAAGGAATCAACTACTCTGAGCTGCTGCTCAACAGCCAAACTCTTAATTCGGGCCTGTACTGTCAGCAATTAGACCGTCTGAGGGAAGCAATCGCACAGAAGTAGTCAGCTTTGGGCAACAAAAGAGGAGAAAAGAGGAACGATTGAACTGTCTAAAGGCAGTAATCGCTTAGAAATTACCAACTTTGGACAATAGGAGAAGAATTGTGTTCCATCAGGACAACGCCTGGCAAGACATATCAATAGTGAGTCGCCAGAAGTTCCGGGAGCTTATTTGTGAGGTTCTCACGCAACCACCTTATAGTTCGGACTTGGCAACAACTGATTACTACCTGTTCCTGACTATACCGAATGATTTTGTTGGTGAAAAATTCGACTAAAGAAAAGCTTATGAAACTCGACTGTCCTAAATGTTTGCCAAAAAGGAAGAGAGTTTCGATAAGAGTGGCGTTATGAAATTACAATACCTTCAAAATAGCAACAAGTTATGGAACGAATAGGTGCATATTTCACCTGAAACTGACATTCTAACTGTGCTAAATAAAACCGCACACCCAAATATTTTCCAACACCGTTATAACAGCTGATGCCATCAAATGCAATTTTTATATATACATATATGTATGTATAATATATAAATATATGTGTGTGTGTTTGTGTAGGATGCGCATGTGGCGCTCCGCTTGTTAAGCTAGACTGCCACAACGAATTATTTGACCAGAACATTAAATGTTTGTGATTGCGCATGCGTCGCTTGGCTGGGCCGCTGCTGTACGCCTGCGCGCAATTAAAAAAAGCGCGTTAACAGCTGGGCTATGCAGAGAAGATGGTCAGACGGTACATATAACTTAGCCGATACGTTCTGAATACCATTCAATATATTGGCTTGGGTTTAGATTTATGAGTGCACATATGTATGTGTGTGTGTTCGTGTATATGAACACGTGCATTCGAACGCCGTTCTAAATCCACCGTATCGGGTTTACCGCCCACCATTTTCGTAGTTGCGCCTGCTAACCTAAATAATGCAGCCAGTTTGGCAGTGAACCGTAAAGCATACGAAAGCGCTACTTCTTCTCCTTCTTTCGCGTTCGTATTTACTTTTAATATTTTATGTAGGCTATTTGCCACACTCAACGCTGCTCTGCTTGGTCAATTGCGTATTTATTAATATTTTTGATTTTTTTTTTTATAGCATACCATTTATTATGGCATAGATTGTGCGCGCATTGAGCTCGTCTTCGACTTGTATATTCAGCGCATGCTCATATGCTCTAACAATTTTTGGTGAAAGTTATTCCCAATCAAATGCAACGTCAATCGAGTCGTGCTACGGCACAATACAAGCCAAAACTATTGAGCAATGCTCAAGAATTCGTTGTACACACATACATACATATGTATTTCTTTATGCATACCGCTTCTTAGTCATTTGATAATGTAAGTAATAGCATACGTAATTCGAGACACGTTTGAGTCGCTCAAAATTATGCCAACACAGAATACATAGCATAGCATAGCATATTTGGAGGCATAATAAGCGTTTTTTCTTATTTAAATTTCAAATTCTTATACTATGCCCACCGAAAGTTCTAAACAAATATGTTAAAACAACCCACTGAGTCGTCGAAAAGAAAGTTAAAACCTAACGGTTTACTTTATAACGACTTGAAATTTAGCATTGCAATGCCTTATAAAATGTTATATGCACTTGTAAATAAAAAAAAAAAATTTTCAAGAGGTTTTAGACTTTAACAATCGGTGATTCATTTTGTAAAATTTTGAAATTCCTTGATTCAGTAGCTGATCCAAAGCAGGACCTCCGAAAGGCGTCTGGCGGTGAGGAAGATGTTTCTGCTTTACAATAAACCAAACACCAAAATAATATTATTTCCATAAATGAATACAAGTAATGATCGAAAGACTTTTGATTTTTGTTCAAATGTTCACAATAAAAATTCATTTTTATAACAGATTCACACCTCAGAGTGGCTGAAAAAATGGAAATTATTCTTATCTGAGAAATATAAGAATTATTTATCCAGCTATTTGGAATAAATTTTTCTCGCCGACACTGAAAACAGCGTTTCGAGAAAAGCGCATTTAAAGTTTTGCGATCCGATAAGATTGGATTAGGTTCTACTGACTAACTGTCACGCCATACACAGACCTACAGGTCCTTTGTAATGCTAGCTGGAGGTTCAGTTTAGTACGAGCTGCAGTTTGCGTCACACAGGACGTCAATGCTTTTAGCGAAGTTTAATAAAACCGACATGATATCTAATCCTGATACTTCATACAATCCCTTGAACTGCGAAGCTTCTACATATCGTAGCCGAGTTCTATATAAAACCGAACTGCAGCTGGTGAGGCATTCCAGCGTCTAGTTTGGAGATCGTGTAAGTAAGAAGCATGCGTGTTTTCATTCCGTTCCTCTGCACGTGATCTTGGTGATCCTGCATGCCCTTAAAGGCGTTACATTTCATCCGATAACAATAAGTTAAAAACACCTTACAAATACGCCTACATATATCTTTGTTCAATTTTAGACTTTCGGAAAATATTCGCAAATACATTCATTCGACACATAAGCAAAAAAAAAACGATTTTTTGAAATTGACATGTGGACATAACCCCTTAAACAACCATTTGTACCTCCGAGCAGCAATCAAAGATTTTCTAGATTCCACAAAAATATGATTTTTTGAAACATTTTCTACTGCTTTAATATTTGTCCTACCATTTATGTTTCAGTAAACGAAGTTAGGTTAAATGGCTGATCCCAAGACAGCATAGCACTTGGACTCACTATGATCATTCGTTTGGTAAGCCAAAAAAAAGAACTCCATATTTATATATTTTAAATCTCGACAAGGCGTCAATACAAATCAGCTTAGAGGTTTGTTTATACTCGCCAGCTTAGTTGGATGTCTTACGTTGTGAGAATCAAGATGTTTTAAGCTTGATGCCGAAAATGCAATCAGGAATAAAATGTTAAGCTGTTTCTGCCTCGTATTATTTCAAGCAGCTTCTGCAACTGGCAATTCTAACAGCTACAATAAGAGAACTCCAAGCTTTACTGAGGGCGAAAACCGCACTAGTTCTCTTACGATTTACTTTCGGCCAAAAGGCTGTCTGCCACAGCAGAGGTACCGGTAATTACTCACTAAGCTCACACCAAGTCCATTAACCACCAACCCGTTCCCACTTCAACAACAACGAGGCTGAAATGAATATCCTTGCCAGCTTTGCCGTTGGCTGCGATGCCGCCATGTTTTGGTACCTAAACTAATCTTATCCAGAACTAATCCGATGCTGTTGATAATCAGTTTAGGCATTCCTTACTCAGCCTGCAGCCGTCTTGAAAAACGCTACAATGTCAGGATAGTCAGGTAGCCTGAAACTGGTTCTGATAGATAGTTCCCGACAATAGACGCCGATACATTGTGTTACCTAAATACCACTAAGTATTGATAGTAAAGACTCTCCAAACTCGAAAAAACGCTTTGAGACTGTCACAAATTTATTGAGACGGCTAATATCAATACCGGCTAATTCGCTAGTTTCGCCGAAGATATGACTGCCAAGAGTCATCTGTCTTGCAACGCTGACCAATAGAGGAGAAAGTGTCTGGATGTTTTCACCGCATCTTCCTCCATACAACTCTGACAATTTACTTCCGACACGAATTTCCGTATTACCGCAGGTATGCCTAATAGACAATCTGTGATCTGTGTCTTCTACTCGAGTCCAGAATGGCCTGGCACCTGGTGAATCGTTTTATTTTCGGTGCTCGCTCCTTACTAGCAGTATCTCAAGTGTATTGTGACCACACTTTTTGAGCTCGGCTAACTTTTGTTCTTTTGGAGTGTGGGTTTTCTAATTGCATCAAATGATACTTCTTCCCGGCAGTTGCAGTTGGCAAGCAGAGAGCATGAAATACATATATTTTCACGGTTTTGTTTTGAATTGTTGAGAACTGCTTTGCTCGTTTAGTTGGAACAGTTTAAGGCGATTTCATTCAGCATCAACTTAATGCCAGACTTAGGCTATCAGTTATTTCAACACTAATCATTGTCCAACGAATGGAAGGGACGACTGAGTTTGGAAAACATCTAAGGTCTTTTATTTCGACACTTCTTTACTCTGAGCGAGCAGTTGTAACAATTACCCCCGAAAAATTTGGAGAAATGTAGCAGAGTTGTCAATCCTTAGTCGGATAAAAATCCGTGTCCGCTATAGTTTCATAGATCCGACTGTAGTGGGAACAGGCAATTACGTTTCTTGGTGCCTACTAACGGTAAACATGAGAAAATAATATTTACCAGCTGATCAAATGTGTTCCGGACTGACAAAAAGAAAGCTATATTTCCAAGTGTTTTAATACAAAAATCTTTATAATCGCCTTGAAAATAGCCAATACAAGCAATCCAATTTACTACGACCTTGTGATAAGCCTCGGCTGAGATGGCCTTCAGTACCTCAGCCCATTTTGTTTTTTCGGGTTCGACTTATTCGGAGTGCCATTCGACGTTATATTCATACACTCACGCCTCGTCACCAGTAATATTGTGTTTGATAAAGCCAGGGTTCTCAGCTACGTTGTCAAGCATCTCTTGTGCAAGCTCTACTCGACGTTGTTTCTGCAAAAGTTTTAGATTCTTTGTTACGAGTCTAGCATTGACACGCTTTATACCCACAACATTAACCAAAATGTGTTGAGTCGAGCCACAAGAGATGTTGCCAACCGCTGCTAGCTCTCTGATGCCAACATGATGATTTTCATCGTCATTAACAGTGGTGGGTGGACAACTCGTATGAGACCAGAGGATGACTTCACGATCTTCACTGATTGCTTTGTGCCACTCAAATACTTGCGTCGGTCATAAAGCCGACTAACTAAAACTCTTAAGAAATATTTTCAACAATGCCATAGCCAAGATTCTACTGGAAAAACATATTTGCGAGCAAGCAAATTGTTCAACTGATTTTTTTTTCATAGTTGAAAACGCCAGCGAAACTTTTCGCTACGTAAACAGCTGCCAAACAGCTTTAGTGGAGAATAATCTTCACACAAACGTTATAATAATGTTGTATCAATCTAGGAATAATAAAAAATTATCGATGTGGTTTGCGCGGGAAAGTTTGAATGCATCAATTCCCGACGAATTTGATCAAATGTAGGCTTTGTAGCATCACTGCAGCCAGCTAACGGTTTATAGTAAAATATGGACTTTGCAATAAAATCAACTATTACTTTTTATTTATATTATATTGTTTATATATTTATATTTATATATATATATAGATATATATGTATTTCGATATATTTTTAATATTATATTATGTATATTAAATCTACAGTGTATTTCATTATTGTTAATAAACTTGCTGCTTTAGTTACTTTTTTTCGATCTTTTATTTTATTGATAGTATTGCGCGGCCACACAGGCGCGGGAGAGGGGCGCAAGTGTTTTGACAATATTTTTTTAAATTTTTTTTTATAAGAATTAAAACTAGTAGAAGTAATTTTACTTGTTTTTGAGTTTTTTGTTTTTGTAAGCAACATACAAGCACGTATACATAAACCGTACATACATATGTATGTATGCGTGTATATAAGCAGTTATGTGTTCGAAAATAACGCCTTTACATTTCATTTAAATTATTATAAGTTCATAATAAAATATTTGCGCGCACTTGCTGCCACTTTGCGCTCAAATTCGAAACACTCTGAGCGCAAGCTTAGTATTTACTTTATATATATGAATGTATATAACTAATTCTATAATATGTACATATGCATGTATGTGCTTATGTTTGTAATTAATAATAATAAAAAATATGTTTAAATAATTATAATTAATTTAGCATAAAAAGTACAAAGCACATGTGGGCATACATACACTTAACTGTAAATACGTACAAACAAGTAAATTGCATAGTGTGTGTGTGTGTGTGGGTATGTGGTGCTTAAAGTAGAATACAAAAATAAAAAGCGTGCACGTAGACTAAATATATATAAATATTTATAATAGTTACAGTAACATATATTTATATATATGAATGTACATATGTATATATGTATACACATATGTATGCATGTGTGCTGTGTTTAAAATGTGCAATTTCAATTAAATAATTTAATTTATAAATAAAAGTAGGCGAACAAAAAAATAAATAAAAATTAAGTTGCTGCAGTGCTAATTAATAATTTCTATAACATAACTAAAAAGGCGAAAATGGCGACTACTTGAGTGTGAGTTTCAAAATTAACGATTTTTAATTTGTTTCATTATGACTTAAGCGCCTGCCAACTGAGCGTGTGTAGTGTAATTTATAGAAAACCCCCTTTTATATATATTTACATACATATATGTGTGTAGTATATGCTATACCGTTGATTTCAATTGTTGTGGTTTTGTGTGAGTGAGTCTAACGCTAAAGCTAAATATACAGTAGTTTAATTAACTAGCATTAATTTTTTATTTTAATATTTTTGGAAAATATTTTTTTTCAAAATATTTGTTTTCAAAATTTTTTTTGGCAAATATTTTTATTATAAACATTTTTCTTGAAAATATATTTTCAAATATTTTTTTTTAAATACATATATTCCCAAATTTTTTTTTGCACATACATATATTTCCAATATCTTTTTTTTGAAAATATATTTCTAATATTTTTTTTGAAAATATATTTTCAATATCTTTTTTTTGAAAATATATTTTCAATATATATTTTTGCCGAAAAAAATTCGGAAATTTTTTCTTGAAAATATATTTTCAATGTTTTTTTTTTTTGAAAAATTTTTCCATGTTTTTTTTAAATACTGTTTTACGATTTTTTTTAATCTATTTTTTTAAACATTTCTTTCAAATATTTTTTAGTTTTTCTGAAAACAATGTTTTTAAATATATATATTTTTAATGTTTGTTTTTTATATTTTCACTGTGGTGATGTGCCGAGGAGCTAATTGTTCAATATTAAATTTCCAATAAGTGGCCTAAACATTTAATAAACACAATTAGCAAGTATTTAGCGCGTGCAGTGCGCCTGTGTATATATGTATTTACTAAAAGTATGCAACACTAGACTTCAACCAATGCAACACCCACCCAAGAGCTTTGACTTTGTGGCGTTTTTGCCGCCCGTTTGCCAAAACGAGCCTGCGTTATGCCAACATTGTATTAAATGTTGCACAAAAAAGGTTTAAAAAAAAAAAAAAAAAAAATTTAATAAATCAAATACACCTAACACATACACAAATTCGAATACAGAAAATATTAATATTTGCTAACGGGCGCGCATACATATAATTAATTATCTACAACTTATCACACGCGCGCGCTTATGTGTGTGTGTGTGCTTGCCGACCGCACACTCGTTCACTCGTGTTGCTTTCTAAAAGCCGCGCAACAACGCGTTAACAATGTTCTTGCGCGTGTGTTGTTATGTGTTGTAGTCATCGTGCTGTGAGCTAAAGTAACTGACAAGCCCGCTAAATTCGCTCGCTTGTCCCTCACCACTGTCCGCGGCCACCGCGGTCGTGGTTGTACCCTGCGCTGATGAGGAGTCATCAGCCACCTCGGTTTGTATGCCGCCCGGTGAACTGCGCGAACCCGACGACTCACCCGCTATGACGAGTGGTGACTTGGTGTGTGCCACCGCGTAGGTTTCCAGTGTGGTGAGTTTTTTGCGTGGCGGCGCTTGTGGTTCATTGACAACGCTTGCTGCTGCTACCGTTGCCGTTACAATTGGCCCTTTTCTGTTGACTATGGTGGCGACGGGTGCGCTCACAGCGGCTTCAGTCACTATTGCACGCGTTGGTATTGCAGCGGGTGTTGTAGTTTGTGGTGTGGTTGTTTGTATGGATGTTGGTGTTGGCGTTTGTATTATGGTTGGTGTTGGTATTGATGATAATTTTTGTACAATATTACTTTTGTTTAGGTTGGCGCTGGCGCTCGATGGTGGCGCTGCTACGATGACTGAGCTTGGTTTCGCTATGGTTGTTATTATTGCGCTTGCTGGTATGCTTGCTTTTGTGGTAGCTATTGGTGTTGTTGTGATTGCTGCTGCGCTGATTGCTGCGGATACTATTGTTGGCGGTACGGGTGGCACTGAAATAGTTACCGCTGTTGTTGGTGGCGGGCAACCACCGCCGCGTGATGATGGCGTGGATGTAGGCGGTCGCTGCATTGGTGGCCCATGTGGTGTGGTTAGTGGTGGAGGGGGTGGATAATAACCATACGGTGAATAAGTACCTGCAAAAAAAAAGTTTGAAGTTTACTTTTTAAGTTAGTGTGTGGAGACTTTTCAAAATATTTTAGTTTATGCCGAAAACAGAAAGGGAAATTGTTAAGTTAGTGTGTGGAGACTTAACAAACTATCTTCATTAATTCCCATAAACCTTTTGATGCGAGACGCAAATGGGGAGGATGAAATTCGAAACAGAAAGTAGAAAGTTATAAGATTAAAGTGTGGAGACTTTTGTTAGGGACTATCCAAAATATTTTAGTTCATGTCGATCAACCTTTTAAAAAGAGCTAATGACGGGGAATATAGAATACGAAACAGAGCAAAGGTTTTGAAGTTAGTGTGTAGAGATTTGTGTTGGAGACTTTACAAAATATTTTAATTAATGTTCATAAACTTTTTGATTCGAGTCGTAGATGGAACACGCACAGAAACGCTGTAAAGTTAGAATGTGGAGACTTATATTGCACGCTTTCAAATAATCTAATTTCAGTCGATGAACCTTTTCATGCAAGAGTCGAAAATGGGAAGATGAAACATGAAACAGCGGGTAAGAAATGTTATAAAATTAGAGTATGGAGACTTGTCTTCAAAACCTACAAATAATTTGATCGATGAACCGGAAATTTTTAATGAGAGCTTATGATGAAGAGAACACGAAATAAGATTGTTAAGTTAATGTGTGGAGATTTGTTTTGGAGACTTTCAAATATTTCAATTAATGTCGATAAACATTTTAATGCAAGTCAAAAATGGAGACGGAAAGAGCATTATCAAATTTTAAGATAAATATTGAAGAAATCGCATACGAAGTTGATAGATTTTGAAGTCTTAAGTGAGATACCCTTTCGAGCTAGCATGTATTCGATATTTGAAGAATCTAAAAACAGAGGTTGACAAAACTAAGTCTGACGATGAGAGAAGTTGAAGGGAGAAAAGTACGAGGAGGAGAAATCTAAGGACAGAGCAGAGAGATGGAGACTGCATACAGATTTTGATACAAAATTCCGCGGATTTTTTGCCATAATTCTTCGCAAACTTAACCTCACTCAAATTTGTATATACTTACGTGGGCCACTCGCGAACTCCGGTGCGCCACTTACTGGAACGCGTAGATTCGGCACATGCGGTCCGCGTGGCACAAAGCTTGGGTTACCGTATATGGGAGGCCTGTAGATTAAATATAAAAACAAAAAAAATAAAATTTGTAAATTCAAAAATAACCAAAGTGCATTAAAAAACCGGTTGCTTACCGATATGGATTCAAATGTGACGTAGAATGACGCGCTGGCGGTGGCGGACCGCCATACATGCTGGCACCCATGCCGCCCGGCACATGGTGATCACCCGGCGCTGGATATGTCGGACGTTCGCCGACACCACCCTGCAACGGTGGGCCATGGTTTGTTAAAGACGAGGCGCTGCCACGCAATGGTGGCGGTGGCCCATAACTTTGACGCATACCATGTGGCGGCAGACCCGGCATACCGGGACCATCACGATGGCGTGGCATGGAAGGCGGTGGTCGATTGCCAGTTACTGCAGCTAAGGATGTAGGCGGCGCAAAGAAGCGGGCAACTGAAAGTAAATTAAAACAAAAAAAACAATTGAAATTCAGTGCAACAAACCGCGCATGCGCGTAAACTCACCATCTGCGCCAGGATATAAATTGCTCATAGCGCGCACGACACTTGCATGCGCGGCGGCCACAGGTAGCTGTGGCATACGCGTAATTACTGATGCTTGTGAGACTGTAGCGGCACTGCTGACGCTAGGCCCTTCTTGTTGCTTGTATAGCTGTGGCGGCAGCGCGTTGGCTGAGGCAGATAATGCCGACTTTATAACGCTACCGCTACCACCAGCGCCATTACTAGCGGTCGGTTCAGTTGTTTTATCCGATTGTGTTGTTGCTGCTGTGACAGCAGCGGCGGTTTGCTGTTTTTGCAATGTATCCCGTAGCGGTGTAATCTTTTTCCGTCTACCGCGCGGTTTAGGCTCTGTTTCGGCCTTATTGACACCGGCTGTAGGCGCCGGCGGCGCACTACTAGCACTCGCGCTGGCAGCGGGGGGACCACTCCCAGCGCTGCCGCTTGTCGCAAGCACATCACGTGCAGCAGGCGCGCCCGGCAATGGTTGCGTTGTGGGCGGGAGATTGTGACGTGCCGCAGCAGCAGTCATAAGATGTTGCGCGGCCAACATCTGCTCCACTGTCATGCCCGCCGGTAGACGCGGTAAATGTTGTGGCGGAAAACTGCTGCGGTTGAGTGGTTGGCCAAGCGGCGCGTTAAGCGCGCTCTGTAGCAGATGTGTGGGTGGTTGCGCTGAAGGATGACGCTGTAGCAGATGAGCGAGTGGCATGTTCGCACCATGTGGTGGAAATTGATGACGTAGCAGTGGTGGATGCAACGTGGGCATCGGTAAGCGTTTGCGCATTGGTTCCTGTAGGCCGGACGCCAATGGTGACGACATGTGATGTGCGCCAGCAGCTGAGCTAGCGCCTGGCATTTGTGCGAGCGCGGCTAAGGCTGGGTTTATCAGTGAGGTTTTCTCTAAACCACCAGATGCAGTTATAACGACACTGGAAGTATTGGTAGGTAGATTGGCATGTGGTGTTGGCGCAACAGCTGGAGGCGCGCTTGATACCACTGGCGTTTCTTTGGATTTGTTCGTTTGCTTCGTCGGTGTGCGCAACACTTCGTCAGCTGGCGGTAAGTCACGTGCGGCCGCAGCTGCGCTCAATTCCTCCTCTTCTTCCACCATACGTGCTATGGTATCCTCATCCATGTCCTCGGGGAAATCGTCCGGCAAATCGGCATCGTCGAATTCATCCACCTCATCGACATTATCCGAATCGCCGACACTTTCGCCTTTACGCTGCAAATATTCCGCATCCAATGCCTTGGCTTGTCGTATCACTGACAATGGCACTGTCGACAACGAATCACTCAGCTTGGCCGGTGAACGCTTGTCTTTGTCGCCATCCGCTTTGATCGGCGTGAGACGCGGTGTTGCGGCCAACTTTGCACCCTCAGCATTCTTTTCGGCCAACATACGTTTGATTTCCTCTTGACGCTGTATGAATTTCTGGCGCTCTTCGGGCGGTGTATCTGGACGTTTCACACCTGGTTTTATGCCGCCGTCCGAGCTCTCATCGTCGAAGTCTTCCAAGTATGCATAGCGGCGTCCACGTGTGCGTCGTGTGCTGTCTTCACTATCCGAAAAGCTATCCTCATCTTCAGACTGTTTCTTCTTCTTCTTCGATGCTGTCGTCTTGCCTTTACCTTTACCCTTGCCTTTGCCCTTTGTAGAGTTACTGGATTTGAGTGGTTGCGAACGCGGTTGTTTGCCCGAACCCTTGCCCCCAGTAATGTCATCATCATCGTCCTCTTCCTCCTCTTCACTTTCGCTAACATCATCGTCGGAATACTCTACGCGTTTGACTTTCTTAACCGGTTGCTTCTTCAGTTTCGGTGACTTGCGTGCCACGTTTGTGCTATTACCTTTACGTTGCTTCTTACGCTTCGACGGATACCAGGCGCCGTCAGATTCGCTTGTCGTATCATCGCACAAGTCAGCGCTATCAACGTCTTCGAGATTTTCGGAAGCCTCGGAGTCCGTCTCCGACTCAGAGCAATCCCATTCGTCACTTTTCTTTTTTTTCGACTTTGGGCGATCTTCCTCCTCTTCGTCATCATCACTCTCGTCCACAACGAAGCGACGATCTTTGCGCCGCTCACGAATTGCACGTCGCGCGGCCTTCCGTTGTTTTTTATTTTTCTTGCCACGTCGTCGAAATATCTCCAAGCTCGAATCGCTATCGGTCGAAACGGAAATGGAAGTATCTTCTTCTTCATCATCGTCGAATGAAGAGGTTTTAAAATCTTCGTCGGACGCATTGTCCTCCTCGGAGCTAATATCCAAGGTGGTCAATTTGCGTGACTTCTTTTTGATAGAACTCTTCGGCTTCGCCTTACGTTTCAGCACTTCGTCTGAGTCATCGCCGTCGTCTGACTTCGATTTGCCATCCTCATTTGTTTGTTTTTCCTTATCTTTCTCGTTTTCATTTTCTGTATCTTGCTCTTCCGTTTTAATTGCATCTTTCTCATCTTTAACCACGGTTTCGTCCTTCTCCATTTGTCGCTGACGTGCCTTTTCCTCTTTATCAGCCTCCATTATAGTGGAGATGTCTTTACCGCGTCCCAAGTTGCCGGCACCCGCCAACTCATCCATTTCTTTCTTTAACGCCGAGTTGATAAGGTCATCGTATTCGTTTAGCCGATAACTGACATTGATTTGTCGTCGCTTGCGTAGCTTATAAATTGGCTCGTCATCACTGTCGGTTAACGAGGATGATGACGAAGAACCCGAACCGCTACGCGAACCACCGCTATCGCTGCCCGACCTATGTGAGCCACTGCCGGTGCCACTATCCGAGTCATTGCGTTGACGACGTCGGCTAGCGATACCACGTGCGGCTGCGCGTCGACGGCTGCGCCCATCCCCACGTCGTCGCTTGTGACTGTCACGATAGTTTTCGGTGCGTGATTTACGATTGCTGGTGCCTTTCTTCACCAACGGTTTATCATCATCGCTATCATCACTCTGACTAGCACTGCGTTTTTTGTTACGTTCCTCGCTTTTACCGTCATCGGTACTGCCACTTTCGTCTTCATCATCCTCACCCTCCTTACCGTTTTCACCACGTCGTTTACTCTTCTTCTTATGCCTTTTACGCTCTTTTAGTTCCTTCTGCTGCTGTTTCTCATTCTCAAGCCGCACCTGCTCGGCGCGTTCTGCTTCGGCGGCCAGCCGTTTATTCTCCACCTCCTGCAAACGCTTCAGCTCAACAAATTCATCGAAATCATTTAGCTGTTTCTCCAAAGCGGCAATCAGCTGCTCTTGCTGGCAAGGCGGACAATACCAATCGCCTTCGGGTATATAGAATAACACAGGCGATAGACAAGAACAATGATAACCCTTGTCACAGTTATCGCACAATAGTATCCATTCGGGATGATCAGATTTACCACATTTTTGACAAGCTTCCTCATCGCCATCTTCACCCTCCTCGGCGTCCTCTTTGCGCGCCGTACGCGCACGTTTCATAGGTACCACTTGCGTTTCGTCTTCTAAATCGGATTCCGGTGAGAATTCGTGATCTGAACGGAAGAGCGGCGAACCTGGATCGCTATACTGCGGCGGTTCATCTTCTTCCTCCGGTTCTTCTTGCTCCTCCGAACCCGAAGACCAACCATCTTTGCCGGGACACTTCTTTTTCGCCTTTTTCTTCAACTCCACCTCGCTTTCTTCGGACGACGATGGTTCTGACGGCTCTGCTACTGTGGGATCTGTCTGTTTTTCGGCCTTCTTTTTCTTCTTCAATTCCTGCTTCATGGTACGCAATGCTATCTCTTCCAGTTTGCGGCGTTCAGCCTCCTCACGTATTTTCTGCTGTGCGATGCGTCGCGATTGACGCACCGGCGTCTCAGAGTCGATAGTATCTATGATATTAGTGGCATCCACTTCACGTTGCTTGCGAGGTCCACGTCCACGTGCAGCAGCTGGCGTGCTTTCAGTCGTGTTCTTCTCTGCCATTGTTGTTTTGATGGGTGAAGGGGAGGGTGTGGACTTGATTGACGGCGTTTTCTCTATTTTTTCCGGCGTGGTTGTGGTTGAAGTTGCTGTCGTGCTAGCGTTCTTTACACTGGAAGCACTAGTTGTGGCGCCCTTTTTTTCCGGCTTGGACTTCGGCTATGAGTAAAAGTTTTTTTTTAATAAAAGTATAACATATTTGCAATTAGATTTAAGTTACCTCTTCGTTAACAATACTTGCTGACTCCTTTTTAGCATCCTTCTTTGTAGCCTTTAAAGCTTTCGGCGTTGGCTTAGCTTTAGCTTTCACTTCCTTACAACTTTCCTTGGCTGTGGGTGTGCTACTAGCTGCTTTCTTAGCTGGAGCAGCTGGTTCCTTAGAAGTTGTTGTTACAATAGTTTCGTTAATTGTATTTTCGGCAGCAATACCACTGCTGGAATACCTCGCCTTTCTATCGTTCGCACTAACAGACTCCACCACCACAGCCTTGACCGTCTCTTTGGCCGCCTCACTCTTCTTCTCTTCCTTTATGTTTGTCTTTTTAGGTGTTGCCACGGGAGTTGTTGCCTTCGCGCCACCTCGCGTACGCTTCGGTTGCGGCAATTCGGCATAAATGACCGTCGCAGCACTGCGTCTACTTGAGCGTCGCCCAACAATGGCCACCTCTGCAGCAGGTGATGGGCTCTTTTCTTTCTTCACCACGAGCTCCGTCGGTTTGGTTTCCTGCTCCACCAACGTCTCATATTTCATTTCCTTGTTACTCTCGGACTCATTCGCTCCAGTTACCTTCACTTCCTCACTACTGCGGCGCTTGCGTTGCCGCTCCGGTGTTTTACGATCTGGGGTTTTACGTGGCACACTTGCTCGTTCGGTGAACAATGGTTCGTTTACTTTGCGTTCGGGCGTCTTGCGTTCAGGTGTCTTGCGTTCGAGTGGCTTGCGTTCGGGTGTCTTGCGTTCGAGTGGCTTGCGTTCGAGTGTCTTGCGCTCGGGTGTCTTACGTTCGGGTGTCTTGCGTTCGAGTGTCTTCCGTTCTGGTATCGGCTCTTTATCCTCGCTGCTATGTTGTGTTTCCAACTTTTTCACCGTTTCTGTGACGGCTGCAGTTGCGCCTGCATCGCTGATGGTACGTTTGCGTGGTATGGAGTCCTCGTCGCTCTCCTCCTGTCGTAATTGTGTGAGTAAATTCTTTTTCAACGGTTTGGTTATTGGTGACTTTTTTGGTGGCGAAAATGTGGCAAACGGCGAATTCGCATCGTTAGCGTTTGTTGTTGTTGCTGTAACGGCAATTGTTGTGTTGGCTGTTGTTGAAAGCGCTGTTTCCACTTTTACTGTTGTTATTGCTGTTGCTTTTTCGCTAGACTTTTTCAGTTTCTTCTCGATGATTTCGGCAAGCGTCGGCTTTTGTCGGCCCGTTGTAGTGGTTGGTGTTGGTGTTACGTGCACCGCTGTTAGCGGTAATGTTGGTGCTGATGGTGGCATTGGTGGTACCACCGGTTTCGCTGCGCTTACAAATGGTAGCACTGTTGTTGTTGTTGTTACAGCGAGAAAAGCTGGCGGAAATGCTATCGTTGTTGTTGGACTGGTCAAATTCAGCGCCACACTCTTCTCTTCAACCACTGAAATGTTACTTTCGGCATGCTTTGCTGTTTGCGTTTGATTACACTCACGTTTAGCGGCCGCTTCTTGTGCTACTTTAAGATTTTTCACACAACGTTCAATTTGTCGACGTGGCGTAATGATTTTACGCCTACGTCGCGCATCCTCTTCACCACTCGAAGAGGTTGTCTCCTCAACGCATCCTTTTTGTGCTTCCACCTTCTTGCGGAGATCGGTATGTGTTATTTTCGGACGCATTTTTATGCGCTTACCACCTACATCTGCTGGATCATCGATATCATCTTCTGTGGCGAGCTCATCCGGTAGCTCCGAATGCAGTATATCCACTTCACTCTCTGATGTCGATAAACGGTGTGTGGCAGGTGCTGGCATATCCTCAAGACGTCGTTTGCGATTGATAGTGGTAGTATGTGGGGTGGAGGTGGCGGTGGTGCTGGCACAAGTGTTAGTGATCGGTACGACATTAGTTACCGGCACAACATTAGTAACGTCATTGCCGATTATTTGTGTGGCGGCGGTTGAAATGTTTGGTTTAGCATTTTCCAAATCAGTTTTTGAGTTTTCGCATTTAATATTTGTTGTTGGCAAGGTTTTAATTTTGGCTTGCTCGCTTATATCGCTTACCGGTGGAGCGTCTGTTTCAGTAGACGGCTCTTCAGTTTTAATTTGTTCGATTTCAACAGTTACTTTGGGTTCACATATCTTATTTTCTATTACTAACTCGGTATTGGCGTTAACTTTAGTATCTACTGGTTGGGCAATAACATTTACGGTTGTGTTTTTAATTTCGTTATTTTCCGCTGTTGTTGTGGACTTTGGTAGTACGATATCTTTATCTTCGTCATTGCTAGGAATTTCAGCCGTTTTGGCCTCATTAACATTAGTTGTAACGGTATTTTCACTTTGTATAATTTCTACATTTGCTTTAACCTCAACGTCTTTATTTACATCCGGTTTGTCGGTTAAATTATTTTCCTCTAAATCGCTTTTTGCATCCTGCTTCTCAGCAGCTTCAAGGCCGTTTCCAGTTTTCTGATCCTCAGCTTTATTTTCGTTAACACTATTTTCGATATGCTCTTCTTTATTCACTGCCAGTTTTTCTTCTGTCTCTTTATTATTTTCTGCTTTATTATTAATCGCCACATTTTCTTGCGGTTCGTTCACTTTTTCTTCACAATTTTTAGCACATATTTCCTGCTCTTCACTTATATCCTTTTCTACAGGATTTTTACTACACTCGACATCGTCACCGTTAGCCGTCACTTTCCCCCCTAAATCTTTGTTATCGTGTGGTGCCTTGTCCTTAGTACTATTCTCCTCGTCCTCTTTCTTTAAATCTATATTATTTGCTTGTTCACTACTTTCTTTTGCAATTTTTTCTACAACTTTCTCCACTTCTACATGCTCGCTGGCTTTCTCATTCGCCGCATTTTTAACTATTTCACTTGTCTCGTCAACAACCTGAGTATTTACGGCATCATCATCCCCATTATTCCCTTCATCTATTGCTTGTTGTTGTTTCATCGGACTGAGTTTAAGGCAACCAGGTTCACCAAAGAAAAATGTTGCCTTTGGTTCATTTGTTTTTGTGGGTGTCGTCGGTGTGGTTGTTGTTGTTGCTGTTGCTGCAGTCTCAACATCATTTTTGCCATTACCAACTAAGCATTCAGCACCAGTTCCTTCACCGTATATGTAAAAGGTGGCTTCTTCCACAACTTCACCCACAATTGTGTCTGTATATGGTTCATCGCAAGCTTCGTCGTCGTCGCCGCCAAAAAAAATTGTGTTTAGAAAAAATTGCTTATTTGTGTATACGCCTTCGCAGTCTTCGCCAGCACCCTCACCGCGTACTATAAGTGTGGGTTCTTCAATGGCTTCACCAACTTCATTCAACTCTTCATCAGAGTCACCATCTGAGTCTTCTATTTCTTTTTCCTCATTTTCATCTTCTTCGGCCGCTGCGCTATCTATATCCTCTTCTTCAATGGATAACTCTTCTTCATCAACGTCATCCTCTTCATCTTCGTCATCCTCCTCACCCTCTTCCTCTTCTTCGGATTTAGTCTTCTCATATCTACTTGGCTTTTTGGCGCGATTCACATCCAAAAGTGAAGGACGCGCTTTTTTGATTATATTTAATTCTTCACTACGTGGTGAGCTTTTCTCGACATCATCCAGACAACGTTTTGTTGCTAGCGGTGTTGTTGTTTGTGTTGTGATATTTGGAGACGTTACTGCTAATTTACCATTATTTGATAATTTTATACGCAAATTTGGTATACGCGCTTCTTCCTCCTGAGAGTCGTCTTGTTCTTCTGGCGGCGGTGGTTTTTCCACTTGAGCTGTACAACTGTTACTACTACTGGTATCTTCATCAACACCAATATCCGTAGAGGGCAACACCACTTCATTGCCGCGCAGTCGGGATATGAGATTAACTAATTCTTCACGTGTCGTAGCGACAACTTGCCAAATTTCCTCGTCTAGATGTTCCTGATATACGCGCAAATTGCCATCAGCATCCTGTGTAAAATAGTAAGTGTGCCCCAGACGATCACGTCCTATAGGTTGCGAACGTAATGAATCAGCACTCATTGTCAGTATTTGTGCACGAAACTTGCCATTGCGTTGAAATTGACTTTCAAGCAACTCCTGCAGAACGTTCATAAACATATAAAATTTACCATATGATTATAACTGCAGTTGAAATTTGTATTTTATGCTTACCCTGAAAATTCTTAGTTTTACTTTTAAACTTGACTTTTTATAGCCAAAACGTTCTACCTCCCATGCATCCTGTGCAGAATAGGTGAAACAGAATTTACTCAGCGCTGACTCCCAACTTTTCTCGTGCACGGTTTTGCGCGTTTTACGTAAAAGTTTTATGTGTAGATCACGCAACTGATCGGTGACTAAAAAAATATAATCATATATAAATATCTTTGAATTAGAACAACATAACAACGCTTACCTTCATCTGTATTTGTAAGCCACTCTTGCAAATGCTTGAAATTTGGTAATGGTATACCCAAATCCTTGGCGAACTTTTGCAGGAATGCACATATTACCGCGAAATCTGGATCGTTGGCACAGGAACGTAGTGTGGTATTAAGCGCTTCCTCCTCACCCTCTTCGTTGCAACCATCTTCTTCTTCTTCTATTTTCATTTCGCCCGCTTCGGCTGATGACGCCGATGTCGACGCCGCAACCGCTGCTGCAGCTATCATCGACGACGCCATCTTTCATGCAATTTGTGTTCTCCACTACCACCACGTTTCGCCGACTACCGATCAACTAAATTTTGCACCTACAAACACACCACGCAGCGTATAGCGATACCTTCCTCAATGTTTTTGTTATTATTTTTAAAACTAATTTTCTGCTTTTGCTTATATACCACTCGGTCAGCGTCGAATGGCGCTGCTTTGCTCGACGCCACTGAGCTCGTCTTTGATCTACTCACTCACACGCTCAATCGTTGGTATTTTCGTTGCCTTCCTTAGAAAAATTTCTCATTGGCAAAAACTTCTCGACTTCAATATACCGACCATGAAAAATGCAAAATTTCAGCATAAATCATACATCTAATAACACTTTTTATATTTTACACAATACACAACATCTTTATACAACTATATGTATAATTTTCAAATGGATATTTTGTACAAAATCCAAGTAATTTTCTAAAAAACAGCGCAGCACACAAAAAATAACAAATTTTCTACCACAATTCTTCAATTCTCTTTCGGTAATGGAGAATGATTAGTATCCAAGCGTGTTGCCGGATCGTTGAGTTATCGATATATGCGTTAAAATTCATAAAACGCATAGCCAGTCTTTTTAACACAGAAAACATGTTAAAACAGTTATCGAGTCAAAAAAACGAGTTTGTTAGCCTTAATATTCAACTTTTGGAAATTCGCCTGCTGTTTTTTTCGTTAATTAAAGCATTTTAATAAATCAGAAATTTCGATTTAATTGAAAATGGTTATCGTCGAGCTGAACACTTACAGAGTTGTATTTTTGCGTATCACCCAGTAGGGTATTGTATTCTTATATATTTAATGTGCATACATTGTGGTTAGAAGGGAAAAAAACCGCGGGCCTCTTGTGACTGTAGTCAATTGTTAGAAAAAGATCTGGAAAACATTGTTGTCGGGCATTCTTCAAACTCCGCGTAGAGAAGAATTTGGACCCGATCTCACGATATACACTGACAAGTTTGTATATTTTATTAACATTATAGTGTTTTATTTCAAATATCATAACTAATCATTCAGCACAAATGTTACTATGCAAGAATTTTATTACTTACCATAGATATTACTTTAATAGCATACAACCTTTAAATAATATGTGGAGCTCCCGAATACTTTTTGGTGTTGCCACACATACCTTATGGACTTGTGAATTTACACTAACCTAATTTATCGATAACAACATAACAAAATTCCGGCACAAAGCGGAAACAAACGAAGAGAGAAGAATTTAAAATTTAACAGAAACCGGGAAATTGTAATGACATCAATTAAAAATATTAAGAAAGATTTTTTTATTACGCGAAATATTAAATTGTGTGTATTATCCTTCAAATCCTTCAGGGATAGCTCAGTGGGTAATGGCCGTTTTGGCAGTCGGTGCCTGACATGATTCTATTCTTCATTTGGGAAAGAAAATTCAGAGTAAACTTAGAAAGAGATGGTAGCTGTAAAGTAAGTAAGTAGTAGCTGCTCGCAACAAATTAAACATTTATAAAAATGGAAGACGGAGTGGTTGGGACATATACTATCCGGAGTTAAGCACAATGCAGCTTTTTAAATTGTCGAATTAATACAGTATATTTTAAGCTAATGTTTTAGCTATTGGAAACGCCGCGGAGCTAGCCTTTAACACATCATCAGGTAATTCTAGTGCTGATATATAGGTGGACAGCTAAGTAGCAAACAAGGTAATTACATTGTTTCTCATATCAGCCAAAAGTGTCTTGGTAAGCAAGGTAGCAGCGGACAGGGTCGCCAACAACAAGCGGCTTAACTGTTTCTGGGTACTAGCTCACAAAGGCACTGAAGGTAATAAGATAGTGTGCGAGCTTGCCAAGAGTGGTGTACGGCTGTCATCCGGAAACGTGACAGACATTGGTAAATCGATGCATTGTCGGTACGACGATCTAGGCAGGATCACGACAAGGAAGGTCAAAACGCGATAGAATGACTTACCCGGCTGTAAAACTGCAAAAGTCATGTGTAAAGATAGATCAGAAATATCCGAAGTTCCTACTGCACATTTTGTGCACTTGACCCGCATTGGTTTTGACACTGAAACAAACCTTAACATCTTACCTATCAAGTTAATTTGAAAGAATGGAATGCTCCCTGAGGCAATAGGTGACCTACATTTCGTTTCGTCAACATATTTTAAGCTTTATTTTTATATGTATGCCAAACGGCTATTGAACGCATAAAAAGCAGAAAAGAGTGAAACTTTTATCGTGAGGAAACTGAAAGAAGTGTCGGGGGAAAGTGACATTGGTTCAAACCTTGGTCAAAGAAAATAAATATTATATAAAAATCTATAAATATTGTGAAGGAAATAGCGTCTTACAAAATCCATCATAAATCACGATTGCTCATTGGTTCGTAGATCAAAAGCTTAGGTGACTTTACTAGCTGGTCGGGTTGCTAAAAGATGCAATATAGCAAGGTTTAACAAGACCCAATACTTTCTAATGGCTGCTGGAGCACCATTTACCATCTGTATAGTTGAAGAAGACGGAGTGCGAGCGCAGGTAAATTCATTTAATTTACCTCTTGTGCTTACATACATATAAACACAGTACGTATTTGCAGATGTAAACATATTTGTTAGCTGAATCATTTTTTTTTTTTTGCAAATGACCTGCTTTTTTACTTTTCTTCTAATGAATTACGCATACACTGCTTGCCACTACAGTTTTTAAGAGCGCCAAGTAGTCTTAGAAATTAAGAGACACCGTTGGTAGTACCAAAGAGCATAAGCTGTGCGATTTCTTAACTTCTACCTATTTAGCGATCACTCCGCAGCGCAGCCGTGTGCAAAGGTGAGAGCGAAAGTAAAAAAAATTAACAAAAATTATTCGGAGAGTCAAAACGCAAAGGAATTACGTATTTACACAGGTAAAGCGCATTATATACATACATACATGTATTTACGTTGCAGCAATACCAACTCATGATGAAATAGGCATCGCAATTAGCGACTATCTAGTCAATGTCCTCTAGCAAGCGTTAAAAATTGTGCGAAAAAAAACGAGTAAAACCGGAAGATTGAGAATGCTGACGATAAGCAGCAAACTGCGCTAGGAACCAAGATAAGCCAACCAACAACCAATAGTACTCGCATGCCATTTACCAAATGCGCGATACGCCTGGATCCAACAATCAGTTGCTCACGAGCTGTGAACAAAGTGTATTCGCTATATTTTTTAGCTGCGCAAAACAACACTTGAATTGACGTATTTCCAAAATAATACATAACTAAATGTTTAAAGGCAAATTTACAGACAAGAAAAAAAGCAAAACAAAAATCATAAAATTTTGAAGCTAATAAAATAAAAATTTGCGTATAGAAGTGTCAAATAAAGTCAAATAAACTAAAATAATTGCTCATTACATTTTATTGTGTGTGTGAGTGTGTATAAATATTCCTCTATTTTCTATTTCATCGCCCATAAATTGTGCACAGAAACTAGTCGTCTATAAATATATATTGAAAATAAAAATAAAAAAAAAACTTCAAATTAACAACAACAACTTATTATTGCGGCTATAATAGCAGCCTTTTTCCGTGAATTATTAAAATTATACCCACATACAAATAATATACACGCACACAGCTGTTGTGTTCCCAACTCGCTTCGTAAATTACATGCCAAATAACGTTCACAAACAAGTATATTTTAAAACGAAGAAAATATAAATTACTTGCATTGTGTGTTATAAAGGTGATTTGTTGTTTTTGTGTGTGTGTGTTTTTATTTTTTTAATCCAGCGCAGTTACCAAGGTGTCAAACGTAACACTGTATATCACCGGGGAAATAGCAGTGCCAATTCTCAATGTCGAACCTACAAACGGTAAGTGAATTTGTCATAAAAAATAAGAAGAGAAACAAAAAAACATGACAAATATACACACACATGTGTGCATACATAAAAGCGTATGTAAAAAGATTATCGTAAAATCACCTAATCACACAACGGCTAAATAATATTCTAGCTATCTATCGGTTGTTAAAATTCACTTACATATGTACATGTAGTGGTTAGGTGGCAGGTGCGTAATTTGTTTATTTATTTTAAATTTGTTTTCGACCTTTAGACATTGAATTTTCAATGAGTGACGTCGCATGCGTGAAAAGCAAAAACAATTTTTATTTGTTTGCGTGCAGATAATTGGAAAAAATTGCAAAAACATGAAGCGATTTGCATAACATATAAAATTGTAAATTAATAAAATTGCAAATAATTCCACTATTATTAAATAAATAAAATTAAATATTAAAAAATTAAAAATTTGTAATTTCATGTGTTTTATCTAAATTTTTCTAATTAACTGTATGTAATCTAATGAGAATTTCTTACTAATAATTAATTAAATATTATAAATAATTCTATTACTAAAAATAATACAAATTTGTAATTTTATATGCATGTTTAATGCAAGTTTTTCTTATTAACATAGAGTTAAAAAACAATTTTTTAAATAAATAAATTACTAATAAATCATTAAATATTATAAATTATTCTATTATTATTAATAAAAACACAGCAATAAAAATTCGTAATAGTTTTATGTAAATTTTTTGCATATTTGTATCTAAACAATAACACTATTTAAGAAATAAATTACTAAAAAATAATTAGATATTGTAAATAATTTTGCTATTCAGTAACAAAAAGCACAGCCAACAAAAATTGAATTCAATGGTTATATGACGATACAATTTTTTCATGTAACTGTTATTGTAAAAACTTAAAAAGAGATTAAGCTTATTTAAAGCCGAATTAAATATATTACAATAAAAAAACTTAACCTAAAAAAATGTATTACTTAAATATTATACCCTGAATAGAGTATGTTAAGCTTGTCATGAAATCTGTAACAGCCAGAAAGAAACGACGGATATCCATATAATATAAATGTATATATAAGTGTGAGTCTATTTAGCCATGTCCGATCTAAACAATTAGAATTATCGGAGTTTGTAACGTTGCCTTTGACAATAGTCAATCCAAATTTTGTGTTAAAAAAGTTTCTACACAAGAATGATTTTGATCGGTTATCAGTTTTTATGGCAGCCTATAGTGGTCCAATACCGGCGATTCCAACATATGAACAAAAGAGGGCGTGTGCAAAATAGCAGATCGATATCTCAAAAACTGAGGGACTTCTTTGCATATGTGTGGACGGGCGGACAGACGAACATGGCTAAATCGACTTAGCTCGTCAAGCGATATTTATATATGTAACTATATACTTTATAGAGTCTCCGGGGTTTCCTTCTGTGTGTTACAAATTTCGTGGCTAACTTAATATAGCCTGTTCGGGATATAATTAGGGTATTAAGTTGAGAATTTATTAATCAAAAGATTACGAAACTCAAACATACATATTATATGTTCTCTGAGCGTATGCAGAATACTTTGCATGATAACTTTGCTGGAATATTTCCAGAACTTTTATGTTTATTGTTGGAGTGGATTTTACTCATACGTTCACTTACAGATCTACTATTATTGAAAGTATATAAAATTAAGAAAATATTGTAGAATAGTGTAAATACAATAATCTTGAGAACTTGTATATTAAGTAAAATAAACGCAAGTTTTGGTTTACTGCTTGTTCTAAAATCATTTACTTCTTCTAAATATTTTGTTATCAGTCTGGCCTAACCTAACTTTGTGATAAGCTTTTTATGAGTTCTAATTTTTCTTTTCCTATATGAATGAACTCTAATCTAGTGTTGAGCAGTTAAATTTCCGCAACCGGTAGTACAAAAGTGCATGCATAGAGGCGCCATATTATAGTTATATACTTGGTCATATCAATAAGTTCATTGAGATTAGCCATTTCATATTTAGAAGAAGTGCTCGTGTTCCCTTAAAACTTTAGCTCCCAACAGCATTTAAGCTTGTATGGAAAACTTTTTCACTTAACGAGATATCTTTACGAAATTTAGCATGGGTTATAGTCTGAGTCAATGGTGCAATCTTACAAAAAATTGTTCAGATCGGATGAATATAGCATATAACTGCCATACAAACTGAACGATCGGTATCAAGTGCTTGTAAGGAATATTTTGTGTTTGTGAAGGGTATTTATTATAGCTTCAGTGCAAACGAAGCTAAAGTTTTTTTCTTGTTTTTTAATTACTAATTAAATTCATAAATATGTAAGAAGTTTACACTCAACTAGAACTCTTACAGTTGGCCAGTAGAATGCCAGTTATCTCGAGTTCATTAACAGTTTTATGTGTTGAAACTGTTTATCTATAGGAAACGAATTTTTTATTGTAAGCAACAATAGAGTAAATCGTTAATTAATTTTTAGTTTTGGTTCGCAAATTCTTAATTGTTTATCTTGTGATCTTATCAAAAAAAAAGCTCTTGAAACACTCCTCGTGATAAATTGACGTACACCTCCAGCAACTGGTATGAAATTAGATTTAGTGTACGGCCTTCTGCGATGTAATATTTTAAGTGGTTTGAGCGTCGTTGGAAAAAATGGAAAAATACTGTGAGATCGGATAACGAATGCGCGTGGGGTTGATGAGTTTACAGTCATGTTAAGAAGCTGATTATTTTGATGTTTACATAAATATTTCTATCTATGAAGCCATGAGAGGTCAACTGAAATAAGAAACTATAAAAAATTTAGCAGATACTTACTTTGTAGAGATTAAAAAGTCAGAATTAATTTCGAATTGTTGATTAAACTCAAATTTGATTCGAAGCACATCTTTATTTACGAGATCTCGTAGCTAAATTTGGAATTTGCGATGATCTTTTATGTTTTGAAGCTGAAACATGGTACAGAAAATAAGTACGCCTCAAATCCGGGTTAGTCTAAATCAGAAGATTGCTTACTTCGCTATTCTAGCATTTAATATTCCAAGTATGATTTTTTCTCGCTTGGTCAAGTTTTTTCATCATGAAGATATACGATAAACCGGGAAATGCTGAAAAATGCTTCAGGTGGATTTTGTTTTGAAGCTGATTTATAAAGCTTATTCGAAGGCATCTCTATTTCAAATGACTAGTTTCATAAAAAATGTCTTGATCTGCCCAAAATATTGCTTGGCAACGCGGTACCTCTATTTCATTTATGGAAATGGACAGTCTAGGTTCATAACGCTTCACAAAATGCCAAATGCAATCAAATAAAGAAGATTTTCTGGGAAACATGTTATCTTATATTTGAGTTTTTTTTTTTCTTAAGGCTTCGTTAGTGAATTATCGCACCATTTGGTGTTGTGACACTCTCAAGATTTGATTACTTTGTGCCCCTGAGCGGCATATATATTGTAATATGGATCGGAGGTGCTCCTGAAGATCGGCTACGTGATAAAGCAAATACGATTTTTCAAAATGAATCATCGTTTAGTAAAGAAATTATGTAAATATAGATTTTTTACTTATTTATTAAATAAAATGTCTCTTCGAAAAAAAAAATCATAGAAAAACGAGTTTTTTCTGGCTTCCACTACCAAACTCTTAAACCGTTTTTGTTTTCGAAAAGAAATGTCATGTTGTTCTCATTTATTCGCATAGTAAGGCATAAAGAAAATATTATACACTGTCATATATATGTATGTAGAAATAATTAATTATCAAGTGCATATGGTTAAATTCTGGTTAGGCTATTGATAGTCTCACGCTTATTTACATCAATGATTGACGTTACACGACACATGACACATCCGGCTAACATAATAACTTGTAAACAAATATTTGAGAACTGAAAACCTGTATACTACATACATATGTATATATGTATTTATATATATGTATGTACTTAATAGCCAGAAGCTGTTACGAATTATATTACATTGGATCAAAAATGACACGGACTGACAAAATTAAAAAAATATAAATATAAAAGTATATATATTTTCACATATTTTAATACAAATATTTATTATCGAAATAAAAGTAGGCTCCTTTTGACACAATACAAGCAGGTCAATGCTTAATCCAATTTTCCATACACTTGTTATAAGCCTCGGCTAGGATGGTCTTCAGTGCCTTCAGCGAATTTTTGATTTTTTGGTTTCGGCTTAATTTTAAAGCGTCATTCGCTAGATTGTTGGACAGCTTCGAGAACATATTCATAAACCTACGTCACATCACCAGTAATGATAAGTTTGATAAAGCTATTCTATTATGTCCTCTCTGGACCACCTTGTGCTCCTGATGAAGTTCATGAATACATCTGCTGGCACGTCGCGAATTTGACAATTAACATACCTGTTAGTACTCCTACCTTTGTTCTTATGTCATTCCTTTTGAATTTTAATAGTCGGCATGTGCGCCCGTATTCAGTTCATGCCACGATTGCCCGCTTGTTGAGCAAGTTACCGATTGACGCCACCGAGACACAGCTATATGTATTTATAACAAGCTTACCGATTAAATATCTACAAGCAGCCAGAAACATATACCATAAATTCCCGCTCTTTCGGAGTCGAATTGCCGGGTGGTGCCTGCTCTGGCTAGTTCATCTGCCTCACAGCTACCAGGAATACCACAATGTGCTGGACCCATAGCCACCACTGCAGGTTTACCGTAAATTGGATGTTAGATTCACTAAGAGATCAAAGCATTATATTTTCAATGAAACCCCAAGATAATTTAATGATTTCAAGGCCACTTGTCTATCAGACAAACAGCTGGTTGTACTTCTCTAATAAAATCGATACTAATTTTTATCGCTTCGGCTAACGCGCGTAGTTTAAATGGATCCGGGTCAATTTTTATTGCTGGTATTAATTTAACTATTCGATAATTCGTTATGAATTCGCCTTGCTCGTTTGCTAAAAGTTATACTTGGTCTAAAGTGCTTTCTTGCTTTTGCTAACGAAACTGCGGGGAAAATTTTCCATTGATTCAATCACCTGGCATGCGTTAGCTTATAGAATTGATTATAATAAATACCGTAAAGTCTCTAAGTTTTTATTAATTAGAATTGTTATCTCTCTTTGTTAACGGTAAATATTTGCAATAGTATTAGCATTGAAATCAATTATTAATAACAATAAAGTTGATTGCAATTCAAATAACTTAATTATTTACTATATAGGTATGTATTAATAATATGTGTTAATAGTAAATATTTATTCTATATAAACATAAATTTATAATTATGTTTATATTATAAAAAGAAAATAATCGCATTACTTTGAATGCTGGCAATAAGAATTGTTGTCAAAAAATTAAACATATATGTGATATATGTATGCATGTATGTATTGTATATATAATATATGTGATATATGTATGTATATACAAGTTGATATGCACATATATATTTTTTAAGAAAAATATAAATTTTAATCAGTTTAGATACTTTCAATAACTGCATATGTCTTATTTTATTCTTCTCAAGCGTCTACATATCGAATGTGAGAAGCTCCGATCCTACTATACCTGTCTGCATACCGGAAATATCGGTAAATCTGTAAGATATCTTTATGCAAATAAGTGGGTATCTTTACTTGATAATAATGTAGTCTAGGCTAATACTAAAAAATGTTGAAATTAGTGCATATAGCCTCCTAATCTCCATATACCTTATATAACGCTTTTCGCACTTCTGATTGATTGTAATCCACTCACAATTCAACCAAATAACTAATGCTGAATTCATGTGCAAACCTTTTTTAACATCTGAAAATATTTCAGCGCCTTTGATACCAAAGCCGAGAGTTAGACTCCACCCAAACTTTGCCATTCCTTACTTTTTTTTTTGTTATGAGTATAGAATTATCCAAGGTTAAAAAGGAACTGTATTGGATTTGAGTCCATGATCAATATCTACTGGTATTACAGTATAAAAATGACTGAGTGCGGGCTCATTTATTTTCTAGAAGTTTTGGAAGAAGTAAGATGACTAAGATTGAAGGAAAATAAAGATTTGAAGAAATAAAGATAAAGAATAATCAAAATTTTATAAATTCAATAACAATAACGGACGTTATCCAAATATTGGATTAAGTGCCTAACTGATATTCGTGAATTCTATAAATTCCTGCATAAGCTTAAAACTTTTCTCGCAAAGTAAAAGATTCGCCAGATTTTTGCTAATACTAATTACTGTTGTACAATACATATAGGCTAACAGGCGAAGCTCTATCGAAGCGAACTCCAACTTTCGGGTCTCAAAGCTACAAGTTCTGAATAAATTTAGAATACTTTCGCAAAGTAAAAGCTTCGACAGATTTTTTTAATGATTATTACTGTTTTATATGCTTTTAGATTAAGCTAACTTCAACAGACATACAGGTCTGAAAGCTTTAACATTAATTGCTGCTAGGCGGGAACGGACTGATTGACGAGCTTGCTCGCTCTGCAGTTACTTTCGTAAGCCTGAACCCCATACCATAAAGGAGCTGCTTCGGTGGAGGAAAGAGTGGGTAGAGCAAGAAATTGACGACAATTTATAGGCTTATCCACCATGGCAAAGTTGTTAATGGCTGGTTACAACCTCACTAGAATCAAAAAGTATAATTAACCTCCTCAGAGACAAATTCCGAATGCTCGTAGTATTTTACATATGGCAATGAAGGTTCAAGCAGCACCTATTCAACATGCGGATAGCCTTAGGTGACCATATTAGTCCCGGAAAAATCCGGGACAGTTTTTTTAGTCATCGATTTTGTCCATATTATAATTCACTGAAATCGCGACACATAATAGGTGAGAGAGCAACACAATTCCCGTGATGGCCGGGACGCCTAACTCGGAATCCGAACTGTCCCGGCCAAGCTAAATCAGCTAAATATAGCCTCTTGTGCTAATCTGATTCTAGACTGCACAACATCTGAATATATAAGTATATATCTGAATAGGGGTCACATCGCCCCAACGCCGCTCAGTAGGATCCTTGAATTCATCAGAGTGTTGGGCCTATGTGACAAAGGGGAGGGCACAATAGACCTTAGCTCGCAGTGCAAGTCTCAATTTATTTCTATCTAACTATCAATTGCTGATATTCTCAGAGAAATTTAAGATGGATATCAAAAAGAAACAGAGTAAGCGAGGTTTTTCGAAGTAATATATCTGTGCTGAAAGCTTTAATGGAGAGCATATTATTCAGATCTGTTTGGATAACTGTTAATGGTAATTTTTAAGAAAATATGCCAGAAAATGGTTTTAGAGATCCTGAAGATGCTGCGATTTCCATCACGTTATATTCGAATAAATTTTAACATCTATAAGGAGCGTTTAACCCTGAAATTACAAACCTTGTTTCTGACAGTCTTTATAAGAATGTTTCTTGATATAAGTAACCCAAAACTTCTATAGCAGTTTCCCAACAACCGCTATACTAGTTAACTAACGAGTTTGCATATATCTATTAATAATTTACCACCTAATATAGAATTTTCTTTATCTCTAACCAAATGCCGTCATTCGCCATAATTCCACTAAACATTTTTGAGTGATAAGGTAATTAATACGTACATTGTTTTTTAATATATATACATTTAATTGCAGGCTTCTCTAGAAGAAATTCGCGAATTTGCTTCGCGCCTGTGTCGCGACTACTTGACTGGCCGCTGGAAAACGATCAGCCCGGCTGATATCATTGTCAAAAAGATTAAGTGAGTTTATAAAATTTAAGTCCAAATTATGGTTATTAAGTATGCATACGTATACTTTAATCTTTATGAAAGCGATAAATCTAAAAAAAATCCCCAATTCTACAGTGGCGGCTTGTCGAACTTTCTGTATTATGTAAGTTTACCGACGACTGACAATAACTCACAGTTTATCACACAAAATTCCACAGCACCACAAGGCAGTGAGGACTATCTTCGATTAAACGGTGATAGTAGCGACTTCTTAACCAGTGAAAACAATAATGAGGAACCTTTAGTGGTTCGACGAAAGTCGAATAGTGAACCAAATGAGGTAAGTAATTTTGCTTGATCTCTTATAATCAGTGTTTCCTTAGAGAGATTGCTAGAAATTTAGTGAGTAATAAAAGCGATTGGCACGAGTAAGACCTTACAGAACCGTGTATAGCTTCTCAGCTTGTATTGGTATAAAATATATCAAGAAACATCTGGTATACCGCAATTTTCGACCACTATCAAAGCTTTCAAAAAGGCACTCAATTTTTCGAAATAATTCAAATTTCGTTATAGGTTTTACTGCGCATATATGGCGAGGTACATGGCGAGGAGGATGATGCTTTGGGTGGCATTATCACCGAATCCGTTGTCTTCGCATTACTGAGCGAAAGGAATTTCGGTCCAAAATTATATGGCATATTCCCTGGCGGCCGTCTCGAGCAATACTTAAATGTAAGTTAATCTGGAAATCTGCTAATAGTTTGTATTGAAACTATTTCAAAATAAAATATATATTTTTTATAATATTTTTGACATCTACAGGCTCGCGCTCTACTTACATGCGAATTAGCGATACCGAAAATTTCAAAGAAAATTGCCGAGAAAATGGCCGAAATACACACCTTAGATATACCAATGTCAAAAGAGCCAGAATGGCTCTGGAATTGCATTGACCGTTGGCTCAAAACGTTAACTGGCATTTTGTCACGAACAGACTGGTGAGTAACATAGAACAATGTATATGAAAACAGTAGTTTAACTTTAGCGAGCGCGAACTATTAGTTTAAAAATCTGTGATTAATCGTAATAGATTCTCAAGCTACGGTAAAAATAGTACTCTCAATTTTTTATTGCTATAAAAAACGTACAACCTCTTAGCGGGTTCTCTTATGCGTTCTTATCATACGCATTGACAGCGTCGTCAGCGGTAATGAACGTTAAATCAAGTATTTATGAAAATTCTTCGTAGTTACGTGATTAAAGTTTGTAGAAGACTGTGCAATGCCTAGTCAAACCAATTAAGTCTAACCAGAAGAAGCAAGAAAAATAAATAATATATTATTTTTTTATTAATATTAAGGTGTTTTTAACATATAGCCTTCTTAGTACCTGATGGCTGAGATTTTTACTAGGTTAAGATGAATGAGAATCTCAGCGCTAGAGGAAAATACAAATTTAACATTTTTAGTCTCTTTTGAAGAAAAATTTCGAAAACAAAAGTGAATAGGAAGTGAAGATATAAGAAATATATGAGGAGAATAAGTAACCATCCTCTTTCTCATGACCTAATTTTAAAGCTAACCTCAAACATTTATAGTAAATATTTTCATTACAGCATTTTGTTGGATTTTTAGGCTCATTCAAGTAAAAAGAAAAATTTCAAAATTTTTATTAAGGTTTTAAAAAAGCTTTTTGAAAAAATATGCCACATTTTATATAAATGATAGGTGAGAGCTCACGTCCAAATATGTCTCCATAAGCCGAATAAAATCATATGAGGATGTTTTATCATCACTTTTCTATACCTTGGGAAGAAGTAAACGTCGGAGACCCTATAAAATATAGGTATATGTATATAAATGATCAGCGTGGCGAGCTGAGTCGATTTAGGCATGTCCGTTTATCCGTCCATCTGTATATATACGTAAATTGGTCTCTCAGTTTTTGAGATATCGATCTGAAACTTTGCACCTCTCCTCCCCAAGAAACTGCTTATTTATCGGAATCACTTATACTGGACCACTATAGCATATAGCTCCTCCCTAAGTCCTTGTGTGGAAAACTTTTTTATTTGTCAAGATATCTTCACGAAATTTGGCATGGATTATTTTCCAAGAGAACGCAAGAAACTTCGAACAAATGGTTCATATCTATAGCATATAGCTGCCAAACAAACTGACCGATCAAAATCAAGTTCTTGCGTGAAAACTTTTTTTATTTGTGAAGGGTATTATAGCTTTGGTGCAGCCGAAGTTTTTGTTTTTTTTCTTGCTTTTTACATATTAATAATAATTTTCTTATTTTAATTTCAAAGGGGTGATAAAACACCATTGGTGGATGTGGTGCGCAATTTCGATTTCCGCAAAGAAAAGGCCTGGCTGCAATCTGTCATCAATGAGGGCAACTACAAAGTTGTTTTCTGTCACAATGATATGCAAGAGGGCAACATACTTTACTCCAATTCTAGCAACAGCGATAAGACAAGTGGAGCGAGGTTAGTACTAGATATATGTACATTAGGGTAGGTAAAAAAGAACTATTATTTTTTTCTTTATACTCTGAACAATTGGTTAGTAGATATCTCAAAAAAATTAACTCCAATTAGAAGCTCTTAATATTATATTAGTTAGAAGTCCTCCATTTTCCAGTTTTCTATTGTTTCTCTATTATTGTAAAGATGAATTTATATCTCAGTATTTACCATTTGAAAACCTATCTCGTCTTTTAAGTTTGCAGGAAATTGAATTCTCTACAAAAATGGTCTAGCAACCAATTTTTCAAAGCATAAAGTGAAGATATAATAAATTTTTTGACACACCCTAGTATATATATAATATAATATATTTTATGTATATATATATTTAATTTTTCTATGCAAACAAGTTGTTTATATGAAATATCACAATTTTCTTCTATTATTTTGTAAACAACGCAACAATGTTTAGTGACTGTCCGATAAGCGCTGAAGATGAGCTACAAATCCCGTACACACAAATCCGTAATGACGATGAATCAGATTTACAAATTATAGACTTCGAATATTGCGCTTACAATTATCGCGGTTTCGATCTTGCCAATCATTTTATAGAATGGACCTTCGACTATAGTAACCCAGCGTCGCCGTATTATTACCACCTCAAACAACATTATCCCACCACAGAACAACGTCAGCGCTTCTATAGCTCATATCTCCGTAAGTTGCATGAGGATTCGCCGGGTTATACGCCGACAGCGCGGGAATTCAGTGAAATGGATGCTGAAGTGCGTGTCTTTTCCATGTTTTCACATCTCTTCTGGAGTGTATGGAGTGCGGTGATGACGCTGGCCACCATCGAGTTCGGTTACTGGGTGAGTGTGGTGAATATGCCTGTGTGAACATGAATAAGGGGGTTAGGTTAGTTTGCAGACCTTGGAAAAGCTTAATTTTGACAATTTATTTTGGAAAAAAGGAAAAGGCAATGGAATATATTGTATATTGACATCGGAATCATACTTTTTAGGCCACTAAAAATAAAAAGGAGTATGAAACAAGAAAAACTGTTAACTTCGGCTGTACCGAAGCTATATATCCTGCCAAATTTGGTGAAGATATCTTGTCAAAAAAACAAAAGTTTGACATATAAGGATTGATTTTGATCCGTCACTTAGTATGGCTGCTATATCTTTAACTGGTTCGATCTTAAAAATTTATTCCAAGATTATAGTGTTTCCATGAGTAACAAGCATGGTAAAGTTTCGTGAAGATAACTTATCAAATAAAAAACTTTTCGTTATAAGAACTTGATTTTGATCATTCAGTTTGTATGACAGCTATATGCTATAGTGGTTCGATATCGTCGATTACAACAAATGAGCAGCTATTCGTGGAGCAAAGGGTGTTTGTAAAATTTCAGCATGATATTTTAAAAATTTAAGGACCATTTTGCATATATACAGATAGATGGACATGGCTATATCGACTGAGCTCGTAATAATATCCGAATTGGTCTAAGCCCTTAAGCAAAAAAATTATAGTTTCAAAATTAAAATATTTGTTTTCTTTATCTTACAGGAGTACGGCGTCGCGCGTATACGTGAATATCAGCTACTGAAAGAAACTTATGAGCGTGAGAACGCCAAGAAATCGTGATAATTGTTCAGTTTTAAGTTTTACATATTCTTTGTTTGTCAAGTAGCGCTCAGTTCGAGTATAAGACATAACTCTAAGTGGTGTTGTGGCGCCTTTTGTGCTGTTATTCGCTTGAATTGTACTTACGAATTTAGATATCGGTACTAATTGTGACTAAATTTTTAATGCATATATATTTTTTTAAGCGAAAACATGGTTATAAATGACATATATATGTATATTTTTCTAAGTCAAAACATACACACATACATTCATGCATACATGAACAGAATTTCCTTATACATTTACAAAAATACAAATAAACAAATTATAAGTATACAGAAATTAACCGATTTTTATTATTTTAGTTAGTACCTAAATATAGGTATACAGGTTGGTGCATCTGTCATTAGAACACATGCAAAGTTACAAGTCATTCTGTCAATTATTTCTTTGTTTACAAGCCATTTGAAATTGACGTGTCAGAGTATTTTTTTAATATGGCAGAAATTGAACATCACGCAGTGATTAGATTCTTTGCTTTGAAAGGTTTAAAAGCAAAGGAAATTTATAAACAATTATTAGAAGTGTATAAGAAGTCCTCACCTTTAAAACGCACCGTTGAATTTTCGGCTGGTGAATTCAAACGTTGCCGTGCTAAACTTGTAGACGATCCACACGAAGAACGACCAAAAATCGCAACCACAACAGAAATCATTGAGCAAGTTCATAATATTGTTAGTGAAGATCCAAGTTTGACTAAGCGTGAAATTGCTAATGGTAGTTCAGCTCCAAAGCAGGTGAAGTCACAAAGATCAGCAAAAAAGGTTATGGCATTAGTTTTTTTGGAGTGCAAAAGGAATTTTAGTTTGCAGCACAAAAAAAATTATTTTTCACCAAGACAATGCACCTGCTCACAAAGGAGTTTTAACAATGACAAAATTAAACGAATTAAAGTACGAATTCCTTGAGCATATGGCGTATTCACCTGATTTGGCACCCAGCGACTATTAACTCTTCAGAAACCTGAAACAATTCCTTTAAGGAAAATGTTTTTCGTCAAATGAGAAAGCTATTACAGCCGCAGACGGGTATTTTGCAAAGCTTCCAGAAATTAATATAGGGATGCCATAAAATTATTGGAGGATCATTGGAATAAGTGTATTGAAATTAAGGGAGATTATATTGAATCAAAAAAATATATTTTGTATCAAAAACAGTATTGTTTTCATTTTGAGCGCAGAAACTGTTCAACCAATCTGTATAAGCACAGGTACATATTTATATACAATACATACATTGTCATATTGATTTAGTAATCACAGACTTCTTAAGTGCTTCGTTTTCCGGGTTAGTTATAGAGTCACCAAATGTAGTTGATTGCTGATAACGCAACCGGCGGAGGCATGCCACAGCATATATTTACACATCTATGTATATATATACAATAGATACATATATACTTATGGTACGTTTATTATAGTGGCTCAACAAATTTTTAATATTTCTATGTGCATATTTATCACGCGAATTTTATAGGTTGCCAATTTTTTTAAAGTCTAACTAATTGAAACTGATTAGATAAGGGAAAATGGTATAGGCACAGATACTCAATATACTCAGATGCATATGCTTGTGCATATGTAAGCCTAGCATTAAAGATAGGGGAGAAGAAAATACCTTAACTTCGGTTGCACCGAAGCTATAATACCCTTCACAAATACAAAAGACTCCTTACAAGAACTTTGATGAATTTGAAGATATCTCGTTAAATCAAAAAGTTTTCCAGACAAGCACTTGATTCCGATCGTTCAGTTTCTATGGCAGCCATATGCTATAGTGGTCCGATATCGGCCGTTGTGTGGTATGGTTCATATTAAGCTCTACAGATAATGGTTACATAAGTAGAAACCGCAGTTTTTTTCGATTAAAGCAGACACTCGTCAGAAAATTAAATCCGATTTGTAACCAACATTATTTTACTAAGAGTTATAACTAAGTATATTCAAGAGATGGCGTATCTTGTTTAAATTCCATTGTTCCAATATTTCGAACATGCGTTGGAAATCTACTGTCCTTGTGCATCTTCTTTAGTGTATCTTTTTCCAAGCGCAAACAACTACAATTTTCCAATCAAATATGTCGAATTTTGTGCCCGAAAAAATGTTTTTGGTGACAATTCTTCTTCATTACTTTAAAAGGAAGAAAACCACAGCCGAAAGTCATTGTATTTTGGTGGAAATTTATGGTGAACAAACTTTAGCTAAGTGATCGTGCCAAAAAGCGAAAAAAGTTTGAAGATAAGGAACATTAGGTGTTACTCGATGAAGATCGTTGCCAAACATAAGAAGAGCTCTCAACATCTTTTGAAGTCACTCAAGCAATCATTTTAAAACGTTTGAAAGCAGCCGGATACATTCGAAAGCAAAGAAATTCGGTGACATATGAACAGAAGCCAAGAGAGAGACGCTGAAAGACGATTTTGCATTTATGAAATGTTGCTAGAACGCTACTAAAAGAAATCATTGCTGCATCGGATTATGACTGGTGATGAAAAATTTACCTATTACGATAACCTCAAATGCAAAGAATCATCTTTGCCAATCAGCCAAATCAACAGCAAAGCCGAATATAAATTACACCTAGGTAATGCTCTTTATTTGATGGGATCAGATGACCGTGCTGAGTTATGAGCTTCCGGTTGAAATCATTAATGCAGAGCGCTAATGATAACAAGATTTCATCAAATTGAAGTGAGCCTTTGCCAAAAAACGCCCTGTAGGACTACAAAGCTTTTTTTTGTAACTGCGCAAATATACAAAAAGCGATAAATACAAGCAAAGTTGCTGCAACGATGAAAAGACAAAGGCCCGAGTAATGATGCTTTGCGTGGTGGTCAGCTATTAGACTAACTTAATTTGCAAAGTTCTTCTCCTTAAATAATATTCTAAACAATATTTCAATACCGCTAAATACATAATTTCATTTTGTATTATTGCATATAAGCTATGTACATTTAACAGTTCATAAAAGCAGAATAACCCAAGTACCTACTTAACGCTATTGCTCCTGGTTTTATATAATGTAGTTATTTAGAAAAAGAGAAATACAAAAAAGGAAAAAACGTTAACTTCGGTTGCACCGAAGCTATAATACCCTTCACAGATACAAAGGTTCCTTACAATAACTTGATTCAGATCTAATTTCGTGAATCGGCAATAAAAAATAAAAAAATTTTCCATGCAGGCACTTTACTCCGATCGTTCAGTTTATATGATAGCTGTATGACATAGCAATCCGATCTAAACAGTTTTTTCGGAGATTATATTCTTGCCAAATTTCGTTAAGATACCTCGTCAAATGAAAAAGTTTTCCATACATGCACTTGATTCCGATCGGTCAGTCTGTATAGCAGCTATATGCTATAGTCATCCGATCTATACAATTTCTTCGGAGATTCCATTGTTGCCTTAAATAATAATCCATGCCATGTTTCGGAAAGATACCGCGTCAAATGAAAGAGTTTTCCATACAAGCACTTGATTCCGATCGATCTAAACAATTTCTTCGGGAATTACATTGTTACCTCAGAAAATAACTCATGAAAAATTTCGTGAAGATATTACGTCAAATAAAAAAGTTTCCCATACAAGGACTTGCTTCCGATTGTTCAGTTTGTATGGCAACTATATACTATAAGAGGGTCCGATATCGGCCGTTCCGACAAATGAGCAGCTTCTTAGTGAGAAAAGGGCAAGTACAAAATATCAGATCTATAGCTTAAAAACTGAGAGACTAATTTGCATATATACAGACGAACGGACGGACGGACAGACGGACATGACTAAATCAACTCAGCTCATCATGCTGATCATTTATATATATATTTTATAGGGTCTCCGACGTTTCCTTCTGGGTGTTACAAACTTCGTGGCAAACTTAATATACCCTGTTCAGGGTATAGCAATGGGATTGCCGCATTGCAATAGGCTGCTTACATATTAAGCTTAGTACATCTTAAATAAGCTGAAGCATATGTATACAATGCAAGCGCAATCTAACAAATATGTATCTATCTACACAATGCAAATACAATTATTAACTGCATTGAGGTGAATGATTTCTAATGGTTGTCCTTGAATATTTTGGGCAAATAAATTAAGAATAATAAATAGCAAAAAATATATAAGAGCATATGGCCGTAGAATGCAGTTGTTCTCAATCGGTGAGGCAGCAGCGCGGAATTTTCGATTAAAAACTAGGCAATAAGTTTCCATAATGACAATGCTCTGCTCATATTGCAAGAGCTGTTAAAAACTATTTGAAAAACAGCAGCTGGTAAGTTGTGCTTTACCAGCCTTGTAACCCAGACCTTGCCCCTTCTGACTATCATTTTTTTCGGTTAATACAGAATGCGCTAACTAGAATACGGTTCACGTAATAACAAAGTATCAAAAATTTACTTCATTCATTATTGAACGCCAAGTCGGCGCAGTTCTTTTGGAATGCAATTCACAAATTGCCAAAAGGATGAGGGATGTACATATCCAGTAATACGATTTGTATATCTAATCTCAAATCTCCTATATATATTTAATAAAATAACACTTCATTCGAGAGTTTAACAAGTTTGCCCTTTTTTATATTATCTTCTCTCTTAATATCACTCAATCCCTATTTTATTTATAATTTCTTACTTCAATCAATAGCAACTTAAAAAATAATTCCAATAATATTTGATGTGTTCTTCATAAGTGTTAAATAGTGTAAATAGTTTAGTCAAGAAATACAACTTTCAAAAGACAGATAAAGAAAAAATGCAGGAAAGTTATTCGCGACGTAATTTCTTTTTATGGTTGAATACCCGTTCCCCTAAGGAATCACATTATTAGACATATGTACGTCAAAGAAACTACTAGCTTAAGATTTATGGACTTCAATACGTTCGAGTATGCACGCTTATCACTAATTATGGTGTCGTTTTGCAATAATATACTAAATTATAATACATTTTATGAAGGTCTATTTGAAACCTTAGATAAAAAGAAAAAATGCTTAAATTATTTATCCATACTAATTTATTACAAAAAAACGGTAATTTCATGAGTTTATGCATATTGTTAAATAATATTTGCTAAATAAGTTCTCGAAAAGCTCTGCGAACTGAGCTTCGAAATTTGGAAACTGTGTGCAGCGTAAACTGTCAAGTTACTTCAGCAATAATTATGTATTTATCATTTACTTATAGTGTTAACATCAAAAAAGCTTTGACAAAGCTTTTCTGCAAGAGCTTTCGAAATTTAGCAATTACTTTGAGTTACAATACTTCAGAGATATTTGTGTTAAGTTACTTCGGTGATAAATGATATGAGAGTATTAGGTAGGTATCTCTCTGAAGTAATTGTAGGAAAATTCTAAATTTCACGAGCTTTGGCTGAAGAGTTTACCAACTTATTATATACATATGACTTACAAAATTATCACTGAGTAATTTTTTCTGTAGTATTATAGCTTGAAGTAATTTTTAAATTTTGAAAGCTGATGCTGACGAGCTTTCCAGAGCGTACTTGGTGTTATACTTACATCTGCCTCAGGTATTTCCCTTTTATTGTATGGAATGTATATGGTATGTGTCTCGGAATACTCTTCAACCAAAGCTTTTGAATTTAACAAATTGTTTAAGATTATTTCGAAGAAAATTGCTCGAAGTAGCGTTTCCATTAATATAATAACAATAATAATACCTATGTATATGATTGATAAGCTCAGGTATTTCAATTTCGATGAAAATTGAGTGAAGCAATTTAATTGAGTTGAAGGACATAGGAATAACGAGATCAAATGATGGATATCGTAGTTTTAAGTTATAATAGTTTAAGAAGGCATATTACCGATAAAAAGACTTTTATTCGTAAACTTTCAACCTTTCATAACGTCAAAAGAGCTTTAAACACTCGATCAATCGATGTTTGAGTGTTAAACCTTATTTTTCACATACATTCAAAAGAGTTCACTACATTCTTTCATAAATGAAAAATGCTTCATTTTATGAGTTGTTCCCAACAAGCTGTTGAACTACTCTAAGCATTGTTTTGGCTTAGATATGTATTCGGAGGTGTAGTATTGCATATCTAGGAACGACGATAGTTTGTAAACAATTTTTCCACAACCTCAGGCTTTGCTGTAAACAAAATACGAACCCACACACCGTCAAGAAAATTTCCTAGCGGGCTTATGCACGGTTTTTATCGCTAGTATTTGTTCTCATATATAATACATTCTCTTTGATTGTTTTTTCGTTAGTGAAATATAAAATATATACATATGTATATACTTTTGCATTAGCAAATGCTGATAAGAAAGTAGGCGATTTCATGCCCAACCATCTATTTAGCGGAAGATTGAAGCAGAAAGTAATCTTTTTGTCTTTTTGAGGTATATAGTATGGTAATTAACATATTAAAAGTATATGTAACACTTGCTTATGAAAATATTGTATTAGTTTCTCATTACCTGATCTTACTTAACACTAGCGAAAATAGACACCCGTTGAATAAATATTAAAGTTTATTAGAAGTTATAATTTAAGTGAGCAGTAAACTTTTTGCTCTCTGAATGTCGGCTACCTAATTGTATGTTAATGGAAAGTTTGGAACAGTAAAAGTGACTGCTAGCATTTTCTTTCCATTTACAACTTAATAAAGAAATTCCCATTTACAACGTAATTGAAACTCACTAACCTTCGATATCAAATATCGCCTTTAGAGTAAATGGAACTAGCTGAGGGAGTACTTAACTTCCTTGAAATGTATGTGTGGCTGAAATTTCTTGATCTTCACTTCAATGGATCAAAGACTACTAGTTGTTGTAAAATTTTAGTTTGTAAATTTGATAGTATGTACTAATACGTACAAACACTGCTGGCCATTTATTAGAACATCGGCCATAAACTACACAGCACCAAACTGGTCATCTGGATGCAACAGGACGCAGTTGGAGAAAATTCAGAAGTGTCAGAACAGCACACTGCAAACAATTACAGGATGACTCTAAACGAACATCTGCATAATGAGCCACGCATGTTTACTACGGTTAAGTAGTACAACGCAGTCCTTTTCTACTTTTCCTTGGGGCAGAACCGCCTCTTAGGAACATCAAGAGAAACTGTCTGTAAAACGGCGACGAGATACAGCATTATACCGACGTAATTTTGGATGCGACAAACTTCGGTACAAGTAAATAAATATTACCGTTCACGGCAGTTACTCCTCAGTTTTAGAATAAATTCATTCCCATAACTACTGGCTAATATAATATGGGTGTGCATGAAAATTTTATGAGAGTACACGATACCAACGTTCCTGAAGAGACCGAATTCTAACCGGCATTTTTCGAAAATATTCGTCCGTTTCGAAAATGTGAAACTTAAATTTATAAACCAGTCCAGTGCCATCGCTCCTAAAAAGCCTAATCTTTTCCTGCTCACCCAGTTTTGCCCACATAACACGATCGGCATCAATCGAAAAGACCGCAGGGATTTCAAAGAACTATTTGACACATGAATTTAACACACAACTAAAAAAAAATATATATTTACAGAATTTATAGTACTTTAATAAGCAGAGATTCGATATCTCAAAAACTGAGGAACTAGTTTGTATATATACAGACAGACGGACATGGCTAAATCAACTCAACACATCATGCTGATCATTTATGTATATATTTTATAAGGTCTCCGACGTTTCCTTCTGGGTGTTAAAAACTACGTGGCAAATTTAACATAACCTGTTCAGTGTATAAATATTATTACTATAAATTAATGCAGGTAATGATCGAAGGACTAATGAAATTTTTGTTTTTTTTACAAAATTACGAATTCGCCAAAAGAAGTTGTTTTTGGGAAAAAATTAACACTTCTGGGGGGCTTAAAATCGAAATTATTATCAAAAAAATTTTCCTTCGATTATTATCTGACAAATCTGTCTAAAAAGTTTCAAGTCGATCGGTCCAGCTGCTTCAGAAAAATGTCTTTACCGACTCTGCAAACAGCGTTTCGAGAAAAACGCGTTAAAAATTTTGGCGCTGATTAGCTTAAGTTAAGAAATGTTTATAAATGCGCTTTTACCTATATCCGAAACCATTTGCCGAATCAGCTGCAGATTTTTTGAAGAATATTCTAAAATATATGTACATTCGATATCTATGAGTATCTAAATAAAATAGTCGATTTTTTGAAATTCCTTAAAGTTAAATCGTAAATTCAAAAGCGTCGCCACAAATCGCCAACATCCAGCGGATACGATCTTCAACGCCGAAAAGTATGCAACAAGTGGATGCTAAATGCGTATTGAGCTTACACACATAAGCAGCATTGACCCCCAAACGACAATCGTCATCACACTCTAACGCAAGCTACTAGCGCCACACTCCACGAAAAGCACATTCTAGATGTTTCACGCACACACCAACACACATACATAAAATCACGGTGGGCGATCCACATATGCAAATCCGACAATTAAAACGCCACGCCGTCACATCAATGCAACGAAAAGTTGATAAACAAGCACAATGCGACCGAAAATACCGAAATAGCTTGCTGCTGCAGCTGTTGCTCTGTTGCTGTTGTTGTCACTCTCTGTTGCGCTGTATGTCCCAGCGCCAAATGGTGGGTTATGCGTTGGCGCTTATTAATATTTCTATTTTCGTTTTTGTTGCATTACTTGTATTTCTGCCATCATCAACGTCGTAAACGTAACGTAATAAAGGACGGTCGCAGTCGCCGCGTTGACCGCTCAGCGTACCGCCAACCAGCAGCAGTGATGATTTCGCGGCTCTTGCGGCTTTTAGTTGGTCATTGAGTGAGCGCTAATAAACGCTAACCTAAGCTACGTTTCGATCGTCTTATTATTACTGTTGTTATTTTCGTTGTCGTGCGCCGCGTTCGCAACGCATCGCACTGACTCGGTTGGTGTTGTTTGTTCGTTCGTCGTTCTCTGGCTCGTCATCAACAGCACGGTTGGTGATTTTGTTGTTGTTTTTTTAGTTTGAGAGTTTTAAATATAATATATTTTATACTTGTTTATTTTATGCTGTCGCCTTTTCCACCCGTTGTTCTAACGCACACACGCACATGCGTTTAAGCTCAAACTCTCTTTTGTCTCGACGTTTATTAATCGCTTTTGCTGCTATTATCGTGTTTTGTTTTGTGACATTTTTGTTGTTGTGCTCATTGCAAGTATTGCTGTTGTTATTATTATTCTTGTTATTGTGCAGTGAAAAACAATTTAACTTATCAACGTTGAAATTTTGCCCACAATCGAGTGACTGCATTCTCTTCTCCACGCTTGTGTGCTCTCAAGTGCGTTGTTGTCTTTTACTATACCCTGAATAGGGTATATTAGGGTTGCGACGAAGTTTATAATACCCGAAAAGAGACGTCGGCGATCCTATAAATTGGAGTTAAAATACTATCCATCGCAGACCGTGAGTTCGAGAAACTGGAGTGGACTTCGCGCAATTTCGTTCTGTATATTGTAGTAGATTAAAGTCCTACTTATTCAGAGTAGACCCTGGCATACTAAACCACATCTCTGCATGCCCCACCAAAGCCCACTCAACTAAAACCACTTCTCCGGAAATTCTATAAAATATATACATATATAAATGATCAGCATGACGAGCCGAGACGATTTAGTCATATCCGTCTGTCTGTCTGTACCATATATGTACATATATATTCGAATTAGTTGCTCAGTTTCGAGATATCGATCTGAAATTTTGCACATGACCTATTCTCCTCAAAATGCTACTGATTTATTGGAACCGCCGATATCGAATCTCTATAGCATATAGCTGCCATACAAACTGAACGATCGGGACCAAATGCTTGTATGGAAACCTTTTCCATTTGACAAGATATCTACAAAAAATTTGGCATGATATATTGTCTAAGGCAATAGCGTAAATTCCGATCAAATTGTTCAAATCAGACTACTATAGCATATAGCTGTCATACAAACTGATCGACCAAAATCAAGTGCTTTTATGGAAACTTTTATATTTGTGAAGGGCATTATAGTGCAACAAAAGAACATTTTTCTTGTTATTGTTTATTTTTATTGAAATTATTTCACTTACTCTTTGTCATATTGTTTTTAAGCGATTAAATAACCAAAATATGTCATAAACAAGTGGTTCTTAAAAAAAACAACGAAACGGTTTTTACTCTATAAGAATTTTGGTGATAAAAAGTGATTGAGTCGGCTAGTCAATTGATTAGCGCGACGCAGCGGCACTAAGTGAATGAGTGAGTGAGTGAGAGCGGCTGGGAGTGCGTCTGTGAACGAGGGAGGGCGTCTGTGAGTGCTTCAACGAGAGAGTGAGTGCCTCTGTGAGCGAGTGAACGCGCCCGAAACTGCGTTAGCACGGCATTGAGCATGCAGCCAAGTGAGCAAGTGCGTTAGCCAGCTAGTAGCTAGTGAGTCTAGCTGAAAATAAATCAACCGCAAACAGACTAATAGACAAAGTGCACAGCGAGTGGGCAAAAGAAAAGCATATTGAGACTTCCGAAAAGCAATGTAAGCAGCTGAAAGACATGGCAAATGTCAAGAAAGCAAAATACAGAACTGCAATTATACTTAACGTGATTTTTTGTTTTGCAATCGTTGGACACTTTACAGCTCGTCTAAGTCAATTTGCAAACTTATACAATATTTACAAAACAAGCAATTATTAAAATAACGCTGCATATCTGCGCTTTTGTCTTTTCCTAGTGTCATTGTTGTTTGGCTAGATTGCGCTTTGGATGTCTAGCGGTGTTGACACTGCCGCCGACAGACGTATTGACACTCTCACGGTGCTTGGCGCGGCGCTATTGGCTTAGTTGTGCTTTCGTCTCTTCGGCAGGTACAGTAAAAAAATTGTTATGTGCCGCATTGGTGTTATGACAACGCAAGAAGAAGAAAGAGGAGAATTACAAAACATAAAAATAAAAAATAATAATAAAAATAACAATATATAAATAGAAAAGAAAAAGTAAGCAAAATGTGCCAGGAGCTTTAATAAAAGTGAAGGTACATACATATGCATATATAGAAGAAAGCATGTTATTTAATTTAAAAAAAAATATATTAAAAAATTACAACAAACAAAACACGCAACAAGAAAGTGCAAGCCATTCAAGTGAATCAGTGTGTCTGAAAGCGCAGAATTGCATTTCGCTGCAGTTTCGGCTTACGCGGCGACAAAGTGAGTGTGTGTGGCTGTGCTAAAGACCCCTAACAAAAGTTCAATAATTTTAGTGAAGCAAAAAAACACAAAGAAACAAAAACAACAAAAATGAAAATACAAAAAATACAAAAACAATAATAACAAAACATACCAAAATACAAAAACAAAAAATACAAAAGGAACAAAAACAAGAAAATAAAAAAATATTAAAACAACAACAACAAATGTCAATGTGAAAAAAACAACAACAAATGCAAAAACAAAGTATATTCCAATCGAATTTTCTGAACAGCAAAAAATTATACAAGCGCTGCATATTCAAAAGCGACTTGAGGTGTCAGCAACAACCAAAATAATTTAAAAAATTCGAGAAAATTATGAAACAATAACAAATAAAAAAACCACAAAAATACAATTATGCAGCGATGAATTGTAGTTTTTTTATTTGTTTTTAGCGCTTATTTATAAAATTTTGCTTCGCATATAGCGCTAAATATACGCACAACAACACAAACGTACAACAACACAAGCATACAAACATACACATAAAATACTATATACACAATAGTATATACTATATACCAAGCAATTCGCAAACATGCCCCCACAACGACCAATATGAATGTGAATATGACAGCCAATTTATGCTACGTAACGTCAAAAACAAAAACAACACATACACAATACATACTTGCAAGTCGCCACACACAAACACACACTCGAGCAAACGATTTAGTTAAGCAAGCATGCAGACGTAACTTGGCGCTGCGCTGCTGTCGGCTTTGGCAGACGCATGTGTATGTGTGTGTGTGTTTGTGGAACGCGTTTGTGTAAGCGCATGTGCCACACATATACTTAGTTGTGTGTGTGCGCTTTTGCCGCGATCGTGCCAGCAGTGGCACAGTGTATGATTTTTGTAAAAAATTGCGCAGAAATTATTTTTGTGTAAAAATTAAATTTTTTTTATAAATAAGAATAAACATTAATTTTGTTTGCACCCATCACAAATACAAAGGATTTCATGCAGTAACTTAATTTTCATTGGTCAGTTTGCATGGTAGCTATAGGCTATAGTGGTCCGATCTGAACAATTTCTTCATACATTGTACCGTTTCCTTGGAAAATAATCCGTGCACAATTTCGTAAAGATATCTCGTAAAATACAAAAGTTTTCCATACAAGAACTGGATTTTAAGTGATCAGTTTGTATGGCAGCTATGTGATATAGTGGTCCGATCTGAACAATATGTGCGGAGAATGTTGCATTGCTTTGGAAAATACTATATGCCAAATATCGTGTAGATATCTTGTCAAATAAATAAGTTTGATTGTTTGATTTCATATCAGATTGTTCATAATATATACTGAAACGATCATTGAAAAATGTGTAGATTTGTTTAAAATAAATTATTTTTTTTAACTATCTTGTCGTCTTAGGAATTATATATAATTATATATCTAATTTTATTATATTAGAATTATTATCAAGCTTTCCTTTGCGTACATTGAATTGTGTCTTTCATTGACATTACATATTCTAGAAAGCTTTATATGAGCATGAGAAATCATTAACGACAAATTTCCGACGTTAATTACGATAGCTAAATCTATAGAAATAGTTCAATTTACAGCATGAGCAGGTCACTATATCCAAAAAAGTTCTCTTGTTCACAGATATTCTATACTTCCAAGTTGGATCATGGCGCTCGGTAAATGTATCGAAAGTTCTATTTTCGAAAGAAATGTGTATTACATGATAATGGTTACCGGCTAATATATTTTTGATCATATAAATAAGATCTATCTCGAACTGGTGAATTTGCCTTATTTAACAAATTTTACGTTCTTTAAACTTTTTCTTTTAATTTTTGCCGAAAAATTCCTCAGCCCCAATTTAGGAGTTCCAGAAGAATAAAAGCTATAATTTCGAAACCTTCTTTAATTCTTTCGCGTAAAATCAGATTCGATCGAAACTTAAAAGTCGTTTATCATGTTGAAGAGCCATGAATAAACTACAAATAAATTCGAATTTTTACGAAAAAATTTGTCACATGAAATGCCCAAACCGAACAAATAATATTTATTATTGACTCACTACTTGTTCTCTCGGAATGAGTTCATTATGAACGACACTACGATATGTAAAGTAAACGATGAACAATTATTACTTTTTGTTATTCAATACCTGGCAGTTCGATATGTACTACTGAAGTCACAACTTGTCACCAGTCGTAATTCGGTTGATGTTTATAGAGTTAGCGGTAATAATCGAGCATATCTTTAGCGTTCTTACTAGACATTCGATTTTTCAAAAATCTTGCACGCATATTATTTTAAACTGACGACACAGTTCATATCCAAAACATCAACTAAAACTTGTAGCGCTGAGAGTGGAGAGTTCAGAACTTCTATGCGGTTTCGAAGACTTTCGAAAATAATTTTCATCACTTTTCCGATGTTATCGTAACTAATTAAGAGGAATGAATGATTTTCGACCCTTACTTAAAACTTTATGGATTCTCGGCAAATTAGACCCCTTTAAAAAACACTTACATAGTTTAAGTAGTAATATCCACTTTCTAGTCAGAAGAAGTGCTTTTTTTTGTGAATATTTTTCTTTGAAGTATAATTTTATTTAATAAATAAATAAAAAATAATGTATATCTTTTTGAAAAATATTGAATTCCCTAGATCCTGTAGCCGACCTCCTTAGAGCTCCTTAAAATCTGGCTGTGAGGAGTTTTTTGCTTGAAATTATTTCAAATCCAAAAATCAAAAAAAAAAATTGTTTCTTACAATAGTTGAATCCAGGCACTGATTAAAGGACTTATCAAACTTTTGATTTTTGACAAAATGGCGTTTTCTCAACACAAAAATTGACTTTTGTCAAAAAATCGACACTTTAAAGTGGAATAAAAAATCGAAATTATTGTAACAAAAATTATTTCTTTGAATACTGCTTGCCTCAGTAGAGTATCTACGAACGTCGTGTGAAAATTTCAAGTCGATTAGTACAGCCGTTTCGAAGACATTTTCTTCGCCAACTCTGAAAAATAAGTTTCGAGAAAAACGCTTTTATAGTTTTGGAATGCCGATAAGAGTAAGTTAAAAAATCTTACACATACGCTCAATTCTCCGAAACTATTTGCCGGATCAACTTAAAATTTTCAAAGAATATTCACTTTTTTATCTGTTCTTTGTGAAAACGACCCACTGTACGTCTTAACTTTGTCACCGCGTTATTTGTGCATGCGCATCCAATGTAACGGTAGGAGGACGCAGCGTGCGCATAATTGGGGAGAGGGGGACGCACACTACCGAATCAGTGAAATCGAAATTAATTTAAAAACTCATAAAAAGCTGAAACTATTAACTGCATAAGTTCATTGCATACAAGTGTGTGCGAGTAAGAAATAAAATGAAATCTCGTGCGCCGGCAATCGCTCAATTGAAGCTGAAAATACCGTTATATTGCAATAAATGTAAACCGCTTCCGCAGCATGTGCGTTGCGTCCGCTGATTGCATGAATTTTATAATATATTTTTCGTTTTTTTTATTTTTATTATTATTTTTATTTGCACATTTCATTTTTACATTTTACTTAGTCTGCAGTTGCATATCATTTAGATTGCAAAAACAAAATACCGACGTCAATGGATACGTAAACAAATTAATTTGCATTTGCATAGACAATGTTTGAACGGCAGTCAAATACTTGAAAATAAACGAAAACAAATACAATTTTCCAATACTTAAGGGCGAAAAATTTTCATATTCAAATTTTGCAATATTTGTGGCTCACATTTATGCGTGTCTGTAAAGTGGTGCGCACTAAAATAATAATGGTGTTTTTCAAATACGTTCATTGGTAGGTCAAAGCATGTCTCATGGCTTATGGTAGACGAGATTAAAATGAGTTAAAATAGTTAAAAGAATTTTTTGTTCCGTCAACGAATAATTTGGTTAGGTTTTATTACAGCGAGTGTACCAGCAGAATACACCTAACCCTTTATGCGATATTCTTTATTTAAAAAAAAATATAGTCGGCTGCACCAAACTATAATACCCTTCACAGGTACATTTCATATTCCATAAAATGATATAAAAAGATTTTTATATTGATTTTGATCGGTCAGTTTGTATGTCAGCTATACTTGTATGCTATAGTGGTTCGAACTGAAAAATATCTTCGCCGATTGTAGAATAGTTTTAGACAACAATCCACGCCACATTAAATGAAGATAAATTATCAAATAAATAGCTTTTCATACAAAGAACTTAGATCGGTCAGTTTATATGGCGGCTATTTGATATAGTGTTCCGATCTGAACAATATGTTTGGCGATTTTATCGTTGTCTTGGACAAGAATATATGCCAAATTTCGCGGAAATAACTTGTCAACTTAAAAATTTTCGCTTCCAGTACTTGATTTGGATCTATCAGTTCCTATGGAAGCTACATCCCATAGTGCTCCGATATCCACGGATTCCTATAAATGAACAGCTTCTTAGAAAGAAAGAAAAGAGGGACTACTCCGCGTATATATAGACAGACGGATGAACAAACAGGCATGCCAATTCGGCTAAACCCAATCAACTCATCACGCTGATCATTTATAAATCTATTTTATAGTGGCTAAGTCGTTTCCTTTTGGATGGTAGAAACTTCGCAGCAAACTTAAAATACTTTTTTCAGAGCATAAAAGCAGTAAACGTTTAAAATTCTCAACTTAACTTGAAACCTTAGCCGATGATAATTAAATTTTTTTTTTATATACTTCGACCTTTTGGCAAAAAATAACTTTGGATGTGGAATATCATGGCCTTTCCAAAAGAACAATTAACAATGAACTATAAAAAATATGAAACTTCGTACTGTGTGAACCATTAGAATTTAGAGCAATAAAGAGAAATTCACTTTAGTTAAACTTGCCCCAAAAGATTTACGGTCTAAGCTATGCTTCGTTTAGCCCAAAAGATCACCGAAAGCGTTCAATATAATCTAAAAGCATTTCTTGATTACTAAATGAGCTTAAATCGACAAAGTTGCACGCCAACCAAAAAGCTTTGGTTATGCTACTTACATTACATTATGCTGGTTACAGATATGGTAATCTTTCTTAGAAAAAACTCACTCTCTTTCGAGGTCCTTCGTGGTTGACATGGTAGGTTTGGTCATATTTTCTGCAAATGTTTTCAACTCTCCTTTAAAAATGACTTTAGCTGACTTGGAGCTTGGACTGTGACAATGTTTGCTAGTTATGCTATGGTAAATTTTTTTAGGAAGCTCTTTCTCTCGCCTCGTAGTCGATCTTCTTGTTGATTTACTGAGTAGTAATATTTTCAGGATATCTCTTCAGAAGTTCTATAACTCGATCAATTTAGGTGTAAGCTGGCTTAGAACCTCTGTCTGTTGGAACGGATATACCATGTCTTGTGGGAATAAATTCAGGGGTAAATTGATCCTACACCAACCTCTCAAAAAAACGTACTAGTCACTGTATGATACTTGTTTAAACATCAGTCCAACTTGATACGAAAGTCAAGTCTTCTTAGCCGTCTTTAAAAAGTGGCAATCAATATTTTTTCAGTGATAAACAACTATGATTTTTCGATGACGAATAATTTCCAAATATTTGAACATTACTCATACCAGTCCGTAGATTTTAATTTGCGGCGAATTCAAATACTCGTAGTTCGGATTTGCTCAACAGAAGAGCAAATAGTTTTTCGAAGGTAAACAACGAAAAAAATGTCATGTTCCTAAAGTGGTTTATGCTCATGAGTGACTAAGATTTGAACGTATATAGCCGTAGTCTTTCTTGCTCATTGGTTGTCGTTCATAGTAATTCTAGGGACTTGTTTAGGGTAGATTAAGCAAGTTCGATTCTAGAATCTCAGGAGAATGCCTAAACCATAACAACTCTCATCAAATCGGAGTTCAGGTGGTTAAATTAGTAAATGTTAAGGCCCATAATGAGAGAATATGATCTTTATGTAAAGTAATGATCTCCAAAGCTTCATCTCGGACCGATAAAAATTGCATTTAAGCTATTTTAATAGAAATCTTTATTAACGCCTTCAAAGTAGCCTATTGAGGTAATACTTGTAACTGTCCGCATAATCCAGTTTTTCATTCATACCTCGGCTGGTAGAGGCCTTGGTTTTCTCGGTTTCGGCCCATTCTTGGAGCGCCATTCGGTAGTTCATATTCATAAACCCACGTCTACAGTAATGATGTGTTTAATGAATATAAGGTCCGCGGCTGCGTTTTCAAGTATCTCTTTTGCGACCTTTACTCGACATCGCTTTTGCAAAAGATACAGGTCTTTTGGTACGAGTCTAGCATTGACATGCCCAGAACAATAACTAAAAGGGTTAAGTCGATCCAAGATAGATATTGAGATCCTCTGCTACCTCTATAATGCCAAGGCGCCCATAATCAATCACGGTTTCTTTAACTTTTCCGAGGCTATCGTCAATAACATAGGTGGATGGACAACTCGCATGAGACTAGCTTTCGATGAATTCACGATATTTACTGATTGCTCTGTGCTACCCAAATACTTGTGTTCGTGATAAAGTAGACTCCCCAAAACACCACTGCAACATTTTAAACGATTCCGTAGCCGTGTTTCCATTGGAAACACAACATTTCAAGCAAACCCGTTGTAAATTTTTTTCCACGATAAAAATCGCCAGACAAACTTTTCGCGTCGTAAACAAACAGCTGCCAAGTACAGACTAATTTACATATGGAGATCAAAATTCGCACGACCATTAAAAAGGCTTTACTAATCTAGAAAAAAAATTATCGATTCGATTTTCACGCGTAGTTTAAATGGACTCGTCTCAGTCTAATTTGATCTTGAGTGCATATGATTTCAAAATCTTCCAAATGTCGCAAAGCTTATGTTTTAATGCATGAATAAATAAAAATGCATGATCCTAAAATCGATGGATCTTACTTGGACAGCTTTAGAAACTAAGAAATAAGAAATACGAAAATATTAATGAAAGCTAGATGACACTTCCCTACGGTTAGAACTATTTCACAATGCTGCACATTGCGCGTGGAATGCTCCACTGTTTGCACACACACACAATTATAAATCACACATACAGCAAATGTGTGAGTCTTCATTAAGGAACATTTGACGTGCACGCAATTTAATTTAGTCGAAATTATTTGAATGAATAGCTGCTGTAATGGCGCTCTACACACTATACCTATATACTATACCATATTTATAAGACGTATTTGCAAGCGAACGTATGCTTTTAGATATTTGATATTTGATAGATGGTTGTTAAGTGCATGTTTACACATACACTCAAGCACATACGTACACACGTAAGTATATGCAAATAGGTATGAGCAACTTTAAATAAAATAAAATTATATTTTATTTGAACGTTTATATGGCGTGATGAACGTAAAAATTGCAGTGTACTAGCTTCTGAAAATGGTTATAAAATATTAAATGTTAATTTGTGCTCAAACAACACCATGCATACCGTAACTCTAATTGAGAGAATCGCTTTATGATATTGATTTTAAGCAAAATTAAATGCTTGTAAATGGAAAAATATTATAAAGCCCGTAATTTATTTACAAACATTTATAAAGGGTTAGGTAATTGAGCGACTGAGAAATGAAACAGATAATGTGGCTTTTATAAATTTCATCTTTTCTGAATGATGAAAACTTAAAAAAAACTGAAAGCTAAATTTGAGACTAACAATTAATCTAAAAAGATAGATTTTATTTTCGAGTGTTTTTTTCAATTAAAAAAAGGTTTTTTTTTTCTGTTCAGTAAACTTGATCTTGAGCGAGAAAAAATTGTAATAAATTGAAGTTTTTATTTAGCATAGTTAGGTTAGGTGGCTGATCCTCCAATATGATGAGGGATCACACTTAGAGTTTTTTGTGAAGAAAAATAAAAACACCGGTATTTGAATATTAATTATCGAAAAAGTGCTTTGAACTTATCATAAATCTGCATAAGTGGTTTTTAATTATTTTTATACCCTGAACAGGGTATATTAAGTTTGCCACGAAGTTTGTAACAGGCAGAAGGAAATGTCGGAGAGCTTACAAAACATCTGACCAGCACTTGCCGAGCTCGCCTGAGGTCCAATCATCCTGTGGTGAACCGCAAGAAGCCTGTGCAGCTCCTACCCGATCACATTTTGCAACAGATCGATTTAGGTCGCATATGCACCGTCTTTTACATTAACTTGGAAAGTAATTTGGAAAGTAATTTCACAATGCCACTGCAATTGTTAACAGTAGAGTTCCGAAAAAACAGTTTGATCGTAGGAAAGTCCTTCCAATCTCATTTAACACAAAGCAACCCTTCCTGACCGTCAAGACCGATGCCTTGAGTTTGTTGCGATTAAGCAGCGATTAGCACAGATTCAAAATCGGTGTCATATATACATCGTGCGCAAGTTAAATGGTTTCAAAACTGTTTTTTTGTACAATGTTTAGCTCCTAGACCATTGAAATAGTGACTACATGACGTTCAGACTCGACGACCAGACTTTCAGGGCGTGTTGCATTTGCCGCCAGCTCGCTTTTATCAGAGAAAAACTAGCTTATGCAGTAGGGCAACTTTGCTGGTGTCCATATTTATTGCGTGCTAAAACTTTAGTGAGTCCAGCAATTACAAAACTGTCTGCGAAGCTTTTTTAATCAGAAATATTTTCTTTATAACGCCATATAGCGTAACCAGATCGCATTCATACAACGCGAGATACACATTACCAAAGTCATCTATTGGAAAAATAATTGATTTATTTTACTGGACCTGTCTTTCGCCATTTTTCTGCTCGCACTCTCTGACTGCTGGTTTTTGGTCAAAAACATATTAAATTACCGAAAAAGAAAATGTTAGCATGATTGTACTGCAAGATTACATCGCAAGTGTTGCCAGATTGTTTGGTATATCATAGTTTGTTCGCGTTGCTTGACGAATCGAAGACAGCTATTGTTTGGGTTATTTAACGAACGATTGCAAATATAATGTTGCATCCAGCATGAAATCTTCATGCTTCAACTAATTGGGACCCACAAATATCACCGTGTGATCATTGTAAGTCACTTAAATATAAACATTATGATGAAAATGGTTCCTAGAAGTATTTAAAAAAATAAAAACATTGTCACTAAAAGAAAATTCTCTGAAACTATGAGAACTATGTTAAAAGATATCAGAGTCGAACTAAAAATAAAACGAAAGAACTGCTTTGCCCTCAATAGGCGCCGCCACTTATCAAGCAATGTCTTCTATAAGTTTTTGAGTGGGACCTTGCTTTATAAAATCCTAAAGTAAGAAAAATTCAGTAAAAAATCAAAAGTTTTGAAAAATTATGCATCCTGGAGTATTCATTTCAGAACGCATATGCCAAAGTGTTATTTTTATTCGATGAAATGAAAATTATGAAAAAAAGTTTTGGGCGATCGAAGAACGTTACTGCGGTACAGCTTTTAAGTTCAAAAATATCGTAAATGAACGCACTAGGCTTAAAGGAATGGCAATGCTCAGAATTATCTCTTTATTTCAGTTTAACATATGGCGAAGTTGCTTAAAAGCGAACGAAATATTATGAGCTCCTCGCAGTCCTAACGGACCCATAATCCTTATAGAACTATATCAAAAGAGATACTTTTTATACCCTATATTAAGTTTGCCACGAAATTTGTAACACCCAAAAGGAAACGTCGGAGACCTTATAAAATATATATACAGTACAAATGATCTGCTGAATCGATTTTGCCATGTTCAAGTGCCTGACTACTACCTCACATTTCGAGATATCGATCTAAAGCTTTGCACATGTCCTTCTCTCCACAACAAGCTGCGCATTGTCGGAAGCGCCAATATCGGATTACTTTAGAATATAGCTGTATGGAAAATGTTTCTTTTGACAAAATATCCTCACGAAATTTGGCATAGAGTATTGGCAACGGTACAGTCTCCGAAGAAATTGCTTGGACCATTATATAATATAGCTGCCACACAAACTGATCGCTCAAAATCGCGATTAAGAGCTTTTAATACCCTTCTATGGTATAAGAAATGCATCTGCAAAGGGTATTATAGCTTCGGAGCAGCCAAAGTTAAATTTTTATCTTGTATTGTATACAAATGGATTGGTCTCCCTCCAACCTGGTGCTAGCAACAACTTAATCAACCTAACCTAACTTTATAGACTTAATAAAGCCAATTGAATTGAGACTTTTCTTAAAGCAGACAATATATAATATAATAAAATTATAAACGAACAACAACAACAATAAATTGTATACGAGTATTTACAAACTCGTCTGTTGCTCCACAAGAAAGTTCTCTACGCTTCTTGAGACTCACAAGCCATTTAGCAAACAGTGTGGCTAATTTCACTAATTATCTGCAGACAGGGATTTACATTTGCTACTTTTACTTTCAACAAGAATTACTAATCCCGACAAATATACATGTATTTAAATATACATACATATGTATGTAACATATGCCTTGTACGCTTGGCTACACAATGAAATACGATCTCGGACGCCTTCGCGCTGCATTGAAGTGTGTAATGCAGAGCACACTTGAGATAAGGATTTCAATTCACACAGACACATATACATATATAATATATAAATATATAGATATATGTATTCTATATATGATATATATGTAGCGTTTAATGAGTCAGCTGAATATTTGTTTGTGCCTTTGTAAGCTTCATAAAATATGAAATTGATAAAAATCGCTGTTGTAGTTGTTGTTGTTGCTTTTATCACAAAACTGCATGAAATCATGTTTCATTTCATTTTATAATCTGCTTCTAAGTACATGTGTTAGTGTGTGTGTTTATGATTGGTATTATTACTGTTGCTACATGCACGCACCTAATCTACGAAGAATGTGTGAACATGTGCGTGTCCTCTTTGTCTGCAACTAAATCGCCACTTTGTGTTATCAATGCAATAATAAAGTTTATGGTTGGTTTCCTTCGCTGTTTTGTACATATTTTTCATGTATTGCTATTCCATAAATATACATGTGTATCTATATGTATGCTACAGTGGCGTTTCCAAAAGGGAATTTTGGGTGATCTCGAACCGCTTTTTGGTAAGAAGTATATTTAGAGATATTTTAGAATAGACTTGCCAACTTCGTCGATTTTTAATCTCGCATTCCAAAAGACCCCCTGTAACATTTGCTGAAAGAAAAAGAGAGCACGAAATATGAGAATGATTTTCCGAGAGTTGGAGGAATAGCCATAAATTCTCTACAAATACACCTCAACTTACAAATAGTTTCAAGAACGATTAAAATTCTTCTAAGAATGAACACAGAAACATGATGAACTATGAATTTAAGATTTCTCGAAAGTAATTCATGTAGGCAGCACTGGATACATGAAACCCGGTCTCTTTGTCGTAATAGTTTCTATCAAGTTTACTAGACATATTTTGTGAACGATTTTATTCTTTCGGAAACAAACTCAATAACTATACACTAAACCTTAAATAAGATCGGTCGATTTTAGTGGCACCTTTAAAAGAGTGAAGACAGTTGCCCTTGCATTGACTTTTGGTCAATGCTTAGTCGAGTATCTCCTCCTTGGTTTTGTAAGCGATTTGAGAAACGGAGGAATCTACATACAAGTTTTAAGCTGAATATGTTTGTATGTATGTATGTTGTGCCGTTAGCACTTAATTTTGGGCTTTGTTAAATCGATCTTTAGAATTAGAGGAAACTGTTTAGTATCAATATGGTTGCTGAAAGGAGATATTTATTTTATATTTAGTATTTATTATAATTTGACTAAATAATAGTCCCTAGATTGGATTGATAGTCGTTTAAGTGGTGTGGTATTGAAAGATAATGTGAATATTATAAATAGACAGTGTTAAGAGACAGACAGAGCTTCAAAAAACAGGACTCACATTGAACATTAAAATTATCACTACCAAAATTTTTCATCAAAACCGTTCTAATGTATTGTGGATATAAGTGGAACCTTACGGCGTGTCATGAACCGACTCTTTCTAGATCCGTTCCTATGACATTCGGATTGACATAACTGATTTTTATCAAGCCGATGACGCTCAACTTGGCTATATTCCTCAAAATTATATACATACCTATATATATGTCCATATTATGTGCTAGAACTGGTTTCTGAAGTACGTACTGCATATTCTAAAAAATATATTTTTGGAGACTTATTTACTTCTCTGTTTATTTTGTTGATGCTGAATATCTCTAATAGGCGTATCAAAACTGTTTTTATTAAAGCATTGCTCACATACCATTCATTTTGAAATTTTTAGGCTGCCACTTAGCGAGGTCGAACACTCTCCATATTGCCACATAGTAGAATAGCTCTGCTTATGCGCTTTGTACGCTAAGACGAAAGGGTCCAATCCACATGGAAAATTTGGCTCGACAAGATTAGCAGAGCTCACAATGACTTCGAAAACCGTTGTTGGCAGTTTCCTTAACGGAAATCAGCCTATTTCTCGATAGAAAATCATTAGGACTTATACATATATTAAAATACACTATAAAATATCCAAGACCCCTTTTGGAAAATTTTCTGATTCCGTCTGTGCATAAAAACATAAATGTAATATATAGATAAACTTACAAATATCTATATACATATCTTAACATGTAGGCTGATGCATCTACAAATTTATATCATTATACTTATATACATACATTAGTATATACATATATAAATATATACCATATCTACATATAAGGTATTTACTTGAACACTTCTTTTTAGCCCACAAATATATAAATATTTATAAACTTTTTATTGAATAATTTTTTTTATCCATTTGTAACACCTTGCTAAGACCGGCGCATACATACATATGCATGCAACCCATTCTTAAGACCTTTCCTGATCCCGTTGCATTAATTATTTTTAACGTCGCCGTGTGGGGTTTCTGAAATTTCCATTTTATTATTATCGCAAACAATTTAAAATTCCTATTTGCGTATGTCATTGAAGGAAAAGTAAAGAATATGAGACAAAAAGGGAAAATGTAAAATAGATGTAAGCACAAAAACAAAGCGAAAATTATGCGAGACAGTGGCCACTGCGCCTAGTTGTAAGGGCCCACCGTGCTCATAACCTTGTCACCTGAGTTGAGTGGCTTGCCTTCAGTCGGCTGGGTTGGCTATCGGTCGGTTTTATGCCCCCGCAATTAAATTGCTTCGATTAGCTATTTACTACAGATATATGCATACATATTTATTTGCAGCTGTAAATACATACAATACATACTTATACATTTTTATTATATTCATTTTCTATTAAATGTCATATTAGCTAATTACACTCATAAAATTCTAATCGTAAAATAATAACCGTTTCTTCTTCTTAGACTTTACAGTTAAGTAATTTATGAGCGGAATTGTCAGAAAAATGGCGTTTTGTTGATTTGTCTTTGTGGTCAAAACGGGCAAAACATGAAGGACCCAAAAGAACTTTTGCAAGAAGTTAATATAGAAGTAAATAATAAAATGGAAAATTTGGAAGGCGACTCAAATGACAGAGGTGAGTGAATAGAGTTAAAATAGCGTAAGTTGATTTTTGAAAATTCTGAAAAGCCGATTTGAGTTAATTTTAAGTGACTAAAATCGGACTTTATGACCTTAAATTTTGCAAAAAATTTTTACAACAACAGCAAATTTTAAGCGCTGAAAATTAAGTCGATTTTATTAAATTTTGAGTCGCACTATTTTTTGTTGTTTTTTAGCACTAACAACTATATTTTATGACTAGAGGTGAGTGAATAGAGTTAAAACCGCTTAAGTCGATTTTTAAAAATTCTGCAAGATCGAATTGATTAATTTCAAGTGACTAAAATTGTATGTTTTGAGCTTCAATTTCACAAATGATATTTTACAACAACAACAACAAAGTATTTAAGTGCTAAAACCTAAGTTGATTTTGAGTTGAACAATTTTTTATTGTTTTTTAGCACTTACAATTATAAATTATGACTTGAGGTGAGTGAATAGAGTTAAAACAGCATAAGTCGATTTTTAAAAATTCTGAAAAATCGATTTGCGTAATTTTAAGTGGCAAAAATAAAGTTTTATAAAGTTTAAAATTGATATTCTCTTACAATAACAGCAACAAAATTTTTAAGTGCTGAAGTTTAAGTTGATTTTATAAAATTTTGAGTTTGAGAGACAGATTATACTATTCTTTAGTGCTTGCAATAACAATTTATGACCTAAAGCTATAAAGCTTGATATAAAAACAATATTTTGCTACAACAATACCAAATTCAGAAGAAAGTTTATGCAATTTGGAGGACAACAAATTTTTAGTTTTAATTTGACTGCCTTCAATTATAACATACTTGTCTAAAAGTAATATTTTCTTACAACAGCACTAACAAACATTTTGAAGCGTAAAGGCTTAAATTCACTTTTAACAGTTTTGAGGAGAATACTTCTGCGTTCATTATAAGCGATTAAAGTAATACTTACTGACTAGAAATGTCTGAATAAAAAATATTAACTTACAACAACAACAAATCCGAATGTAGACAAGCTAAAGTCGATTTTGGAAAATTTTGAGGAATGTAAATTTTATATTGATTTTGAGTGGCTACAACTTTTTTTATTAACAAAACGCCGTAGGCACAAATAATAGTATCTTACAACAACAACAACAAAAATAATACGCTTTAAAAACGCGTTGAAACTGCAGCCAGTTTTTACAAATCTCAAATATTGCAGGAATTTAAACGTTTTTTGGAACAACAGAAAATTTTAATTCTGATGAGGTAAAGCCATATATTACAACAACAATACCGAACATTCAGAAGTACCTGCTCAAGTCAGGTTTTAAAACTGAATTTGGTGAGTTAGAGGGTTTAAATGGAACACAACAACAACAAAACGATATTTTAAAGCCGTAAAACCTTATCTTACAGTAACAATAGCAAAACTTTTATAGTGTTGCAGCTGAAGTCAGGTTTTAAAACGAGATTTGTTGAGATTTGTTGATTTTAATGATTTAACGAAAGAAGAAAAAACGTTCACTTCGGCGGCACCCTTCGTAGGTGCACTTTTTATAACAGCAAAGGGTGTAACAAATTTTTAATCTTAATTTCTAACGGTGAGTTTGTATGGCAGCTATATGCTATACTGGTCCGATCTGAATAATATGTGCGGAGATTGTAGCGTTGCCTTGGATAACAATCTATGCTAAATTTCGTGAAGATATCTTGTTAATTAAAAAATTTTTGCATACAAGCATTTCATTGTGATTGGTCAGTTTGTATGGCAACTATATGCCAGAGTGGTCCGATATCGGTGGTTCCAACAAATGAGCAGCGTCTTGGAGAGCAACGAACGTTTGAAAAATTTCAGATTTATATCTCAAAAACTAAGGTACAAGTTCGCATGCATACAGACGGGCATGGCTAAATCGACTCAGCTCGTCATGCTGATCGTTTATATAATATGTATATTAGTTGTATATATATATATATATATAAATCCAACGTTTCCTTTTGGGTGCTATAAGATAGTGGCAATTCAAAAACTTAGTTGATGACCGCAAACCTTAAAATCACAACAATATTTGGCTTTTAACAGAAAATGCGTAAATCTATTTCAACAAAGTTTGAAAAGGGCAACTTTTGCTTTGATTTTAAACGACTTAACTAATATTTATAGTATGTAAAGATTTCGATTAAAGTGATTGATAACAACAACAAGAGAAAATTCCAATATAGCTAGGCATGTGTAGATTTAGAACATTTTGCTGATAATGTCTTATACTTCTATTGTACATCTACCTAATCTGACTTTGAACATTTAGCTAAGGGTAATATGCTCTTAAAGCAACAACAACAATTGAGCGCCGATCAATTTAAAAATCGGCCATAAAATGGTAGCGGAAACACATTTCTGTCGTAACTCGACTGAACTGTTTAAATCGATTTAGAGCGTTTCTTTCGACTACTTATAAATATGTAAATAAAGGCGAAGTTAATGCAAAGGAAAGAAAGTAAAAGGAAGAAAATAATTAAGCCCAAAAAAAAGTGTAGCCAAAATACTAGTAAAAGGTTAAGTGAGATCACTTCCGATGACAGGAAAAAGGCAAGCAAAAAGAGCGTTCTTATGAATATTTTACTCATTAACGTTTGTGTAAAACTTCCATTGTAAATATGTAAGTGTATTTTTTGTTTTTTTGTGAATTAAATAAGTATTAATTACAATAAATATTTAAATATATGTAAGTAAACAGTAAGCGATTTTGTGCTGTCTCACCGGAAGCCAGGCTTATTATTTAACTTAGTGACCCAGCAAATAATATTTTACGCTTATCGCCAAACACTTTTCTAAAGGAAAATTCAGTATAGGAAATTTAAATATTATATATGTATATGTTTTTTATTTATGGTATGTAAGTATATACATACATATTATAAGTATATGTAGATTATATATTAATAATAACAAGAAACAAGAAAAAATTGTAAGCTAATACCCTTCACAGAACTTGATTCCGATTGTTAAATTTGTATGGCAGCTATATGCTATAGTGATCTGAACTGAACAATTTTTTTGGATATTACATAGCTGCTTTGGACACTAACTCATACCTAATTTCGTGAGGATAACTCGTCAAATGAAAAAGTTTTCGATGCAAGCCCTTTACTTCGATCGTTCAGTTCATATGGCAGCTATATACTATAATCATCCGATCTATACAATTTCTTCGGACGTAACATTGTTGCCTTAGAAAATAACGTTTGCCTAATTTTGTGAAGATATTACGTCAAATAAAAAGGTTTCCCATACAAGTACTTGATTCTGATTGTTCAGTTTGTTCAGTTAGTGATCCCATATAGGCCGTTCCGAAAAATAAACAGCTTCTTAGTGATAAAACGACAGGTGCATAAATCTCAGATCAATAGCTTAAAAACTGAGGGACTAGTTTGTATATATACAGACAAACGGACAGACAGACGGACATGGCCAAATCTGTTTAGGGTATAAAAACGTTAATGTTGACTGAAGCTATAATATCTAAAAAAATATGTTCGAAAATTATATCGATGCCTTGTATAATAATCCATGCCGAATTTCGTGAAAAAATATCTTGACAAAGTAAAAGGTTTTCCATACAAGGATTTGAGTTTGATCGTCAAACTGACGTATGGTAGCTATATGGTATAGTTGCTCGACATCGGCGGTTCCGACAAATGAGAGTCTTCTTGGAGAGAAGGGGATATTTTATAAAATGAGGAAGTAGTTCGCGTATATACAGACATAGATTGCTATATATAAATATACTTTATACGGTCTACGACATTTCCTTTTGGGTATTATATTATAATAATCTTGGCAAACTTAATATAGCCTATAGTCTATGTATTAAAACCCAAGTTAGAGAGTGGTTCTTGTTGTTGTAGCGGCAAAATTCTGCCGAGTCGATAGTCCTCGGCCGGATAAAAATCCAAACTAAGTTGTTGAACACAGACATCGACACTTGTTAGGTGACTGAATTTCGAAAAAATCCAACTCAATCAATGAGTTCCTGAAGCTCCTTTGTTACCTCTTCGTTGGTGGCACCTTCACTTCCTGCTTTATATCCAGACTCTGATTACTTACTTTGTTTTGGCTGCCACTGATGCTATTAGCTAGGCTTAGCTGCAGCTCCAATGCTAGCTTAGCTCTTGTCTTTGTGCTAACTGTTTTAGGGCTCGTTGCGAACGCTGCCCTCTTTTTGGAACAAATAGTTCCTTCTATCTTTTTTTCATGAGAGCCGGACTCCTCTGGTATTTTATTATTTTGATTTGGCTGATATTTTAGAATCCGTGTATAGGGGAAAGCAGGGTCGCTTCCGTATGGCACATACTAAGCAAGTAATGCTATCTTATTACGGAGGGCGTCAGGTATTTGTAAGCTCTGTTGGACACTATGCTATTTGAAGATTCTCGCCAGGCTGATCCTCGCCATGAGTCGCATGATACCTTGATCCCTCCCTACTATGGCAAGACTTCATATTTGAAACTTATAAAGTCAAACCTTAGCTAGATACCTTTCAATATTCGCGACAACTGTGGTGTCTATTACCGGTTGGCACTCTCTACGTGGGATTTTGCCGACCGTTATGTATAACTACATCTGAAAAAATCACCGGCCAACGGTTGGCATCCCATGAAAACGTTTTGCTAATTCTTTCTAGTCATGTTGTTTGATACAAACAACCATTAAGCGGAATTAAGGTTACTTAATACGGAAAAGTTATCTTTTTTAGAGATTTTTATCTTGATGTTGACCGGTTTGAATGGCAACTATATGCTATAGTGGTCCGATCTAAACAACTAAGTCGAAGATTGCGAAGATACCTTAACAAATTAGAAAGTTGTCCATATAAAAAATTGATTTTCATCGATCAGTTGGCGGCTATATCCTATAGTGATTCGATATCAGCGGTCCCAAAAATAAGAAGAAAAGTGCGTTTGCAAATTTACAGATCGATATCTCAAAAACTGAGGGACTGGTTAACGTATATACAAACAGACAGACATATGGAAATGACTAAATCCACTCAGCTAGTCACGCTGATCATTTATGTACAAGTATATATGCTAATACGTTATAGGGTCTCCAACGTTTCCTTCGGGGTGTTAAGACTTTCTGACAAACTTAATATATCCTGTTCTGGATATACTCGTAATAAACTGCAAAAATTTACTTAGATTCTACTCTTCGCATGAAATTAATTCACCACACGGAGCCTTAACACCCATGAGACATCGCGGAGTTCATTGAACTTTGCTAATGATAGTGTTGGAACTAAGAGAGGAATATTATCCAGGCTGAATCGAATCCCTGAATACTAGAGAATTCCATTTAATTTCGCATGCGATTTCACATCGAGACTGCTTATCACAAAAGTGACAGTAATTTATCTCCGTTTGTTTGACAATCAATTGCCACTAAAGCTACATAGGTAAACACAGATTTCGCCACGCCCATATTTCTAATGCTATTTATATAATATTTATTTATTATTATTATCTATTGATTGATGAAGAAAGTGGTGAGTATTTATTTACTGTTTGCTTGCTCCAAAATTTCGGTGTTTATTTTCTAAAAAAAATATATTTTATATATAAATATAATACTTGTATATTTATACTCGTATATAATCCGGCTGTGAGTTTTTCGCGCCTCGACAAGTGGTTGAACAACAAAGGAATCAGTGTGCGCCCGCATAGACGAGGTGGCCGTGCGATAACCCCGCGATGCAACCAGACAATGATTATCGCCTTTTCACCATAGACAAAGTGCTGTGGTCTGTGTGTATGGACGCTAAAGAGAGCGCACAGTAGAGCTGTGGTGTAAGGGCGATTGGGTTGTAGACCGCAATCGTATAATAATCTGGAATGTGTGGGTGTGTGACATGCAAATTTTTATTTCTATTTGTTATACTAGAATATACTCATTATTTAGCAATAATATTGATTACCATAAAACGGTACAGTAATGAATTTTAATAGACAACAAAACCGTATTTTGCTTTTTGCGTATTTATAGCCGATGAGGCGTTCATTTAGCGCGAGCAATGCTCATTAATAGATTAATCAGTGAGCCTTCAATAGCGCTCGAGTTGCATATTTATTAAATTTCTATACCCTGCAAGGGATAAAAACCCTATAATATGTATGTATAAATTATCATATCCGTCTGTCTGTATATACGCGAACTAGTCGCTCAGTTTATGAGATATCAATCTGAAATTTGGCACACATCGTTTTCTCCCAAAGAAACTGTTTTTTGTCGGAACAGCCGATATCGGACCACTGTAGCATATAATTGCCATATAAACAGATCGATCAAAACCAAGTCTTTGTATGGAAAACTTTTTTATTTGTCGAGATATTTGGCCTTGGGTGACCTCGAAATTTGGCACGATTTATTTTCCATAACAATGGCACAATCTTTGAGGAAATTGTTCAGATCGGACCACTATAGCATATAGCTGCCATACAAACTGACCGATCAAGACTAAGTTCTAGTATGGTAAACTTTTTCATTTGATAAGATATCTTCACGAAATTTCGCATAGATTAATTTCTTAGACAATTATATAGTATCCGAACAAATTGTTCAGATCCGATCACTATATCGCATAGCTGTCATACAAACTGGCCGTTCAAAATCAATTACTTGTACAGAAAACTTTTACATTTGTGAAGGGTATTCTACCTTCGGTGCAACCTAAGTTAACGTTTTTTTTTTTTGTTTTATTCAAAATATATAATTTTTTCTTTTATTTTAGTATTCAGTACGTGTTAAATTTTAAGAAAAAAGCAGTTGACTGATAGCAACGTCAGTTGAATCATCACCCACAATTATTCCATCGGCAATGTGACATGCATTGATTCTTTTAATTATAGCGTGTTCTGATACATTTCATTTAATAATTTTAGTAAAAATATATATCTACGTATGTATTTTTATAAATTATAAACACTTTGTTGCCTTGTGCTCGACGGCGATTATTGCATACAGCAGTGGTGTGAGCGATTATTGGCGTCGCTTTATGTGAATCATGTTCTTTCTTTGTAAACATATCCGTGATTGTTGTTGTTATAAGATTGCGCATGCAATTGCAGGCTTAAATGGAAAGGGTGGTTCATAGGCGAATTGGTTACTTTGAAGAAAGAAAAAAATTTTTAAATCAATTTCATTCATTCACTTGCATTTATCAGGCCCCAATGAAGTTCTTGAAATGAAACTTTCCACAAATATACTTTCAACGTATAACACTACTCATCTAAAAATCTGAATGCTTGAAATCGGCTTCACAACTTTGAAATCCGCCATATACCGAATATGAGAAGCTTCGAGCCTATTCATAACTTTATACCAAAAATATGAGTAAAGGAAGTCATCTTCTCCTGATAATAATATTCAACGGTTATAAATATAGATAAATTCCGTCCTGTACTTCTCTAGCCCCTATATTGACCGAACTGACAAAAAAAAAACATTTCCACTAATATTAACATAAATTTTCATTTTCTCTGAGGGCCAATACAAGCTGCTTGTAATAAGTCGCAGCTGGTATGGCCTCCAGCAAATTTTGGTTTATTTGTTTCGTTCGTTTTGACTAATTTTCGGAGCAACATTTCCTAGATTGTTGCACAGCTTCGACGTCAGATTCATAAACCCACCGCTGGTCACCAGTAATAATGTGTTTCATGCATGTAGGGTCCTACAGCTACATACTCAAGCATCTTTTTTGCGACCCCTACTCGACGCCAATCCAAAAGCGATTTTGAGATCTTTTGCTGTCCGTCTGATGCCAGCACGACGATTTTAGAGCACGGTTTCTTTAACTTTTTTGATAATATCGTCATTAACAAAGGTTGATGTAGGACCCAAATGTTTGTGTTCGTGATATAGTCGACTCCCCAAAACACTTCTGCAACAATTTCAACGATTCCGTAGCCGTGATTCCTTTGGAAATCACATTTGATCAGTTAGTATTCTCTATATTTTAAAGAAATAAGAAATAACAGATGTTTGTGTCAACCATAAACTCGGCAAATGTGTGAGGTTTTGCTAAAATACGTGAGTTTTGTGGTAAGCGCCTAATTGTAGGCTAATACTTATGTGCCACTACAGTTGACTGAGTTATCTTTGTATTGAGTGCTTGTGTGTACACTATATTTGAATGCTCTACAATACTATATAAACCACAATGGTGCGTGACTTCGCAAAATTGAATTTTTTGTATGTACGCCTAATTGTAGACTATATTTTAGTATTACAAAAGGGTCAAAGTTGCATTTTTTCAATAAAAAATATGTTTTTTTTTGTGTCAGACGCCTTTTTGTTGCCTACGTTTAACTTTTAACCAAACAATTAAATATAGTCAATATACAATATATATATATCAACAATTTGCAACAGATTTAAAAGATATTAAAATCAGAATATTTTACAATTTGACACTCTCTCTACAAGTTTATCCAAAATAACTGTCAAAATATTGTATATCTTTGGGGATAGAACCTCGAGACTATTATGAATAGAAGCCTTCAAAAATTACTCGAAAATCACTACAAAGTTTGAAGCTTTCTCTGCAATGTACTAATGCAGCTAACCTCACTTTTATATAAAATTTCCTTATTAAGAACAAAACGCTGACTAAATTGCTATCAAACTATAATTTTCTGAATAAACTCATTTAAATTACGCGTATGACTAACTACAAGTAACTTTATGGTTTCATCAAAAAAAAAAAACCGATGACTCAAAAACCAAAAGCAGCTGTACCACCCTGTACAGGCATTGGAATGCAGGCGCAATCACTTTTGATTGCAATATTTTGCATTCTCGACGCATGTGCTGTGCAGCGTGTAAGGCGGTGTTGCCCGACCACAAAGTCCGACAACGTCACACCAAGATGGACGGACGTTGGGGCATGCATAGCAACTGAACCAGCGAATGGCAGCAGACACCATACAAGATCGGAATGCGCAACATCAACAAATTTGTATTACATATGTTTTTTTGTTTTTCTTTTTATATTATGTTTTAATATTTTAAAATTTTTTTTTTTTGCTTTAATGTTTGTTTGTGTCCGCACACCTACAATTTACTCAACTGGACTGTCCTCTATGGGCCAATGTTGCAGCTATGAAAACATGCTTTGCCTAAGCATTCCGCTCAAAAATCTGCGATCGCTTGCGAACAACACACAACAATAAGAACAACACACAAAAATAAGAGCAACGCACAACAACTAAGCAACAGCAGCACACACCTTCGCCAATGTTCAATTGCGCATTGGTGCAAAATCCAACAAATAGAAAAACAGTAAATATTTAATAAAGAAAGAAACACAAACAAGTGCACACACATATACACACATATAGTCACACTTTCAATCATTTGTGCGGTGACGACGCGTACGAAAGGAAGCAAAGTTCAATTTTTCGTTTCGTCACAGCTTTCAATGGCGATGCTTCAGCCCGGTCAAAGTACAAACGGGCCAACAACAACAGCGACAGAGAGTAGCAACCACAACCACAGGCACACCACCGCCAACGCCAACATCACTCATCCACATCGGTGACACCACTCATTGCGCGCCACGTTTCGCACACTTTTAGCGTGTGTGGCGTGCGCACATACATACATACATATATATAAATATGTATGTGTGTGTGCTTGTGGCTGTGCACAGCGCTCGATCACGTCGCTTTTGTGTTGCCGATGGCCGGTAAATTGGCGAAAATCGAGCAAAACACACAAAAAAGTGTGCAAAGCACAGCAACAATTCGTGTGATTACATAGAAATTACAACAACACTACTATACAAATAAAACCAGAAATAATAATTGCCGAACTGACGTGAATGAAATACCGCCGAAACGTAGCGGAATAGTTGCGATGAGCTGGCGTTTATTGACAAGTTCGTATATGTGAATATACACACATACACATACATACATAAATCATTTATAAGTATGCGAAAATTTTTTATAGTCTAATACTGGAAATTGTCAGCGACATTTCGCCCCTCGCGTACTTACCGCCCCTATCAAACCAAATTTATCAAAATTTATGCCCGTAGTGGCAACGTAGAAATCAGTTGTTCTCTTTTGTTTTCATTTGACCAATGTTGCCATAGTTTAATTTGTATACACGATTTTTTACACAATTAGTTTTTTAGTTATAATTTTTCATAATGTAAAAGCTCAAAACTAAAATCCAACTGTTAAAAATAGTCTACCTATTTATAAATAAATGTATTCGACTGTGATTTTGAGTTATTTTAATGTTTTAAATATATTCAAGTTAATTTTTTAATTACTACAAAATATCGAAACTGGCAGCCTGGCGTTACAAGAGAGCAATCAGCTCACTCGCGTCTACAGGAAGAATCCAATTTTCGCGGATATCCCACCGTATGGTCTGATTTGGTCTGCGGTTTTGCGTCGGTGACTGTTTGAACCATAAGCAGCTGTTGGACAATCACACACCCACATTTCATGCACCTGTTTGACTTTGACAATTGTGTCACTTCAAATGGGCTTATAAACATGTACTACATATGTATGAATGTACTACATATGTATGTACATACATTTGTACATGTGTATATATGTATTTTTGAATAATGTGTCATCAAGTATAGTTATAAACGTGCATTATATTTGATATATGTATGTATGTAGGTAAAATGCACTCATTTAGTGGCTTGTAAGACAAATGAAAAATATATATGTAACATTTTTGTACCCGTTTCGGCATAGTCCGTTCAAAATTACGTATGTACTTAACAGTTAATCAAAATTTAAAAAAAAATAAAAACAAATAGTAAAAAACTAGACACGCTTGTTGCGGTCTAGTTGACGACTAGTTCGGTAACTAGTTTAAATTAGTATACGATGTCTATTTTACAAACGAAAATTAAAAACAAATAACAAAAAACTTGACACGCTTGTCAGTGGAAGCGGTTGGGTACTAGTTTGGTAACTAGTTTTAAATTGTGATATTAACTAATTTTGAATCATAAACTAAAACTAAAACAAATAGCGAAAATCTTGTCAGACTTGTCAGTGTTTTCAGACTAGTTTCTGAGCAGTTTGGTAGCCAGTTTCAATTTATTATCAATATAATAATGCGCATTCTGTAATTTTTAAATAAAGAAGAATGTAAAAATAAATTAAACGCGTTGCACCAGTAGCTGCCTTGTGGGAGTATAATCGCCCACTAGTCTAATAACTAACTTCAAATAGAAATAACAAACACGATCGGTACTAGTTGGAGTCTAGTTTGCCAACTAGTTGAGGTAACAAAAACAGTAAATATTAACAGAGGTAAAGATTAGATATTACATCAAAGAAACTCCGCTTTTAGAATTGATTAAAAAAGATCATTTATAATGTTGATCGGTGAGTTTGCATGACAGCTATATGATATATCGGTCCGATCTGAACAATGTGCTCGGAGATTGTAGCATTTTCTTGCATAATAAGACGTGCCAAATTTCGTGTAGATATCTTGTTAAACAAAAAAGTTTTCCACACAAGAACTGGATTTTGATCGATCAGTTAGTATGATCGCTAGATAATATAGTAATCCGACATCGGCGGTTCCGACATATGAGCAGCTTCGTTAATAAGATTTAAGATTGTCTAAAAAATAGTAAAGTTCGTACCATCAAACTAAAGTTGTTGTAAATTGTCAGTTAATAAAATGTTTGTCTGATCTTCATTTTTCAAAAAAGCACGATCTTCAAGGATTGTGTGCCAAAAATCTAATTGGTTACAAGTTTATGCGAAGATTTCCTATACACCGCAAAAACTAGCGTGCATAAGTGTTGGCTTAAGCTAACTATCAGAGTGTTAAGATTTCGCCAAAGTTAACTTGGTCAGTATTAAAATTGCCACGTCAGCCTAATCTCTTTTACAACCAAAATAGACCTACAAAGCTTGCACCTTAAAATTTCGATTGATTTTCAGATTAAACGTTCGATTTTCTTACTGTATAGCAAAAAAACAAAAACCAGCAATCTTATGTGAAAAACGTTCGCTGAAGATCACTACAGATTAATGGCTTACCACAGTGTTAAAAAACCAAAGTCAAGAAAAATTTCATATCTAAACAAATACTTCACGAATTAGAAATGATACTTATCATCGTAAAGAGAGCGCTAACACGTTTCTCTTTACATAAAATATGCGCGAATTGCCAAAAGTTTTGCAACGTCGGACTGATCGCACGCAGCAGATACTACTGCTAGATACTACCTATTATCTACCTAAAATTTGTTTAATCAAAAATATGCCAGTCATTCGGCGAGATTTATGACAAAAACGCTTATCTTCGTATAAATATGTGTGTAAATATGTATGTATGTTTGTAAATATATATTTATATATATATATATATGTATGTATATATATATATATGTATATCTAGACAGGCGAAAGCTTTTTTGTCACTTAAATATTTTTTGGCAATTTTTGAGATACAATTACATAAACAACACAGAATATTCGTAAAAAGAAGAGACACGAAAAAAGGTTAAGCCGAAAGAAAAAAACATACAACAGATATAAATACTAATACTATGTGCTTTATATATGTGGATTTTAAGATTGCGAAATATGCATACATACATATGTATTTTGTTTTGACAGACGGGGCATTAAATTATAATTAAATTTTAGGGAAAATATATTTGAATATACGGTGATATTTAAAATTTTCAGGGCTCTACCTATATAATATATATTCTTTCGATATTTATTTCCGTGACCTCAAAGCGGTCTCTGTCTAAACTAAGAAACATATATAGTATCTACAAACTTGTGACTTCAAATTCTTTTGTTTTTTCAAAACCTACCCGAATTCTGAAGAATTTGACATACTCAGAAAGGGTAAAAGATCTGACGCTTCTCGAAAACACCTTGGTAATGATTAAACCTACCCGAATTCCGAAGAATTAGCCATACTGAGAAATGGTAAAAGACTTGACGCTCCTCGAAAACACCTTGTTATTGATTAAACCATGCATGTTTTGGCTTCAGAATAGTTTTTCGAATACGATAGTTTAATTCCTGGTGGCTTTTTAACTTCGAAAACCTTACTATAGCTTGATTTTATCATGATATAATATATGATTTGTTTAAAGGAATAATATTTTAAACTGAACGAATCTGAAAACGAAATCTGCATAGATTTGACATACTCAGAAAGTCTAAAAGACCTGTCGCTCCTCGGACCCTGCCTGGTATTGACTATCCAATGCACGTTCTAGCTCTAGATTCGTTTTTCGAAACCGGTAGTTTAATTACTGTTGACTTTTTAAGTCAGAACTTTATCAGAGCATGCTTTTGCCTGAGATATCAGACAATTTGCCATCAGTAATAATAATATAACCTGGTACCAGACGTATAGTGAACATAATAGCAGTTTAATGAAGTAGCATGGATATAGAATTATTGCAAATGTCTTTATGGCAAATTGGCTAGCTCTGCTAATACGCACGTAAGCTTTCAGAATCTACCTATGTTTATTTCTAGATCGAGTTTAAATAACATAAGGTTTACTTCAAATTATAAGATCGCAACATAACATATTATTTTAGAAACATGTGAGTTTTACTGTTGTCATTGTAACAGTAATTTCGAACCCGTTTTGAGATGAGATTAATTGTTGTCATCGATAAGTGTAGCCATAAGGAAAGCGGATTGAGATCAAAACGTTTTAGAGGGACTAGAAAGAAACGATTTGTTTCATCCGAGTACTAATTTCATGAAAGACAGTTTATTTAACCTGTCGGGTATTCAATTCACACAACAGTTGGTTTAACTCTACTGAAGTTGATCTGAATTTTATCCAGCCAAGAATTGACATTTCAGATATCTAATCATTAGATAAGCTGATGCTGTTCCGTACTCCATTAACGTAAAAGTGACCATAAAAGTGTAAAAAAAGCAGATATGATAGTGCCTTAAACAAAAGAGCGTAAAACCATGACAATCTCTAAAACAATATTCGGTACATGGTTTACATGTGGAGATAAGTTCTGGAATTATTCAAACGACTCATGAATTGTGGTTAATTGTTAATACTTAAAATATAATATTTGGTTCTAAACCGGCTTCAACATTTGATAATGATCAATAACTATAAAAGTCAGTATAAAATGTTAGACTCTTACTGTAAGAACTTGTCAGACAAGTTAAACTTTCTGTAAACAGCTTACAAGGTTAATATTCATGTTCTGTTTTTGTTTTCTATACTTCGTCTCGTCATGTTGTTTAGCCATATTAATTTTGCATAACTGTATTATGATTTTCATCTTATAAATTAGGGCATAAGTAATTAACGATTTTTTGTTTAATTCAAAAATTAGACATGCTGATTTAGTGGTTTTGATGCGTCTTTAAATGGCATGGCAGATTTTCGAGAATAATATAAATAAATATAATAACACATACATATATACTATTATATTATATATTATATATATATATTAATAAAGAAAAATACGATGAAAGCGAATAAAAAACTTGTATAGCCAAAATTAGCGCCCCATTCTAGTGATAAGAGACGGCCTCGCTGGTGGTTGTGCTGCCAGCTGAGCATCCGCAATGACAACGATACTAATGTAATTACGAGTATTTACAAGAGTTGGTGGATAGATCCACTATAGCATAAAATCTGATCGTTTCAAATCAAGCTTTAACTTTTTTATTTGACAAGATATCTTCACGAACTTTAGTATGGATTATTGTACAAGACAGCGCTACAAGCTCCGAATGTGTGGTTCAGTTTGGACCCCTATAGCATATACATATGTACCTGCCATACAAACTGAACTATCAAAAAAATTCTTTATTCAAAGTGTTCACAAGATTTTTAATATAATTTTCAAGACTTTAAAAATCAAGAGAAATTTTCAGGCATTTGATTTAACGTGGTTAAATCAGGAAAAACGTGGTGGAAAAAGATACCCTACCTCTGTAACTTGGCTTGCTATAAATATATGTAGTATACTGATAAAATTTATAGTTCAGAAAAATTTGCGTCTATGATTTACGTAGTTCCCCTTTTCAAAGTTAACCGAGGATTTACTTCAGTACAAATACTATAAACGGACATTTTACCTTGATTTCCAGATTCAATTTCAATTAAGTCCGCTTCTTCACTTTGTTGCATGATTTCTGGAGCTCCGTGGAGGTAAATCTTTTTTGGAATTTAGCGTGTGTTTATTTTGCTCTTGTACAAATATACAAGAAAAATGTCATAGACAATGAGTATATTAATTAAATTTTTTTTAATCATACTGAAGACTTTCTTAACCGCCTTATTTCACGCAATGAACTTTAAGATAACCCACATCGCTCATATTTTTGGGCAATCTAAGGATGTATAGTTTTCTTTTTTTTCTTTTGTTGCATGTTACAAGTTTTCAATACTCTTGTCGAACTGAGAGTCTTTTGCTGGATTTAAAATATTTCTAAAAGCTTTAAGATGCTTTTTTGGGTGAAATATATTTGATAATATTCTACAAAAATTTGTAGGGAAGCCGTCAAATCGTTTCGGCGATATCAGCGTATTTGTAAATATTTCTAAACTTAATGTAATTGGCAACCAAAACTTAAAACGCGTTTTTCTCGAAACTCTATTTTTAGAGTAGGTGAGGAAACTTTCTCCGAATTGCTGTACCGATCGATTTGAATTTTTACACGACCTTCTATGATGTATTTGTTAGGTATTGATCGAAGAAATACAATTTTTGATAATAATTAAAATTTTTACGCGCATCAGAAGCTTTTTTTGGGAAGTTGGCAGTTTGTCAAAATCTAAATTTTGACTAGTACTTCAATCATTACTTGTATTAGTTTATTGTAATAGTAAATTTTTTTTTGCTTTTTGCATTTGAGATAATTTTAAGCAGCATATTAGCTGAGGCGGCAGTCGGCCTTGAAATTATCAGAACTTTATTGAGATATTCGCATATTTTTTTTATCGAAATCCGCACAACAACATATTGAGCCGCCCTTGTGTACACACCCAAAGCTTTCTTGTTTATCAAAATTCGGCGCTTGCACAGTAGACGTACAAAAGCACATGTATACAGCTGTACATATGTGTGTATGGGTGCAAAAGTTTGCACTAACATTAAATTGTTGAAATATGTAAAAAGTAATATAATCATAAAACAGGCTAATAATGATTAGCGCTGTGATAAGAAGTTAACGCGGCACTCAGATGTGGAGTTGTGTTTGTAAGTAAGCGCTGCTACAATTTAACTGCTGTATTATACATCTGCAAAGGTGTATATAGGCAACTGGACGGACGAATGACTATTTGCCTAAATTGAAAAGTGGAAAAAAACGGACGCTGAAATTTCTCAAGCGGACGCGAATGCGTACGGTAGACGCTTATACGACACACATACACGAGCACACAGGCGGAGAACTGCGCTGCCATGTGTGTGTGTGTGTGTGTGTTAGTAGCCTATACTAGATCCATATCAACAAGTGGGAATATGTGCGTGTATGTGTGTGTGCTGGCGTTTTAAAATGACTTGACGCTGTAGAATTTATTGTTTTTGCATTGCTGTTGTTTTTGTATTGGGTTTGATAATTGAAGACGGTGGCTGATACCGCTGCCGTGAATCGTCGAACGCCAGCAACGCACACACACACACAACAGGCATGTGGCGTCTCTTTCGCCAAGCGACTTTTATTTACTTGTAGACTCGCTTACTCTCACTCTTACTTCGACTAGCGGCAATATTACCTACAGCCATACACACTCACAGCGCCACACCGGCTGCACACATGCATGTTTGTATATATGTATATATGCGCGCTATTGACACTGACCACACCAACACACACAAACATACTTAGGTCCGATCGCCACTAGCAGCCGCCAGCCGAACACCCAGTCACCGCGCGCTCAACGCTGATGCCAGCGCCGCTGCCGTTGTCGCTCGTAATCACAGTTTCCTTAACAGTTTCGCTAAGACTATATCATTAGCATTATTACTAAGTCGTTTTAGTCCGAGTGTAGAACAACATTAGTGCCGTAGTCGTCCGTCGGTACTTTTTGTTGCATTTTATTGTGTGTGTATGCGTGTGTGTGTGTTGTGATACGCCAATCGCACCGCCTAAGAATGTACGTTGCGAGACTCACCGCTGATTAGTCGACTACTACAACTGACAGTTAACTGTTGACACACTTCGGCTTACGGTCGTCCACGGTTCTACGGTGCTACGTCTGCTGCTGCTGGGGATACGAAAATACAAACACAACAAATATATCGGGGTAAATAAGCGTTGAAGAAATTAAAATTATCCTGATAAGAGTGAAAGCGCGCACAGACATACATACATACATGTACATGTAACGGCAGCTAGCTTTGCAAGTGCATCCCTGCTGCGCGTATTGAAAACAAAATTAATTTATTTGAACTTCAATTTTTTTTTTGTTGTTGCTTGGAATATGACATCCGGACTATTCCGACTTTTCAAGTGCATTTTAGCTTTTAACTAAAACGCGGAACAGTAAAAAAAATTAAAAGCAAATTTAAAAAATTAAAGAAAACAAATTTTTAAATTCAAGAAAACATTTTTTTTTTTAAATTTTTGTTAAAAACTTTACAAGAAAAAATTAAATAAAAGGCGAAACAGTAAAAACAAATTATGAAAAAATTTTATTAAAAAAAACACATTTTAAATAAAAAAAATTTTGTAAAAAAAGTTAAAAAATTACAAATAAAAAAGTTTATGTAAAAAAAAACATTTTAAAAATATATTTATGTACTTATGTATATATACATATAATAACTTACAATATCCCCACGTGCCTCAGATGTGCATTATGACAATTCGAATTCGCGCACACGAGGAAAAGCTTTAAGGTGCGATCTGTTGAGTATTCTATGCAAATCTTCGCGCCAAGTGTGCATTGTTGTGTACTTAGTGCAAGCCAAAAGTGACTGTCAAGGCAAGGCAAGGCAATATTTTGTTTTTCGGTAAATATTTAATATTTGTGTTTAGCTAATTTGTGTGCGGCAAAAGTAACGAACAAAAATAAACAGAAAAAAATTACACATACGTATGTACATATTTATATATAAATACATACATACACACACTCATCGATACGCCAGATTTGTTTGCTAAGCTATTTGTTTTCGCCTTTGACGCGCGTTGCATGCCTTTTAACAACTGCCTGGCGTATACAACAAGTGCCTAGCAAGTGTCAACTGCATGCAGCTAAGTTACTAGGGGATATGTTAAAAATGAAGACAGAAGTGCTATCGGGTAGCAGCTTTGATGATTCCTATATATTTGAGGATAATCTGCTGCGCATGATCGGTGAGTAAGCGTAAATTAGAAAAAAGTTTGAAAATTTATTTTAGTACAATAAAATAAAATATTATAGGAAATATAGAAATAGTGAAATTTTATAGGATAGTAAAATTTTATAGGAAATTAAAGTTTTATAGCAAAGTAAAATTTTATAGGAAAGTAAACTTTTATAGCAAAGTAAAATTTTTTGTATGTGACGCAAGTGCTATAAAGGCGTGGTGTATAAAAAAATACACTGGTCAACAGAGATTTGTGCAAAGTAGCAGCTTTTTAGTAAAGTAAAATTTTATAGTAAAGTGACGTAAGAGGCTTACAAAGGTGTGGTGATCAACCGAATCGAGATATCGACACATAGACTGTTTTCTTAAGAAAAATATCTCTAAACTAAAAATATCTATTATTTAGAGAATTGGTATACCGCTAAAAATTTGTATCCGGAAAATAATTCAAAATCTTAATATACCTATTTTAGTCAGAAAATTACTACAAAATTAATTTTTTAAACTATCAATAATTTGTTATTAATAAAATTATATTCGAAAATATTATTTTTTATAATTTTTTTTTTAAGTGAATTCGAAATATTAACGAAAATAGTTTATTTTATCAGAAAATGGCTATCAAATTAATTATTTACAAAATCAATAATTAGATTTCAATTAATAATTCAATCAAAAATCAATTATTAGTTTTCAATTAAAAAGTTAAATTCCCTTTAAAATAACAGGAATAGCGGGATATACTTACATTCATACACATGTAAAGCGTGTACATTTTATAAACATATGTACATACAAAAATAAACTTCAGGTTTTATGGAGTTAAAATTTTTTTATGTAACATAAAATAACTTTTAAATGATATTACTCATACTTATAAAAATTCAGGCTTTAAAGCTGCTTATTAAAAAATGTTTACACTCCCGATTCATTCCAATTTATATAATATGCAAAGCGCTGTTTGTCATATTTTTGCTGTCATTAAAATATAAAAACATAAATATTCCAATTTATAAAAATATAAATTTTATATTTCAGTAATTTTGTGTACTAGTTGAACTAGCACAAATTTACATGACTAATTATTGCATTTTTTCATCTTTATATTTATAATGCAATTCTTTACAATCATCTTCGGATATTTTGATCCAACCGTCTTCCTTCAAGTGATACACACGTATAATGCCACCAGAGTAGGCATCCCTGAATGTAGCATGATAGATAGCGCGACGTCCCAAATCATAAGCCTCCTCATCCTCCAACTCATACTTGTAGCCCGAATCCAACACACCATAAGCAAATATAGAACCACTACCAACGGAAAATACATTTCCTGACGAACGTGAACCTTCCGAATCGACATAGTACAGACCAGCACCTTTATCATCATAACCAGCCAACATCATGCCCATACTCAAGCCCATGCCTTTGTATTCGTGCGCAATATTTGCCATTATTTTGCTAGCCGCAGCCACCGAGATATGCTTTCTATTCCGCAACTCATGCAAACGGCATTCCTTGGCGAGCACACGATCCCAGTAAACACAATCTGCAGCGCCGCCTGCCAAAGTGCCCAATAAGTATTTATTGATTTCGACAATTTTCTTCATCTCTTGTGAACCAATAAATTGTCCGCCTGTCGCACGCGAGTCCACGGCCAAAATGACACCACCTTTATATTTGAAGCCCAAAGTTGTAGTGCCATGATGATAATCAATCTTAATGCCAGTTTTATCACCAGCAGCATGCAGTGCTTTTATATCGACGGGCTGTGAAAAATAAATGTACAATATTCACATATTTATTTCATATATTTTTGCAAATCATGTTAATTTACTCACGCCGTTAGCTGGCGGTGCCAACAGGCAGTAAGGATTGCTGAGGTTGTAGGTCTGTTCAGCAAAGCTCATTGGATTATTCTTATTCTGCAAGTATTTAGCATTGGAAATGCCTGCAATTTCTGCCAAAGCCATTTCAAATAAAATTAATTTACTTCACGGAGCACAAACTAATAAAACAATTCAATTCAGAAAACAAACTCAACTAGTTATGCTTCTTCTTTCCACGTAAAAAGTGTAGAGTCACAGTGGTAGTAAATTGGTGTTGCCAGCTGTGTATTAAGTATATACATTTAAGTATTTATCTATATATAAATAATTCTTCACGAAATATATTACTTTACGTATATAGGCAAGACAATAAATAGGTGTTTAACAATATTAAAAAAAAAAAGAAAATATTATATAGATTTGATAAACTTTTTTATATATTAATTGCTCATATGATGCATAACTAACTGGTATCTGTCCTATTGGTACCAACAACTTAAACTCAAGTAAGATTTAATAAGGTATATGAAACAGTCCAGTTTTTTGGAAGAAAAAATTCGTCGCAATTTTTTAACTTTTTTTATTTTTATACTAAGAATGTATTTATATGCATATTACTGTACTGTGTAGTTCGTTTATCTACAACTCCAATGAGAGTACCCTATTTGTTATAAATAAAGAAAGGTATTATTTTGCCAAAAAAGATTGGAAAGAACAACGAAATTATATATATGCATAGAATGTGTTTATGTAGATATTGATAAAAACCAAGCACATAAAAACCGTAGCCGAGTGATAAGAGTGCAGAATGCCATAAAACCAACGAACAATGTTGCCAGCGTTTGATTTGAAAACATGTGTATGAGGATACCGTTGTGTTCTTCAACCAATAAATCTAGCTGTTTTATATACATATATGAAAACTCTTCTGTTTCCGACATTTTAGGCATGTAGATAATACTGCGTTTGCTATTCTTGTCGCCATCAGCACAATATCCGCGTTAACTCAAATCTCGTCATAGCCGATCTCGGCGATCTGATCGTCGCAAAAATTTAAAAGCTTCGTAAATAAGTTAGACAACAACAAATTAAGGTGAAGCTCGATCAAAAATACGCAGCAAATAAGTGTTATCGCCTTATGCGTATTTAGAATAAACATATAGTCGTCCAGCGCTATAGTCGTCGGTACTAGTATGTGGAATATCAATATAGGTATATTTTTAATAGTTATGATTTTATTGACACAATTTTTCATAAATTCGCTTTAAACTAGTTTTGCATATTTAAAATTTTATCTCAAATAAATTCTAAATCTTAAAAAAAACCTCTATTTTTTCTAAAACAATATAATTCTTAAAAAACATTACTAAAATAATATTAGAAATTACTTTAAAAATATATGGACCAAAAAAAGTAAAAAGTAATTATTGAAGCATTAAATATAAATAAAAAAATATCTAAAAATAAATTTCGAAAAAATATTAATCATTTCAAATAAAAACATTAAATTATTTTTAGTTAATGTTGTTGGAAAAGAGACAAAAACAAGTTTAAAATAAATGAAATCTTAAAAAAATAATTTTTGGATATATATGAATTATTTTAAATAAAAATATTAGCTATTTATTTTTTAATGTTGTTTTAAATAATATGTAATTTAGAATAAAATTAATTTCCACAAATTTCCAACATGGAAAATAATACGAACATTTATCTACTAGTATACTCAAATATATATTTTTAAATAATCATAACAATTTTATTCAAAATTGCGTTCGTAACTACCAAAAAACAATTTTAATTGGAATATTAATATTACAATTTTGATTTTAATTGTTGTTACATTATCATTTTAATTTAAAATTTAATAGTTCTTTTGATTTAAAGTTTTTCAAAAAAATATTACAATCTTCTTGTCTTTGATGATAAAACTTAGCAAATATGTATGTATGTTTTGCAAAATAAATAATTTTTTCTTTTTCAAATTGCATACTTCTCATGCAGAAAGTAAAAAAATGAAAAAAATTAGAATTTGATCCGTAATTTCTCAAAACTGAAGTAATACAAATATACATAAATTTTAAACTTAAGCTTTTAATGTTTTAAATGTGGTTTTATTAAAATTTTTTGTCAGCATTTATTTAATTTTGTTTTTCAAAATTATTTTTATTAAATAAATGTGCATATATATTTTTTATTTATATAAATTTCCATTTTGTGTCGGTTTCTAAAATTTGCTGTACTATTTTTTGAAAGAAATGATAAAAAATTGCAAAATAAGATATAAAAAAAATAAAAATTTACTTATATATTGTACAACTATAATCTATTTTTGTAGTATTTTATTTGCAGTATCAAAATAAATTTTTTTTTCTAAATTGAAATTATTGAAACATTAATTTTTTTCAAATTATTTTATTGAATTTATATAAAATATTTTCTGATTCAAATATGTGTAAAAATTTTTTTAATTTAAATAAACACTAAAAATATATGTATGCTTATTATATTATGTATGTGTGCATTTTTTTAGTTTCACAGAATATTTTTTTCGAATTTATTGAATGTTTGTTTTATTAAATTGATATGATCTTTGATTTAAATGTATATTTTTATTTTGTGTACGTTTCCAAAATTTTTATATTTTTGAAAATTTTAATGAGCTTATTTATTTTAATTTTTTTAGCAAATAAAATTTTTTTTGTAAGAATTAATCGAAAAAAAATTTTTCCGAAACTATTAATTTTTTATTAAATTTATATGTTCTTTGATTTAAATGTATTTTTCTATTTTGTGTACATTTCTACAGTTTGTAGTGCTCTATGTTTAAAAATTTTGAAAATATTTTTTATTTATTTTTTTAAATATTTTTAAACAATTTTTTAATAATTTATTTTTAGTTCACAAAATGGACCAATAAATAAATTCCCCGAAAATACCTGTCCTTACTCTATGCATTAGTACGTATACGTACGTTTACATATATGTAAATAACTTGCCTTATCATATTCACCGATTTTTGACGGTCATCTATAAATGTTTGTGTGTTACCAGATTAATATAATTTAATGACTCAATTTAATTTTAAACGGATTAGCAATTTTTTTTTTGCAAATTGTTTTCCATGCTTTCTCTACACATATATAAATAAATATATACATTGGTGCAATAAATGTATGTATATACCATATATTAAATGTATGTATGTATATATGTATGTGCTCACGTTTTCCACTTACCACCAATGGCTATTGGCACTAGGAATATTTGCGCAAAAAATAAAAACTAAGTAATCAATTATTAAGCGAAAAATATCGATAATAATCATAGCAGTGTCATAAATAGTTAAAAATTAAATTAGCACGCTGTTTTTGTTTTGGTTGCTTTGCTTGTTTTTGTAAAATTTTATGACAACAGCCATCAGCCTGAGCTGAAGAGGTGGCGTCGCTGTCCAATACTAGCTGCGAGGAGGGCAATTATGATTTTTCTAAATCTTCAAGTACAACAGCGTAATTATTAAAAATTGTAAGTAATAAAGCGGAATAGTGGGCAAAAAGTGTAAATGCAAGTACAGGCACCAAACACACATACATATGTACATACTTACGCGTATGTATGTGTATATATGTATTTTTATGCAAGGAGTTGTTTATAAATCTACATATGTACATATGTCAGCGAGTTTGAAAAAATCATTCCGCTGATAAGATAAACCTCAATTGCTTTGCTCACACGCACAGACACACACACCTGCACAATTAACCCGTTTAATCAATAGACTATTTATATAGTCAGTATAAATATCTATTAAAGATCGTACAAACGCACACATACCGATGCAAATTTTAGCGCATGCATATCAGCTCATGTACAACAGTGCATATATGCATGTGTGTGTGTGTGTATTTGCACCTGAAATGCGATTAACCTTAAAGCAACACTGCTAATACCAACTAGTTTTTCTGCCATCATGAATAACAATAATTTTACAGTTTTTTAGCAATCGCATTGATACGCCACGAACAAATAAAATGCACGCACACACATACATATGTGTGGCATGTGTGACGTTTGAAAAAATATATGGAATAATATAGTTAGCCAATAAAAGTTAATGATTGAACCCCAATTAAGTAGTTAATAGAACTAGTGTAATTTTATGCACTTCTAGTTTTTGTATTAACCATTTTAATAATTAAAAAATACACAAATGCACCTCTATGCATATGAACACACAATTACACACACATACATATGTGGTGGATTTGTAATCAAAGAGTGTTTAAGTGGCAAAGTATTTGCAATATGTGCTTTGATGCGAAAAAAGCGAGATCCCGAAGTTATTACGCGATACCGAAAGTACGGGTTTGTGGTTTCGGGTTTACGTAAAATTTAAAATTGGTCGAGTTAAAAAGAATTATATAATAATGTGTATACTATATAATTTATTTGAAACGAAAATACGGGACTATGGTTTCGTGATTACGAAAAAGTCAAAATTTATCGAATTAAGTATAAATTTATAATTGATGATGTATGCATGTGTTTCTAATTTTCTTGACCCATAAGTACGGGATTATTTATTCGGGATTACGAAAAAGCCAAAATTGATCGAATTATAAATAAATTGATGATTGATTATGTATGCATGTCCAATAGAGTAATTAATTAAATGCCGCCTTACAACCAGTAGATTGAAATATTTATCGGCTGATGTTAAGGCCGCAGTTAGAAGAAGGAATTTCGTCCTCTGCTCAGTTGGCACAGCATTTTAAATTGCTTGTGGTGTCTTTCTCTACCGATTTTAAGAACTTCTTTATTAGAAGCATATGGATCCCAGATTCTTAAACAAGTTAAATCAAAGTCATAGTTTTTGACTAACCTTTTAAAATTCCCGCTTACTTATTTACCAGATCCAGGATTTTAAGACAATTGAGGATGCGATTTAAGTTGGTTACAGAGTGCCTGTTCTCGCACATTTTATATCTTCAGCAAGCTCATTTGTGCCAGGGCTTAAAATCAATTTCCGCTACGAACTAATAAGTTTGGGTTAAGGTATTGTGTATCTAACTCCATTATTAGTATTCTTCTTTATCCAAATCATATAAATTTCTAGCCCGTTTTTAGTGAAGGAGCCAAACACAATTCATGCTCATATTGACCAAATGGGCAGTTTGACTTTGCTCTTCTATCCTATAGTAGGTATGTATAATAGTTCTTCAGTAGATTCAGTGTAAGCTCAGGTGGCGATATTGCTAATAAATCAGCTAAGTTTGATATCATGAGGAGAATACCGCTTGGCAAGTCAAAAATGCTGGTTCTGTTGAGCACTCTATGACTTTTCTTCAGTGAAATGTACACCAGAAAGTCGGTTTAGACTTTCGAAAACTGTCTGACAAAGGCAAGATGAAAAGCGACTGACCAATCATTCCAGTTCAGCAGATCATCACGGGAATTCTGGTTTTAATTTTAATTGGACTTCGTTCATTAGGTTTACAGTTTGAAAGCAGCAGGTGCTTCTTTCAAGGTAGAATTTCCTATCCTACCCTGCTTCATTTTTTCCATTCCTCTTCCCGCTATCTGAAAAGAAATTACTCTATCTCACCATCTCGAATAATCTTGCTACTCTGATAACGTTCTGTTTCACTTTGTTTCATTTTTCTTTTCCATCCTTTTCTAATGGTGCCTTAAAAACTTTACCTTCTTACTCCAATCCCGAGTCTACGGGTCTGCCAACCCAACAACTTCGAGATTACATAAACCAATAAATACCTAGAAGTTATTATTAGACATGATTTAGCATTACTATTAAGTAAATACTCAGGCGATACAGTTGTTTATTGCGGCGAAGCAAGGATGCTTTATGCGCTAAATACTTTAAGTCGAAAGCGATTTCCATAAAGTTTTACTACTATCAAGGAGTTTTATGGTCCCTCCAACAGCGAGTGCATTAGGCACAAACAAATTCTTACTTATATATGCAAGTATGTATATAAATATGCAATATAAACCAAGTCATATAAGCCTTTTAATAGACTACTAATCTTCTCAACATCGTGTTTGGCAAGAACATAAGATTAGATTAGGATTTGGATAACTACGTAAAGCTGAACTGAACTTGTAAAAATTATGACCACTTGCTGTGAAGGACTTATAAAAAGCTTATTTACGAGTATTTACTCGAAGAACAAACTGAAGTGGGTATTGAAATAAGTATTATTCTGGTGCATATCAATAATCTATATTAATTGTTCGATCGCAATCTTTGATGACTAATGAAAAAATTTACATTATTGATAGATTTTAAGCGCTGGACTTCAGTCATCTAGCTTAATATACTTATTTATGTATCACTGCTTGAGTTTTTCACTGACCGATTACCTTAAAGAGTGTGTTTTTAAATTGAACTAGGAAGAAACTATACGTGAGATTTGTTTCTTGATTCTTAGAAACTATTTAATTTGGGATCTTCTGACTCTATTTTAGAAAGGTTTTTGACTCTTCGAGACTTTTGACGCTAAAAGGAATCACTCTCTTCTCCACAGCATTTAACATCAATGTTTGCTTGCGATCAATTCTATAAATCTTCTGAAACACACTTTTCAGTCAGTGCGGCTCTCTGCTTCTCAATCTAAAATTCATTCATTAGTAAACATTTTGATGAAGTTTTTACACCGGAGCAAGTTGAATATAAGAAAAGCAGACTGAAAACTTCGCTCAACTACTTACGAGTATGTTATCTCGATCAGAGCTTTGTGAGTAAGATTTAAAAAAAATGGAGGAAAGGACGGTGGAGCTACTATAATCATTATAAGAACAAAAACACCAAGCATGAGAACTCTTAGTTAAATCTCATTTTCCAAACCTCCTCAATCTAATCCGAAATATATTTAAAAATAAACCCTTACTACTGTACTTAAACGAAAACTCGAAAATCATTTTCTTGAGAGAAGGCAATATAAAGGCTGCAATGCATGTTTATGTGAAAGAGAATAAAGTCTGTAATTGAGTTTACAATTTTGCACAATTTTTTCTTTCCAAAAAGAAGCTCATTTGTCGAAAGCGACGTTATCGGCCCACTATTGGTGCAGCTACCACACAAACTGATTGGTCAAAATCAAACCCTTTTAAGGACAAATTTTTTGTTTGACAAGATATCTTTCCGAAATTCGGATTGAATTATTTCCCAAAATAATGCTATTATCTCCGAAAATTTTGTTAAGATCGGACAACTATAGCATATAGCTGTCATACAAACTGATTGGTAAAAATCAAACTTTTGTAAGAAAAACTTTTTTATTTAACAAGATAACTGCACGAAATTTGGCATGGCTTATTTTCCAAGACAATGCTATAATCTGCGAACATTTGGTTCAGATCGGATCACTATAGCATATAGCTGCCTTATGATCGGTCAAAATCCAACTCTTGTAATAAAAACTTTTTTATTTGATAATAGGTATATCTGCAGGAAATTCGACTCTTATTAAGAGTTCCAATTAAAAAGATCTCTCAAAAATACTTTCCGCATTTTCTATGTCAATCCTTGTGAGCAACTAACAGCTGGTTGGAGTAGTGACCGCTAAATGTAATTAAACTACTCGCCTTGAACTGCACTGGGTGCCTCAGCTTGCGGCTATTTGCTTGGCGCTAAAAACAAACACATCTACATAAAAGTATATGTGCTTGTAATATTTGCTGTTAATGCATTTATATTTTTTTTCCACATTTTAAATCTCCAACTTGGCTTAAGTGTGCACGTGCATATAAAAGTATGCTATGTATACTATTCATAAATGTCTAAATGATTATGTAAGTGTGTGTGTGTTCGTATATAAATATTCACTATTCTTAATTTCATTGCAATTATTTTTGCTGCCACTCACATATTGTACACCAATTTTAATTAGCGAAATTGTTTACAAATGAAAGCAAGTAAAATGCCACTAAGTGAGCACTTAGTGTGCGTGTGTGTGTGTGCGAGAACTTGATAACATACTTACTACTTAATTGAAATGAGCAAATAAATTGTTTTTCTTACTTGTATTACATTGAAATAAGTAAGTGGAAAAGTAATAAAAAAATATATGATTTCACGTTTAATTGCAACACTGCTTCCTCTACTAACGCATTGCGAATCGGCAGAGCAATAAAAAAAATTTATTAAAATAAAAATGTATATGACACGTAATCTTAAAAATTTTATTGAAGAAAGCTTTGATTATATGAATGTGTCATTGTTAAGGTATTTTGTACAGTCTATGCTGAGATATTTTAAAACAATCCAAAAGTTTAGCAATATATATCTCCAGAACTGTACACCACCCATTACCTAACACTCAGTGGTCATACGTCCCGCCTGTGACATACGCTTACAAGAAAAAGAGCATTTCTCTAATCGCTGTCAGGCATTGTTATATCATCGATGCTTTCTGACATAAAAAAGTTTTGAATAAGATTCATCGACCCTTCAAAGGTGGCTTCAAACATGTCGTAACAAGTCAAACTGAGCCCTTGAATGCTCAAAACATAATGACATCACACTCAAAAACATATTTTTTGTTTTGAAGCTGCCAGCTTTGGACAATAAAAGAGCTTGGTTAGGAGGTTCTATACATCCACCTTATAGTTCAAACCAGCCACAAAGTGTTTACTTCCTATTGCTGTCTATGGAAAGTGATTTTGCTGGTGAAAAATTCAAGAGCGGCTTCTGAACTGAATCGAACAGCCCCAGTTTTTAGCCTATAGTGACAAAGACTTCTTTGAGAGTGACAATATGAAATTAGCTTCAAACTGGCATTAAGTTATCGAAAAAAACGGTGCATATCTGACCTAAATCGGATCATTTTTATTAGACAGAGGCTAATGTGGGGACTTATTAGTGAGACTTGTATGTCTTTTAATCAACTAATATACCAATATGGTTGGGCGATTAAAAGCTCTTGTACTAGCCGAGACATATGTATGTTAGACGATGTATAAGGGAATGACACGAAAATCTATCGTGAACATCTGTTGTTATGACAATAGAAACAAGATTGGCGAGGTTTCGTTGAAAACTATAAGAGTGGTTTACTAGATTCTCAAGTTTTTAAAAGTATAGATTTAAACTTCCTAAATACGCTTCTGGCTCATTAAACATCACATTAATTCTATAAAGTTTTGACTATAATAGTTAAAGCAAACTGTATACTGTATTTAAGAAAAAAATCTTGCCGTAATATCAAACGCGTTCTCGTTCACTTGATCACTAGATGATAAGTTCATCCTGTTTTTACATCGAAAGCTACACTTAAGCAGTGTGGTAGTCGATTTCCGTTCTTAAAATTTAGCCGGAGTTCATTAAAACCGTTTAAGTTTGTTAAGTGTTTCCCAATAATTTTTGTTTGGTTATGCCGAAAAAAAATGTTTAGTTAGAATTGCTAGTAATGCCACTTAGAGACTGTCATAAGTATAAGTATAAGATAAATGTACTTATTCAGGCAAAACACATATTGATATTACATTTACTATTGAATATAGAAGTACACTAGCAGTGTTCAGTTAACTTCCTGTAATCTCCCCTTGATTTCAATACAGAGAAATTAGATTTGATCGATTCGTAAGTCGCCTGTCTCGTTTAATAATTTTCAGTGAATTTTCAGTCAGTTCTTAGACCGAAATTTTCTTCACTTTATACATGAACAACTTCTATCTGGTATTAAAGATAATGAGTTGTAAATATCTATTATGCTAACGAATTTTTAAATCTATAATCCACTAAGAACAGCAATATTGTAGCGTATTCATTTTATTGCTTTTCTAGAATACATAACCTACATAAACTTTTTTTTTTCTTAAACCTTAATTTGTACGGTGCTGTAAATACTCCCTGATGGAAGTCAAGAGACGACAATATTCTAAGTAAATAATTGAAGATAGTACAATAATTAAACTAGACAATTAGTCGTTGATTTAAATGATTATATCCAGTATGAAAGTGGTTTTTTTGTGAACTTTTTTGAAGAAATATTTTAATTAATAAATAAATAAAAATAATGTACATTTACAGAATTTAATGTACTTCATTAATCGGCGATTTGTTTTGAAAAATTTTGAATTGCCTTGATTCCGCAGCCGATCCGAGCCTTTCACACTAAGTTAAAAACCTCCTAAAAATACGTTCGTATCTCCGAAACTAATTGCCGTATTAAAACTTCATTTAATTTTCGAAGAATATTCTCAAATGTATATATGTATATATTCCGTCGATATGCAAGCAAAAAAAAAAAACGATTTTTTTCTAATTCACATGTGGATATAACCCCTTTATTTGGCTTTTAATTAGAGCTTATGTTAGAGGCTTCGTAACAAATGAAAAAAAACTGATCGTGAAAATATGAGAGTTCTACAGAATTAACGAAAATTGAAGGACGTTATATTTTTGCCGTAATATAAAGTAATTTTGGCAAAATTTGTAATAAAATTACTAAGCGCTTTGCAAAAACAATTCAACGGCTGATATAGGCCTATTCGGTGCGCTCTAGCCCTGCCTTTTTTATTTATTTTTTTATTCGTACGAAAATGTACATATGTATATGTATGTATATGCATGTATACATAAATAAGTAGTAAAGAGTATAAATTAAAAGGTTATTGATGTCGTGTGAGGTGCACAGAGACATTAAAAACATTTTAAAAAACTTTAATGAAAAATTAGCAGCACGCGCTTAACTCAGCATCGTAGTAATGTTCTATATTTAATTAATGTTTTTTTACATTTTTTTTAGATACTAATACTTTTAAATACGTATTTGCTAAAACGCACATAAATGCCATTAATGAGCACACATATTTTCATAAATGCATGTCGCGCTCCCATATAATTTAAATTATGTTTAAGGTCAGCTATTGTCACATTTTAATATAATTATATGTTTTTTATTTATTTTTAACGAAATTATTAAGGGCGCGCACGCCAAATGAGCAGCGAGGCGGAAGTTAGATAAACAAGTTTTTTGCAAATTAATGGAATTTAGGAAAATACTTTTTTTTGGTGGAAATTATCAAAATCGTTTTTATTGCATTTATCAATTTTTATTTCCATTAGTGCGTTATATTTTAATAATTTTTACGTTTTTTTTTTAGTTAAAAACTTTGGAAATTTTATATGTTTATATTGTTAGCAAAATATAAAATATTTTTTATTTAATTTGTTTATAGTATTTAGAAAAAAAATCGTTTTTTAAAATACCTGTTTATTTATTTAATTTTTTTATTGAAATTTAAATATTATATTATTAAAAAATTTTTTTTTTTGTAAATTTCGTTTGCCTGTATATACGGGAATTAGTTCCTCAGTTTCTGAGATATCGATATGAAATTTTTCATATGTCCTTTTCACACCAAAAAGATGCTCATTTGTCAGAGCCGCCGATATCGAAGCACTAAAGCATATAGCTACCATACAAACTGGTACATCGAAATTAAGTCCTTTTATAAAAAACTTTTTTATTTAATAAAATATTTATACAAAATTCAACATGAATTATTATCTCAAGCAACGCTATAATCTTTAAACATATTAAGCAGATCGGACTACATTAGCATATAGCTGTCATACAAACACAGCAGCCAAAACACGTTTTTGGTTGGAAAACTTTTTTATTTGTTCAAATATCTTTACGAAATTTATCATACATTTTTGTCTAAAGCAGCGCTATAATCACTGAAGAAATTGTTCAGATCGTACTACTTTAGCATATAGCTGCCATATAAACTGACCGATCCAAATCAAGTTCTTGTATGAAAAACTTGTTTATTTGACAATATATCTTTACGAAATTTGGCGTAGATTATTTTCCAAAGCAACGCTACGATCTTCGAACAAATTTTACAAATCAGACCACTATAGCATATAGTTGCCATACAAACTAAGCGATTAAAATCAACTTCTAGTTTGGAAACTCTCTTATTTGTAAGGGGTATTAACATAAAGTTAAAATATTTCCATTTTTTGTGAGTGATTTATGATTTAAAAATTGTTTATTTAAATTATTTTTCCATCAGTTAGCAATTTTCCATAAGCTACAACTCTTATTTTCTAACCAAACGCGTTGAGATGCCTTCTATCTACTATATGTATGTTTGTATGCATGAAATTATACAATCATAACATTGTTTACTTGTATGAACATTTAATTGGATTGCGGCAGTTTTTATTACAAGACTTGCCACTTGCAATCATATATAAGAAATCAAATAATTTACTAGTCTGTATTTTATTTTGAAATTCTAACAAATAAGAATAGAGAGAAAAACAAACGCATAGATATCCATGCAAATACGCAATCAACAGGAACGGAAAGAAGAAAAAAAACAAAACACAATCGAAGTCAGCTCGAAAATTAAAAAAAAAAAAAAATAAATAAATGAATAAAAAAACAAACTGAAATAATTACCTATAATTATCAGGTGAACACACGTTCAAATTCAACAACGACACTCGCAATGAGTCTAACTGCACGGCAATTAATTCAGTATTTTGAATTACACTAGCTTTATTTTTGTAGCTTTTGTTTTTGTTGTTGTTAACTGCTTGCTGTTTCTTTAAATGCTATGAATTTGATCTTTGACATGCATACTTTACGTATGTGTGTGTGTGTGTGTATTGCATATGATTACACGGCACACACACACACACATGCACACTCACGCGATCTGCTGAGGACGCTAACGGCAGCGCGTTAAGCTCCTCCTTATGTGTACTCAAATTGCATGAGCGCCTTGTAATCGCAATGCTGTCATAATATATTTGTGTGTGTGTGTGTGCATGTGTATGAATTTGTAGCAAACACGCTCGTTACGCGGCGCTTTTAAATTTCTACTTTTCCTAATGCTCATTTGCAGTTCATGCAATTTTCATTCATGCAGTCAAAGTGAAGTATAGACATATCACCTTCGTAAATATTTGGTCGAGCTACTGCACAAATTTATCATTCGCTCCTTAAGATAGACTACAAATAGGATTTTCCATCAGTTTCAAGCCGACTGCGTAGGACATGTGAGTAAAAAATAAAAAACACTAGTTGACTGGACAACAACAGCGAAGACTACTCTCGTGGTAGTATATTGAGCTTAAGGCTCACTAAAAACACAACCGCGAATTAACCCATTTGGCTACGCTGCTCTCTGGTTTAGTATTGAAGCTGGCAGCTTACTTATACTTCCAGCCTTTTAACGTAGTACCATTTCTTGAATGTCATCTCCAATGTTATGAAAAAGCACATACCCTAACTTGAGTTGCTTTGGCTGTCGTACTAAACCTGTTGCTGTTGTTGTAGCGATAGAAAAAAAGCATTAAATAATTTTGAGAAAAGCTGGTTGACAGTGCTTGGTCGAATAAAAAATCGTGTCCGTTCCGATTACGTAGACCGTACTACCATTGAAGTGGTCGGTAGTGTATTGATTCCAATCTACTCAATCTCTTTTCTAGCTTTAGTCTACTACGCAACGTTTCTAATAATCCGAGCACCCTTATCACAAAAAGTTCAGAGTACAGAGATATCAGTCTCGCTTAAGTTCGAGTCTGAGTCCTTCCGGGTGATATTTTAATTTAAAAACTTAGCATAAAAACGAATAACATTGCATAGATAGAAAAGTAAAAGCATGAATTTCGTTAATCGGCAGAGCTTGAATCTCAAAGTCATCAGATTTTGGTTAATGTTTCCCTGATAGCATAAAAATTCCTTAAAAAAGTTTTTTAGAATGCTTAATTAATTAATTTATAATTAATAATTAATTTAAATTTGATATCGTGATCGCATGTTCGATAATCACGAGAACCAATCTAAACCGATCAGTAATTGAACCATTACATTTTATAAGGCCTGTCACTCAGCCATGGCATATTAGTGGCTTTTGGAAGCCTATGCTAAGTAACTAGCTTATGTAGAGAGTTAGAAAATATGACAGCGAGTGTCTAAAAGTGGCAATAATGTTTGCGTTAAATCGCAGTTCATTATAACTCATTCTATTGCAAGATTGCCACCCAAAGCGGTGGGGACGACATGTTCTTATTTGTAATGTGTGATGAAATAGACAAAATTGAGCCAGAAATAAATACATTCATCAATATTTAACTAAGATTAGATTATTGTCTTCTCTATGAAAGTAAGTTGATTAGCCAAAGAATCTAGAAACTGTGGTTTTAAAATTGTAAGTGTCTGAAAATATTGCTAATGTTGCCGAAATCTTCATTTCTCTCTGAAATAAAGAAAAATATTTCAGCAATTTTGAAATTGTTTTTAATTTTTCATTAAAATAATTTGTTCACAACACGTTCGCAACAAATAGTGCGTCTCGAAAGTCAACATAAGTGGCCAGGCCTTCTTTTTCCTCACTTGCTTTTGTATTTTTAAACCAAAAACTTGTTTTCACATTATACTTATTATTAGAAAATGCAAATAGAATTTAAAGAAGGTCAAAATAACAAAAAACAAAAAAAAAACAGGGTGACTATAAATAATTAAAGAAAAATTATATGGAAGATATTGTGATGGTAGGCAGGTGTGTATTGAGTTAAGCCGAGTTTGTTAAATAATATATTTATTCCACGTAATTTCTGCTTTTTGTTAAAGTGTTATGAATTGGTCAAAGTGATCTTTACACATTTATTTTGAATGTTCTATAATCTGTCTTAGAGCATTAGTAAAGGAAATTTAGGTTACTTGTTGGCTTCTAATCTATATTTGAGGCATTTACCTTAGAATGGTTCCTTGTAAGTATATTTTACATTAATTTTTACTAAAAGCTTCTATTTTCTTTTAGTTAAATAAATAACTACAAATCTTTAGATAGTAATGAAAATTTATGTTGTAAGACGCATTCTGAAATATGCTGTAAAGTCTACTTAACTTTTCACATAAAAATCAAAAATGTTTACTATTTTAAGCTTCTTGCTTTTTTTTGCGGCGTTTTGCCATAAAAAATTTGTTGAACTCTGCTCTTTTGATAATTGAAACTAAATACTTTATTTAAGGATTAGTGATCAGCTCAATAGCTAAGGATAAATAATAAGGATTTGGTACGAACCTCTTTTAATATTGAACTAAGTGGATATATATAGATTTAAGGAGTTATATCCACTTGTGAATTTCAAAGACTCGATTTTTATGAAAATTTTAAGTTAATCTGTCAAATAGTTTCGGAGTCTTGAGCGTATTTGTAACAATTTTTTAACTTAATGTAATCGTCTCCCAAAACACATTTTTCGAAACGCTGTTTTCAGAGTCGCTTAGGAAATTTTTTCCGACACGGCTGAACTGCTCAACTTGAAAATTTCACACGTCCTTTTCAGTTATATTTGATCAAAGGAATAAGATATTTGAGAATAATTAAAGTCACTCTCAAGTGTAAATTTTATTATAAAAATACGAATTTTTTTGCGAACTTGCCAAAAATTGTCAAATATTAAAATTGTCCTTAGTTCTTCGACCATTACCTGTAATCATCTATAGTAGTTATAAATTTTATTCGTATTTGGATTTGAGAGAATTGTAAGCAGCAAAATCTTCGTCGCCGCCAGCACCCTTTTTTTCGGCGGGCCTTCTAAAGATCGACTATGGAAACAAGCGTATACAAAATTTTTCAAAATTAAGTACATTAAATTCTGTAAATGCATATAATTTGAATTTATTTATTAAATTAAATGTGTCTTCAAAACAGAGTTCACACAATTTTTTCTGACTTGCAAGCGGATATAACCCCTTAATGAACAGTGATCAGCACAATTATCTCGCTTATTGTGGAATTCAAGTGGGCTCTTTACGTACATAGAGTATCAATTCAAAAATTGTTGTGAATAGAAAGCGAAATCAGTTCATAAACTTTATATATACTTTTATCTTAGTATGATAAATTGGAATTCGACATTTATTTACTATTATTTTATTTTATTAAATTTTTTTTTTAATATATACCTGAAAATAAATTTTAAATATTTTAAATACTTGAAACATACATACACTGACATATCTTAAATATACATTTATTATCTATAATTATTTAAACTTTCTGAAACAAAAAAAAAAAACACTCGCTTTAAGTGCTTGCCCCTGTATTGTGCCAACAGAGAACATATGCGAGGGGCTTGCCAAGAATTATGCCTTTGAATGTGATGTTTTTCTTTGTTTTATGTGCCCTTTATTAATAAAATTTGGTTATTGACGTAGAAGAAATGTAACAACAAACATTTTTCTACGTGAACAAAATAAATTTTTGAGGCAAATAGGTGTGTGTACATACATAACCCATAATAATATATAATTTAAAGCGTATATTTGCACAACTCTATGCATGAATATTATACTTATATGTATATATTTATATATTTGTATATATAATGTGTTTATAGGTATATATGTATATATATGTACATACATATATATTTGTAAATATTTGTTTTGCATTTCACTCTTTCTGCTCTTCGTACAAGTGTATGCCTTCATAATCAAATAAATAGTATACGCTTGTAGATAGATAGGTCGCAGAGCTGTGTACCGCAAGCCAAGAGATATGAGTTAATAAATACTAGTAAATATATATATAGATATACATATGTATATACGCAAATATATGCATATAAATTTAGGACTAAACGATTAGTTTATATTTCTGCGTGTAAATATAAAATTTTAAGAAATATTTGTCTCAATAAAAATTTTGTTGTGTAGCAGTCTTATGGCGGAATGGGGGCGTGTAAATTCTGCATTTAATATTTTCAAATTTTTATTTATTTATTTTTATTTTTAGTTCTACTATTTAATTATTTTCACATTTTTTATTATATATTTTTATTTTTTTTGCTTTTATTTCTTTTTTTATTTGTTTTTCTATTTTTATATATTTATATATTTATTTATTTCTTTATATCTAAGTTATATTTAACCAATAGGCTTAAGCGCTGGCACTATTTAAATTATTTTCTATATTTTATAAATCTACAAATTAATTAGTGTTATTTCTTTTTGCGAAATCTGGTCTTAAAATACATGTGTATTATGACTAAAGCGCCTCGCTTGATATGAGAGACATGTTTATAATGATGACTTGACAGTTTCTATAATTTGTTAGCACGGAATTTTTACAAACAAATAAGCGATGTGAGTATAGAGACAAGTAATGGACGCAAACACACACACACATATATAACTACATACATGTATTCGTTTATACATATATAATATATTACATAGCTGCAAGTAATATTTAATAAAGATGCATGGCCACAAACGTTTACACAATTAGCTGTGATTAAATATATTAGTTTTGATTTTATAGCACAATTTGTAATAACCAAACTACATATGTTTATTACAGTGAAGTTCGCTAAAAGCTGTGCAAAAAGGTTAACAGTTTTCTTATAAAAAATTTTGTGAGGCCTCCTTGCTATTCAATTTTCCATACATTTATATTAAGCCTCGGCTGGAATCTGTGCCTTCAGTGAATTAATAGCATTCCTCGAAGCGGAAGTTTTCGAAGTTTCGAAAACTGAAAAAAGCCACAGGGAGCCGAAACTGGCGAATACGGTGGCTGAGCGATGACACTTGCTCTTGTTCGGCCAAAAAGTCAGTTACAATAATGCTGAAGTGTGACCAGAGAACTTAAAACAACGAGAAGGTGCAGGTTCGACAGCGAACAATTTGTAGGATTTTATCAAGGAGTTCACCTCACATGCACGAGAAACTAATAACATTTCTCGCTAACATAACCAAACGGCGAATATTAAAGAGAATATAATATGTATGCCAAACTGGGAATATTGATATGCTATTTGAAACATATTCCCTTTTATTGAACTATTATTTATTATTATTTTTAAATTATTTTATGTTAATTAATTTATACTTTCTTGTGAGTTATTAATAATAATTTAAACATATTTTGATATATTTCTTAAAATAATTCAAGTGCTTGGCACTATTATGGAGTCATAAAAGTTGTTTTAAGTTCTCTGGTGTGACGGCGCATTATCGTGGTAAAAAATTCATTAATTTTCTCCACGAATCTGATGGCAGGCGCCTCAAAACGGCTAAGTAGTATTCGTATGAGTTAACGATGAAACACATTATGGTAATCACAGAAAACCATGAGTATCACGTTGAATTTTTATCGACCTGCATGAGGATTTTTCGGTTTCGGCTCATTTTTGCAGGCATCTGTTTTGCGACTTCTACTCGAGGTCAGGTCTTTTGGTATACGTTTCATATCCAAAATATTTACGAAATTGTGTTGCATCGATCAATAAGAGATGTTGAGATCGTCTGCTATCTCTCTGATGACAACATGACGTTTTTCAAGCACTGTTTCTTTAACTTGTTCGATGAGGTGGAATGACGATTTACATGAGCAAGCTTTCAATGACTTCACGACCATCACTGACTGCTTTGTGCCATTCAAATACTTGTGTTCGTGATAAAGTATACTACCTAAAACCTTCTGACGAAAACAAAGATAGAAAGTAATTCTGCATTTGGTGCCCCTGTGATAATCTATCGTTTCTGTTTTGAGATCTACCCTTTTACCTACCCTACATTTTTATAATTAATTTCAATAACCTGACAAGGGATCTGGGAGAATAATGCATATCTCCGTCGACTCATCTTCGTAAATGAACAGCTGAATTGGCCATCATGCGCCTTCATGCTTTTTGTTCTTTAGTCCTTCATGATCAAATCTGTTACATACTTTTGCAAAATCAGTTTGACAACTTTCCTCCACTGACTTAAAGATAGAGCGAGGACTTTCGTGACTGGCACTTTTTACGTTTAGATACTTGATAACAGCGCTTACAATAAATCTTAAGCTGTTTCCAAAACTTCCAGCCTTACAAATACCCCCAGAGACAAGCTCTGTTTGGCAACATCTATGCTTCTGTCGCTTTTCGAAAAAAAAAACTATTCGATGTTATGCGAGTTCCGTTTATATAAGTAATTTACAAAATCAATTTAAGTTTCCGAGATTTGCATCAGCTGTCTTACTGATAGGACGCAATCATGTGGTATTTTTATTCCACTTCTGAATTTAAATGTATATAGTTAAAACTAAATATAGCCTGGTATTAAACGAAACTCAGCTTAATTTAAAATAAATTTTCTTTTTTTTTATATTTCCAGATGCCGAAGGACACATGATGCATGGCATTGAACCGGCGCTTTCCGCGCTCAGCAGCGCTTCCGCACACAGTCCGGGCGGCAGTCAAGCGCTAAGTCCGGCGCTCAGTCTAAGCGGCGGTAATAGTAATAGCAATGGCAATTTATCGACTAGTGGCAATAATACTGTAACTATTAACAATAACAACAACTCATACGCGCAAAACAACAACTCACAGTCGGCAACGGTTTGTGCAATATGTGGCGATCGCGCCACCGGCAAACATTACGGTGCTTCCAGTTGTGATGGCTGCAAAGGATTCTTTCGGCGCAGCGTGCGCAAGAATCATCAATATACCTGCAGGTAAGTTACGCACGAACAACAACAACCAAAATAATTTTTATTTAATGCAATATTTTGCCACACATATCATAGATTCTCACGTAATTGCGTTGTGGACAAAGACAAACGCAATCAGTGTCGCTATTGCCGCTTGCGTAAGTGCTTTAAGGCGGGCATGAAGAAGGAGGCAGTGCAAAATGAACGCGATCGCATTAGTTGTCGTCGCACCTCAAATGAAGATCCCGATCCCGGTAATGGCTTGTCCGTTATATCGCTGGTTAAGGCAGAGATTGAGAGTCGTCAGTCGAAAGCGGGTGCTGCCATGGAGACCAATCCGAATGAAGATCTATCGAACAAGCAATTCGCTAGCATTAACGATGTGTGTGAGTCAATGAAACAACAGCTGTTGACGCTGGTCGAGTGGGCCAAACACATACCAGCCTTTAATGATCTGCAGCTGGACGATCAGGTGGCATTATTACGCGCACACGCCGGCGAACATCTGTTGTTGGGGCTGTCGCGGCGCTCCATGCATCTGAAAGATGTGCTGCTGTTGGGCAACAATTGTGTCATCACCAAACATTGTCCAGGTCTGTAATGCAAGTGGATTTAACTGCAAGTATCGTGTGAGTAAATTGTATTTTTTGTTTCCTGCAGATGCGCGCTTGTCGCCGAACTTGGATATATCGCGCATTGGCGCCAGAATCATAGATGAGCTCGTTTTTGCGCTGCGCGACGTAAATATTGACGATACCGAATTGGCATGCATCAAGGCGCTGGTGTTCTTCGATCCGAGTAAGTTTATGCAAGTTTGGAAAATATTTTTAAGACTTCAAAGTTTTGCATTTTTCGTTTTTACTTAATTTCTTTACCACCTTTCAGACGCCAAAGATCTCAAAGAGCCGCAACGCGTCAAGACGTTGCGCCATCAAATACTAAACAATCTGGAAGATTATGTGTCGGACCGACAATATGAGTCACGCGGTCGTTTTGGCGAAATACTCTTAATACTGCCCGTACTGCAGTCCATCACCTGGCAGATGATTGAACAAATACAATTTGCGAAAATTTTCGGTGTCGCCCACATTGACTCGCTGCTGCAGGAAATGCTACTTGGAGGTAAGTCTAGCGCACTTTGCCACGCACCACACTATTTCCATACTATGCGTAATTATCTAATGTACTCCGCCTTTGAAGGTGAACTGGCCGACAACTCACCACTCTCGCCGCCAAGCTTGAACAATTACAGTCCAACACGCAACATGGACGGCAGTCATGTGTCGTCAACATTGGACGTGCTCACCTCACCCACAAGCGCTGATCATTTGAGCGCGTGCATGGATAGCAACAGTTTGGATGCACAAATGATGTCGCCATTACTGGAGAATATTGGCTCACCGCCGCCACAATATAATCAGTTGCGCCCATACCAGACACAGCGTCCACAACAGCAGCAGCAACCACAAACAGTCAACAACAACACAGGTACAGCATTACACACACGCGCCATGCATTCACCACACCTCACTGACGCCGATGCCAACAATGTCGATATGGTTAACGGTGCCGGCAACTCATGCATGGACGAGAATAGCATGTACAACACCAACACCGTTATGCGTCCACTATCCACGAGCAGCGCACACAATTTGCCACATATGTCATCGCCGAATATGCAACAACATTCGCATGCGGCATCCTCACCAATGCAGCATTCACCGCCGTTGCATCGCAATCATCCCTACCAAAGACCGGAACAGTTGAGTGCCGCTCAACATAATAACGGCGCCGTTGTGCAGCAACTACGCAATCCGGCTGAGATGACGTTGAATGAATACAATAGCGGCAGCGCTGAGGAGATGTTGCGTCGCGCGCCAATCAAAATACGTGGACCCGATGCATTGAGCAGCGGCGCTGGTGGTGCTTATATGATGGGTGGTGGGCTGCATGATGCGGAGAGCGCGTATCGCATGACATTGAAGCAGGAACCGGAAACGGGTTATTGAAAAGCGTTTGGGTTGCACGTAGAGAAACTATGTTAAAGCTCTCTAATTAGCGTTGCCAACTATAAAGTCATATATTATTATAGCAAAAAAAAAAAAAAGTTAGCAAATAAGCGCGTTTAGTTGAGGAAGTGCAACTATTTACAGAAATGTCTTTAGAGACGTCTCAAGTTTGATGCCAAATTTGTTTTGCCGCCAATTTAACGTTACTTTAAGTCAGGTTACTTGAAGTCGCGTTCAACTGCGCCAACTGGCTACTTGTTGAGCGCGTAATTTAGCAATAAATATATTTTTTATGCTTAGTCATAGTGTTACATGGACTTCCATACATATATATATATATATATATATATATATATAAATACCACAAACAAACCTATAACAACTTATACGTAACGTATATATTTTTGCAATTTAAAAAAATATTTAATAAATTTAAAATATATATATAAACATATAAATTATTATGGTAGAGTGTTTTTTCATGCAAATTTTAATTGTATACGTTTACAATAATTCTTGTTGCAATCTTTGTTGCCTTTAACAGTTAAGTAGTTAGGTTTTATGGAAATTTTGTTGTTATGAAAACTTGTTACAAAAAAAAAAAAATCATCATATACATACATTCACTTTAATAGGGGTTAAATAGGTAAAATTTGTATAATCACAGTGGAGTATTTGTTGGACTATTTTATTTGATTTTTATTCCTATAAATAGGTTAAGGTGAAAATTGAAATAAGCATTTACATGAAATATTTTTTACAATATTTGTACTGCAATGGATCAAATGTATCAATAATGTTTAAACGTAAAAGAAATAAATTAATTTAAACGAAAAAAAAAAAATTAATAACAAATGCATTTATTAATTTCAATACTGCTTGGCGAGGAAGTGAGTGATTAAGAACATACGATTTGCATGCAAACGGCGCTATATGCGCAAGAAAATGCCTAAAAACACATGTCGTATATCCGTTGGAAGTTTTATAGCTAAATAAAACGATTAATAATGCGCATATAAACTGAAATGAGGTGATAACTAGTTGGAAATGCGCATTACACCAAAAAAAAAAAAGTTCAATATTATAATATTTAGTAGGAACGTAAACAGTAGCCATTGGTGAAGCGTGCCTTCAAATCCCGGATGGGACAATAATTAAAATTGTAGCAAGTTTTTTTTTTTGCAAAAATGGTTTGTGCTTTTAAAGAAAAAAGAATAAAACAGCAGGTATGTAATATGTAAATGAGAAAAATAATGTCGTAACATGCATATATACATACATATTTGTTGTTTGGGGCCGTAAATAAATATTACAAAAAGATCAAAACTGCGTGTTTTTAATGGGAACAATTTAAAACGTTAAGTTCAATTGCACCGAAGCTGGAATCTCCTGCACAAATAAAAATTGTTTAAACCCAAGAACTTGCTTTTGAGCGCACCGTTTGTATGGCAACTATATGCTATAGTGAACTGATCTGAACAATATGTCGGTATATGGTAGTATTATGCCTTGGCTAATAATCCACGCGAAATTTCGTGAAGATATCTTTTAAATAAAAAAAAAGTTTTCTATACAAAAATTTTATTGCGATCGTTCAGTTTGTATGGCAGCTATAGGCTATAGTCATCCGTTCTAAAAAGTTTCTTTGGATATTGTAGCATTGCTTTAAATAGTAAGTCATGCGGAATTTATTAAATATATCTTGTCAAATAAAAAAGTTTTGCACACAAGCAATTGAGATCAATCGGTCCGCTTGTATGCCAATTATACGCTATAGTGGTCCGATATCGGCGATTCCGAGAAACGAGCAGCTTCTTGAGAAGAAAAGAACGTGTGCAAAATTTCTGATCGACATCTGAAAAACAGACGGACATGGCTAAATCAACTCAGACACGCTGATCATTTATATATATTTTTTCTAAAGTCTTCGAAGTTTTCTTCAATGTGTAACAAACTTTGTGGAAAAACTTAATAAACTTAATATTTGCTTCTTGTAAAAATTAAAGAAATTGTAGTTTACTTTGAGTAAACACGCAACAAGCTGTTCTTCACGAATCCACAAAACAAATGAAAAAAACAACCGATGTCAGACTATAAAGCAATATCCCAACAGTAGAACCTTCTGATAATTTGTTTCAGAATATATTTTCTTTAAAAATCTTTACTTCTTCTACTAAGATTTTTTTCGACAGCATAACATCTCAAGAATATTATGTTTAAATTTCAAGTCAATTGGAAATTGATAAAGTTATGAATATTTCTATACCTGTCTTATGAACGTTTTACATAAGATTTCAAAACTTTAAAGTGTTTTCCCCACAACTCACGTTTTTAAAGACGGTGCCCCTCATAACTTCAACTAACTAACTACTGATTCTTTTGAAAATCACAGTACATAATTTTCAAGATAAGACAGAAGAGTTATTTTCAAATTTGTTTATACTTTTTATTTTATAATAACAAATTAGCCGATAAAAAATTAGAATTTTAAAAACCCTCTCGGTGTAACCTGGGAAAAACTATTATTATTAAACGAATGAATCTTGATTTTTCGATTTCGCATGATACAGCACCGCAATTCTCTTTTTTCCGAGACAAGTTCGAAGAATTGCTGCTATTGCCGTATTTTTTTTAAATATTTCTTAGTTTTAATTCTACATAACATTCTTCGAATATCATACTTGAATGTACCATTATATTTTACAAAGGCATTTTAACAGCATCGTCACAAAAAATTCACAAAAATATGTATGTTGTTGCACAAATTAACCCTACTCCCCCTTTGATTAATTTGAGTTCCCTTATATTATTTATTTATACCAGTTAATACATACATATGCATGTGTGAGTCTGTTACCACATTTTTCTCTTGAGATGATTAATTTCATAGACTGTTAAACATAGCTACGTTTTATATGCGTGTAATTCGCATATAACATTATATTCTATGATTGTATTGGTGTTTTTGTACAAAGGCAACTTACCTTAGGACTAGGGATTTGCTTTATTTCATTTTGTTCACTCCAATCACATGGTTTTTTGTATATAAGCATGCATTTACATGTACATATGTGTATAAAGATATGTACACTATTACACTTATCACATTTCCAACTTTCTTTAAATTTAAAACAAAATGTCGGTCGCGCTTCATTTCGGGCAACTGAAATTAGAATTGTACAAATTTCCGTTTCCTACACTTTACTTACACCTATTTATGCACTAAATACCAACTAAAGCTTTCGCTGCACTTAATTAATTTATTTTTTCGATAAATAAGCGAAAACTTTGCTTTTATTAGTAATTTTATAAAAATTTCACGAGCTTCACAATTTCCAAAGTTTCAACTTCACGAATTTTGTCAAATTTACCGCTCGACAACAGAGGTTGCCATGCCGTTAAGCGGATATGCGTACTCCACTATTACCAACTTAGAAAACAATATTTTAATATTGAGAGTATAGATCAAATTTTGTCGGTACTTGATTTATATTGAAAAATATTTTTATATATTAACGAATATATGAGCTTAAATTATTTTAAGAATATTTATATATATATTTTTATTATTTACATGGCAGTTTCGAAATATGTATACTTGCTTAACACTATGGTAGCACTGCGTAGCGTTCTTTCCACTCGTTCCACAAACAATTCGCAACACTTATTTGTAGCCGGCCGGCAACTAGTTGAATTTCACAAATTAATTCTTATTTGCGACGCTTTTTAATTCCATTAGTGTAAGCAATTATTTAATTAAGTGCTATTATATGCATGCAATGCTCACATAATCTTTAAATATAAAATACGCAACGACTCTGTACTTGCAGATTGTGAAAAAATGACAGCTCCCAGCAAAGCATTAAATATTGGTGATGACTTCCCTAATTTTCATGCGGAAACAAATGAAGGTCCCATTGACTTTCATGATTGGATTGGCAATTCGTGTGTTAACTGTATATTAAGTAATTTCAAAGGTTTACGTAAATCTATTTTACAGCTGGGCCATTTTGTTTTCACATCCAGCCGATTATACACCAGTGTGCACAACGGAACTGGCGCGTGTAGCTAAACTCCTGCCGGAATTTGCTAAACGAAATGTAAAGCCAATTGCTTTATCTGTTGATACGGTTGAGTCGCATAAAGGATGGATAGAGGATATTAAAAGCTATGGTGGTAAGTGAATGCAGTAAATAGCAAATAGAATAACTTCAAATATACCATTGATCTTATAGATTTAAACTCCTTTGACTATCCAATTATTGCTGATAACAAACGTGAATTGGCTGTCAAATTAAATATGTTGGATAAGGATGAGCTAAACAAAGATGGCATACCACTAACCTGTCGTGCTGTGTTCATTATTGATGACAAAAAGAAGCTGCGCCTTTCAATTCTTTATCCAGCTACAACTGGTAGAAATTTTGAGTGAGCAACTTATTATATTTCCTAAAAATTATATGAAAAGCTGTAAATTTGTTCATAGTGAAATACTGCGTGTAATCGACTCACTTCAACTCACACAACATAAGTCGGTGGCCACGCCAGCTGATTGGAAGGTATACCTCATTCATAGTATATTAATTAATTTTTGGGGTTTTATAAAAGATTTTTCTTCAATAATTTAGCAAGGTGATGCGTGCATGGTTTTGCCCACGGTCATGGAGAATGACGTTCCAAAGCTATTTCCAGCAGGCGTTGAAGTGGTTGCAGTACCATCAGGGAAGACTTATTTGCGTAAAACGCCACAACCATAGATTTTAATAATCTAAAAGTTAAATCGTTTATAAAGCTACTCTTAAAAATGGCTATTTTGTATTGTACCTTTAAAAATCTTATTGATAATAATTTGTTTTGTGTTATGAATTCCTAAATTTTTAGTTTTTTTAAAGTTTGTTTTTTTAATATTCTTTGTCATAAATTATCCGTTACACAATATTTTCTATTAATAAAAAAAATATTTTGAATTATATATGCGCTGCAACAATAATTAGTTTTTTTTTTGTGATAAAACCAACCCACAATAAAATATTGCGCAATGTTTTCAAACTGTCGATTGCACAGCACTGCGTTATCGATAATATATTATGCTTTTTATTTGACGTTTGAAATTTGCTTACCTGGCGGTAGCTGTTGCATTAGTGAATTTAATTCAATAACATTGAACAATTGGTCAAATTCCACAGCATCACACCAACGGCAGCAGGTTCCCATAACACACGTCTGCACGAAAGTGGCAGTACACAAGGAGACTACTTAAACAAGCTAGTTTACGCTAACAAGAACGTTCACCTAAAGGATTGACTAGGGACAACAAAAGACGCTTAGATAAGCGGCTCCAACTCTGCCAACAATATAATCAGCTGTATTTGTATAAACAATAACTTCAATATTTGTCGCAGGGTTATCACGAGCAATAACAAAGAAATAAATAGAGTTCCTCTTTTATGCGTATACACTAACCATTTCAGAGCATACTGCCAAGTACAAAGTTCAATTGTGCGCCGTCTAATTAGAATACACAACACATATTTCCAGTACGTATTCATAATTAAAACGTGACATTTTATTGTTATTTAATTTTTATTGAATAAAGCCTTTAAAACACATACAAAAAGCAAAATGTCGGAGGCACCAGCACAAGAGCGTAAAGCAAATCCCTTCAAAGCTTTTCTTAGTGGCGGCTTCGGTGGCATATGCAATGTGCTATCCGGGCATCCGCTGGACACCATTAAGGTTAGTTATAAATATTTAAATAACTTAAATTTTCATTAATTTGTTTTGTTTTTTTTATATGCATAGGTGCGTCTGCAAACAATGCCACGGCCAGCGCCTGGACAGGCGCCATTATATAGCGGCACCTTTGATTGTGCTGCCAAAACAATTAAGAAAGAAGGTGTGCGTGGACTGTACAAAGGCATGTCTGCACCACTAACCGGTGTAGCGCCCATTTTCGCATTATGCTTTGCTGGTTACGCGTTCGGTAAACGTGTTCAACAAACTGGTGAAAACACCAAATTGACTTACTCGCAAATTGCTATTGCGGGCTCATTTTCTGGCTTGATGTCAACGATAATAACAGCGCCCGGTGAGCGTATCAAGTGTTTACTGCAAGTGCAACAAGCATCTGGTGGTGAACGCAAATACAAGGGTATGATGGATACCGCAGTGCAACTCTACAAAGAGGGCGGTATACGTAGTGTTTATAAGGGCAGTTGTGCGACACTTTTACGCGGTGAGTATCTTGTCAATTATATGTGTGCTGTTGTGTTTGAATGAAAAATCATGTAGTTACTCCAAAGAAAATCTTTATTTTATATGTTTTAAGTATTCTATATTTTAAGAAATAACTACAATAATTTGTGTATGAGCATGCGCTTGTGTGTTTATTATTAAAATTTTAACTATATTGCTAATTTTACATATATTTCTGTGTGATTTAAAATGTTGAGTATTTGCCTAACATTTTAAAGGCAATGACGTGTTAAAATCGAAGAAAAAATATTGTTTCTAAAAATTGTGCTTATTTGCTCCCAAGTATTGTGTTTAACCTGCAACTTTTACATAAAATATCAAATTTTTGGTCACAACAATTGATAAAATCTTAGAAAATTGTTTAACGCTAGTGCGCGTATATTTGTTTATTCGAAATGGCATATGTTAAACGTCATAAATTTGTATAAATACAATTTTAGTGTGCTTAAACTACTTAACTGTATATAACAAACTAATCATAATATATTAACTTAACAATACATTTTTTCGGCTGTTTGTTCAACTTAAAACATTAACCAAAGTTCGCTTCTTATCTATCAACTTTTTGTAGACCAAAACCTTAGCGCTTCATTTAAATTCATATGACGTCAGTGCTTGCGCACAGCAAATACAATTTTTTTTTAATGTAACCTATATTATATATCATTTGAAATATTATTATTATCTTCTTCTTCTTCTTCTGCAACAACATGTTCCACACGTTTGGCGCGTTCTTGTTGCATTGCATATGTCAATGTATTCCGCTGCGTCAATGCAATAACGGTTTTTGGCATTTTTCGCTGATCATCTGTCACTCTGACTGCCTGCACTTGTGTTTGATTTTTGTTTTGCATCAATTTTAAATTGCTCTGCTCAATTTTACGCCAATGTGGCACAGGCTGTTTACCACTTGGTCGTGGCAATATGCTGTTATGTTGTTGCTTTTTAGTTAGCACTACACGTCCAGGAGCACAATTCAATTGTTTGTGTATTACATAGAAGACGCTACGTTCGTTATGATTGCTGCAACGTGGCGCATAGCGATTCTCATAGACGTAACTATCCACACGTCGGCATGAAATTTGCTTACCTGTTGTATAGTCGGTAATGCAACGTTTCGTGCGTGGACCGCGCACTTGATTGGTAATCTTCGGACGCCAATTGTACATCTCACAACTACATTCCCATGGATTTTCGCTAAGCCGTGCTAAACGTAATTTCGGACGTAGAAAGAATGTGTGTGGCAGTGTGCGCAAACGATTGCCTTGCAAATAGATTTCCTCCAAGTTTGGTTGATCATCGAGTAGGCCAGGTGGAAAGTAGGAGATGTTATTATACGATAAATCCAGCACTTCTAGCGCACGACAATCGATAAAAGCGTCCATTGATAGCTCTTGTATGCCACAATGACTCAATTCAAGTTCGCGTAGCTTATGTAGACCGGCGAAGGCGTCGAACTCGATGCTACGTATGTTGCCATGCAACGTCAGCTTCTCCAGCGCTGTTAAGCTCTGTAAATTGATTGTATTTAGTGCAATGTAAACGTAATTGTTTCAATATAATTGTGGGCAAACATTAGAGACACTTGGTAAATGTATAACATCAGTATTCGGAGAAAATAAAGCTGTTAAGCAATTTCGATTTTCGATAAGTTATATCGATGAAATTTGGCAGAGATTATTTTCCAAGACAATGTTACAATCTCCGAACAAATTGTTCAGATTGGACTACTATAGCATATAGCTGTCATATTAACTCACCGACCCAATCAAAACAAATATAGTTTTATGTCCATTTATGCTATAAAAAAACCTGTGAAGGGTATTGTAGCTGCGGTGCAGCCGAAGTTAACGTTTTTTCTTTAGTAGTTAGTAGTTAGTACTTCTAAATAATACCCTAATATCCAATATGAGACGCGGCTTTTACTCGATTTTAATTATTTCCACAATTCAACATAAGTTGACGAATAGATATGATTATACACATACCTTAAACATATTTTGTCCCAAATTTCCGATCGACACATTTCCAATATGCAACGCCTGCAGCTCCAACAACGATTCGAACGGTTGATTGTTTTTCAAGCGTAATGCCATCGTTTGCGAATCAAAGTGCATCGAACGTGTTGAATTCATAACCCAGAAACTCGCTGGTAATATATATCGTATGGGATTGCTGCGAAAATCGACGCGCACCAATTTCGGAAAGGGTGGAAAACTGCGCTCACTCAATTTATCCAAACGATTATCGCTCAAATCCAACACTTCCAACTCCAGCAGACCGGCCAAAGCGCGATAATGTAAATCGTGTATCAAATTATGCGCCAACGATAGCGTTTGTATATGCAAAGCGCCGTAGAAGGAGAACGGTGGTACCTCCGTAATGCCATTACGTTCCAACGATAAATGATCCAAAGCGGTCAGGCCATCAAACATTTCCCAACGCAATTCGTTCAGCTGACAACCGTGTATGCGCAACACTTGCAAATGCTCCCACGCGTAGAATGTGGGCATGCGCGCTTTTATCAATTCTTGTTTATAAATGTCATAGGGCACTATATTGTCGTCATAGTCGTCGAGTGGCGCAAAAGCCAAAGCATCCAAATCGTCATACGACTCACTACGCGGCTTGTAATCGTAACTATCCTTGGGATGCACGGAATTCTTCGGACGTTTGTTATCGTCGCTGCCCAACAGTGTGACCGATTCGAAATTGGCATATTGCAGAAAACTTAACGGTTGATCGAAAAGTACGCGCAAAGAGCGATTGAGGCCACCGCGTACTTCCAAGGTGGTGAGTTGATTGAGTGGCTTTAGCGTGCTCAGATTGACTGTTTGTGGGAAGTAGAGAAAAAAAGAGGAAGAATAAAAAAATATTAAAAAAAAAATAATATATATTGTTATAATTGTTATGCACACACATACATACATTTGTGTATGTGAAAGCGCGTAAACATTTGCTTATCTTGCTTTCGAGCATTTTACAAAGCGCCGCGCAGGCTTATCGCACAGCGCAGCTATCCTTCATAGCACATGTTTACCAACAATTAATACTTAATGGTATTTACTATTTTCAGAGTGTTATGAATGTTTTGAATGTTTTAAAATAAATTAAATTTGTTAATACTTTGCTTTTAATCGTAATATTTTTCTAATTTAATTTTTTAATAACTACGTTTTGAATATTTCAAAGTAATAATTTTTTTTTTAATATTTGAAATTTTAATTAATAAAAAAATGTGTAATCCTTTTTTTTAATTTTATATAATTTTTTTATATTTTAAAACTCTTTTATAAATTAAAATTTTGGTTTTTTTCATTTTTAATACTTTGTTTTTAATTTTAATAATTTTTTTATTTAATTTTTTTAACTACTTTTAATTAAATTTTTTTTTTAATTTTTGAAATTTTAATTAACAAAAAAATTTGTAATCCTTTTATTAATTTTTAATAATTTTTTTATATGCTTAAAAAATTTTTAATACATAAAAAAAAAATAAAATTAAAAATTTGTTTTCTCTTTTTTAATTTTATTTTTTAATACTTTTTTTTTAACATATTTTATAGTGTACTCTGAACAGGGTATATTCAGTAGGAGTTTGTAACACCCAAAAGAAGAGATCCTATAAAATATAATACATACATATACATATGTATGTTTATGTAAATGATCAGCTTGACGTGCTGAGTCGGTTTAGTCATGTTCATCTGCCGGCATATACGCTAACTAGTTCTTCAATTTTTTAGATATTGATCTGAAATCTTGCATAAGTCGTTTTTCCCCCAAAAAGCTGATCATAAGTCCGAAACACCGATATCGGACCACTTTAGCATATAGCTCCCAATCCAACTAACCGATCAAAATGAAGTTCTTGTATGGAATACTTCTTTATTAGACAAAATATCGAAATTTGGCACAGATTATTGTCCGAAGAAACGCTCATATTCCGCATATATCATTCAAATCGGACCACAATAGTTTATAGCTGCTATACAAACTGATCGATACAGATCAGGTTTTTGTACGGAACACTTCTTTATTTGACAACTGAGCTTCTCGAAATTTAAAAAGGATTATTGTCCAAAGCAGCGGTCCAATTCGGAACATACATACATACTATGTATTGTTCGAATCGGACTACTATATAGTTACCACATACAATTAGGTGCCACTGTGAAGCGTATTACTTTTGTTTACTATTTTATTTTTGTAAAATATTTTTTTATTATTATTTTTTTTTAATATACTTTTTTTTTAATATTTTTTTATTATTTATTTTTTTAATTCTTTATAAAATTTTTTTAATTTTGTTTTAATATTTTTTTTTTATATATTTTTTTATTTCATTTTATTATTTTTTTTTTCTATACATTTTTGAGTTTTGTTTTAGTATTTTTTTTTATTAATATATTTTTTTATATGTTTTTTTAAATATATTTTTTTATATGTTTTTTTAAATATATTTTTTTATATTTGTTTTTGTAATTTTTTTAATACTCACTGCTCTTATTTCTACCACTACTGGTGTATAACAGTATCAATGCATGCAAATCGTGTGGCAACTTCTGTATCAACTCCTCCACGTCGCTCTCCTCTTGCAGTATACACGTAGCCTGTTTCATATAAGGATTTTCTGAGTACGCATCATCATCATTGTCGCCATCAACGCTTTCGTATGTGGCCTCATTGCTGTTGCTCGCACCCTCTTTCGGCCAAATATCGTCCACTTGCTCCGCACCAGGTCGTTGCGCTTGCATGTGCTGTATCCAACGTGATATGGACAGTTCGGCAAAAGGCGCATACTGACAGACACAACCAGTCGGACATTGTAGTGTGTCGATTGCCAATTGCTGCGTGTGTTCATGTAGCAATTCTAATGGGGACACTTCCGTTCGTTGCAATCGTTGTATCCGGTGTGTTGTCGTCACTTCATTGTGTGCACGTTCAACCGCGTGTGGTACTAACTTTTTATGCTGTTGCTGGAGTTGCTGATATTTTAGAAATTTTGTATGTTGTTTGGATTGTGGCTTGACGTTGATGAGTGCCGCATTGACGTTGAGTTGCTGTGGTTGTATGAATTTGCGTAAAAAAAGCAGTTAAATTTTGGTTTTAAATTTCTTTGTTTTTGTAAAACATAATTTTTTTTTCTTGATTATGGGGAATTAGTAGAACAAATATTGTATGTACTTAGCTAACTGTAATTTAAGGGAAAAGTAATATTTTTGGTTTCTTTTTCTCTTTAGTTTAACTTTACTCGGGTTTACCGTTCTACTTTTTACTCTTTTGTAACCCTAAACAGCGTATATTGTCCGTCTGTATATACGCGAATTCAGTTTTTGAGATATCCATCTGAAATTTTACATGCGTTTTTTTCTCTCCAAGCAGCTGCTTATTTGTCGAAACCGCCGTTATAGGCCCACTATAGCATATAAATGCCATAGAAACATTACCGATGAAACTCAAGTCCTTATATGGAAAACTTTTTTATTTGACAAGCAGTCTTCACGAAATTTGGCATAGATTATTATCCAAGGCAGCGCTACTATCTCAGAACAAAATGTTTAGATCGGACCACTATAGCATATAGTTGCTATACAAACTGACCGATCAAACTCAGTTACGTGTATGGACCACTTTTTCATTTGACAAGTTATCTTCCCGAAATTCGGCACATATTTTTATCCAAAGCAGCGCTACGATTTCCGTTGAAATTGTTCAGATCGGACTACTATAGCATATAGCTGCCATACAAAGTGATCGCTCAAAATCAAGTTAAAGATCTTTTTGTACACTAACACTAACTAATCTAATGTACACAGAAGAAATACACGTGTGTAGGGTATTATAGCTTCGGTACAGCCGAAGTTAATATTTTTTCTTGTTTTTTGACTCTTTTGACTCACAATCAACGACACCAACACTAGAAACATGTTAATCCATTGCATTTTTATAGCGTTAAGTTCTCACGTGTTACGTTGCTACCGCTTAATACTGTATATTTTTAGAATTTTTTTTTTTGACACGTCACGCTTTCTTTATATGAAATAACATCAGTAACTGTCTGCTGCACAGCGCTATTTCATGCTTCTCACTGTACTCTGCAGGCTTGCTGCCCCAAATAAACCGTTGCCCACTGGGTTCGAACTACGTTTCGCTACTACCGAGCAGTCCATAATTATTGTAAAGTTATTTCGAAAAAACAATTTAGTTGTGTTTTAAGATAAGCCGAAAGAATCATATTGCACAAACACATTGACAGCTTGGATAAGGAGGAAATACAACATCCTTTGTGACTTATCGCGCGTACACGACTTTAATTCACGCTGTTTTCATTCAGTGCGCTCTTTAATAAGATATTGTGGCATACATGTATAGCGATATGTATGTATGTATATAGTACTTTTGTGATATACACAGACTTATTTAAACAAATACCTATTTTGAATTTTTTAACTATGTAATTACATACATGCACACAAAATTACAGTGTGTTTGGCATATAAAAAAGTTAGTTTACCTCAAATTTCGTAAAAGAAAATATTTTTTTTCTTTAAGTTAAATTTAAAAACCCAAAAACTAGCTTATTTGAATTTTTCACATAAATTTTGAGGTTATGTGAAAAAGCTGTAAATACGAAAAGTTGTAGCTCTTTTTATTACCATCAGCTTTGCCATATAACTTTTTGCCATGGGACTCGTAGTTACGCCGGAAATCGAGTTAAATTGTTCTTATCTGTTTATTGGAAATTTTCACATAAATTTTGAGGTTATGTGAAAAAGTTGTAGCTTTTTTTATTACCTACAACTTTGCCATATAACTTTTTCCACTAATTCAACCATCCGCCTTCACTTCCTTTTCCCGAGCTCAGCTTGTTCGTAAATAATTTTTTCATTCATTTTTGTAATTTTATCTTTATTTTCCTTTGTGTTGCCATGCCACTATAAATTTTTTGTGCTTTCAAAATATATGGCCCCTGGTCTATTGTACTTCTTTTAGTTAAATTTTTTTTTTCGTGCTAAAATGTGGAGCGTGCTGTTTTAAGCATTCTTTGCTAAAAATTTATTTATATATATGTAAATATATTATTTTATTAACTATTTTTGTTTTCTCAAACTACTAACAATTTTTCATTCATTAGTGTGAAAGTGCAAAATTATTTGTATGCAAATTCATTTGTGCTGTGTGTTGGCATAATTCCATCTCATCATAAGTATGTATGTATGCACGGGTGTTTTAAATGTGTCGCAAATTATTGCATATGAGCAAAAAAAAAAAAAATTATATCTTTGTTATGTATGTGGCCTTTTTTAGATTTGCCCGCAAACGCCTTTTATTTTCTCGCTTACGAGTATATACAAGATAAGGCCAAAGAGCAAACTGGCAGCGAGAAGATTAGCATTACTTCGACGATTTTCGCCGGTGGTGCTGCGGGTATAGCATATTGGTTGGTCGGTATGCCCGCCGATGTGTTGAAGAGCCGATTGCAAACAGGTATGTATAGTATTAATATTAATAATTAATATAATATTCGAATAAAAAATATTTAAAACAAGTAAGGAAAGGCTAAGTTCAGATGTAACCGAACATTTTATAATCTTGCAACTGGCTGGGATAAAATACCTTTAGGTGCATAAGGCATATTTTCGGCATTAAACTATAGTAATTTTGCTAAGATATCTTACTTATTTGTCGATATATGCGATATAAAGTCAGCCGGAAGTTCGAAAATCTTTCTATTAAGTGTATGGGGGCTATTATTGACCTGATTATCAGAAACAGATTCTATATAAATTTCTATGACATATCTCACAGATTGACCGATATTTTCGATAAAAAGTTCGCATCAGGAACTGCGGTCCACATATTCGGTATCTGGGTGCTTGAATAGTTTTAGTCCGATTTGAACTATATTTGCTTTTATGTTGCAAGAGTATAAAAATATTTTACTTAATTAAATTATTTGAAATAATTAAGGGACGCTCCTGTGAAAGCTTAAACAATTAAAAAAAACTACTGGATTATTTGATTATTATTAACAGTAAAATTTGTCAGGAAAATAGTTAAATGTTGGGGTCACACGCGATCTCCCACGACGCTAAACAAAAATATTCTCCGCAGTGATTCCGGCCTCCACGAATGAAACCTTGAAAAAAAGTACTCCACTAGAAAATATTCTCCTATCGTCGAAAAAAAGTTAAAACCCGACAAAATTACGTTTTCAAAACAAAAAGTTTAAGTATTTATTTTGATATTTATTTTTTTTTTAATTCACAAGAAGTGTTCCCCTTAGTCAAATTATTTGAAATAAAAGTTAAAACCCGACAAAATTACGTTTTCAAAACAAAAAGTTTAAGTATTTATTTTGATATTTATTTTTTTTTTAATTCACAAGAAGTGTTCCCCTTAGTCAAATTATTTGAAATAACTAATTAATTTTCTTAATGAAGGAAAATATTTAACACGTTTCGCAATTAATAAATTTCGCTTTTAATTTATTTTAATTTGAATTTAATCAGTAATTCAAAAAATTCCATAAACTTGTTTATGTTATTTAGGTATTACTTCTAAATTATGTACATACTTAATTGAGTACATATTGATTTAACAATCATTTATTGATTTATAAAAGCGTTATTTATTATTTAATTAAGTGGTAATTATACTTAATTATAAATAATTAATTAAAATTATTCAAATTTAATATTTAATTTAACAGTGTACATTCATTTAAAATGAAATTACTTTTAATTAATGGAACTTTAAATACTTATTTATTAAAAAAATTTATGTAACACTTATTCAACTAATAAAAATTAATTAATAATCAATTATAAATAAATAAATTAAAATAGCAAAAAATTAATTAAAATTTAATTTTAATACTTAATTATTGGCATAATCTAATTATTTAAATTTCAATTAAGTTGGATAATTTAAAATGAATTTTGGCATTACTTAATTAGGCGTTAATTAAAATTAATCACTAATTATTTAATTAGTAATATGATTTGTATATTCTCGCAACCTGTTGCTACAGAGTATAATAGTTTTGTTCACCTAACGGTTGTTTGTATCACCTAAAACTAATCGAGTTAGATTTAGGGTTATATATATATAAATGATCAGGATGAAGAGACGAGTTGAAATCCGGGTGACTGTATGTCCGTCCGTCCGTCCGTCCGTCCGTGCAAGCTCTAACTTGAGTAAAAATTGAGATATCTTTATGAAACTTGGTAGACATGTTTCTTGGTGCCGTGAGACGGTTGGTATTGCAGATGGGCGTAATCGGACCACTGCCACGCCCACTAAACGCCATTAATCAAAAACAAATAACTTGCCATAACTAAGCTCCGCAATAAGATACAAGACTGTTATTTGGTACACAGGATCACATTATGGAGGGGCATCTGCAGTTAAAACTTTTTTTTTTTAAAGTGGGCGTGGTCCCGCCTCTTATAGGTTTAATGTGCATATCTCCTAAACCGCTAATGCTATAATAACAAAATTCACTAGAAGCAAATGTTTTTAGCACTTCTATTGACGGTGTGAAAATAGTTGAAATCGGGTGGCAACTCCGCCCACTCCCCATATAACGGTACTGTTAAAAACTACTAAAAGCGCGATAAATCAAGCACTAAACATGCCAGGGACATTAAATTTTATCTCTGGGATGGTATGAGGTGACTTTATAGGAACCGCGTTCAAAATTAGACAGTGGGCGTGGCACAGCCCACTTTTAGGTGAAAACCCATATCTTGAGATCTGCTTAACCGATTTCAACCAAACTCGGTATATAACATTCTTCTCATATCTTTATATTATAGTGCGTAATCGGACTACAACCACGCCTATTTCCCATATAACACCATTTTCAATTCCATCTGATTCTTTCACTTTCCACTATGCAAATTAGGTAACAATGATTATATCGGGGTAGAACTTTGCGTGAATATCGCAATTAAAGTATGCCACCCTGCGGCCAAAAATTGTCTAAATCGAACCAAAACTGTTCAAACCCCTAAGTACTAAATATGTGGACCCCAGTGCCTATAGTTGACCTTCTACCGAAAATATCAGTCAATCCACAAAGAAATCTCAAACGAGTATACCATTTGACTTTGCGAGAGTATAAAATGTTCGGTTACATCCGAACTTAGCCCTTCCTTACTTGTTATTAAATGATTTTGAAGTGTGTAACTATTTGTTTTTATTTTTTAATTTAACTTAGTATTAAAACTAAATTAAAATCAATTTTTTTTAGTAATTTTTTGTACTTAACTTATAAAAATTAAATTAACATTAATTATATTAGTAATTTGTTGAAATATTGTCAAATAAATTTAACTTTAGTAAAATACTTAATTTTTTCAATTTCAGTATTCATTAAATTTTATTAAAAACTTAATAATAATTAATTTAATTTTGTTTAATTTCACTAAATTAATGACAAAAACCAAAAAACTAGAATATGAATATATACTTAATTATTGAGAAAAAAAACGATTTGGTGTACAATTTTTCAAGCTTTGAACTGAAAAAAGTAATTGTCTCTTTTAGTAGTTAATAAATAATTAGTAATTAGAAACTACTTAGTCAGCTTAATTTCAGTTATCTAATTTACTTTTATAAATAAAAAATTAACTATGATAATTAAAAATTAAAGAGTAATTAATCAACTTATTTTCAGTTTATTAATTAACATTAATTTTTTATTACTCAACTTTAACTGCATATGTATGTCCATTAATATATTAATTAAATATTTAATTTACTGTTTATCTATATATTTCATTAAATATACATTTTATTAATTTATTCACTAATTTCTTTTTATGTAATTAAATAATATTTTAAATAATTAATTTAATTTAGTAAGACTAAATTTCTAAAAATTAGATATTTTTGTTATTGAATTCTATACTAATTTAAATTTACTTTTTTTTAAATAATTTTAAATTAATTAGTTTGTTCATTTTCGTATTTTAAGATCATAACCACTTTATGGTTTGATGTACTAGATTTTATAATTTAAAATTACTTTATTATTTTAGTTAAATTTATTATCTTTAAAAATAATTATTTGTGTAATTTAATTTTAAAATATTTGCGCTTTATTCATTACTTTTTTATTACTCTTATTTTATATTTTTCAATATCGTCCTTCTGGTTATTTTTTTATAAAATATTATACTTGCATAAATTCACTAGAAATTATAAGCCAAATTAATTTTATATATTTTTTTAACATTTACATAACTTTATAATTTCAATTTTCCATCCGCAGCACCGGCCGGCACATATCCAAAAGGTATACGCAGCGTCTTCAAAGATCTGATGCGTCGCGATGGTCCCTTGGCTCTATACCGTGGCGTTACACCGATTATGTTGCGTGCCTTCCCCGCAAATGCTGCCTGCTTCTTCGGCATAGAATTGGCCAATGATGCTTTCGATGCCATCGCCGCATTGTTTTAACTGAACAATTTTCCTATAAGACTAAAGAAGTTTTTATAACACTAAATTTAAATAGTGCACTTATATTTGAAAAAAATTTTGCAAAAATTTTTAATTATAAGAAATTCTATTTTCGTAATAATTGTTATTTTCACATTGTTATTGTAGAAATATATAGAATAGGCTTTTATAATGTATAGAAGAATATGAAAATATACACACATATTGAAAAGAAACGATTTCGTGTATCATTTATAATATTTTAAATTCGTTTTAGTCTCTTTTATATATATCTAAGTACTTTGCCTATAAATAATATTTATCGTTCTCTTCCAGATTTACCATCAAATGCCGTATATTTTGCAACATATGAAGCATTTCAAGATTTGATCAAGCAAAAATTTCCAAATATGCAAATGGAGTTGTTATCGGCGATTTTTTCGGGTGGTATGTCTGGCATTGCCTACTGGGTTGTCGGTATGCCGCCCGATGTACTCAAGAGTCGTCTGCAGACAGGTGCGCTAAAATATATTTATTCTTCCCATATATTGTACATATGTATGTATGTGAAAAATGAGATTCAGAGTCTTTTGCTGCCAATATAGTCTGGCTTACGTAATCGAAGGTCTGTCATCTCAGCAGTTTTTTCCAAAACTATGGAACTTTGCTACTTCATTCTCATAGCCGGTTCTACGAAATGGAACGTTGTTGTTGTTGTAGCGGCAGAGGAAACCTTGAAGTAATTTGAAATAATGCTGCCGACTTGACAATTCTTAGCCGGATCCGGATATATTCCGGTTACATAGACCCGGGGAACGTAACAGAACGTCGCTTAGAACTGTTAACTCTTCAGCATTTATTTAAATTGTTGGGTAATATGTTACGCCGCTACAAAAACCAAATACGAACTTCAGAAAACCGCTTCAGATTTGATATACTACATCTGTTGTTGTTGTGGCGGTTTGCTGGATCCTGTTTCGGTATCAGGTCGTAAGTTAATACTCATCGAAAACAGCAAACGGGATATCCAGAAAACTGTTAGGGTCGAACCATAGGGAATGAGGTTAGTTGTGGGGACTTATTACATTCAGGGCATGAGCTTGGTATGTCGAGCTCGAGAGTCGAGGAGCTTAACCTATTACAGTATCCAGAACGAAGTTGTGCGCGGATCACTTTAGATTCGCGAGTCAACTCGAGCTCTTCTACTCTTCTAGCATTCTTCAGTTGTCTTCTGAGTTTTAGATATATCTTTGCTTCTTCAGATTGAGAGAAGAGCAGACTGCCGTAGGTCATCCAAACGAACTCTACTGAGAGAAAATGTTTGAGTAAAGTTAGTACTAAAAGAAAAGTGATTACTACGGAAGAGTTTCAGAGTATTAGACTCAAAATCAATTTCATTTCTTATTGGTTAATTAACCTGAGAAGTTATCGAAGATTACGATTCATACTTATACGAAATCTGCTAAATTAAAAATTGATTGCATACTTATCCAACTTTTTCCCGTATACAGCACCACCGGATAAATATAAACATGGCATACGAAGTGTCTTTGTTGAATTAATGCGCACCGATGGACCGTTTGCACTCTATCGTGGCGTAATACCGGTAATGTTGCGCGCTTTTCCAGCGAACGCGGCTTGTTTTTTCGGCATTGAACTGGCGAACACTTTTTTCAAATTAGTGGCACCCAATTTTTAAGGTAAGTACTTGAAATAAGCATTTCTCACAACTTGAAGCAGATTTTATTGTAACAAAAAAGAAGTTAATTAAAAAGTATATATAAAGATGGACTTCAAATACCACACTCTACAAAGAAACCACCGCTGTAATGTAATGTTCTCGCTTCTAAACCCTCTAGGTTGGGTTATAGAGCGAGCTATCTTCATTGTTTCGAAAGGATAGAACAAAATCTGATAACGTTTGTGTCGTCTTTACCATTTAACTCTAAAAAATTTCCAGTGTTTTTTTTCGTTTCAAGAAGAAAATCATATGCACTCGAAGAACCCATTGGTTCCAGTTTTTTGACTCATTAGGTTAAAAGGACGAAAAATATAATTTTGCTGCCATTTTACTACTTCTACTTTTTAACTACAATCGTGTTTTAAACTACAGTCTGGGCCGAGAACACAAAATTTCGCCAGTTGCCTCCATCCTTTTCGAGTTCATTCCAGTATTACATTCTAAGTACAGACAATTGGGCGTGCATGCTTCCGTTGTCCGCGTATAGTTCTCGGATCGAAGGAGCTTTTTGCTGGAGAATTGTCTTCTATGCTAGTCTAAAAAGCGCATTCATTGAATTTTTATGCACTTAGCTACATAAGACTATATCCATATCGTCATAGAACTCATACAGTTCGTGGTTTCACCTTCTTCGGTGCTCGCGGCCGGCTCCAAAGACCTTGTGTAGAACAGTTCTCACGAGCGTTCCATGTTCTTTCTCATCTCGGTTCGCCATTGTCCATGCTTCTGCGTCGTATTATAGGACAGAAATGATAAGAGACTTATAGCGCCTAATTTTTGTTCAACGAGAAAAGGATATGCTTCTTTATTGCCTACAAATCTCAAAGTAGCAGCTGTTTGGAAGTGTAATTCTGCGCTTGATTTCCAGGCTTAAATTGTTGGTGGTATTTATGTCGGTTCCGAGAGAGACAAAGTCCTACCCAAGACGCGAGGAATCTATTTGTATGGCCTCCAGGTACTTTAGCTTGTCCTCGTTCACCACAAGATCAACCTCTTTTGCTTCTTTTTTTAGGCTGGAAAAGGCTGCGTTGACGGCTTTGTTATTAAGGCTGCCATTTTACAGGTGTCTCTTATTAACTAGACTCGGTAAGGGGCCTCAATGTTGTTGTAATTATTGATTTTGTACATCAGCTAGTTAAAACCAAACAGAAATAGGGAATGTCAGCGTCGAGAGTGGATGAGTAGTAGTTTGATCTGCTTTAGAACTAGCAACCATAATTGTGTAAAAATGAACTCGAGCTCTTCGTCTGCAAAGAGAAGGGAGCTCATTTCCACATCATTATTCACTGAAGAACGATGTAGCTGAAAAACTATACCTCGAAATAACTTTGGGAAGTTTTGCTATTGGTAATAAACTGGTGCAGTCGATTTTCAAAAGCTTCTTTTGTGACCAATTTTGCACCAGCAATTATTCTCTCACTTCGTGTCCGGTCCGGACTATAAGATTAATGCATAAAACAACCCAATCAAGCTCCGGAGCTTTTGGAGAGTCACTGTCGATGTGTGTGGCCTGGTGGTGTCCATATGACACACTATTCCTCTCCTATTGTTCACAGCTGGCGGCTTCCGGGCGTTTGCTTCTGACGGTTGAATTGTTGACACTACAGGTCCGATTAAAAAGCTTGGTCATAGAAGAGCTGCTCAAAGTAACTGATACTCTGCCAATCACATAGCTAAACCTTCCTAACTGACAATTCTGACTTGACACCGTTTGAACCCGCTGCGATTCGACCACGACCATTTTCATCATCAGTAATCATCCTTCAGAAATTAATCGATTTCGATGCGATTAAGCAGCGATTCGCAGATAGAAATTCGCTGTGTGAAGCTTTTTGCGTTAATTCGGGTGGCACGTGCATGTCGAACTCCTTTTTTACCAGCCTTATTTAAATAGTTCTAAATGGTTTTTTGTGCAACGTTTAGCTCATGAGAAATCGAAACAATGCTTACATGAGGTCGAACTTGAAGATTTCCATTAATTTAGTGATATTTTCGACAATTGGCCTTTCTGTGCGTGATGCATCTTTGACATCAAATTACCGAATCGACAAAACCTGAATTGCTTATGATTAGTTGTTACAGTGTTAGGACCATAAACACGTATATAATTCGTATTTTGAGCTGCCAGCTTGCGTTTCGCCTTTAACCCGATTTCAGTACTACAACGCGAGCTACAACCATCTATTAGAAAAGTGTTGGATTTCTTTTTACTAGACCTAATATTTCTAACTATTTTCTTTTAAGCCAAAAGCTCTGTTTACAATCAAACGATTTTATTTATTTGAATCACTTACAAAATATAGTTTTGGACACATTTGTTGTTGCATTACTACAATAAATACAATATTTAAAATTGATATTTAAATATTTTGGCTTAATTAAAAAAAAAAATCGTAATAATAATCAGAGCTACAACGAATTGAATGTGTTGAAAAAATATTTTACTTTTCTTCTCTTCTTTGAACCCTACCAAACATTTTTTAGGTATTACAATAACAATATTTCGCAATCGTTTGTTACACATACGAACAATTCAATTCAATGTCGTGGTAACATTACAATTTTTGATTATTAAAAATTACTAATAATTAAATAAAATACTTAATTTAAACGTTTTTTTGTTTCTTTTGCTCTTAGGACGTACACAATTTAAAGACCATTTTTCCACTCTAATTAGTAACAACTGGGTAGAGGATTTGTATGTAATTAATTTACTTTGGTAATTTAAGCGATTTTTCTATCATGATTTTCATAATTAAATACTTTTTGTTTCATATTTTCGGTTTTTGAAAGTGTATAAGGCGATAATACCATGGGTAATACATTGAATGACTTCAATTCTGGTAATCTTATGTTGAGCTGCAAAAAGAGATTTCAAAATTGCTTATGTCTGAATTTTAAAAAAAAAATAAAAAGTTTTACTTACCAAAGCAGTTTGTCCCGCCTCACTGTCGGCAGTGTTATGTGACCAAATTGGGTCGATCCAGAAAGGCATGTTCTGAAAAATATCACAAACAGGTTAGATAATGATTCAAAAGCTTTGCAGATCTGTGTAAAAGTTTCGACAAGACTAAACCCACTTAAATATGTTATACAAGTATAAGCTATACTTGTATGGCGGATCAAAAATTTTCCTTCTTTATAGAAATCCACCTTTGACAGTGTTGTGAGTAGGATCGGAAAGGGTCTGAGAAGGAAGTATTTTCTGTTGCTGCTGTGAGTGGGCTCGCTTTCTTACAAGCATTTACAGAAGTGGCTTCGGAAAAAGAAACCCAACTGTTTGCAGAGCGTTGCGCTATGCTCCTCGACAGAGAACAAGTTTATCACTATTAGACCAGTTTCAATTGTGTTAGACTCACTTAACTAAGTTATAAGGGTTTCGAAAAGTGGTGGTGGTGTCATTTCCAATTTTATATTCAAACACCACGTCTGACGGGTCATATAGGCAGAATCTAACAGGGTCGAAGATTTTTAGGAAGTCTTTTCTGATGTTGCTTAAGGACGGCTCTTTTTCATTCAAAAAGTGACTTCGGAGAAAAAACCCTACTGTTGCTGAGCAGCTCGGCCGAGAGCCAAATTTTAGACGAGTTTCGAAAATATTGGACTCAACTATAGGAAAATATGAAGTTCTAAAAGTGATGATAGTCTCATTTACTTTTTATAGAGCACGACGTCTGACGGATATAATGTCAGAGATGTAATATTTTTACGGAGTCTCAACTCCTTGTACAGCATTTCGTCATGATTTTCGACATAGATAAAATATACTATCATTGTTGATCAGTCTTATGGTGAGCTAAAATCTAACTTCCCGACACAAGTTTGAAATTTGCATCCAACTTTGCGAGAGCTAACGAGATCGCACCAAAGTTGTCTGCGAGCATTATCGGTATCAACCTTCAATGATCCAAGAAAAATACAGCCCGACTAGTACTAACCTAGCCAGGATAGAACAGTGTTTCTTAGAACGAAACTGGGAGGTTTAACCGTAAGGGTTTGAAAATTTTTAGTTAAAAAAATTTACAGGTTTTATTTTGTAATAGAAAGGGATTGGACAATTAAAAAAATCCATCTAACCTATTATCTTACCATAAAAGTAAATTATTACTCACATTGGACGGTGGTGTATCTGGCTTTGGTGGCTCGAACATAGGATACATATGCAAATTTGTCTGATCGACATAGGAAATCGGCTCCTTTTTGATTTTAGACTGAACTGCTGTCATCGATTGTTCCATAGCCGGTTGAAAATTTTGCTGTTGATGCTGACGATGGCTGTCCATAACTGCACTTTCCGCTGTAGACATAATAAGCGACGGCAGCCCCGAAACATTCTCACACAGTTCCTGCTGTTGGTAGGACATCGAGGCAGCTGCAGCCGCCGCTATAGCTGCGGAATGACGCCGATCCCAGAGTTTTGTGGTGCCGTTTATATGTGCCTGAGACGCAGTTGTAGTGGGCGCCTGCGTGGGCACTTGCGTCTGACTCACATTCAAATCGGATAAAGACAAATTCGACGAATTCAACGCACTATTTAGAGCGCCGAAGGATGAGTTTTCATTACTGTGCGCTGAAATCGAACCAGATGTATTTAGACTTGAGTTATGTGAGGCGACCGAATAGATCGAGGCATTGCCATTGTAGCTCATATGTGTACCACCCGCGGTGAGGTTTTTAGACTCATAACATATATGTTGCATTTGTTGTTGAGCCTGTATCACTTGCTGTAATTGTTGTTGATGTTGTTGTAGCGCTTGTGGTTTCGGTTTTGCTGCTATGCTACGTTGTAGTTTCGCAGCTGGCTGAAATATGGCGCTGCTCGGAACTTTGCCTTTGTAATTTGGCGCCGTCGGATAGTTATTATTCTCGTTGGCATTCGACAAAGCCCGCGTTTTTGTCGGCGGTCCTTGTAGATTATAACTGCGACTGCTGTTATTCTCGCTGAGCGGTAGACGTGAGGGGCGTGGTGCTTTTTGTTTGCTCGCCTGTGTCTTGATTGAGCCGAAGAGACCCGAGCGATTCATGGATGAGCTTAAGTTAACTGAAGAAGAAAATGAAAGTAGTCACATGTGAAAGTTCTCTGGGCTATCACATTAATTTAAATTTTATGTTTAAACTCACGATCGCAATTTGGCTGCAATGAGATTTCGCTGCGCTCTTGTGTCAGTCCCGCATTGATCACAAAGATATCGTTAAAAGCAGATATAATAGAGAAAAGATTTGGAAAACCTGTAAGAAGACGTAAAAATATGTGGAGATTTTCTTTACGTCTACAAAAAAGTGGATGATGAGACCAACAGGGTTGAGTTGACTGCATGCTAGACTTGTAAGAGAATTGTGGGTTTCAATTCCGATAGATGTAGTTAGGTTAAATTTTATACGAACAGTTTCTGCCTAAGACTCAATAAAACAGTAGCCGATCCGTAATTACTAACATTACTCTATTCCGTGTCGCCATAAACATGAAATCTCTGCCTTCATTCTGTCGACTCATGGCTAATAAGTTCTTGCAACCTTACCCTTATTAATGAAAGCCTCAAGTTCGGCCTGTCGCAAAGTCCTGAGTTGTCCGGATCAATTCCTCTGATCGCAAAGCAGTCTATTACTACTCCGTCGCGTCTGTTCCGCTCTTCATCCGTTCTCATCAGAACCCCTCAGCATTATATTAAAATGCCAGGTGTCTCGAACTACATCCATCTTATAACAACGAACTCTCTTTTCAAATGAAAAATAAGCTATATTTCTCTTATAAATGCGTTTCCAGTCACCAGTAGGATCAGTGTGACTGATAATTTTGTGGATAAGTAAAGTCCTGATACAATTAAAATTCTATGATTTGTCTGATCTATTGAAACTCGTAACTGAACCGTTTTTCGACATTTATTTGAGACTCGGACGTAAGAAGAAGTTAGAGTTCCGCTTATAGAGCCTATCGATCAAAAGGCATTCAACGCTGAAGCTAGGTGGCTGTAAAAATCTAGAAACAAAACTGGCTATTATTTCTTGAATAGAGAAATAATATTACCAGAACCAAGGCACATATTTTGTTCGGATTTTAAAAATTAAAAAGAGTAAATTATTTCCTAGACCTACCTAAACTTTTACGCTAAAAAATTTATATTTGAATCTTTGTTACAGTCGCAAGAAATATGTCAAGTCTACCTGTAACAGAGCTTGCGATAGTGGAAGTGAGTTTTAAAAGCTGAAATTCCATCGAAGATCTCGATTTATTTATTAAGGAAGTCAATTCATATCAGCCGGTACTATTTACCAACCTTAGCCTGGCGTTCTTGCATATATTCAACTCGGAAAATTCTGAACTTACCGAACTCGAAGGTCGTTGTAATGTTGCAGTGCAAGGAGCTTTTGATCTCAATTAACATAACAGTAGTTCTTTTCTCCACTACGCGTATAATGCTTAGCAGAAATTTCAGAAACGATGTGCTTCGTACATAATCTACGCCCTCATCCTTAAAAATCTGCAAAAAAAAAGTTTTTTTTGTTTATATTTTCAATAACGCAGTGCAGCTCATCTACCTCGATCAAAAGTTTCATCGCCTTAACTGTACTCTCATTCAATTTCTCTTCATATTTCTTATTGAATTCCTCAATCAAAGTGCTCAGCGCAATATTTTTGCATTGATTTTCTTTGGTATCGCTTGAACTCGATTCATTGAGACTCGCATGGAAATTTGTCTCGTGAACCAAGATCAGCTTACATGCGCGGTAACATTGACTACGGAATGCGGTATCCTCACGATGACATATGATCCATAAAACTTTCTCCTTCTCAATCAACTAAAATATATAGCAAAGTTTTATTAAATTTATTAACTTGGCGTTGTGCTTTCACTCACCTCTATGTAAGGCATCAACTCGACACCTTCGGAGATGCTGCTCACACCTAAAGTTTGCGGTTGAATTTGATAGCCATATTTCTTTTTATGCAATTGTAACATCTCATCCAACTTCATGCAAGTCTGTGAGTTGCCCGTTACATTGTGTACGAGCTCCTCACACTGTTCGGCAAAGACGCGACGCGCCACTATCGCCGTTAAGTATATCTTTTTGTCCTCATCACTTGTCTGCTCCATTTCGACAACACCCTGTATGGCCTCCATAAGATCGGCTAACTTGAGGAAACCATAGTCGCTCAGGCGACACTGATAGGCGAAGTGATAGTGATAGGAGCGCACGAATTTCTGAAACAGTATGGTGTATTGTGGTGCATTGCGAAAGAGTTCGACCATTTCGCCAGCAAATAATATAGTTTTCTCCAGTTCGGCATTGGTTTGTTTACGTTTCGGCATCGAGATGAGCATATCATCACAGTTTTGTACACGTGACATCACTACAACATTCGAATTGGCCAGACCATCTAAGATGTCGCGTATATCGCAAACACCATAATCGGTTACATCAAAACTGCGATTCTGTGTTTGTGCGAAGATCGTCGGTAGCTGTGAGAGCAGCACTGATTTGTTGCCGTGTGCGCGCAGTATACGCAGTAGATCGGAGGTGAAGCGTCGCAATTGTGTGCGATGCGTTAAGGTGATCTGTCGGTTCTCGCCATCGCCGATGATCTGCACGACAGTGGCCAGCGCTTCGAATAGTTCAATAAGCTTGGTGTAACCATAATCAGCGACGCGACACTGTTTGCCGAAGTGATTATGATAGGCTGGTATGAAACGATTGAATTTCATTGTAGACTTCGGTGACATCTTCACCAATTCGATAACCTCACGCGATATCTGGTATAAGGGATCACTGGCGCTACACGCAGACTTGGCATACAAACTGCGTTCCATTGATGACGTGGCGCTGGTGGCGCCAATGCTCGCATTAAGTGGCGCAGCATAACTTGCGTAACTCTCCTTGTCCACCTCCAGCCAGCCAAGTATTTTGATGCCAAAATTATTGACCTGTATCTGTATGCCTTGCACACAGCATACCAAGTGTTCCAAATTGACACCGTTCTCGTTGGGTGTGATATCGGTATTTATCTGTTCGGTAATGCAATGTACCAACGATGCGACAGGTATGTCTCCAGGATGATTTTTCAGTAATGGGTAGATAATTCTTTGTATTTCCGATATTGTCATCCAGACATTCGGTAATGGTTCGATGTCTTGCTCAGCCCAGCCTTTATGCTGTTCGCGTTTGAAGTGTACAGTACAATAGGGTACACTATGTTGTAGGCCTTCCATTAGGGGTGAGTTCTCCAGCGAATTTATGACACCCGTTTGTAGACTTATAAATTTCTCTTCACTATTATCGACACTGATCGTACAGATGTCGGGCATTTTGTAAAGATCCAATACGCTGATTGACGTCTTGAAACGCGCTTGAAAAAGTTCACGGAACTTGTACATCGGTAGCGTGTAATAAGGCACGTCCTGCATTTGAAAAGAGTGATACAATATTTTATAGTAAATAAATATATAAATAACTGGGGACGACTTTGTCTTTCATTCTACCAACAAAAGCGATAGAACTCAAGACAATCTAAGGCCTGTTAGTTCAGACTCATTAGTAATGTTCTAAAATTAGTGCATCTCCTCATAGAGTTGAAGGTCCGCAAATCTGGAGCCCAAAGCAAACCCAAGAGAGTTAGGGTTAAGCAAGTGGTAAAGTTCCGGCTTGTATCAGGCCCAAGAGGCAATGCCCAAAAAAAGTTTTCGAAAGTTTATGGCATTCAAAGTGGTCTTAAATTAGAAACATTAAAATTATTCTAAAGGAAAACAAGAAAAATCGTTAACTTCCGCTGCACCGAACATAGAAAATCCTTCAAAAATAAAGAAGTTTGCAGCTACCATATATGATATAGTGGCACGATCTGGAAATTATGTCCGAATATTATAGCAATGCCTTGAACGAAAATTCGTGCCATATTTCGTGCAAATAACTTGTTAAATAAAGAACTTGATTTTGCCTTCAGTTTGTATGACAGCTATATACTATAGTATTTCGATCAGAAAACTTTCTTCGAATATTGTAGAGTTGCCTTGAAGAATAATACATGCCAAATTTCGTGAAGAAATCTGGTCAATTAAAAAAAATTGCTTATACAAGAACTTAATTTGGATCGTTCAGTTTGTATGACATTTATATGCTATAGTGATCCGATATCGGCGGTTCCGACAAATAAGCAGCTTCTTGAAGAGAAAAGAACGTGTGCAATTTTAAATCGATATCTTAAAAACTGAGGGACTAGTTCGCGTATATATGTACAGACAGACGGACAGAGAGATATGGCTAAATCGATTCAGTTCGTCATGCTGATCATTTGTACATATATATAATATATTTTATCTCCGATGATGCAGTTATAGCCTGTTAATATACATAGAAAAATAGGTTTATCTAATGGATCTGTATCGTCGACTTTTATAACTTAAAATCGGAGGTATTTCTTTTAATACTGGTTCTACGGTTTAACAAATAACAGTCGATAACAAATTCAAGAGATCGCCGTAAAAATAATGCAGTTCATCGTGAGATGTACGAATAAATTTCAAAACATTAGCGATATCGATGACTATTCGTCAAAATATTTCTCAATAGATTTCAAAAATTTGGGCCATGCCTGTAAGAGTTTAAGGAAGCTTGATATTTGACGGGATATTTGAAAGAAACTGGTCGCAGCTACTAAGTTCTGCTCTCAGTTTGCCGAAGCCATTTGTATGGAGTTCAAGTTTGACGTTCTTTTATATTGGTGGATGAGAAATGGAGAGATTTTACAAACTCAGCCCGTATCTTTCAAGCGGTTTTGGCGCCAATCGGGAAGAATAAAATAATGATTCGATATTAACGATGCTTCTTTTTGTCTTGCTTACGATTTTTTTAGATAGAAAATCAAATAATAACCTAACATCTTTGCGTTTATGGACATAACTTACCTTAAGTAGCCCAGCTACTTGGCAACGCAGTGTATTGATCTCCGTCTGTGAAGAGTCACGTGTATACGAGACCAGCATGCGTTTATGACCGATTTTCTTGCGATGTAAATTCGAGACGACTTGCTTAGCGAACTGTAAGTAAAGAAAAGTAAACCAATAACCCGACTTATATGACAAGTTACTTACAAACATATCGGGTACAGTGACTTTGGCATAGGTATTGCCTTCGAAGACCAACGACAATACCGGTGTTATCGGTTTCAATTGTCCCATTATGAAATTGCGTAAACTCGCTTCCTCCATTGTATAATCCAGATTGGTGATTTGTAGTGTTATAGATTGACTGGTGCTGCCATAGCATACATCGAAACCTCTAGTTACTGTCGCCACATTAGTATTACCCTCGTTGGGTGCAACGGCATTCCCATCCGCTGTGGTACCAACAACAGCATTAACACAACGTCGCAATTGATTACAAGTCACAGTTGGACCACCATTTGCTAACGTGACAGCGGCACGTCTATTATTATCTGTTATTATGTTATTGTTCTTGTCGATGACGCTCTCTTTTGGTGCATTTGCGGCGGCGCCTACACTCAGCGCTGATGTCACAGCTGTACTTACAAGTGGCGGTCCGCTGAGTAAATTAGAGTAACTCCGATAAATATTAGATAACTGCTGATACGAGGCATACATTTGCTGTGTGACCGTATTTATAGCTGTAGTTAACGGAAGGGTACTTAAAGGCCGTGGCATAGGCGGTGGTAGCGTCAGTGCACTATTCGGTAGATATGGCGTTGTGCCGGTGGTGTTTGTTGTGCGACTATAGGGCATATACCGGTTACGGTTGAAACTGTACGACATACCGGCTGCTGCACAGCTATAGTTAGGTCCAGCACCTAACGAACCGTTTAGCGTTAAGGCGTTGTTTGGTATGTTGTAAGCACCACTTTCCGTTAGCGAATTTGGCTGTGGCATAAGACTGCTATTGTAGAGTAATTGCTGTTGTTGTTGTTGATTTTGATTGGTTTGGTTATTCGGTCCGCCGAAGTACTGCAAGTTTGGTCCAATGAGTCGGCTTTGAGAGTTGACAGCATCGAAAGTGTTCGACACAGTAACGGCTGAGCCGGCAGTTATGCTATTGGTGTTGGGCGCTGTGACGCCATAGTAGTTGGATAACTCGGCAGCCTTTGAATTTAGACCGGGCTGCAGTAATGGTTGATTGAGTTGATTTAATTGTTGTTGTTGTTGCTGTTGTAACATAGTGTTGTAGTTGGAACAAGTCGCATCGTCGGCTTGAAAGATACTGGATATAATTATAGGATAAAGAAAATGTATTAACGGTTGCATTTTTTTGAGAATAAGTCATACAATGTTTAAGAAAACGCCACAAGAAATTTGAATGCCTGTAAGCTTTCTTGAAAGCTCTGTCATGTAAAAGCTTTGCAGAGTATGATATCGATAATAGTATTGATTTCGCAGATGAATGCAAAACATTGTTGTATCTAATACTAGAAACTGAAGTACCGTTGTGTCAACGGCCTTCCACGACACTATAGTATATTTCCAAAAAAACTACTAATATAAAAATTGTAACAGAAGAGAGTGGGAGAAAGGAGAGGATAAAGAGAGTGGACAATTCCAAGTGGTTAGAATCATACTGATGTTTTTGGAATCAAGACTTTGAGCACTTAGATTATAAAAAACATATAATTTCGGATTTATATATAGAAAACTTAATTTGAAAAAATTATTTCGCCAAAAAAAGTACAAATATTTGGAAGAATAGAGAGTAAGTGGTGAGTGAGAGAGAGAGAGAGAGAGAGAGAGAGAGAAATATAATGAGTAAAACATCCGATTTAGGTGTTTCAAAACTGCGAAAACCTGTAAAATTGAATTCACCTAAACGGGTAAATCTTAATCCATTATGATTCTGTGCAATCTCGAATTATAGATCAATCTGTTTTTGGTAATAAATATCTAGTTCGGCGACCACTGGATTTCGCTAAGAAAAGAGTGGTGTATTCTAGTTAATTAAAATACCATTACGGGACATAAAAGCTTACGGAGCATAGAAAAATTATTAAATTAAATTATGGTTTTTCATCTTATTTGCTTGAAAAACTGTCGAAGTTGACTTAGATTATTTTGTCCAAACTAACCTCAAAAAAAACAAAATTTAAATTAGTTTACAAAATATATTTTCAACATATTAATTTTTGAATATTTTATTTCATATTTATATTAATTTTATTCCTACATTTATATAAAATAGTACGATTTTTGCAAATCGCTCAACACTTACCCATAAAATTTGTCACTCATTTTGTAAATTTCTTTTTTCTGAAATTAAGAAGATAGGAAAAGTATAATTGAGCGTATTTGTTATGACGCACGAATTGAGAGCAATGAACAAATTTATATAAATATAAATATATATATTCGCATTTTCTATTCGGATTATGTTCGTAATTTGTATTATTTTCATTAAACGTGACCTAATTCTAACCTAATACATATAATATAATCTACAAAATTACCTATTTCGTTTGTTAATTGGTGAGATTAAAAACAACAAAAAAAATTTTGAATTTACAAATTTTCTAGTTTAATGTCAAAGTAATCATTATTTGGTTTTTTGTGCAATTATTTTTTTCCTTGAACCTTACTCTTTTAGAAAGATGAAAGTTTCCATTAATATTTCAAAAAAAAACTGCAACTAAATTTATTCTGAAAATATTTCTTCGATAAAAATATTGCTATTTAAATTTTGGGCACATTTTCTTAAAGTGATTTAAATTAAAAATTTAAATTAATTGATTAAAATTTAATAAAAATAACGTAATTTAATGTACATTTTACAGATTTTTAGCAAAACCATTTTAGAATTAAAATTTGAAAAATAATAATAATAATGTAGTATTAAAATAAATGATAATGTGATTTGTGAAATTATTTTCTTGTAAAAAAAGTTCTCAAAAACAAAACAATTATTCGTAATTGTACACTTCTCAGTATTTTTTTTTCTCCGCTTTTTCTTTGTTCTCAAAATCATTTACTTTTCTTAAATTTTTGCTCTAATTTATCATTAATAATTATACAAATTTTAATAATGCAATATTTTATAATTAAAGTTCGAAAAAAAATTCTATAATTGAATTTTGGAAAGAAAAATAATATAAAATTATTTCATTAATTTAAAAATAATGTTTTTCATAACTTTAAGAATTTAATGAAACAATATTTCATAACTGAAATAATACAACATTAACTCAATCTTTTACAAAAATGTATATATTTTTTTTAATTTAGAATTTTAATGAAACACTATTTTTTAATTTTCAAAAATGTAAATATTTAATAATAATAAAATAAAATAAAAATAAAAAATGTTTAATTTTGAACACAAAGTTATACTAATTTTAATGGTGTAAATTTATTTTAATTTTTCACCGAAGTCAGTAGTGCTTCACTCTAAAATTAATTATTAAATAAAATTAATAATTAATACTTAATAAAATAATATAAAATTAAATATATAACTTCAAAATAAATTTTTTTTAAATTTTTCTAAAAGTTGAGTTATAAAATATATTTCCAGAAAAACCAGCAGTAAAATTTTTAGTAAAAATATTAGAAATGTAAATGTTTAAGTGCAAATTAAAAAAAAAATAAAATAAAAATAAAAAATGTTTAATTTTGAACACAAACTAATTTTATTAGTGTACATTTTTTTTATTTCTTAAGTTTTTGCCGATGACAGTAGTGCTTCACTCTAAAATTAATAATTAATTTTCAATAATTTTTATATATTATATTATTTGAAATTTAGCAAAAATTTTATAAAATATAAAATTAATTCAACTCTAAATATATATATATATATTTTTGTGCAAATAATTTTGAAAAAAAGCATAAAATTTTAATTATACTAATTTTTTTATGTAATTTTTTCAAACGCATACAATTTTTATCGAAGATAGAATTTCTTTTTTTTTAATTTTCAATAATTATTATATTAAGTACAACTTATTCTTAAAATTTTAATGAAAACCCCGATTTATGTAAAAAAAAAATAATTACAATATTTCTTTATTATTATTAAATATTAAAATTTTTTTTTTACATTTTTCTTTAATTCTGATTTTGGTATAAACAATATTTGAAAGAAAAAAGAGAATTGCCGTATAATTTTAATTTATTTTTATATATTATTTGTTTGATAAGAAAATAATTTTTTTTTTGAATAAAAAGCTTTCCCGCCAAAAATTAAATATTCAACTTTTTCTATTAAAAACCAATATATTTTGAATAATTTTAAAGATTTTCTTTTAATTTTTTATAAAATATATTATAAAAAAAATATTCGAAAAGAAAACTTAAATAATAAACCACTCTGTCTAATTTAAAATTTCTCTCTTATTTAATTTATTTGTTAAGAAAATAATTGATTTTCAAGCAAAAAAAAAAATTCCCGCCAAATTTTGACTATCAATAATTTATCTACAATTCACAGGTTCAATTCCGTTAGAAGTCTTAAGTGTCACATAATAATGGCAAGCAAATGGCGAGTGAGAATATCTGCGAAATTCGCGCGACACGAAGCCCCTAACTCTAACTGTTAACTGCAATGTGCATAAACGAAAATATTATTATGAAATATATAACATATTTTTGCAGAAAATAATAACGCACCTTAAAGGCTTCTAGTTTTTCTTATTCAAGTTTTGTTATTTTATAAAATGTGTAATAATGTTTTGGCCTATCGACGCTTTTTAATTATTTAGTGAATAGCTATTTTGGTTTTAGAGCGGTTGGTCGTTTTTAAAATGTGTATAATTATATTTAATTGATTTTTGTTAAATTCTATCACTATTTTATTTGACAATAAAAATTTGATTTTTATTAAATTACCGCTTTGGTAATAAATTAATTTTACTTAATTTAATTTTACACAATTTTATTGATTAAAATTTTTTATTTATTACTTAATTTTTTTTTTTATAATTATTACTTAAAACACACACAGAGTATTAACTATCTTTGCTTGCAAAGAATATACTAAAATTATTTGCTATTAATTCAACAAAATAATTTTTTTTCAATTTCCGCTATTTTTCTTTTTTTTCTTCTTATTTTCTTTTGCTCTACATTTAAAACGCTGAGAACTTAACGTTCAACCGGCCAGGTGAGCTGAAACGAACTAGTGCTGGAAATTTTTGAAGAAATGTGAATATTATTGAAGCAGAGTTTCCCGTTGTGTATTTATATATGTGGTGAATAAGAAAAAACACAAAAGAAGGATTCGACAAAACGGTGTATAAAGGTGAGTAAAAATTTTGGTATTTAGAATATTTAAAAAATTAAAATAATATTCAATACATATTTTTTTATAATAATTATTTAATTAACAAATTTATTTTTGGTTAAAAATTTTACCAATTATGTAAATAATTTTTTTTTATAAAATTTATTTATTTTTGATAAAAAATTTTAATAATTTTCTTAAATTATATTGTTTTAATGAAAGGTTATCGAAAAAATTTTTTAATTTCATTCGTTTAATTGACAAATTAGTATAGACAAAATATTTAATTAAGCCTATTTTTAAAAACTAAAAAAATATTCAATATACATTTTTGTTATAATAATTATTTAATTAACAATTTTTTTTAACAAATTTATTTTTGGTTAAAAGTTTTACCAATTATGTAAATAATTTTCTAGTTTGTTTTTTAAATTATTTATTTTTGAAAAAAATTTTAATAATTTTAAATTTAATATAATGTTTTTAACACATTACATTTTTTAATTGCATTCATTTAATCGACAAATTAGTTTAGGCAAAATAATTAATTGAGCCTATTTCATTAACGTACCGTAGCCCTATATTATCCCAAGCCCGAAACTGTCAAAACGGGATCTGTCAGGGTATTCACATAATATTTCTATATACGCCATAAGTGACTATCTGCCTAAATATGTAGCCAAAAACTTACTGTAGAAAAGAAATTTCAAGTCCGTATAACATTTAAAACTCTAGTTCTTGAAGGACATTTAAGATGTGGCTGAAATTATTTTACTAGCTCACGCGCATTAAATTTGCTTAGAAAGTGAAATTGCTTGACTAGAATCGAAAGCATCTCAAAAAATATGACTATCGTCATATATTCTTTCTGCCGAAGTCAATATATTCTTTTGTTTCATATAAATAGATCAAGAGGAATCCTGCTTTTTATTATAGTTTTGCAATGGATAAAATTTTCGACTCTCTTACTTTAAATCTTTTATGTATTCTTAAATCTTTTTCATATCCTACAACTCATCTCATGATTTACGGATTGAGTCGCCTTTAAGAGAACCAAAAATGATAATCTTTGGAAAAAATAATAAAAATTTATACAAATTGAGAGCATATGACGTAATCGGAAGAATAGAATCTACTCTAAGCAGTTACTCGTTCTGCTGAAAAAGAATTATCTTATGTATTTGCATGCCGGGACAATATGATATTCCGCTATTATTACCGGATACATCATTTATAAAAGTCTATACTTTTCTACTTTTCAATATTAGTTGCACTAAGCATTTTTGAGTGAAATACAGAACCCAATTTTTTCGAGCTTGCAACAAATTTTTCTGCTTCGGATTCAATCGGAAGTGGTGACCTGTTTTTCGGTTGCTCACTTTTCATTTCTTGGAAACTCTTTCGAAATCGTGCAAAGGCAACTTGCTTTGAAAAGTAAATTTAAGTTAAGGACAATTTGTTAAGTTTGCCCGCGACATCTATGAGTCACTATGACAATAGGCTTACTAGCTTGAAGGCCTAAGATGTGTTGGCTGGGAGCAGCTGCTTGAAACTTAACTAGTTATGGCCCGTTACCGATGACATTTCACAGTTATCCATTGTGTAGTTATTCACATAAATACATCCATACATCGAAGTAAACAAAGAAACAAATTTCGAAAACATATGCTATACTCAAATAAAAACGTTTTGCGAGGTTTTCCTTCATAATTTCCCAGTTGACAATCTCTTTTTAAGGCGATGAACTGCCATCATATGCCGATCCTTGCAACCCTGATATATTTCTTCCATCACTTTTAGATCCTAGTGGATCCGCTCTCTCTGTCTAACACAGTAATTTCGAAAAGTATCCGAAAATTTATCCAGATGTCTAACTTGATATTTTTCAAAATGGACTAGAAAATTTTCGACTATCAACACAAAACTTTTCCAAGCTTCAATTTCATTTTCCAATATGAAGAACATTAAATATTCCACCTCTCAACTTTTCTTTACTAAGTTTCCCGATTAGTTATACCGATTTCTGGAAATTTCGCAGTATCATTATTTCTGAGGGCATGCGAACTATACATATACGTACCGCACATGCCGACTATTAAAATTCAAACGGAATGATATAGGAACTCAAGTAAGAGCACTAACAAGCCACTATCTAATAGGCAGACATGCCAGTAGGCTAAGAAATCCATATAAGGACTATTGTAGAAGCTGTCATGAGGTAGAAAAGAAGTAGACCGTTAAACATCTTCTATTGCGAAAGAATCGCAATCATCCATCGAAGGGTTCTTGACGACATCTCGGAGATTGCGCAGCAAAAACTTGTCGTACTGATGAAGTTCATCAGAAGCACGGTATGATTCAGAGTGGAACCAATAGAGTGAAGGGACTTAAGTCCCTGCTAAAGGCCTAGACTTTCCGCAAAATTTTCCGCATAATTTCAGTCAAAAATATGAGAACGGGTGTCATGCGCTGTTTATATGCGAAAAAAGGGGCGCAGAACGCTAAATAACCGGAAAAATTATTGTTTTTACTAATTAGCCGATAATTGATTAAGATAAAAGAAATACAAATATCACAAAAACAAGAACACATTCAATGTTTTCATGTATAAATGCGTAATCTAAACACTAGAAACTATCAAAATTTGCTAAAATTTTCAACAAAAAAAAAAAGAATATTTTTTTGTTAATCTGTATAATTTGTGAGTCGTTTGCCCTCTTATTACTTTTCTATTCTCCAGTATTTTCACAAAAATGAAAACACTTTCAGGTAAAAACTTGCAACAGCTTGCCGACTAGAGATCCGCACTTATATGTGAGAAGTGTGGCCCAAACTTGCCAAAGTAACGTGCGCCGTTCTCAGTTTAGCTATTATATTATATATGATATGTGTATATACCATTTATGCGCACGCGAAAAAAGTAATTTTTTTGAACTTTCTTTGTTAACTACATATGCAAATGCATAAATCTTCGTTTATTTGTATATTTATATGTTTATATATTTTATCAATAATTTGTCGAGTTAGTCGTATTGCGGAGGCAATAAGTAAAAGATGAGCGCTGTAAATAAGGGAATAATAGCCGTCAACCAGCCTATGCTAGATAACTAGTCAGTCACTTGCGCTCTCGAGCCACGAAGTCAACACTGTAATATGCATACATAAGCGCCTGGCATACCTTATGTACATATGCATGTATGTATGTTTGAATTTTCTTAAGTAGATCAGCTATAGAGGCAAATGATATGGTGTTTGAGTAAATGCTAAAACAATTTTAGTTGCTTAAGTGAAATCGGTCAAGGAATTGTGTGTGGCTGAAGTAAGAGTCTACAAAAAGTGTTCGAAGAAACAGTAAACACGTCGCCAAAACATTTTTTTTATAAAAAGAAAAATCAAAGAATAAATAAAATTGAAAAAAAAAAAATTAAAATAATACAAAAAATAAACAAATTTTAAATAAGTACAAAAAAAAATAATTGAAAAATAAATAAGCAAACCAAAAATGCTAAATAAAAATTAGCATAAAAGTGGGTCATCACAATAGTTAACTGTTTGCCGTGAAAATCAATAATAACAAAAACAAAAACAATATGGTGAGATTAAAATCGGCAATCGCTAAAATTTTTTAATCTTTTTCAATACGTGTCTAAACAGCTTTTATAAAAAAAAAATTAATTAAAATAAAAAGTAAACAAATTTGAATTTAGCAACAAATTATTACAAAAACAAGCAAAAAATAAAATTACAAATAATAAGCAGATAAGTGGATTGGCACCATTTGTAACTGTTTGACATAGAAAGCAATAATAACAAAAACCAAAATAACAATAACAATAAGAGATTTAAATCAGCAGTTGTTACTAATTTTTGGTCCTTTTGCAAAATGTGAAAAATTAAAAAAAAAGAATTAATACATATTTCCTTCGAAAAATAAACAAAAAATAATTAATTATTAATTAAATAAAAAAAATATTACTAATTTATAAATTATTAATTAAATATCAATCAGCAGATGTTACTAGCTTCTGCTCTTGTGAAAATTAAAAAAGAAGTAATAAATATTTCCTTCGAAAATTAAACAAAATAAACAAAAAATAATTAATTATTATCAAATAAATAAGAAAAATATTACTAATTGATTAATTGTTAATTAAATAAAAAAAGTATTATTAATTAAATAGTAAATTATTTTATTCTTTTGTAATATGGGAAAATTAATTATTTCTTTTGAGAAAAAAAAGAAATAATCATAAAATAATAATTATTTTTTAATTAAGAAAAACAACACTAATTAAATATGGTAGTTATTAATTAAATAAAAAAAAGTTTGCCAATTAAATAATTAGTAGTTTTTTTCTATTTTTGAAATATGTGAAAATTAAATATCCAAAAATATATAATACTAATATTTGAAAAAAAAATATACAATAACAAAAATATTCAATGATTTATACTTTCTTCGCAAGATTGCAATAAAGGCAGTGAACTTGAACATTACTGCACGGTGCGTTTTCTCTAATCCCTCCAATTCCACCACTTCCTCAATATTTTATGCAAATTTCTCGCAGCTCACTTCTAAAACATGCTCATCAATGCTCTCATTAACATACAAACTTACATACCAAAATACAAACATTACATATGATTCATATAATATACAAAAATACATACAAACATATGTCTAACCATTTTCACTTCAATTCGCTATACTTTTCGCTAATAAGCGTCACCGAGTCCTAAGCGTCTTTTCCTTTGAAAGTCGTTCTCTCTTAACCCTTCTGAACACCTCTATTAACCTGTGCGCACACTAAAAAAATTAAAAACGTGGCTATCTGTGCTTGAAAATACTGTTGACGTTTCTGTATATAGAGGAAGTGATTTGCATACGTCGACTGAGACACCCGCTTATCAGCTGTTAAGCAAGAATTAAGAATTTATACTAATTAATTTCTTATATAAAGAGTTTTTATTTTATTCTTCGTTTTTTCGTTTTAACTTTCCGGCCCCGTAATCTATTAACATGCATAGTGCGACATATTTATAGTGATGTGATGTATGTATGAATTATTTATTTAGCACATATGTATGTACGTACATATATATATACATGTATATAATTATTTATATTTTTTTTTTACTTGAAATCATGAATTACAAGTACGATTATATTTGTTAGACCTGCTTGGCACTAGGGTGAACTAATAGCCCCTTTACGGGCATACATACATACATACCTACACTCTCCAGCATGTTCGGGGCGTCGAAATTCGTTGCTACTTTAAAATTATTATTTTTTTTTTTGCCATTTGTTTGCCTAGGCGTCTGTCGGTATTTACCAATACAATCTACTGATCGGGGATTTCAACCAAAAATTGATTGCGTTCGGGTCGTCTCACACACGCGTTTCAATTTACGCCGCTTTTTGAAACAGTGTATATTTATATATATGTGCATATACATATATATTTAAAAAGTAATTTATAAAAATAAAAAAAGTTGTAATCCAAATCGAATTGAGGCAGAGCATATTTTTGTGCTTCGTGCATTTCTTTCGACGGCCTCTGAGCAGTATAAAATTGTGTGTATGGACAGACAGAAAGCATTCTATGGTGTGCAATCAATCCGTAGTGCTGGTTCTACTCTCGAGTATTGCTTAAACAAACGCAAGTTGATAAGCAAATTTAACGAAAGTGAAGTTCTAAAAATAAAAAATATCAAAGAAGAAAATAATTTTAATAAATAATTGTAATAAAAAAATTTTTAAATAAAAAATACTATATAAATAACTTAAAATAGAAATTTTAAAATTTAATAAAAAAAATTTAAATTTAAAATTTAATAAAAAAAAATTTAAATTTAATATTTTATCAAAATAAAAAATTTAACAAAAACCGCAGTTTTTTTGTTAAAATAATAATATAAATAAAATAAAAGTGTTTTAAAAATAATAAAAAAAAAAAATAAGTGTTGTGTAGTAGTAGACAAATTCAATAAAACTTTTATAAAAACTAAAACTTTATTAAAAAAAACTTATGTGTAAAAATATTAAAAAAATAAATCAAAAAACAAACACCACTTCAACAATACGCCATATTGGACATCTTAGCAGCAAACTGAACTTTAAAAACGAAGTAAGACATAATTTAACACATAAAAGTTTAACAAATGCTTCCACAAAGGATATTTTAACTGCATTTATTTCATAAATCTTAAAAATAAATTTAAAGATCAAAGTTTTACTTCAATAATTTATGCTGCTTGAGAGATACATAACTTCATTGCTTGGTAAAGAGTGAAAATTTGAAGCTGCACAATGTTTATAACTCTCTCACGTAAGTAAATATTGAAATTTAAAAACATGTTTTCATCAATGTCATAAATCTTCAGTTTTTTTATAAAGATAATTAAAATTAATTTTATTATTATTTTTTAATAATTTTATAAGAGAAATATCGCAATTATAAATTATATATTATTTTTATAACAAAGAAATAAATTAAACTAAATTATTTAATTAATTAATCATTAAAAAATTATCATTCTAATAAATTTGTTTAAAGGCAAGTGCATACGTCATAAAATTCTGATAAATTTTTTTTTGTTTTTCTAACATAACTCAAAAATAAATTGTTTTGTTAAAGAAAAAATTATTGTTAATATTGTATTTTTTAAACTACTTTTTAACAAAAATATGTGTTTAAATATTTTTTTATGCATCAAGGACAGTATAAAAGTTTTTTAATTTTTATTACAGTTTTGTACTTCAAAACAACAATCTATTTTACTGAAAAAAAATTGAAAGTATCAAAAAGAAAATTATTTATAAAAATATGACTTAATGCTTTAATTTTATTTATACAATTTTTTATTTAAATGTACAATAATTATCAACAATGTTTTTAATTTAAAAACTACTAAAGACATTTTTTCCAATATGTAATTTTAATAAAAATATAATAAATCTTTTTTTTGACTAATGAAAAAATTGAATTAATTAATTTAATTTGAATACAATTTTTAATAAATAAATTTAAATATTAAACTTTAACTTTAATAGAATTCCTTTATTAAAATATAATATAATATAAATTTATTAAACTAAACCAATATTTGTTTGGCGGAAATTCAATTAGAAATATATTGAATAAGCGTCTCTATTTGAAAAATTATTATACACTTTTTCTTTAATTATTAACTTAAAATTGTTTACAACTTTATAATAGTGTGGCGAAAACTGCATATTTTGGAAAATTATTTAAACGAACTTAGTTTTTAAGTCCTTTGTCACAAATATACTGCTGAAAAAAATTTAACTATTAAAGAAAATCATTTATCAAATTTGAATCGGTTTTTGGAAACATTTGAAAATACTTTTTGATACACCTACATATATTTATATGTTTATATTGTACATACCTCTCAAAAAAAATTTTTTTTTAATATTTACTCCGATCCACAAATTGTAATATATGTATATCATTTAAATATTTTTATACTGTGAAAGTTTTCAAACATGTGGCAACGCTGATCAAAAGTATTTCCGATTTATACTTACATTTTATACCAAATTTATATTTTTGTTTATTATTATTAATATTCACAATTTACTTGAATAAAAAAATGTGAGCATCTCTACTGAAAAATATTCTTCCTTCTTAAACCTCTTTTGGTTTGGTATCTAAGATCTAATCATTTTTTCAGTTTATTAATATTAATGAATAAATAAGTTGGCAACTCTACAAAAAAAAATATTTTCTTTTACATATTTTTCAAACATCTTCAGCTTGTAGTGTTATATTTAATAATTTCAATTAAATGACAAAAAAATCATGTTCTACGGCACAATTCATATGCCCTGAACAGAGTGTATTAAGTTTGCCACGAAGTTTGTAACATACAGAAGCAAGCATCATAGAACTTATAAAGTATATATTTATATGCAAAGGCTCAGCGTGACGATCTGAGTTCATGTAGCCATGTCCGTTTGTCTAGCTGTATGTACATGAAATAGTCTCTCAGTTTTTGAGGCATCAATCTGAAATTTTGAACACCTTTTCTATACAAGAAGCTGCTCATTTCTTGGAACCGTCGATATCAGACCAATATAGAATGTAGCTCACATAGAAACTGATCGATCAAAATCAAGTTCTTGCATGAAATTTTGTGTTTTTTTTTGTTTTAAAATTATCTTCACGAAATTTGACTTTGGATTATTATCCAAAACAGCGCTACCATCTTCGAACATATTGTTCAGATCGGACCACTATAGAATAAAGCTGCCATACAAACAGACCGATTACCATATAAACTGGCCGACATACATATGTATGAATAAAGAAAGAACTTTCGAATAAAATCCAAATGATTTAATTGCTGTGGCGTACGTGATTAAACAATGAGTCCAAGCTGCTGTTAAACATAACAGTACATAAATTAAGTACTACTAAGTGGCGTTATGTATGGGCTTATGCTAAAAAAACCTTCTACACAGAGATAACCAAAAATAAAATGAGTAGCACAAATATATATATTTATAACTGTATATGTATAAGTAGATTTAATGATCACTTAGTTAATGAAACAATTTACATTGCGCTGACTGATTAGCCCGATTTGGGGTGTTTAGCTAATCTGCTCGACTTCTTTCAATAAATTTTTAATAATAGAATTTATAGCATATTTAAATTGTATATATGTATTTATATATGTTGGCAATAAATATATTCATACGAGAAAAAAATCAAAACAAACCAGTCTATGGTGGTTAATTGCTTGTATGTACGCACAGTCCAGGCCTTGCTGGCTCGCATTCGTATGCTCCATTGTCATATGTGATAATATGATAATTGTTGTTGAGGACTGATTTCATTTCACTGCTAAATGATCATTTTAATTCTATTTTTAATTATTTGTTTTGCAACACGTGGCTGTATTATACCAAACGTAATATTACACGGAAAGGAAAGAAATTAAATTTTCACAATTTAAAAAAACAAACGAGAAAAAACTTCGGGTTCAATGATGCACTTCTTATAGCATAAAACGGTATAAAAATATCTTTATTTTGATTTTTACCGGTCCATTTGTATGTCAGCTATACGCTATAGTGGTTCGATCATAATCATACGAGTGTGTACAGATAATGTTGTGCTGGCTAGCACAATAATCTGAGCCAAATTTTTTTATTTTGTCAAATAAAAATTTTTTCATAGAAGAACTTGACTATAGTCTATGCCAGATTTCCTGTGGTTGTCTTGTAAAAAAAAAAGTTTCCCTTACAATTACTTGAATTTGATCGATCAGTTTGTACGGCAGTTACATGCTATAGTAGTCCGATATCGGATATCGCTTCCGATAAATGAGCTGCTATTTGACGACAAAAGATCGTGTACAAAATTTCAGATCGATATCTCAAAAACTGAGAGACTGGTTCCCGTATATACAGACAGCTGGTCAGTGTATAAAAAATTAAGCCAAATGCCATCTGTCTAGAAATGATGTAATAATTGCTATTTTAAGGCATACTCGTACATATATGCAGACAGCCAAATTCATTTTTTTACATACATACCTATGTATAAATAAAGATTTTATGAAGCTCGTGCGATCAATTGTGCGTATAAATTATTCAGAATGCATACAAATGAATTCCACAGAAATGTTAAAAATTAATATGTTTAGGTATAAAATATTCAAAACGATGATAGTGCAAAAGATAATTAAACCTAGTCTCAACAAACATTTGAAAAGCCATTAAATGTGTTTTCTTAATTTTTTTCAATTGAAAATTTCTAACAGCTGCCAACCATTAATAACTATCTTTGTTCAAAATCTTTCTTAAAACTGTTTAATTTGTTATTCAGATTGTTGAATTTAATTTATTTTATCAATTCGATTAAAACAGGTGGCAACACTTATAAAACTATTTTTACTCTAAGCCTTCCACATCCTTTGTTTTATACTCCTACTATAATATTTAATTTTATATTTGCAATAACATTAAAACGGGTGGCAACTCTTACCAAAAATATTTTAATTTTAAGCCTTGAAAATCTATAGTTTTAATTCTTCTTGTAAAAATTATGGAATTTTTTCGAATTAAAATTTTCAAAGAGTGGCATCTATTTATTTTGTAGCTGTAAAAATATAATCAACTTTTTTAATTTTCAATTTCAATTTCACTTGTTAGACACGAAAATTTCTAAAATTGTAAAATATGGTACCCCAAACAAATCATGTCAGACCGAATATCAGATTTCTGATATTTTATCAGAATCAACAGCTGTTCAAGGATTGTTTAAAACCTGGAAGGAGAGTAATGAAAGCTACATATATATATATACATACAAAAGTAACATCCATTAAAAGGGAGTATGCTTGATTTTTAACACAATATTTAATAGATTGAACTTGGAAACGTTTTGCAAAAAATCTATTGAAACATAATAATACACCAACTGATAAAATTTGGCAAGGACAAAACTTTATTATCGCCTTCCGAAAGTATGTCAACACTTAATCCAATTTTCCATACACTTGCCATAGGCTTGAGCTAGAATGGCCTTCATTTTTTCGGTCTTGGCTGTCTTTTTTAGCGCCATTCGCTAGATTGTTGGACAGCTTGGACGTCATATTCATAAGCGCACGTCTTGGCATCAGTAATGATGCGTTTGATGCATGGAAAGTCCTCAGCTACGTTGTCAAACATCTCTTTTGCAACCACTACTCGACGTCGGATTTGCAAAAGATTCAGATAAGCATCGATACTCTTCATACCCAAAACTTTAACCAAAATCGTTGAGTTGATCCATAAAAGCTGTTGAGTTCCTTTGATATTTCTCTGCTGCCAACACAATTATTTGTAAGCGCTTTCTCATTACATTTTTCGATGTAATATCAAATATTTGTGTTGGTGATAAAGTAGACTACCCAAAACACAGATAGTTGAAGGCTTTACCAATCTAGAAAAAAAAAACTTTTATCGATTCGGTTTGCCCGCGTAGTTTAAATAGACTAATCCGAGTAAAATTTGAGATGAACAGCAGCAATCTGTTGTATATTTTGAGGCGCTTGTCGGATGATGAGAAAAGTAATATTAAAATCAAAGATGAGAATTAAGGAAGATATAAAATGAATAAAAGGCAATTTGAAGTTTGCAACTGAGCTATATATGATCAAAACTTGCTTATGACACTTTGCTTATCGAATCACTATGTTTTAGTTGTAATTTAAAGCAACTACAAAAGTCCTTCTTAAATTTATCGAACTAAAAGCACTTTACAATAGACTAAATAAACTATTTTATATATAAAATACTAAGAATTATATATTATTAATACATGTAATATTTTACTTACGTTATGCGTACAAAACGCAGCGTAAGCGAAATATCTCACGTAATCACCAGGAACTTTCAAAAGTCCTCTAATTACAAAGTTGTCTAAATGTGTAGTTTGCATTACATTTCGTATTTTCTAAGTCAACAAACTAGTTTTTATTATTGTTTTTTGTTAATAATTGTTTATGATGCCCGTTATGATACCACAACTGGGTGCAGCGACACTTGGACTTCATATAAGTGCACAGTGCAAATCAGTTTAATTTCATTCCTTTTAACACTATAAATCAACGATTTGCATACATAGCCATAACGGTAATATAAAAGTGCAATATTTATTGTTTAAAAAATATAAAAAAAAATGTCATAATAAAGTAAAAATCGAAATAATTTTTTTATTATTATATACCAAGCAATTTTATATTATTTTGAATGTATTTAGACAATTACATTTAATTAGTTCAACAACACTGGCCTTTTGACAGCTAATGAACACAGCTAATCAGATGAAAATTATTAATAGCCGAATTATTAACTTACTTGTCAGAAACTCACGTGGCCACAATTTCACAGTTATCAGTTTAGTTTATATTTTTGTAATGTTTTTGTAATTCTCACATGTTTCAACATATGATTTTTACTTCCCGTTGTTACTCCTACGAAATTTCTAAATACTTACTTATGTTTGTATGTTTGTACATACACGTGAACAGTGAATCGAAAAGGAGTTTTTACAGAAATTTATTTTATGAAACTTTTTAATCTATTTTTCGCTCGGCTATCTGGAAAAATATTTTTCGTGTTTTAAATAATGTAATAAGGAAAAAATATTACTTCTGTTGTTGTCCATACAAGATCTTCACTTTGACCGAATAGTTTGTATGGCACCGATATGCTATAGTAGTCCGACCTAAACAATTTCTTCGGAGATTGTACTGTTGCCTTGGAGAATAATATGTGCCAAAAATTTCGTAAATACATCTTGTCAAATAAAAAGTTTTTCATACAAGGTCCTCATTTTGACCAATCAGTTTTATGACAGCTATACGATATATTGGTCTGATCTGAACAATTTTTTCTGAAATTGTACTGTTGCCTTAAATGTATATATATATAATCTGAAAAATGTTGCTTCCAACTGTTAAAGGAAAATATATAATTACCACCTTCGAAATAGTGAGTAAAATAAAACTAAATATTAGTCTTTCGGCAAATTTCGTGCCACGGCTTTTTTTGATCTCCGGCAGTAATATTTAAAATTCTTGTATGGGGAAAGATCACAGGCAGTTAATATATATATATATATATATAAGCTTTATATATATAATACATAATAAATAAGCTTTAAGCGAGCCTCTGCTATATCTCTAATGCTGACAAGACGGTTTTTGAGCATAATATTCTTCACATTTCCGATATTATTATCGATATCGTATATGGACTTGGCAAGTTGTCTACGAGTAGACTTCTCAAAGCACTTTTGAAACAGTTTCAATGATTTCGTAGCAGTAATTCTATTTCAAAGTTCAAAATTGTCATATCTCGCTAAATTATATATTCATACGTGAAAGGAGATTACCATCAACCCATAAGAAAAAAACTTTTCCATACTATTTTGGCCTTCATTTAACGTTCACCAGTCCAAGGAAAATTAAATGAGATAATTTATAGTATGTCAAAACAAAAAAATGGTTTTATGCAGAGAAATAATAAGTTTTCTTTCATTAGGCTAGGACCATAGTGCAATAGCGCAGAGACATGTAGGTAGATCAGTGAAGCGAAATCGAATAAAAAAATATATTTATATACATTAGGCTAAGACTATAATGCAGCGATAAGTAGGTAAAGCAGTGAAGTGAAATGCAACACAAAATTTATCACTCAATTAATTTTATATATTTAATTTTTTATCGCTTGACTGTTCTTACAGCTTTTCGTAGTTTTTTCATAACCTCATTATATTACATAACTTTTAAAAATATTTATGGTACAGTTATACTCCAAAAGTTGTGCAGTTCAAAAACAAAGCCAACCAAAAGAAAAATATATTTCAAACCTACATTGTATGCACACTTTTTTGCAACACTGTACGGTGGATAACTATTGACAACCTTAACACACTATCATCACATGAACTTGACAAGGAGACAAGGAAAGGAAGTTTTTGGTTTTTTGTTTTTTGTTTTGTTGACTCTATTAAAAAGAAAACAAATTTATGCATGTAAACAAACGATTTGTTTTCATAAGCCGCATACGCCACGAAATCAGTTCTACAAAAAGTGTTACAAGGACATTTAAATACTTGGAAACGGCACGCATTAAAATAAAGAAAATACCCTGCAGCTTGGCGTAGCATAGATAGCCGTTAAAGAACAACAAAATACGTTCGATGCGATTGGATGTTATTAATTTTTTATAGGCGCAGATTATAGGAAGAATATTCAAGTATATACGGTACTGATAAGAAGTAAATATACGGAATGAAAACCCTTATTTTTTTCTTACATACATACTGACATACAAATGTAGAAATCAGTATATATATTATATATGACATACTTAAGTACGACCTTTAGATTCCTTAGTCCAAGTACACTGTTAGTCCATGAATATTCAACATTGATATGGGACATAAAGTAAGTGGCGGCGTAGGAAGGCAAGACAATTCAGTTTGATGTACATAACATATATGACGCTGAATATTGCACAATGTCAAAACGAGGTTGGCTTCGGAAGACAGCGTATAATGTTCAAAATAAGTCAATTAAATGAAGTCCGCAACTTATCGTCAAGCGGTTGTTCATGTACCAAGCTAGTAAAGTTGTGAACACTAAGCCAATAGTACCAGAGCCAATATTTGCTTTGTTTAAAACAGCTTCATAAGATAAAAGGAGAAAAATAACTCAGTGTCGCCAAACGAAGCTCTCTCTGGTAGGATTTAAGCTTTCAAGCAATTGCGTGAAGGGCGCACGGTACCTCCATGAACCCAAGCGCACTTCTCGGCTTCTATTATGCGCTTGACTTGGATGAGGTGATGAATGGCCTAAAAAAATCACTGTTATCCTAACAAAATCACTGGCATTATGTTAAGTTTAACTTGCTTGAAGAGTGTTGGTTGTCTTTTTACTCTCTGTTCCAGTTTTCATTTCAATAAAGGCATAAGTTTAAAACTAACTAAATAATATATTTTTCAAGTGTAACAAAACTATATAACTTCAAAGTTTTTATTGCTTTAGTACGACTTTTGTTCCAAATGCGTTTACACATTGATGTACCCTTGTATTTCGTACATGCGTTGAATTAAATTTCTATTTGTTAATAATATTTACTATTTGAAAGTTAAGTTGATTTGCTAGCGCATTTTTTGGTGTTTGTTGTTTTGTGTTTTGCACATGTCCCGAAAATCTAGTGACCCGCATGAACTCATGCCCAATGTTTACTTCGAAAAGTACGCAATCACTTACCCAAATATATACTTAGGTATTAAAATTTGCATAACTTTTAATACCTAAGTATGTAAATATGTATGTATCGAAAAAATTTAGAACTAATCGTTAAGATAGACATTTTTTATTCATGAAGATAGCATGCTCTAAACTAAATAGGGTCTTCTTTTGTATGCAAATCCATTAAAAAATTAGCAAATTAAATAAAGTGAACCGAGGAATGCGCAGTCATGACTATTTCGGGTTTCTTTGCTTTTTGCGTGTAAGCTAGAACATTAAGTTATTCAACAACCAAGAGATTTTTCTATCGGATATGGAAAAACTCAGTTTCAGACCAGCTCAAGTACCATTTGTTAATCTTCTTCTCAGTGTTGTGGTATTCTTCTTAATGTCTTCAGACAAATCTAGAATTTTACTAATTTAAAGTCAACTCCGACCCGAACTTAAAACTGTTATATGTCAGAACCAGCGTCAAACATTTTAAATTGTCTGTCGAGGTCGGCTTTCACGGCAGTTATTTTAGATATACACTACAGATATACATGGTTACGTCCACCTAGGTAGCCAATTTTTTTCATTATTTTATGCGTTATATCCAATATTATATTTAATTAACTGCTTGACTTTCCATTTGCCATCTCCTATTGATATTACTATGTTCCCAACATTTCCTAACCTTACATTTTGAATTTAATTTTAAAGGACGTGCGTTTATGAATATATTTATAGGCGATGATATGGAAAACTTTAAGAGCTTAGTTTGAGAATAGTTAAGGGGAACGCTTAACCTCACTATTAACGGCATCGGGTTACATCTGCATAAGACATATTTGGCTAACAGGTCATAGTGGTTATAGCTAGACATTATGTTACAGGTCTACATGTGGTAGAGTTAAAAATATTACTGTATGCTTGTTGCTGAAGCTGTTTAGAGAAAGTCGGAGTAGAAAAATCTCAACATTTTCTTATTAATTGCCCTTTATTGGCCTTTATATAATATATATTCCGCCGAGCGGAAATAGTAATTAAAGCCCTCCGTAGATTTGTAATGGGTACAAGGCGCTTTTTCGACACTTAAAACCAAATTATTTGGGTTCTTTTTCTGGCTTCTCTTAAAACTAATCATAATTCGACGAAGTGCCTTTCTCTCTTGGTTTGCAGCCATATAACCTATCCTAACCTAAAATCGGTATTCACATGGCACGAGTATACACAATGTTCTTCCGATATCCAAAGGGTTTATATATCATATTATAACCCATAACGCAAAAAAATAATAAATTATAATGATAATAATAAATGATAAGAATATAGAGAAATAGATATTTTAACTCAAAATACACTGTTTCTTCCTTAATAAAATATAATTTCATGGTATACCTCCCCCAAATAGAGCGCGCATGCGTTTAAGCGTCATTAATTACCACTGGACTTCGGTCAACATATTTGTTTTAATGTTTTCGCTGAAATCGATTATAATTCTCGCACATCAAAGCTCACACTCTAACTTATAATTTAAAAATTAAAAAAAAAAAATTACATTGCTCATAAAAACTTTTATGGTTACATTTGTGAAACTTTACGCCGCCTCCCATCCTTTTCCATTCACACACGCTCTTCAATTGTACATATATACATATACCTATACATATGCATATATGTAGGAGTACTTTTTTTAAACACTGTAATTAATATGAAATTAACTATTAAATAATTACCTTAGGGCAATTATTAACCACTCACCGTAATTGAATTTGCACCTAATACTGGCTAAATGCAGCAATACTTCATTACAAAAATTCCAGAACTGTTCTGGGTTTACATATGCACATAGAAAATTATAGAAAAAAAATTATATTCTAATTTAAAAAAAGTGTAGCAAATGCCGCTGAGCAATCTTTTGAGCTGTCTTTCGGTTGTCGGAAGCAAACGCGATAGATTTCATTTACAATTACTTTCACAATTATCGATTTGATTATTTTTAATTACTGATTGATTTGTACATGAGGTAATACCTTTTAACTACGTATGCATAATATACCTTTATGAATATGTATCGTGAAAAAGCGTTAATATGGGTAATTTGTAAATATTTGCTCATACTAAACCTTTTAACGGTGTAGAAAAGTTATGAATTGATTGCTGTTTGCGTAATTTGTAATGGAGACCAAAAAAAGTATTTACTTTTATATAAACCAAGCCAGTTGCATGCTATATAGTTTCATTTTCTGAAACGATTAATAAATATTAAATAAAAATAATAGAATAATTAAATTTAAACATGGAATTTTTCTTTACAAGGTTTCCTTTGTAATTTTCGTAAGGTTTCTATTAAATATAATTATTAAAATACTTGGCAGCTTAGACTCAGCTAAATACAAAATCATACAAATCTTACGTTAGATGCAACCATGGTGTGTTGAATAAAGGCTGAGCCAAACCTCTTTATCCTTCTTGATTGTTCCACTGCACGTGATATTATTCCTCAAAGTTCTTTTACACATACCATACTCGTAAATATATCTCAAAACTTCAATCAACCGTTAGTACTATGATGTCAAGCTCTAAAGCGACTAATTCTTATTAGACAGAGAGACGGATATGTCTAAATCAACGCAGCTCGTCATGCTGTACGGCGGTTGAGACAAAACTTCCCAACCGCTTAACTTCCAAATAGCTTTTAACCAGTCTTGTCGAGCGTTGTCATAATGGAAAATTACGGCCGCGTGTCTAGTCGGGATTTTTTCAGCAATCGCTCGCTTCAATTTGGCACGTTTCTCTAGCAAGAGCATGTTCACCATAAACTGCTACCTAAATACGATGACTTTCAGTCGAGTTTTTCTACATATAAAAGTAACGAAGAAGAACTATCCGCCAAGTCACTATTCAGAATCAATGTTCGACATATTTGAGCGAAAGAAAATTATTTTTGTATACGCCTTAAATGAATGGCATACGAGTGTACTGAAAAAGACGCATAATCTTGCATTTTGTAAATTAAAAAAAAAAAACAACTCTAAAACATATAATATTCTAAAACACAATAACTGTTTTAAAATCGTTATGATTTTTATAAAAATACATCTTACACGATTTTTGATCGATGCCAATACTTCTAAAAGCATATTCATGAAGGATAATGCCAATATTTTATATTTCTTCATCTGACTTGGGTAAAAACTGTATGAATGTTGAAAAATCAAGTTAAAAAGTCAAATTCTGTTACAAAAAATATTTTTAAGGGTATTGAATTCTTCATGTTCGAAATTTCGTCAAATAAATTGCATATAATATTATTTATAGATGGAGTACATTACCAACAGCTGATTTCTGACAATCGACAGCTGATTTATTAGTATTTATTCAGCCAATGATACATAAGCTTAGTAAACTTTAACCTCACCAAATTATAGTTTCAAGTATTTTGAAAAGAAATCTTGACCGTTTTCGATTATTACAATACCAAAAATAGTTGTGAAATGTCTGATTCTACTTTTATATTGTAACTGGCAAACGAATTCTGGTTTTTTTGATATAATTGTGAAATTATTAGTGCAGTCAATTCGAAATTGAACTTAAGTAACGAAGGCCAATTCTAGGCTTTGAAAATATCTATATAACATACTTATCTAAATTGTATTTTACGTCCATGCCAATACATATGCAATTTGAAATCAATTTGCAATTTGAAATTAATGGTATAAAAAACAAAAGAAAAAAATTCTACTGAAAAATTACTGGTCTATTTCAATTAAATCTAAAATATTATATGACTTAATTTGAATTTTAAAAAATTAACTCTAATACATAAAATTCTTTGGTTCCTATAAAATTAATCAAGTCTGCAAATGAAAGCAAAATATTATGCAAGAAAATTCCTGTTCTGTTTCGAAAAATTCTAAAATATGATTAGCGACTGAAACAAATAAAAATTGCAATACGCAGGCCGAAAAGAGGCAAATCAATTAATAACCAGTTGCAAAGTAAAAAACGGGTATGTTTCAAAAATTTAGCTGAGTAATGCTTACATTTGTATTAAAGTTGCGAATAAAAAATACCTGTTAAAACCAATCATATACAGAAATAGGAATAAACATAAAAAAAAAAAATATTTTAATACAAATACGTTTAGAAAAAGATTGTAAGAAAAGAAAGATAAAGTAATCAATAAATGCGTTCCGCCTTAATTAATATTATGTTAGCTTGTATCTTAACAGCCACGAATTTTATTATAACTGCCTTTAGTTTTTTTTACAATATATTTTTTTTCTTTAAGAAAAATATGATTTGAGAGATGACGGCAAAGAATTTTAATTTAAGAAATTTCACAACATATACTTGTATACAAATTGGCGCTCAAATGTCATAGCCTAATCTTAAAAACAAAAAAAAAATTTACTGTTGCTTTTTTTTCTATTTTCTAAGCTTTTTATTTTAATTGCTTCTGACTAATTTATGTTAAATTTCGTAATGATTATGTAATTTGCCAAGCCAAGCAGATTTTGTTTAGAGATTTTATTAAATATGTAAAAAGCCGATTGACTAATAACGGAGCTTCCCAAAACTTGTAAACTTTTGTTTATAGAGCAGTTATTTGCTTCTTAAAGAGTAAGACTAAGCTAGAGCCCACATAAACCGGTTTAACTTTAATAATTTATTCAGTGCGTAAGTGGAAATGTCCGGGAATTTCTCGCTGCAAACTCATGTGTAATAAAGTTAGTTATCTATTCACAAAAAATACACATGTTTTCTTAAGAAATAGCACCGCCGATTTCTCATTAATAACACGATATCTCTAATGCACTAATACCCACAACAATATTTGAAAAGTGATACAATTCTAAGAATCAATTAATGAAATTTAGAATGTTCAATACACACAATTTATATTTATACACATTTTGTCTTCGGAGATTGGAATATCTCTTGGACTGTAAGACACCTCTTTCACAACACATTTTATGATCATTTGTATACCCTGAATAGGGAATATTAACTTTTCCACGAAGTTTGTAACACGCAGAAGAAAACGTCAGAGACCCTATAAAATATATTTATATATATGATCAGCATGACGAGCTGAGTCGATTTAGTGAGATATCGATCTTAAATTTTGAACAGGTCCTTTTCTCCGGAAGGAGCTGCTTATTTGTCTGAAACGCCAATATCGGAGCACTATAGCATATAGCTGCTATACAAACTGAACATTCGGAATGAAGTGCTTGCATGGAAAACTTTTTCTTTTGACGAAATTTCTGCACACAATTTGGCATGGATTATTTTCTTCGGCAATAATGCAATATCCGAAGAAATTGTTCAGATCGGAATCAAGTGCTTCTTAGGAACCTTTTGTATTTGTGAAGTGTTCTCTAGCTTCGGTTTTCTTTTTTTATAATCGGTTTTAGTTTCATATAATTTTCACGATTTCTTCCGCACATTGTACGCTAAAATACTTCGAGAAATAAAAAGAACTTCTATATTGAATGCTTTAGCTTTATATACATAATGGTTCAAATCTGTCACAGCCTTCAAAGTTGCTAGTATTTTCTTAAACACCATTGTTCACACACACAAAACGCACTCAAAAATGAAAAAACTTGCGCCCAAAACTCGTATTCGAAATCAAGATACTAAACTTATTTATTTACCATATCAATTAAATGGTCGACAGCAACTATCAATGACGAATTATGGTTATTGGTAGACGAATTTGGTGGCTGCTGCATTTATATAGCAAATAGAAGTGCTTCACATGGTTGTATGTATGTATGTGTGTGTTTCCGAAACTATTCAAAAGCGAAGGCATTGAAATTGCACGGCAAACACCGGCACAAGGGATTCTTGTCAAGAAACAACTTCCAGTGAAACTTCTCGAAGCGATTTCACTAACTCAACATATGAAATGAATTACGGTTATATATATAGTACATATATACATACATACATACCTATATATGAGTATGTAAGCATTGAAGTGCATGCGCAAAAGAAGTACAAAATAAAATCATTCAAAAATCTTAAAAATTTGCCGCACACTTCACAGCGCATTAACTTTTCGTTTGTATATTTGTCGCTATGGCTGATTTTAGATAAATATGTATGTGTATATAAATATATATATGTATATGTTTGCAGTAAATTTGTAAAACCAAGCCTTTTAAGCTTTGGATGACGACACAAATCATCTATTGATTAAATGGCTGGGCTTCGCGGACCAATTTGGACTTTGCGCTTTAACTGAGGTCTCAAAAAAGCGTCGACTTTCAGTTACAAACGCTTATAAATGAACATACAATTGTACAAACAAATATACAAGTGTAAAATGGCAACTAAACGCCACATTCAGCGCACCGTTGCTAGCGTATAAATTGTTGTCAACAGAATCCCATAACTTTTACTGTTTATTTTAAGCTAACGTAGATTGAGATTTTGCGACACATATAGCATGTGTATGTTATTTACATAGCTACACATGCTGTATGTGTGTAGATATGTAAATCGATATGATATTGACATTTTTGGTCCAAAGTCTCATTATAGTGCGATGGTTTACCGTAATGACTCAGACGAATTTAGCGTAAGGCGTGAAATAACACAAGAAAAAAAGGTGTGTGAAGTTTTAAATTTAGTATTATTTATTAAATTTTTTTTAAATTATTTATTTATTTTTATTGTTGATAAAATCTCAATGAATTACAGCGAACAGCGGTTCAGGCTGTTAGCATAACAGCGTAACGAGTAACAGTAACAGTTTACAGAAAATGTCAAAGAATATTCACTAACATTCTCTGTTTTAAAGAACAGTGCCGCTAATCTTCATTATTCTTTGGCAAAACGCTGTTAACTCGTCAGCAAACTGTATGCTTATACCAGAGAATGTTAATAAAAAGTGTTAATGAGCATTCTTGGCTCTGTTTATTATTACAAATACTTGCAGGTTAGAAAAAATGCGTTTTTTTCGTGACTTTTTTGAAAGGTGTATTGCGGTAAGGAGAAAAAAAATCGAACTTTATTCACAAGCGCTTATAACGCTTCAATATCAAATTATTATTGTTAAATATTAAACATTAAATAACATATGTTATGTTCATAGCATAATTCACTGTTACAATATCTTTGGTATTCTGTTAGACACTACTCTGTGTAATTAAGTCACCTACAGCTGATTGTGTTTGTCGGTTTTGCGGTATCATTGGACAGCACGCGTAATAAACAAACAATAATAAAATGCGTTTATAACTGTACGTGTTGCATAGCATGCAAAAGACATACTTACTGGTAGCAAAAGTTCAGCTAATTACTAATGTATTTGAAAAATGCCATAATTATTATTAAAAAGCACTATTTGGCGGATTTTTGCGAGTTTCCAGAACATAAGGAAGCTACTGTGAGAAAGTGACTTTGCAAAATCTTAGATATCAAGGAACACTTTTTTTTTTAAAGATACCTTACAAACATATACATATGTTCGTATGTATGCAAATGTGACAGTGACATGAAAAATGTAAACAATTGTATTTGCGACTGCGTATGTTCTATAACAATGACACCTGCAAACATTGGGTAATGATTGATAGACAGATTACGCTTGAATATTCAGAGCTGAGTTGAGTGTTTATTTCCACATTCGCGAAAATAGAAAAAATTAATTGATCAATGACTCGAGAATTTCAAATTTAGATTTTATTGCAGAAATGAATTTAAAAGGCTACTTGTGGTCTATCCAACACTATTAGTGCTTGAAAATCGTCGTGTTGGTAATCATAGAGATAGGTTAAGGGTTGGCATGCTTGTATTGGCTCAGAAAGCTATTTTGGTAATAAAGACTTGTATAAAAATTAGTAAAAATATTTTGTCAGCTCGGTCTAATATGGTTGTTAACTTAAAACAAAAATGTGTTCAAGGGTTTAATGAGTACTTCCCTTACAAAACAATGAAATTAGCTTCAAAATGGCAAAAAGTTATGAAACAAAACGCTGCATATTTGACCTAAATCGGATGATTCTGACTGTGCTAAGTAAAACGTTAAATTTAATGCAAAAGCAAATAAAAACGGGCTAAGTTTGGGTGCAACCGCACATTTTATACGCTTGCAAGGATGATAGCCGGGCACTTACTTTCAGGCATTGGCAAAACTTTATATTAACACTAAGGGGAGCTAAGTGAAGTATTGATCGGTTTTACCCATATTTAACATACGAGCATAGTATTATCAGGAAAGTTTTTTCCGAATTTCAATTTGACGGATTGACCGATATTTTCGATAAAATGTTCGCTGTAGGAACTGGGGTCCACAAAATCGGTATCGGAGGGCTTAAACAGTTATAAGGTTGCCTACTTTAAGTGCACTATTTGGGCAACGTTTTATAAGTGCGGGGAAACGCCTATTTTTTCAAACTTTTCAGCCCACAGGTGCCCCTTGCACTGCGATTCTTTGTGCCAAATTACAGTTCTATATCTTAACTAAGTGCTTAGTTATGGTATTCTATAGGTTTGCGTTTAATTGTATTTTATGGGCGTGGCAGTGGTCCGATTACAACCATCTATGAACTCTTCCTTACTTTTGCACTATAATGAGACTTTAGACCAAAAATGTCAATAACATATCGATTTACATATCTACACACATATAGCATGTGTACCTATGTACATAACATGACATGATAATGAGAATTTGGACCAAAAATGTCAATAACATATCGATTTACATATCTACACACATATAGCATGTGTATGTTATGTACATGGGCAATGGGTTTACCGTAATGACTCAGGCGAATTTAGTGTAAAGCGTGAAATAACACAAGAAAAAAAGGCGTGTGAAGTGTTAAATTTAGTATTATTTATTACATTTTTTTTTTAATTATTTTATTTGAAATATTTTTGTTTAAAATTTTTTTATTTAAAATTTTTGTGTTAAAATTTTTTTGTTTACAATTTTTTTATTTAAAATTTTTCTATTTGTAATTTTTATACTCTCGCAACTTGTTTTATTTTAAATTTGTTTTATATTTTTATAACCCAAAAATAGCGCAAGACATAAAAAGTAAACTCAATTGAAAAAGATTTTAAGATCAACTTAAATCTAGGTATAGGTATACAATTTATTTTTAATATAATTAAGAGATTCACACTTCTCTTTTGGTTTTATTTTTCATCTACTTTTTATATATATTGTAGTATAACAAAATATTGTATCTTTTCTTTAACCACATTTTTGCTGAATGGATTTCTTTGTATTCCCCCAGCATTTCCGCATAGACTTCTGTTATTGATAGAATCTTATACACGATCTAGTAAAAATAAACGCATTATTATACTTTTGCAGCATGTTGCTTTAGAGTATAATAGTTTTGTTCACCTAACGGTTGCTTATATCACCTAAAATTAATCGATATAAATGATAAATGAGATATAATATATATTATATAAAATAAACGATAATGAGATATTGTAATGAAACTTTGTACACACATTTTTTAGCAAAACAGTAAGGAAGAGTTCATAGATGGTTGTAATCGGACCACTGCCACGCCCATAAAATACAATTAAACGAAAGTCCATAAAGTACCATAACTAAGCACTTAATTAAGATATAGAACTGTAATTTGGCACAAAGAATTGCAGTGCAAGGGGCACCTGTGGGCTGAAAAATTTGCAAAATAGGCGTTTCCCCGCCCTTTAAAAGGTTTAATGTACAAATCTCTTAAATCATTTAAGCTACAATAGCCAAATTCCTTCCACTATTTTCCCTTAAGTACCACTACCGACACTGTAAAAGTTTATGAAATCGGATGATAACCGCGCCCACTTCCCATATAACGGTTAAAACCCACTAAAAGCGCGATAAATCAATAAATAACTACATCAGAGACATTAAATTTTACATCCGAGATGGCACGAAAGAGATTTATAAGAGTCGTGATCAAAAATAGACGATGAGCGTGCCACCGCCCACATTTAGGTGAAAAATCATATCTCAGGACCTACTCGACCTTGACATTTTCATATTCCAGTGGGAAAATGGGCGAAATCGGACTACAACCACGTCTTATATGGGAAACATAATTTTAAATTCTATCCGAGTCATTCACTTTCCAGTATGCAAATCAAGCACCAATATATAATGTATACGGATAAAACGTTGCCCGAATAGTGCACTTAAAGTAGGCAACCTTATAACTGTTCAAGCCCCCAGTTCCTACAGCGAACATTTTATCGAAAATATCGGTCAATCTGTCAAATTGAAATTCGGAAAAAACTTTCCTGATAATACTATGCTCGTATGTTAAATATGGGTAAAACCGATCAATACTCCCCTTAGTTTTAATATAAAGTTTTGCCAATGCCTGAAAGTAAGTGCCCGGCTATCATCCTCGCAAGTTGCAAGCGTATAAAATGTTCGGTTGCACCCAAACTTAGCCCGTCCTTATTTGTTTTTGCATTAAATTTAACGTTTTACTTAGCACAGTCAGAATCATCCGATTTAGGTCAAATATGCAGCGTTTTGTTTCATAACTTTTTGCCATTTTGAAGCTAATTTCATTGTTTTGTAAGGGAAGTACTCGTTAAATCCTTGAACACATTTTTGTTTTAAGTTAACAACCAAATTAGACCGAGCTGACAAAATATTTTTACTAATTTTAATACAAGTCTTTATTACCAAAATAGCTTTCTGAGCCAATAAAAGCATGCCAACCCTTAATCTATCTCTATGATTACCAACACCACGATTTTCAAGCATTCTTTAACTTTTTCGATGTTATCGCCATTAATAGTAGCCTTTTAACTTCATTTCTGCAATAAAATCTAAATTTGAAATTCTCGAGTCATTGATCAATAAATTTTTTCTAATTTCGCGAATGTAAAAATAAACACTCAACTCAGCTCTGAATATTCAAGCGTAATCTGTCTATCAATCATTACCCAATGTTTGCAGATGTCATTGTTATAGAACACACGCAGTCGCAAATACAATTGTTTACATTTTTCATGTCACTGTCACATTTGCATATATACAAACATATGTATATGTTTGTAAGGTATCTTTAAAAAAAAGTGTTCCTTGATATCTAAGATTTTGCAAAGTCACTTCCTCACAGTAGCTTCCTTATGTTCTGGAAACTCGCAAAAATCCGCCAAAAAGTGCTTTTTAATAGTAATTATGGCATTTTTCAAATACATTAGTAATTAGGTGAAGTTTTGCTACCAGTAAGTATGTATTTTGCATGCTATGCAACACGCAATACCGCAAAACCGACAAACACAATCAGTTGTAAGTGACTTAATTACACAGAGTAGTGTCTAACAGAATACCAAAGATATTGTAACAGTGAATTATGCTATGAACATAACATATGTTATTTAATGTTTAATATTTAACAATAATAATTTGATATTGAAGCGTTATAAGCGCTTGTGAATAAAGTTCGATTTTTTTTCTCCTTACCGCCATACACCTTTTTGCGGAGGTTCTCCTGGAGTTCAGTAACGAGATCAAGGGAATCCAAAATAAGCCACCGATTATTAAAGTACATTAAGTTTTGTATATGTATATTATTTTTATTTATTTATTAAAAAGAAGACTCTTCAAAAAAGTCACGAAAAAAACGCATTTTTTCTAACCTGCAAGGTTACGCCGAGAATGCTCATTAACAGTCTTTATTAACATTCTTTGGTATAAGCATACAGTTTGCTGTCGAGTTAACAGCGTTTTGCCAAAGAATATTATATTATGTTAACATGTAAACAAACGTGCTGTTAATGAAGATTAGCGGCACTGTTCTTTAAAACAGAGAATGTTAATGAATATTCTTTGACATTTTCTGTAAACTGTTACTGTTACTCGTTACGCTCTTATGCTAACAGCCTGAACCGCTGTTTACTGTAATTCATTGAGATTTTATCAACAACATTTTATCGATACAACAACGTCTCTGTTTGCGCTGTCAACAGCGTTTAATTGCTTGTGCTGCCAGTGGTCAAGCTATACCGCTGCTTTGAACAGCGTCTGAGAATGGCGTTGGCCGCTCATACAGCACAGACTCGGAATTACCTGATTACCGGTCTAAGCGACGCTGCTGCTGATGATGATGACTCGGCTTAAACGAGTAGAACAACAGTAGCTATAGCACCGACGGCCGCTTACAGACGGACAGACGGACGCAAAAAACCAAAACAAATAAAAAAAATTGCAAACGTTAACGTAAGTAGTAGCAGTCGCAGCCGCGCTTTAGCTTCCAAAGCGGCAGTCAATCAGGCGTCAGCGGCTAGCAAAACCGATATTTACCTGCCGTGTCGTGCACCGCAACGACTTCATTCAAAAGTGAGCTGCACAAGCGAGTAGACTAACTTTTCTCAAGAGCTCTCCGCAACGTTAAAAGAACATATCGTAAACGTTGAGTTAAACTAGCGACGCCTTCAAAAATAAGTCAAAGAGAATTTATAATAAACATTAAGAACATGTTAGAATCGCAACAAGGATAATCGATTATTTGTGCAAATTACAAAATTTTTAAAAAATATTGCCAATTAAAAAGTGTGATAAATAAACAATTGTTAAGTGCGCTTGAACTTAAACGTAAAGAGCTAGAAGCGTTTACTATATATTTTTATCGAAAACAAATCAAATAAAACTATAAATTTTTGTTGCATCAAAGATTTCTAGATGCCTTAGAATTTAACGGCAATTGTTTGCAATTTTTGAAAATCGAAAATTTAGTGCTTTGTAAAAGAAAATTCAAAGTAGAAATTTGACGCGAATATGAAAGATCTTACCAAAATATTTTCACGCCGTTATAGCGCGGTGAATATGCAAGACACAGAACAGCAACAGCAACAGTTGACTGCGTGTGCACAAACGTCAAACTTAGCGACGGCGACGACAGGACCTTACATAGCGTGCAGCACGACGCGCACCACTGAAAAGCAACAAAATAAAAGTTTGAAAGCCAATCGCAAAATGAATCCTGCCGGCATTCTAAGTTCGTTCTTTAACGAACGCAAAAGCAATGAACGAGCGCGTGCACCAAAATGTAAGTTGAATTTAAATGAATAAGAAGATTTTTTTAAATTTAAGTTGAAGAACGTTGTGTTGGAGAAAGTGAGAAAGTGTTAATTTTTGAAGTGAATGAAGGGAGTAAATAAATAATAAAAAAATTGTGTTTGAAGCGCATTTATTTTTTTTTTAGTAAAACGGCACAAAGAAGTAAACAAACCAACAAAATGAAGTAATTACAATAGTATTTAAACAATGGAATGCAAATATTTATATTTTTTAAATATTTTCTTCAATCAATAATTTTGAAAAAGTTTTACATATTTTGACAAAACGAAATTGTTTGCATATAAATAAAGTTGCTAACAAAGTTAAATTATAAAAAAGCCAAGAATAAAATAAAAATTAAAAATTTTCGAAGTTGTAATATTTTTCAATTTGAAAATAAAATCAAATTGTAAGCTATAAAATTAAAAATAATTTTTTGTCTTTTTTAACGAAATGTTTTACGAAAATTTGCAAAAAAAAATTAATATTTAAATATTATTATATTGTGCTAAAAAATATAAAAATAATTTTTTATAATATTTCTATTTTATTAAAAAATCTAAGTAACTCTGCTATTAAATTCTATTAACAATTGATTTAAGTTAAACTCGAAAATTTAAAACCATAAATAAATAAAATAAAACTTTAATAAAAAAAAACAAAATTATATAAAAATTGTCTGAATTTGAAAAAACAATTTGACTTGGAAAATCAAAAATCTGCTGTTAAACATGCTATGAGAGCCTAGTTAACTAGTGATGTTATTCATTTAAATCTTACTTTTAAACAGAAATAATATATAAAATTTTTTAATTGTGGAAAAACGTAAAATATATGTACGCATTTTTGGATAAAAAGTTGAATTTAACTATGAATTAAATATTTTTTAGAAATTTTTATAATAAAAAAAAAAACGATAAATCTTTCAATAATTTTACTACTAATTTAAAATTATTTGTAATTACTTTTGTACCCTTTTTTATTTTTGCTCTTCAAAGTGAAATATTATGGCGAATATTGAAATAAGAAAATTAAAATTAAATTTTGAAAATTATATATAAAACATAATATTTATAAATTAAAAATAAAAAAATTAAAAGGCCAGCATTACTATTACTAAAATCTAGAACAAAGAAACCAAGCCGTAGAAAAAATATTAAGAAAAAAATAAACAAGATAACTCAAAATAATAAATTTTACTGTCACAGGCGATGCAGAAGTTTGAATTACTTAAAAAAAAATGAACGCAACAAAAGATAACTACGCATAAAACGATAGCCCTCAAACAAGAAAAGCCGACAGTGCACACTGCGCCGAGCGACAAATTTATCTAAAAGACGGCATTGCTAAAGCCAAGAACATGTTGAACTTTATTTTTTTACTTTTTACATATTTTTTGTACTTTTTTATACATTTTTTTTTTTAGTTTTTTATAATTTAGTAATAGCACAGTTGCACCACGCAATGGCAATGCTGCATTTAAGTTGTGAAAAAGAAATGTAACTGCAATTGTTTGAAAAGTGCTAACTGTGCAGTAAAGGCAAACCAAAAATGCGCTAAAAAATAAATCGTTCGATTCACTTGTACTTTCAAAGAATTTATCTTGAAAAAGTTGTGTATATTTAAATGCATGCACGTACTTGAAAATTTTTGTAGTTTGCGTTTAGCAAACAGTGTTGCTACAAACATACAAAAAACCAAAAAACAAAATGCCCGACTAACTAAATGACCAAGCAAGCATCCGCCATGGCGCACCAGCTACCATTTGGTCAAATTTGTGAATTTCTTGATTGAGCGATTTGAAAAAAAAGTCAAGTTCTCGCCACTCAGCGAGCAAGTTACGTACATATATACAAGCATAAATGTAATAAATAATATTATATATTTATATACATATATTAAACATACATATGTACATATTTATATAATGTTATGTATGGTTGCGACGGTTTTGTTTAATAAATTTGGCGCGTTTATTTTATATTTCTATTTTATTGAGTGCTGCATGCCTATTTGCAAAGACACGCTTATTTTGTTATATAAATATTTGCGAATGTCGTTTTTAAATTACATATTTATATAAACATAAAATTGTTTGAGCACTCAAAAATTATAGATAATACCGCAAAATTTGTGCTTCAGGCGGCAATGAAACTTACTTTTTATTTTATTTTCAATTATTAGTATTTATTTTTGTATTTCATTGCGCAATTAATTTAATTAAAAGCATATAATAATGTTTTAATTAATAAAAAAAGCGAATTTCCGATTTTTCTTCTTTATAATATCCTTCTCATTTTTATTTCATTATTTCAGTTTTGTTTTTCCTTATTATATTTTTATTTCATATTTTCCTTTTTACTTCACATCTTTGCTTGCGAATTGCTTGCAAAGTAATTTTTTTACCTGTTAATTTATTTTCAATACGTTTATAGCATTCGTTTTATTTTTATTTTATTAACTGTTGCTTTTCAACCCGTCCTCCAGCTTATTTCGTGGTCAAGTTCAGGGATACACAATGAGCTCTTGCCAGCAGTAGTTAGTGTATTTGACTTTGTTATCGATATACAATACACATAATCGCGTGCAACTGCATACATAATTGCATACAGTGGCGAATAGGTGAACAGAGACAAAATATGTAATGATTATAGAAAATAATAAAAAAGTTAAAAAGTTATTAATTTTCACTTTTTTATGAGTAAACAACAATTTAATTTAAAAAAAGGATTAAAAATTTAAAATCAAAATTTTTATTTTTAATGTTGATATCGAGATTTAGTTACAAAATTAGTTTTCAAAGTTTTCATTTATACTATCAATATTGACTATCATTTTATGCAAGTTTGTCGCCAAATTATCTGAAGCCATGTTTTAAATGTTTAGTTGAGGTTATGTATAACCTAAAAACTAACTTTTGAAAATAATTAATAATAATAAATTAATTTAATAATTTGATTCGATTAATAAACATCATGCTTCCATTAATTTGACCACCACTGTATGCATCTGAGTGGCTGCAATTACACGCACACAAGTGTAAGTAAATAGTTTATTATGGAAACAGGTCGTGGAAGCATACACATACACATACACATGTGTTTTAGGCCTACTGCTATGCACACAACTATCTTACACTTAACCTGGCACTTGAGCGCACTCTACGCATGTGTGTTGACAGATTTTTCTGAGTACAATGAACTCGTACTAAAATTGTATACTTAATTTATTATTTTTCAGTAATAATTGCACGCATTTTATTTTGTTTTCATTTTTCGTGTACTCCATATGCACGTAGACCTTCACCGACTAGGCGTTTACACCAGTTCCAGCAATGCAATGCTGACAATTGGGTCAATGTCAATGTTTTGAAGCTTTATTTGCTTTTCTTTGCGGCACGCTTCATTTCTTTTTATAAACAAAAGAGACGATTTAAAACTATAATATTTTGTCTAATAGCGCTAATTGTCAACCAATGTTAAAATGACTAGTGTGTACAAGTATAAATATTAACAAAATGCATATAAGCAGTTTTTTGACGCATTTTTCCCTTTCCTATTAAACAATGTATGACTACTGATTTTATTATATTTTTAGACACGCTTCAGACTTGCATAAATTGCGTTATTTTATTATTTCTTTCGCATACATTAACCCTGAACCATGCGAAAATTCTCGAATTTCTTTCCAAATGTGGCGACATAGCGGGCTTCCTACCTTAACAATTTTCAGTCTAATCTATACTTGTACGTATTTATTTTGCACTAGCATTTAAAATTTGCATATCTACTTTACGGTTTTTTCGATGATATCAGTGCCAACTAATAACGAACCATTTGAACAAGTTGAGTTCACTTTAAATATCAGCAGCTCAATGCATGTGTTTTTTGTTCATGTTTATTCAATAGATGCTCTTAACCGATGTTGATGATGGTTAAATATGTGTGTATATATCGTATAATGCCTCGTTGTGTCCGGTTAGCAGCGTTTTGAACTTTTGTTATATACCTATTCTATCCCAGATATGTAAATATATAGTATTGTGGCGGCAAGGCGCATGCACAAAATTTTCGATTCATCAAAATTCCCGTTCGGATCCGTCCTAGACACACTTTTGCTCTTAGTATGCAGTTTGTTTCTGTTTTATTTTTATTTTATTTTTTATTTTACTTCTTAATTTATATTTTTCTTGACGTTCTTACCATTATTACTTTCATGCTTCCCATTTGCACTTTTTCCCCAAACGCCTTTTGGACACTTAAGGCCATCTTCTTTTGGTGCACAGCGGTCTTTTACCCCTATATCAAAGCGATAACGCGTTAACTTGTTTAATTAGCTCATCTTCTTAAATTTCTTAATAATTTATTGATGTTTGCTTTTTATGTAAGCTGAATTTGAGTTAATTTGCTTAAATCCTGCATTCAAAGCAAAGAGTTCTATACTCTCCGTTTTTTATTATGTTTCTTTTTTTTAAATTTATGATTTAATTTTTTTTTATTTTTCTTATATGTTTTTTCTGTTCACTTTTGACATGTGTGAAATTGTCTTTTGTCCTGCTGATTTGCCGGTTGCAATTTATCGATAAATTTATTTTAGATTTGTATTCAGAAATTTAGGCACGTGCGTTCATTTGTCAAATAAAGCAATCAATTGCTTTGCGTAGAAAATAATGATTTCTGCTGAAGAATAAAACAAACAAGGAAGAAATAGAGAATATTTAATAACAAAGAATTCAATGCTAATAAATTATAATATTTTCTGCTTAGACCAAAACTTTTTATATGATGAATATCTAACACGAATTTAATACACAATTGGATTTGGTAAAGCCAAAAATAAATAAACACTACTCATATGTAATTCATTATGAATATTTTGAAATAAAAGGTGATAAATTTTCGTTCGTCAGCAGAAAATATTATGATATTAATATATCTAAAATTTTTGTAGGAAATGTTCCTAACAAAAAATATAACGGTATTTTTAACCAATTCAAATTAATATCAACTGATTTCACATAAATGAATTTACTTACAAATTTACACATTTTAAGTATATATTGCACATATGCATGTACATTTATATCAGTATTGATTTGTATTGCAACGAAAATGACTTTTAAATTGCGTCCAGAAATTGTCCAATAGCTTTACTATTTCTTGTCTTTGTGGGATTTCAGCATTGTTGCTGTTTTGCAGAAATCATACAGCTCTGCGCCGGCGCTGCACTGTGGCGGCAAATATGTTGAAAGTTATTGCACACTTTTGACACTAATGTATACTCTTTTCCAATAAAAGAAACATAGATTATACAAGAGAATTCATCAAAAATGTTACAGGCGCTGATTGACTGCAGGCAACTCGTCAAATTACTTCACCACACGCGAAAATGCGGAGTAATCATTTTGATTACAAAAGCCACAGCAGCTAGCTATAGATTAAATGTTTGTTTGTTATTGCTTTGTAACATTTGCTATAAGCACATACGCACTGACACTACAAAATTTTACTATGCAACTGTTTGTAAGAATATGTAGTTTTGCGTAGAAAATTAATATAATAGAAAATTAGTAAAGTTATAAAATATTTAATTTCAGCGGTAATGCAGCTGACGCTTTTTGGTTTTTGTGCATATTTTCCAATTTTTCAAAGTTGTAGAAATTTTATGTAATATTACCGAATACCTTCTGGTGGCGCTAGCGTTATTTACGTTACTAACAACAAATTCAGCAAAATAATTTTATAAATTTGAACAAATATAAATAATAATTAAACGTGCAGTTTGTTTACAACGACTTTATACACATATACATATAATATCGATAGTCGATAATAGTCAGCTGTGAGAGAATGTTTGACGCTTATTTATTTGGTAAACAAACAATTGTTAAATAAATTGTTCGTAAAAATAGTATTGATTAAATTATTATATTCCTTAACCAAGCATACTTTTGCAGTTATAAATAATAATTAATAAGTACATAGTTGTTGTATACAAACATGCCTGCACAGAATTTACTTCATTGAAACGTGCTTGCGTTTGCTTTAGCCCACAAATATTTGGTCACAGCACTGTAAGGAATATTAATAACATATTAATTTATAACTTTATATGCATATATTAACAGCTTCAAAGCCAACATATTTGTCAAGTTAGAAGCGCTTATTTATATTAGAAAACGTTTTTAAGGTGTTAATGCAATAGCTTGCTGCTGCTTTCGTGCGAAAAGAAATATTTCCATGTACTTTATTGCATTTTTTACTTTATTTGCTACGCACACATTGTTTTGTGGCAACAGTTTGCTAATTATCAGCTTTCTGTTTATTGGTTAAATATTTGAATTATGCGTTAGCATGCTTTTTATGGCAAAACATGATTTGTATGCTTATGTACATATATTGCAGAATGCTTAAAATGGAAAGTTCAACAACATAATGTAGTGTATGAATATAGAGGTTGCAAGGATGCGAAAGAGGTTGCAGAATAGATAGTTTTTTTGTGTAGAGCTTGTGGATTTCAGGAAGTTGCGAATTTTTTTATTCAATTTTGATTTTAGATAAAAAAAAATTATCAATCGAATTTTTTAAATTAAAAATTGAATTTTTATTCAAAATATATTCTTTTTAACCCTTGGCCAGTAAAGTAAACATAAGACATTGTGTTAATGAGTTCATATTTAATCACTTAGCTTTACTTTTCATTAAAATACAAGCCCACATGAATTAAATACATATTAAGTTGTAATTAAAACTAAAATAATTATATATAATTTAACTAAAATTATAATTATATGTAATTTCTTTTAATAAGCGGTTGACATTAATAATATGTAAACAAAATAGATTAGAAAACCAATATTTTAATAAATTAGCACTCAGATATATTAAAATTTACAAACGTTTTACGCTCAACAACGTCAATAAAGACCAAAACATTACAAACTTGTTTAAACATTACAATTTACAATAGTAAACCAGATTGAAACACTTCTTATTCTTAGACATTTAATTTTTGACGTCAATTCAATTCATATTTTTTTAATAAGAATTTAATAAAGCCAAAAACAACTGTTAAGCTTTCAAAAAATAGTAGTAAATAACAAATATTAAATAAAACATTATTTTTAAATTTAATTTTTTTATTATATTTGCATATTTTTAAACAAGTTGACAAATATTCCCAGTCATTCCAAATCAATAATTTATAAACGCCCTAAAACAAGTAATTCACTCAATTAATAAACGCAATGAGTCACAAATTTACTGTAAAGCGTTGCCGCCGTTTTAATTTATTAATATGTATGTATTTATTTTTATACATATGTATATACCATACTTATAAACAGATATATTTCGCTTAACCGCAACCGGTTAAAGTTTAGCAAAAATGTCCATTTGTATTAGCTTATCACTTTAGAAAAGTCAGAATGACATTGGCAATTTCCTAAATTTATCTCATTTGCATAACAATACATACACCAGTATTTATCTTACAAATCATGCATATTTATGAAGTACAAACAGCTTTTGCTTAGTCAAATATCAGATTTTTGTATACATTATCTTAGCGAATTCCTAAAAACACCACCGCTAATATTGGCGATAATACAGTTCTAAGCAGAAATCAATTAATTTAACGTAAACTCGCTTTCGCTGACTCACTATGACATTCATGAGAGAGACTAGTTATTATCAAAAACAACAGCTGTTAAAATTAAAAAAAAAAAAAATTATAAAACATTAGAAGAACTTGATTCCGATCGTTCAGTTTGTATGGCAGCTGTATGCTATAGTGGTCCGATATCGGCCATTCCTACCAATGAGCAGCTGCTTGATGAGAAAAGAGCAGGTATAAAATTTCAGATCGATATCTCAAAAATTGAGGGACTATATCGTATATAGACAGACTGACAGACTCAACTCATCATGCTAAAAAAGAATTAAGAATATAAACAAAAATAAACAAACGTGAAAAAAATCGCCAAACACTGCTAGTGGAAACACCTGCTTGTCCCAAACTTATGCTAATGCGTTTCAGGCGTCTATAAAACACATGGGGTTTTACCAGAAAAAAAATCACTAAACGGCAGTTAAACTTGGCATCAACATTGGACCTCAAAACTAGCGTGGTGATCACATGTTAAACAACACACGAGACTAGTGCTTGGCGTGCGTCGTTTATGTTTTTTTATTTTATTCGCATGCTAATTCATTTGATTTGGTTATATCGTAATATTTTCCGTAGCATCTGTGTGTCAGGTCATTATTAATTGCTATTGAATGCTAATTTTTGGTGCAGATTTTTGTGTTTCTTGCATTGTTGTTAGTGCATCATTCAAAACAAATATATTTTTTATCATTGTCTCGCGCTTTTGTTTCACTTGGCTCTTTCCACGCCGTGAAAGTTATCTAATCGCATAGTCCAGTTCAATATGCCGTTTGGCATTTCATAAGTTTATTTTTCAAGAAGCTACGCACAATTTAAACCATATACTTGTACATATGTATATATTCGTTATATACATATTTGCCAAGCTGTCTTCTTTGAAAAGTAAACAACATTAACCGAAGTGATGACTACATTTAATTATCGATAATTTTTTTTCTTAGCTTGGTTCTGAAGTGGCAATTAATATGTAAATGTATATGTTGGCAGTGGGAAACTGCATCATATTTATAATATGTGTAACCGGCATAACTTAAAATAAAAAATTGTGAGCACAACTTTGCTTTATATATATTATATTAATTTAATGCAGTTAACGTTATTTACAATTATAATTAATGGTATTGGAAAAGAATTAAAATTCTTTGTTTTTATTTTATAAACTTACAATTTTTTTTAAATTATTTTATAAATTTTATTAAGTTTTAAATTTTTTATTATTATTATTATTATTTTTACATTGTGTACTCTTTCGCCAGTTGGCGCGTGCACTTTCTTCCAATTGATTGTAAAAAATTTACGATCGATACATGTGCTGATTTGTTAAAAATTCATAAATAGGCACAAATAATTATTTTCCGAAATAAAAATTGGTTTGTAACATTTGAAAAAAAAAATCTGCAAACAGCTTACTAATCAAAAAAAAAAAATTATTTTAACGCATACTTTAATAAAGTAAAGGTAAACAAACATCAAAATAAAAAAATGGATTTCCTAAGAATTTAGTTTGTGACAAATTTCTATGAATTTACAAATTTGTGCATACTTATTTATGTATGGTATGTCCATATAGGCATTTGCCTTGTATATATAACCGGCAAAGTGTTTGCATATAAAAACGTTTATTCATCGGACCACACCGGTAGCAAAAAACTGAAACGATATAAAACAAAAACAAAAAAACAACAACACTTGTTTGGCGTGAGAATTTCATGCCCACGCAAATTTTTTACAGGTTAATATATTTTTCAATTTTTAACGCGCTCACTTAATAAACAGTTCACGACTCCAGCTGAGTGACTCCGTTAAGAACACGCCGCGGCATGCGCAGTGGCGTTCAAATTAGCTTGCAACTACCGACAATTATGATTTGCGATTTTGTTATTGTTTTTTTTTTCGAGAATATATTATTGAATTTTGTTTCTATGTTGAATTTTTATATTTTATTATTGATTTTGCTACAAATTGACTGCCGTGGCGTGTGGCTTGCATAAATTATTATACACTTTGTACTTTTTTGACATTCGCCAAACAACAAAAGAAAATATGGTAGTTAATATTTTCCCTGTGACGCATTGAATAGTAGCCTAACATATGTTAAGCACTTTTGAGTAGTACTGTATAGCGAGAAAAGCAATTGTCAATCACACCTGTTGCAAAACAATTTGTGAGTACTTATATTTTTACCTGCATATATATATTTATATGGTATATTATTACATTTTATTTCTCATTTAAACACTTAAGTGATTCATTAATTGCCGTTTTGGCATGTATTTTTATTTCCTATAAATTTGTGCGGTAAATCAATATGAGAAAACGTAATAAATAATGTGAAGCGCTGCTGTATACGCACACGCATACACATGACACATCCATACATAGGTACACACAGATGGTACGGTAGCATCAAGCAGCACTACTGCGCACGGCTGGCTTCATTTATATTTATGGCCAGAACTTAAAGAGAACACCAAATTTGCGAATTTGCTAGTTTTACGACTAATTTGGCGAAGATTTTTTTCGTAATTTGTTTTTAACTTTTTTATAATTTTTAAATTGTTTTAATTTTTTTTTATATAGTTTTTATGTCTTACCACATATATACCGTCGGTGACCGATGCGCGCTATATTTATATTCATATGCCTAGCACGAGTAGATTTAAAGGTTTATGGAAACTTTCTGCATAATTCCTGAAACAACATTCATTTCTAGTAACTGTGAAATTCAGCTCACAGAAATATAAATATAGCAAACCAAATTGCTTGAAAAACCAAGTATAGCCAATTGTGGGTATTTTATGGGTATTTTTTTCATCATAAGTCTAGTAGCATGAACTGTTATAAACAGTTGCTAGTGTGACGTCTTTAAAACAGCTGATATTATCAAAATCACTGTTGGTTTTTTTCCATTAATTATAAAAAAATTCCATTAATTATAAATAAATGTATTCATATAAATTCAGAGCAGACTTAAATAAAAATTTAAAAGTTAAGAAAAATAATAATAAAACATTTGCATTTAAAAATATTTAAGTAAATATTATTAGTTTTGTTACCTTATAAATTTTCATATATTTAAGTATTTAAAAATAGTTTCGTATTAAATTTCATTTTTATATTTTTTGAGTTTTAAACTTGGTATCTGCACTTGTACCCATATTATTAGCTACACTAATGTAACCTAACCCTAAAGAATTTTTTGTTTATTATTTTTGATAACTTATTTTTTTTTGTTGAAGTGAAAAAATAATAATATTTTGCTTAAAACACAAAGTCTAACTCTGCTACTTTCAAAATCTAAATTGTGAAGTTACCTGCAGCGACTTCTGTTTTATTGGGTGACATGAGCAAATGTGACCGAAATGATCGACAATGATTTTGCAGAATTCAAAATATTTTTAAAGAAGTCACGAAAGAAATTGCAAATGACTACATGACAGCAGAAATGGCGAAGTTTGCAAAATAGCGACATATCTGTATGTTTATTACATATGTTTGTACATACGTTACCTATAAATTTATAGTAGCGCATGGTTACGTTTTTAGAATTAAATTGCTGGAAAATTCGTAATTCAGATAAAGTGACGTTTTTTCATGCGGCATAAAAAAGGGGTTTTTTGCACTACACAGCAGCGCACGAACACAGCCTGATTAAGCTGAAAAGATAAAAAAAATTTGTTTAATTAAAAATAAAAAATTTAACTAAACCTAAAAAAATTATATAAAAATAAAATTAATCAAAAATAAATTTGAAAAAAATTTAAAACGAAAAAATTATAAAAAAAAAATTTTATTACAAAAAAAATATAAATAAAAAAATAAATAAAAACTGCTTGTAAGCCAGCGTTCAAATGCATGAGTTGGCAACACCTCCGCTGCGCATATAAAGTGTCTAATTAGTAATATAGCACGTACAGATATATATGTATGTATGTGTGTAAGTGCATATGTCGGTATAAAATGTACGAAATATTTACGTACATATGTATGTAGGTGTCTATTCATTTGTGTGGTTGAACCAGACACCATCACCGCATTTACATATAATGTCATCAAGCTGTTTACACCTAAATAAGCTAAGAGTCACATTGATCTTCCTGAAAGTACTTCAAAAAGCATAAAACAAAAAAAAATCTAAACAGCACAAAAACAACAAGCTATTTGATGTACCAAGTGTACGCCGAATACGATGCGTATGCCAAGGTGATGCATGTACAAACGCGCTTGAATAAATACGAGTACATACAAATATATATACATATATGTATTTATATATACATATGTATACAAAGAGACCCATTTAAAATCATATCTATTACTTCGAAAGCGCGTTGCAATTCTTATAGCTATATCTATGTGCTGCGTTAAAAATCCCAACGCATAAACCACAAACGCTCTGAGCCATGAAACCTGGGGTCGATAACAAGTCCAGCTACATTCTTTCAAGCTTTGATTACTACTTTTGTGATTCACACTCATGTCATTCCATGCATTTTAGTGTGTAACTCATCAAGTGTCGTTAGCAGCAAATAACTCATCAAGTGTCGTTAGCAGCACAATTCAAATAGCACACTGTAGAAAATAGAGATAACTCACGAGCTTGTAGACAGCTGCTTATTTATGTAGTTAAGGGTTTAAATTGTTGCAATGCATACATATTAATCCGAAATATTAATATTTAACTTGCACTTGTTTGTATGTACATATTGTACATATGCATGTGTAAGTTTTGATTTATTTTTCTTAAGACTTAAATATCTTCGATTTGAGTTTTAAAGTCCATTAAGCGCACTAATCTACAGTCACTAAGTGAAAGTTGAGCCATTTGTATGTATAAGTAAATATGTTTTGTTGCGTTTTTGTTAATTAGTGTACTTTGTACCAGTGTAGGTGGCGATACATTCTATTTTAAGAGTTTAAGAATTTTCTGCTGATTTTTTTCTATATTTAAAAAATATATATTTTATATCTTTTTTGATGTATTTGTTTAGTTTTTTAAAATTTCTGTGCTTTATAGAATTAATATTTTCGTTATTTTTATTTTAATTTCTTGTGATGTCTTTAATTTTTTAATACTTTTTTGTGTTATTTTAAAATTTTGAAATTTTTTTACGGCGTCATATGCTCAAAAATTAATTTTTTAAGAAAATTATATTCTTCTATATATTAATTTTTTTGTTAAATTTTTTGAAATTTTACTTAACTTTGTTTTTTTATTTTTTGAGTTTGAAATTTGTCATATGATTAACAGAACATATCGTGTATGACTTATAGCACATGGCATATTTTATTTATTTTTTAAAATTAATTTTCTATATTATTATAATTTTTAAATATTTTTTAAACAATTTTTTAATATGTTTTATTTATGTTAATTTTTACATTACAGTTTTATAAAACTTAGTTTAAGTGTATTAATATTTTTTGTTTTCAAACATACATATTGTATATTTATAAATATCTATATGTTTCTAAATTTAATTACTGCCTTCCTGCCTTCTTTTTTCACTGCTGGTTCTTCAATTCAATGGAATCCAACTCACGAGCATCTGCAATTGTCGCAACCCTGACCAAGCGCAACAAATTTGTGTGTGTGTGTGTGTGTTTTTCTTGTTCAATTTACAATACATATACATATATGTACAAGTATACACACATGAAGCCACATACAGTTGCTTACCAAAAGCATGTAACCGGTTCAAATGTACTGCTCGCCGCTGATGTTTGACAGTAACTTTAGCGTGTTGCCTTGACCAACCTCAATTGCGTACGCCAGCCATCCAGAATATTCTTGGCAGGGATGCGAAACTTGTTTTTCCCCAGACACACACTCACATAGTACACATAAATGCGTTTTTTATTACATACTTTAGTGCTTTGTTTAAATCCCTTATTGGCTTTGCCTCTTTTATGGCAACTTAATGATTACAACTCTGCCACATGTATGTATATGCATGTGTGTGGGAAAGTAAAAGTTATGGCTCGTTGACTTCAGTGCAATAGCCTAATCAGCTAGCGGGCGCTGGGCCAACGCACAATGCAAGTTGTGAAGTCAACAGGAGTTCGTTGATACATACATACATACTCGTACATACATACTTGTATAGTATATTGTATAGATGCATGCACGTTGATATTATGCTGCCTGGAATGTGCTGACATGACTTGCGGTACGATAACATCTAAAGCATAGTTGCCAATTATGTGCAAACATTTGCACTTGTTAACAATTACTTTCACATATTTAAGAAAATTGCATAGTAAGCAGCTAGATTGTCCATCACGTGTTCATCACCGGCGGTCAAAGACTACAGTTATGCCATTTTTTCCGTTACCACTGCCCTTGACACTCTATTTTTATACAAGAGACATGAGACTGTCACGATTTTCTTGCCATATTTAGCTTTATTTTTTCGTTGTTTTTATTTTTCTTTATTAATTTATAGTTCTTTTACTGGAACTAGTTTTGTGGGGAATAAAATTATTGGGATAGGAATTTTTAATGGCAATAAACAACAGTGATTTTTGTTGATTCTTAACCTGTTGATTGGGGATAAATATCGAAATGGAATTTTTATAGAGCAATAAAAATAGCAAACATATGGAAATATGTATATGGAATTTATATAAATTAATTAACATAACAAATATATGTATAAGCTTTAAAAATTACAATATTATAAAAAAAGTCTTAAATTAAAAGTTAAACAATTTTTAAACAAAAACTTCTTAAATTTAAAAAATTAGCTTTAAAAATTAAAAAAAAAATTAAAGAAAATTTTCTTCAATTTATTTTTAAAAAAAGTATCTTAATGCATATATGTACTTTTTAAAACATAAATAAATAATTTTTAATATTTAATTTAAATTTATTTAAGAAAATAACGAAATAATTAATTTAATTTTAAGTTTAACTAAATAACAATTTAAAAAATTTTAATTTTAAATGTTTCTTTTCATAGAAAAATTAGGCATTAATTATTATTAAAAATTCCAATTGAAAATTGGGAAAAAATTTAAAAATAAAACAATTTTATCATTTACTTTTTTTTTTAATACAATAATAATAGACATAAAGTATTAAATTTAATTAAAATTGTTAATAAAAAAATATGCAAAAAACTTATACAAAGTAAAGTATGGCAACCTTGCACTAATTTCTTTTTTAATATTTTTTCTTATATTTTTCCATGCTATAAACGTATTTTATTTTATTATTTATGCACTGGTTTGATAGACCGACAACTGTCATTTAAAAATTGCAATATATTTTGTTGTAGCATTGCCACTATACTCAATTATAGACATGCGCTTGTTTTATCAATATTCTAACTACTTAACATTTATTAGTTTTCTCGCTATAAAACGCTTCATAAATATTGCAATTTATTGTCAACCTCTTTCTGTTGCGTAAATCAAATGTTTAATTATTATTATTTTTTAATTACTTTGCAGGCGCGTTTTTATTACTCGCCCTTGGCATATTGGCCATTTCAACAGCTGTGCTGGTGAAAATCTTTCAGCCATATGACTTGATCTTCAAATGGGTAAGCTTTGTTAGCCATTTATTTTCTAGAAAATATTATTTAGTAAAATTTTACAATTTACTGATTTTTGTCTTAAATTATTATTTTTTATAGAAACTGACCATGGAGGAAGATGGCGAAATTTTTAATTTGTGGGCCAAACCACCGGTAGATCTTTACATAAAGATTTATCTTTTCAATATAACGAATGCAGAGGCTTTTCTGGCAGGACGCGAAAAAATGAATGTGCAGCAAGTTGGACCATATGTTTACAAGTAAGTGACAGTTGAAGAGAAGGGTGACTACAGAGCAAAGAAAGTGTAGAATATGTTAAGATGTTAGAAGTATAAAAAATTTAATAAATATTATTTTCATTTTTATTTAATGAGAATTTTTTTTTTTAATATTTATTTTTTTTTATTGTCAATAAATTTTTTATTTACATTAAATTTAAAAATCATCAAAAATTAAAATTTTGCGTTTTGTTTTATTAAAAAAAAATATGTACAAAAATTAAATGTATTAATATTATATTAAAATAAATTTTTTTTTGATGAAAAAAAATTTTTTTTCAAGATTCAAAATTTTATAAAAAATATATATTTTATTTTTTTACTTTAGTTTTCCTGAAAATACTTTAATTTTCATTTTCTATAAATATTTTCATTACAGAGAAATCATGACGCATGAAAATATCACCTTCAATGCCAACAACACAATGTCTACAAAACCCAGTCATCCATTGGTGTGGCAGGAACACTTGTCTGAGGGGCATAAAGAAGACGATCAGGTGGTCATGTTGAATATTGCAATGCTGGTAAGTGTATTACAAACAATTTTATTAAATTAAATGTAAGAAAATATATATTTTTAGTTAATTTAATGTAAGAAAACATATTTTTCATTTAATTATATGTAAGAAAATAAATACATAAATATGTATATTTATTTAGAACTTCTATAAATAACTTTCCAAACTGGTTAGATACGTCGAATTTTATGCATATTGATTTCATTAATAATTAATTTCATTAATACAAATAAACACAATTTATGGGGTGAAATTTCGGCGCACAAAATGTAAACAAATAACTGGTATTGAATTATGGGTATTCATAGTATGCAGATTTAGTGTGACGGAAGTGAAGATTGAGAAAAGTTACCCGAAAAAATAGCATGCAAATTAATATCAAAATTTTTGCCAAAAAAACCTTCCGTTAAAATTATATGTTGTTTATTTGTACTCTGTACTGCAGTTAGCCAAAATTGATTTGAGGTTATTATTAGAAAAATATTAGAATCTTGTTTTATTTTGCCAGCAGCAAACCTTTTTTTATTATTGGAATTATGTTTATATTTTCCATTATCCTTTACATATATCATTTTTTAAAAATTTGGTTCTATTAAAAATTACAACTAGCATTTTATAATTCGCTACTCTAAACTCACACGTACACATCATAGTGAATACTGTCATCCTAAAAATGTGACCTCTACATAACGTAGCGAAATGTAAACAAAACATTAGATTTACATTGTTATTGTTCATTGCCTTTTGCAGCGCAGTTAACCGCAAAATAAAATGTAAAAAAATATCAAAAAAATCTAACTTGGGTCAATAAACGTTGCAAACTCGTATTCGCTTTAACTGCATGTATACAAACACACGTACATACAAACATGTGTATGTATGTATGCAGGTACATATGGTACTTTGTTGAGTGAGATAAATGTAAACAAACAGCAAACTTCCCCGGTTGCGAAAATTTTCCTCTACAAACATTTTACCGCTAATAAGAAGCTAAAAACAAACCAGCAAAGCAAAAAAAAAATGCGAATAGCAATAAATTTAAAAATATTCCTTAATGTACTTATAAATAAAATTATAAAATCGCATACTATGTGTCACTGGCCTAATTGTCAGCTAAGCCGGCTGGAATTCCACAGAAAAACAGTGAATTGAACTTGATGTGATAGCAAATTGTTACAGACATAACTACAACACATCAGCCTGTAGATAAATACAATTGTTGATTGCTGACGTGATTTAGCAAAAACAAAGCATGCAAGCTGTGACTGCGCGAAAATTCAGCTATACATGCTTATATATGATTAATGCCTTATTTGCCAATGTTTACATGGGCTGTCATATGCTATTTATCTATTTATGGTTGCCACTGTTTCTATTGACTTACAAGTGTATGTACAAATGTGTATGTATTAATGATTTGTCAATGATACTTAAGTGTAGGCAATAGAAACATATGCGAACATTTTACGTCACGGAAGACTTTAAATTTAGATATTATAGGGAAATTTACTTACGAAAAAAAAATATATAAAAAAGTAATGAAAATAATGATACCAGTTAAATTCTATGATGAGTTTAAAGATATATTATATATATATAGAAATTAGAAAACTCAGCAAAAATTGTGGAAATATTTCAATTCACAAGATACAAAAATTTTAAAATAGTATTCGTTGAAAATAAAAATTTTAAATCAATTGAAAAAATAATCAGCCAAATTTCTGGAAAATTTTCTACTTACATGAAACGAAAAATTTAAAAGAGAATTTGATAAAAATCAAAAATTGAAAATATTTTAATTTTTATTTAAAAAATTTAATCAAAATCAAGGAAATAATAACAAAAATTAATTATTAGTAAAAATAAAAAAACATTGGATAAATAGTTAAATTAATAGTTAAATTATAAAAATTGTTAATTATTAAAACACAAAAAAAAAACAAATTCAAATAAAATTATATATATATATAATTAATTTTAATAAAAAATTAGGCAGTTGAAAAATGTCGTTAAAAATACAATATTTTTATGATATTAAAAATATTTTTAAGTTTTTTGAAAAAAAAATTTTATTTAACCGAATTAAATTATAATAAAAAAAGAAAACATTAACAAAGTTAAAAAGAATGTTAAAAATTACAAAATGTATGTTTAATAAAATAATAGTAAAAATAAAATAATAGTAAAAATAAAAAACTGTTAAAATAATTGAAGTATTAATTTTATTTAAAAAAAACTAAACAGGGAAATTATGGCAATAATTAAAAAAATATAGTAGAAAAAAACAATATTTTATTAAAAAAAAATAGTAGTGAAAAAATTCTATATACTATACAAGAAAAACTTAAAACAATAAATAAATTTTTTTATATTTTATATTTTATTAGTAAAAAAAATTAAAATTATAGCTGCCGACAAGAAGTTTAAAACATGAATTAAATTGAAGAAATCAAGCAAACATTGTATTTATACCATGACTTAAAAATAATAACAATTATTTTCTTTATTAATATCTGAACACAATATATTGCCTACTTAATAAGTGCTTAATAACTGACAACTCATTAACAACGTTGGAATTAATACAAATGTAAATATTGTTTTTAACAATTAAGTCTTTTGTATAAAAAATATTAGGAAATTTCCTACAAAATTTTCTTAAGCACACCATTGACGTCTGTTTTTTCGGCAAAGTACGCATAACGACTTATGCTTATATAGATACAACATACATGCATACATACATACATACATACATAGCTAATCAATTAATCACAACAAACAAACAAGGTATATTGAAGTGCTGTTAGAAGCACTTTGTCTGGTCAAATAAAAGACTTAAGCAAAGAACTCGAATTCGCAACTGAACTCGTTTATTTTTGATTTTGGTTAGACAAGTGCGCATATTTATTGCATGCGCCATAAATTCCAAATTCAAAATAGATTTATGAGTGATTTTCGCGACTAGTTTGAGATTTCATTTAAATAATGACAAATACCAAACTGGAAACTGAAGCCACTGCCTAGTTAAACTAGCAGAATACAAAAACATAACCGTACATAAGTGACTGATACATTTGTCAAAGTTGATTTGAAAGTTCAAGTGTCTAGTTGTTGTTGTTGGATGGGCGTTGAAGCGGGTATGCAGATGTGGTTTTATTTAAAATAAATGCCTTGCAAATTTATATTAAATAAGATTATTTGTTATAAATAACACAAAAAAAGCAATTTTGTTGTTTACATTATAAAATGGAAAGTTACCATTATTAAGGAATCTTTTCGTCTCAGTCCAGTCGTTTTGTTTTAATTGCTGTTTTTGCGACTTTTTTGTTTTGTTTTACTTTGCTTTTGTTTAATTTTTTGTTGCTTCCGTTAATTTTGTTTTCGTCTCAGTTAAAAACAACAGTAAATTTGCGCATAATATTTGGCAAATCAAAACAAGTTCATAAATTTTAATTGACAGTCGACGGGAATTTGATGATAGGTTGTAAAAAAGTTGATTTGAAGAGCAAAACAAACGTATTTTTATTAATAAGTAGTTAGTTATTGTTGCGGTAAAGCACCACTAAGTCATTTGGCAACAGTAGTTATAGTATAATGGCTTTACAAATTGCGACAATCAAGTTAATTAGTAGTTAATATAAAATAGGTATATGATGTCCAAGCCATTTGAGCATTACAGATTCTCAATTTCAACACAACTGGTATGCTAATCATAAGCTTACGGCGAGCAGTAATAAAAAAACACGTTAACATTGGCTGCATCGAGGGTAAAATACCCTTGACAGGTGCATTTTGTATAGCACAAAACCTTGATTTTGTTCGATCAGTTTGTATGGCAGCTATATGCTATAAAGATTCGAAATTAGCGATTCCAATAAATGAGTAGAGTTCTTAAAGAGAAAATGATGTGTGCAAAATTTCAGATCGATATCTCAAAACATACGAGTATATACAGGCAGACAGATTTACATGCCTAAATCGACTCAGCTCGTCATGTTATATACATATATTATACATTGTACAATAGGATCTCCGACGTTTACTGCTGGGTGTTACAAACTCCGTAGCAAATTGAATATACCTTGTTTAGGGTATAAAAAATATAAGGGCTTAAAATGACAAGTACACAACTGTAGAGCAGCGAATCAATGTCAGCGGCGTTTTTAAATTAATAAAATAAATCTCAGAGTTACGTAACACATTTAATACTGGTTAATAACTAAGAATTCTTGTATTTTTATGACAAGCGAAAATTAGCTTACATCGAGCTGACAATTATTTATGTAAATTTATACGCTTATGTCAAGAATAAGCTATATCGATTAATTGAAAAATCGATAGCAAATTACATTTTAATTGTGCGCACTTTCTAGAATCATTTGTTCTTTATACCGCCACAAACGACAAACTTTAAATGTTTCCAATTGTTGGTAGATGCATGCATTTTGCATTAATACCGTTTTGGTGGCACTTTGTTTTTTGTAGAAAATTGCAAAATTATAACACATGTGGTGCGGCAACTTATGCATTATTGATGCGCTCGCCTTGCAATTAATAATAGTTCAATTAATTGGTATTTCCATTGGGATTTTCACAGAGTTGAAAAATATTGAAATAATATACATATATATGTATAATTATTGTTTTGAATTAATTTTGATTGATGGTCGTGCAGTAAATAAAGAAAATGATGTTACAGGGAAACAATTAGTAAGATTTATATCAAAATAATTTACCGTTATTTGCACGAAACAATCAATTTTAATCTGATAACAAGTTGATAAAAACAATAATGATAAAGAAAAAATGAAAAAAAAGAGAAAACTTTTCCTACAACTAGACACTTATAATTATATTATATTTTTAGCATTAACAAAATTAATTGCAAAATTCATAAACTTAAATTTCCATTCCTTTCTTACAGGCAATTTCTCATTTAACCGCTGACAAGCCATTATTCCTTCGCATGGGCTTACGCACACTATTGGCAACATCCAAATCACAACCAATTGTGCGTATGACAGCTAAGGAATTTATGTTTGGTTATCAGTCATCACTGACTACATTGGGCAACACGTTCTTCTCGAATTGGATATCTTTCGAAAAAGTTGGACTTATTGATCGGGTAAGAGAAAAAATAAGAAAAAAATGCAAAAAAATATTAAAAAGATGTTAAGTAAAAGATAAAATGAAATAAATTATATATTTTTGTTATGTCTTATTTTTTTACATACATAGGTTTTAAAAAAATTTAAAATTAAAGTAAACAATTTTTTTTATTAAAATTAAAAAAAAATTAAAAAACTGTTGAAACTAAAACAAACATTTAGATTGTCAAACAAGATAAAAAAAATATTAATTAACTGCAGTATTAAATATTACACCCATAAATTTAGACTAATTTATAAAATATTCACCACTTGTTCACCTTGAACAAATATTATATTAATTATCGTTATTTTACAATGATATACATTATTCACCACTTTGATGTTAATTAATACACCTCCACATATCACTTAATAACAGTTATTGTCACATTTCCGTTATGTAAAACACATAATTGCGGGATCAATTCAATTTCCTAACTAGAACTATAAAAAATTTGCAGCGCATAAAAGTCAAATAAATTTAATTTACTAAACCTAAGCGTTAATTAAAAATTAATAACTAAGATTTACATAACAATTAAAAAATAAAAGTTAATAATTTTAATATATTAAAAATTAATTATATTAAAATTTAATGACGCTCATAAAAAATATACCTAACTAATTGGCTTACACAACTCTTTCGCCACAGATGTACGATTTTAGCACAGACTACGAGACTTTCTACACGGGCGCAACAAATCCCGGCATATCTGGACTGTATGCCACATACCGCGGTAAAACCAACTTGCCACAATGGGATGGTGAACACTGTAGCAATATTGAACTTGCCTCGGATGGCACCAAATTCAAGAGTTTCATACAACCCAATGAGACGATCAAATTCTTTAGAAAGAGCATGTGTCGGCCCATTAATTTGGTAAGTCAATGTAAATGTGAAATATTTGTGGAAAAAAAATTTAATTTTTTATTTTTTTATATTTTTTTTAGTACCGCTCTGGTGAACCAGAAACGTATGGCAGCCTCACCGGTTACAAATACGTCTTCGAAGAGAATGCATTCGACAATGGTGTCAACAATGAGGCGAACAAGTGTTTCTGCAGAAAGGGTAAGTTGCGAATATACAAGTATGTATGTATGTATAAACACATATGTTATCTAACCAATATTGATTCGGACTGACGATATTATTCACATATTAAAAAAGGTTGTACTAACTAGAAATGGTACTAGGAAAAAATTGTTATCAATACGGTCCGGATCAATTTTGATCAGATGGTATATACTTGTATCGCTTGTATGTGTGTCACGTGCTCACGCATGCGCTGGCAATTAAGCGCTCATATGTAAAAGATAAGCTTAATATGACATTAGTGTCATCGATCAATCACATATAGTAATTGCTGATTAGTTATATGTATACATATGTGTGTACATGTCTAAAAGACTTAAGCAGCGTAGTTGTTGTGCACAATCCAATTATATTTACATGCATATGCATTGTGTATGGGCGATAATTACAAATAGTTTATTAATAGCTTTTAACGTTGCGTACATACAAACATACATAATTCACTACTTATGCAAATACGTGTAGACAAGACCATCAGCAGCAAACTGTGCTGTTAATATTAATTTTAATGTGCGAAAAATGCTAAGTTCGATAGAAACAAGAAAGTTCAATAGTTAATACAGTCATAAACAAAGTAAATAGCGGCATATTTAATTATGTTAATTAATTATTGAGCGGATTCCAACTGCAATGCACACCACATTGTCAACTAGAGATATACCGAGCAATAAATGCTGATATTTCCATTTTAACTTTTGCAATATTTTGTTTGTTTGTTTGTATTGTTGCCATAATTGCGTTAGATATGACATGTTAGTTATTTGAATTCTAAGAATCAGATGCATTTGTTGTGTAGCAGGCACATATTAATCAACATGAGTCAGCATTACAGCAGCAGATCATTCGCAAGGAGTTACCATATCATTAAAGTGATAATGTCTAATTGCATGCGGAAAAGTAGTTGGAAAATTAGTAGTGTGCTACCCATAAAGAGGCGTATGCGTTTGGAAATAATGCTGCCCCATATATGGTACATATGTACATATGTAGATATACAGGCATACATACATTTATATTTATTCTGTATAAATATTTATGGTACAAACCAAAGTTTTCTTAAAAATAATTTTTTTTGTGCGATGTTAATTTTTCAAATTTAATTTTAATTTTTTTTAATATTGTTATTTGGTTTATTATTTAATGTTTTTGAAATTTTAAAAATAACTTTGTGCGTGTTGATAGATTTTTCAAAATTAAGTTTGTATTAAAAAATATATTTATTATTATTTTAATGTAATTTTTTATTAAAACAACATATTTTTTTATCATAATAATTTTTTAAAATGTAAAATTTTTATTTAACTTGAAAAAATTGTTTGTTGCTTTGATTTTTCTAATAAGTTTTATTTCCATTTTTGTTCATAAAATTTTTTTTTTTAATTTGACTTCTTTAAATATGCCAAATATTTTTTTCCAGTTTCTAAATTTTAAATTTGTATTGTAATTTTTTTTTAATTAATAAATTTTGTAATTTTTACTAAATTATATGTACGCATGTGTTTATATAATATATTTAATTACAAATTCAATTTTTCCGCAAAAAACAAAAATAAAATGGCCTGGATTGCGAATTTTTTAAATACAAATTTATTGAATCTAAAATGTTTGGATTAGATTTAAAATATATATTTCATTCAAATTTTTAAAAAAAATATTATTTCTAACATTTAAATTAATTAAATTATTTGTTTAATGTCCTAATATGTCAAAGTAAAGACATAGCACTTTAATTCTATACAATTTTACCCATACTTTAGAAAAACCATTTTATATTATTTTTTTTTTTATATACCACTTGTACTGCCCCACACCTTTAACAAACGAAACACATGCCAACTTCAATGATGATTGATTTAAATTTATTACTTTATTTATAGACTTTAATTTATAAGTAAATTATATACAACCGCAATTGAAGCTAAGTAAATAATTACTTTAAGAAATTCTATGGAAAAAACCTGATCAAAACGCAAAAACGTATTTAACTAGTTATTAACTAAATAAAACGTATTAAAGGCAAATATGAAAATAAAAAACAAATGGCAAGTGAACGCACTCATGCTTGAATAAACCATAATTGTAAGTGTCAAACGTCATAGGAAATTGTAGGGAAAAATACCGATGCAAAAATCTTAACAAAGATGTACATGTGAAAACAAACGAAATTGCAAATATAGAAATGATGACGTGACACGAAATTGCAAGATAACTAAATGCACGCATGATTATTTTACACATGTGTGTTTGTATGTACATACACCATAAATCAGTAAAAATAGTACTAAAAAATGTAATGAAAAAAATAATAACAACAACACTCAACACATATTTACACAATGTGACAAGCGTACTGGCAGCATGTTTAACGCGTTCAATTACACACTGTGACAGGTGCGCGCAGGCGACATAGTCGTGACGATAAAAGTCAGCACGTGAAATTTTCCGTTTGCATGAAGCAAGCGCGAAACATGACGCGCTTTTGTTTTGATTTTGTGTTTGTTTATGTGCAATTTTTTTTTTTTTTTATATTGTTTTTCTACGCGCGCACACACGCTAAGCAACAACAAAAAAGCATGCGCTTATTGAATTTACCACACGCGATGGGCGTGTAAATAACGGTTTTACTTCATGTTTTTTAAATAGCGTATAAAGAGCGTAAATAATGCATTATAATAAAGAAATTGACTGTGACAACTGATGGGGTTGGTGTTTGCTGACGTTGTGTTAGAGTTGGTGGAAGGTCGTTGAAGTAGTAACGGTTGTAAAATTTATTATAAATTTCAGTACTAATAATTTACTAGCACAGAATTGTCAATTGCATTACAAATTAAATACTCGTGCATTGTAGTTACATGTGCAAATGCAGTTAGGCGTTGCCAGTAGCTAGCACATTATCTTAGTCTAAATCTTTACTAATTTTTTTTAAATATGCATATATTTCTTTGTAATTTTTTTTAATTCATAAGTTTATAATTTACATATTTGAATCGTTTGCGCATTGTTGTAATTAACGTTTTATCTTTTATTTGCAACAGGAAAATGTCAACCTCAAGGTTTAATCGATGTGACCGATTGCTATTATGGTTTCCCCATCTCTCTAAGTTACCCACATTTCATGAATGGTGATGCCGGTCTACTAAACAACATCACTGGCATGGAACCAGATGAGAAGAAATTCTCCTCCGCATTCGTTGTACAACCGGTAAGTAGAGTGGTTAATTTGGATATGAGTTTGTGGCAATTTCAAATGAGTAAGGCAGGAGAATATATCCATGGTTGCAAATAATGGTTTAGAAATATAGTTGAATTAAATCTTTTTTATTTTGAAATCCCGAAAATGTTAACTGAAAAAAAAAATATTAAACTTCTAATCCAATTTTTGGGATTCAATTTTTTTTATTTCGGTATTTGGTATAAAAAAATGTTAATGCAAAAGGAGTTATACCCAACAATTAGATTACAAATTTATTTTAAATTTTTTAAAACCATATTCTGGATTGACAAAATCCCAAGCTTATAATTAAATTTTGAAAAAAGAAATTTTGTAAAATTTACAGTTTTTCGCGTTTGTGTCCTTTGTGTTCTACTATTTATGTTATTTTTTGAAAAAACAGCTTAGTCTTGATAAAATATCAATAGATTTACTTGTTTTTGTCTTATTTATATTTAATTGCTTTTATTTATAGCGTTTCAATTACAAATAACCAACTTATAATTTGAAAAATAATTTTTGGAAAAATTAAGTTTAGAAAAAAATACTTTTAATGTCATATTCAAAATCAAAATTTAAAATATATTTTTTGACCCAAAATTTTTGAATTATAAAATTCGCAACCCTGAATATAATAAATTCCAAAATTTGTACATGTTAAAATTAGTTTTAAATTCTTTTTTACCGTTATTTTCAAGTAGAAATTTGTTAAATTTTTTTTTGAAATATATTCATAATTTTTTTTTTTTGTATAAATCGGATCAATGCACGATATTGTATATTTATTTTGCCATAAATTTTAATTTCAAAGTCATATTGTATCAGCGTAACTAGATGATAATTACAATTTTTCCTCTTTATTCACCAGTTAATTATGGAATTATACATTATCACGATCATAAGCTACTGTCACATATTTTTCCCCTCAAGTGTCAATTTTATAAACAATAACAGCTTTCTAGAAATGTCAGCAAAGCAAACCACAAATATTACACATGACGCAAATAAAAGTCATTAGTCTGCAAAGTGGAAAAATTCAAAGCTTTTGCATTATAGATTAAAATTATATCATTGAAAACGCTCTATTGTTCTAATTACATTTTTGTTATTACGTTTACGATACGTATTATTTAATATCAAACACCCCACAACGACACAAAATAATTGCACTTGTTAAATACAGCAATTAATTAAATATTTATCGATTGCATTAAATAAATGAATTGTTAAAAAGGTTTTTCTACTCGCCGTATTCTCGAAAATATTAAATCGAAAACACATAAATTAAAGTGTGGTTTAGATACTTGTCACAGTGTCAATTACGTTGATGAATGCATGCACATACTAACATACCTACATACATAGCTGCAAGCACTTGGCGCTTATGTGCAGCTATCTCTAAATTATTTTAATTATTCTCACTGTTCGAGAATTTAATTGTGCTAAATTGCGTTGTGACTGTATCGTTTGTGCATAAAGATAGTCTACACTAATTTTACTTGCGTTGGACATATGAAGTAATATTAGCTATTACGACTTGTTTTCGCGTATCGTATATTATATATACATAGTTGCACATATATATGCATCATCATTTCACGCTTATTGATTTAAGGTGTTACAACTTTATTAGCCACTACTGCAAATCAATTGCATAAATGCACACAATAAACACAGGAAATCGGATATTTTAACTGTCGGAAATATTTTTTTCGCCATAATACATTTTTTTTCAACTGGAAAGTTGTTAGCTGTTATTCGTAACTACTAGCTTGTTATACTAAGCGCTAGAATATTGCATTTGGAGTCGTTGACCATGGCAATTAGTGCGTAGTTATTTACATAGAAGCTTCTGAGCAGTGTTTGAAATTTAGTTAAATTAATTGGCCGCAAACTTGTTTTGCAAATCTTATAAGTTTGTGAATTGTTCGCTATTAAGAAGCTTAACGTTGAAATTAAATGTGTAATTAATTAACGTTTTTCATTACGTATATTATTTATCGAGCTCTTACGTCTGGGGTTATTGAAATTACAGAATAGAATATACTTGTTTTTGAGATATCGCTCTGAAATTTTGCAAAAATCCTTTTCTCCGCAAGAAGCTGCTCACAACTTTTTGATTGCTCAGGGTTGCCAAGGCAACGTTACAGTCTCAACAACAAAGAATATCATCACTCGACCAAAAAAAAATGTTGTTAATATTTGACCACTATCGTTCGTTGATTAAAATTCATTGTCCATGTTATATGCAACAAAGACATTTCCACAGACACCACTCACTATTTTCTATTATATTACTTTAACCACTCTTCCGCAATATTTAGGGAGTATAAATAAACATACAGCAAACACACTCACTTTTGATTCATAAATAAACTGCAGATTTGCACACAGTCGGGTTTTATTTGCGCGAAATACTTTAATTTTTTTATAAAACTATAGAAAAAAGTTATTAGCTACATAATTTTGTTCATGTTTTTATTTACGAATTTTAAAATAAACGTTAGTGACAAAAGTGACTAATTCACTTGGGGTTGCAAATATTATCGATTATCGATAAGTATGCAATTTTAGTGCATGCCATGTCAACTTAATACAAGCAGTTGTGTATTCAATTTTTAATAACTGTTTAATATATTGAAATCATATTATTTATAAAATTAAGTAATATTTAGTAAATATTTATAAAAAACTTAGGGATGTTGCCAAAAGTTATAATATTATTTCTTATTAGTAATTTTGGTTACATATACTCGTACGATAAACTATTAATTATAAATATAGTTAGGAAGAAAATTTTAATAAAAACAAAATTAAAAATATTCAAATCGAATGATTGAAAAAATAGTTATTTTTAATGAAATAAAAATAAAAATAATAATGATTTTAAAAAAATTAAGATACAATAAAAATTGATTCAATCTACAAATGTTGTTAATATTTCAATCTTATACCAGTTCTTCGATTGTTGGTGCTAAAGTTTAGAATTTTTAATTATTCCCTGCATCTAAGATTTAATACACCTTTACTAGTTTATTACCTTGCCTGTTACTAGCAATTATAAGTACAAAATAAGTACATACATAAATGCTATTAAATAATAATGTGTGTATGATGTAAACTTATAATTACTAGACGAACGCCAACAACGAATCAATCATATTCGATTGATGTAATTTTAAACTACGTATGTTCATATGAAATCATTGCCAAGCATTTATATAAAATAGCAAAACAGTTAGTTAATCGCAGCTGCAATAAATAGCACAACATATAATCACACAAACTAACATATATCGCTTAAAAACTCTCAGTTATTTGCACATTGCATTTTTGAAAATTGTGTCAATGTCATAAACAGTTGAGTTCCACCATTGAAATTGTGTCACTAAAGCGAATTTGGTGTGCTGCTGGCAGGCGTCTCTAAGGACGTCCTCTTAAAATCGAAAAAAAAACAATTACAATGCAAACTGCGCAACAAGGATACGCGAAAGTTAACATTTAAACGAATTATACTGCAGCATAAATTAAATTTTTGTTTGAGAAACTGGTTGTTATTGTATTTAAATTTCTACAAACAAATGTTGTTGTTATTGAAAATATTTGAAAAATTATTGACGAACAATATGCCTACAATTAATATGTAAATTTTGTGCAAATAAAAAAGAATCGCATATAAAATCAACAAATTACAAAGTCGTTATAAACCTCTGAGTGCATTAGAGACGCCTATTGAAGTAATAAAATACTGTCACTTAACTTGTTGCCCACAAACTTGTAACTAGAATAGTTATTGAGCAAAAAATGTATAGAAAAAAATTTAACAATAATAATTTCTTCAATAGGAATCCGGCTTGCCACTCTCCATCTCCGCCAAAGTGCAAATCAATATGCATTTCGATGATTTGAGCGCCTTCAGACCAGTCAGCCGCTTCAGTCACTTGACCGTGCCAATGCTGTGGTTCGATATCGTAAGTGTTTTTAACAATTTGTTTGATTTTAACCACAAACTAAAATGTATTTTTTCACCACTTTTCATGAACAGATGATGCCCGAGCTGCCTGAAGCACTGGACACACGCTTCAATTTCTACCTCAATATACTGCCCTACCTCGATATACTCGGCTACTGGGGTAGCCTCCTGCTTGGCATTGCACTGCTATTGTATGCCGTTACACGCGCCACGCTACGTATGTCGAATTTGACGCAAATTAATAATATTTCCGATGGTAAATACAGCAAAGTGAATATTCTGCGCGGTGTCACCAACACTGTGCACTGCAATGATGTCTACAAGCCATGTGAAATGAAGCTGCTACATCAGCATGAAAAGCATCAGCAAACGCTTGAGGATAATGATAATATAATTAAACGTCATAACGATATGGATATGGCAGCGGGTGTAGATTTGTTATATAAAGAAATGGCAACGGCACAGCAGCGCCAGGGTTCGTTTGCCTTAGAAATGGAGCCAGCGTTATCGGGTTCGGAGAGTGGTGATGATGATGTAGAAAGCAATTCATCAGCATCGTCATCATTATGCAGTCATAACTCGTCCACATGTTCTTGTTTAACGGAACAAAGTCGTAATGGTGAAATGGACAGGGAGACGACAGCAAATGAGGTGAGTGTTGCAGAAATAAAAGCCAAAAAAAAATTAATAATATAATTTAACACGCTTCACACCTCTATCATAAACACAGGGTTGCGAATTTTTGATTCAACATTTTTTTTTTGATACTGCGAGTAAAAATGTAAAATCTAATGCTCAGCTTCATGTTAAATTTAAATGTTTTATTCCGATTTTGGGATTCAAAACTAAAAAAATATTTTTATTTAAGCTTTTCGGGATAAGAAACATAAATAAGCATAAGAAACATAAATTACAATACTATTCGATTCGAACTAACTGTTTAACTAAAAGATTAAATCTTTACAATATCATTAACAATAATTACAAAAAAGTTGTAACTTTCCTAAAATTATTAATTAAATTTTTTTTTTGCAAATTACCCTTATTTTATCCTGACACAATAACTTTTTTCAATTTAATAAATAATATGACATTTACATTTGTTTGAAAAATTGCTTAGTTTTTTTACCGTGTAGTTAGTATGCAATTAAGCTCAATGTCAATGGCAAATCGTTCAATTTAGCTAATCAAGGCAAACCACGTGCGGAAATTAGTCGGAAATATACATACATACATATACATGTATATGTAGTTCTGTGCTTAGGCGACAAGCAGTCTGGCTGTAGAATATACATAAATACAATATAAATACATATGTATGTATATACACAAGTATAAACCTTTTTAAATGTATATTAAAATATAGAGATTTAAATGCTTAGCGATGAAGCTTACATATTCCCGATTTTTGCAGTCATGTAATCCTTTTTAACTAAGTATGTATGTATGTATAGCTGTTTTTCAATCGCCATCAATTAGCCCAATGTTTTCGTGCGTATTTTTAAACACATTTTGTGCATTTTTTTATATGTCACACATTTTTTTTGCCGTTAAAATGTTGTTTTTACACTTCTTTTATGTTGATAAACAGCAACATTACCTGCCTCAATAATATATTGATGAAAGTCAGCTAAGTTGGTTTTGTTTACAACTTAATTTTTACGTAAGACGTTAAATAAATATGTATAAATAAATAAACGTAAATGTAAATTTCGAATGAATATCTTTGAATGTGGCTCAAAGCTTGCAACTTATTAATCTGGAAGATTTCAAAATCGATTTGCATATCAATTAAGACTTATTTATTTATGTATATTTAAAATTGTTAACCATTCGGAAAACACGCCACCTATTTAATCTGCAATAAATCTTATTAGTTGCCTAACAACATTTTGCAAACAGTTAGATATTATTAAACCTCTTGTAGACTTCCAGAATGTTTTTAATAAAATCTCCCGTTTACACTTTATCTATTACAAAGATGCTATATTAAAAAAACTATCAAAAAGTTTCCATAAATTTTTGCACTGAAATGTTAACAGGTTAATGAAGCAAATTAAAACTAGATACAAACACATACAAGTTTCTATACATTAGGGTGTTAATTATTTCACAAGTTAATGAAATTTCAATTTTTGCTCTAAAAAAAATTATGCAACGAAACAAGCTAATTATTTTCAATTTAAATATATTTATTTTCCTCAAAAATGTTACATGGAATTTTTTAATATTTTGCGTTTAATTTTGTAACTCCAAAAGAAATGAAACTACAACTTTAAAAATAATATATTTTATTACAAAATTTAGCACTCTACAAAAATAGTCTTAAACATTTTTCTAAAAAACCATCGCTTTAAAAGTTATGTGTAGTTAAAGTTATACATATGTACATCAACTGTACTGAGCATTCATACAAGTGCCTAATAAACTCTATGTTGCTCATACGCTCTGGTAGTGCATGCATGCTCATTTACTGAATTACTGAGTCTTAGTGCATTTGATGTATAACTTTAACTGCGTATAACTTTTAAAGCTATGATTTTATGGAAAAATCATTCAGACCATTTTTGTAGAGTGGAAAATTTTGTACTAGAATATCGAATGTAGGTCCACTTTTTTAATGCAAAATATTAAAAAATTCAATGTTAACGCTTGTTTATGTTGACTACTCTTTTTTTAGTACAAAAATTGAAACTTTAGTTGGCATTTGCGAAATAAAAAAATAAAATCAAAAATAACGAACACCCTAATATACTCATGTGTATTTATAATTAGTTTCATCTGCTTAAGAGCTGGTCACTCCTTTAAAAACTCAGTCGTCATTTATAAAAACAGCATATTTATTATAAATCATTGTTAAAATAGCAATAATAAACTAATAAAATTTTGTTTTGCATTATTCTTCTTTGCAGACTTCAATTAATGTCGATATTATTGAAAGTAATCAAACACAAGCAAATACTGCTCTTAGTATAGATGCTAATCAAGCAGCTCAACAGACAACAACTAACAATAGCAGAGCCAACAGTATCGAACAACAACTTAACAACAATAGCCGGCTTGCTCGTCATAATGTCGAAACGGCACATAAATATACAGTTTAACTGTATACTACACTCAGTTTGAATAATTTCAACGCGTATTAAACATAAACTAAATACTTTAAAAACATCGCACACATCGGGTTTAACGGTTATGTTCATTATTTTTTAGTGTACCTTGTATATTATCATTACTACATAACTGTATATGTATATAGTAGTTTATTAGTTTTTTCTAGGCGCATTAAGGCTCTTTCTTTACATGTTAAAGTATTGCCTTTTTCCATAACGCCTCATAGTCTAAGTTAGTATGTTTGTATTTATGAAAGAAAAAAAAACAACGATTTTTTTATTATAATATTTTTTAAATTTTTTTTTGTCAATTTTAAATGTGCAAATTAATGCAAATGCTTTTACACAATAATCAGTTGCGGTAAATTATGCAGACTTCAAACTGATTATCAGCTGTGATAATTACCAATGCATGCATACAACAAATTTCGTCTATGTAACATATGTATAAGTACATATATGCATAGAATTGTATTTTTTCTTAATGTTGCATGCATTACTTAAACTGCTAAAGGCATGCAATGCATTTGTACATATTGTAAAGAAAAACAAACATTTATATATATAAGTAATACCACCTCCATGAGGTGCGCATCAAACAAAACCTTCTATATAAGTATATTATAAACAATTATTCATATTTGTATATATAATTTTTTTTACTCATTATACACGCCCTTTTTGAATTTAAATTATCTCTATTGTATGTACAAAGAATATGTTAAACCTAAAAATTACGCGCTAAGCTTAAAGAGCTATGTAGTGGTATCTAACTACTGACATATGTACATATTGCTGATATATTGTATTGAAAATTCACGAAATGCAAATAAACTTGAAGTTCAATATTATTATAAATATATATGTATGTATGTAGTTGGTGGTTTTTTATACAAAAACAAAACAACTATAAAATAATACAAAAACAAAAATTAAGAAGACATTTTTTTAACAACAATTCGCGCTGTGATTTGTAGTAGAATGTAGAATATAATATTAATAACAATTGCCCTTCTTTTTTCTATTTCATTTTACACGTTTGAATTTACACATATATTCTTTTACGCATTTTCTTGTTTGATAATTTTTTTTCTTATTTAAAAGGAAATTTTTTTATATAACAAGAAATTTTTAAGCACTGTGTTGAAAGTGTTTTCAATTTTTAAGGTAGTGGTTTTATTTGGGTTACAAATATTGTAATTTATAATGAACTTCATTATTATATATATGAAAACATAATAAACAAGTGTATTTTTTTATACTCAAAAGCTTTTTTATAAAGCATTTAAGATATTACAAAATCCTCAATATACAAAATATTTGTAATTGAGGGTACGAATAGAGATTATTATATACATATATTAGAAATATGGTTGGTAAATGTAAATAATTATCAAATAAATGTTTTTGAAATTAAAATTTGTGTTTTTGAATACTTAATAATATAGAAAAGTTTTGTTTCATGAAGCCACTAGCTTATACTTAAAAACGGAAAGAGTGTATCATTATACTCATTCTAATTTGCTGATACTTGAAATGATACGATGCGATATCCAACCTAAAGAATTAGCAATTATGAACAAAACATATAAGCTTCGGTTGCACCAAAGCTATAATAATCTTCACAAATACAAAAGTTTCCATACAATAACTTGTTTTGATCGGTTTGTATGACAGCTATTTGCTATAGAGGTTCGATATGAACTATTTTTTCGGAGATTGTACCGTTGCCTTGAGCAGGCATGGTTTGCTAAATTTCGTTAAGAAATTGCGTCAAATAAAAAAGTTTCTACACAAGCACTTGATTTGGATCGTTCAGTTTGTATGGCAGCTATAAACTATAGTGGTCCAATATCAACGGTTCCGACAAATGAGCAGCTTCTTGTGGAGAAAAGGACGTGTGTCAAATTTCTCAATATCTCAAAAACAATAAACAAAAACTCTCTGATCCAGCTCATCACACTGATATTTAGCATATATATGTTACAGGGTCTTCTACATTTCCTTCTGGGTGTTACAAACTTGGTGGCAAACTTAATATAATCTAAAACAGTTCAGAATGATTGCTTTTTGTATATGTATGAACATACATACATACTCGCACTGTCTTCTGCTTTGCTTTAAATGGCGACCGACGACAACTTGTGCATTTTTAGTATAACAAAAGAAAAAAACTTACTTCAGTTTTTGCCGATCTGCTGCTGCAATGAAAAGTCTTGGACATATAAAAAGATGCGTAGTTCTAAACGAATTTTGAAATATTATACTCTCGTTGATGTATTGTAGTATGATTTAATGTACTCAAAACATAAACGCAAAGGAAATGGCGGTCCACAGACTAAAAAAACTACATATACTTCCGATTGCAAAAACTTAACTGTCGTCAGAAGTGTCACTTTTAACTGTTAGCAGAAACGCTATTCGATATAAATAACTGCATTACATATAGTATGAAAAGTGTAAAAATTTATTTTAACACATAATAATGATTTTAAGTTTTAGGCACAGCCAGTGTTTTACATACGTGTGGGTGTATATTTGCAAAATTGAATTATAATTAAGAATATATATATTCAAATTTTCACAATATTTCATACCAAATGGCGAACCAATATTATTAGCCAAGTCATACACCAGCAACCAACATTTTGGCAACTCACAATAAAAATGACACTAGATGTCGCGCTTATATATCAAAAGTGTCTAATTTTGAAAAAAAAAAATAAGAGAAAAAAAATTTACAAAAAATTAATTTAAAATTGTCTAAATTGAACACGAACATAATAATTTGTAAAAATTGGAGTTAAACGTTGCTAGAAATTCAGCAAATGATTGCATTATAATTGTAACATTCGCGGAGTGCATAAACAAATAAAGGTATAACTCAAACAGCTGATTGATAAATATTTTGTAATAATTTGCTAAGAGAGCGTCAAAAAAGCTGGCAGAACGCCGATCAATGACGAAAAACTAAACAAACAATAGCAAAATGTTATGATTTTGCGAAGGTAAATGTATACTTGCGTTTTGTACTCACTTGTCGGAGTCACCTTTTTCATGTGTGCTGTTGTTTGCCATTGATAACAAAAGTGAAAGACATTTTTTACCATTTTCGAGAGCTGAAATAGCAGAGATAAAATAAAAAAGAAATGTTGTGTTAAGCTTGATTTCCGTTAATCAGAGTGACAACAAGTATTGCTAGTGGCACAGCAACTTGAAACAGTTTCAGTTGCGTTCGTAAACTAGTTTAGAAATTTTGGCTACGTGGTTCGTTAGTTTAGTTAAAGTAGCAAACTTTTCTTAAACTAAAATTTAAAATTATTTTAAGCCCCTTTAGTGTTCTGCTAATCTAATCACTAATACCTTATACACCTGCGATTATGCACAAAGGGCAAAGGTAAATACATATTTAAATATTTCTTTCATATACAAACGAAACATCAACATTGACAATCTATCGGTTTAAATTTTAATTTATTTTTGTACCGACAAATTATTCTTTTTTTTTTAAACTATTGTGCATTTCAAATTCACTATTTGCAGCGTGAAAAGCTATACGGACTTTGCGCAACACAATAACGCTGATCAAAGTAGCACAATGCAGTTTGTAGCACGTCGCGCTGTCTTGAATTTGGTAAGTAAATACATACAAGTGATTGTTTTGAGTTTTCAAAAAATTTTTTCTTTCTTATAATGCAGACTAAAAACGCACTGCAAACGTCGTTGAAGACAGGCTTACCCAGCGCAAGCGTTGCAGCTCAGCAAAATGTCCTTGATAAGCGTTTTTATTCAGTTTCTGAAGGCCCACAGAAACAAAATTTACTACGTTATCCAGCATTTCCGCTAAAGGATACTTTGGAGAAGTTCATGAAAACTGTGGAGCCGCTTTTAAGTGCATGTGAGCTGATCGAAACAAAAGAAGCGGTGAAAAAGTTCGAAACCGGTGAAGGTGCTGAATTGCAAGCGCTTTTGGAAAAAGCCGCCAAATGCGAACAAAATTGGTTATCACGTCGTTGGCTGCAAACAGCTTACCTACAATATCGTGACCCAGTCACCGTTTACGTTAGTCCGGGCATGAGTTTTCCACAACAAAAATTTGAGAATGAGGAAGAATTTTTAAACTATGCCGTCAAAGTGATATACAGTTTGGCACGCTACAAGCAAATTATTGATGCTGGTCAAATACCAATTGTGAAAATGGGTAAATATGAGCTGGACAATTCGCAATTTAGCAAAGTATATGGCACATGTCGTATACCACAAAAGGGTGAGGACACATTGGAGTACAATCCAAAGTCAACACATGTGGTTGTGATTTATAAAAATCATGTAAGTTTACAAAATATGAACTTTGAAAGTTTCAATTTTTAGTTTTTTTTTAAATTATCAATGCATTGTAGTTTTACAGTTTGCCAATTTACAACTATAAAGGCGTGGTATTGCATCCGGATGTGTTGTTGGCGCAAATTAAAAAAATAATCGCGACAGAAAAGAAGAAGGGCATCGAATTCGGCATATTAACAACCGATAATCGGGATAATTGGGCGCAGGCCTATGAGGAACTGATTAAAATCGATGGTAATAAGGAACGTGTAAAAACTATACAAAGTGCCTTATTTACGGTATCGCTGGACGAGTGTGTTGAGGTTAAAGATGAGCAGTTTTTCAATGAGTTAAGTGGTCAGTTAATACATGGCGGTGGATCTCATGTTAATACCGCTAATCGTTGGATGGATAAAACTATACAAGTGAGTTGATTTCTATAATATTGGTAGGTTAAATAATTTGATTAAATATAGCTCTAGTTTATACCTATATTTCTTAAAATAATGATTTGTATTTTTGTTTACAGTTGATACTAAATCGCAATGGTATGAGTGGTTTCTGTTATGAACATTCACCGGCTGAGGGGCAACCAATTGCCAATATCACCGATTACGTGTCAAAGAATTTGTATGTATATATATACGTTTTGTATATTCTAGAACCAAACAAAAACCATAACCTCAAACGCACAAAAGACCGTGGAGTTTATAGTATATTTATTATATCCCATACAGTGTATATTAAGTTTGCCACAATGCATGTAACATCCAAAAGATGTCGGAATGTCAGATGCCCTATAAAATATATGTATATATTATAAATGATCAGTTGATTTACCGTTCCCAAGACAGTCGGGTCTAAGTAACCGGAACGGACGCGGATTTTTATCCGGCTAAGGACTGTCAACTCGGCACCATTCCTCGAAATTACTACAGGAATGTTTTCTGCCGCTACTACAACAACAACATCAGTTGATCTAGCTTTGTCCGTCTGTCTATATATACGCGAACTACTCCCCCAGTTTTTAGATATCAATTTTAAATTTTGCACACGTCCTTTTCTCCCCACGAAGCTGCTCATTTGTCGGAACCGCCGAAATAGGATCACTATAGCATATAGCTGTCATTAAAATTGAATAATTAAAATCAAGTCTTTGTATGAAATTTTTTTTTATTAAACAAGATATCTTCACGTAATTTGGCATATATTATTGTCCAAGACAGCGCTACAATCTCCGCACAAATTGTTCAAATCGGACGATTATAGCATATAGCTGCCATACAATCTGACCAATAAAAATCAAGATTAAGTGTGAAGGGTATTTTTAGCTTCGGTGTAACCGATGTTAGGGTTTTTCTTGTCATTTCGTATATTTACGAATCAAACAAAAACCAAAACCTCAAACGGGCAAAGTTCATAAGCGTTATATTTACAAAGGCATATGCATTTTAGTAGCTACTAGACTTACATAATAGTAATATTTATGCAAATAATAAAAAAATTATATGCCTCTCTTCACCTAGATTCAATGAAAAACACTATGACGGCAGTGCTCGTGATAATTATCCGTGTGCCGCTAAGCTTCCGCTAAAAAGCAACAACACCTTAAACCGTTATATTGAAAAAGCGCGGAAAAATGTAAATGAATTGGCTGAAAATTTACACGTAAATGTTATACATTTCCAAGACTATGGCAAAGGTTTCTTGAAACAACAAAAACTTAGTCCGGACAGCTACATACAAATGGCACTGCAATATGCCTACTACAAGTAAATATATTAGCTTAAAATTTAAAATAAAAAATACAATTGATTTCATGTACTTACTCTTTACACACCTTAGGCTACATAAAGTGCCAGCCGCGCAATATGAGTCTGCACATTTGCGCATTTACATTAATGGACGCACCGAAACCATACGCTCATGCTCCAATGAATCTGTCGCCTTTGCCAAAGCCATGTTGGATGAATGCGTCGATAATAAGAAACGTGTCGAGCTGTTGCGTGCCGCTATAAACGGTCATCGCGCGTACACCACAAATGCGTTGCAGGGTAAAGGTGTGGATCGTCATTTGTTGGGCTTGAAATTGATGGCTATTGAGAATAAGAAACCAATACCGGAATTCTTCAAATCTCCCGGTTATGTGAAGAGCTTAATTTTTCGCATGTCAACATCACAAGTGGCCACACCTAATTTGGCTTTCATGTCTTACGGTCCAGCTACGGACGATGGTTATGCTTGCTGCTACAATCCACGTGAGAATGATATGATTTTGGCGTGCTCTTGTTGGCGTAATAACCACACAACCGATGTGGATACTTTTACGTGCGTGTTGCGCGATGTTTTGCTTGAAATGCAATGTATATTGACAAGTACAGGCTCAGCACCAGCTGCAAAATTATAAATGGTGATAGCAGCAATTTGGATTTGAGAGTTTGCCGAAAGTTCTCAGTTATTTTGTTAAACAAAATTTAAGTGCCTTCACGTTTGCAAAACATTAATTATTATTTTTTATTTCAATAAAATTAATCATGGTGAAACTTTTTTAAAAATACAAATATTTTAACGACTTTTAATTTTGAAACATACATGAATTGTGTATATGGTCTATCTAAAAAAGTCGCTGCTGTAACCGATTATTACATCTAATAATTTTATTATGATGCTTACATTATGGCTGTACAAAAATGTCTCTTTGAAATATTTTAATGCGATATTGTAAAAATTTTTATATTTCTAAATTTTGTATTATGACGATTTTCCAAATCGTTAAACGCTCTAGCAGCACTGCCGTTCACAGAACTTGTTGACTTTTTTATACTTTCGCAAAGTATATTTGCTTTTGTTCACCTAACGGTTGTTTGTAAAAACTTAACACTAATTTAGATATATATAGATTTATATCTATTGCCACGCCCACAAAATGCCGTTAATCGAAAACTTATAAAGTACTATAACTAGGCTCCAAACTAAGTTATATAAATAATTCTTTACAGGGAATCGTAGTAAGGAGAGCGATTTTAAAAATGGATCGTAGCACCACCACTAAGGTTTATTGTGCATATCTCCCAAACCACTAAAGCTGTATAAACAAAACTATCTAAAAATAAGTCTTTCTAGAATTTATTTACACTCTATTAAGATGGCCCACTCCCCATATAACGGTTATGTTAAAAACAACTAAAAATTAGATAACTCATTAAATAATTACGTCTTAATTTCACATCCTTGAAGATACAGAAAAGCCTCATAGAAGCCGTTTTCAAACCAACCATCCAACCTTAAGGTAAAATCCTATAACGCAATAACTACTCGACCAATATCAACCAAATCCGGACGTTCTTATAATACATAGTGAAAATATAAGAAATCAGATAACCTTCCCATATGTATATTAAAATTTTAAATTCCCTCTGATTCTTTCACTTTACAGTATACAAATCGATAGCCAATGTCGTTAACGAAACATAACTTTGTACAAGTAGTGCCTTTAAAAAACCCCATATCAAGTACATGAATCATACCATAATCTTTAGGCCCCTAGATACCTAATATGTGGACCCCTATGCTCGGCCGCCGAAAGAAAAACAGGGTCCAAGGGTAAAAAGGTATTCCCTACAGGATTTTTTCTAATACTTGTTAAATTTTATGAACTATCTTCCAACTTACTACTTCAATTTCTTTGAATAATATAACGGGTGATCCAAGTAGAGGTCTATTTAATACCCTTTTTTGACAGATCGCGCTATCATGCTTTTTTTATTTAGTATTATTTGGCATTTCATCATGGAAAGACTTACGCCTGAACAATATTTACAAATCGTTAAACTTCACTACGAAAATTCACGTTCTGTAAAGAATATGTGTCGCGCGCTTCGCTCAACTTATGGTAAACATAATCGGCCTGTGGGATAATATTCGACCGTATAGATCACCTCCAGCACGCAGTGAAGAAAATAGAGCGACCGTAGCTGAGGATACACAAGAAGACCGTGGAGAGTCGATTCGACGCCGTTCGCAGCAGCTCGGACTGACGTATGGAACGACTTGGCGCGTTTTACGTCGAGATCTTAAATTGAAAGCGTACAAAATACAGCTTGCGCAAGAACTGAAGCCGCTCGACCTTCCGAAACGACATCACTTCGCTCAATAGGCTCTTGAAAAGTTCCAAGAAGATCCGGCGTTTTCGAGCCGGTCAACTGACCACAAAGATCGTGTGATATCACACGTTAGACTTTTTCCTGTAAGGATATTGAAAGTCTAAAGTCTATGCGCGTCTCATTCGCCTTGTTACCAGTCGAAATGCTCAAACGAGTCATCGAAATTTGGACTCAACGGATGGATTATCTAAGACGTAGCCGTTTGAAAAAAATAATATTCAAAAAATAAATGCGAAATAATGTTCCTCGTAAAGATAATAAACATTACTCATAAAAATTTCTGTATTTTTTTTGGTTTAAGTAAGGAACCTAGAAATGGATCACCCTATATAAATCAAATACGACGTAGTAGTTTATGCTCTCATCACATCTGTATTAAATTTGCTTTCTTGTTGATGTTGGGTGAAACAAATTTGTTTTGTACGATTTTGAAAATCAATAATACATATTATATATATATCAATACCGAAATATATGAATATAGGGATAGCAAGACTAGACAGTTAATAAAAAGACAGAAACATCTCAACCAAAAATGTATTTATCGATCTAATTGATAAAAAATGGTTCATTTGAAACCTGTTGACTATCATGATTAAGTTTATGAACATGAAGATTAAAATCCTCCAATCTTCTATTAGTTGGAACTTAGAAGTCAGTTTTTCGAGCTCTGGCCGCAGCGAATGCGTCGACAATAGTCTGGTAATCCAACATCTTGGCTGGGAAAAGTCCAGCTGCTTATACGGCATACGGGCCCTTATTTATTGGCCCTTCTGAGTCACAAATGTTTACAGAAAGCTATGCAAACTTGTTTGTCCTTGTATATTGAATATTTCAACTCATCTTAAGGGCAGCCTTCGAGAACTCCGGGTGCGCGGGTGAATCACACCTGACGATATTTTCCACTTGTCACATAAGCTATTAGCGATTTCGCAGCACAAACAGGACTTCAAACTTTCTCAAAGTCTATTGCCCTGTATGCTGCGAGATGTGAAACATTACAGCGATTTTTTTACAAACACTGCAATCTTTTCTCAAGCGATATCTTCGAAATATTATGCCGGTATTCTGGCCAGGTATTATTAGTAATGTTAGCCACTGAGCCGCAATCAAGCAGCTAACGGTACATATCGAAGCCTTTAATGAAAATGGTTCCAACACAGCGCTAGAGTGGACTCTTCAAGGAAGTCGAAGGCTAGGCAACACATGGAGGCGAGAAGTCAAAGCAAAAGCGCTGGAAAGCGGTAGAAAATAAATTTCTAGCGTTAAATTGATTTGATTATAATTTTTTTGTTGAGACCCTATGTTCCATCTACGCACTATGGAAAAAAACATATTTGTGAATATATATATAAGTATGTACATTAGAGGATCTCCGACGTTTCCTTCTGAAAACGAAAACTCACTTTCGAACAGGTATGACAATCAGTGAAGTCTTGGTAGAGTGTGATCAAATACATTGCACACATCTTTGTGTTTTCGAATTCGAATTCAAAAATTAAGACCGCCATTAAAAATACATCATCATCAGCTCTACAGCCGGCTGCGGGTCTTCGCTTGCTGCAATTTATTTCTCCAATTATTTCTGTCCCTTGCTTGAGTTCACCAGCAACGTAGTTCCAACGCTTCAGCGTCTTGCTTCACACTATCAATCCATCTGGGTGTTGCTCTGTCTCTGCTTCTCTTATTTCTGCATCTGCCAAGGTGAATTTTCTTACAAGAATACTTCAGGGCGGCGCGAATTATATGGCCAACCCACCGTAGCCTGGCGACACGAGAGATAAATATAAAAGTGTAGCATAGTTCAAGGCTATTAACCAGACGCTCAAAGCAACACATATTTCTTTTATATTTTATTTTTTATTTCGGATGCAACAACAATTCAGATAAAATATAAAAATATGGTATGTATGTATGTATATACTTAATAATTAACTAGGCGCGGCTCAGAGCATATTATAAACTGTTTTAGCCATATAGATCACATAACAAACTCGTGCAGCTCAGGTGTTTTGTAGCCAATACAAAATAAACACAAATTTCTCCAACATTCTGCGTTAGTACGCTAATTCTTCTTACAATGATAACAGGAACAGGATACTGCCGATTTGAAGGTTATATTACGCATGCCGCCCATGCAAAGGACACGCTTTTGCACCTAAAATTGAAGAAATTGATTATTTTACACTCCAAAACGATATTGGCGAATATTTCACACTTACTTCCTCCGCGGCCATTATATTACAGCACTGACCCACCGAAACGACCGGTTTGACTGGCTTAAATATACCCGGTATTGCCTGACCAAACGGTATGGACGGCACCGCGTACGATTCGCAGAAACCCCGACAAGCATTGGTGGTAATACGAAATTCCACACATTCGGGTATGGATATTATGCGCGTATTGCCCACCTTGTGGCAGCCCGGTTTCAGCCATGACTGATTTGTGGAGACAACAATTATACTAAGAAAAAATAATAATCCCACACGCCACAGCAGCATAGTGAAAATAAAACAAAAATACTACTGTTTACCGTTAACTGTATCGTCGCAGAGTATATTTCGAAACTATGCGCTACGATTGTTGAATGTATACTGCGAATGCGTCCATCAATGCTAGTCGCTTTTATTTGGACAATGTAATGTGCTATTGGTCAGAATACGGCGTAAGGACTCTGAAGTGGAGTTTGCGCATAACCTAATGGCAATTATATACAAACTTATGTATTTATATGACTATAAAATACATACTTATGTATATATTAAATATTATTTGTTCACATATATTAAAATAATTTTGTTTAACGGTAAATTCATTCCGTTTCATTCAAATGCGAATGCCGTAGTAAATGTATTTTGAAGTATTACCATTTCATGTTGGTCTAGTTGAGTAATGTTTTGGGGCGCGCACTACCATTTCACATGGTCTAAATTCAATCTTAGCTTACGAAAATAGTTTTAAAAAAATATTCAGATGTCGGACACATGACTTCAAACAAGAGAAAACTTCGAGGTTATTGCTTTTTAAGGGATCGCCGCTTGTTCTGCTTATTCTCGCTGAGCTTGTACTAATCAAGAACGGACCGCACTAATCTTGGATCAGATATAAAACTCTTTACCTTTACCCAGCTGCTCCTACTTTTCGTGCACATTGACATGGGCTTTGGAACGGCGAACCGTGTTTCTAAAATCTGCTTATAAACATCGAATTTTCAACTTCGTCCACTGAAAAGCGCTGCCGTTCCATAATCGTTCGGTTTCATCAACCACCAACAAAAAGCTGAGTGAAGTTAAAAAGTCATTTCAAGTCAAGTCTTCTCCACTATATACTCGGTAAGGTGTGATAAGAAAGAAACATAATGTACTGTTCATAATACACTACATTCGTCGATAGGAAGCGAGGCAAATTAAAGCAGAACAAGTAAAGAGAGGCTAAGTTTGGATATGATCGAACATTTTATACTCTTACAATTTGCAACGCGCAATGACGGGGTATATCTTACAGATTGACAGATATTTTCGGAAAAAATGAGTCATAGGCACTGGGGTCTACAGATTCGGCATCTGTGGGCTTGAAAACTCACAGCCCGATTTCGACAAATTTTTTGAGGAAGCTTATATCAATTTCAGCCAGTTCACTTGGTAAAAGGTATGACAACTAAGATGCTTTAACTTTATCTGGCCGTCGCGGTATTTCTCACTAACCCTATGTCGTAAAACATTAAATATAAAATCTCTCATAAAATGTGTAATATTTTGGAGATGACTGTAAACTTTTCACATAGCCTGTATTAACGAAGTGAATGAACCTATCCGAAAAGCTGTCATGATTGTGTGATTGAAGAGAGTTCGACAATTACTCGTCGAATAGTAAGCCTCAGCAAATAAACTGCTAGTTTTGAGGTGTTTCTAATCTAGACCACGGCAGAATTTTTAACTTCGTCTATATGGAGTCAACGAAAATTTCATTTCTTGGCTTTCTACATAACATCTATCGATTTTCTATTCGAAATTATTTAAAAACGTATTTCAATTCACAAATCAAAAAATCAGACTCGATAACAGTTTAAATATAAATCCGTTCTTTCATGGCGTCTTCTAAAGAGACATTAACATTATGGGCAACCTTAAGTACAGAGTGTTGTAATTATTGACAAATAAATATTGTATTTAATAATTTCTGTAAAGTTAGAGTTATTGAATATAACTTAAAATTTATTCTTGGCAAGCAACTTGAGAAGCCTCTTTACATTCTCGTGCAAATCTTTAACTGAAACCATAATTTTCAAAATTCTATTTCACTTTGCATAACCTATAAAACATACATGCCTGTCTTGTGACATCGAGTCTTTTCAGTTTTTTGTTTCAATTTAGTATAGATATACTTGATTAGTTTTTGTCGTCAATATTTTCCTTTCTTTCGGAGAATTATTTATTAATTTTTTTCAATACATCGCCTAATTTAGTCCCTAACGCATCCGTTTAACTTGAACGGAAGTTAAACTTTTTTAAAATTTCAACTGCAATCGACTTGAGAACTCCACCAATCCATTTAAATAAATAAATCCATCGGCCTAATTCAACCAGAGTAGAGAACGAGCGAAAAATAAGTTAAACAAAAAGTGAAAAGAAAGTGACAAAATAAAAGTTTCTAAACAGTTTGTAAAAAAAAAGAAAATCTTACGATTATTTAAAAGTAATTGCGAATATTTTTCAAAATTTCCAGCTCAAAAATCATTACAACGCACTGCACTGCATGCAACGCAACAATCCCACAGCATACCGGCGCTATCGCATCATTTTGAATTGCCGAACAACTGCCGCAGGTGTCAGCACAAACAGTTACCTAAACGGTGCACAAACGAAGCTTTGCGCGTTGCCTTCCGCTCTCCAGCACCGCGCTACGCACACGCAATTGCCTTGCGTACTAGCGTACGCCGCTGAAGTTCGCTAAGGTCCACATTCGCTGCACATGCGCGTATGGTTAATCGTTTTACATTGCGTTTCCTTACAAGTCACTTGCGGCGGTACAAATCGGTATTACTCTCTCCGGTGTTAGTTGCTCTCACACGTCAAGCGTCCGTTAACTAGCGCACATAACGGAATATAGCAAAAAAATAATGGCGAATCTTTTAAATCGCGCGCGTGATAATTTTTTTGGCAACAACAATAATAATAATCAACATATACACGATGAGGGTGTTGTAATGCCCGAAATCGATCACGAGATGGACGATGATGTTGCGGACGATCCGTTGGCCTTGAGCGCACCGAAGCGTTCCCTCAACGCCACCATGAGCGATCATGCGCTCAACACACTGAACGAGCTGCGACGCAACAATCTATTATGTGATGCCGTGGTTTCGGTGTCCGATGCATCCTTTAATGTACATCGCGCCATTATGAGCGCATGCAGTTCGTATTTTAGGTGAGTTTCAAGAAGTGGAGATTTTTATGTGGATCTATCTTATTCTCTATGAATATTTGTGAACCAAGAAACGCTGATAAAATTTGTTTGTTCCCACCAGCTTTGAGATATAATATTTCTAACAAAAGATGTGATTTCTAATCTATTTTCTCACTTGCTGCTTTAAAAGTATCGTGATAGGGGTTTCAGCGTTCTAGAATACCTGCAAAAAGACGTTCGTAGTCTTTTAATATCCCTAAAAAAATAAAACCTTATATATATATATATATATAGAGCAAGTCTTCGATTTCGTTAGCTCAAATTTTCAATACCGAATATTCCATTTTAGTATAACTAACCTCAATGTATCCCAGGATATTCATTGGAATTCGTATCGAATATTTTCATTTGTATTTCATTATCGATCCTTAAGATCTTCAATGAAGTTATGTAATGTGTTTGAACCCTTTTGAAGTTTTTAAAAGTCCAAGAGTTTTTATAAAATCCTTCATTTGCCGGAAAAGTAACTTCTTCCTAATAACCTGTACCAAATCGTAAGAGAGCTATATAACCATTGTTCGTTTAAAACAACTCGAAGAAGAGGCGAAAATTGCGTAGAAGAATTATCAGTTTTAATTTTGAAAGACGTTTCAGTAATTTTAAATTTGCTTGTTCCTTCGCTTACTTCGTAGATTGTGACTCCAATAATGAAGATGCTGGAAAATAGAATATGGTATATACATATACTTTTGGTGCTGCTTGGATTATCAGCAGAAGTCCAAACTGTAATGAAGCTATCACAGTGTCCAGTAACATTTTCAGGTTATTACATAACGCCAATAGGAAACGGCTAAAGCTGGGGGCTTCTGGGCGATTGCTTGCTGTGCAATCGTTGGCAGTACAGGTCCTCTGGTACTCTGGTCGTAAGAGAGCAGCTGATATCAAATGATTATCTGCCAATCCCACAAAACTCATAGCAAAGCCTTACTGGCTGTCAATTCTGGTTTGGACATCTTTTCGCCGGCTCACCGCGAGACTCTTTCTCGTTTGATGTTGCCGTAAGTGATCCACTTTTCATCACTAAAAACTGCCTCACAATTAGGATCCGTTTTGCGATTCGTAGATGAATATTCGGTTCATAAGCTTTTTTCGCGTATGGCGCCCATAAATCAAGCTCGTTTTATAACCAGCCGTATTTGAATGGTTTCAAACGTTTTTTTGTGCAATGTTTAGCTTCTCGGCAATGAAAACAGTTTTTACATGACGGTCGGACTCGACGGTTTCCATTATCTTGTAGATATTTTCGACAACTCTGAAGGGCAGTGGGAAATCTTTAACATCAAATTTACCGGCACTGAATTGACAAAAACAAAATCGCGTATGATTGACTGCTACAGTAACAGAACCACATAAACTCTATTTTTATATTATCCACCAGACTTGCCTTTATCGGAGAAAAACTGTAAAATACGGTGTGTTTTCTATTTGCTGGTATCCATCTTTGACGCGTGTTGAGTGAAACAATTAAAAAACTTTCTGAGAGGTTTTTTGAGTACGAAATCTTGTCTTTCTAACGTCATATAGTGTAAGCCGATCATACTTTTACAACCCGAGATACAGATCTCTTAAGTCATCTATTGAAAAAATATTGGATATCTTTTACCAGACCTATAACAATTAAGAACTTGAAAGGTGTTTTGGCTTTCATATAAAAGTTATTATGATCGAACGAAAGATAACTCTCACCTCCACTTTCTCGCTATAACTACCACCACAATTATTTGCTATAATTTCTCAGTTCTAATTGAATATTTAAATATTTCTCATCGCCATTTCCAAGGGCACAGTTTACTGGCTTCAATTCAACCATATCACCATCGAAGAGTGACGAGAATCGTTCAGTACATATACCGGGCATGAGCGGTACTATTATGGAACAGCTAATACAGTATGCGTACCTGCGCAAGTGCACCATCAATGCGGAGAACGTACATGAATTGCTCATATCGGCCGATTATGTGGGCATGATTGGATTGGTGACGCTGTGTAAACAACATCTAGCCGCGATGTTGACGCCCGAGAATTGTGTCAGCATAATGGGATTCGCCAGGTGGGTGGGGATTTGATGACAATACTACTATGTGTATGAGTATGTATGTATGTATTGTTGAAAGTGAAAGTAATTGGTACTTAAAGCACCATACCTGCATACATACTTGCATACACATATATAGGTATACTCGTATGTCTATGTACCCACGAGAATGCATCCACCTCGACGAAATATTGAACATATTTTATTATTAACTAATTTGTTTGCATTTTCCTTTGCACCTAATCGCCTCAATCAATTCATCGTCAACGCGCTACGTCATCCGCATTCCTTTGCTCTCACCACTTGTTTGCAGATTTCGCTTTCTCGACGATTTGTATGCAAAAGCGCGAAATTATTTGCTGCGCTATTTCATTGAGATTGCCGCTAAAAATAAGGACATACTCGAAATGGGCTTAAAGGATTTCTACGACATTATTAGCGACGATGAGCTGAATACACGCGAGGAGGACCATGTATGGAAGCTGTGCATCAAATGGATCGATCACGACCCAGAAAATCGCAAACAATATGTGGCGCAACTGATGCAGGGTGTGCGCTTGGGTTTGATGACACCAAAAGTACGTGCTTATATACATATATGTGCATACCATCTGATCAAAATTTGACCTCATATGACAAGAGAAAACAACATTTAATACAAATCTTTATTGTCGCCTTCAACATGGACTCCTTTTGAGCCAATACAAGTATGCCAACCTATAATCCAACTTGACATACCCTTGTTATAAGCCACGACTGGGATGGCCTTCAACACCTTCACAGTCGCGAAAGTATTTTAATGAACTCGTGACACGTTCCACGAAACGAAATTTTCAGTTTCAAAAATAGAAAAAAGTCACAGGGGGCCAAATCTGGCGAATACGTTGGCTGAGCGTTGACTCTTGTTTCGTATTATCGCGCATTATCACGGTGAAAACCCCATGAATTTTCGACTTATAAATTCGATCGTTTTCCACGACTTGCTTCACGTAGACGCCTGAAAACAGACAAGTAGCATTCTCTGACCGTTTGTCCCTGTTGAACTGTGGAATTCATAATAAACCACACTATAATCAAAGCAACCGATGAACCTTGATTTTTGACCGACTTTGACGTGTTCTTTTTCGGTTTCGACTCATTTTTGGAGCGGCATTCGCTAACTTGTTGGCAGTTTCGACGTGTTATTCATAAACCCACTTAGCATCACTATTATGATGCGTTATTTGAATGTAGAGTCCTCAGTTACAGTGTCAAGCATCTATTTTGCGAACTATACTCAAAGTCTTTTTGGCAAAAGATTCAGGTACCCAAATGTGTCGAGTCGATCCATAAGATATGTTTAGATCCTCTGCTATCTGTCCGATGCCAACAGGACGATTTTCAAACATTATTTCTTTAACTTTTTTGAAGTTATTGTCAGTAGCAGTAATGGATGAACGGCTCGGAAGGCAAGTTTTCGATGTCTTCACGACCTTTATTGAATACTTTATGCCACTCTAATACTAGAGTTCGTCATAAAGCAGGCTCCACATAACTGCAACATTTTCAACGATTACGTAGCCGTAACTCCATTGTAAACACCAAATTTCAAGACAACTCGTTGTTCAATTCTTTTCCATGGTAAAAATCGCCAGACAAACTTTTCGCGTTGTAAACAAACCGCTATCAAAGACACATTAACTTACATCAAAGACACACTAACGAACATAAATAAAAACGGTTGTACCAACCTTAAAAAAAATAGCTTATTGATTTGGTTTGTTCGCGCAGTTTAAATGTAGCAGTGCCACATGCAAATACTAATCATTCTCGCTAATCTATATTTCGCTAGTGTTTCATGGACGAGGTGAAGGAGCATCCGTATGTGCTGCAGTGTGAGGATGCGAAGCCATTGATTGTTGAGACATTTAAATTTATGTATGATTTGGATATAATGAATCCATCATCGGGCGAGGTATTTACCAATTATCTATTCTTTCTTTCTCTCTTTCTCTCTCTCACTTCATTCAGCTCTAATTTATATGTGCCATTTCGTATGCCATTTTCCAAAAAGCTCACCACACCACCGTTAGCCATGCCACGTCTGCCGCATGAGGTCATCTTCGCCATTGGCGGCTGGAGTGGCGGCACATCGAAGGGTTGCATCGAAACTTATGATACGCGTGCCGATCGTTGGGTGAATATACCGGCCGAAGATCCAGCCGGACCGCGTGCTTATCATGGCACCGCTGTCATCGGTTATAAAATCTATTCGATTGGTGGCTATGATGGTGTTGAATATTTCAATACGTGTCGGGTCTTCGATGCGGTACGCAAGAATTGGAAGGAGGTAAGTGAGAAAGCAATTTGAAATCATATTGACAGGATACCAAGCTCGATCCAATAGATTGAGTTGGCTGAAGGCGTAAAAAAAAAGTGTTTAATTATAAAAATTGCGCCCTCGAGTTTCAACTGCCACTTAACGGGTGTGTGCATAGTCAAAATTATATTATATAATAGATATGACAGTTTTGTACCGTTACTTTTTTTTAAAAGCGTTTGACCCAATAATGCTTTAGTTCACGACGTCAACAACGAAATAAGAGGAATATTTTTGTTTACAATTATTATGACATTTGACAGTTTTACCTAGCCCACTGGCAAAAAGCGTTGAAAGTCGATTTTCGCAAGCTTCTCTTATGGTGAATTTTTTACCAGCAAAGACAACAACAGGCAGTAATAATTTGGTGCCAAGCCCGGACTATAAGGTGGATGCAGAAGTATTAATAGTAACGAAGCCTGTTGACCAACCAAAAACCCTTAAATGAAGACAATATGGAGATTACTAAAAATCTGGACTTCCTTCTTAACCTTGCTATGTTCCTTTTGATTTTTAAAAAACATTATTTAAATTTATTTTCTTCTATTAATTACTCTTTTTTGCTTCATTTAGATTGCACCAATGCACTGCCGTCGCTGCTATGTTAGCGTCGCTGAGCTTAACGGTCTTATCTACGCAATCGGCGGCTACGATGGTCATAATCGTTTGAATACAGTCGAGCGTTACAATCCGAAAACGAATCAGTGGACCGTTATAACGCCTATGAATATGCAAAGATCTGACGCAAGCGCATGCACATTAAAAGGGAAAATTTATGCAACGGGTGAGTGAAAGTATGGACAGAGGGTTGCTGGCTTTAGTGACGCACTCGAAATTAGTCACGTTTATTTTTAAGAGGTTTATTTTAAGAAAAGATTTGCATTTTTATTTTTATTACTTTGGAAAAGTATGTAAAAAAAAATGTAGAAGACAGGCAAAAAATTAAGAAGGAGTAAAGTGAAAGCGAAATTGCTTTTATTTTAGGTTATGCATTGACTTGGTATTGTTTTTTCAGTGGCTTATTTGGAGTTCGGCTCCAACCAACTGAAAACTTTTCGAATTAAATTTTCAAATTTGGGATTTCTCTTTTATGACAAACTTTGTCATTGGGCAATGTAAAACTAGAGCTTTCAAATGTCAGTATCAATATCAGCGTCCCCGACTGAGTCCCCTATAACACTACCACCACGGTAATATGAACCCCGGACGCCCAGTATTATATATAAGGTTTTCTAGTCTCTTAACAAGCGAGCTCAGGGTAGCATAATTCTTTTCGTATAAAAAAAATGCAACGAAACAGCCGTTAGACTATCGAAAGTGACTTCAAAGAAGGGCAACAAAAGTTCATCATTCACAAAAGTAAACAACCAGTACAAAAAGACGTTCCAACGACAGTCGGGTCTACGTCACCGGAACGGACCCGGATTTTTAACCGGCCAAGGACTGCCAACTCGGCAACATTCTTCAAAATTGTTACAGGAATGCTTTCTTCCTCTACAACAACAACATTCAGGGGTATCAACCTCGAGAACTTTATATTAGCGATTTTTTTTGATACTATATTAAATACGACGGTTAAAACTCCAGCTAAATACAAGTAGGTACTGAACTTAGGTGAAAGTTGTACTACGAAGACCCTTTTATTATTAGAATGACATAAAGGAAGTGCAGGTTGATCAAAGTTATAAGCCCAAAAACCCCGACCCCGATTCTTAGAAATGTGTATAAAGCATATTAGAATAGTTAGTCTACTGGTTTCTAAGGCTGTATCTGCTTGTCCTTACTGGACAATATGTTGTTGAGACAGTACTGTGAACAATTCTCTACTTTACATTCGTACTTTTTTGCTTACCATGAGTTCGTATACCCTACAGTAACGAGTATCTTCTATATGCGAATATGTAGGCGGCTTTAATGGTCAAGAGTGTTTGGATAGCGCGGAATATTATGATCCTGGCAACAATATCTGGACACGTATACCGAATATGAATCATCGTCGCTCGGGCGTATCTTGTGTGGCTTTTCGTGGACAACTCTATGTGATTGGCGGTTTCAATGGCACGGCGCGTCTCTCCACAGGCGAACGTTATGATCCCGATACACAAACCTGGTCGTTCATACGCGAAATGAATCATTCGCGTAGTAATTTCGGACTTGAAATAATAGATGATATGATTTTCGCCATTGGGGGCTTCAATGGCGTGTCCACAATTTCACATACCGAATGCTATGTTGCCGAGACCGATGAGTGGTAAGTGAAAATTGTTACTTATAAGTAGGTCTAAACTTTATTTTGTTTTGTTTAAATAATTGCGTTTCTAAACACAGGATGGAAGCTACCGACATGAATGTGGTGCGCTCAGCGCTCACGGCCAACAATGTAGCCGGCTTGCCGAATAAACGTGATTACATACACAAGGAGCGTCATCGTTTGATGGAGGAGCGACGTCAGCGACTGCTGGCAAGCGCTATGGCACGCGATGCGGAGACCATCTCTATGTCGAATGCCTCAGTGGAGGCGCAAGATGCAGCTATGGACGATTACGATAGTCCAAATGAGGATGACGATGCCGACGATGAGGAAGATGCAGCTGGTATAGATATTACCGCAGCGGCAGCACTCGCACCAGTTATTGAGGATCGTCACGAAGATCTGCGGCCCGATCCAAATCGGCGGTTTCGCGTACAATTGCGAGCGCAACGTTTCGGTTCACATCATGAGATACGACGACGCGCTTGAGAAGCAAGTTTAACAAATTAAAAAAGCGCTACCAATGCCTGTGAAATGAAACAAAATTCGGGTAGCTGCTTTATGAAGTGGATCAGCTGATCTTCAAGAAGTGACAGTAAAATCTAAAATACATAACAAAAATTAATTCCATGAATGAATACAAAACCATGTCAAAACGATACATAACCGAAGTATGTACACAAACAGCAAATATGTGAGGTATGAAAGCTGGAACCATAAGACGAATCTTAACAAACCAAAACGCACACATATGGTTACGTATATACTGATTGAAAAAATCGAAATAAATAAATGAGGAAAGGAACATATTCAAATTGATGACAAAATTTCCGCGCTTGGCAGTAGTGACAACAACGGATTGAGTGATATCGAAGTTATAAGTGGGTGAATAATTATGGTAGACGATGAACGAATGCATTCGTATGACCGAACGGAGAGTGTAAGAATTGCTCACGAGCAAAAACGATGATATTTTTTAACTTCTACTTTTTTACATAATTTGGCATTGAATGTAATGTTGACCAAATTTTCACGCAATTGTACAAAATTATATTTAGTGATATTTAAAAAAAATCAAAATTAATAAAAGTTTGGTAACTTAAACGACTATAGCCCAAAATGAAGAAAGAATTTGAAACTATGACACTGTTAGAGATTGAGTGCGTGCTCATACCGGATTGAAAGGTCATTTAAAGAGCTTGTCATTGATATCAGAAAAGAGCGCGGTTTCAAGGTAAAATTTCAGTTATCGACTTTACAACTGACCTCCGAGCCATAAAGCTGTTGGAACTCAAATTTAGTTCTGGTAATACTGTTGTTGTTGTAACGGTAGAAAATATCCCTGAAATAATTATAGGAATGCTGCCGAGTTGACAGTCCTTGGCCGGATAAAATTCCGGGTGCATTCCGGTTACGTAGACCCGATAGTCGTGCAACACACCTGCACAGGGTATATTTAATTTGCCACGAAGTTTGTAACACCCGTAACGAAATGTTGGAGACTTTATAAAATATATACTTATATATAAATGACCAGTGTGACAAGCTAAGTCGATTTAGCCATGTCCGTCTGTCTGTTTATACGCGAACTAGTCCCTCAGTTTTCGAGATATCGTTCTGAAAATTTGCCCACGACATGACGCTGCCTTACAAACTAAACAATCAAAATCAAGTGCTTGTTAGGAAAACTTTTTTATTTGACAAGATATTTTCACGAAATTTGGCATGGATTTCTGTCGCAAGGCAATGCTACAACATCTAAATAAGTTTTTGAGATCAGACCACTATAGCGTATAACTGCCATACTTACTGAACGAACAAAATCAATATCTTGTATGGAAAACTTTTTTATTGACATGGATTATTGTTAAAGTCAATCGCACAGTCTTTGAACAAATTGTTCAGATCCAATCACTATAGCATATACTTGTAGTTGCCATTCAAACCGGCCGAATAAAATTAAGTTCTTGTAAGGAAACCTTATTTATTTGTGAAGGGTATTCTAGCTTCGGTGCAACCGAAGTTAACGTTTTTTAACAGAACATCATTTAACATTGTTGAACTACAACAATATGCTCCTAAATGACAAATTATTAGACTAACAAAGCCGAGAAGAGTCTGCAAGCTCTTCAACTGTATAATTTCCCCTTTAAAGTATTTACATCGAAACGTTGTGATGATCCACACATTTGTCCTTAAACGCGCAACAGGATTTGCCAACAATGCTTCGTGCTTGCTCTTAACAATATACTTGTATATAGACAAAATAAATGAAATTAACACGTATAAAAGACTGGCGCAACAGGCAAATACAAGTCATTTCATTCTCTACGCTGCTCTGCATAACAGCTCGCCACTGTGCGCCGCAACGAGCTATCATCATAAGCGTAAAACGGTCACTGAAATGGTACGAACACAACATACATACATACGCATACATTATTAAATATAAATTTGTTTTTTATAACGGTTACATAAAAATTTTTTGGCATATAGAATAAATATTTTAATACATTTGCACTCGTCGCTTGCGTTACAATTGCCACACCGTCACTGAGTCAATTACTGGAAGCACAACCGATCGACAGCAGTCCCACAGCAGCACCACTCGGCTGTCATCAGCGGCTCTATACATACCGCATCACACAAGCGGACGCACTGGGTCGTGAGTGTTGGGATTATGTGAGCGTACGTTCCTGTTGGGGTCGTTGCGACTCCAGTGAGATTTCCGATTGGAAATTCCCATACAAACGCTCTTTTCATCCCGTTTGTGTACATGCTACACGCCAACCGGCTGTAGCAGTGTTGCGGAATTGCCATCCGGAAGCCGATGAGGTGAATAAAGCTATATATTGGCATGGATATATAATTTTTTTTTTTACTTTATTGCATGCACTATTGCTGTAGGAAACGCGTCGTTATGAGTATATGGAGGCTGGTAGTTGTCATTGTCATACATGTTCTACTTTGGATACCAGTTGCGAAGCGCCGGTGAACAATATAATCGATGAGAAGTCCGGCATGAAGGTGTTAGCTTTAACTGGTTCGGATTCAGATGTTTTAGATTATTAAATTTAAGCAAAGAATCAATTGTTGATTAGTCAGATCAATGATTGGCAGATTTCCGTTTTTCGGTTTTACATAATGCCTTATATTATTAAATTATATAAATATCAATTTACTATAAGCTTGTTACTATCGGTTGCTGTCTGTAATAAATTGAGGGCAGCAATGTAGAACTTTTAAAAACAAAATATATACAATGAAAAAAAAACACTACATTTTAAAGTGACTGGATGCAACAGTAAACATTTCGGATGCCTTCAGATTATGCAACTAAATTTAAACGTCTGTATTAACCGCTTATTTTATAATCATTACTATGGAAAAACATAGGGGCAGCGTTGCAGGGCGTTAATAATTAATACATATATGGTATATGGTATATAATATGTAAATATAAATAGTATATAGTAAACATTGTGTATTAGCAAATAAAACTTGAGAAGTTTTCAAAATTTCGTTTTTCTATTATGCAAAAATTGCATATTTTATATTTACATGCATTAACGCACACATTATACCACAACTTATAATTTAATAGCTTTAATTTTTAACTCATTGAAATCACTAAACCTCAACATTTTATTTTAAAATAAAAAATACTTTTCGCAATTCTTGTTTTGACATACACAAAACGTTTCGTTTTATTTCAGTGTGATCATTTTTAATTTTATATTTCTATGATTTTCTGTACAACTATTTTTTTAAGTTTATGTAAACACTTGGCAAAAAAAAACACACTTCTGTTGAATGCACAAAGAATTTTATGTGAATTTTTGTTTTTATAGTGTTGTACTATTATAATTGCTTATTAAGCAAAGTGTCTTCGGTATTAGTTTGTTCAACTTAACTCATCACATTCTAATTACTAATAATAATATAAAATAAAAGTTATAAAGCAAGGAAAACTTACAACTTAAATTTGCTATGTACGTTTGAGCGCGTTACATAGGGGAATAACGCAACTCCACTCATCTCCACTATATGGAGTTACCTAGTCGCTACCAGCAGCTAACCACTAATCGTATATATAAATATTCGCAGTCAGTATGCTACAGTCCAGTTCAGCTTTTATGCAATTCATATAGATTTACAGGAATTTTAAACCAGAACCATTTGAGTTTGATCGCATCAATTGGAACAGACAATACGCAGCTGTTACGCCTAGGCCTACACCACCGCCAATTGCACATTTCCGAAGCCCAGCTGTTTTGTAATAAATAATATGTATTTAATATATTAGTTACAAAATAATATGTTTTGTTTAATAACCTGTCGATTTATATAACAGTCCAGTTGCTGTGCCGGAAATAATCGTGTTGATATCGTCGTCTTCTCCTCGAACATTTTGCAGAAGTACACCGAACGCTGAATACATGACGGCGAGTGTCCCCAGAGTGTTAGCGGTGCCAGAGCCTTGTTTCAACACATGATTAAGTAATCTAAAATGAAAAATATTTTTTTATCAGTAAAATACATCAAATATAAAAATTTTATATTAAGCTTACTGTGTTCGCCTCAGTTTGCCTGTTTGTTGTAATGCCGCCGTTGTTTTCATACCATTATAATAGCCAGCTACACCGCCTATCGCTGCACCCACTATTACTGAACTTCCAATTTGTGAAAAAGCCAATTCGAAACGTCCGCGCTGCTTATTAGCACCTTCCGGAAAAATAAATTCTGGTTGTGTTTGTTGCAACAAACGCGGGTTATAATTCAAATACGGAGAAATGGGTGTACCGAATGTGCTGGTTGCTGCACTCGAACGATTGGTACGTGTCTCATCCGCTATTTAAGACAATAAAATCACTTATATTCATACAATATCAATACTTATATGAAATGCAATTACACACTAGGTGACAATAATTGCGTAATGTACACCCTGTATATTGTGTATACCGTGTTATGCAGCAGGAGCGCTTACCTGATGATGACGACCCCAACGAAATTGGTTGACTCAAATAGTCTTCACTCATTGTTATTTGTACACTTAAAGAGATTATAAAAACTCAACTTTCTGTAAGAATTTTGCCTATATTTTGTAGTTGGTGCTAAGTTGTAATATTTTTCTAGTTCTTTTCAACCCGACGGCGATGACAGCAAACGTCATGAACATGTGCGCCGAAACTTAACGAAAATGTCAATAGGATTCATTCACAGCTGGTGCAATTGGGCATTGTGAACAAATAATAATAAAAAATTTAAAGAAATATTTATTTTGAGCGAATGACAAACGTAAAATGTTAAATAAAATAATATATTATATTATATATAAAATATATTAAAAAAAAATTTTAGTAAAATAAAAAAATTTAAAAAAATAAATATGATACAAAAACAATTGATATGCTGTCAAAACGAATAGTGACAATTGGCAGTGGCAGCGGCGAACTGTTCTCGACAAACCGAATTCTCATCCCACCAGTCAGTTGTTTTCTGATGTGTTGGTTGTTCTCATCTTTATTGCTGATGAAATTCGGTGCGATTAAATAGGAATTACATTGTGTGAGATTTATAAAAGACTCGAAGGAACTGAAAAATTACATAAAGGCATTGCGAAAGTTCCGTGAGTGGCGTAGTGGAGAAGCTGGGTTTTTTGGCGATGGCTTCAACTGATATAAATGTAAAATTGTCCCGACTTTATCATTTGGCGCAGAAGTTTAACAATTTCTACTTGACAGGTATGCCATATAAAACATTCATACATATTAGTTTTAAAAACCGATAACGCATATAAATAATAAAGAAAAAGTGAGAAACTGTACAGCAGTAATTATAAAGCATATATAAAATGCACCGAATTCCCACGGGCAATTATAATCACATCCTTTCATCGATTTGTGTACAAACTCAATGTTAGTATGTATGTACAATTCAGATCAGATTGTCCTTCGGGTATGTATAGCAGCACAAGAAACGAAAAAAATGTGTGCATATAACAATATTTCATGGTGAACTAGGACAATATTACATTTGTTCTAACTTTTGAAAGAATTATAAAGAATGTTGCAATATAGCTATTATCCTGATTATGTTGACTTCATCCATATACTTATGTGAAAACTATATATGCACATACATATATTTTATATGAAATTATCGTAACACTCGTTAAAAACACATATGTTTACAGTGTGATATTAGTTATATTTTTGTCGCGAATTACTTAAATATATAATATGTTATTATACTTTATAATTTTTAATAAATACATATCATGTCTTAATTTAATTCTAAAATTTATATGTTTTAAGCTCTTGGGTGTGGCCAGCCACAGTGTGGCATATACATAACTAGTTCAGTGTGAAAAAAGGATAAAATCGAGAATCTCCACTAATTAATGTAGATGTGCTCACATCAACCACATCGGTACACATTGCTGGATAGCTCTTAACATATGTACATATATATATTTTTCCAAATGGCATTCTACACAAAAAGCATTGTTTAATAAACCTTCGTTTCCACTTATCCTCATTTCTTGTATAATTAAAAAAATTGTTTTATATTTGCATTCAAACTCGATTTAGATTGTTTTTTTTCTTTTTGAATAAATTTTCTAATATGGTTGTTATCATCGTGAAAGATATGTATGTAATTATCTACGGCCATTCGCGTGCCTGTCTGCCCTATCTTTATGTGTTAATTTACAAGTATTTACACATGTACTTATGTGTGTAGAAAAATGCATTAATATATTTATAACATATATACGTTTTGCATTATTTTTGCGTGTAATCTTTTTGATTGCGGTTATTTCGCATATTTTGCTTCCGACTTTCGCTAATCAATATTTGACGCTTCACTTTCATTTAAATCATATTATGCCGAATTTGAGCGAATAAATGAATGATACGCTAAATTTAATTCATTATACAATACAAACATTTGGGGTAGCTAGTATATACACATATATAGTAATTATATTTCATGCCACATAAGTGTTATGGTACGCATTATGATCTCTATGCTATCCATTAGACATTTTGCGGTTGATATAAAAAAGTTAGAGGTATTAATATAATTATTATTTATTAACAATAATTATCTTACATTACACATCAATTTTTATAATAAATCAATAAAACGTAGATACTCGTACACCTGATCCACTAATGTATGTAAAAGTAAAGTAAATATCTTCACTCACACCTTAGATGCGATCAAGTCGCAATTGTGAGTCATAATTCTACATGACGTCGCCTGGCACAGTTGGCACATAGAGTAACGTACATTCAATGCATATGTGCTTGAGTACACACAAAGCTTCAAACATTGGCATGGAGAGTGCATTCATTATCTTTAGCTGCCAAATAAAGTTTGTTAGCGTGTTTGCCTTTGACAACTACAAACTGAGTACATAGAAAGTATATATGTGTAAAACTAAACTCAATTACACACTTGACGGCCAACACTTCCACCAGACCAATAGCATTGCATCCGGAAGAAGGACCTATAACTTTGTTCACTATACTTGGCGCCATCAACAATTATAATTTTCTCAGTCACCTTGAATGAGCTTGACATTGTATAGTGTACACATACCATAAATATACATATGTGTTGACCACAAATAGACAAAACGTTGAATATGCATAACAGAAACATACATATTTTTATCGCGAGGATCTGCACAGATTGTGTGTCGAGTATAAATAGTACTTGTATATGTAAAAAAGCTATTAAAGAGATGGTTCATTAATAGAATTGTGAACAAAAACGTAATTAACGATATTGAAAGGGTTGCTATAATGTTGCTGAGGCTAAATTAATTTTCTTATATAATAATATAATAATTATTGTGAGATATTATAAGCAAAATTTTTTATTAAAATAATAAATATGTCTGCTGTAACTATTTAATATTAACTAACCCTGACGGTATGAGTTTTTTTTTTTATAAATTTGCAATTTTTATTCAATAAATAAATGCATATAAATCATTTTATAATTAGAACTTGAATGGTTACCGCTCACGACAGCTGCTGAAAAGTATAGAATATAATTCTATTGTAAATTCTTGTAAGTAGCACGATTGATTGCAATTATATGTATATAAAAACATATATGTATTTGTAGTAAAAAGCTTAAAAAAAATTAACAATTTATTACCCAGTAATAACTAATTATCTTACTTTGCGACTTAAAACAGTTTATACTTTATACTTCGAAAACGTTTGATTAAATGGCTTTTGCGCACTTATTTGTTACTTTTCGTATCTGATTGATATATTTTTACAATTCCTCACTGTTTATTATTCGCATCTATTATGTGCAAAGTGGCTGTTTATAAACAATTAATTTGCTTGTTTCTCTTTGTTTGGCCATTCTTATTGCCGAAAAAACTGACCAAAGGTATACTACTATCTATATATATATTTATACATATGTATGTACCTTATCGCATTTGCTATTGTGTTTTTGGTAAAAAACAAAATTAAAAAAACAAAAACTAAAACTATAATACCGTACACAAATAAAAAAAGTTTTCCTACCAGAACTTGATTTTGATCGGTCAGTTTGTATGGCAACTATATGCAATACTGGTCCGATCTGAACAATTTATTCGAATATTGTACGCGTACCTTTAACAATAATCTATAGCAAATTACGTAAAAATATCTCTTCAAATAAAAAAGTTTCCATACAAGAATTTGTTTAGGAACGGTCAGTTTGTACAGCAACTTTATGCAACACTGGTCCGATCTGAACAATTTGTTTGAAGATTGTAGCGTTGTCTTCGGCAATATTCTATATCAAATTTCGTGAAGATATCTTTGTCAAATAAAAAAGTTGTGTATACAAGAACTTAAGTTTATTCTTTTTTTGATAACTTTTAAGTATCGATTTTGTAAACAAACGGTATATTTGTATTAACTAATATGCTATTGTACAAACGATATTAAATTACTAATTAAAATACTTTTTATAGCTTGGAAGTTAAAATTTGCATAGACCAACATCCGAAGTCTCTCTCTCTCTTTCTTCCCTCGAATTTCAGTAACTGGTTTTTACTTATTACTAGTTATGTGTGTCTATAAAAATTGCACATTATTGATTTTGTTTTAATTTAAATAAATTAATCGACATTTCGTTGCAGGTTTTCAAAAGGGAGACATACGTCCATTCCTGGTTGAAGGCGAACAAGTTGGTCTTGTCAAGGCCGATGTCATCAAGCAGCTGCAACGCTATCCCGAAATATTCTGCATACGCAATTGTGAATTTACCAAACAGGTAAATGCACAATATTAGCAATAATTTTCAAATTAAAATACTAATTTAAACAACATACTTTCAACAGGGTATAGTCGAATTAAATCCTGCATTCCGTGACTATGCTGAACGCACAAAGCAAGTCGATATAGTATTACGTGATTTACGTTCTAAGGGCATTTTTTCCGCACTCCAAGGTTGGCGTGATGAGGTAATTACCAATTTGTTTATCATATAAATTGCATTTATGTACAATAAACAATTTTCAATGCCTTACAGTATTATGAAGTGAAATCGGAATATCGTAGCCTATTGAAAATGGATCGTTCGGCCACACCATTATTTGGTGTACGTAAATATGGTGTAGATATAAATGGTTATGTACAGCATCCAACGCAAGGTCTTTGTATTTGGCTACAACAACGTTCTAATACCAAAGAGACATGGCCGGGTAAATGGGATAATATGGTTGGCGGCGGTTTATCGGTGGGCTATGGCATTAAAGAGACTGCTATTAAAGAGGCAGCTGAAGAGGCATCCATTCCAAGTGATCTGGTCAAAAATCTCGTTTCAGCCGGTTGTGTTTCATTCTTTTTCGAAAGTGATCAAGGTTTATTCCCAAATACCGAATATGTTTTCGATTTAGAGCTTCCATTGGATTTTGTACCACAAAATGCTGATGGTGAGGTGCAAGCTTTTGAGCTATTACCAGCCAAAGAGTGTGTGGAACGTGTATTTACACAAGATTTCAAGACAACCAGCTGTCCGGTGGTTATCGATTTTCTAATCAGACATGGCTATATAACGCCTGAAAATGGTGAGTAAAATAATTTTTTTGTTTTGTTTAAAAATAGTCATTTATTGCGTTTACTGAGTTACTAACTGAGATTTTTTTAATTTGTGAGGTTATGTTAATGGTTTTTATGCCTTGAAAAGTGTATATTAGGTTTTCCCCTCCAAAAAAAATCTGTATATATACGAACTCGTCTCTCAGTTTTTGAGATATCGACCTGAAATTTTGCACCCATCCTTTTTTCACCAAGTAGATGCATATTTGTCGGAACAGCCAATATCGCTTCTAGCTGTCAGTGCTTGTATGAAAAGCATTTTCATTTGATAAGATATCAAGAAATTTGGCGTGGATTATTGTCTAAAGCAGTGATGCAATCTCCGAAGAAATAGTTTAGGTCGGATCACTATAGCATATAGCAGCCATACAAACTGAACGATCGGAATCAAGCGCTTGTATGTAAAACTTTTTCATTTGAGGAGATACATTCACGATAATAAATTATTGTGAAAGGCAACCGTACAATATCCGAAAAAATTGTGCAGATCGCACACTTATAGAATAAGGCTGCCATATAAACTGAACGGATAAAATCAAGTCCTTGTTTGAAAAACCTTTTTATTTTGACCAATTATCTTTACGAAATTTGATATAGATTATTGTCCAAAACAACGGTACAATAGCCGAAGATATTGTTCAGTTCGGAGCACTAAACCATATAGCCATACAATCAATAATAAAAATATCATCAGATAAAAATCTTTTTATAACCTTTTATGCAATACGAAATGCACCTGTGAAGGGTATTGTAGCTTCGGAGCAGCCGAAGTTAATATTTTTTCTTGTTTCTAAATTTAATTTAGAATTTTTTATTATTTTTTAATATTTGAGGTTAGGTTAATGTTTTTCTTAGTATTATATAAGGTAATATTAAGCTTACAGAGCTTAATGATCTGCGCTTACTGTAATTTAGTTTTTTATTATTACTAGTTACATTTTTTGTTTTATATTAGTTTAACTCTAAAAATCTTGTATTATTGCTTACTTAAGTTATATTTCACTTTTCATTTTTCTTGCAGAAGTTCATTTCACACAAATCATTGAGTTATTACATGTGCCACTACAGTCGCTCTACACGTACAAGTCAGTTTTGGAGCAAAAACAAAAACTCAAACAACAAAATCAATCGCAACAACAATCGCATCTTGCCAATAATATTAAAACCATTGAAAATGGACACAACAATAAAGATGCCACAATAAACAATTAAAGGAAAATGTGCAAAAAGCAACATGAAAAAAAAACAATATTATGATATAAATATGTATAACAAACAGATAAAAATTGCTGATTAAAAGTAAAACAATTTTTTTGGTAGTAAACGATTTGAAAACGGACTGCGTAGTTTACATTTACGCTCGTAGATATTTACATACAAACAAAACGAATTCATGTATTTGCTGTTTATACATATAAATACAAACGTATATACACAATATAAAACAAAAACATAGTTTAGAAGATTTATTGTATTCTGCGAATGAGCTATTTTGCTGCGAATCCTGCGTGGAGAATGCTAGAAGCTTGTCAGATTCTCAAATATCTATATACCTACGCCACCTAGGCCAATAATTTCGTATGCCTATTCGTTTAATTGCTGACTTATAAAAATTTGCTATGTTGAGGACAATTTAATAAGAAAAAATATGTATAAAAAGATTCGTGTAACGAAAAACTCGTTTGTAGCAAGCGAGAAAAAAATATTATAATATTTAGCAATTAATTTACTTATTCAAATTAAAATTATTTTCTAATGTTTTTGATAATAGAATTAATTGCTAATTTCGCTTAAGGTTAAAAGCAACGCACTTATTATAAATAAAAGTACATATATTTATGTTTGTAAAGGCTATTGTGAGCATAATTAAATTTTTACTTTTTGTTTTAGAAAATCCGTTGTGCAACTTATTGTTATTTCCTATGATTATTGAGAATACTTTTATTTAGCGAAATGGCACGCAATATGAACTTATGACTGTCAAGTAGAACTATTAATATTTTATTAAATTTTTTTATTTATGATTTTAATTTTTGTATTTTTTTATTTGTTTATATGTTTTTGTTTTTTTGTATTGGTTTTTTTCTATTTTTTTAGTTTCAGTTCTTTTTTATTTAATTTTTTGTAATATTTCTTTATATTATATTGTTTTTTTTTTTATTGTAATTGGTCTTATCTCTTTTTTTGTAGTTATTTAAATTTTTTAGTAATTTTTTTTATTTTTTATTTTACTTTTCGTTCTTTTTTTCACTTTTTTTTGTTGTTTTTGCAAAACCGGTAAAGGGCGAGTCAAACTGTATTTGCATTCATGCACGCGTTATTATGTCGATATAAAAGGTAGTAATTGTAATTTATGTAAACGTTTTTTGAACATTTTATCACTGCGTAACAATATATACAGACATTTATATATACATACCTATATATAGTGTACGAAAAAAAAAATAAATAAAATGCACCACATTTTTTTAAATGAAATAACGAATAATATGAAGGCTTAATATTTTAATCATATGTTTATAATGTATTTAAAAGTTTATAAAACAAAGCACGTGCATATATACATAGTATATAAAAGACAAACAGTTAAATAAGTATATATGTTAATGTAGATGTTCTTACGTGGCATACATATATATATATATTATATATATATCTAAAACAATACAATAATTTATGCTACTGATATTAGATAATGTGTATGTATGTACCAAATATAGGGCTGTCCGACGTACTGATTTTGTCGAAATTGCTGAAATCGACGAGATTAATTGTAATTTTTAAAAAATGAGTACAGTTTTTAAAATAATCCTTTTTACATCTACTTTGTTGACACATTTAGTATTTATTTACTGCAATTGACTATATTGCCTGATAATTTTTTCGATCCAATCTAAAGTTTTTGCTTTGTAAAAATTGTGTCTCTTAATTGTATTTATATTCGCTTAAAAGAAGCTGATAATTTCTTCGATCAAAACCTAATTTCTTGTTTTCAGAAACCTTTTTTATGTTATTTGTATTTATATTTGCTTAGAGCGCAACATAACCTCAAAAGTCTTTTTTCGTGTAGTTAAGAACACATGTACTTAAATTAATTCTTTTTTTTTTTAATTTTCGTGATAAGTTATTATTTTTGTTGCAGCAATATACGACTTTCCACTGCTGACGAGACGATAGTCGTGAGCGGATTAAAATCCGAGTCAAATCCATTTACGTAAACTGCTACCGTCTATAGTGAGAAAGGTTGTGAATTTTTAATCTTGTTTTGTATACCTTTTTTGTAACTTATACAATAATGTAATGATAAAGTGATGATAAATAATGTAATTTATTAAGTACATATTTAAAAAAAATTAAAAAAAATATTTCGTTTTAATTTATTGAAAAAATGTTTCAATTTTATTTTTTAGAAAGTTTTTCAATTTAATTTTATTTAAAATGTTTTAATTTACCTTTATTTACAAGTTATTAAATTTAAATTTAATATTTTTTTATTTAAAAACTTTTTTTGTTTTATTTAAACTAAATTTTTTTTTGTTCAAACTAAATAGATTTTGTAATTTCAATTAAATAATTATTTTATTTAAATTAGAAATTTTTAATAATATTAAAGACAATTTTTTTATAAAAAATATTTTTTTTTATTTTAAAGTTTATTATTTTAGTTTAATTATTTTATTTTAAAAAATATATTTTTTTTAATTAAATTACATATTTTTTTAAATTTAAATTACATATTTTTTTTTTTAATTTAAATTACATATTTTTTTTTTAAATTTAAATTAATAATTTTGTTTCTATTACACAAAATTTAAAAATTTAACAACCTTACGAATTTTAGTACGTGGCAGCCCTGTGTATCAAAGTGCTCAAAACACGTGTTTTTTTGTTAAAATATTTTTTAAAATAAATTTTAGTTTAATTATGAATTACAAATATTATAATAATAACGAACTTACATTTTTACTGAAAAATAAACAAAAATTTGATTCATTTCATATTGTTTAATTAATATTAATGTATAAATTCAGCGGGCGTTGGGATGATTATTGTAAATATTTTTTATATATCATTTTTTTTTTTTATATTTCAAAATGTATATATAACTTAGCTGAAGCTTTATTTTGTAAATACCTAATATGTACTTTCTTGTCTAAAATTGCCCACAATCTTCAAAGTAAAATCTTTCGAGATTCACAACATTTAATCAGACAATCTTCAAGCAAAGTAACGTCATTCAGGATTCTGTATCACAACGAATAGGATTTAGAACGGTCAAGCATGCTGTTGGTTTGTGTTTTTGCATATATAAATGTTCAAAAAAAAATCTTAAAATCAGATAAATTACTGTCAGCTAAAGTTTTTTATTAAATAATGTATGTTCGATTTTTTAAACTTTTTTTAGCTAAATTTTATTTGGAAAAAAACCTCAATACGTAACTATAATAGCGCGAGTATAGCTTTAGTAGACAACGGAATACTAAAAAGCACATTTCGAGAAGATATCGACTACCCATCGCAAGCAACAAAGTCGTCTGCCACCATTTTGTGTATATTATCGATTACTATCAACCCGTATTTGAATAGCTAGAAATTTCAAAATCAGGAAATTGATCTTTAGCAGTGCCGCCATAATTTTGCGAATTTTGGAGTTTGAATGCATTGAAAATTTTCAATAACATCATTTGGAATTCCACCATCATTCAGAAAAACAAAAAATTAATACTGATTAAATTTTTACTCAACATTCAATGCTCAACGAAAAGTTATATATACATATACAAATGATTACGAGACGAGTTGATATTGTAGATGAGCGTAATCGCTCCATGCCATTAATCGAAAATTTATAAAGTGCTATAACTAAGATCCAAATTAAAATACCAAACTGTAAAAAGTTTTTTTAGGTGTTTTTTTTTCTACAACAAGGAGCTTTTAAAATGCCTTCGCACCATATAGGGATCGTCATCCTACGTGAGTGGTGTAGCCACTAAAACACTAATCCTTCTATCATGGATTTTTTCTCTTGCCCCGGTACCGATTTCGCATTACTTCTGGGCAAGGTTTTTAAGATGAATGGAGAGTAGAAACTTATAGAATGCATTCTCCAGACGCCCGATGGATTTTATGATTATAGAAGTCCGCTTATATAACAGTTAATTATAGCCATCACTACCCCTTCCGCCCATATGAGGATATCGTTTGTTTTCTTTTAAATTGTTGCTCTTCGCATTGAAAATATTATTTCAACCCGCGGTTTTTAAATACCAAAGCAAATTTTTAAAGTTAACGGTCACTCTGCCACCCTAGTCAAGTGACGTTATCAACTGCCTCTTATAAGTGCGCACGTTGTAATCAAAAATCTTCTGTTTACCCATTCAAATTCACCCAAGTCTACATTGTCTAATGCTGATCGTAAAGTAATGATTATACTGACAGAGTAATTAAAAAATAAGAGACTTTTCCGAAAGGCACACGTGCAGCGCAAACGAACCGTAACTGCAACTGTCATTCTGCGGCGTGCGACTTTTGGTGTGAAAAAGAATTCTTAATGCGCCGCTGCGTTGTAACTCGACACACAACGGCCATATTATGCCAAAGTAGGCACAGCAATTAGAACATCTGCCGAAATTTCTTACATACATATGTACATATAATTGTGCCTTCCTTCCTTGACTGCCCCCAAGTGTTATTGTATACGCCGTCTTTCACAAGTCAGTCGTTGGGTTTTTTCAAGCGCTTGCCAGCCGCACAAAGGCGCTGCTTTGACGAACGGAAGTGTGTCGCAATTTCTTGTTTTTGTTGCCTTTCAAATTACTGTGGCGGTATGTGATGTATGTTTGTATGGAGTTGGCTTCCCGGCATTTTGTTTACCCACCCCTTTGTGTGCTTACAAAGCCTGATAGTAAAGCGGCGCGGCAGGCAGGCATAGACTTATTGCGCAATTGTGCGCTCATGTAACGGAGATTTCTTCAGTTCTTCAGATGCATACCTTTACAAAGAACGAGTTTGCCTTTGTACCCCGCGTCCCAACAGCAAATTCCCACGTTTTGATTTTTTGTGATTATAACCCTTATTGCTGCCAAAAATTCACACGAATTCGATTTCGAAAAGTAGCGTTTTTCATAATTTTAAATAGTTATTATTTATTAAAAAAAAAAAAAATAAATAAATCTTACAAGCAATGTAATGTTCCTTACATAAGTGAAATCGATCATGACCAATGTGTGGACTTGGTCTCGTCTTAACCATCCACAGCCGTCTACATATTACGCGCCTTCAGCACTTGCTTCTGCGGACTGCAAATGTTCTCTTTGCCGGGGAAGAGTACGGTCTTCTTGGGTGTGGTGCGTGGTGTGCGCGGTGTCTTTGGCGTGCGCGGCGTACGTGGTGTGCCAACATTAGATCCGGGTGCGGTTGATAATGTTATCGTCTTGTTGGCGGGTGATGATGGTGTCATGCAGCTGCGCGTCTTCTTTGTGCTATTCGGCGTGGTTGGTTTTAGCAAATCGTTAATTTCGTTGCTGCTCTCGGTGCGTACACATTTATCGCTGCTGGATGAGCTCAATAGCCAGGAGGCGATCTTATCACATTCAGCGCGCAACTCAGTATCGATGAGTAGATCTTCGATTTTTTCCAGATCCGTGCTATTCTCACGCTTTGTGATGCCCTCTTCGACCTTGGACTTGAGCGCGATATTCTCCAATTTCAGTTGTTCACATTCGTCGCGCACCTTATGCAGTGACTTCTCTTTGCTGTCGAGTTCCAGTTGTGCAAATTGCATCACGGTTGCGAATTCGTCCAATGCCTTCTTCATATCCTGCATATACAGCTCACGTGATTCGTCCTTGCGCTTCAGCTCATTGTACAAGTCCAGGTAGTGCGCGACATCTGTCGTATTGATGCGCTCCTGGAATGAGGTAGCAATTTTATTGAATTTTGCCAAAGTTTCCTCTTCCGAGGTGAGTATATCATTGAATAGGTGATCTTTAATAGATACCTCTTGTTGTAGTGTTTGCGAAGACTGACATAGTGTCTTCAATGCGGTTTCCGCTTCAGCGTGATTATTGCGCAGCGTCTCCAATTCGGCTTGCAGCGTCAAATAGCTTTGCTCCAATGCGCCCTTAGCCAACTGTACAGATTCCAGTTCGGCGCGGAATTGTTCGACATCAGCGTCGGATTTCTTCAAACGTTCCATCAATATATTGACTGTGGAACGTGTATTACTCAAAGTTAATTGATAGTTGTACTTTTCGGTTATGACTTTTGCCATATCTTGTTTTAAATCAACAACTTGTTTTTGCAAGGTATCCGTCAGTTGTATGTAATAGTCGATGCCATTGCGTAGTTGCTCTTCATATTTTTGTAACTTCTCATCGCGCTCGCGCAACATGTCATTCGTGGTCTCCAGCAAAACCATGACGTCCTGCTTCTCCAACTCCACTTTTATGATCTCGTTTTCGGCCAACTTCTGACGCTTATCGAGCTCGGCGCGCCAATACTGTTTCTCACGTTCGAGCGCATTCTCCAAATCAGACTCGAGTTTCTGCACTTTCTGTTCCGCTTGCTCCTCAACGCTGCGCACCTTCTCTTCAGCTGTCTCGATCAGTTGCTCTTTCTCCAACAGCTTTGCTTTTTCGCGACACAACTGACGTATGCTGTCGCAATGCGCATCGATCTCGCAATTCTTATCCAACAGCTCATCCTGCAACGACTTGATGAGCTCACATTTGCTTGCCAAGTCATTTTTCAAAGTGCTGCGTTCCTTCTTCAGACACTCCATTTCGTTTTGTGTGATCTTGTGCTCTTGCGCGTACGCCAAAGCGTCGCGCTCGATTTGCAGCTTCAATTCAGGCAAGTCTCGACTAAGCGACTCGTTGGTGTTGCGCAAATTCTGTAGGAGCTCTGTGTCTTTCTGTGCACTCTCTTCGTGCGTTGCAAGCTTTTCGCGCGCCTCACTAATCTCCAACTGCAAAGTGTCAATTTTATGCTGTTTGATTTTCTCTGCAAGACATTGCTGTTGTGCTTGTTGCTCCAGCGTGGCATTCTGCGACTTCAGCTCGTCGATAAAAGCTTGCAACTCCGCCAACTCATCGTTATGACGCGCTATGAGCGTATTCATCTCTTGCACTGTTTTGTTGCAACTCTCTGTGAGCGCAACATTTTCGGCGCTCAACCGATCGTTCAACTCTTTGTGCGCCGCATTTTCCGTTTGTAGTGCATGTATTAGATTTTCAGTTTTCGCCACAACACTAGCGTTCTCCTCGCGCAATTTCTGCTCCGTCTCCTTCAACTGTTCCACATGACGCTTGAGCACATCAATCTGACTCATATAACTCTCAAGCAACTCATTCTTTTTGCGTATCTCTTGCTGTAGCGCCTCTTTACCTTTAAGCCGACTACCGCCCGACTTGGTCACATCCTTCACCGGTGTTGTGGTGGCCGAATGCAAGGGCGTCGAACTGCCGGTACCACCATTGTTATTGTTAGCCGCATGTACTGTACTCGCCTCGGTTGGATTGTGTCGAAAGCGCAAACGTTGCGGCAGCGATGGTGTACGAAAGAGTCGCAAACCCTTGGACTTTTTGTCTTCCTTCACTGCGCCATCTTTCGGTATGGCGAACTCCTTCGCCTCCTTGTTGTTGGTGGCGAAGCGCACGGCGTCTTTAAAGAATTTCTCGATTTGCTCTTTGCGTTCAGGGTGTCCTGTGCTTGTCGCTGCTGCGTTGTTGTTGGTTGTGATGGCGGCGGCAGTGGCGGCATTAACACATTTGCTCGGCGTATTAACTGTGACAGCGTCGGTGGCTAGTCGCGTGGTTGCGGGTGAGTTGGCGCAATCGACATCAACGTCGTTGAAGCGTTTTAGTTTGGCTTTAGAAAAAGACATTTTTCGGTAGTTGCTGTTACTGTTATTGTTGCTAGTTGATGGCTGGTGGTTTTTGTCTGTAGGCAGTTGGTTGCTGGTTTTTGGTATATTTCGTGTGTTGCGTGACAGTTGTTGCGTGAAAGATAGTAGCGATAAGCAATGAGCGTTGGCGTAAATGTCTCTTTTTTATTGTACAAAGCAACCGTTATTTTAATTTCTTGTATATTGTTTTCGAATTTTCGTGTCCTTTCTTAAGCGCGTTTCGTGTAAATTGTAATTTTGTTTCAACACACATTTAGTTAAGCAAAAATAATAAATTTCTCTTTCAATAAAAAACAAGCAACAGTTTAAACAAAAACTTAAAGATTTCAATAAACAAAACTGTAATAATTTAACAAAGTTTTTCTTTTTTTCTATTTTTGGTTCAAAAAAAAACACTAAAACACACACGGTTACTGTTTCGGTACTGGCGCTGTAGGAAACCCTCTTCTTTGATGTAGAAAAGTTCCTATTCGTTTGACTGTAGAATCCTAACTGATTCCACTCGATCGTCGATCGTGCCAAACTTGACTCTGCAGTTGCGCACGGCAGCGTTGCGCTGCTCGGCTCGGTGGTGGTTTTCCTGCTATTTTTCTTGTGCAAAGGTGGTGGTTCTTACCTTGTAACTTTGTCTACTGCGTTTTCTTTTGAAATGAAAGGTGCCGTTGCGGATGAAGGAGAAACCTACGAAATGGAACAAAAACAAGTAAATTAGCCCTGCTTACAAGCACGCGAATGCGCACGGGAGCCGCCGCAATCATTTACTTATTTTCTTACACAAGTAAAGTTATTTTGCTACGCGTATAAATATATATATTTACATATATACGAGTATATAACTGATAAGGTATGTATTTGTATGTATGTATGTTCATTCTTGAAGAATACAATAGCTTACCATTCCTTTGTTGGCACATAGTTAAGTTTGAATGCAGAAAATGCGCGCAATTTCTCTACGCTCATGGGTGTTACCGGAAGGAAGCTCAAAATAAAGGCTATAATCAAATTTAATGCGTTTTGTGATCGCTTATGGAATACTAGAACATACTATGTGTACTTATATAAATGAGTATGTATATGGTACGCACTTTTAGACATATATAAACATAAGTAAATACATAGGTCTATAAGAATATACTATTTCAATATACATACATATATATGTACGAGCATATCCACTAAAAAAAGAAATATTTTTGATCATTTAAAGTTTATTGGCCTACAAAATTTAATTACACAAAGTTTGTTCTTGGCAGTCTCTAAGTTAAAAAAAACAGTGCTTGAATATCGTCGTATTGACAGCAGATAGCTAGTAGAGAATCTCAACATCCACTATGGACCGACTCAACACATTTTGGTTATTGTTCTGGGAATGAAGCATATTAATGCTAAGCTCGTACCAATAGATCGAACTCTTTTGAAAAACTGACGTCGAGTAGAGGTCGCCAAAAAGATGATTGACAACGTAACTGAGGACCCCACACTGACAAAACGTTGGTTTATGAATATGACGTCGAAACTGTGACACAATCAAGCGAATAGGCCCCAAAAGTTAGCCGAAACCGAAAAAAACATTAATTCGTAGAAAGCAGTGAAAGCCATCCCAAACGAGGTTTATAACAAGTCTCAGGAGCCTACTTTGAAGGAATAAAGATTTGTACTTGTACATGAAAATGTAGATTTTTTGTCAGTTCAGGTCATATTTGATCAGATGATATACTGAATTTGTATAACCCAACCAACCGATCGAAGAAATCAGTGAAATATATGGAGAAATACCATGTAGCCAAATACTCAAACATAAAGGATGAAATTATTATTCCAGTACTTGAGTATGAGGAAATTCCAACAACAATAGCGTGGCAAAAGGACAACAAAGTTAAGTAGGCCAAAGGCTTATCGGTTTAGCTATTCAAGAATGATGGCGAAAAGTTTTTAGAATTGCTTGTCACTTGAATTTTAGTGCGGACAAACCATTATAATCAGCTATCGTGGATTCAGTCTGAGTCAAATCAAGGAAAGGAAAGCAATTATTCGACACCCCTTATATGTCGATGTTAAACCTACTTTTCACAGCACGAGGAGGTCTTGCTTATATGCCTGAATTTAGTATCCCTGCAAAATTTTTACACAAGTGTGAAATAACATCACCTGCTCAGTATGAATTCGAAAGGTATCCACCTTGCCAAACAGCTAATTTATTTTTTTTACGAAGGTTAAGAAACCCAACATTTCGAGAAATCGGTTGATCTTTAGTGAAGTATGTATATCATCGCTGATTCGTCGGTGGCAGCCAGTGACATACAAGTATAGAGTAGATGAGTATAATAGTTTTATTCAGCTAACGGTTGTTTGTACCACCTAAAAATTATCGAGATCGATATAGGTTATATATATATAAATGATCAGGATGACGAGACGAGTTGAAATCCGAATGTCTGTCTGTCCGTTCGGCCGTATGCTCGTACAAGCTGTAACTTGAGTAAAAATTGAGATATCGTCATGAAACTTTGTACATGTGTTGCTTGGTCGAATTGGAATGACGAGTTTGTAGATGAACGTAATCGGACCACTAACGTCAATCAAACGGCAATTAATATATGGGGATACAACTTTGCACGAATAGTACCTAGTGCATAGGTATGCTATCTCAGATCTAAAAAATTGTCAAAATCGGCCCATAACTATTCAAGCCCTCAGATAACGGAAATGTGGAGTGCAGAGCCTATGGCTGACCTTTTACCAAAAATATGGGTCAATGTGTGAGATATATAGTTCAAATTAAGAGGGAACCCTTTTTTGATAATAGTAGATCTGATAGGGTTGAATCGGGTCAATATTTCCCTTAGCCTCCACATATCCTATAGAAATATTTTCGAATTTCCGGCTGTCTTTTACCTCTTATCAGCCAATATGTGAGTTATCTTAATTAAATTGAGTGAGCGTGTTTTCTTCTAACGGTGCATATCTGTGCCTAAATTCAATAAAATCAGGCGAAAACTTACCCTAGCCCCGTATTATATTGGATATTCTATAGATTAATACCGAAAATAGGTGAAATTGGCTTACGAATTACCTCGGCTCCCATATACTACATCTAACGATTTTAGTTATGCTGAATATGGCGGTCAGTGTGTGAGTTATTTATTTACAATATTACTTAAAAGTATGTTATGTATACCTGAGCAATGTCAAAGTTTAATGCACGAATCCTAAAACTTTCTCTGTCTCTAATATACTCTACATATATAGCGTTTTAAGCCATTTAGGTTGGTCAAAATGTGTGATATTTTAATGAAATAAACGGACATGTTTTCTTGAAAATTATATTAAAAGTTAAGCGCTTTATACGAATGGAGTTAGTCTAGATCTTGTTCTAAACCACATATCCCTAATACAATAAATTGAATCCCGATCCTCTACTTGACATTTTCCACATCAACTTAATATATTGAATTTAGCCTCTTCGACAGAGTATATATCACATACTTGTATATCTCATTCAAGGATGGTTTTAATATAATTTTAGCTGACGCGAAATATAATATAGCATTAAAACTAAGTGAGTCTATGACCCATATTACGAGTATACATAACTTAATAAAATACCAAGTTTTATTGTAGTCCATTCACGATTTCGTCGAACAACCTGAATTCTTTCGAAACATATTGTGATAGAAAGTTTTGTCAGCACCTGAAATTATTTCTCCGGCCTTGTTCCTTGTAAGTTGCAAGAGTATGAAATGTTCGGTTACGCTCGAACTTACCGCTCCCTTACTTGTTTTGTCCTCCATTGAATACATTCACGATGAACCAGAAAAGTTGCTCAATAAGGAGGAAACCGAACCTCATTTAGAAAGAAAAACATACAAATTAAAGTCAGTGATTGCGGATCATACTACTGAATTTCTGTTACCTAGATCTTAAGATCTAATTTGAAAAAAAAGATATAGCGAAGTCTTATAGAGTTCAACGAACGCTGGCTGCGTCTCTGACCCTTAAAAAGCAATAATTTGATTGCACTATAATTCCATTCTTCTTATGCAGTTTTTAATAAATTATATAAAAAATAATTTATTTTGTTAAGTTTTCTTTCTCCCTCAAAGCTGCTAAAAAGCGGTAACGACTTTTGTGTGATACATGAACTTCCATTTTTTTCATCGTTATCCGGGTTACTTAGTTTTTTCTTTACTTTATTTCTTACGTATGTATGTAAAATAAATTTTATTTAGGTGGTTAAAAGTGTACATACAAACATTTTGTGGCTCGTGTTAAAACTTTTGCGCAGTTGGACTATGACAGCACTATTACAACAAAACTAGAATGAAACGACTTACCTGAGTACTGCGCCGTTCTATTTGAATAGGGGTAGCACATGCGCTGTAAGCGCAACTAATATGTTTGGAACAGTGAGTTAAATTGTGATAAAATTGTTTTAAAAAAAAGTTTAATGAACGGTTTTATAAGTATATATAATTAAAAAATTGTATGGATTCTTATGCGGTATTTTTCAACATATGCACTTCATGGCATTCCTTCAAAAATCTCAACCCATTAAAAAACCTTTTTAAACTTACAATATTTCTGCAAACACACATTAGAGTTCCAAATTATTTCCAAAAACCTAAACCACCTCTGCATATTCGAAAGAAGCATCTATTTGGTCGCCGACCATTAAGAGAATCCGAGTTTTTCGCACATTTTCACTACACAACTTTCCACTGACAAAACTATAAAATATATATATAAATAATCAGCAAGATGAGCTGAGTCTATTTAACCACGTTCGTCTGTCTGTCTATCCGTCTGTCATTATATACGCGAACTAATCAACCCCCTCAGTTTTTGAGATATCGATATGAATTTTGCAAACGTCCTTTTCGCTCCAAGAAGCTGTTCATTTATCGGACCACTATAGCATTTAGCTGCCATACAAACTGAACGAGCGGAATCAAGTGCTTGTATGGATAAATTTTATATTTGAGGAGGTATCTTCACGAAATTTGACATGGGTTTTTACTTAAGGCAATAGTGCAATCTTCGAAGAAATCGCTTAGATCAGATGATTATAGTATATAGCTGCAGTTTCAAGAGGCATTCTTGGACGTGGTACTTTCTCAAGATCGAAATTTCCGGAACGAAATTTTGCAAACCAATTTTTGCATTGCCGTTTGGTCAACACATCACATAATTTTCGCCTTGCTTGAACTGCATTTTTACCCTTTTGATAGTAAAGGAGTAAATCTTTATAAACAAACTTTAGTATATCAGCTGTTCAAATATATAACGGTAAAGCGGTTAAGTGTAAAGTTGGCTGTGAAAAATTCAAAAAGATCAGCTGTTGTCATCAAACGAAATTACTTAGTGAATGATACAATATATGATGCAGAAGCATGGACCACATCAAAAAGTAACGAGCTGGCGCTTAAAGTGTTCAGGAGAAAAGTACTTCCCAGGCGGCTAGATTAGATTAGGTGGCATTATTACGTCAGGTCCAAACCCAATTGTGTTGTTAAGGCTAAATAACGAAGAAGAGTGGTATAAGCGTCTGTTATTTCATAAAGTAATCCAGTGAGAGTTGCGGGAACCGTCTCTTGTGCTCAAAACTCCATATTTCCATCAAGACTGTTTTTTGGCGAGACTAATTTCGTGCAGAACAACAAGACACACACCATAAATAGTTCATATGACTACATATCGAAATAGGAGAGCTCTGCATGATCAGTATAAACATGTTTTCCATTACTAAGTCTTGAATAAGTATGAAAAAGAGTTGCGATTATATATAAACTTAACACTGATCGATTTATCAAAGATCAAAGTTGACTCAGACGGATTCATTTAAACTCCATCATGCGATTCGTTCATCCACCTCCGTTAATGACGATATCATCGAAAAAGTTAAAAACAGTGCTTGAAAATCACCGTTTTTGGCATCAGAGAAATATCAGCGCAACTTAACATCTCTTTTGGATCGACTCAACCATTTTGTTTATTGTTTTGCTAGAATCTCATCAAAAGACCTAAATGCTCCTCACATTCTCGCTTGACTGTATACTAATTTTTTCCCAAACATGAAACGAGAGTCATCGCTATGCCCCCGTCAAATGATTGGTGATATTTTTTGTTTCCGAAACTGAAAAAAATGCGTTAACGAATGCGCCATGAGTCCATTCACCCAATTTATAAAAAAAACCGAGACACACTTTTCGCGTCTTAAACAAACAGCTGTCAAACACACACTATTTGACATATGGAGATCAACCCACACACGAACATAAAAAAGGCAGTACTAATCAAACCAAACATTTTTCATCAATACGATTGGTTCGCGCGATTTATATGGACCAGTCCGTGTCAATTTTGATCTTGAGTGTAAATCATAAACAATTTTTGACCATTTTTTGCACACCACTGTCACACTGTGATTAGCGCCCGCATGCGTCCTAGGGGCCAACAAGAAGTCACAACAATTGAATTTAAATTATTTCATGTAGAGAGAATTCACACACACACACACAAAGACACAAAACTCACATACATATATACACATATACTCATAGCGTACAATTTATATGAATGCACTTTGTGTACATCGTCCTTTCTTACACTTCCATTGTCGTAAGTATTTTTCGTTAAGTACATTGGCCGCAAAAAAGGTAAAATGCCAATGCATTGCCAGCGGGGCGATTGAATCATTTTCGCGCGCATTCGCCTTGGCCAGCTGGGTGACTGTGTACACATGCCCATATAACTGTCTAGATACTTACACATATACATCCATAAGATAAGGTTTGTTTGTGAAGGAATACGGGATTTTCCTTTGCTTTGTAAAGGAATCAGCATGAAGCTACTATATGCCATGTTTACATGTGTGTGTGTGTGTTAGCGTTAGTGTTTATGAGTTTGTTATTGTGTAGTCTATGCGACAAGCGCACCTTGACATAAATCTTGAAAGACCAGCGAGTCCTTTGTAACGGTCTCTTTTTAATAATACAAGTAAATGGAACGTAGATTATTAAAAATCCATGACAGACAGAGCAGCTGAGCGCTACTGCTTTCAAACATACATACAAACAAAAGTATATTTTTTATATATAAATATATGTAGGTATATATGACTGTCTATGTGTATGTATATATGCATAAGTATATATTCCAATATGTAAATATCAATTAAAAAAGGTTGCATGTCCTTAATTGTACTTTTCATGTGTAAACGGATGTTTGAGATTTGTCTACCACCGATATTCGAAAGGTTATGCAAAGGAATAAACATACATTATATGTAATAACAATTTGATAGAAAATCTGCATTTAAACTGTTTTGAAAGCAGATACATAAATACATATATGCATGATCAATAAGTATATGCTTTAGTAAATATCTACCAAAACAGAGAAAAAATGTAATCTGAAGCTTAACAGATGCAAAAATTGAATACCTTACTTGAGGTGTTATATCCACTTGCGAATTTCAAATAATCGATTTAGATTGCAAACATTTCGAATGCACAGATACTTATTTCAGATTGCTCTTCAAAGTGGATTCGGTTAATAGTTTCGGAGATATGATTGTATTTTTAACTTCCTGTAATCGGCTACCAAAACTTTAAACAGATTGTTCTCGAAACGTTCTCTGCTGGACCGGCAGATCTTCAATCATTACCTGTAATCTTCTATAGTAATAATAATTTTATTTTTTGGTTTTTGGATTTGAGATAATTTTATGCAGAAAAATATCCTTCACCGCCAGACACCTTTTTTCGGAGGTACTCCCGGGGATCGGCTACGAAATCCAGGTGATCCCAAAATCTTTCAAAACAAATTTCTGATTATTAAAATTTATTAAAGGAAAAAGCTGTTTTTCTGATTTGCAATTGAATGTAACCCCTTAATGAAACCACAATTAGTTGATGAATGTAGTTTCTTAATTTAATCATGCGGTTAAGATTTGCTGATAAATCCAAGTGAATTTCCCCCACATAGGTATGTACGTAATTGGTTCCGGTTTTTTTTGGAAGAATTTCTGTAAAACAGAAACGGGTTACTTCGAACGGGCTTTCACAGTATATATTAAGTATAAATTATTTGATCCTAAACAACGAATTTCTTTCCCAATCGACTTATGGCTAACTCACCGAAGCGGATATTTGACTTGCGAAAACTGAAAAAAAGTCACTGACGAACTAAGGAACGCTCAACGATGATCTTGAAATCTTGCCTGCTTTTCGTAGGCAAACCTATCAGGTTTGAAGTACGTTACACATCATAGAAATATACGAGCTCTTTCAACGAAAAAAATCTTTACGGAAAGCGAAAAAGGGCAGTTTACTAATTTTTTCGAGGAGGTCCAATAGTCCTTAACTAATATAGGTCCAAATGACGACTAGCTAAGTTGGAGAAGTGCATATATATCCTCCAAGTCTTATAGTAATGAATGGAGAACAACTAAGCTTGACTTCGAGGTTAGGCTTATAATTTTATGGATGCTAGTAAGTAAATGCCTCGGGAGCAGTTTTTAATATACATCAATGATATATACCTATTATTTGGAGCTTCCTTCAAAGTATAAACGTTTCCGCTTTTATAAAATTCTTTGCACTGGTTATCATTAGTAATAATCCTTTCTAAAAAGTGCCATTTTAGTCAAGAATTTTTTATGGGCGTTTACCATAGACGTACTAGATTAAGTTTTTATTGAGACACGCTTGTATTTATGGTTTTGATCCCACTTAACTTGACTCATCTTGATCTCATTAGCAATCGCATCAAGTTACTTCATTATCAAACTTGTTTGGGTGTCTGGTCATAGCGGAATCACTGGAAACTGCAAAGCTGATGACCTCCCAAAAAACTCTTTATCCCAATATCATCAGACTAGAAACGAATCGATGTTCCCTTGGCCTCTTGCATTCTAGCACTGGATCTGTGCGGCATCTGTGCGGCAGTCAGATCTTTATGTTCTTCTGCAACGTAACAGGTTCATTGAATTCTTTGTACGATTTTTCTGTCCCAATGATCGGAATTGTAACTAGACACTATCCCATTGGCTCACATGCGGTGAGCCTAAAAGCATTGGAGACTCAAATGTCAAAGTTGCACGAAGAAAGGGGAGGTGGAAGCATCTAGACTATGGTTGAAGCAACTCGGTAGTCAAATCTTTGGAAACCAGGTTGGTCATTCACGACTTCAGAATAATCAGCCCGATTACCAAATCTAACCAACCTATACCTCTAAAGACGGCCGTTCAAAATTATTATTATTTACTTTAGATTGACCTCGTCGATTAGTCCATTCATGTGAACGAAGCCAAATGCACCACATCTGAAGACATATGCTAGGAAGTAGTATAGGATATCTCTTAGTGGTGGTAAAGAGTTTAGAAAGCTATTTCTTCTTTCCGTTTTTTCTATGTTCTGAAATCGGTTTCAATAACTTCTAAAAGCGGCTCTTTGAGTGAAAGTAAACATGTCAAAAGATGGTTTTACAGAAAATGGGAAGGAAAAAATAGGTTAGATCTGTATTCATAATTTCAAGTACTTATCTGTGGCAAATGTGATATGAAAAATCCGGTAATCTTACTGAGGTTCTGGCATTTTTTTTTAAAGGTATATATTCATGGAACTAAATTACCAATAATAATCGTTAGATACCATTAGACACATTTAGTAAATAATAGTAACATATAAAAAGGTAACGATTTTATTTATTTATTCAACAACAAAATGTGTTCAAATTTTTTTTTTTTAAATACCTACAGATATTTTTTTTATATTACAAGAATAATTAAATTTAAAAAAAAATCGTGTATTAACAAATATATCCCAGCAAATTAAGGGAGCGAAACGGTGCAACTCAGAAGGTATTTGCATAAGAAAGGAAGAAACGAGCATACGTACATAACAGTTTCGGTTAGAGTTGTGAATTGACCGTTAAGAAACTCATAGAAACTTTAAATTTTGTGTAATTAACCGGTGATTAAATCGATAGCTTGCAGGGACATAAATTATCGCTTATTGGTAACATCGATAAAGACAGTCATTTTTAATGTCGCAAAAAACTATGTTATAAATCTAAGTGATCTGGCAACTATTAACTATCGATTGTTTTGCACTGTATTTTCTACCGAAATAATTACCACTACCACCGCCTCTGGAGAAATATAAACAATGAAGAATTTCCAATTCGGATTCGTTTTATCGTGTTGCACGAATAATAATTTAAAAAACAACTAGGCGTATGCCCGCTGAAAGTGTATCAAAAACACTAAATTAAGGGCATGAATTACAAGTGTAAAGTGTATATGAAAGTGGCATAAGGAAATTATGGGTAAAGAAGTGTCCGCTACTATAAGAAACGGTAAGTGTTTTAATGGCCAAAACCACGTCATTTTGCTGAGTAGATAACGATATAATCACTTACAAAATGATAAAACTTAATTGCTTTCGTAATACTCAGTTCTAATATAGAATTATGTGAAAGAAAAGAATACGTTAGTTGTGTATACAACAATGCCAAATGGTAATAGGTATATCGATTGATTGAGTTTTCAATATTTAGATATATAAATGGCTATTTGCATATGCATATCTGCAAATACCAATGTTGGTTCGACAATCACGTAAAACGAGATTAACCAGTAAACTCTGTGGGTGCTTGTCTAGAAGTGCAGCTGCCGGTTAGATGCTGACATCGTTTTATGGTTTGTTGCCATTCACAACGCTAATTCTACTACTATATTACATTACCATTACATTGTTGCTTAATAACCGCGACTGTGCTATTGTTTTACATCATCGAAAGCTACTGGCCAAACAAAAGATGTAAAAAGCTCTTTTGCAATACACTATTTTAAGACAATTACTGATTAGCTGCAATTTGGGTGGAGGGCTATTATAAAATTTAATACGAAGTTGGAGCTGTGGGAAATAGCCGATTATTAATGATTGCTGTGCGATCACTTTTTTATTTAAGGAACATTAAAATAAATGAAAGCATTATTAGCTAAGTTTATCATTAATATCTCTAACAATGTGTACTACTTAAGTCTTAATATATAAGACAATGCAAATACAAATATAAGCTTTAGAATAGCCAATACTCGCTCATTTTATTGAATACCTATAAATAATTTTATCTGTTTGATATTTGAATACCTTGAGCAGGGTATATTAAGTTTGTCACAAAGTTTGTAACACCAAGAAATAAACATCGGAGACCCTATAAAATATGTGCATATATAAATGCTCAGCGTGATGAGCTGAGTTGATTTAGACCTGTTCGCTGTCTGTATATACGCTAAATAGTCCCTCATTTCGAGATACCTCGAACTAAAATTTTGCACACATTCTTCTGCGCATTTGTCGGAGCCGCCGATACCGGACCACTATAGCATATAGCTGTCATACAAACAGAACGATCAGAATTCAATTATTGTATGAAAAACTGTTTTATTTGAGAAAGGTTTTCTATCTTCGCTGCAACCGAAATAAACGATTTTTCTTGTTTAATATTTTCATGTACACTGTCCTAAAACCAAATGATCACTTTATCTGAAAAGATGCTTTACCATAAATACAAGCGGAAGTATTTACTTCTTATCAATTTGTGTATTTTTGTGTTTCTTATCAATAGCATGTTTCGTTATTTTTTGCGGTAATTGCTAAACACTTAACATACTCCATTCAAATTTTTTTGTATGTAAATAAGTTGTTTAGCTACTTACATATATAAATAACTATAAGCACAAATAAGTAGAATATTATATAATAGCTGAGTAAAAGGGCATGAGCGCATGCCACGTATATTTTTCTCACTGCTTAAGCTGGCTTAAGAATCGGCACACAACAATTCACTTTCGCTGTTACTTGTAGGAGGTTTTGTTGTTCAGGGACGCCCAGTTAACTTGCGCAGATCAGACTAGTTCAGTTGGATTTTAGCATTCTGTAGGCTATTAACTGAGTACCGCAAGCTCAACAATCATCTGGTTTGGGTGTGCGCACACGCTACCGCCACTCTTTGTCTTGAACCAAAAGCTAAACGCCAAATAACAGCAAGCTACAAGAAAAGTGTATGAAGTGAAGGGTAACAAGACAAGGCAAACACAAAAAACAAGTAAACAACCAACCAAACAAGCCGCAGATTGTCCAAGTAAGCAGCAATTGGCTTGTTGGCGCACATATCGCACCTACAAGCGTTCGCTTAAAGCTCAGTAGCGGTCGGGAAACGTTGCTGTGCAGTTGAGTTCGCGCGCTTCTGCTATACTACAATCGAGTAGCATTGTGTTAAAAAAATATTAATTTGTTTTCGTTTTGTTCGAATAATATTTCGATTCGTATTTTTGTTTTTATCATTTATTTAGCTTGGTTGTCGACTTTGTGTTTGTTTTTATCTGGTTAGTGGCTTATATTAAGTGGCAAAATTTTCGTAAAACATTTAAAAACCTACCTATTTAGTTACATATATTAACTGGCGAGCAAAAACGCAAACAACTTTTAACGCTTGTTTACATTTTTAACAAAAATTTCATAACAGCAACAATGACAGTATACGACGAGCTGTATGAGCGCCTCTCAAAGGTCGGTCAGGAGCATTTGCTAAAATTCTGGGATGAGTTGACACTCGATCAGCAGGAGATATTGGTGCGCGATATAGACGAACTCAACCTGAAAGAATTGAAGTTATATTTTGAACGCGCCACAGCATCACTGCAAGAGGATGGCATTAAGCTGGATGATCGCATGCAACCAGTGCCCGAGGAGAAGCTAGCAAGCATTGAGCGCACGGCCGAAGAGCGTCTCAAGGCTTATGAAGAAGAGGGTATGCGTCAGATCAGCGCGGGACATGTTGCTGTTTTGCTAATGGCCGGTGGACAAGGTAAATTTAATGATTTTTAAATTATAATATATCATAAAACATGTAGGTAAACAATTTTTGGATTGGGTTTATTGTATCTTTATACCCTGAAAAAGTTATAATATTATATTATATTACTAGTCCCTCAGTTTTTGCAATATCGATCTGAAATTTTGCACACGTCCGTTTCTTCCCATGTATAGAAACTTTTCTATTTGTGAAGGGTATTACATATAGCTTCCGAACGAAGTTAATGTTTTCTTCTTGTTTTTATTATGAAAGCACAAAAAGTGGAGAGTGTGTAATATATCACCTTTGACACACACGCACATAGCTTGAGTTTATTGTATCCTATGTATGTAATGTGTAAAATTATCTTTGGCTAATTTGCGAAATTTTAAATTATAACAAAATCTAACGGAGTAAAAGCTTTTTTCGCCTAATGTATAATCAGCCATGTAAACGATATAACTAAAAAAAACCAACCGAGTTTAATATTTCTGCGCAACTGTGCTGTCGTGGCTGCTTTGCACGTATGTACGTATTTATGTGCCTTCATTGGACCGTTAGCGCCTCGTTTTCAAAAAGTGTATATGTAGTATACTTTAAGAAATGATAAATAAAATATTAATTAACTTGCCTGTCACGTAACTTCATACAAACGCGAAACGAGAAATGCTCACAAAGAATACGCCTAAAAGTTACCGTAATATACCAACCAGAAACCACTTTGTATATGAACTATTGCATAGCCAAATACGATTGCTTTATGGTCTTTCTTTTTACTCACTTTTTTATTGTTTCAAATCGAGTTTACCTTAAAGTAAGCTTAGTCACTTAAGAAGGCGCTCACAGCCAACAATTTAATGGTTTCTTTTATTGCTTCAATAATAACAAAGCAGTGAGTAATATTATTAGATCGTGCTTCGGTTGCATTCACTGGTTTAAATTCGAACTTTTGTAGCTGCACATACCCGAAACCACCATTGATTTTCTGTAGCTTACGATTTCGGTGAGACACAAGATAATTAGATTTTGAATATTCTATTATAATCTTCACCTGTTATTAATGAGGGTATTATACGTTTATAATTTATGTAGAAGCGACTCCTTTAGTTAGGTTAGGTTGGGTTCGATGGCTTATCATCAAAATGGGGAACGCAGTTGGACTTATATATGTTAACCTTTGTGAAGCCATTAAAATAGAACTCCAATACTCGATCTTATAAGTCGACAAAAAGCCTTGAGGCCAATACAAATCTGGGCGTTTAATTGCTATTACCACCAACTCAGTGAAATATATAAAGGTGTGAGCTCTCAAGTGTTTAAGCCTTGATATCGCAAAGGCGGGACAATCAAGAATGCTGTATTGAGAAGTTTCAATCTTGTCTCCTTCCGTGGATGCCGCTAAGACAATGACCTGTTAAAACTCCCACAACTAGGGAGAGGCTAGCTTTACTGAGAGCAAAGAGCTCACTCCTCGACTTTTTAATTGCCGTTTAAAACCGAGTTAGAGCGCCGAAATAGCAGTCCTTGGCCAGGTGAAAATCCGTGTCAATTCCGCTAACGTAGAACCAGTTGTTGTGGGTATCGCAAATCTAGCGGAACCTAGATTCAAGCTAGACACAGCTATTATACAACAACATTTATTTTTCGAAACTACACATTTGTTTAGTGTACTAAGAGTAGATGGAGTCGTAGATAACAATGAAGAGATAACAAAATATCTTTTCAATTATTTTTTGTTAATGAACTGATAAAATAAGACAACGATAAATTTACTTTTATTATACCCTGAACAGGTTTTTAAAGAAGTTTTTAACACGCAGAAGGAAACGTCGGAGACCCTATATACATAAACGATCAGCGTGCCGAGCTTATTCGATTCAGCCAAGTTTATATGTCTGTATATACACGAACTAGTCTCACAGTTTTTCAGAATCGATCTGAAAACCACTTCGTTTTCTCGCAAAGAAGCTGCACATCTGTCGTAATCGCCAATATCGGATCACTATAGCTTATAGCTGTCTTACAAACTAAACGATCAAACATATGTCATGTATGGAAAACTTTTTTATTTGACAATTTATCTTCACGAAATTCGACATGAATTATTGTCCAAGGCAATGTGCTAAAATCTCCGAATATGCAATATTATGCAGATCGGACCACTATAGCATACAGCCGCCATACAAACTGACCGGTCAAAGTAAAGTTGTACATAAAGTAGCTATAACAAATGCACTTGTAAAGGGTATTAAAGCTTAGGCTCAGCCAAAGTTAACGTTTTTTCTTATTGAATCTTCATTCAAGCACCTTCAAGGTCAAGTAGTGAAACTTGTTATTACAGATAGTACTTTCAAAACATAATTACTTCTAATTTTGAGTTATTTAAAAAAATGTCATAACCAATTTCATGCGGAAACGTCATTATTCCTTTATCTGCTATATATACATATATACACATTACTGTATGTATGTTTGTATGACCATACTCCCATACAATTCAAAAATAACTCAAGGGCCTTGACATATTATATTTATTTAATGCATTCTCATGCTTTTCTACACACATACATATATTTGTGGTTATCTGCACCTTAACATTCATGTTTTACAAACAATATGCAATAAATACTAACAATTTGCAGCTTGTCGTAAAAACATTCATACCTATATGTTACATACTTACGAGTATGTATCTTCTGATCTTTTATCTACACGTTCGATTAGTCAAAATTTCATGCCAACCAACTTTAAGCCACAGCCCTATGGGTATTTATGCAAGTTGGTGTGAATTAAGGCATAAACATTCACACACGCACATCTTTTGGCATAAACTACCATTAAGTATTTACGTCAACACAAAACAAGAATTGATTTAAACCAAACCAACACGTTTTAAAGGTCAGCCAGCATTGATGACGCCTTTAAGAGTTAAAGAAAAAACACTCAAGATATTAAAATTAAGAAATGTGCGAGTGTTTGTATATAAAATATAAGAGAGTCTTTTTAGTTTTTGTACGCATGCTCAAATGAACTAACGGAATTTTTTTCATAACCTTAACAGGATATATTAAGTTTGCCACGAAGTTTGTAACACCCAGAAGAAAACGTTGCAGATCCTATAAAGTATATACATACGAGTATATATACATATATACATATATGTTAAATTATCAGCTTGGCGGATTGAGCCGATTTAGCTGTTTGTATGTTCGCGCACCAGGCGCTCAGTTTTTTGGATATCGATATGAAATTTTGCACATGTCCTTTTTTCACTAAGAAGCTGCTCACTTTTCGAAAACGCCGATATCGGACGCCTATAGCATATAGCTGCCATATAAACCAATCAAACTCATAACTTTTTAATTTGACAAGATAGTTATCGTCACGAAATTTGACACATGGTTCAGCTCGGACCACTATCCACTAACTAATCAGTTTGTATGCTTGAACAAAATTAAGTATTTGTGTGGAAAAGTTATTGTTTAACATTTGAAGTGATATTTTCATGAAATTTTGCACAGATATTGTTCAGATCAGGCCACTATAGCATATAGCTGTGAGTCAGTTTGTATGATTAATCGAAATCAAGATTCAGATATTTTTATATACATTTTTGCTATAAGATAGACTCATGGGAAGGGTGTTATAGGTTCGTTGCAGCCAAAATTAACGTTTTTTTCTGGTTTTTTTTTTACAAATTGGTCGAATAAAATATTGATGAAATGAGAAAATCGCAGCAATCAAAGCGGTAACAATATTTTAACTGACAGAGTTATCGGTTTTATTTTACAATAATTATATAATAATAAAACATCTTGTTGACTTAAATTCACCACTCTTACACATTACTATTTCACACACTTCTCAAAATTGCAATTTTTAATATTCATAAATATTCCTTTTAAACACTTTTCTATCTCTCTCTAACTCCATCTCGCTATGCAGGCACCCGTTTGGGTTTCGCCCACCCAAAGGGTATGTACGACGTGGGTCTACCATCGAAAAAATCGCTCTTTCGCCTACAAGCCGAACGCATACAGAAACTGGAGGAATTGGCTTATGCCGCCACTGGCAGTCGGGGCAACATCATATGGTACATCATGACATCGGAGCCCACAATACAACCAACAAATGAATACTTCATGGCCAACAACTATTTCGGACTGAAAAGAGAGAATATCATACTCTTCGAACAGGGTTCATTGCCATGTTTCGATTATGATGGTCGCATTATATTGGATCAAAAGCATCGTGTCGCACGCGCACCTGACGGTAATGGTGGATTGTACCGGGCGTTGAAGCAACAAGGCATACTGGATGATATTAAAAAGCGCGGCATCTTATATTTGCATGCGCACAGTGTGGATAATATATTGATTAAGGTGGCTGATCCGGTTTTTATCGGTTATTGTGTACAAGAGAATGCCGACTGTGCAGCCAAGGTGGTGGAGAAATCACATCCCAACGAAGCCATCGGTGTGGTCGCCATAGTCGATGGCAAAAATCAGGTGGTGGAGTATAGCGAAATTTCGGCGAAAACCGCTGAAATGCGCAATTCCGATGGACGTTTAACTTTTAGCGCCGGTAATATATGCAATCATTTCTTTTCGGCAGCTTTCTTGCATCAAATCGGTGATACATATGAGAAAGAGCTGAAACTGCACGTGGCCAAGAAAAAGATACCATTTGTTGATAACTCGGGCAAACGTATTACGCCAGAAAAACCCAACGGCATCAAAATTGAAAAGTTCGTCTTCGACGTATTTGAGTTTGCGCAAAAGTTCGTCGCTATGGAAGTGCCACGTCACAGCGAGTTTAGCGCGCTAAAGAATGCCGACAGCGCGGGCAAAGATTGCCCAACGACGGCACGCGCAGATTTAGCGCGTCTACATAAGCGTTATATTGAAGCAGCGGGTGGCATTGTGCATGGTGAGGAATGTGAGATTTCGCCGTTTGTAAGTTATGCTGGCGAAAACTTGACGCCGCTGGTGGCTGGCAAATCATACACAAGTCCCGTTTACTTGCGCAGCAATCGTGATCCCTACCATGGACACCTGTGACTTGATTAAGTTTTAGATATGTGAATATGCTGATAAATATCAATAAGTAGTTGACTGATGTTAACTGTGTATGTACAGTTGTAAATGCAGTTTATGCTAGATTTGTATTTGTATAGTTTTTGTTATGATTTAATATAAAAATGTATGTAAAATCTATTTAGAACAAAATTTATTGATTTGTAGACTGCGCGTTGAAATATGGTAGTGTCTACAAATATTATTTTTAAAACTTATTTTACAAACGGAATCAAAAAAGCGTTTATTGGAATTAAAAAGAAAAACATATTTTGCTTAGCAAAAATTCAAAACATATGCTACTTAAACTACTTATCATTTTTAATAAATTAATTATACAGTTAGTAGAATTATTGTATTTAAATTTGTCTCTTTTTTTTAATTTTAGAAAAAAATTATAACTACATATTACAGCAATATTATTGCCAATACTATACATACATATACACACATGTGAGCAAAACATGTTTTTTTTTATATGACTTTATGCTTTTTCTTGTAGCTCTTGTAAATTTTGTGGTTAAATATTATACATAAGTTAAGTGCAATCTACATACATGCGAGTATATTAATAATCATGTATTACATATTAAATATATACAATGCAATATTATGCAAATAAAAAATATATTATGAAAGCAAAATTTGTTCAGCAAACCCTTTATTGTAATGAAAGTAAGTATCATTTAAATCTGCAAACAAGCAAAATATGTACTGTCCTTGACATTTCTTCTGAATGTGTGTAGGTGTGTGTGTTTATACGTTAGGTTAAGTGGTCGATCATAAAAGGGATCTCTCTCACTTGGAAAGCTTAGAACGCCGGTCCGTTGTGGTACCTAAAACTCATGAAAAACTGTAAGTCTCCACAAAATTTCAAAATCTCTAGTTTTTAGAATAACTAAGCAGAAAGTGTTTGCAATGTAATTTTCAAAATTTAATAAAAAAAATAATAGCTCTAACTTGTCCCAATTTATTAAAATAACATTAATTTTAGTTTCATTGAAAGTGTGGATATAATGCTTAAATATAAAATAAAATAAAAATGTGCAATAATCGATAAGTTTATCAGGTGGCAACCTGATTCTATTATCGTTAAAAAAGGTTACTCGTTTACATGGAACACTTCAGCTGGCAGCGCTACACTACGAATACGAAAATAAAATAGAAACAAGAAAAACGTAGCACCGAAAAGACGTGCATTTGTATAAACGGCTGAAAATAAATTATAAAATTTATTAATTTTTAAAGACTGCAATATTCATACAATGGGCGGTGCACGAGCTCGTGGACGTGGACGCGGTCGAGGACGTGGTAGAGGCAAGAAGAAGGAGGTTTGTAAATTTCATTGCAACATTTTGACATATTATTTTTACCGAATTGCAAATTTTTAGACACTTGACGGCATTGGAGCAACTATAGCTGCCAACAGTGCACAAGACGATACCGAAAGTTCTAATCAACTACCCGATGCTGTTGAAGATGTAACAATGCAAGAGAGTGGCAAGGAAAATGAAATTGAATCAACAGTTCAGCCTGCACAAATGGAAACGGAAGATGGGACGGCAACTGCCACAACGGTTGCGGCAGGACCGCCAACCATACCAGTCGTGGCGCTTGAAGAGCCTCTACAGCCGGCAACTGTTTTGCCACAAACAAGTATGTGCTTTTATCATCTACATTAAAATAGATTTTTATTCATTAGTATAATTTTAATCTTTAGTTGATATGGAAGCTGATATCTCACAACTGGAAGCGCCAACATTTACCACTATTTCACGCGGACCACCCGAGCCCATGTTACGCCTTAAATGGGATCATAAAGTGAACTTGATCGGCGAAAAAGTGTTGAATCCCATGATACACTGTTGTGATCAATGTGACAAACCGATTTTATTATACGGTCGCATGATACCGTGTAAGCACGTATTCTGCTTGAAATGTGCACGTTCGGAACCGATAAAAATTTGTCCGCGTTGCAATGATAAGGTGTTGCGCGTTGAACAATCTGGCTTGGGCACAGTTTTTATGTGTACACATGGTGGTAGTCGTTATGGCAATACCGGTTGTAGACGTACATATTTGTCACAACGTGATCTACAAGCGCATATTAATCATAGACATATTACACAACCAGCGGTAATAGCACAACAACCACAACAAAATATACCTGCTAATACTATAAGTGGAGTCGTCAATGAATTAAAGACATCATCATCAGCTGCTGATGTGAATATGGAGACGGTATTCAAGAGTGTCAGCGGCAATGTACAACGAAAAGTGAGCACAACTAACGTACTTCCTCTACAGTATTACCTAAATTAAATTAAAATATATATATATTCAATTTTTTACACATAAGCTTTCGGAATCGTCTAACAGTACTACTACAATACAAGCGCCATCTGCTTTATTAACACAACGACGTGCCACTACCATAGGCAATATACCACCGCCTGGCTCCGTTAGCTCAACATCCACACAAGGTTCTACACATTCGCATTCCTCCTTAACACAGGCCAATCTAGCGCGCATTAATACGGCAAACGAACAAAATTGTCATCAAGGCAAGGTGGCGCTACATCAGACATTAAAGAAGACGCCAATAACCCAGTCGCATCATCAACCACCCGAAAGTGTAGCCGATGCTTCGTATTATAGTAGCGTGCTAAATTCCTTTGGCAGCAATGATGTGGTCGAACAAAGTGGCGGTGGTAGTGGTAATATAACGTCAACATCACAAACCAACTGTGCAGCAACACAAAACACTTGGCAATCGAATCAGTACTATAGATGAATGGTAGATATTAATAAGAAGCGTCTGGCATTTTTGACTGCAAGCATGGCGAGGCAATAATAACGCCACATACATACATATATATGGATAGCTGACGGTGACCAATGATGTTTGTTATTTTTTATAAGAATTAGCGTTAAATACTATCAGATAATCATGTCAGGCCTAAGCAAAAAAACAACGATATTACTTGAATATCAACAAAAAAAAATGACATTTAAGCAGCAGTTGGCGATTCATGTAATACCGTTCTTCGACTTTGTTTACGAACAAATAACGTTTGACGTGTTAATAGAAACACCCAAATCTCAATAAACTTCTGCAATAAATTTTAAGTGTTCGTTGGCCGAACTTTTAATTTAATATTTGTAATATTATAATGCACCGGTTGTCTTGTTTAAAATATACAATAACAATTATGTTTGGAGTACATATTAAATTGTATGTGTTATGTGTGTTCTTTTAAAATGCTTTTTCATGGAAGCAGCTGTGCGGTATATATATTATATGTGTCTAAACAAACATTTGCATCGTCATTGTGATATACATAGTGTTTGTTTAATTGAATACTCTAACAAGTACCAAAATTGTAATTGAATTGCACATTTAACTTAGCAATTTCTGCTGCTTTTGTTTTAGTACAATTTAGCAATAACTTACTAAAGAAAATCACTTTTTAACTCTCCAATATAAATACGGCTTGTCAATGAGGAACTTCCTTATATTATTATTTTTTTTTTACAGCTTTTCATACCGATTAATACACGCGTAAGAGCAAAGTATTAATTGTTTTATTTTGCAAATAGGTTATAGGCAATTTTTTTTACATTTTGCAACATACTAAGTTATTATTGAAGAAGTAAAAAAGAAATACATATCACGGATGTTTTCTCTCTTATAACATTAAGATGCTTAACTGTCGCGGGTAAATCGAAAGGCAACCTACATACATACAGCGCTATACGTATGAAGATATATGCATACATATTTATATATGTATATTTTAATGCTCGTTGACAAGTCCGTTATGTGTTATCTCACTTTCGAACGTCTTATTGTAAATACAACTGTTTGATTTCTTTCTTTTTAAATATAAGGTATTGTGATGTTCTCTTTTCAAAACAATATCGCTTTATTTTTCATTTTTACAAGTAGAACCACTCCATGTTTATTCACATTTACCACCGCTAAGAATGTAACTAAACTTTTTAAGTGTGCATTCAATTTCTGGTGCGTCTTTGTCATACGAGTGTGTACATATACATACATATATATATTATTATCCGTGTAAAACAAAATACCAATTTACTTTGTAACGCCTATATATTTATATATCTACTGCTCAGCGGTACCGCTCAGGTCGATTAGGGCGTCACTCATTGCCGTATTCGTATCAATATTTACATCATTTCTAGGCGGTGGCGCCGGCATTGGTATCGCTATCGTACTCATTGTACTGATCATACGTGGTTCTGCACGCATACTCGTTATAGGTGATGAAATGTTACCGCTAACATGCTGTGATTTGCCCATAAAAGAGGGATTTAGTAATGCCTCTGGACTAACATGCTCTGGTGCAGTGTGTTGTGTATGGCCATGACCGTGTGGGTGACTATGACTATGCCCATGACCATGACTATGATGGCCATGCTGTTGACTGTGATGGTGTTGGTGTTTCTGATGATGATGATGATGATGCCCAGACATAGGCGCTCCACCACTGCTTACTGTTGGAAACGATTTGGGCAATTGATTATGCCGCGCTGCATCTGTAGATTTTAAGCGTTCACTCAATGCCTTGAGGGCAATTTGTCTGTTAACACAAATAAAATATGGTTCCATTTTGAATAAGTCATTTTGTATTTAATTACATACCTTCGCCGTTCTATATCATGTGCATCCGCACCGGGTATTTGTATAGACACTGAAGATAAACTACCAGCTAGGGAAGATGAACGCGGTGGCGCTGGTGTTTTGACAACGCCCAATTTCAAACAACATATATATATGGGATTTACCAAAATACTAATTACAGGCTGCATCACATTTGGAAAGAAACTGGCAAATGTAAAACTTTCTGAACTATCACCACGACCATTTGGATGCCATTGATAGAATCGTAAATAAATCCATGCCACAATAAGACCGGAACCGAACATTGTTGGATATGTGCCATCCAATAGTTTAATTGCCCACGTAAGAATTGACGCTACTAACACAGTTAAGGGCACGTTTCTATAAAAACCAAATAAAAGTAATACTTAAAAAAAAATTAAAACGGTATAGTTACCTATTAGTTAATTTGCCCCAACGCGTTTTAAAAATTAAATGATCGGGCATTATTTGTCGTACTGCCACACAGATACCTGCTACGTAGCCGGCCAGTCCATGAATGTGCACGTCGAAAAGTATACTTTCATTATCGGTTACAACAAAATACAACAGATAATATATTGTTGTAAGTATAGATACGCCAAAATTGGTTAGCGCAAAAAACTTAAACATTTCTAATTGTCCCCATAATGGTTCCAACATTTTGCCACATAGCCCCACGGTGACGACATCGACAATCACTTCCCACCAATGTAATTCAATAAAACAAAATGTAAATGCTGTCCATATCCAGAATTCAGCATTTGGAAGTATTTTGCCTGGAGTGACACTCAACAACCGCACAGCGGTCTCAGAGTACGAGAGTAGATATCCAAAGCCAGTGATCACACAGATAAGCGTAATAACAGGCGATGTGTTGTGTAGCAAAGCTGAAAACTGTTGTTGCAGGTATTGTACATTTCGATGGTACGCCGACATTATGGTTTACGGTATGAATACCACTTTTTTTTGCACAAAAATTGAACCTTTTCAAAACATTGATATAAAAATTCTAATAAAATTGTTGCTTCCTAAATAAAAATTGTATGTGATTCCTTAACAAAAGCAAAATAATTAATGAGGTTGCCATATTTGATAATATAATATATGTGTATTGGGTACTCGGTTTTAATTGCAATCAATTTTAAAGATTTGAAAAAAATATCATATATGCAATTAATTAATTTTTTTGAAATTAAATAAGAATATTGTTTACTTCCAGCTGCTAATAAAATAATATAGCAGAGATTTAATAATAAAAATTACGATTTCTTTAGCATGTGTATTACCCTGTATACTTTGTACAATATTAGAACCAAAAGAAATAAATTCAAATATATTCAAATTTTATTATTTTTTAGGCAGTACAAATTATTTTGTTATTGCATGTAAAAATAATAGTATTCCTTAATACTGCAATTGCTAGATTTGTTAATAACAAGCGAACACTTATGCATAATCAAGGACTATCACATAAAATTTAATGGTAATATTCGATAAAGTTTTGTTTTTATATGCTTAAAGGGTATATTAAGTTTGCCACATAGTTTGTTACACTTCGAAAGAAACGTCGGAGACCAAGTAAAATATTTATATAAATTATGAGAAGAGCTGTATCGACTTAACCATGCGCGTCTGCCTCTCTGTCTATATATACGCGAACTAGTCCCTTAGGGTTTGAGATTTTGATCTGAAATGTTGCACACCTTTTTTTTTACAAGAAGCTGCTCATTTGTTAAAACCGCTGATATCGACCCACTATAGCATATAACTGCCATACAAACTGAACGATCAAAATCAAGTTCTTTTATTGATTTTTTTTGCCGAGATAAAGTTAAGATAGATTTTTTATACCCTTTTGTGCACCTGTGAAGGGTATTATGGCGCAACCGAAGTTACATTTTTTCCTTCTTTTCAATTTATTAAGTCGAAAGTCTTCCTATCTATTTCTATGCATTGGACAAAGGTTATACATTACATATGTATGCAAATTTCCTGCAGTATTTTTTTTTGAGCCACTTTTTCATATTCAGCTCATAATATCGTGTTATATCATTAAAACATATTTTTTAGGTTTTACGATTTTTTATTAAATTTTAAAACTTTTGTTTTTCTTCATTTTATTACAACTTAATATTAAATGTCTAGCTTTATTATTATAACTTCATTTCGCTTCTGTATAAATTAACTATTATGTAAATCTTAATATTATTACATATCATTACATTAATTGTTTGCCCTGACTGAATTTATAGCTAGACAACCACTACTTGATAAGCGTTGTGAAAACATTTAAGCTGCTGCAGTAACGCTAATCACATACAATTAACATAATAATTGAAATAATATTAAATTTAACATAAAGAAAGTCTATTATTTGTTTGTATGAAGTTTTATGTTACTGTTCTTGTTGTTACTACCATATCACCGCGTTCACACAGTAATGGATTCGTTGCGATTTCGCAAATTTATGTAAAAAATAACACATTTACAAGTTTTTAAAGAAAAATCTAAAAACGACCATAAAATTGGACGCAATTGATATTAAAAAATCATAATAATAATGACAGAGCCAACTCCTTCGTTTTTATGTGGAAATGTTTGATGTGTGCAATTTGTGAGGCGAGTTATGGACTTGAATGTATGTTGAATTTAGAGAGTTCAACTCTGTCCGTACAGGTGTAAATCTTACATTCAATAATGGAACAAATGTCTGGAAACAAGTAACAGTACATATGTAGCGGTAGTCGTTGGGCTCAAAGCAAACGTTTACTTCGAGTGAGTTACATATCTCATAAATAACATCGTTTAATTAATGTACAAAGCACCAACAACTTAAAACAGTAAAGTGCCCATGCCACCCATTTCAGATTGCTCCTTAACGAAGATCTCGAAGTATTGATAGATGATGGTTACAGCCAGCAGAATACCGGTGCCTGAGCCTATGGCGCCCAAAAAGTCAGCCATGACAGACAGCGCACCAATACAGAGACCACCAAACGCAGCCGCTGTTGGGATGTAACGGTTCAGTTCGTGGATCATGGAGTTTTCACGATGACCACGCATAACCATGTGTTGCTCCTTCAATTGTTTGGCAACCTATTACAAACGAAACAAACAGAAAAAAACATTATATAATTATATAAACATTGGAAATTATATAAACTTACATCCTTGGCTGAGCTACCAGACACATCAATCCATGTTTTCGAGAAGAAGGCACATGATCCCAACATGAAGACAATGTACAAAATAGCGTGTATCGGATCGGTTAAGATGTGTCCTACACTCTCTGGTGGCGATAGATAGTAGCAGAGACCGCCAATTGGGTACGAGCGAGCTGGGCCGCCACCACCAACATCAGCCCATACGCCGAGAAGATTGATAAAGACATTACCCTGGAACTTGACGGCCAACATTTGAGAGATGACATACAAGTTAGAAACTAAAGCCGATTGCAGAATGATTGGAATGTTGGAGGTGTAGAAAAGCTTAATGGGATAACTGCTGTATTGACCACGGTAACGTGCCGATTTCACGGGCAAATCCACACGGAAGCCTTGGAAGTATATGACAACGGCAAATACCAAGATGGTAGCCAATAAATTCATCAAATTTGGCAAATTCTGACGATAGAAAGCTTCGCGCAAAGCACGAACTTTATCATTTCGTGTGGCCATCAAGTGGAATAAAGCAATTACGGCGCCTTCGAATTCAGTTCCACGTCCTGTTGTAACTGTTGTTGGTGAGAATGCCTTCCACACAATTGTCTCACAAATATTGGTAGCAATGAAAAGTGAAATACCCGATCCCAGACCGTAACCTTTTTGGAGCAATTCATCAAGCAATAGCACAATCAAACCGGCAGCAAAGAGCTGAATGATGATCAACAAACAAACACCAGCGCCAATTTCTGAAGGATCTCCGTACATGCCAGTCATGACGTACACAATAGCCTGGCCAATTGTGATAACCATGCCGAATAATTTTTGTGCACCGTTAAACAACGCACGATCCTTGGGCGTATCACCGACCTCAATGATTTTGGCACCCGCCAGCAGCTGCATAATCAAACCGGACGTCACAATTGGCGATATACCAAGCTCCATAAGCGTACCACGGTTAGAAGCCAAGATCACACGAATCCAGTAGAATGGATCAGCTGAGTCTGAGCTCATAATGCCGAAAAGCGGGATTTGGCAACAAACCAAGAAGATGAATAGTGTTATAGCAGTCCATAGCACCTTCTCCCTGAATTGAATCTATTGGAAAAAAGGTAACAAAAAAAAAAAAATAACGTTAGTTATGTTATTGATTCATTTGGAGTAATAAATTTACATTATACTACATTTAAATCTGAGCATTTTAAGATTAACCTAGTTTTTTAAACTACGTATGCAAACGCGATTTGATAAAGTCATTTCTCACTCAATCTCCTTCTCTCTCTAACAAAACACATTGACTTTTAAAGATCTTTTTTTTTTTACATTTATGTTATTTCTTTACTACGTCGACAACGTGAAATTTGCTGGAGAAATCGTAGCCGACGGGGAACGATGACGTTTATTCGGCATAACCGAACAGCAAACAAATCTGTGGCACACGTAGCGCACAAGCTGTCAAAATCTGACACTTGTGGCAGCGAAATACAACTTCGTTTATACAAAGTCATATGAAGTAGGAATTAAAAGAAAAAAAAAGTAATACTTTAATTTGTTCAAACTATGAAATGGGGTCTATTTACTTATTCAAACAGTTATTGGAAACATACATACATATTAGAAAAAATATTAACAATGAAAATTCTTATTTTATACAAAAATAATATAATTGAAAATTCTGGAGCCGTGTGAATATTTGTGCTACAGCTTACAATTTTACTGCACTTTTAAATTGAATTTATACATAATTACTTATATTAAATGCTTGCGTGGCTATTTTAATCAACGACTAATAAGAGCATATCTTAAATTATTAACATAGTTGCGAAATCAGCTTCTGTTTTAATTCAAGATATGCGATTTTAAAAATGTCTAGTAATATAGCTAAGATAGTTGCTTTTATTTTATTTATAACTTACCTTTCGCTCCGGCTTGGCGATTTCCGGGAGTATGCTGCAGAATGGTTTAATAACTTCGAGGAATTTTACTGTAAATCAGAGAAAATCCAAATTTGTAGGAAATCATTTTTTTAAATTTATTTACTCAGATTGCGTTTAATAATATAGCAATATGTCTATATTAACACAATGAGCCATTATTAAGTCTATTTTACGAAGGCATTTCGCAAACACCCGAATTTGTATACGTAAGCAAATGTATAAAGATATTTATTCCTTTCACTCTACCGCTAGTACGATGAAAGCTATAGAGAAGCGAAAGCACCGCACCTTCCACCACCTTCACAATTACTTTGTATGAAAGCACTTAATAATTTTAATATTGTAATTTTTTAACCGAAACACTTTTATAATTAGTTTATTTGACGCGTATTTACTTACTTCCCATTGTGGCGGATTATTTCCGTGTGTAGCTAATAATAAAATGAATGCAGTTCTTTCCGAAATTGCACAGAACTTAAACTTTCCAATTCAAACACCAATAAGCGTAAACACACGTCCAACGCAATCAAATTTCTCAAATGAATGAACGAACGAACTACAAATGAACAAGAAACGAAATCTACTGCTATGTGCTGTCGATTTTTACGAGCGGTAATACAGTGTTGCAATAAATAAGTACGCAGCAAAAGAACAGCAAAAGTTATAGGAAAACTTGCGTAAACGGATTAGAATTCATAAAATATAGCTAAAACTATATAACTTACTATAGTAACAAGGAATCTTAAACACTCGAAAAATAATTATTACAAAAAAATGTGTGTATTAAAAAATTTACTCAATTTTAAAAACATAAAATTAAAACTTTTATAATTACATAAAAACGCACTAAAATTACTTTTGCAACCCGCCCGTCTGAGCTGTCAAATCATTCGTGTCAAACGCGAATGTAGCTGCTCTGCTCATACCTTCGTCATATATAAGGCCTGTCGTATGGCGATTGTCAAATGTTACACGTCTGACAAGTACTGCTCACGTGACCAATATTTAGTGCGCCCAATAGACATTCAACAAAATGTCAATACACACTGGGGAAAACACTTCTAATAAGTATTTGTAGAAAAGTCAGCTGGGAATATTTACAGTGAAGCTGTTGATATTGTAACCTCAGTGGACCCTAAGCATAAGCAGTTATAACTGCTTTTGTATTAAGTTTAAAAAAATTAATTAAAAATTATGGGGTGAAAATAATATAAATATTGTATATTACATGTGCAAATCAGTAATAAAAATATTATTTACCATTGAAATAAAAATAATATCATCTCTTTTCTTATATTATGTACTGCAATGAGCCAAAGTAAATTAATATTTTTGTATTTAGCTTATAGTTTGTTAATCTATATTTTATAAACCATTTTCATATAAATCAATAATTTTTAAAATTACTTTTGCATATATTAATAATATTTTTTTTTTAAATATTACCATTATTATTATACATATTATTATTTTTTATTTTATTAAATTTAATATTTAATTTCTTTTTTATTTTTACATACATTATAGGTTATTTTATTATAATTTTTAACAAATTAATAATTTAAGTCAAATTTTCTATGCTCTCAATTCAACTCCAAAACCGATAATTCAAATTGTACGTAATCGTGGAGCTCTATTCATTTCTCTCATCACTAATAAAGTGCAATATTTTCTGATAAGAACAGCTGCATTTCCTGCTGTTCAAAATCTGTTATTATTGTCAATCCAAATCGATTTAAAGTAAAAACTAAATCTATACGAACCTGTACGCATTAAAGGTGGCACATTCAACAAAACCGTTATAAATAATGAGTATCGATGACGTGATTTACGTTCTTTGCCTACTCGGTTGCATTGGTGCGGGGCATTACGTCAAGAGGATAGGCGATGAAACACAACGAAAATTTATTAGCACCGGTCTCGGTTTTCTGGTGGTGTTTATTGTATCGGGTTACCATGCACTACATTGTATTATATCGACAACTATTGGATCGTTAGTTATTATCCATATGCACCCAAGGTACTGGTACCCTTTGAACTTACCTACTGCTTAAATTTAATATTTTATGAATTGACCAATTTTTTCTTATACATTTAGCCGTTGCCATTTGATTACGTTTTGCTTAATGTTCGGCTATTTGGTATTCTTCCGCTTAGTGCACGTATTTGGTTTGCCAAATTATCCTGGACACACCAATATGATACAGATGATATTAACATTAAAGGTAATATACATATGTGCGTGTATTTATGTATGCGCTTACTATATGCTAATATTTCTAAATTAGGTTTCGGGAGTTGCTTTTGAGAAAACGGCTGCTTGGAAAAAGTTACGACAACGTGATAAGGAAATTGCCGAAAGGAAGGGCGGTGAAGTTATAACTGCCACTGAGCCACTTGTGGAAGTAACAGATTATGATGTGGAGTTGCAGGATATAGGATTTGCTGAGATCTTCCACTATTGTTTCAATTACATAGGTGTATTGACAGGTATGAGAACTCTGCCGCATTGGAGTGTTTTCTATATATGTAATTCTTAGGTCCATATTACCGCTATCGCACATACCTTGATTACTTCGAGATGCCATTTAAAGATTATGCGCCGCATATAACCGCAACAATAGAAAAACTCAAATATGCCGGTCTGTATTGTTCACTGTATCTTGTAGCCAACTACCTATGGCCGCTTGAGGTAAGTAATTGCGCATTTAATTAAACACTTACTTATGCAAATCTTTAATTCGTATTTTTAGTATGCTTTAAGTGAAGAATTTTATCAAGAGCGTTCATTTATATATCGGCTTATGTATGTGTGGCCGACATTTTTCACGTTCCGTATGCGTATTTACACTGGCTTAACATTGAGCGAATGTGTCTGCACTATGGCTGGTTTTGGCGCTTACCCCGATGAGGCGGATGCCACCAGTGGCGAGGGACCACGAAAGCAGTACGCACATTTGCGACGTGATGCCGATAAACGTACTTACAATTTCACTACTATTGTAAATACGCGTGTACGCAGCGTAGAGACTTGTTGGACCTTCCGTGAGGGCATGAAACACTGGAATATTTGCATACAGTATTGGTTGGCGGTGAATGTTTACAAGTTATTCCCAAGCAAGCAGTACAGGTGCGTTGTTTATGTAGTTCGAACAAAAACATAATTTTTATGTCCTGATATTTTTTAAAAAGTCACTTTTAGGTTATAGAAATTTATTATTTGTCTGTCTGTCTATATATACAAGTCTCTCAATTTAGATATATCAAGCCGAATTTTTCCATGCAGTCTTTTCTCTGAAAGAAACTGCTCATTTGTCGCAATCGTTTATATTGGGCCACTATAGTACATTGCTGTCATACACACTGAACGTTCAAAATTAAGTTCCTTTATAGAAAACTTTTTTATTTGATAAGATATCTTCACGAAATTTTACATGGACTCTTTTTCCAAGACAACGGTACAATCTTCCAACAAATTGTTCAGATCGGACCACTGTAGCAAATAGCTGTCGTATAAACTGACCGATAAAAATCAAGTTCTTCTATGGAAAAGTTTTTTAATTGGCAAGATATCTTTACAAAATTGGGTAATAATTATTTCCTAAGGCAATGGTGTAATATCCGAAAAAAAAATTTTCAGATTGGAGCACTATAGCATATAGCTGCTATACAAACTAAACGTTCAAAATTAAGTTCTTATATGGAACACTTTTTTATTTGATAAAATATCTCCACAAAATTTAGTTTAGTTTATTGTCCAAGACAACGGTACAATCTTCCAACAAATTGTTCAGATCGCACCATGCATAGCAAATAGCTGCCATACAAACTAACCGATTAAAATCAAGTTCTTGTATAGAAACTTTTTTTTTTATCTGTGTAGGGTATTATAGTTTCGCTGCAACCGAAGTTAACGTTTTTTCTTGCTTATAACTGTGTTAAGTTATATTTATTTAAAATACAACTATTTTTTTTAGAACTATCGTAACATTGCTTTGCTCTGCCTTCTGGCATGGCTTCCGTCCTGGACACTATTTCTGCATCATGGGTGCGCCATTTTACGTTTCTTTGGAAGATATGTGGAATAAATTGGTGCGCAAGGATGCTACCGGTCTACAACGTCAAATTATCGATGTTCTCTTTTGGATAGCGAAGTTCTTCGCTTTCAGCTATCTTGGCATCTCATTTCTACTAGCTTCATTCTCTAATATCTGGAAGTATTATAGCTCAGTGTATCATATTGGTTATGTGGAATGGTGTGTCTTTATAGTATTGGGTAAATATTTGTTAAATTTGAAAAAGTCAGCTGAAAAGCGACAGCAAAAACAAATGGATGTTGCAGAAAGCGAAAAGGAGCAAATGAAAAAAGTGGCTTAAATCCAGTAAACAGGCCTTAGCAACGTAGAATTAAAGTATATATTTATATATGAGCTATATTAGTTACTATATATGTATGTGTGTACACAAATGGATTTTTACATAGCTTTATTATGTACAGGTCAATGTGAAATAGTGTATTATCGTATTGTGCGGATATTAACTACTATGCCAACATTTCCAGTAGTTTAGTTTTTACTTGTAACTTTTATAAGTATCTAAGCACAAATAACTACCTAAAAAATATTATATTAAATAATAATATTATTCATGAAGGGGTTGCGAATTTTTTTATTCAAAAACTTTGCATTGAAATATAAATAAGAAAAAAAGTTGAACCAGTTGAAATTTTTTTAAAAATAAGCTTTCATTTCAAAATATAATTAAAATGTTGGAACACAACGTATGCAAACGCGAAAAATATTAATTTCAAAAAATTTTATTTTTAATTATAAACTTTTATTATATTAAATTTTTTTATTTTTCGATCCAGTATTTGTGATTATATAAACAATAAAATTTTAACCCCGCTTTTAGGATTCAAGTTTTTTTAAATTAAAAATACATTTTTTATCCGGCTTTTAAGATAATTTTTTTTTAACTTTAAATACGGTATATTGTATAAATTTTTTTTTTTGGGATTAAAAATTTATTTGGGATTAGAACATCAAAAATTATTTTTAATTAATATTTTGAGGATTATATGGTATTAATTTTTTTTGGCATTAAAATTTATTTGGGATTAGAAATACAAAAATTAGATTTTGAGGATTACAAAATAAAAATATTTAATTAATTTATTTTTTGAATGCATTATTTGCAACCCTGGTTCATGATTATACAACCATACGTTCGTAACTATTTCAAACTCAACTGTAATATATAGAATGTTAACCCGTTGTAAGCTTTTTTGGAGACTATTAGAACAATTTTTTACAGGTTATGAATTTAGTATTATTAGTTGCAGAGTTAATTTTTTTGTACAAATTTGCTTTTGTTTTACAAATTTGTTATTATTACTTTTTTTTTTAATTTTTAGTTTTTGTTAATTTGTTTTTCTTTTATGCAATTTTGTTATTTTTTTTTTTACAAATTTGTAATTTTTAGTGTTTTTTTTACAAATTTGTTATTTTATTTTTATTTTTTAAATTTGCAGTTTTTTGTTTTAATTTTTAGCTTTTGTAAATTTGTTATTTTTATTTTTTAAAATTAAAATTTTTTTTTTTACAAATTTGTTACTTTTACTTTTTTTAATTTTTAGTTTTTGTAAATTTGTCATTCTTTTATGCAATTTTGTTATTTTTTTTACAAATTTGTAATTTTTAGTGTTTTTTTACAAATTTGTTATTTATTTATTTTTTTTAAATTTGCAATGTTTTTGGTAATTTTTATTTTTTAGCTTTTGTAAATTTGTTATTTTTATTTTTTAAAATTTAAATTTTTTTTTACAAATTTTTTACTTTACTTTTTTTAAATTTTTTAGTTTTTGTAAATTTGTTAATTTTTTTTTTTACAAATTTGTAATTTTTAGTGTTTTTTTACAAATTTGTTATTTTATTTTTTGCTAATTTTTATTTTTACTTTTTTTTTTAATTTTTAGCTTTTGTAAATTTATTTTTTTGTTTTAAATTTAAATTTTTTTTTACAAATTTGTTACTCTTACTTTTTTTTTAAATTTTTTAGTTTTTGTAAATTTGTTAATCTTTTATGCAATTTTGTTATTTTTTTTTTTACAAATTTGTTATCTTTTTTTTTTTACAAATTTGTTATTTTTAGTTTTGTTTACAATATTTCTACTTTTTTAAATTCTTGGTAGAGCAAACAAACAGCAAATTTGTATATATTACTATTTTTAAGCAACTTGCCACATATTTTTATTATGTAATTATACCTCTAACTATATACTACAAGCTATTGCGTCGACTCTATAATTATGGTTTATAAGTAAATAGTAAATTCAGTTTTTGAGCGTGTCGTGCACAATAATATATTGTACAATGTGCATTAAATATATTGTTTATACTATATTGCTGTTAAATGAATATATTGTTTTGCATAAATTGCGTTCTTTTGACCATAATTTTAAATTTATTTTATTTTTTAAATACGAACAATTATTTTTTTAAGAAAATTGTTTTAAAATATTCGTAAAACCTGTCAAATATCTTAAAACCACAATTTTTTTATAAAAAATTAATTGAATTGAGAGTTGTGATATTATGTTTTTTACTACGAAAAGTATTTTCTTTTATTACAATAACATTTCTCTTTTTTATATAAATTATTATTTTTATACATATAGTTTTTTTTTTAATGTTTATTAACAATTAAACAGTATAGTCTGTTACCATAAATATACAAATAAATTTACGATTTCGTTTATTTTTTCTTAAACACCCAAACCCGTAGAAGTAACGAAAAGAGCAATTATCTCCAAAATTGTATTACATATTATTTGTTGAAAGTTTTAAGTTTTTTAGTGAAAAAATTTTTTTTTAAATTTAACTTTCAATTAATGTTTTAAAAAATTAAAATTTTTGTTTTGAAAATTTTTTTTTAAATTTTACTTTCAATTTATGTTTTGATTTTTTTAATTTGTTTGTAATTTAAATTTCTTTAAAAAAAATTTTTATTGAACCAAAAATGATAATAAATAATAATTACTTACATTTTTTTAATACATTTATTTTTTCGATATAATATAAATAATAATATGTAATTATTGTTTGTTTAAAAAATATAAATTCCTAATTTTCCAAAATTTCTTTTACGGTAAAAAATTTTGTTAAAAATTTAATTTTTTACGAAAATATATTCTTTTTCAGAGAAAAACGCACTGAAAATAAATAAATAAATATGTTAAAAAGTTGTGTATTTTTTCCAACCATTTTATGTTTTGAAAAATATTTAATTATAATTTCTTTAAAATTATTTTTTTATTGAACAAAAAATGACAATAATTAGTAATTATATAATATATACAATATTTTATATTTTCATATAATATACATTATTTGCTTTTTTGATATATAATATGTATGTATTTCTTGTTTATATTTATTTTTCATAATAGATCGATGGTAGGTTTATAATTGCTCTTACGATAAAAAGGTAAACACAAAGAGTTTTTTATAAAATTGAATTTCTAAATATATACATGTACCTACATATTTCTTGTTAGAGAAAAAGTTTGCTTAAAATCCACTGAAACGGAACAACTAAATATGCTAAAAATGTAAGTACTCGTATCTTTTTCTAATGCTTTTCTTTGCAAAAGAAAAAAAAAACACGCAAAAAAAAACTTTTTAATCCCTTACTTTTTATTTATGTAGTAAAAAAATATTGGTTATGTTTAGTTATTTATTTTATTTTTTTATACTTATTGACTTATTTATTTTTTTCATTTAATTATTTATTTTGTGTTTTTTAAGTAAAAAAAAAATTTCTTAATCATTTTTAATAAATTTTTTTTTTTAATAATAATTTTTAATTAAAAATTTTTTTAATAATAATTTTTAATAAACAAAAATTTTTTTGGACAATTTTAAATTAAAATTTTTTTAAAATTCCTAAAAATTGCAATTTTTTATTATACAAATTGTTACAAAAAGTAGGTTCCTATGGAATTTTACGAAACTTCAATTAACTTCAATGTTATATATATTATATATATATATATATATATACATATATTCCATTAAGAATATAAACGTAAAAACAAAAAATTTGTCAAAAAATGAATTTTCTTAAACAAAACACAAGAAATTGTAAACATAAAATTCTGTGAAAAGGAACAACAAACTGAAATAACAATTTATCTATCTGTTCTAATTCTTTCAAATTCAAATTTGTTTGTACACTTAAGATTTGTCGTTCTTCTTTTGCAATTTTGAAAATTATAATTCTTAAGTTATTTTTTTATTTCATATATTTTTATTTTTAACTTATTATATTAATTTTTATTTTTTTATATTAATTTTTATTTTTTTATATTAATTTTAATTTTTTTATTTTTAAATATTTTTATACTTATCTTTTTATTTTAATTATTTAAAATCTTTTTTTTTTAAATTTTGTTTATACCTATTACCTATAATTAAAATATTATATTAAATATAAACGTAAATATTTCAATTTTATTTGACTAAAAATTTATGAGAGTAATGTGTATATATTTTACGATGTGAAAGTTTTAAAAGCGTTTAGAAAACGTTACTCTGAAAAAATAATAATTGGGTAAACAATTTCGTATGAAAAGTATAAATGCAAACACTTGAAAGTTCTTGTGGAATAATAAAATTTTATTTGTTTTTTGTTGTTTTTGTAAATTTAAAATTTTATACATACCAAAGGTTAACATTTTTAATAATTTTCCTACGCTCTATGCGAACGCGCTTGAGTATATAAACTAAATTAACTAACGGTAAATAATGTTTGTATGTATATATGTATGTATATACATTCATATATGTATATATAATATTATATATAATATTATATTATATAAATATGTAGTACATTTGCATATAATATATTTATCAAATACTAACAGCTATTTTAATATTAACTTTATTTAATTAAATGCAATAATATTCGTTGACTTTACAAAATGCTTACACAAACAAAAAAGTGTGAAAATAAAATAAAACAAAAAATACAAACAAAAGTGATTTTACTTTACAAAATGCTTACACAAACAAAAAAGTGTGAAAATAAAATAAAACAAAAAATACAAACAAAAGTGATTTTACTTGTATGTTATTGTATTTAGTAGTGTATTTCAAAAATTATGCGTTGTAATTCGATTAAGGTATTCGATGTCAGCGCGAATTAACCGACGAGTCATCTACATTCCTGCAAATACCGCAATAGCTAATCCAACGCCTGACACACCCATACAGACTTAAATATTATATGTATGTGTATATGTACTTGACATGGTAGCACCAGTTGCAGTTATTTCACGCTTCACTATAATGAAATGTTATGTTTAGCGAACGTAAACGGATTTGCGACACGAGTTTATGGCATACCAGCATTCTTTTGCAGCGGCGGCGACTACTGTAGCAGTGCAAAATCTCGAAATGGCAAGATCTCCAGTGTTTTACGTTGACTTCAACAAAAGGAGATGCAATTTGGTTTGCGAAAATAGGTGTGGTTGTAGGAAAATGGGTGCATCGTCATGCTGATGATGGTTCATCTGGAATGAATGGAGGAGAAAAATTAGAAAAAATATAAATAAATAAAAAAATATTAAAAAAATAAAAATTTATATCAAAATGTAAAAAATATATATACCTAAAAAAGATAAAAAATACATAAATAAAATACATACAGTATGTATTAAAAATGTATATTTAGCAAAAAATAAAACAAATACCTTAAATATTTATTAAAAAATGGTTACATATGTACGTATATATGAATGTATGCGATTAAATTCAAAATTATTATAATTTAAAAAACTGAAAAAAAAATGAAATCAAATTAAGAAATATGTAGCAAAATGGAAACTTTGGAAAAATTAAAGCAAAAACATTTTTTGTTAATCTCAAAATATGTATATAAAAATAAAATTTTTAATTATAAAAAAAAATATTAAAAAATAAAATTTTTATTCAAAACTAATTAAAAATAAGATTTAACCAAAGTCAGAAAATTTACTAATATAAAATTTTTAACGCTTATGTTAGTAACCAATTCAATATTTAATTTTAAGCTCTCAAATCGTCGTTTTTTAACTTAAAAGAAAGTTATTTGTGAGTTCTTTTTTTTATTTTTTTTTATTCTACGTTGTTATTTTTTTCTTTAAATTGTCACTGACTATTAATATTTGAAGAAAAAAATATTAATACTTTTTTTTCTAAAAATTTTTTTCTAAAAAAAATGTTTCTAAAAAAAAGTATTAATATTTTTCTAAAAAAAATTTTTTTTAATAAAATAAATAAAATAATAATAACACTCGGATCGTGGGTACCCGGTTGCTAAAAGACGTCGGTAAAGTTAGTTACTAACATAAGGGTTAAAGATATAAAAAATAAAAAATAAAAATTCGTTCTAAAAATAAAAAAAAGTACTTTTAGAAATAAAAAATAAAAATTCCTTCCAAAAAAAAAATATTTTTCTAAAAATAAAAAATGCATACATTAAGATATACATACATGTAGTATATAAAAAAATAAGAAATCAATATGAAAAAAGTTAAAAATTTATTAAATATTTAACTAAAAAATAAATAGACGTGTTTATATTAACGAAAAGATAAGATTAAAATTAATAAAGTTATAAAATATAATAAGAAAAGATTTAAAAACCAATTTAAAATTAAAAAAAAATTAGAAATATATACAAAAATGCATTACATAATATTAAAATATACATACCATATGCATGTATGTATTTTGTAAAATTAAAAAATAAATTTGTGAAATTAATACTACTATAGAAACATTAAAAATAAATTCAAAACTGGAATGAAAAACTTAATATGGTAAATAAAAATAACAGTCAAATTAAAAAAAAAAATATAAATTAAAAATTATAATTACATTAAGAAAAACATTATATATAATCTAAAGTAAAAATTAAATTATAAATTTAATAAAGCTAAATAACAAAAAAAAAACATAATAATGGAAAACTGAAATTAAAAACTAATAAATAAAAATAAATTAAGGTGAAATATATGTATAGATAAAATTATAAATTTAATAAAACTACGTAAATAACAAAAAAAAAAAAAAATTATGCAAAAATTCAATAAAAAATCTAATAAATAAAAATAAATTGAGGTTACTAATATTAAAAAATATGTACAAAGATAAAATATATATATATATTTCAAAATGAATAACAAATTAAATAATATAATATAAGTATGCCTTAACAAATAAAACAGTTTCATACGAGGACTGAATTTTGATCAGCCCATTTATATGGCAGCTATATTTTATAACGGTTCGATCTGAACAATTTGTTTGAAGATTGTAGCATTGTTATGGAAAATAATGTATGCCAAATTTCGTGAAGATATCTTGTCAAATTAAAGAGTTTTTTATACAACGACTTGATTTTGATATATCAGTTTATATGTTAGCTATATGCTGCAATGGTCCGATATCGGTAATTCCAACAAGGGAACAGCTTCTCGGCAAAAAAATAACATGTTTAAATTTTAGATCGATATCTCAAAAACTGTGTGAATAATTCGCGTATATACAGACGGACAGACAGACATGGCTAAATCTACTAAGCTCGTCATGATAATCATTTAGATATAGTTTTATATGGTCTCTGATGTTTTCTTCTGGGCGTTGCAAATTTACAAACTTAATATATCCTGTTCAGGGTATATTAACCGAAAATGACAAAAAGACAATAGTAAGATTTAAATTTATGTATATATGTATGTAAATATAATATTAAAAATATCAAAATACACATTTTAGAAGGTGAAAATTATGTGCTATAAAATATAATTAAATATAATTAAAAAAACACATTATAAATCAAGTTAAAAATAAATATTAAAAACTAAAAAAACATTTTTAAAAACACTATTTCGCGTATATAGAAAATTAAGTAAATTATTATTTATTAATATTATTAAAAATTTAAAATATATATTATGTATTAAAAGTATAATTATAATGTAATAATAAAAATATTAATAAAATAGTTACATAAAAAAAGCTTGAGTAAAAACTGTTACAAAAAACTTTACAATCATATTTAATTATTAAAAGTATTTAGTAAACTGAAATAAAATTAAAATAAATATAAATATAACATTGAAAGACATTAAACATAAATTTAAAAATATATACATAAAAACTTAAAAAAAAAATGTTAAAACAAAAATAAAATATTGTATTAAAAATTAACTAATATAAATTATAAAAAAATGTATTAAAAAATTAACTAAAATAAAGTATAAAAAAACTTATTAAAAAATTAACTAATATAATTTATAAAAAAATTTATTAAAAAATTAACTAATATAAATTATAAAAAAAATTTGAATATATTAAAAAATATAAGTAAGTTAACAATGAAAGACAAAATAATAAATACATTTTGTTAATTTAAAAATTAATCAAAAACCGTTAAAAAAATAAATTCAAAATTTATAATCAACAAAAAACAAGCAACAGCATATAGCAGAAATCTTGCGAACAGGAGAGCTCTGCTGCTATTCACCTGTGACCAATGACATACGTCGCTTGACATCCTGTGTTGTATTATAAGCGCCACATTGCATACATTTCAAACCGATAAAATTGAATTTGGTCTTAGAGGTCTGCAAAGGATAGACAAACAAATAAAGAAATGAGTGGTTGTAAGAAAAAATATGTTTATTGTTGTTATAATAAATATTTCTTCTCAATTACAACCACATATGTACCTTATGACAGTCGTTGCAAAAAATATGTATACGTTGATTCTCATATTTCTTTGGTACCGGCAGCAACACCGCTTGCGCATCCAAATACTCCCATAGCGCAGTCATATCAATTAACGATGTCTGACAAATGGGGCATGTATAATGTCCCGAGTTGAGCAATTGATCAAAGCACGTCTTATGTAGTAGATGACCGCAATCGGGTATGTGACATGGTATACGGGATGTGTGTATGTCGCCCAGGCAAACGGGACAATGCGAACGTGAAATATTCTCAACGCACTGTCGATGAAGTTAAATGATAAATGAAAAGAAGAAATTAACGAAATAAAAAGAAAATATTAACGGTCATAAATGAGAGGTAGTATATAGTAGCACTCGACAATATATAATATATATAAACAGTATTTGGAGAGTGGCGAAACGAACAAATAACTGGCGTAAATGAAGTACTCAAAAAGAAAAGGAGTAAACCAGCCGTTCAACTACTTTAAAGAGACAACTGCATGCGCTTTTGTATTAAATTTAATTGTATATGTTTTTATTCTTGTTGTCACATGTAAATCCTGAAAGGGTTGATAAGAGAGTTGAACTAAAGCCAGTTTTGCGCGCATCGTGAATGCTTAGTATATTTGTGTTTGAAAATCTTGATTTTGCTTACCCGATGGCCATCGATCTTCAATCGAATTGGCAGGCACATGTCGCACACCTTGCAATGGAAGAAGTTCACAGCGCCACCGATGCGACAAATACCACAACCGTTGCAGTGATATTGTTTCTTGTCGGTGTCGTCGAATAGATTGCAGATGAGGCAGGTGTACTGTGAATTATATTGATGAGTAAGATTTTGTTAGCTTATATTAGTTATTGTTGCTGTTGTAGTGAATAGTGGAACATTGTTGATCTAGACATAATAAATAGTGAAACTTTGTTGATTTAGACGGGCTTGGGTGCTTACACCTTAAGGAGTTATATCCACTCGCAAGTCAGTAAAAATTTTTTATATTTTTTTGTGTTATTTTTTTAACCATTTTATTTTATAAATTTGAGGAAACATTTTATTTAATAAATAATTAAATCGAATGTACATTTACAGATTTCAATGTGCTTTAATAATTGATACATTTTGAAAATTTTTAGATTTCCTTGATGCCATAGCCGATCTCTAAGAGAACCTCCGAAAGAAAGGTGTCTGAATGTGAAGAAGATTTTTCTGCTTAAAATTATTTCAAATTCAAACACAAAAAAAAAAAAATTTACAACATATGAATACAGTTAATGATTGCAGAACTGGTCAAAATTTCGATTTTTGACAAAATGCCGGGTTCCCAAAAAAGTATCGTTCTTTGTGAAATAATGTATACTATAGTGTGGCCTAAAAATCGAAATCATATCACGAATCTTATTACTTCTATCATTACTTGGCAAATATATCTAAGCAGGTCGTATATATAATCAAGTCGTTCGATCCAGCTGTTTTGGCGACATTTTCTTGGCCGACTCTGAAAACAGCGCTTCGAGAAAAAAGCGTTTAAAGTTTTGAAAGCCTTACTTACAGTAAGTTAAAAATTTCTTACTCATAACTTCGAAACTATTTGCCGGATCAACTTAAAATTTTCGGATATTTTCAATTGTAGGTATATTGGATACATAAAACAAAATTGTTTTTTTGAAATTCACAAGTTTATATAACCCCTTAACTTTATTTAAATTTTAACTTAGCATCATGGATATTTCTAAAGGATATTTCCCAAAATGTAAACCTTACAGAATTTTTCTGTTTTTTTATTTATTTCTATTAGTAGGGATTTTTATAAATTATATAGTTTTCGTTTTTTCAAAACTCGACGATCATTTTTTCGAAAGAGTTCCGTTCTCAGTAAGCAGTAAACATTTGAGTGGATTTCAAACTTAAGGGGGTATTCTAGTGTAGAATTTCAAATAATCAATTTTTTTTATTTTTTCAAAGTGTAACTATTTAAGAACATATCTACGAAGGGATTTTTGAAAATTTAAATTATTTTCGGTGATATAGACATTTTACCGACCCGGCCTCCAAACTGGTTTGGCTGGATCTTATGGAACAAAACACTTTACGCGAAACTTTAAGGGTGTTTTTCTCAGACCAGACTTTTTCAATACTATACCCACGATTTCTCGAGTTCTATTGGACCGATTTACTTGAAATTTTTAGAGAATCTTTCTTGTAGATCTCTCTCATCCCCAATTACTATTTTTAAAAATAGGAGAAAATAAAAAAAAGGGAAATAAATTTTTTGAGAACCCCCCTTTCATCAGCTGACTGTTTTTTTAAATTTGGAATTTTTTATTTAAAGTTTTTTTCTCTTGTAACATTAATAAATAACTGATAAAAAAATCGATGGTAAAAATATTGATTGCTTTTTTTAAGGCACTTTAAAAATTACCTAAAATTCATGTCTCTTGACTACAATACCCGCCTAAAATAAAAATCATAAAATCATAAAGCAACAATGGAAGTAAAAACTCTAGCACAACTTAAACAATGTACTCGTGTCAACGGAGAAATTTTATGAAATTTTAATTTTTTTTAACAGATTTTTTTTTGAGAATTTTCTATTATTTTATGAGACGTTATCGAATGTTAAATTTAGGCTTATACCGGTATACAGGCAGCATCCGCAGTCACTAATAGTGACTTTTGTGGTGAAGTCGTTTCACTATTTCGGTACTCTAGTGAGTTTGTCTAATCGCTTATTGAGCCAAAATAATATCTAACTTTTCCGTTATTTTCGAACAAGTCACTAAAACAATTTTATGAAGATGTAGAAAGACATTGCACTATTTCTATGTCGTTATTCTAGATTTGATTGAATCCATTTAGCATTTCAGCCAATGCCTTGTTGGCTCTATTGTTCTTTAGTTTCATTATCTTTATTCTCTTGTGTTAGAATTTGTTGTATAAATTTGAATAAATGCTTTTCGAGATCTTCATAAACACTACGCTTGTAGTCCTTATTTCAATACGGGGTTTGCATGAAAAATAGTTTGGGAATAGCTGCATGACAGAAGTATAAAATTTATACCAGATTTTATAAATCGATATTGCAAATAAACATTTGTATGCATATACCACACTTACCTTGCCGAATCGCGTGCCACATGCCTCACATTGCTCCTGCACTTTCTGTCGTGTATTGCACGCGGAGCAAATCAATTCGGTTAATGTTTTACGATCGAAATGATGCGATTCATTTTCATCATGGCAAAAACGACATTTGTAGAATTTATTACAGCAGGGTGTCTGTAAAGAGTAAGAGGAAAATTTAGTATAAGGTTATAAAATATAATAAAATTCAAGGACTCAAAGTTAAGAACTCAATATTGGGTTAAAGTGCAAATCTTGAACAGTGTATAGACGATCAGATGAACGATGAAGCTATGGTAAAATATACCGCATAGTTATAGTCATTTCTTTAATTTTGGTTCTTGATGGACTTAAATAGCTACAAACAAAAACTAGAGCTAAATTATAAATTATATTATTGAGGGAAATTCGGAAACAAAGTTGCCACCTATCAGTAAAAAGTGAAAATTAATACATAATATATTACCAAATGAGTTCCAAATATAAGGCCCCTAAAAATAGGCTACTGGAAAGTATGCGTAAGGTCCTCAATTTAAATATATTTTTTAAAAGAGTTGCCACCTATCGAAAAAGTAAACATTTTGTATAATGTATGCTAAACATAATGAAAGCCTTCCTAAAAGTATGCGCGATATGTTCAATTCAGTCCCATATTTTGAAACCGAGTTGCCACCTATTGAATAATTTAAAACCGACCGAAACAAAATTTGTGCGAAATATAAGGTATATAACAAAACCTTTCATAAAATTTTTAGTAAATAAATTTAGACAGATGCATTTTAGAACAGGGTTGCCACCTATCGAAAACTGTGAAAAAATATTACAAAATTAATGTGTATCATTTAAAAACAAAGCCCACACACTTGCAAATTTTTCGTTTCAGAATTACTTTGGCATCGAGTTGCCAGCTTTCAAAAAAGTAAAATTGAGCAAAATATAAAAGAATGGTTGTGCATCGTTTAAGAAAAACTTCGGAACAGCAGTGTCAAAGTTTGCAATTTAAATGTACTTTAGAGTTGCTACAGATCGAAAACATTGAACTAAACCAAACTTACTACATATTTGTGTGCTATACAAATATATAGTGTAATTAAGAAAGTTTGCTGAAAATATTTTAATATTTAAATTTTTTAGTGAAAGTTTAAAGTTTTGCTACATTAAATTTTATAAACAATATTCTGTTTAATAGTTTTGTATTTCTAATTTTTAAACAGGGTATATTAACTTTGGCACAATATTTGTAACACGCAGAAGAAAACGGCGCAGACTCTATAAATAAATGATTAGCGTGTTGAGCTGACTTTATTTTGCCATGTCCATCTGTCTGTCTGTATATACGCTAACTATTCTTTCAGTTTTCGAGATATCGATATCACAGCTCCATTTCTTCCCAAAGATTTGTCAAAATCGTCGATATCGGCCCACTATATGTTATACCTGCCATACAAACGGAATGATCAACACCAAAAAAGTCTTTACATGGAAAACTTTTTTATTTGTGCAGGGTATTATAGCTTCGGTGCAACCGAAGTTAACATTTTTTCCCATTTTTTTCTTTTTATAGTAACTCAAAAATCTTCGTTATCATTTTTCATTGCGTGATTCAATCGATTCTGCCAGTTAATTATATCGATAAGAGACCACCCTCACTCAAGTGTCAACTGCAACCATTTACTTTAAATAAACAAAAATACGACATGCAATAGAAATTATATAAAAATAATAAGAACAATAAATTAACCATAAATTAATGTTGATTCAACATATTACAAATAAATTTAACTTTCAAGTGGTACTCGTCAAAACCTCTTGACTGAATTATCTCGACCTTTTGATAAGTAACATGTAATAATTGTCGCACAGATTCTCTTTATTTATTAGTCCGGACAAATATTTTTCCTTTAGATACTAATTTAGACATTGTTATGATTAAAGTGGCGCTGCTGTGTTGTTTACTGTTAGTTAAAAGTGTTCGACGAGCAACTCAATTAGAATAGCTAATATTAACACAACTGTAAATATCGTAGCAATTTCCAATTGCGAGTTGAGCATGATAAAATAGGTCTATTATGTACACACATACATAACTACTCGATAGTAAACAATTGAGTTAATGAAATATTTTTTAATTATACGAAAGCAACTATTAGGCAGTTTGTAGCGATGCTTAGTTCTCAAAACCCATAATTATTATTAGCACATGCATGTTTTGAATACCAAATAGATTTTAACACAGTTAAGTTGTTGTGGCATCGGTCTTGTCTAGATGTAATTGCGGTTGTGTTCCGATTACTTTGACCCGATCGTACTGGGAACGGAATATATGAAATAACGGTACACGTGCTATATAACAATATCTTTCAATGATAGACGAGCTAGATTTGTTTAAATTATCGCTAGTACCTCGTTAGCTGGTAAGCTTAGATCAAAAAGACGAAGAAAAGAATTTATTTCCTTGGTTTTACTATTTTTCTTGTTTGAAAGCTTTCAATCCAGGATTGCTCTATAATATAATATATAGTACAGCTTATTTTATCCAAGCCTCAGAAAGAAGTTTTTGTGTGAGAATTCATTAGAATATTTTAATCATCCTACGTTATATTCGAGTCAGATTTACGTACAAAATTTCATCCACCTCTGGTAAATACGAAGCATCGACCTTTATGACATTTTAAAGGTGCCGGTTCGGTTTTTTAGATTATGTTTGCTCAATGTCCAAATCTTGATACCGTACAACGTTTTCGGTCCTAATACTAATACTAACTGTCAATAATGCGTAATTTTAGTTTCGTCGTTTCCGTTCGGGTAATTTTTATGCCAAAGACATGTTACACCATTAGTTATCACTGGAAGGCAGATTGTCAAATTTATCGACAAAATAATAGAAATCATCGAGTCCGATCGTAATGTAAGCACTGTTTCGGTTACCCAGGAGCAAAACATGGCACAAAAAACTGTTTAGTAACACGTTTGGTTCGATGTATGGGTGTCACACTAGTTAACACAAAAAACCTCAAGGATCGAATTTCCATCCGCGACTCACTGTAGAATCCTAACAAAATCGGTCTATTTCCGAAGGTGTTGAAAGATTTTATTTCTCTTTACTTAACCTTATATTTCAGTGACAGAAAACTATTTTGTCTTCTAGCATTCTAACTCAATAGAAGATTATATTATATAATATTTAATCGCTTTACAATAATACCATATAAAGTACTGTTGCAAGTAGGTGGACCAGCAACTAGTAACTGGCATCTATGCATATAAGGTGTAAATCTGTCGTATATCGAAAATTTAGAGACTCCATTAAAGTTCTTCAGCCTGAGGCGTTCATGAGTAACTCGAGTTTTTTCCATGACTTGATAGATAATACCAAATTTCTTGACTTATCTAGTATTGGTTGGTCTTGATGTTCTAGATGGTTCTCTTTAAGTGTCAAAGTGGACGTTGCGTAGTAATAGAGCCTCAATTTTTCATTTAATTAGCATTTAAAACAAAAAGGCATTATTATTTATTTTTTGTACTTAAAAATTGAAAGTATGCTTAAAACATTATTCGATCTTCGATAAGCTTCGAAATATTTATAATTTTTCTAATGTCACAAAAGCAAGTTTTTACAAGCGATAACTATTGAAAAGAGTTCTTGCGAGGAAATAAAGTCATTGAGTCGTGTTCGCCAAGTCCGTCTGTCTGACTATATGAAAACTAGTCACTCAGTTTCTGAGTTATGTATATGGTAGATGTAAAATTTTACACACATTATTTTCTTCTCAAAAAACTGCTCATTTGTCGGATACGCCGATAGCGGAACATTATAGGATCTAGCTGCTCTACAAACTGATCGATCAAAATTAATTCCTTGTATAGAAAACTCTTTTATTTGACAAGATATCTTCACGAAATTCGGCATAAATTATTGTCTGAGTAATTGCCACTCCTCTCCAAATATATTGTTCAGATCGGACTACAAGTACTATATCATATAACGGTTATACAAACTGACCGATACAAATCAAGATAAAGTTCTTCATAAAAGATCTTTTTTCCTTATTAAGTAAGCATAATTCGACTTGAAAGTAGTTTGTATCAAGCAACGTTTCTAGAAAATACTAGCAAAACATTTTCTGTTGGATGCCGTTTCCAGACTTAGTTATATATAGTTGCTGTAAGAAATGCACCTGTGAATAGTATTAAAGCTTCGGTGCAGCTGCAGTTTACTTGTTTTCTTGTTACTACCCTGAATATACCCCAAACAAAATAAAAAATATGTAAAAATAATAATAATAAATAAATTTAAAAAAATATAAAAATAAAAATAATCACCATAAGAAAAATATTTTAGACCTCAAATTTCGAAAATCATGTGATAGAATAATGAATGACATTCAACAAAAAACGTTGAAAAAATAGAAAAAAACTATTTTGGCAAAATTCAAAAATTCATATCTTTGAAACGAAAAAGAAAAGCGCTCTGAAAATTTCAGAATTTCTTTAGATATGTTAGAGGTATAATATAAAAAAGTTTGAGGCTAAAAGTTTTTACGATTTTGAAAAATTCAAAATTTTTTAATTTTGGTAATTTTCAAAAAAAATATATTTTTTTATACTTCTAAGTGTTCTCTGAAAACGCACTAGCGTTCTTTATTTAATATACAGTAGTTTCTGGCATATTAAATAAATAAACTCATAAAATCGGCAATTTTCAATTTTGCATAGCTTTTAGGAAATTTTTTTCTTTTGGCAGAACTTTGTTTTATGATAAGACAAAACTTCCACCAAAATTCATTCGAATCGGTGGCGGTCGCGTCCAACTATTTGTCTATTTCACATTGAATGACCCTCATATATAGTTGCTTTAAGAAATGCACCTGTGTATGGTATTAAAACTTCGGTGCAGCTGAAGTTTATTTGTTTTCTTATTATTACCCTGAATATACCCCAATTAAAATAAAAAAAACCAGGTCACGTTTCTTGCTGCTGGCATAGACTTTGAAAAGCCTTTATGGTTCGTGGCATTGTATTGTAAAAGGTCTAATGAAATTCTGAATAGGCATTATGTATAATGTAAATAAATATGTAAATATGTACTTTGGTAAGTAAATCTTTTCACGCACGCGTAGTCTTAATGGAACAAATTTAATTAACAACATTTATCATTTAACACTCACGTTTTTCACATTTAATCGATTACATGAATGAGTAATAAATATGCATAAATATGTATGTATGTATAATATAGGTGAACCAGGTACTTTTCTACCTAATTAACATCAAACAAATAATTAAGTGCATTGCAGGTTGTGTAGTATGCTATTTTTTTCTACAAAACCTTTAACAAATCTATTTTTGTCACTAAAGTAATTACAACTGTAATGAATTCTGCGTAGATGATTAAGTTCAGTTTCTAAATATGGGTCTATATAAAGGGTATTTTTAGAGGTATATCAATATACAAATGAGATATACCATCTGATCAAATATGACCCGGGCTGATTCATTTAAACTGCATCATTGCGTGATGACGAGTGACGAGACGTGGGTTTATGAATGTGATGTCGTTACTGTTCAACAATCTAGCGAATGGTGCTCCAAAAATGAGCCGAAACCGTAAAAACCAGAAGTCGCTAAAGTCATTGAAGGCCATTCCAGTCGAGTATGGAAAATCGGAATAAGGGTTAGCATGATTGTATTGGCTCTGTAGCCTATTTTGAAGACGATAATATTTATTTGTATTAAAATAAGTGAAAATCTTGTTTTTTTCAGTGTGGTCAGTCAAAATAGATCATTATTTTAAATAAACCTCTGTCTTTTAATAAAATCATTCTTTCCGTTTAAGTTTTACCAGACAATCGGACTTATCTCGCCATTTTGGTTATTAACTAGTCAGTCGTAGCTAATTTATTAGCATTGATCGGTGACTTGACATATTCCTACAAATGTCGCCAAACAAGGTCAAATCTTATGATTTAGGTGACCAATTAACAGGCACATTTCTTGACATTATGCGATCCGCAAGTATTCATCCCAATAAATTTTCGATTCATTTGTTGCGGTGTAGGTCTTTGCATGGTAACTTGTCAAAGTGAACTGAACATGAAATGTCAAACGTATTTGTTTACTATGACAGATTTTTGACAGATAGGCCTCTAAGAAATTCGATACTTCTAAAAAACACCCTGTACAAATTTAATAATTGAACTAAACATTTGAAAACGTTTTTGAAATACATCAAATCGGAAACATTTCTCGATCGGTCGTTGAGAGCGACGAATTATAATTTTATAGCGCGCGTATTTCGTAGAAAAAACATGAATGTTGTTGTTGTTGTTGTAGCGACAGAATTCTGCCGAGTTGACAGTCCTTGGCCGGAATAGATCCGGGTCCGTTCCGGTTACGTAGAACCGACTGTCGTGGGAACGAAAAAAAAAAAACATGACTAATTTCTCTCACTTGCAGCTAATTAGTCAACAGAAACTGTGCGGTCATTAACTTATTTCTCTCGAATTGTAAAAAATTGCCAAATATTGCAGTCCAAACCATAAAACCGCTTAACGTAAATAATGACTGTGCTCCTTCGCTTCAGTTTCACTTGCCAAGCAATCATACACACTAGGGTGGAGCGAAAAATATATTTTTTTTGGCTTAGCCTGAGGGTAAAATTTGTAGATTATAAAAAAAGAAAATTTTTGGACAAAAAAAAATTTTTTTTAAACACTCAGTTTAAAATTAAATTTTGAGTTAAAATTTCTTAACCTCCACCCTAATGCACTTATTACGTTAAATCCCACCACTGTCGATGCTAATGAGATCATTTTAAGTGAGCAGTCAATTTACAGTTTGCAATTTGCACAAATAATTTGAAATCAAATAAACACACACGCAAATGCACACCCGGCTGCCTCCACTTAAATGGTCTGAGTTAAAGATAATTTCAATTGACTCGCACTTTTTCTAAATTGTCAGCTTTTTAGCAATCCGGCACCTTCAAAATCTTCCTCACCTTGCACGCACTTATTTGTATGCACAAGTCGTATTTATGTGAATTAGATGGTAAACTTGTGTGAATTAACTCTAGTTAATATATATATGTACATACGTAGTACATAATGTAAATATGTACCATACATATGAAGTTTATTGTTAATTATTATGTTGTATTTTTGTAGATTTTCCGGGGGTCAGTGGAAGTTTGCGCTGTTAATTGAGCTGAATTTGGATATATCTAACGGTATTTATGAAAATTTATATATAATTATTTTTAAACTCTTAGTCGACTATAGCTTCATATAAAGCTGATATGAGGTTAGATTGAGTTCTTAGCCACCGTTTGAGGGCCTTCATGCTTAGATCGGTTAGGTCGTCGTATGAACTAGACTTTATGGTTCGATGTGCTTCGAGAAATAATATTTTCTCTCTTTCTCGGTTAACACAAATGGTCACTGAATCGAAAACTATCACTATAACTATACTTCTAATGAACTAGAATTTTTTATTTTAAGATTTGTGGACTCTAAGCGTTAATAATATCTTCTACAATTTTCTAAATAATATAAATACCGCTAGTTTAATAAAAACTTATGGTCTTTAGTCAGAGACTAAATCTACTTTGAACTATAAGCTCTAATATGGAGCCCTTATCCAAAGCTAGCTTCTTATCTAATCTCGAAAAAGTTAGACCTTAATCCTTGGATTCGATGTTTGAGTATTTTTCAGACCTCCTTTTTATAGACCAGCACTTTTTTAGGGATAACATTTAGGCCTGATCTGGTTATAAAATCTGTATTAAAACAAAAAAAAAAAATATGTTAAATTCGACTGAATCGAAGCTATATCCCTCACAGCTGCATTTTTTGTAGCATAAAAGCGTATAAAAAGATCTGTATCTTGATTTTGAGCGTTGCAGAAAGTGTAACTTTGTTTTGGAAAATAATTCCGCCCAAATTTCATGAAGATATATTATATTTCCAAACAAAAAAGTTGTTTATACAAGGTCTTTAAATAGCTTTTTGGAAAGAAAAAGACATGTACAAAATTTCAGATTGATAATCTAAAAACTGAGGGACTAGTTCGCGTATATACCTAAATCGACTCAGCTCGATCAGTCACGCTAATCAATTATATATTAGAATTATAGTTGACCATCTTACAAAACTTTATCAGTTTTAGATTCAATCCGTATTCGTACTGATTCACGATTTTGCAAAAATGTAAAAAAAAACGAGTTTTTATGTTTAATTTTCATTTGATTATGGCACCCTTTCATTTAATATTTGCGTTCAGTTCTTTTTATTTCATTACTATAGAGTGCACGAGTTTATTTATAAATACAACAACATACTACTTTTTTTGATTTCTGATTATTACTTTTTTATTTTAGTATTTGCTTTTGTTATTATGTCGCTTGACAGCGAGCGTTTATGTACACAACAGTTCCGCACTATAAGCTTCCAAGCGATAAAGCGTTTCCTTATCAATTTTGTCTTTTTCTTCTAGCTGCTTTTATGGTTCATTTTATTGTCTACTTGAGAAACCATTTGTAATATGCTGCCCATACGGATAATTTTTCATTTCATAAGAGGTGTCAACATTAACTTTGGTGGGTTGAATATGCAGGGCTTTAGAGAAAAAATCGAGCCCGAAATAATTGCAGGAAATTGTTGGAGAAAAAATCTGCAAAAAAATTGCAAATCGAGAACTTCGGGCCAGGGAGGAATTGTCCCCGATCTCCCCCACTCTCTCCTTCACTGAATATGTGGAATTGGTTGGCGTCCATATAAAACTTCGCGCGCAAATTGAATCGTTAAAAAAATTTCCTAGATTGGTACAGCCTCTCTCATGTAAGTGACCAAACTAGAAACTTAATCCGTATATTCATCAGTTTAGAGCAGAAGTGAGACTCTGTTTTACCAATTTTTTTTTACTTAAGACTCCATTTAAAGCAAAATTGCAAAGCCCTAAAGTATAATTTTTAAATTGTCTCAAGCGGATTTTAATTATAAGTTGGCCAAAACTAGCAATCTATCAATTATTTTACAACATTTTTACATTTTTGTAGCCACATAAAGTGTAATTCAAAACGAATTTGGAGATCTTGACCTGGCACAATATTATACGTATTATACAGTTCAATGTACCGTAACATTAAATTGAGTTGTAAGTAAGTATGTAACTTTGAGCGCATAAATTGCATAAGGCTAAATTAATAATTACAGCACATAACTAATTACATATGTGGATATGGAATGCAACTGCTTAAGTTGATGTGCTGTGGAAGCTCGATACGTCAGTCGATTTTAAAATAAAGGCTTTTTAGTCGGCAATAAAAAAAAAGCTTTTTGATCGGCGATCGCAGGCGAATGCGTATAAAGTGGAACTCTTACTAATGATGAGTTTAAGTCCCAGCAGCAGCAAGTAATTCCCAAATTATTTAAGAAGCCGAGTTGACAGTCCTTGGTCGTATATAAATCCGGGTCCGTTCCAGTTACGTAGAACCGATTTTTGTGGATACAGTATATGGGTATTGACGGCTCAGCAGACTTGTATTTAATTTTTTTGAAGGTTATTATTACATTTTTACTCTACCTTGGTTTTATTTATTCTTGATAAAATTCAATGTTTTGACTGTACTTTGGTGTCTGTTGAACTGGACTATGAAATTGGTTCGGGACTATGAAATTAAATGTTTATTATGAGTTAAGCTTTCTGTACTTAGGCTTCGTTGAAAAATTTTTATGCTGACCTTGACGTGCGAACCCTCCTAAACCTTGAAATAAAAGCTCCATAATTCCTAAAATGTTAATTCAGTACTTTTTGATTATTTTAATGAAAGATATGAAGCTTGGCGAATACCATAATCCATATAAACTCTTCATTGATGATTTCTAAGGTGACCTGAATGAACAAAAAGCTCCGTAATTCCTAAAGTGTTTATCCAGTACATTTTGATTACTTTAATGAAAAATATGAAGCTTGGAGAATCCACATGTCCACAAAGGGCACGCTTACCCGAATTCTATCAGGATGGGAACGAGCAGCTGTTCCCCTGTCTTCGCGCACTCGGGTGCTGTATTGATGGGTCTCGCGCAAGCTCGGTAAGCGTTGGTCTACAACCAGCACTTGTGGTGTTGCGAAAGCCTTCTGGCACAGAGTGAAACATAAAAGGTCAATGGAACTACTAGCTTATAGTAAGCTACACATGGCGGCAATTAAAGGTGTCCTAGCTGAACGCTGTTCCATTGGCACTCACGCGGTGAAGCTAAAGAGTTTGGAGGTCGCTACTTGTCAAAATTGCATGGAGGAAGATGAGCTGGAAACATCTAGATACTTTCTCCTCCACTGTCCAGCTTTCCATTTGTAACTGGCTCTAGGCGCTTTATAGATATGCTGCGGTCTTTTTGGTCTATACCTACGAATTCTGAGCATCACAACGGACAGGCGTCTCTAGCTGTCCAAGTGGGATTAATCGTGGCCTCACGTAAAATCATATTTACCTAACCTAAGCTCAACTAACGTTTTCAATGTCTGTCAAGATCTAACTAAATACAGTAGCGACATTAAAATTTCTCTGTAGCCTAACTATCAGCTTTTAATTCACAGTTACAGCGTTGCATTTTACATTTTTAGTAACTTCAAAATGTCAACAACTTAACCAAATATAAAAATAACTTTCGTGCTATCGCAGTTGTTATGTTTTCTGTCTCTCTATCTTGCATTGTAGCCAAGCGACGTTGCTCGACCATTAATGTAAGATTTTTGTTTATTGTGTAAATACGATATTCAATGCGATATTACACGGGCTGAGGTCGGCGCTCAGTTTGTTGATACTGTGTATTTGTAGAGACAACTTTTATATGGTTAATTTGTCGGTTTTTTTCGAGAAATGTAACTGAAATCAAAGTTTAATTAGCATTTAATTTATACATATGTGGAAAAAGGCTATTACCTAAAATAGGTCGCTTATAAGATGTTAGATAAGTTGTAAATATTAGAGACCTCGCAAGTGTCAGTTATAACTAGGGAGATTAATTTTTTTTTGTTCAACATGTAATCATACATTTCACAACAATTAAGCGTGTAACTTATGGTGAGGCAGACAAAATATTGTAGTTAATATATGACACACAGATGGCGCCGTAGCTTCATAATAAGAATATTTCGTAAAACTGAGAATTTGTAGCGTCATTAGATGAAGTTTTTGTATAAATATCTAAAATTTAACTTGCTACAGACCTCAGTTTGTTCAAATACACGGTGAAATATATACAATCGTGCTTCAACAATTAGATAATAGATGATAGTTGCAATTTTTTGTATAGTTCTCGAAGTCCAACAGTCATAAAAACTTACAGACTACTGAAATTCGTGATTCCATTGGAAATACAACATTTTTAGTATACTTTTTGTCAATCCATGGTAAAATGGACAGACAAACCTTTCGCGCCATAAACAAGCAGACACTATATGCCATACATATGAAGATCAAAAATCAGACAAACATAAAAAATGTTTGTTTGGATATCAGAAAAAAAATTTATTAATTCGGTTTGCGCACGCAGTTTAAATGGAGCAGTTCTGATCAAATTTGATAAGTTTGTATTGACTTTATTTTTAGCGGCGCAATCTGCAGGAAGAGGTTCAAAAAGGGTGTGGACACAAGTTACCTTGATTTCTACACTAAATAGTTGATTGTAACCCCTAAAAAGCTCGAAGTAATACCTGGTTCTATGTTCATTTATTTTTTTCCACCTATAAATATGCTTTCTATTACTTTGAAATACGATATATGGTGGAAAATATTATGTCAGAATCGCGTGCGATCTACATACGAGTATGTAGGTGTCGCCGAGTCAATGCTCTCCTCTATACACAGCGACATCTCTGCGCTTTGCGATTACTAACCAACTAAGATTATTGCTTTAATATGTCATCTTAAGTCTCTTTAATGCTTCCTTACACAATTTCAGACACTTCTTGGATCATCCACCATCAAGTACCATATTTAGATGCAAGAAAGTACCATATTTCTTTCTCTTATCTTCTTGTTGTTCTATTATACACATCTTGAATTCCCCTTTAGTCTATAAGTATACAGCATTAAGCAAGAATTTGAATTGTTATCCACCTCTTCAGTTTGTCTTTAGTCTGTATTGCAATAAGAAAGCATCTAGGACGTTACATACAGTTCCGCCCACTATACTTCTTTAATCTGTCTCTTAGGCAGTCTCTAAATGGATTATGTTACGTATATTACACAGTTTTATCTTGAACATGGTTACACGACTGAGCTATCTCTGTACTAATTGCTTACTATTGTTTACAAAAAACGCAAATAAGAAAATGCCAAAAAAGAAATAAACTTTGAATTTCGAGAAAAATTTACTTTTTTTCATAACCATCAACAAGATCTATACATTTCTGGCCTATGCTCGTTTTTGGCCAATTAAACCTAACTAAGCGCTGGTATCTAAAAGTGTGGTGGGTTTTAAATAATATATGTGTACAAACATAGCTACCATCCTTCCAATAAGACTAACTTTTGAGACATTGTATATTTTTAATAAAAATATGTATTTATGTATATTGTGTTATGAAACTAAGAAAGAAACTCTTCAAAATGAGTAGGGGTACAATAGTAATATCTAATCAGTTGAGTGTATTACACAGTTGTATTTATGTATATATGATATGTATTTATGTATTTTATTTATGTATTTATAGTATAAATGTAAGTATAAACATATGAGTATAAGCATATTGCGAACTCGTTACAGCCAGAAATTGTCGTGAAAAGTTACTAAATTCGGGTTTCAGCCAGTTGTTTGTTTAGCGTCAGCTGTTACTACTGCTGCTCTTGGAAAGTGAAATTATTGATGAAGATGCACTTTTACTTCCGCGAAAGTTATGTTAAGCTTTTCAAATATTATTGTTTGTATATCGTGCGTTTAAATGTTTAAGGAAAAAAAATCTGCTAATTATGAGTTTAAATTTCTTCAAAATACAATAAACTTTTAATGAAATATTTGTACTTATGAATGTGGGGTGAATATCTAATATATATTTTAAATAAAAAAAATTTTATATTCAGTCATAAGTATGCTTTAATACTCAGCCACCCAAATGGAAGTCGAAAAACTATGTAAAGTGTTATACGCGGCGTATGAGTGATTTTACTGACAGGATTTGTAAGCATGTTGGGCGGCCAGACATAATACCGCTGAACTGAATTAAAAGAAGAAAACACGTTAACTGCTGCTGCATCAAAGTTATAATACCCTACCTACAAGTGCATTTCTTATAGCATAAAAGTGTATAAAAATTATTTATCGTAATTTAGTTCGGTCAGTTTGTATGGCAGCCATATGCTATAGTGGTCCGATCTAAACAATATGTTCGCAGATTATAGCGTTGCTTTGAATAATAAATCTTGCATAATTCCATGCAGATATCTTGTCAAATAAAAAAGTTTTCCATATACGAATTTGATTTTGATCGGTCAGTTTGTATGGCAGCTATATGCTATAGTAGTCTGATAGTAGTGGTTCTGACAAATGAGTCGGTTTTTTGGCAGAAAAGGAGGTGTGTAAAATTTCAGATCAATAACTGAAAAACTGAGGGACTTATTCGTGTATTTACAGACAGGCAGACAGATGGACTGATAGGTAGACAGACGGATCGAATCAGATCGTCACGTTGATCATTTATATATATGCTTATAGGGGTTTCGACATTCCCTTCTAGGGGTTACAAACTTCGTGGTCAACTAGAGGTGATTATCGTCTATATACATGTATGTTGAATACATATGTAACTATACGTATATATTTTCAAATGTTTCAAACATAAATAATGATCAAGCCTTTAATAGGTCACACAGCAGACGATTATACTTTCTTCCTAAAAAAAAAAATTTAAAATCAGTACTCAGTATAGCTAAAAAAAAATAACGATGCTTTCGAAAAAACTTGGTAATGCTAGAAACTTATGAATCCTTAGCTTTCGAAAACCCCGAAATTATGAATCAAAAACATTTTTATCATTCGAAGAACTGACTGAGTTAGACCGCTTCGCGTAATTTCTAGGTTAAATTTGAAGTTTTCGACCTAATAATCGAATTTTCGAAATTCGAAAAACGTGCTAAAGGTCATAGCAATCTTGAAGTCAATATGGCAAAAAAGAGAAATGTGAGAGGAAGCTTCAATTGACATCACTAAGCACCAAAAACTCAAATTTCGCTTACATAACCTAAAAAATATTTAGGCAAGCAAGTTGACCCAATTTTCGAACATATTTGAACATGTAAAATATCAAATTTTTCGAATGTTAAAACATGCAAACGAACCGATTAACATATAGAAATCGAGTGCAGAGGTAATAGAGGAACAAAACAAAAACAATTCAAACGCAAGGCTCACTGCAACAAGTTGCGGCGCACGAAGACGAAATTAAAACTCGAAAGTCGAATTAAAAACTGTTATACAATAATCAGGAAAAACTTACCACAAACATGGCGCGGCGCTTGTAATGCGCACAACCGAAGCGCAAATCCAAATCGAAGCTAACGGGCGACAGCGGCAACGAGGACGTGGTGGTTGTCGTGCTGGCCACAACAACATCCGAAATACTTTTGTTGCCGCAAATGACTTGATTATCATTATCTTTCGCTTTTACTGATTTCGTGCCTGACTGCTGCTGTTGTTGGTGCTGCGCTTGTTGCTGTAGCAGCTGTCGCTGTTGTGTGTCTTGTTGCTGCGAGGCATGCACGACAGTCTGCGAACGCGTTACGCCATCCATTGTGGCAAGCTGCGGTGATGCGCTTATTGTTGTTGTTGTTGTTTTTGCTATTGTTGTTATTGCCTCAATTGAAGCATTAGCACGCTGTGTCGCATTTGTGATTATTGCTGGTGATGGTGCAAAGTTTACTTTTGTCGCTGCTGATGTTGATGTCGCTGTTGGCTTTGTACATGTGGCAGCGCCGCGGACATGATCTTCATCGCCGCCAACATCTTCACTATCACTTTTCTTGCCACTCAATAGCTCTGACTTTGGCAACGCTTTACTCACGCTTTTGCTACAGCTCTCACTTGATCTGTTGCTGTTGTTGTTGTAGCCAATCATCATATTGCCATCGCTGTGGCTCAACGCCGCTGCAGCGTCAGCAATCTTAAATGAAGCTGGTGTGGAGAATGATTTGCGTAGCGTAAGCTTTGTCGTCTTGACTTTCGTTCTTTCAATTGTTGGCGATGTTATTGTTCTTGTTGTTGTTGTTGTGTTTACTTTCATTGTTGTGCTTGTTTTCTCGCTGATCAGTGCGTTGGTTTCCGGTTGCGCAGCTTTTGCTATTGTTAGCGTTATCATTTGTTGTTCTTGTTGTTGTTGCTCTGGCGCATTGCTCCCATTACTGTTGTTGTTGCTGTCATCTTTTATCATTCTCATGTTTTGCTTGTTTTTACAGTTGTTGTTGTCAATTGCTTGTTCACAGTCCTTTACGCTGTTGTTGTTGTTGTTGTTTTTGCTGCTGTTTATTGTTTGTTGTTGTTGTTGTTTTTGCTGATTAATATTACCCGCCTTGCTGTGTTTATTATAACAACGAATGTTATTGTTGTTACTACTGACGCTACTACTCAAGCTATTTTGTTGCTGCTGCTGATTGTTGCCGCTACAATTGTGCTTGTTGTTGTTGTTGGCATTGTATATTTGTTGTTCGGCGTAAAGTGATGCTTTTAAATTGATTTGATTGAGGTCCCTTGTTATGGACAACATGTGTTCAGCTTGTTGCTGTTGTTGTTGTCGTTGTCCCATGTGTTCTTGTTGTTGCCGTCGTTCATGCGTTGTCACAGTTGTCGTCGTTGTCGACAATTGATTGCGAGCATTAATCAACATCGATGAGTCTAATTTGGCACCAGTTGTTGCTGTTGATTTGTTGTCCGTGTTGTTATTGTTGTTGTTGTTTACATTCTTATGCGCATTAGTATTGTTGTTATTGTTCTTGCTATTATTGTCGCTGATGATTTTAATTGCCATTGCTGGCTTCAATTTAGTCCTCGCTTCCTCGCCATTGCCCGCCGCCGCAGTCGACTCCTTGGCACCCCCCACCAGTCGCATTGTTGTCAACGTGCTATATGCAACGTTGAAACATTCTCGGCTTGTCATCGTTTCAGCCTGTGCTGTTGGACGCTGTCGTTGTTGTTGTTGTTGTTGGCTTGCGGCTGTCTCGTTGGCGGTGGTTTGTTGTAGCGGCAGGTTGTTGCTGGCACCGCTGTTGCAATAGGGGTGTGTTGTTATTGTTGGCATGCGTTTGTAGGTGTTGTTGTTGCTGCTGGATTTTGCACCGCCAAAATTTGGCTCTATGTGATTGTTGCCAAAATTATTTGCTGAATTTACGCGTGTTGTTGCATGCATGTTGTTTTAGCACTTGTTGTTGTTTTTTTTTTATTAAATATTAGTTTTCACTACACTTCTATGGTAAAATTTTGTACACAGTTGCGTATTTAATATTATCATATATGAATATATGCTTGTATGTAGGTATATATGTGTGGCACTAAGCTTTTTCTTGTTCTTCACTATCTTAGCATAACCTTACCATGCACAACACATACAAATCAGGTTCAACTACACAATGCCTTTAGTAGAGAAAAACACATGAATAGAAAAAATCAAAAAACAAAAAAATAAAAATAAAAAAAATTTAAAAAAGTTACCAGAAAATTGCGGACAACACGTTGCATATACAACTACGTTCGAAATAACAGCAGCGGCTTGTGAAAACTAAAATAGTGATATTTATACCCTGAATATACCCTAAGTTTGTCACAAAGTTTGTAACACCCTGAAGGAATCGTCGGAGAATCTATAAAAAATATATATAAATGATCAGTTTGACGATCTAAGTCGATTTAGCCATGTCCGTTGTCTGTCTGTATACCATATACGTGAACTAGTCCCTCAGTTTTCAAAATATCGTTGTAAACTTTGCACATGGCTTTCTCTCCCCAAGAAGCTGATAATTTGTCGGAAACACCGATATCGGCCTTCTATAGCATATACCTGCCATACAAACTGAAAGATCAGAATCAAGTGCTTGTATGGAAAAATTTTTCATTTGACGAGATATCTTCAAGAAACTTGGCATGAGTTATTGTCTAAGACAGTGTTGCAATCTCCGAATAAATTGTTCAGATCGGATCACTGTAGGGTATAGCTGCCATAAAATATTGCCCGTCTATGTTTAAATTGATTTTTGTTACAGTTACCGCATTCATGGAAACCCGTTATTATTAATTGGTTCAACAGTTCTTTAGTGAATATCGCTCTTTTGAAAATATATTTCTTTAGCAAAAATGGGTCCGGCCAGAGATTGTTCTAAAAGAAAACAAAATCTTATTAAAGATGTTTGGTGGAGGGAAAATCTTACAAGTTTATCCAAGATTTGTTCGGATATTGTGCCAAAACATTTACGAATGCAAAAAAATGAAGCCAAATCCCGAAAAAAGGAGACGAAAAGAGACTCTTTCGCGACCACGGTTGAGTTGTGGTTTTGGCACGAGAAAAGCCATTTTGTACCCTTAAAAAATAATTAAATTTGAGTTAAATCTTGGTAATACTGCGTGCACAATAAGAAAAAAAAAATTGATAACAGCTTAACTTTTCGGCAGGAATTCAAGAAAGGTACGAATTACTTCAACCCCGGCATGTGCAGGCCAGAGTTCAATTTGCTAAGGAGCACCTGCATTGGTCAGTCGAAAAATGGTGCAACATATTGTGGTCCGACAAAATGAGAATTTTTTTATTTGGTACTCAAAGACGCCGGCAGTTCGTAAATACTGCTGCAAAATTCTTCATTTTATCCAAGATATCTTTCTTGCACGAAAAAAACATGGAGGTACCAAAATCAAGATATGGAGCGGCTTCTCTTACTATCGTACATTTTTATTGGATTAAGAAATTGCCAATTGTACGTTGAAATATGGCTCTATAAATGAGACAACGACTCCTTACATACCAGCAAGTTGGCAAAAAATTGGTTTGCTTCAAATGGAGTTGCGATAATGAGTTGACTGGCTAAGTTAGTCACCTAACCTTAATTCAATGGAGAATCTTTGAGTAGAAATCAAGGAAGCTATAGGTGAAGAGAATGCGTTAAAGATAAATAGACAAAGTTCTCAATGTTTGAAATTGAAGATCATGAAATTATAAGAAACGGTATTCTGACTGGAATATATAATAAAAATCAAATACATTATTTTTTCTTCAATAAAATTCCTGGTTATGCCACTGCTATTATTTCGAATGCTTATGTATATAAATGCATAAGTATACACACATATACGGACGAGTATATGGTTTGTGTATGTATATAATATAATACATTTTGCATGCATAAATTCACTCCGGCTCTCGCCAAATCGCTTCCCGTTTTCAAATTTGTGTTTGTTGTTATTTTTATTGTTGTTGTCGATTTTTTATTTTGTATGCGCGCCACATTGACTGCCCTTAGAGCGACTTTTTCAGCTGTTTGCTTAACGAAATTTTTTATTAAAGTACTGCGTGGTTGCCTCTTGTTGGTGTTATCAATTTTAGCACTATATAGGTGTTTGTTGTTGATTTTGTATGCACATAATAATATTATTTTATTTTTTGTTGCTAACGTTTTCATGCTTTCATATATGGTATATAAAATATATATTTATATATACATATATTTTTAATTTTACATTTACATACATACATATGTATGTGTGGTTGTTATTGTTGTTTCTTTAATTAGAAAGCATCCTAAATCAATATCAATCACTAAACTTTTTTTTACAATTTTAATTTAACAAAATTTTACAGTTAACGTCAGTGAAAATTGTGCTCATAAACTCCTCATTTTCGTTAATCTAATAGCACGCCTCGAAGCTTCGCGCACGAGCACTTGCTGGTGTATTTTAGGGAGCGTATAACTGTATGAGTGTTTTATGATGTTTTAACAGTCATTGAAAACGTGTGTTACACATTAGAAGTTTGTGCGTGCGTGTGCAAGTGGATTTGCTTTATAAAAAATTTAAATTTATGTGATAAAATCATCACACACACACATATAAAGAAAAATGCAAGTATTAGTGCTGTGTGACGCTGTTCGCAACTGCTATAACGGAGCTTCGTGTTCGGTATTTCGAGATATTTCGGGATATGTCAAACGATCGTCACATTTCAATTTGACTTCTTGCAGAAATAATCACTGAAATACAGCCGAGAGCAGTAAGGAAATTTAAAACTGCTAAACCTTGAAGACTGGAGACACATTTACGGTAATAAAAATAAGATAAAAGTACTGTGGGCAATGTAAGAAATGCTAATCATTCGCTCGTAACTAAAAAAGTCTAAATGCCATCGTAGAATATTTATCGAAACAATAATCAATGTTTAACCTGATGTTCGACTGGTGATAGTGTTCTCTCTATCAACTAAAAAACCAATGAGCCTTGTCTGTTTCATTTTTTCTGCAAGTTCACCAATATATAGTGAACACTTTTTATTTGAACAATCGACCTAAAAAGATAACTGAATTCACAAAAAAGTTTAGATTACACAAAAATAAATGAAGAAAATTGTCCTTCCTTTAAGCTGATAGCTATATATCCGATTGAAAATTGGATTTCAAAGAGTTCTTAAATACTTTTAAGTGAATAATAACCATCTGTATAGAATTTTTCGAATAATAGAGAGAGAACTTCCAAACATGAATCAGCAACATTATCTACAAAGGTGGTAGCTATCATGGAAGAGATTTAGACACAAAATCGTATTGAATGGCTGGTTAAAGAGAGAACTTGGATTAGCTGATATGGTGAGATTTCATAAAACTCAATGTGACAACAAAGGGTTCCCCATCGAAAATGAAAGAGTTGTAGTCCGAATTGCGTGCTAAAGTATGCTATTCGCTTGGCTGGGCTTGCTCAGTGTTAGACAAGACGTATGAATTGGAAGCAGCGAGGGCTTTCCTTATGAAAGAGACAGACTACGACTACTGGCATTCAATGTGACAAATGAAAGGTCAAATAAAATATTTGAACAATAAAAATGAAAGTAATGAAAAATTTATTGTAACAAAGTTCATATATAAAGCTTCAACATTGCAAAAACAATATACAGGGTGGTCAATAAAGTGGTTCTTACTTCAAACGTTTTCAAACAATACTACTTGACAGCATATGATATCTTTAAAAATGTTGCTAGAAAACGCATTTTAGTTAACAGTGAGCATAACAGAGGTATGTTAGAAGATGTATGTCTAATGGCCCGCTAAGTTGGGATTAGTGAAATCGTGTTTCATAAAAAGGGCTTATTTGTAATTTCTTGTTGATTTTTATATCTTGAAAAAGGTATATTAAGGTTGCTACGAGGTTTGTAAAATCCAAAAAGAAAAGTTGAAGGCCCTATAAAAAAAACATATATATATAGTAACAATCAGCGTAACGAGCTGAGTCAAACTATGTCCGTCTGTTTTTATAATCGAACTAGTCCTTCGGTTTATGAGATATCCATCTGAAATTTCGCCCCCTAATTTTTACCCCAAGAAGCTGCTCATTTGTCGGAATCGCCGATGTGAGACCACTATAGAATATAGCTGTCGTACAAACTGATCGGTCAAAATCAAGTCCTTAAGTGGAAAACATTCGTATTTGATAAGATATCTTCACGAAATTTTGTATGAATTATTTTCCAAGAAAATGTTACTATCAGCGAACATATTGTTCAGATCCGATTACTATAGCATATAGGTGCCATACAAACGAACCGATCCAAATCAAGTTCTTGTATGGAAAACTGTTTTAGTTGTTAAGATAACGTCACAAAATTTGGCATCGGTTAGTATGAAAAACAACACTACAATCTAGGAAAAAAAATTTCAGATCGAATCACTCTACATTTATATATATGTATGTACAAGTATATTTTGCTGCCATATAAACTGGCTGATCGAAATCAAGTTAAAAATCTTTTTAGGCTTGAAGAATTGGACCTGTGAAGAGTATTATAGCTTCGGTGAAGTTGCGTTTTTCATTGAAAGCTCACCTAGGAAAATATGTATGAAGCACCCTGTAGTTGCATATATACATGTTCGCTTTATGTGAAATGAATTACATTTGACTTTCAAATTGCTAAACAAAAGTAATGAAAACATTGCATATTTAAGACCTTGATACACATGACAGTAGTAAATTATTTAATGAAACATACTTTTTAATAAAAAACAAATGTCATTGAAATTATTTTTCAAAGCGCAATCGTACATAAAAGTGTAGTATGAAATATCGAGCATTAACGAGCCTCTATACTTTTCATACAAATTGGGTCAATCCTTTTGTTCTACTGGCTTTCTGTTGCTAGGGCGTTAAAGCAGGGAACTTAAAAGAACGAGAAGGTGCAGGTCAATTACGTAATCTGGTTAAAGGGTTGCGAACTTTTAAATTCAAAAATTTGGGATTAAAATTTAATTTTTATTTTTTATTCCCGATGTGAATACCGGTGGGAATAAAATTTGAAAATATTACTTTTTAATGAATTTGAATGAATGAAAAATTTTTAAATTTTTTTAATTTTTAATTACATACATTTTTTTTTGTTTTTTAATCGGGTAGTTGGATGAAAAATTAAAAAATAAATTTAAAGTTAAAAAATAAAAAATAAATTTTTAGTCCGGTTTTTGGGATTCCGTATTTGGGATTACAAAATAAAAGGAAAAAATTAATTCAAATGTCCATAATTTTTTAATGCATTATTTGCAACTCTATATAAAAAATGGCAAACTATTTTCACACAAACACACACACACATGCGCACAATTTTGATTTTTGCCTTTGCATGCCTACAAAACCACTGAACGAATTTCATACGCAACGTTTTCACTGGCTGTCAGTCGAATACGCACAAACGACTTAGTGCATGCCAACGGCGTAAGGTTGCCAGTTACATTTACACAAACACGCGCACATGTGCCCGGCTGCATGCACTTTTACAATGTTTACAAAACACGTTGAAGGCGAATGCCACGCCATAAAAAGTTGATACCTCCCAAAAAAACAATAAACTATATAAATACGTATACGAAAATTTGCCTATGAAACGCTTTACATACATACACATCTACATTTATGTATATATTTGCATTCGCGTCGCGATCATTTAAGCTCCAGATCGATCAACAGACTGCGAAGTGGGGTAAAGCGCCAACAAACAGTGGCGACTACTGCGCACAAAAAAATTAACAAAATAAAAAAATAACACGAAATTTTTGTTAATTAAGCTATGGACAGTGCCGATGACGATGATGACGAGGATGACGACGACAACGACAACGACGTTAAACGAGAGTCAACAGACGTGCGCAAAGTCGCTGTAAAAGGCACCGCCTGTCGCAGAGCAAGCCAGCGCCACTATTTGTCTATTGGTATGTCGCAAAGCTTGTGCAGTTAACGATAGGAAAATTTTTAATTTTATTTTGAGAAATTTTTTGTATCATGGTATTTAAAAATATGCATATATAATATGTATGCACTATTTTTTGGCTGCGCGGAAGAGTTGAAAAAATATTTTTGAGTTTAAATTTTTTTGAACTAAAATATATAAAAATATTTTTTTTGTATAATATATAATATTAGATATATTTTTTATCTGCGCGGAAGAATTGAAAATATATTTTTAAATTAATTTTTTTTAAATAATATTTAAATATTTTTTTTTTAATAATATTTGTTAGTATTTTTGGCTAATTGGGAGTTATAAATATTTGCATAAACTAAATTTTCTTTAAATTGATTATAAATATTTTTTTAACAGTATTGAATTTTTTTGAATAATAAATTATTACATATATATTGTATATATTTTTTGGCTGCGCGGAAGAGTTGAAAATATATTTTTGCATTAAAATTTTTTTGAAGTAAAATATTTACATAGTTTGTTTTTTATGGTATATTATATTAGATATACTTTTTAGCTGCGCAGTAGAATTGAAAATATAGTTTTAAATAATATTTTAATATTTTTGTTTTTATAATATTTGGAAGTATTTTTGGCTGCGTGGGAGTTAAAAATATTTGCATAAATAAAATTTTCTGTAAATTATATTTAAATATTTTTTTTAACAGTATTGAATTTTTTTATTAAATTAAATACACATATGTATGTATGGTATATATTTTTGAAATATTTTTTTCAAATAATATTAAAAATTTTTTTATAACATTTTTTATTGTTTTAACATTTATCAATTAAGTTTCCGTTTAATTAATTTTTTATATATTTAAATATTTGACACAGGTTACTACCCATGACAGCGCTATAATCTACGCAGAAATTGTTCAGATCGGACGACTTTAGCATATAGCTGCCATACAAACTGATTTACTAAAATCAAGTTGTTGTATGTTAAGTTTTTATTTGTGAAAGGTATTATGACGTCGGTGCGACAAATTTTTCTTTTTTAATATTTTTGTTCGGTTTAATTTTTTTTAATATAAATTGTATTTCTTTTGTATTTTATTTTACTACTTTCGTTTCATTTAATTAAGTTTTAAAGTATTATTTTTTTAATTGATTTAATTGCAGTTTTATTTTGTATTATTTAATTTAATTTTAGTTTTTTAATTTTATTACAATACTTTGGATTTTTATTAACTTAGTTTTTGTTTTTATATTATTTCTTATTGAAATTAGTATTTTTTTTTTTAAATTTTAACGTTCAATTTAATTAAATAAACTTTATATATTACTAAAACTTAAATCGTGTTGATTAATTAAATTTATTTTTACAATATTTTTATTTTAAATTGTTATATTTTAATTAATTTAATTTTTTTAATTCCTCTTAAATTTTTATTTTATTTCTGTTAATGTAATTTAGTTTTATTGCCATTGAATATTAGTTAAACTATGTTTTTATTTCATTTGTTTTACTTTATTGTTATCTTAACTTATTTTACAATGTTCAATTTTTATTTTAAATTTGTTATACTTTATTAATTTAATTTAAATTTTTTTATTATATCTTAATAGTTTTATTTTTAATTATATACTTTTTTATATTTTATTTTAATTTATTTTATATATTTTGAATTTTGTTATTTTTCATTATTTCATTCGTTATTTTACTTTTTCACAAATGCTCATATTTTATTTCTCACTAATTAATTTTTAATCCGTTTTTAATATTTTGCTCACTCTGGTGTATTTTGATAATTTGTTTAATTTTATTTACTTGTCTATTATTTCATTTACTTTTTTATGAATTTTATTTACTTATTATTACTATTCTTATTTTGTCTAGCAGCAGTTCTTTCCATTCCACTCATTATCAATTTGATTAAAAATTGTTTTCCGCATTTGCGAGTTTTGTTACTGTTGTGTTTTGTTGTTATTTACTTTGTCGATGAGAGTATTTCGCTGATATTTGACTATTCGTATTTTTGTTTTTGTTCCATAATTAATTGGCGCATTACGGCACTGGCAGCACTTATGCGCTGCCCAATCGATTATAAATATGTATTTATGGATTATATACATACATGTAAATATTTATATACAATATACATATGTATGTATGTGCCGCGGCAAACACTTCTGCGTCAACGCTTCTCAATTACAACAATTTAGGCGAATTAATTTCACTGCATAACAATTAACCTAACGATCGCAGACACACTGTTCGAACGCCGAATACTTGAAATTTGACAGTTATTAACAAGAAAACAAGCGTTTGTCAAAAAAACAAAAACACAATAATTAAAATAAATTTGTCAAGTGAAATTTGTGTCCGTTACACCGCCGCATTACACCACAGGCAACTATTTAACCGACATATCGCAACAGACTACACCACACTACACATTTAACTGATATCGCTAACCACGCACAGCACACCGCGCGCGCCGCACACCTACCTTCGGCACAGTGTACGCTTCAGCACCAGTCTCACTCTCAGGCCACAGCTCCAGCCTCAGCATCTAATTGATTGCCTTAAATTGCTTGGCGAGCACTACGACTACTCGTATAACGGGGTAAATGTGCGCGCGCGTTACGTATCCGTGCCAGCTACTTGAAGCTTTTGCCACTCACTGATTTCACATTGGCATTTGCATGCGCACATATGCTACACCAGCCAGCGCGCTATCGGTACACCAGCGATGAGCGCCGCGTCAGCATCCGCGGCTGCAAAGCGTAGCGCACGACGCGCAAAAAACAGCGGCGCCTGCCTGACAGTGCATCTAGTCTCTGTTATAATCAGCATAAGTTAGAAGTCAAGTCAAGTCAAGTCGACAAGTGCTCAATAAAAATAACAGCGCTCCTTAAAACGCTCATAAGCGCACTCTCCGAACGCTTCACTTGTTGTTGCTGTTGCTTCTGTTTCGCTTTCGTATGTCTATATGTATAGCGCTAAGCTTGGCTTTAAAAGAGCGCTGCGCACAGCTTGTGGTAGATAAGCAGCTCCAATTTGGGTGAAGCGTCACAGCAACGACAACAACAACATAAGCTAAAAAATCACAAATTCGAGAAGCTTGGTTGGCGCTGAGTGGCGGCGCGCTCCCTCGTGCTAAGCGCCGCAAACTCGCGAAAATATTTGCGAGTAACGCCACATTTAAGCGTGTGTTCAATTTAAGAGGCAACAACAAAAACAACAACAACAATGTCAATAGCCAAAATATAAGTTGTGTGTCGAAAATGCAACTAATTAATATTGCCATTGGTTTGCGATTTAGCACTATATATGTATCTACTTATATATATATACAAACATATGTATGTGTATATAAGTATATACAATTTTATACATATATACTTATAAGCTCTTGTACATTTGTATACAGTTTCGAGTTTGACTTTGCATTTATTACAAATCTTGTTAATTTACCTTGCTACATTGGTTTACATGTTGTTGTTGGCTTTGCTGTTTTAATTTTTTGTTAGTGTTGTTATTTCTGTTATTTTTTTTATTTGCTTGAATTTATGTTATTTATGCGTAGCAGGTAAAAGTTGTTGCCAAACTGGCTTGGTTGTTAACTTGTCGCGCGGCTTACAACACGCAAAAACGCATACATACATACATACACACACACATACATATAGTCAAACATACATACAATGAAGTACATGCAAAAACGATTTCAAATCGGTGATTTTTTTTGTTGTTTTTGGGTTTTTGTTATAAATTGCTATTGGAATATTCTAAATAAGCTCGAAATAAATTAAAAAATCTACAATCATACATACATACTTGTATGTACAAAGTTAGATATAGATATATTTATAGTACAAAGCTTGATTTATATCCATTCTATTCCAATAACACTCGGGTGTACGTAACCTTTTCCAAAAATTTTTTTTTTTTTATAATCTTCAGTTCTGTGAGCGAACATGCGTTAAAAAGTCTGAAGTTTGCATAGGAAAGCTCGTCATGTCAAATATTTACTTCGTGGAACTCATACCTAAAGAAAACCACTGATCGAATGTTTTATTTGAGTGAAGTAGTCATGGAGGGAACAAGCATATACTTCGAGCAGCGGGTACTTAAATGAAGTCTATCTCCACAAATTCAATGTTTTCTTGTGTATATTCAAAAGTTATTGACAAATCATAAACTGTTCTCGGTTAAAAAATCAAAAACCCAAAGCTAACCCAAAGCTTAAAACGTGTCTCAGCTGTAAGAAATTTTGGCCGAAGGAATAAATCATCGCTGAAATAAACATCTACTTCGAAAACAAATGTTTTCTTTTAAAAAACATCTCTGAAAGATTGACTAATATCAAATCGCAGTCTGTCACTTAAACGACTAAGAAACACCGGAATTACTACAAGGCTAATGAGGTTGCTAGGACTGTTACTACAGTCTCATCAGCTGCAGAATGGGGACGGGTAGGAGGTCTGCTGGCTTCTTGCGGTTCACTACTAGATGGTTGAGCCTCAGGCTAGAATGACAATTGCTGATCAGTTCCTAGCAACTGTTTAGTCGCATAGCCTTTCTAGCCCAGGGAAAATAGTAAGATCATTTCACCCTCAGCAAAGTTCACCTTTGAATAGTGGTAAGACTGTCCGGATGCTAGTTGCTTAACCTGCTTGGCAGAAGTTGAAGTAAAATTAACTCAACCCTTCCTACACGAATATCGCGCCTTTGCCAGATCCAGCTAAGCTATCTTGAATTTCATACTTTCCAAATGAAGTAGCTGAAAACTGGCTTTAAAAAGGACTATATATGGCAGTCTAAGTGTGATCCTCCGCTATTTTGAGGGACAATTTAACCAAACTTAACCTGGCTACGTTGTATATTAAAAATAGGTTTACTCGAATATTTGATGCTTGGCTTTTAAAAGATACATTTTTCGTTATAAATATTCATAAATCTAGCACTGGTCCCTTCACTAAAGGTTATTAGTGTTACTGTTGTTGTAGGGCGAAGCTTGTTAAGTGTTGGGAAATCGGCGATGACATTCTGCCATAAAAAATTTTTTATACATTTTTCCATAAAAACAATAATTCGACGGCTGCTTAAAACACTTGGAGCCCGCCATTCAATATAAAATATATAATAACAATAATAGGTGCGATTACGGTAGCAAAACTGCTGAATTGAAGGTATTAGCTGGTGAAAACTGGTAATCACTGCAGCGCTGGAGAACCAACAACAATTTTTTATTTGGCTTTGTGATCAACTTTACATTAATTATTTCCTTTTCAGCGTATATACAAATGTATGCTGTTTTTTCTCAAACTGCTAATAAATATTTTAAATCTGTGCGAAGTAGCATGTCAACATGCCCACTGTACCTGGTAACAAAGCATTCATTAACTTTTTGGTTTGCGACTTGGCTAAATATTTAAGATAAGAGCTTTCAATGTGCAGTAAGTATCCGCAATGACATAAACCGTTAGTGGAACAGGGTGGTTTGTATGAAAAGGAATTAAGTGATTTGTAAAGATTAGACCATAGACTAACTTTCAAAAATTGAGTTCAAAATAAATTTAAGATTTGTCTTACTATTGACCGATATAGTATACGGCACAAAGTCAATATTAAGTTTAAAATTCGTATATTAGAAATATGGAGTTTAAGGTAGTATTGACAGGATTTTATGCATTTTAAAACAAAATATTACCAGAAAAATATATTCACTGATTAATTAAGCTACCTCACATATTGACAAATATATAAGGTAATCAGTCAAGCGGATTTTTGAAAGTCCTTACATTAGGTATTTGGGGTTTAGGCGAATGTCATAAAAACATTGTTTTTGAATTTCAGTAATATACCTTACCCAACCCTAGGCACTGGGGTCCACAGATTCCGTATTTGGGGCCTTAAAAAGTTATTGTCCGATTTCGACAATTTTTAGAATGTGATAAAATACTTTAAAGGCACTATTTGTGCACAAACGTCATTAAGTTGCGATTTATATACTGTAAAATGAATTACTTAGATTGAATTGAAAAATGTTATATATGAGTAGTAGGCATGGTTACAGGGTTACATCCACTTACAAGTCCGAAAAAATGCTTATTTTTGTAAGGTTTTTTTAAGTGCTTTTTATTTTACAAAAAAAAAAAAATGAAAATAAGGAGAAGAAAGAGAATTGTTCATATAGCCGATCTCCCGAAGGAGCTCCAGAAAAAGGTGTCTGACGGTGAGAAAGATATTTCGGCGTCAAATTATCTGAAACCAAAAACCAATTAAATTCAGTATTACGATAGATGAAAACAGGTAATGATCAAAGGATTAGTGAAAATTTTGATTTTTGAGAAAATGGCGGCTTCCCAAACAAAAAAATTAGTTCTTTGTGAGAAAATTTATCAAGTGGCTTAAAAAATCAAAATTATTGTCAAAGATCGTATTCCTTCGATCATTAGCTGATTTATTTATTTAAGAATGTCGTGTGAAAACTTCAAGCTGATCGGTTCAGCAGTTTGAGAGAAATTTTCCTCAACGACTCTGAAAACAGCGTTTTAAGTTTTGGGTAAGAAGTAAGAAAAAACGCGTTTAAAGTTCATATCTCCAAAACTATTTGCGGATGAACTTAAAATTTTCAGAGAGTATTCTCAAATAAATGTACATTCCAAAAATGCAAAGAAATTTTTTTTTTTAATTACAAGGCAAGTGGGTATAACCCCTTAAGGACATCAGGGAATCGCAACATATGTAGGCAAGTAAGTTAAAATCGCGTTATCAAGATGAAATTTGTATGTCACTTCGACTGAATACGTTTTCCAGTTAGCTGAGATGGCTCTTGAGCTAATTAGTTACTTCTGTGAGTTCTTTATAGGTGAAAGGATTAGGTTGAAAGGATTAAGTTGATATCGTTCAAGGTTGGCTATCGAGCAGTTGTTATTTGGACACTATTAAATGGCTTCCTGTGTTGGAAGTAATATTGCTCTACTTTTCCATACTTATTTGAAAAGGAAAATCATATACATATAAATATCAAATTTGAATATACAATAGTTGAACTCAATTAAATAATTCTACGAACCATGACTTACTTTTGCAAGGGAACGTATTTTCAAAGGAATTTCTGAAGAGCCAAGATATTTAATTATTTGTAAAAATTTAAATTGTTACAGAATTCGTTGTAAATTGTAAATTAAGCTACATCTACAACTATCAATGTATATATACATATACTTATATATACTTGAATATACATATATACATAAATAAGTACTATTGAAGCTCACACATACCATCGCATTTTTGAATAGAGTACATAGGGCTGCCATTTCATCCGAGAATTCGTGCACGTACGATATTCTAAAATTCAATAAACGATAGCAACGTTTTGAGTGCAGATGTCTTGTTTAAAATTCAGATATATACATTTACATGCGTCTGACTAAGCCTGGGAATGCCTGTGAACTACCAACTATACTCTATTGCTATTGCAAATGTCACAAAGTCAATCCAAAGGTGCTTATCAAACATAGCTAAATAAGCTAGCAATTCAAATATCCAGTATTGTGCAAAATTTATGCAACTAGTGGTGATATGGTTATTTTGGTTATATTCTAGCTACATCTATGAAAAATTAATTTCAAAAAATATTTTTTTTGCATATGTACATATGAAATGTTAATATAAATATATGAGAATACTCTCCAAAAATTTTATCCGGCAAATAATTTCGGAGATGTGAGCATATTTTTAAAATTTTTTTCTTAGGGTAATCGGCACCTAAACTTGTTTTTAGAGTCGATGTGCAAAATTTTTTAGAAACGTCGGCTAGACCAATCGGCTCGAAATTTTCACACGACCGTTCTAGGTTTATTTGTTAACTAATGATCCAAGAAATAAGATTTTTGGTAACAATTTCGATTTATAAAGTCACTCTGAATTGTAAATTTTTTTTTACTAAAAACCGTCTTTTTTAAAAAGCGAAAGCCGTCATTTTTACAAAAATCAACGCTTTAATCAGTCCTTTAATCATTAACTGTATTCATTTATATATTTATTATATAATAACAAATATTTTTGGTTTTTGGATTTGAGATAATTTTAAGTAAAGAAATCGTGCCACAGCCAGACACACCTTTTTTCGATGGTTCTCCTGGAAATTAGTTAAGGGATCAAGTGAATCCAAAATTTTTTAAAATGAATCGCCATTTGTTTGGTAAATGCAATAAAATAAATAAATAAATAAAAAAAATAAAAAAAAATAAGTGCGTTTTTTTTGGCTTCAGGGGATATAACCCCTTAATTGTATTGATGAAATTTGCGCAAAAATTACTCTGAAGAGAGAATAAGGGCACAAGAAATCACAGGTTTAAGATTTTGTCTAGTTAACATAATTTTGCACTCACTAAGTCTTAAAGTTTTACCGAAAAGCTACTCCAAATCAAGTTTAAAAAATTTGAGAAGGGGACTCGCTGATTTAAAACCTTTGTTTTCGACACATGCTATGTATATTTCAAATTTCTATCGGGTTTGGCCAGGTGACTAATCGGGACCAAACCAAAATGAAGTTCTTTCTCTCTCTCTGAGTATGTGTTTGGTCAGTATCGAATCCCCAAAATAGATTTATACTTACATATATTGTTTGACACTTTACGGATTTTTGAAGATGTGAGAAATCGCAAACTGAGGAAAAGAGCACTAAAGTATAGTAGAGCCTTCCCTTGATTTGAGGTTAATGCGACATTTTTCTTATCTAATTCTGCATCGGGCGTACTGCGAACGGCGTCCTAAGCGTTGCGTTACGATAAGCTCCAGATTTCTCTGGTTACTAAATATTACTCTTTCCCAATTGATGAAATACCAGATGCATTTATTTTCAAAATTGATTTTAAGATTAGAAATTTTTAAGTAATTCAAAAGTATAGATTAATTAATTTGTTACTGATTAGTATAACTTTTAAGCAATAGTACTCCAGATTGTTGATCGTTTACAATGTCTGCTGAAGAGGCAAATTAATTATTATAAATTAGGTTATGTACATATTTCCTTGTCACTTTTTCTTCCTTTCATTAACTTTATTTTTTTTTATAACCCCCGAACCTAGATTAAATAATAATAAAGTAGAATTAAATAGTTACCTAGTTTTTGAGCAACTTAGAAGTACAATTTGTTTATCTTTTAGTTCGGTAAACACAATTAAGTTTCAACTTTCAGCCATTAAGCTGCATAGGTTTGTCACCATACTGTACTTACATTCATACATTTGTCATATGCACACGTTCATGCTTGTCCATCGCGTTATGAGAATATCAACATAGTAAATTTTCTACAATTTTTCACATCCGTAGAAGCGTAAGACACATATAATATGCAGGAACATATATTATATAAATACATCTATGTGTGTAGGTATACATACCAACTCCTGGAGAACGGTCACCCAGCTATTGTCAGCTATTTCATTTTTTTATTATACCGTATATTTCCTCAGTCTCACACTTTTGTTTGTCGCTTTCTGTTGTCATTTATAAATATAGCTATAACGGTACATGTACCCAATGCATATATGTAGGAATACTATCACACCCACTCACCGCATTCACAAATTCGCATTTGTCGAGTTCGACATTTTTAATGTAATTTTAAGTTGTTCGTCGTGCTCACGTTTGCTTTTTCACTTTTGACTGTCTTCGGCAACTTACACTTCATAACGCTCTACCCTCACTCTACTTTGGGGCGTATCTTCTCGTGCTAATGCTAATTTGGATGCCGAACACGTAGCCGGTATTTGTTACGTTCCACTCAACATTTTTCGGCATTGATAAATTCAATATTGCAAAGTAATACTAATATAATTTTATTATAATAGATTGGAAAAGTATACCATGGGGCATGTCGGGTGCGCTCCTGTAGCAGCTTAATGTGTAAGAGATTAAAAATAACGGGCCTTTTTAAAATTTACCCTATGTGTTGCACAATTTACATACATATACTTGTATTCAGGGTGTGGCACAGGGAGTGTGAGAATTAGGTTTTTTTGTTACTCAATTAATATTGATTGTCCAGAAATAGAAAAAAAATTTTATATGAGGTATTCTTTGTATTTCAAGTTGTAAAAAAAAAATTTTTTTTGCAACGTCCTATTATAAGGTACACTTGTAGTGAAAATAGAAGCATTTTTTTGCATTTAATTGAATGTTATATTTAGAACAGTTAAAATGATCTGATATAGGTCAAATGTGCACCGTTTTCTTTGATAACATGTTACCATAGTGCAGGTAATTTCATAATGCCACACTATTTTTAGAAAATAGATCATATTTACTGAAACAAAAAACTGGGACTTTGCACAAGCTTCTCTTGAGACTAACCAACACCAACAAAACCAACACAAACAAAGTCATTCATTATAGACAGGAACAGGTAGTAATTACTGGGTGCCAGGTACGGATTATAATATGGATGCTTAAGAGATTTCCGGCCAAGCTCGCGGAGCTTCTGGCGAGTCACAATGGATGTGTCCGACTTGACATTGTTCTGAGGGTACACGACTCCGCTCCTATTGGCCAAAGCTGGCCGCTGCTTGGGATTGCTTTCTTCACACGTTTCAATTGTAGATGGTACAGTTCCGAATTAAGACTTTCGCCAAAGGTGATGAGCTGCTGCTCATAGTAAATCATTCCCAGCTAATTCCAGCACACATAGCAAAACCTTCTCAAACGTCAATTCTGGCTTGACTAGCGTTAGAGGCGAATCGGTCATAATCGTTTTCGCTCCATGAGCTTTTTTTGCGTTTCTACTTGCATGGATCCATCCTTGACTCGTGCTGAAACAATATTTGGAAATTCAATGCATCCCTGCCTTTATCATCACTTTGATTTTCATGTCTCTTGGTCTTTAATTACACCTCTTTTCCATTAAGAGAAGGCAATTGAAATTAATGCAAGACTCAGAGACTTTATACCATCGCGCTCTCATAAGCGATGAATAGTCTTCCAGTTACTGTAAGGAGGCCCTCACTGCAGAAATATTGAGAAAATAAAAACAAGAAAAAGGATTGAGTTTTTGATATCTTAAAAGAGAGGCTTTTACTATTTCTCACTAATAAATAGATACGACCAAGTTACATCGCCACGAGATGATGATTTCTGACACCATCATCTTACCATCGAAAAAATGTGGATTCATCACAATACTCAAAAAAATCGTGAGCTGTGATCTTCAAGTACATTCTTTTGCTGAAAGGTAAGACTTCGAAACTAGCGATCATCGACCATCGATCTCAAACAAGTGGTGGAGATCCTCAGTACAGAAACCACTATAAATAATTTTAAATGAAAGTACAATAAAAATGAAAAGAGGGATCCATAAGAATACACCAGAGACCATGACAAAGATAATCGGATTCGATTTTCGGCTGTGCGCACTTGAATGTATTTTAGACAAGAAAACATGAGTAGAAAGGTGTGAACTTTATCGTGCACAACTAAATTCATCCAAAGAAGCCTTCAATGTTTCCAAGTATAGATTTCAAATATTTCTACTAAGAAGTGTTTTTTCAAGCGCAGCCACAAAATCTCAACTCGCTGGAATATGTAGCCATCATTGTTAAGCTTCTGTAGCTTGTCTTTGCAAACCCGTATTTCTGGCTAATCTCCAAGAATTATTTAATGTAATTTTTTTCACTTACAATATTCTCCGCTAACAGTCAATATTCTCTTTTAAGTATATGCCATTCAGAGGCCATCGTGAGCAGAACAACAAACCCTTATAATATTGTAAAAATAATGAATTTGGTCTCCTCTCTTGATATAAAAAGTTGATACTCGTTTTTTTGCATAGAAGAACGGTTAAAAATAACACTCAAGTTTCATTCCGTTGATAAAGATCATCATACACATAAGGGACGGAGTTATTGGAAATTAGAACATTGGGATACTCTTCATTGCGAATCAGCTGATCAAGCGCGAGATCACGTCCCCGAAAGGAGCATAAGTGCATAAAAGTGAATTTAGGTGGACTTACATCGCTCACTAGTAAGATGCAAGTATATATTATATATTTTCGAAGAATTCATTAACATCTCTTCAGTTACAATTGGAAGAAGCAGGACTCCTGAGCATATTAGTTAGAACAAGTAAAGTATGGCTTACGTACTTTAGCTGTTCGAAAGGCGGAAACAACAAGATATATGTACATATATGGAAACTGTTTTAAAATTTCTCCAGCATTACTTCGAATCGTCAGTCTACCCCAAAGCACTACTAAAATGGCCGCTCTGCACCGTTTTTGCGTAGAGTAGCGCTGAAATGTTTCGAGTTTTTTTTACACTCTTTTACGTACCCATTCGATTTTAAACATCATACGAAAAAAGAGGAATAAACATAATAAACAAACAGGACCAACAACACAGTCGCTCACGTTCGAATGTGAATATCGGCGCAAAAAATGTAAATAAAAGGCGACACATTCGTTTGCAATCACATTTGGTGGCAGCGGTTTTGTGCTCGTGCCTTTGGTAGCGCTGAGCGGTAACGCCGAGTGTGGGAATGGCGCAGGTGAAGCTAAATGGGTTTTAAATACACGATTTCATACGTGGGCGAACGAGCGTACGCGGATTAAATGGAAATACTACCAAAAGCACACAGCCACACACACCCAACCACAAACACGTGGGGAAATAATACCACACAGTGCAAAAGGCTTTCTTTGTTGGTACTTGCGGCAATTGTTGGAAAGCTTTGATAGCATATCGCATTTGTTTTTGTTTTTCTTTTGGTTTATCGGCGGTACTCAGCCATAATAGAATATGAGACCTTATGGCATTCCCCCAGTTTTCAAATGCTATGTGTAAGAGTACTTAGTGGCTATTTTATGATTAAGAAATAGTCTACAGGATTCGGCTTATAATAAAAGAGGATTTTGTATTGCGGCTATGATTGGAAGGAGGTTAACATATTATGTTTTAATTTATAATATGTATTATGCGAGAAATTATTTCATACCGGTGTATATTGTTAAGGAAATACCGCTTGTTTTTAGGAAAATCGTGTCTATGGTATTTCTACAAAACCTAAACCTAATACCCTGAAAGCTTTTGGTTACTTTTTTATCCGTTCTTTCGTGAGCCGGTATTATTTGGATGCCACCGATGTTGCTAAAACATAATTATATCGCAGTTAATTAATATCTTACAAGCTTAAAATTTTGTCATAGCTAATTACGTTCGTTTTGTTCGTTCTCGTGTGGTGTGAATAGTTTTTGAGACTCCGGAATTGCAGTCCTTGCCGGTGGAGAAGTCACAGACGATTAGCAGATGATCGACCTATTAAAAGCAGTGGTGACAATATGGTAACGCTGAGCCATATTTTTTAATCTCCCAAAAACTTAAACTCGCAGTACTTTGTCTAGTGTTTGTCAAATTGTTAAAATGCAAAATGTGCAGTGAAAAAGCTCTGTTTCGGTTGAAAACAGCTAAAAACTCTAAACCTTTTTTTTTGCTTATCGATTTAAGTGAGCTTAGATCTTCGATATCACAGTCCATAGCTAGCTAAAATCCAAGTCAAATCCAGTAAAGAAGGTCGTCAATTTCCATTGTTAGTCCGCGGGTTTTTAGGATCCAGAGTTTGACAGATTGCCGCGGTAGTTAAAAATCATATATAAATAAAAGAGAGAAAAGGAGAGCGAGAGAGAGAGAGAGGTGTAGAATTTAACTATCAGCTGATACAATTAGACTGGACCGGACTGGTTCATTTAAACTGCGCCCGCAAATCGAATCGGTATACGATTTTACTAGATTGGTAAAGCGAAAAGTTGGTTTGGCGATTTTTAACATGTACAAAAATTAAATAACGAGTTTGCTAGCATATTTGTGTTTCCAATGGATTCACAGCTACTAAATCGCAAGTATTTGAGTGGTACAAAGTATTCAGTGAAGGTCGTGAAGTTATCGAAAACTTGCCATTTGGGAGTCGTCCATTCACCACTGTTAATGACGATAACATCGAAATGATTAAAGAAATAGTGCTTTAAAGTCATCGTATTGGCAGCAGAGAGATATCAGAGAATCTCAACATTGCTTGTGGCTCGACTCAACATATTTTGGTTAATGCTGTGGGTATGTAGCGTGTCATTGCTATACACGTACCAAAAGAATTTAATCTTTCGCAAAAACCTCGTCGAGTAGGGGTCGCAAAAGCTTGAAAAATTAGCTGAGAACACTACACGCATGAAATGCATCATTTCTGGTAACGAGACGTGAGTGGGTTTATGAATATGACATCGAAACTGTCCAATAGTCTGAAAACTAAAATTTGAAACCTGCTTCAAAATCGGTCTAGGTGATACTCATTGTTTTCTTTGATTACCGTGTTGTGGTACACCATTAATTCGATGCATAGGATTAAATGGTCCTTGCTTGTTTTGAGGTGTATATGTGAAGCAGTTCATCTTAAAAGACGGAACTTTTGGACTGAAAATTTATGAATTTTTCACCATGAAATTGCGCCATCACATTCGGGCATGATTGTGACTGACTTTTTACCCAAATACGCAACGAGAATCATCGCTTAGCCGTCGTATTCGCTAGATTTGGCTCCCTGTGGCTTTTTTTGTTTTCGATACTGAAAAATCTGCTTCGGGGAACGAGTTGTTAAAAGCTCATCCTAACCGAGGCTCACCTATAACAAGTGTATAGAAAATTGGATTATACTTTGGCATGCTTGTATTGGCTCAAAAGATGACTATTTTGAACTCGATAATAAAGATTTGTATTAAAATACGTGGAAATGTTGGTTTTGAATTTTTCTTTTCAAGAGTGGACATCAGTTAATGGAAATAAAAAGAGATTTGTTTAGTCCAATACCTTTTAAGCGAGTTTTAAGTAAATTCTGTATGCGCATGTTTGTTGGTGGTCTCTTTTTGGACGCTGCGACTGCATGCACTTGCCGCAAGCTGTTGGTCAACGCTTGAATGCGCGCATTTGTAGCTGCTCCCGTCATCGGCCACCACTCCGCTGCCATGTCATACAACGGGTTATCGAATATATTTTGTCACAGGCAAATCCTTTGAAAAATAAACAAAAACCATAAAATACAAAACGATACCGTTGGCGTGTACGCAGCGGCACAGCAAAGCGTTTTCGTTATTTCCAATTTGAATTCATTTCAGATGAGTGGAAAATGGTCTTAGCTGTGAGCGAGCGTTTCATATGAGTATTTCCAATTGTTTTATTCAAATGTGTGTGAAACACACACATGCACACATATATAAAAACAATGTAAGTGCGCGAAAAGAGTGACTGCACCCCTTACCCTTTACCGTTTTGTACCGCTAATCCGCCATAACAAGCGTTTTTGCGCGCAACACACTCATATATACACTCCCATAGCACTCTGTGTGTGTGCGTGTGTGTGTTTGCACTGTTTATTTGCCTATCATGGGATAATCTTTGGCGAAGAAACCTTCAGTAGCGCAGAGCGCACATAATAACAGCAACAAAAACAGTAATAACAAAACAGCAACAACAACAACATTAGTAACAACAGCAACAAGCAAGTGTAAAATGTGGCAAGCGTCGGTAATTGAAGCATATTAAAATGTTTAAATGACGGTTGTTGTGTTGCAACAACAACAAAGAGTGTGTTGTAACAAAACGGCGAAATGATGCAGCAAAACAATTTCACAAAATTTCCATTTTCGTAACATAATTGAGCTTGTAAAAACAAATTAAAGTGCAATTCGCGCACAGCAGCCCGAGTTTGGTGAGTGCGCGGGAGCTCCGCCCGAAAAGGGATTTGTTGAACCGTATACGTACATACATACATATTATATATATGTACGTACCCACCAGTAAGGCATTATGTGCGCGGATGATGTTGCATAACTGTGAAAACATGTTGGCAAATGGCTGCTTTGAACGCGTTGTTGAGTGGCAAGCAGTTGAATAAGTTGTGCCACAACAGAGTTTTATCTCTATTAGCGTCCCGCTGGTTGCGTCACACCACAAACGTTGAAACCGCCAGCTAATCTGTCATCCCAGCAGGAAAGGTTAGGGGAATTAATTTGCGGGTAAGGCGCTCTCAACTTAAGTAAGATAGACGAGTCCGAAATGGAAAACCAACTATTACAAAGATGCCGAAAGGCTTTGGAAGCCTAATTATCGCTTATATCGATCAAAAAAATAGAAATCGTCGAGTCCGAACAACACTCAAACACTGTTTCGATTATCCAGGAACTAAGCATTGCACGCAAAAATCGTTGGGAATCATTTAAATACGGCGGGATACAAAAAGAAACTCGAGATATGGGTGCCGAACGAGTTAACCCAAAAAAATACACACAGATCTGTATTTTCATCTGCAAATCGGTGCTGAATCGCAACAAAATCGATCCATTTCTAAAGCGAATAATTACTGCTGATGAAAACTGGGTCGTGGTGCAAACGCGGTGAGCCGGCGTAAACGGTGGCCAAGCCAGTATCGACCGTTAAAAATGTTTTGGTTGAATTAGCAAAGAATCATCTAATGTGAGCTGCTCCTCTATGACCAAACTCTTAATTCGGACCTGTATTGTCAACAATTGGACCGTCTGAAGGAAGCAATCGCTTAAAAGCGGCCAGCTTCGGCCAATAACAAAGAAATTGTGTTCCATCAGGACATTACCAGGCCACATACTTCGATTGGGACCCACTGGAATCTCCGGAAGCTTGGTTGGGAGGCTCCTTTGCATCCTCTTTATAGTCCGAACCCGGCACCAAGTGATAACTAGGTGTTCTTGTCTACCATGATTGATTTAGCTGCGGAAAAACTCGCCTCAAGAGAAGCTTGTGAAAATCGAACATTGCAGATCTATTATACAATAATAAACAATGTTTTACTGGGATATAGAATCGCTCGTCCATTTTATTCACTAGCGTTCTGGTTTTACATTTATAGACCTTGTGTGTACTCGGTAAGCGTCAAGAATCAGCACTTGCGCGTCTGCGCAATCCTTTTGGCCCAAAGCGGAAAGCAAGACGTCTATTGAACTACTTGCACTCAGCAAAGTTCATCTTTCCCCATGCATGCGAAGTGTCATTCTTCCTGACCTTTGTCTCAAGGATGAGTTCCGTAACCTAACCTGAACTACTTTGAATATAATTTTTCTTTTTGGAGATATTTTGTAAAATAAAAAATTTTTGTTTAGAATCGGACAAATTGAGGACCATAAATGTTTCGTTTAGATACGTCTGCTCTTTTACACAAACAAACCACTTGAAAGGATATTTATATATATTCCGAAGTAAGATTAGTTCTTTCTAATGGTTCTACTCGCAAGTATAAAGCTAGAGCGCTCTTATAGAGCATTTGAATATTATTTGTCATAAGGACTACTTGTGTTTGAACTTGATTAATAAAATTCAATGATTAGAAAAGAGCATGATTTCGCCTTTTCTTATGTTTGGAAGCTGAGGCTCTGCTGAAAATTAGTCCAACGAAGTAACACAACTCAATATTCCAATCTTTCTACGCAGTTTTAAAAAAACTTCAGAAGAAAATATCAGCCACACTGTGCAGGTTGTCTCAGTAGTAGCCTTTGATAGAAGCATCGATTGGTTGAGATTTCATAATTAAAATAATGTACTCTTTGTTGAGAGATTTTCACACCTTTTCAAAGCGGTACTGATTTATGGTTTTGCGAACAGGTCTTCTGGTTCCATTTAATTGAACTAAGTATGCCTTAGTTAAATTCGTCAACGAGTTAGCCAAAGATCGACTTTGTATGTCGTATGTATGGAAAGGTGGAACTTACCAATTAAAAAATATTTTTAACAGAAAATATTGTACTATAAACTCAAATATGTATGTATAACAACTAGCGCGAGTATATTTCTAAGCAACCGTACACCAAAAATTTACATTACGTATAGAAACCGGCTACTAATTGTAATATTATTGGCCACTAAGCAACGAAACATTTTCGGTGTATTATCGGTGTATTATCCTTTCCTTGTTATACATAAATGTTAAATTTAGGCAACTCTAATTACATTATTTATAAAAATTTTTATCTAAGAAATCGTTGTTTTTTAAATTCTTTCTTTTCAAAGTGTGCGTCAGAGAAAAGTAAAATGAGGGATGTTGCGTGCGTTTTCAATACACAAGACTAATATAGTCTAGTAGATCGGCTACTATAAACTAGTTGACTTACATAATAGATATAAGCGTTTTATTGATTTTGATGAAAGAGCAGTCGATTGATGTTTTTTTTTGTTTTTTTATAGTAGGGGGAAGCATCGAAAGTCGAAGTGCGGAACTTTAATCCGCTAAACCTAACCTACTCCCATCTCATATTTAGTATTTAAGTATCCTCTACGGCACGGACTGACTGACTCCTAATCTGTTGCAAGTATCTCAGTTTTGTCATAATTAAAGCCGCTTCGCTGACAGCTTTCCATTTATCAGAAGACTGACACATATGTGTTGTCAGAGTTTCCACCGTTACACTACCGCCGAGAGTAGATTTTAACTTTTCCCTAATATTTAAAAAGCGGGGGCACTGAAAAAATACGTGTTCAGAGTCTTCTATGCACTCTGTACACGTCGGACAATACGGCATCATCATTTATTTGGAATAGATACTTTCTAAAGCATCCATGCCCACTCAGTATTTGGGTTAGGTGGAAATTCAGGACCCCATGTCGTCTGTCTATCCACGAATGAATGTCTATCCATCGATGGATGTAGAATATATATATGTATGTAGATTTAGTGAAGCTTTCTTGTTAGAGCATAATATAAATGCACGAAGATAAGCTAATGAAAAATCAGAGTTAAGCTTGATAAGCTGGACCTAAAAACCTTGTCATGAGTTTGTAAAACCCAGAAAGAAACGTCGGAGACCCTATAAAGTATATAAATTAATGATCAGCGTTACGAGCTGAGTCGATTTTGCCACGTTCGTTTGTCTGTCAATCTGTAAATCCGCGAAATTGGGTCTCAGTTTTAAATTAATAAATTATCGATATATTTTTCACAGATCCTTTTCCTAGCAAGAAGCTGCTCTTAAGTCAGAACCGCCGATATTAGACCACTATAGAATACCATATAATACTAACTGAATGATCAAAATCAAGTTTTAATATGGAAAACTTTTTTATTTGTCAAGATATCTTCACGAAATTTAGTGTAGATTATTGCATACGATAATGCTAAAATCTCCGCTCATATTGCTAAGATGGGACCACTATAGCATATAGCTGCCATACAAACAGATCGATCAAGATCTTCATAAAAGATTGTTGATACTGAATCATATAGCAGCCATAACCTAATATTTTCTTTAATTTCTACTAGTTAATCGTTTAAGACATTCAATTTGCTGAGAAAATATTTATGCGAAATTTTCTTACAGGGATGGTCTGCATAACAGGCAGCCAAAAAGAACATACTTCATTTTAACTTTATCTGCTTTCCTCTATGCTTTGCTATCTTTCAATTGCTGCTACTTTTGTTACCAAAGTTTTAACCATTCATTGCATTGGAAAAACGTTGAACATCTTCTTTTAACTCGGCACCCCAACCGCTTGCTATGACTTTATTTTTGCTGAGTATACGCGACTTTGCGCGACTCAATTTATTTTAACTTTTCGCCAAACTTTTCAATTGCACAGAATTGCGTTTTTATTTGTTGTTATTACCTGCGACTGCCACCGCTGTCGTCTTCCTTTGTCTTCAATGACTTTGACTTCGCCTTTGCCGTCAGTTGGCTGCTGTCAACACCCTTCCCCCTACTTTACCGATAACCATTTTCGGCGCGTTCATATTGTGTTTATGCTTTCGAAATCGTTTCTTCTTACGAGTACATATAACGGTATTCTTAAGTGAAATGCAAATTTATTCAAAATGGTTTCGCCGCCTTCGTTTCCTTCTGCTTCACGCTTTTCTTTCTCCACAACCGAAGTCAGCAGACATTGAGTGAGTTGAGTACATTTCCAGCAATAACGGTAGAAATCCAACATCATTTCTAGCCGTTGGTGATAATTAAATTTCATTTTCACACATTTAATTTTAAATTTGCATTTCTACACTGCATTAATATTTTCACTCATTCCCGGTTTTGTCGGAAAATGAGTTATTAACAGGTTTTTATAAGAGTTTCGTAAAGCGTGGGCGATACGAAATGATTAATAAATTAAAATTCTTGTATGGATATGGTACAAAGAATTAGTTTGAGTTTGAGAACACTACACTAAAAGTGTAGAAGAATCCAGAGTACACTTTGAACCGGACGTTTGTTATTATGCATTAAAGAGCTAATTATCTACTCACTCACTTGAACCAATTTGAATCCATACGGTATGTGTTCGCAAGTTTCGTGATGGAGAAATCTTGGTGAAAACAAAATTTTAAGTAATGTTCCTAAAAATTAAAATTTTATCGTGCTAATATTGCCGTTTGCACAAATAAATATCTGAGCCGACGCCGCCACAATGTGCGAGGCACCTTGCGGCATTTCCTGAAGTTAGTTTCCATACACCGCAGATATTGTCAGCTGTAGAGTCCACCAGGAACTGATGTTTACTCCAAAAAACTTTACCATAATTTCAGGAAGAGCTACGTGGTTGGGACTAAAATTATTCTAGAAAGCGTTTTTCTCCAACAACTGATGTTTACAAAGATACCCCCAAAAGCAAGACCATTTTTTCAGGGAATGTTACGAAGATGCGTTTAAAAACCCATTTTGAAAATTTTGTCCTCCAGGAATTAATGTTTATTCTCAAAAATTCGACCTTAAAAACTACGAAGATACAAATAAAAATTATTCTTTAAAGTTTTGTGCTCGAAAAATTAATGTTTACCCACAAAAACTCGATCACAATTTCAGATAACGCTACGAAGCTGTGCAAAAAATGATTAATGAAAGCCTTGTCTTCCAGTAACTGATGTCTATCGCCAAAAAATTTGACCATAATTTCAAAACAAACTACGTAGAAGGTACCAAAACAATCTTTGTAAGTGTTGTACTCGAAAAACTAATACGTACTGCCGAAAACTTGACCATAATTGCAAGAAAGAACTAGGAAGATTCGACTAAAAATTATTTCTAAATCTTGTTCTACAAGAATTGTTGCTTATACTGAAAATACTCAACCAATTTCAGTTAAGCTTAAACATGCGACTAAAAATTATTTTTGAAAGTTTTATTCTACAGGATCTGATGCTTTTGTCCGAAAACAAAACCATAATTTCAGCAAAAACTACAAAGATGTAACTAAAAATTGTTTTTAGAAGCCTTGTTCGCCGAGAACTGATGCTTACCACAAAAAATTCGACCATATTTGCAGGAAAAGCTAGCAAGATGCAACTAAAAACTGTTTTTAAATAAAGCCTTAGCGTTATCGCGAGGTAAAAACACTGTTTATCGGCAGATTCTATTTGTGCAACGAGCTTTTCCATTAACTCACTAAGTTTGATTGACTTGGACGATACCTGCTAATGGTGATGACATATAAAATGGCGTTCTAAATTATGTTAGATGATGTAACAGTCTACAGATCGTTAAATTTGGTACCCAATAAAATTACTTCGTCATGGAAAGTACGACTCAAAAAGTTTTTTTCTTTACAGAAGAAGAAATCATTTAATCATTTGGATGGCGATGGAAGTCAGATAATCCGAAAAAAACCTGAAATCGAGCAGAAGCTCTTAACAATTATGAGAAAACCGCGAAAACACCTATAATCCAACGAATCTCATATGAAGCAGGAAGGAGCTTTGCCAACTATTGTACTTTAAACTGTATATGACTACGTCCATGTTGTCGAAAATAACGCAGACTCATATTCTACTAAGAACTGCTACTAAAGATTATATATGTATGTAGAAACGCTTACTTTTTGTAAATTCAATATAATTGTTGCACCTTTCAGTGCTTTCAAACACAAAAATAAAGTTTTGAAATCTGGTGTAGCCAAGAGCCATACTATAGGTGGCGAGTTGCTTAGGAGGAGGATGCTACAGAGTTTTAGGTTCGCTGAACGTTTGATCTGACTTTTAAGACATTTTTTCAAGTAAGAATTTAAATCGAGTCTTGATCGATTGATTAATTAATTGTAATTCATAATCCTATAGCATAGTTTCGAAAATATCGATCGGATTAAAGGCTCTTTAAATACCTTTACATAGAAATAAACTACATCGTTGCTCATCTTTCATACGGCATATTTCTAACTGAACCAACCCACGCCCCCATGCCACATTTGAATATTTAGTAGAATTGCCAAATGCATTGATAGACAAATAAATTTGCGTAAAATATAATCTAAAAAATTGAGTTGACATATCACGCAATCCCACTGCTGCGACGAGCCAATACAAAATATTGTAAGGACATACTCTGCGCTATTCATTGATATTTCGTGGTCACAATGATTGGAGTGTGAGCCATACAGCCAGTTAGCGAATAGCTATATTTATATTCATGTATTTATGTTACATATGGTGAGTTTTTGGGAATATACTCATGTTACAGTAGCAGTTGAAAAAATTGGACTATCGCGTGATATCGATTAATCGAATTGAAAAATATGTAATTTTTAAGGTTAACCCAAATCTTGAATAAAATTGTTAGAGTTTACCGGAATATTAGAGTTGTTGCTAAAGAATTTAAAAAATTACATCCATTTGGAGTCCTTACAGACTAAAAAGAGATTTGGTATCGATTATTCGAATGGGGAATCTTCGATTTTCAAGGTGAATTGTATATCTATAATAGAACTTTTTTGAGCTTACCGGATAACAGGTTATTGACAGTATTTTAGATGTAGAAAGATGAGTATGCTGAACCGAAGATATTTGAATAATTAAGAATGTGATAAGTTCTGAGATATTGTTTGAGTTAGTCGGTCTAGAACTATTAAATCTTCAAGAGCTCCATTGCATTTTATTTCTATATAATACCAAATAATAAAATTTCTATGTGCTATAAAATGAAAAATAATGGCATCCATTGTGAGTGCTTAATCACTAAAATTTGTTCGCTTTGCTTTTACCGAATACTACCGGAAGCTTTAAAAAAAACGAGCCTTGTGTCGGACCAGATTTGCACAATTAAACATTTTTAAAGACTGACTGTATTAGAAATTGTTGCTTTTTGACCTGATGTTTTAGTGGCTTTTACTTTACTATAAAGATTTGTATCAATGTCTAATACTTTTGCAATTTTTATGGTCATGGACTGTGCAAAAAAGTTCAGTGGAGGAGTAAGGGTAAGTATTTTTGTCTGCAAGGACTTCAACATTTTTTAAAAGTCCCGTTAATGATGATACCTGCAGGGACGTAGTGAGAAAACCGCTATGATTGTAGTGAATTATTGGCGAAAAAATTCTGCAAAACATTGTTGCAGAGCATCGGGCCCTTCTAAGAACTCCGTTTCCGAGAGGAATTGTCTCCGATCGCCACGCCCTTTCTCCTTCACTGAATATAGGTTGCCATGGTTCATGTTAAAAAATTTAATGAACTTTAATTATCATGAAAGACTATACAGTTCCTCAGGTTTTGAGATATCGATCTGAAATTTTCTTACACCCTTCTCTCCTCAAGAATATGCTTATTTGACGGAACGCCGATATCTAGTTCTCGAATACATGGCATTAGTGAAAACTTGGTCTTAAAGGGCACAATATCATAAAAGTTTACTGCAGGTTGCTTCTGATAGTTAATGATCGATCTTTAAGGATAAAAAAGGAGAACTTTCCATAAGGTTTCTTCTAATGACCGTATTTAAAGATTTCTTCGTCAACTTTCAGGGGGTATTCTAGTGTAGAATTTCATCGGCATTTTTTCAAAATTTTTTTTTTTTACTTATCGCTAGCTCATACAATTGCGACATCATTGCAGACTCATAATCTTTTTATTTTCATTACAGAAGACTAGGGGGTTTGAAATCATGGGTATGCTCTTGTGCTTAATATATTGTAATATAAAACTGATAAAAAATCTTCGGCATCAGTTTCGTTAATCATTAATTAATGAGCGCCTTGAAGGAGTGCCGCTCCCCCAAAATTCACACATCCAACAGCGAGTTCATTATTTACGCCACTGTCAATTACCAGTTAACGGTATTTCATTTCGTACTTATTTGTCAATATTCAGTGTGAACGGTACCCGCAAGCGCCAACAAAAATCAAACAGAAACGAAATCGTGCAGCTTCCTTTCTAACAAACACACTGGCGACGATAAACCACCCTTGCGGTGGCTGGTGCGGTCTCATATATAATATATGCGGTAGATGGTACTCCACTACCCGCCAGCAGGTATCACATTCACAAGAACATCATCAATTTGTCCCCAAATGTTTGCCCATAAGCATTTTATTATACAACGGAGAGATATATTTATTGTTTATCGATGGATACGCGTATTAGATGCGCTACAGTACGAAGTGACAATGAAAACAAAAACAATATTATTATTGCTACATAGTATGGTATTTGGGGGGTCGACACTGTGCATCGCGTGCTAAGGCCACTAAAATTTGCCTTGCTGTCTTGCGTCTACCTCAGGTTGTTGACGACGCCGTTTCGACTTCAATTTTTTTCTCACTTTGCTGAGCGAGAGAGCGGGGTACATGTGGAGTAGGTAGTAAGTGTGTGGGAGTGATTATAGCGTCAGTAAACATTTTTGGGCCATTGACTTGCCCACTTATGCGCTCATCCTGTCGGTGTGGGATGTGAGTTGACGTGATAACTGTATCAGTTGCGGTTAAATGTTGTCAAGTGTATCATTCGCGCCCACACGCATATAAATACATATATGAGTACTTACATTTTATATTGCGACCCTGCTGGGAAATTTACTGGCTATGAAAGTGGGCACCGCTAATGAATTACGATTACTGTCTAATTTTATCTTTTTCTAAGATACAAGTATATACTCAGTATGCAAAGTAAAAGCAGACTGAAAGTGCAACGAAATAACTTTTGGTATAGACAAAGCTGTGTGCTCTAGGCCGTGTCAAATAACTCTGAAGTTGCAGGGCCTTTGTTCTAAGGCCATACACAAGTATGACGAAATTCGTGGAAGTTGAACTTGCAGAATTCGAAAGAAAATCCATTTCATTACTGATTAAAAGGGATGCGTATCATACCAAATCCAATTTGACCCGGACTGACCAAAACAAAAAAAACAATTGACTCCTTAGCGAATATTAGCATGTCAACGCTTAACCCAATTTTGGCTGGGTGGTTCGCAGTACCTTCAGCAAAATTTGGTTTTTTTGGTTTCGGTTAATTTTTGGAGCGCCAGTCGCTAGATTAGTTGTGACTTATATAAAAAAAACTGTTCATACTACAGTAAAAAAAAGAACCGAAAACCTGTCTAAAGTCAAGGGCTGGAAGATTGGTACTGTGGGAGATCTTGCCTGTTATACACTCTAACAACGATTGGACGCGTTAAATATTCAATGTTATGATGTTAATAAGCTTTTTAGTTACGCTTAATTTATTATAAGTTCTCTATTTCTTTGTTTAAACTCAGCTTTAAAGTAAGTCAAAGTTGGCTGAATCCAAAACCTATATTTGTCAAATGGTGGTCATATATGATTTAAACATTATCGAGCGCGGTAAGAAAAATATCTAAATCTAAGTATACCCTCCCAATACGTGAAGAATCATAGTGCTCAGCTTGGTGGGCAGGCAGTGAGAGAATTAGTTTAAGATGCGTCACTGCTAACGCTGAGACCAGAAACGTTCTTTGCAATGAGTCCCCATACCACAAGAGAATTATTCGAAAGCGAGAGAGGAAACAAAAGAGGCCATTTAAAAGTTACCAAACTTAAAAAAAATTTTGTGGTCATTATTGGAGTTTTAAAAAAAAGTCTTAAACGACAACATGCTTTCCTTAAGCGTTAAAATAAATTGTGAGTCTTTAGATGTTAAAATTATTATTTTTTTTCCAAAAATTTTCTTTTTTTATAATCTATAATTTGTTTTTCATGCATTCATATATATATATGCGGTTCTAGGAGTCTCTCTGGAACAGCTCATAAGCCAGGTGGCACGATTTTATGGATCCAGGCATGATAGGATTCTATTCACTATTACTTCCAGTCAGTGACAACATTGAACAGAAATTTTTACTTTAAATTTCTCAGAAGCGTAAAACTGATATTTTCTATTCGCTATATCAAAGTTTGAGGTAAGCAGTAATCTATAAATAAAATACTAAACATTTTTATATTTTTTTCCTACAGGGCCGCTCACCTCTCAAATCGTCCATTGGCTGCAACAATGATGCGCTGAAGCTATGTTCGGAATTGTTGCTATATTCTTGCCCACGTTAAAACCTGTCGCAGCTATAAATATATTTTTGTTTTTGTAATTTTATTTTGTTTTTGTAATGTTTTGACTGTTACCAGCATTTGTTGTTTGTTGCTTGTTTGCGTCATTCCATGGGGTATTCAATAGCGACATAATGAATTACCTTTATTGACAAGTTAATGTTTATAGGTGTCGTCATCGGCGGCGTGGCGTGCACCAGTCGGACGGGAGGACCATGCATAGATACAAACATATGAAAGAGTACGTAAATTGCTGCGCATATGGTGCTGTTGTTGTTAATGTTGCTATTGTCCTAAGGTCCCAAAGCAATTTTGTGGCATTTTCGCTTGCCAAAATGGAGTCGTGAAAAATTGAAAAGCGATACCGAACGCAGTAAAGTCGCAACAGCCGTCGCATCATTGAGCCTGGCGCAAATTTAGGTTTGAGTGGACCGCAATCCAACGCTTAACATGCTAATATATTATGAATGCAGCGGTAGCGGTGGTTATAAAGCATTGATGGCTGCTTAAAATTATGTCTTGTGGTGGCTAAATAAACATTTATGTTTGGGAATTTACAAATTATGTATAGATAGACATTTACAGTGGTGGGCGTTAAAATGTAAACGTTTTCAAATTTTTTTAAAAGTCTGCAGTTACTGGTCATTATTGAAGGTTTTGAGGATGCGGAAGAATAAAATTATGGAATATTAATTAAGCATTGGCGGTCTTTTTGACTAAGACGAAGGTTCTGATATATAATAATCGTTACAATATCCACACGTTTCCATGCCACCTATGAGGTAGTGCTCTTAGCGATGTTTTTACTACTTTTGGAATCCGTGTATCTCAGAAACGGTAGCCCTTAGGAAAAAAAATTAATACAGTCTTAAACTCTCGCAACATAATGTACTAGTTTTGTTAACCTAACGGTTGTTTGTATCACTTAAAACTAATCAAGATAGATATAGTTATATATTAAAGGAAAGAAAAATTAGAAGATTTAATATTCGGAGCCGGTGTCAAAATTGGCCCATTAGCGTGGCACCGCTTCTCTTTAGGTGAAATCCCATATCTCAAGAACGAGTTGACCACTTCAATCAAATTTGGTACACAACATTCTCCTGTCATTCTTTCCACACTCTAGTAAGGTGTGAAAACGGGCGAGATCGGACGACAACCACGCCTATTTCCCACATAACAAAATTATAAATTCCTTTAGTATACAAATCAAGAAAAAATGAATATATCGAGATAAAACTTTGCGCAAATAGTGCTTTTAAGATATGACAGCTCGTGACTAAGAATTGTCAAAAGTCGGAGTATAAATGTTCAAGCCCCAGATACCGAATATGTGAACCCCAGTGTTTACAGCTAACTTTTTACCGAGAATATCGGTCAATATATAAGATATACTTGTATTATTGAAATTCGAAGAGAATCGTTTTCTGATAATAGTATCTTACTTACAGTAGAGAAAGCAAGGTCGAAGTCTAACAGCTCAGATAATATTCGGCATAAATATATTAATTTTTTTTTCAATTTTTCTAGAGGACATAAATAATCTGGAAGCATTTTTAAAGGTGCTAGCCATATATATGGACAATAGTTATGCAAGTAAATTCATTAAATATTAAATACACGATTCTACAGAAGTATAATTATTTTATATAGCATTAGCATTAAAAAAATGTTGGACTTACTGCTTTGGATTTTATTAAGCATATAATAAATGCTTCTTCTACGGAGGTGCTTCTAATCTTCTTCCTCTGCTTCTGCGGAGACTGAATTTCGGAAAATTACAGCCAGATGGCATAGTTCTCATAATTTCTTCTTTTTTCGCTCAACTTTGTTCATTTTTGTTATGAAATCTGTTGGTTTTAAAGCACTTTTTAGCTGGAAACCTGAAATTCGATCAACTTCTATTATTTTTGTTACGTTTAAAGTACTATGTTGGGTTTAAAGTATTTAACTTGGTTTATTTTTCTTATGAAATCTTTTGTGTTTAGAGAAATTTTTAGCTGGAGATCCGGAAATCGATTAATTCGATTAATTCGATTAACATCTTCCATTTTTGTTATGAAATCTATTGGGCTTAATTAAAGCTTTTTTCCGCTAGAGACATCTTTTTCCATTTTTTTCTGAAATATGTTAGTTTTATATTTACATTTCAGCTGGAGACCCGAAATTCAAACAACTTCTTCCATTTTTATTAAGATATCTATTGCGTTTAAAGAGTTTTCAGCGGGAGACATGAAATTTTAATTATTGGGAGCTGTTTGCGGAAATAAGCTTCTGGGGATTTAGAATATTTCCAATAACTTAATGATTTGTAAATGTTGTTGATGCAGCTGAATTGACTTATCGAAAGCTATAAATAAAGATATATTTCTCACTTTTGAAGTCCAGCATATTTAAAAAAGTAAAGTAACATAGTGTAATTTTATTTAAATCTTTTTAAGCTTTTCGTCTAATTTTTTGTCTATACTAATAAATTAAAATATTTTACTTAATAAATACAAAACTAGTAAAACGAAATTCCAAAGTTTTTAAGAAAATGAACTTCAGTCATCAGTTTCTGGCAGTATTTCTATGTCCGCTGCTGTAAATATTCAGCATTACCAAAAAATTACAAAAGTATTTAATAGCTAAAGCATTAATGTAAGTACATTTAGATAACACCGATTGCTTAGCTGATACCCGCAGACAGACACGCACACCACAATTCATGGTAAATATATACCAACAACAATACAAAATATTTATATATGTACATATGTTACATACGCTAACCTAAAATTTTACGAAAATTACTGCTCATCATTAAATAAAATATTGCGGCTATATATTTGTGTGTATGTATGTAAGTATGTATGTATGTGCATTTATCAATATTGTAATACATCTTCACCTTTTATCGCTTGCTTTTATTCTGATCAATTGCTTTTTTGACTTTACACGCGATGCCGCAAATTAAGTGTGGCCAATGATGCTTCTCGCGTTTAGCTAGTCATGCTATTGATAATGTAGGGTGGGGGGTGTTCAAGAGAATACATCGTTGGAAAGTACTTTAATTAAAATATATTGCCAAAAAGTTATATTCTCATGACATTGATTAATTCGTGTTATAGTCAAATGTAATTTAGAATTACATGTTATAATATTTCAGGGTTTCTTAAATCAAGAGTCACACAGCAAACGATAATTTAAGAGAGAATAAGGAAATTATTCAGTCACTAGAAGCTATGAGATCAAAAAGTAACACCACCAAAGTACAAGTATATATACTTGTAATATAAGTTCTAGTAAAAAGAAACCCATTATTTTACCAATAGATGGCTTTAGTAATCTGTATCTCGCGTTGTGTAAGCGCGATCTAGCTACGCTATATGGCATTAAAAAGATAAGATTTTGTACTAAAGAAACCTCTCAGACAGTCTTGCGCTTGCTTAACTCAGTGTTGTTTGAGCGCATGTGTCAAGAATGAACACCAGCACAGAGAAAATACGCCATATTTTATAGAAAGCGGCTGAAAATCTGAACAGTGTTTATGATCCCGATACTGTAACAGCTAATCAAACGCGATGGTGAGTCACTTATGACAAAGTTCAAAAATTAAACCCAGAAGCGGACAGCTTTGACCAATAGAAGAGAAATTGTGTTCTATCAAGGCAACGTTAGACCACACACATTGATGGAGACTCGCCAGAAGCTCCGGGAGCTTGGCTGTGAAGTTCTTACGCATCCACCTTATAGTTCGTACCAAGCACCAAGTCATCACTACCTATTTCGGTCTATTGTGAATTACTTTGCTGGTGAAAAGTTCGCTTCAAGAGAAGCTTGAGATAATATACTGCCCCAGGATTTTGCCATATGGTACAATGATTTCTATGGGTATATGGTACAATGATTTCTATGGGCGGGACATTATGAAAATACCGCATCACACTAAATAGTTGCATTTCGGGAATACCATATATGGATACAAGTTAATCAGACTTCGTTATCTCAACAGTTAACTGGCTCACTATTTTATCTTTAACTCCAGTTGATGAAGTTAGAGAATACCGCGCTTCAGATAGCGACAGGTTGCCTTTTGATGTGCCCAGAACACCATATCCACAACGAGGTTCGCAAGTTTGAGACCAATTAAGCAGTGTTGTTTGGGCTGCTTTCTTCGTAGTGATCTTGCCTGTAGCAAAGTCGCGCTCTTGAAACATAAAGATGACTTAACTACACGAATGCCAATATCCCTTTGACGACCAAATATATTCGATTTTATACAAGCAATGTTCATTGACAACTACTCGAGGCTAATATTTGATCAGCGTGACGAACTGAGTCGATTTTATTTGAGAAATTATCTTCACGAATTTTAGCATAAATTATTGTGCAAGACAGTCTTCAATCTCCGAACATATTGTTCAGATCGGTCCACTATAGCATATGGTAGTAGTATATTTTCTTATTTTTCATAGCGTTAATACAGAGGTTTGACATGGAAACATATTGAATGTAAAGTTTCTCAAAGCTTTGTAAACATAAGCATTAAAATAGCTAATCTGGACTGCTTTAAATAGCTTAAAAATATTGGAAATTAATATATTATATATATTTACATACATAAATATCCAGTTTTATACGCATATGTGTTTTTTCTTTGTAAAAGTATACTCCAAATCATCTTAAGGCGCAATTATTTAATCTGTGTACAGGGTACGCTTAAGAAACTTTGCAACCGAAAGCCCAGAGGCCATTTTTAGCATACGAGTACACATCAAAAGAACCAAATAGCTTCTCTTTATAGGGATATAAGCATATCTATACATATAAATAAGAAGGTATAAAAGCAAGACGGCCATTCGCTTTGATAATATATTTATAAAAGGAAGCTGAGCAATTTTCTTAAGGAAATAGGCCGCAGAACTGTTGCCGTGAATTTCCATTTCAAAAGCAATAAAAATACTTTGCTTGCGCTTATTTACATGTATAGTATATATATTATATTTTCCAATAAGGGGTTGAATGGCGCATTCGTTTTACGAGTATGACCGCAGGACATTTTTATATGTTTGTATTGGTATATTTTAATAAATTTGCTCCGTGGGAATAGCAGTGCAGATGTCATATTTTGACGAGGCCAGTTTGATGGGTCAGAAATTTTGGTGACCTAAATGCAACACTAACGCTGTCAAGCAGTTACTAAGACTATTAATGTGTCAAATTTTGAGCTGGTTTTGGGTGGAGTTGGGCAGCTATTGTATATAGTGATGTTAAGAAATATGGAAAATAAAATTTATATATTATATTTTTTTTAAAACATAAAACTTTTTTGTTAATAGTTTGAGAACTTAACTTTAATAATTTTAATTTTCCAATTGTGAATTCCGCTCTGGTCTATTTTTAATTTTGAGGCTGAACTTTCAGGTTACTGAAATGTTGTCCTGAAATCGTCGCTAAAATATACGCAAACATTTTTAAGGTTGATAAAGACAATGTCCAAAGATGGTTCAGGGTAAAGTAACTCAACAGATTGGGATTTTCGGACTTTTTAAGAGTGGAAAAAATTGATCTCTTAGGATATCAAAAATTTAGAATGAGATACCTTCCAAACATATAGCATACTAAAGAGTGTTAAGGTGAATTTATCGAGTCAACAAGGTCAGAAATATATTTTGGGCTGACATTTCTATTATTAACCAAAAAATAGTCCACGGAACACTAGCAAATATTATATGAAAGATTCGAAGCTGGCATTTCTATTCTATTATTAACCAAAAAATAGTCCGGGGAATACTAACAAATATTATTTGGAAGATTCAACAATGATTTGTAGCCAAAGCAGTAGATATTGAGGAAAAATCATTGCAAATTAACAAAAAGATGTTATGATTTCCAGTTGGAACAATTTCCATGAGATGATCAGTGCAAATAAATGTTTAAAGATATATAAGCTCGAGCCCGAAATATTTTTGTTAGGCTGGAAATAATGGATCTCATCGGATACCAAAAAATTAGAATCAGATAGATGGTCTCTTATACTAAAAAAGACTACGGTGGTTTTGTAGAGTCAACAAGGTCAGATAATATATTTTCAGAAAGCTGGGAAGTCTATTATATATAACAAAAAGATGGTGAGAGGATCACTAAGGAATATTATACGATATATTAAAGAAAGATTCGACAATTATTTGGAGCAACATCGGTAGATCTTTTCCTAAAAACGGTACAATTTTTCGAAGAAAATATTTTTGGCAACTACTAATTTAGATTCCGTAAGTAAATTGTAAATATATATCATTCACTCAGCATTTCGACTATATTTAAACTTCTACAAACATATATTTATCGCCACTATACTATAATCGCCAGTATCTTGTTGTTTGTGCAGCGATTTTCTCAATTTTATTTTATTTATTTAAGGAAATACAATTATAAATAATTATACTATCTATAAAATATAACCGCAATAGCGGCAAGGCCTTGAGCTGTTTTCTCAACTTTGATTGGAGTAACAATAGGATAATTAATTGTGGCTTTAATTGGTAAATCTCGAAGTAAACCCGAACAAGAGGTGTTATAGCGACGTTCTGGTCACGTTTGGTACATTACCGGAACTTGTATTCGATGAGGCACTAACGTTATCGTGGCGCTTAAGAAAACCATTTAGAGGTTATCGAATACTGTTTCAATAAAACAACAATTGTCTCGATAATAAGTGGTGTCCTTGAAGTTAGGATCGGTTAAGTCGGGCCACATGGCTGATCCCTCAAGATGATGGGGGTTCAAATTTAGAAACATTGTTGTTTAAAATCCTTTGTGAAGCCAGTAAAAAACTCACGCAGTTGGACAAAACGCTTTAAACTTGCCACAAATCTGCTTTGGTGCCTTATTTTTATTTGCGCTATTTCACCAGGATGTCTAAAAGTATGAGAACCGAGGTGTTTTAGCGTTTTAGCCTTGATCTGGTAAAGGCGGTACATTGGGGACGGAAGTGAGATAATCTAACCTTCTTCCGAGCAGTTAGTTTATCCGGTAAAATTTTCAATCGCATGAATCCGTTTCGGACTGTGTTCTTTTAGAACTTCTACAACTATTGAAAGGTGTGCTTTGTTGAGGGCGAAGAGCTCACTGGATTTCTTATGATTTACCCTGTGTCAGAAGGACCGTGAGAGTGTGCAGTTGCTAGTAGTTGACCAGCGCTTGCTGAGATGGTATGAGGTCCTACCATCGAGTAGTGAACCACAAGAAACCAACGGCGCTCGTATCCATTCCCATTCTGAAGCTGGTGAGACTGCAGTATCTAACCTAGTAAGCGCATTAGCCTCGCAGTTTCCTGCAATAACGCTGTGGCCAGGCACACAAGCCGGTCCAATCATGTAATGACTGAACGCCAGAGATAAGGATTGTAGACATCGCTTCACTACCCACTAGGCTCGAGCGTACAGTCAGCGTGCTCAGGTCTTTCGAGTTAGAAACCCAAAAAATTTGCTTATATAAATTTTACGTGCTAAAGTGAGTTTGTGTTCAGAAATAAAATGACTTCTCTTTTAACTTTGTTATTTCAGTAAGCATTGACTTACCAAACTAACCTCGTATAGTATATGCATATATTTATTTACTTGTTTAAATATTTATTTATCTTTATAAAAATTAAATATGTATGCCTTTTGTTGCATGACATACTTTCATGATACTTTCCCACACACAATGGCCTTTCACTGGCTCTTCGGTGATTGGCTGATAAATCAGCGATGCAATTGTTGTTTGTTTTTTTTCTCTTTGTATTTTGTTTTTTTTTGCCTTGGCAACACCCAATGCCAATTGGAATTGTTTATGCTTGAACTTTTCGTCGAATTTTGTAATTATTTTTACTGTTTGTTTTTGTTGTTGCTTGCTGAAAATTACATCGCCTGTGCAAGTGCAACGTGTAATTAAATCGTTAAGCATTTTTTAATGAATCCAATACAACGTAATTGAATCCCAACGCCACACAACAGTGCAATAAATGCGGGGAACAATGCAATCGCCGGGTGGCGCAGCGGCGGACGCTATCCAGGGAGCCAAGTCACGCTCGTGGTGGGCAGTAAATGCATCTGTATATACATATACATTAGGGTGGGGCGCAATTTTTTTTTTTTTGCCTAGCCTGAGGGTAAAATCTGTAGATTATAAAAAAAGAAAAGTTTTGAACAAAAAAAAAATTTTTGTTTAACATCTAGAGGCGGCGCACTTCGTTCTAAAGTAAATTTCGAGTTAAAATTTTTTTTGGACAAGAAAAAATTATTTTTGGTTTAAACTCTTTACATTTATATAAAAATTACCGAATATGACTGTTTTTGACTCAAAATTTATTTTAACGCTTAAGAAAAGCATGTTGTCGTTTAAGACTTTTTTTAAAATTCCAATAATAACCACAAAAAATTTTTTTAAGTCGATAACTTTTAATTGGCCAGAAAGAGGACTCTCCACAGCTTCTAGAACACTTATCAAAATTTTTTTACGAAATAAAAATTTTTACTCGAAAGCTTACTTTAAAAGTGTGTTAAAAAAAATTTTTTTTGTCCCAAAATTTAATTTTTTTTATAATCTACAGATTTTACCCTCAGGCTTTGCAAAACAAAAAAATTTGTTTCGCTCCACCCTAATGTACATATGTATGATATATGTATATATACATATGTAATAAATAAATATGAAATGCATACAATTATACTTATATGTGCCAGCATTTATGGCGCTGCCGCTGTTGACACCCACTGCACTAGCGGCTATAACTGCGCTCGGTGGCAATTAAACTTTAAAAAATCATGCAAAAGTTCGAAAATGTCAAATCGCCACATAGGCTGTAGCGTGAGAAAGCTTTAACTGTAAAATGTTTGTAAATCTTAAACGAGACAAAGCCGGAATTACAACACATATTTGAAGGTACACTTGGAAATTGAGAGGGTTGAAAATATTTTGTTTTGAAAATATGGAAGGCCGACGAAGAATAACAGTAATTAAAAGTCACATTAACACAAAAAAATCAGTCGCAAATTTTTTCTTCAGATTTGTTGAGTAGTGTAATCTTTCTCTGTTTTGTATAATATCTTTTTCCGTACCGAAACTAAGTTTAATACCCTTTACAGGTGCATTTTTTATAGCACATAAGATTTGCTGTCTTGATTTTCATCGATTAGTCTGTATTGCAGCTTTATGCTATAGGGGTTCGATCTAAACAATATCTTTTGAGATTATGCTATTGTCTTGAAAAATAATCTATGTCAAAATTTGTCTAGCTATCTTCTTTAATTAAAAAGTTTACCATACAAGGACTTAAATTTGAACGATCAGTTTTCATGACAGCTGTGTGCTATAGTAGTCCGATATTGACGGTTCCGAGAATTAGTAGCTTTTTGTAGATAAAAAGACTTGTGCTAAATTTTAGATTGATATCTCAAAAACTGAGCGGTCAGTTCGCGCATATGCAGACGAACAGATATACAGACTAAATCGACTCAGCTTATTACGCTAAACTGTTATATATGATAGACCCGTATATACTTTTCAGGGTCTCCGATTTTTTCGTCTTGGTGTTACAAACTCCCTGGCAAACTTAATTTAATTTGCTGTTCAGGGTATTCTTCTTTCTAATTAAGCTTTTTATAATTGAGCTTTTTGACTTGATTTGATTCTTTAAAAATTATTTAAACTAACTATTTTTGAATGCAACATCAATCAAGTGATCGGCATTATCCACCACTTGAATTCTATATAATGCATCTTTACTTCTTCGCGCATCTCAGCTGTTATAGCGATTGTGGCACGAATGTTAATCTTGAGCTCGTAAATGTTCTCACGACTCCGATGGCGGCGTATACTTACAGGAACAGACAATGTCACCTCCTTTTGACATCAAAAGTCCTTTGACTTTTCGTGGCAGAAATTTAAACTATGACTTACAGTGCGTTCTTATTTTGAACCTTCAGTGAACTTTTTAGCTCACTTTAGCTCTTAACAATATCACGGTGGCTCTGTTGACTCGATTTTTGTTCACTAGATATTATACTCATATATATGTGAGGGCTTCTGGCTGTCGCACACTATGTTGATGTAAGTATTCGAGAACTCAATTTTATATGCTTGAGTTAAATATTTTTCGATAGTCATCAATAAAAAGTAGGCTGGTGTGAAAAGGCCTTTGTAAAAGAGTTCAGTGACATACGAGGAAATCTGTTCGCTCAGTTCTGCAACTGCAATTATATTTGGTGTCAAGGCTGCTCCAGCTATATGTTTACTAGAGAGTTTATATCTATTTATAGAGGAAAAGCAGACGAATGCTTATGTTTAATTAGATCCATCTAAATAAATTTATTGTAACCTATCTCTACTTAAACATAAGCTACACCTTAATCTGATATACATTTTAATAAAAATTATAGATAATTATTATTCTATTGTAATAAAATATTCTGATAACGACGGTATATAAACTGAAAACCAATTCAAGTGAGGTTCATATTGAATTATATCAATTACAGGACAGGTTCCTCAGAATAAACTAAAATACCGCAAAATTTTTTAAGTCAAGTAATTTTTCAAGAATATAACTACTACTACTTTAGTGTTTACAATTACATTTTAAATAATAGGGTATCTAATCCTAGCTTATAACTAAAATTTACTAGCTTCAAAATATTAACACAAAAAATTCTTAAATTTAAAATAAAGTATGAAAAGGTAAAAAAAAAAATTGCTGTAGTCAGACCGCGTAAAAGTTTGAAGTGATCGTTAGTATTGACGTTATAATGGCAAAATATCTTAAAATGATGTTTGGAAAGCGCTGAGACAGGTACATTTCTTCGAAGTATTTATAAACGGTTCGCTATCTACTAGACTTAACCATCAAGTTTTGTAAATTAGGAGTCTTTATCAGGTATAAAATATATTTTTGGTATATGCGACTTTTGGACAATACGACTTAATCTTTAAACTTTGGTGATCCAACGAAATCGGTAGTTCAAAATTTTATAATAAATTATTAGAGTCTACATGCTTATAAAAGATCAAAGGTCGATTTAGACATGTTGGAATGTCTGACTATCTCATATATACGTGAACTAGTGCCTCTGTTTTTGAGATATCGATCTGAAATTGTGCACACGTCTTTTTCTTGCCAAGAAGCTGTTCATTTGTCGGAACCGCCGATATCGAATAACTATAGCAAATAGCTGTTATACAAACTGATCGATTAAGCGCAAGTCCTTAAACGTCACACTTTTGTTTTTTAAACTGAAGTTTAAAATTTTACAGTAAATATTTTGTTTATACTTTTCTCGTCTGCAATGAAACGAAAAATTCTCTCACTGCATGCAGTTCTTCCTGGTTAACTGTAAAAAAAACAACAGCACCCTCCCAGCTAACAGCTAACTGACGAAGCAGCCGACCAAACGGACCAATGAGCTGGCCGCCCGAGTGTGTGAATATCCATAACGCTTTGTGTCACCCTTCCATTATCATTCATTAACAGTGTTGAGGGGATTAATTGAATTTAATTGATTTGCCAAACCAGGCCAAATTGGCCATGCTGTCTAGATTCGAAGTCGAGGAGACATATATGTATGTATGTATGCTATATATGTATGTACTAATAGTGATGTAGCAGATAGCTAACAAAATATTTTGGTGTGTAGTAGTTTGAATTCGCAATGCGATCAAGAAGATAGAAGTTAGCAGAAAATTAAAACAATAACAACAACTACACTAGCAGGCATTAGAGACAAAGTGTTATTTTTTGAAAGTGGTTTCTTGCGCTGAAATGAATGAGTAAATGAATGAAAGCACATATTTAGGCATACATATAGTCTGCTATATACAAATGTACATATGTATGTACATATATATGTTTCTTCATGAAATTCGTTCATTATTTGTTGCCTTCGAGCTTTTAGTCGCACGTTGCATGAATCATTTGACCGCACAGTTATGACATCATTGCCTATTGTGGCACAATAACAACAACAACAACAACAACGACAACTTTTATGTGTGTACAATTATCTGTAGTGCTACTCAGCGCCTATTTTTAATTATTTACAACAAACATTTTCCGCACACATGCGGCACCCAGTCGATAGGCGGCAGCGGCGTCTAAGATTTCAATTACAACGAGTGCAACAACAACTTTTTATATGTATACTAGTGTGTGTATATACATAGTTATATACCAATGTGTTGAAAGTGTGAGAGAAAGGGTGGCAACACTTCCATGGTTTACAACTAGCCGCTGTGACACATTTAGCAGCAACAAGTAGTTGTTATTGTTGCTTTTTTGTTGTTGTTGTGTTTAGTATTAGTGCGTCTTCAGCTGCTGCTTCGGCTATACACAGTGCTGCATATGTATGTACGTGCGTGTATGTGTGTGCCTTGTAATGACTTTTGTTGCTTGCTTGATTGCTCCATCTCTGCTGATTCCCACAGCACAAATTTTGTGGCATGTTGACACATTTGATTGCAACACGCATTCATTGTGTGTCTTATGGAGTGCGGCTAAATTTAGAAATTTCATTTAATTTTAAGTCGTTGGCCTTAGTAAGTGCCCTTTTACACTTTTTAGGTCGACTCGTTGTGCGGCACATTACTCATACGCTGTGGCGGCAATTTGTTGGAAGAGAAAATTGTTCGTGGAATTAAGCTTAGAATATAATATGCATTGTGCATATGTCATATGTCATGTGTAAATCATATATAATCATTCATATAAGAAATGAACGCATATGACCATACCATTTGATCAAATTTGACCCGGATTGGTTCATAAAAACTGCAAACGCAAAAAAATCCACAACATTTTTTCATTTATTGGTATAACATTTTTTTATGTTCGTGAGAAATTTGATCTACATATGTCAATTAGTGTGTGTTTGGCAGCGGAATCGTTGAAAATGTTCCAGAAGTAATTTGGAGAGTCTTGAGTGGCGTCCTCTGTCAATGAAAATAACATCGAAGAAGTTAATGAAACAGCGCTTGAAAATCGTTGTGTTGTCATCAGAGAGATGGAAGAGCATCTCCACATCTCTTATGGATCGACTTAACACATTTTGGTTAATGTTTTGGGTATGAAGCGTGTCACTTGCCACGAACCTTTTGAATGTGCATACATATGTTTGAGAATTACTTTTGAAGCAAGTTCGTAACATACCAGCTTTCCTGTAGATGAAGCGATACTTGTGACACAGTAAACAGTGTATAAGTTTTCAACTTATATTTAGTAGCACGCTTGACGGCTGAATTTGAGGCTATCCAAGACAATAAATCCGCAGATGAATAAGGACGAAGACACTCCTCTATTCCGGAGGAACTAGAATTTTTTTTCTAACAATTATGAGCAGAGTTTGGCAGTGCTTGTTGGAGTAAAAGTCTGGGCCCATTCCGATTATATATGTCCGATTAGACGAGGTACTCATAGTTGCTAACGGACAGAGGTTCTCAAAACTTTGGCAGACTCTTTCCTTAAACATTTTATGAGACACGACATAAGGTATTGCTTCCAGCAACAGCTTGTTGTGATGAGTAAGATCTGAAGAAAGCCCGAAAAGTGTTAATATTGACCATCGAGACCTACTTATGAGAAATAGTCGTTCTTGGCAATAGTAATTATATTAGTGCCGTTGGTATCACAATGAGCCTACTAAAGGTCTAGGCACGTCGTCAAACCGCCACTCTACCAACCTACCTAAATGTGTGCTAGAGTTCAAAACTCTCTTTGGTTTCGTTGATTATGCTTGCATACCATCAATCCACTAGGTTCTTCCCTATTTTAATTGAGCTGATGATACTACTTATTTTTGTCACTAACACAGGTGGCTTTAATGAATGAATACCATATATTAAGAGAAGAGAGAAAGAATAATTTGGGAGAAATGTTGATTTATTAATCAATTTAAATTAGCCTCGTTTTTGTTCGAGACAGCTCTAACTGGCGGTAAGCTCCTTAAACGAGTGCTTCTTCAAGTTTGTTTGTTTGTTTCAAGTTGCAAAAACCGTGGAATATGCTGGATGGGGCAGAGATTCGTAATAATTTGACGTATTTGGAATATGGGGGAGGGAGTCTTGTCACCGTTTCATCTTTCTCCAGATAGTCTATATCACACCTTGTATATCCTAGAAATACATCACACTTTCTGCTGATATATATATCAATCCCCGAATCTTTGGTGCAGGTGTGTAAGTAAAATCAACTGTTTCGATTGTACTGTGCGAAAGTGGTGTATAATAGTGGATCTATATTTTGTCGATGGTCACGGATCGACGTAAGAACTATTCATGTATTTCGTTTCGGTTACCGCTCAGAGAATCGAAGTATATATGGTGTAGCTTCCGTAATACAAGTGTGCTGTTGAGTTCAGTCAGCAAATCTCATTTCTTCGTCTTTAAGCATTCTCTTTTTCGCTAAGCTTTTGGTAGGAATGATTTTCCTCAATTGCTAAGTTTCGGCCATAATGATTGAAACTGAATAATTCGTTTGGATATTTTATCGCTGTCTTAGACAATAATTTATGCCAAATTCCGTGAGCATATCTTGTCGACTAAAAGAGTTTTTCATGCAAGAACTTGATTTTGAACGCTCAGTCTGTATGACAGTGGTCCGATATCGGCGGTTCCGACAAATAATCAACTTGTTGGAGAGAGGAGACGTGTGAAAAGTTTCAGATCAATATCTCAAAACTGAAGGACTAGATCGGGCATATACAGATGGTCCTGACTATATCGACTGAGCTCGTCACGCTGAATGTATGTATATATATACATATATTTTATAGGATCTCCGACGTTTTCTTTTTGGCTGTAAAAAATTTCGTGGCAAACTTTAGATACCCTGTTCAGAGTATAAAAATATAGACGTTCACGTTTAAATAAATTAATTTTAATGGAATTGAAGGCGTAGGAGTAACTACGAGAAGTACCACAGAACTAACATGCTGCAATGTGGATATGTATACAGTGTAATATATTTATGTACACATTGTGCATAAATGTATATATTTGCATTTCCCATAGGCACCAATGCAACTTTGTATTTACAACAATTTTCGACTTAGTTGAACATTTTCACATTAAATTAATTAACCCTTTGCGTGCCAAACGGTTCCGCTTCTCTGATCCCACTGCAGCAGATATAGACATACAAACACACAAACATATATGTATGTATATACAAGCTTTGCTGTATGTACTATATACATATGTCAGTCACAACAACCATATGGTGCGAGCGCTAAGTGTTTAAGTTGCAGGACTTAGCTGGTGGAAAGAAGGGTATTTTCCTGTAAAATTAAATGTAGAAGAGTGCATATTTTATTTCATTTTATTTACTGGCATTTAATCCTTTTGCTACTCACAGACAGACATACGAAGTATAAAGAGTGCTAACATGAACTTCGATGTGCGGAAAGTTGAACGGCGCGGCGGGAAAGGACACCAATTGAGGTGCGGTTCAGGCACTTACCAGCACACATACATACAAACAAACACTAAAAGAGTTTTAACGCACACTTAAATAAACACATACATGTATGCATACATATTAGGGTGGAGCGAAAATTTTTTTTAGAGGGTAAAATTTGTGGATTATAAAAAAAGAAATTTTTGTTTTCTTCAAGTAAAGTTTCGAGTTAAAATTTGTATTTCGTAAACAATTTTTGATAAGTGTTTTAGAAGCTGTGAAGAGTCCTCTTTCTGGCCAATTAAAAGTTATCAATTTAAAAAAAAATTTTGTGGTCATTATTGGAGTTTTAAAAAAAGTCTAAAAATTTTTTTTTTGTCCAATAATAATTTTAACTCGAATTTTATTTTAAAAGTGAATTGGTTAAATTTTTTTTTTCCAAAATTTTTTTTTTTTATAATGTACAAATTTTACCCTTAGGCTAAGCAAAAACAAAATTTTTTTTCGCTTCACCCTAATACATATACACATACATATATATATATATACATTTATATGTATATCTAAATGTTTCCAAACTCTGGCATGCAAATGACTTGGGTGCGCCGCTGCTTTTTAGCGCCCCATTGCTGCTACTTCTTGCTTCGCATATATTCTCTCGCATGCTACTTTTATTTTCTCGAACACACATTCACAAGCGCTGCGTGTCGTTTGACCCTTTACGTGGCATGATTGGAACCTATGATAATCAACTTGTGCCGAAATCACGCGCCGTCAGCGAGTATTGAGGAATTTTGCTTTAACTTTGTCATTTTAACAAATTAGCATGTTTTGTTCATAATTGTCTGTTCGTGAAGATGTCCAGCGGAGATAAAAATTAATATTTTTACTGATTTTTTTCCTTTTCATTGTTAATTTTTATGTTGTTGTTGTTTTTCTTGTTTATTCTTTGTCACACGTGCGCTTTTGTGTCGTGCTGTTTATTACCGTTACTATTTTTTTTTTTAATTTTATTAAAATACTCTGATTTTCTGTTGTTAACATTTTTATTTTCAAATTGCGTGTCGTTAATGGTCTGTAACGGTAGTTATGATTAGTTTGCCCTTGAAAGCAAATATTGGTAAAATATATGTAAATATAGATTAATAAATAGATATGTACGTATAAGCATATAAAAGGCTATATATAATGTGGTGCTCGGACGGATTGACCTATTAATTCTTTAGCGTTTTTTTTTTAAATCGATAACGACCCCCCTTTGGGGGTCTGTTATTTATTGCTAGGTCCTGTTGTTTTTGGTTGAGTTTTGAGTGGTGAAAAACTGAAACAGTTGATTTTCGCAAGTTTCTCTTGAGACGAATTTTTTCCCGACAAAATTATTCGCCATAGACAGTAACAGGTGGGTGCATAAGGACCCAATGGTGAACGCCAGCCGACATACGTAGAGAGTGCCTCCCAGAAGCTCGCGAAACTTGTTTAAGATATTCAAATGACTCCATCTTATAGTCCTCACCTGACATCAAGTGATTACTACGTGCTCCTGTCTACGAAGAATGATGTTGCTGGTGAAAAATTCGTCTCAACAGAATCTTGTGGAAATCGAATGTTCAATTTAAGGCAAAAATAATAAATATTTTTGAAATACATATATGTATGTATGTAGATATATATGTATATGCATATATACATAAGCTGATGATTTTCCTATTTCGAACGAAATTTGAAAGAACAAAACAGTTTCTAGCAGCCAAATTGCCTCCTAGTCGTTATGACCAATTACAACAACAAAAGCAAACCTAGCATTTCCAGCCATTCGCGCCCAACTGCATAAATTCCAGTTAATAAAGTCATCTCATTGCGAGGAGGCAGCCAAACATTTCAATTTAATTGAAACTAAGAAAAAATAAGAACAACAACAAATACGTAGCAATATTTCTGTATGTCATTGAGAGTAATAAAAAATGTTAATTCCCCATTCATACTTTACTTCAGTATTGTTTTGCCCAACTCGTTTGGCATAATTAGTTTTTAATCATATTTTAATTTTTATGCCCTCAACTGGCATCTTCAAACATTCTTATATACGTAGATACATATGTAGATATGTGCCGCACACACGCGCTATGAGAGTGGTCGAACAGTAAGATCGTTATTTCGTCGCTTTTTGAGTGCTGCGTCTTCACATTAAAGCATAAAAAAAAACTCAAAAAAAAAAAAAATTTGCGGCTAAAGTTATGACATAAAAGGCGGTACGAACGCGCCAGATCATTAAATTTTTTCCATCAATTAAAATTATAGTTTAACGAGTCACAGACGAACTGTTATTTATATGTATGTTTGAATCTATGTAGCTATGTATTTGCATAAGTAGCATTGAGCTATTTTGAATTTCGGCAGCGTAATAAATTTTCACTCATTATTTTTTTTATCGAAATTTTTGCATACGTTACTGATGTATGTGTAAATTTTAATACATACACATATAACTAGGTATGTGTACATACACACGTGTTCGAAATAATAAGGACAAAGTGAACATACATAGACATCCTTGAATAAATTTTTGCAGTAGTATTTTTTTGAGGGGCACACCTAGTGTGACAATTTGCACAAATCATTGTTTCTTCATATATATTTCGATAGTTTATACCTTTAAAAATTACCTACTAAAATTACAAGTCGGTTACTCAAATAGTTTTTGAGTTACAGCCATTTGAAAGGTAGCCGCTCAGTGCCATCCAGGCCACCAGTTTATTTTTGAACGCGTTTTTTGAATTGGCTTGTGCAAGAACTGAAGCTGCTCGACCTTCTCAAGCGACATCGCTTCGCTATATGTTGCTCTTGAAAAGTTCCACGAAGATTCGACATTTTCGAGCTAAATTTTGTTCCGCGATGAGGCCCATTTCTAGAAGCTCGCGATCTCGGCAATATTTTAGCGCCTTCGGAGATTTCGTATAACTCAAAAAATATTTAATTTTTTTTTCAAAGCGTTCACTGTGTATTCTTCCAAATTTCAAAACAATCGATACAGTATTTATTGTTTTGTTTTAATTCCTAAAAATCTATGTTTTTTAAGGCTGTCACATTAGCTGGGTTCCTTAACTTTTTTCGACAAATATCTGTTTAGAGTTTTTCAAATTGGAAACTTGGTTATCATATGAGCGTTTAACTTTAATACGGTCGAAACAACGGCTAACGGCAATAAACTTTCCGAACTCGGCTTCAGAAATCTTCATTACATTCTAATAGTCTTAGAAAAGTGCGAATTTCAGCGTAAAAGAAGTTGCAATTATTATACTTCCTTCAGAAATGGGAAGAAATCAACATAATTCTACTGAGCAACGGAAATTTATTAAAAAAATTGCTTTAGAAAAGGAGAACGTTTGGCTATATAAAGCAGTTAGGAGTTTCAAGCGTAATGACATCAAACTGTTCGTCGAAAGCTGAAAGAGAGGCAAAGGCAGAAAAAAATTTCCGATAAGATGGGTGAGCTCAACACATTAATCGTTAAAAGGCACCTTTATGACATCCAGGCTGTGAAAAAACGAATTGCAATTGCTAACAACAATTTAATCCATAAGAAAAATGTTAATCGCTGCTAACCTGAAAGCACAAAGTCCAACAAAAGTATATTTACTAACTAGTAGGGAAGAGCTAAGTTTGAGTGCAGCCGAAAATTTCATACTCTTGCAACTACTCAGAATCAAAGCCGGCAAAATACATATCTACAGGTGTTGGCAAAACTATATATATTTAACTCACATATTTGCCGATATGGATTAAGGCCAGAAATTTTTCGGTAATTGTTGGCCCACAATTTCGGCCGGTTACGACGGATGTTTTCGCGCAAATGCCTCAAAACGCTCAAAATAATACTCTTTATTGACTGGTTTGGTTTAACATGAATTCATTCCAACGGGACAGGGAATGAATTCATGATAAACCAAACCGCGAATATCGAAGAAAAAACAATTTCCGGAAACTTTCTGGTTTCATGGTACACCATGTTGCTACAGAGTATAATGAACGATTTTAAGACCAAAAACTTGTTCAATACCATCGATCAACTGAAAGCGATCCCAGACCCGGACTACAAGGCATGTTTCGATGATTGGAAAAAGAGGTGGTAATAGGGCGACAAAATAATTATTAATGAAGATTAAAATTTTTTCGTTTCTTCTGGTCTTAATGTATACCGCATAAAGATAGTCAAAAGTTCGAAAATCTTTATAAAATGTATATGTGGGCTAAGTTAATTATTGATCCGGTTGAATCCATTTTTAATATACAGAGTTCAGCTTTTAACAAAATCATTATATGGCGGGTGGGCGGTGTTATTTATTCATTTTCGGGGTAGGTCGGGATGCCAAAAAGATTTGCCCTGAGCGAATTTGCTTATTATACTTGTAGTTTGAATGGTTTAGGGGTAACATACGTATATTAAACTTATTAGAGGGCGAGACCACGCCCACTTTAAAAAAATTTCAACCATAGATGCCCCTCTGATTTAATTCGTTGTACTAAATAACAGCCTTGCATCTTATTGCGAAGTTTAGTTTATAGGTTATAACCCTATCTAGATTAGGTTTAGGTGATACAAACATCAGTTAGGAAACAAAACTATTATACTATGTAGCAACTTGTTGCAAGAGTATAAAAAGTGTGGACATAAAACGGTGACTTGAATGTGCTAGATGTCAGTTTGGAATAACATTCTACGGACCTATGGGACAAAAATTGTTCAATTCGACTGTGGTAAGTAGAAGCAATATTTTAGAAAACTCCGAAATCAGATATTCAACGCAAAATATACAAAGAAGACTACAAAGCCGGGGCTCTCAAGCTGAATATGGAAATAAGGATCACCGGGAATCATTCGTGAGAAAACCCCTGGTTTGCAGCACAAAAAAAATAATTTTTCATTAAGACAATGCACTTGCTCACAAAGGAGTTTTAACAATGACAAAAATTTAACGAATCAAAGTACGAATTGCTTGAGCATTCACCGTATTCACCAGATTTGGCTCTCAGCGACTACTACTTCTTCAGAAATCTGAAACAATTCCTCCGTGGAAAGCGTTTTTCGTAGAATGAGGAAGTTATTACAGCCGTCGACGGGTATTTTGCAGAGCTTTCGGAAAGTCATTATAGGTATGGCATAAAATTGTTAGAGGATCATTGAAATAAGTGTATTGAAGTTAAGGGAAATTATTTTGAAAAAAAAATCTATTTCGTACCAAAAACAGTATTTGTTCATTTCGAGCGCAGATACTTTTCAACCAACCTGCATATGGTTTTCTAGTCGTAATTGTCATTAGTTGTATTTTGCACAGATGATAGAACGAGCTCATGCCTTCAGATGATGAAATTTATTGCCTCGGACTAGTCTCACGATGATTGACGTTCCAAGTTAAAACTGAAGGCTTTAGATAAATTAGTCCCAACAACGGAGCTAGATCGTATATCTCCAGTCAGGGAATTACCGTTATATTACGTAACCGGTGTCAGCTAATTGTTACATGAGTACACAGCAAAGTTTTCCACCCGCTACCCTACCTAATCGCTCATATTTCAGCAGGATTCGTTATTTATAAACATACATACAAATTTGTTTAGGAAAATAATTCGCCATTGTAACGGTAGTTGCAATTTATTGAAGAAACTGCGAGCACTTTGAAGAACCCCATGTAATGAAATTCCAATCTGATAATCCGAAAATTGCCTGCATACAACATATGGAAGCATAGTAATTTTAACATCAACAAAAGGGTTACATAACAACCACAACAACAATTAAGGGGGTGGACAGCATTTATGTGCTATTTATTTGTGTTGTATAAAAATCGTGAATACATTTTTTGTGGTTAAATTGTTGCATAAATAGAATTAAGCTACTGTGGTGGAAGCTAGCAGGTATATATGTATATATATATATGTGTATATAGGCTTGAAAATAAACATGTTGCAAGCATAAGGCAAAAAGCAGACACCATGTGGCACGTGACATGACACAATACGAACGCTTTGCCTTTATGTTGTAACGAGTGACTGTTTCATGCGCTGAGCCTTATAATTATGGGATAATGTTCGATCTGCCGCTGAGATATGCATAACTATTGCGCCTCGGCAAAGAAAAGTGAAAAGAATTAAACGAAAGGTTGAAAAGGAAACGACAAACGCTTTAATGGACAATAAATAGTTGCGCATCTATATCTATATGGTATTTAACCCTTCAGAGGGGGAATGCTGCAACCCCCTTACGTGAAAATATATTAATTTACATAAATATGTGTGTATATACGAGGGTAGTTTGATACTAAAGTGATGTTATATTCAGCATTAGTAGTAATTTGAAGCTAGTTAAGTCAACAAGTTTGTTCTATACGATCAGAGGAAGAAGCCAACCTGAAAATTGTTCCTTAATTTGGATCTCTACTGCCAACAATTGTACTGAATGAAGGAAGCAATCGCAAAAAAGCGGCCAACTTTAGCCAATAAGAGAGGAATTGTGTTCCATCAAGCAAATGCCAAGCCACACACATCGATAGTGGTTGATTCTTATGCATTCATTTTAAAACCGGACCCGACACCAAGTAATTACTAACTGTTCCTGTCAACTGCTAATGTTTTGCTGGCGAAAAATTCGCCTCAAAAGAAGCTTGTAAAAAACGACTCTCCCAAATTTTTCGCAAAAGGGGTGAGGGTTTCTATAAGATTGACATTGTCGAATAAAATGGTGTATATTTGACCAAAATCGAATCAATTTAACTAAGCTAAACAAAACTTTCAATTTATTAAAAAAAAAAATAATGAATTTAACTTTACGCGACCTTTACCAAAGCCAATGGCAACCCTACGACATTAGTTTCAATTATATAGGAATTTTACTGACCACAATGAATCGGCGTTCTAAGTTGTCCAAGTGAGATTCCTGTTAAGTTCGATGACTTAAGCTAATCTAAGGTTTGGTGAATATTATTTGGATAGGAATTCTGTGGTTGGCACTTTTCAATGTAGGAAAGTCATACTCTGCTGGATCTAATTGATTTAAAATATGGCTCAATAGTCGAAGACAGCTTTAAGTTTAAGCTTTTTCATATCAGGAGGTCTCATCCCAACTCTATGTAGGCGAACTAGGTTCCTGTCAATATAACTGGAACTAAAGAAGTCATGCTTTCATTCTGGACAGTATATATGTACATATTACATATATATTGATGAACTCCTTATTATCAAACTTTAAGTCCCAAAATGATTTTTGCCGAACTTCAATTCAATGTTGTGGAGTTTTCTAGAAAGATGGGGTGTTGACTTTAACCAAGAAGGTCATCAATTATGAATCTAATATAGCTTCAGTCTAGTTTCTCTATTTTGTGGCCACTTCCTCATTTTACAGACTTCATTACTAATATAATGTGGAGATAACTTAGAATGTCGGTCCATTGTGGTAGTTCAGTAGATTTATTGCATTTTACTTAAGGCCAAAAGGTTCTCGCAGTCATTGTAACCATTACATAAAAGCAATTGATATAAAAGCTGCCCGAAGTTTAATAACTTGAAAACTCAAGTTCCATTTTGCTCTTTTGTCATGGGCACCCGGTTTCTATTTCCAGTTGTTGTGGGTCATAATTGATACTGAAAGCGGTTGGTATTTTTGTGGTCATTTCTTGCTTATTATTTCTGTGATTTGTTTTGTAGCTTTTCAGTTGCACAACTTGAGGACATCCTAAGGTTGGTTGCTTAGTGGATGTGAGAGCTGCATAATAGTAAATAAAAATAGATTTCAATCTAGATCACAACTTCGACTGCAATTATTCTTCAGTATCTATTTTTTCTTAGCAAAGTTCTCGGATCGAATGAAGAGTTCGTTGCTGATACAAAAATGCTTGAGATAGCCTCAAACACGACCATAGAGATAAAACCGGCGTTCGGGCATGATTGTAGTGAATTGTTGAAGAAACAAACCGAAAAAAAATTTTTTTTTGTGGATCACCGGGCCTGAGAACTCCGGATTCGGTAGAAATTGTCCCCGATCCTTTCCCTTCTCTCATGCCTTGGCCTTCAAATTGAATATACCGAGCTCTAAGAAAACTTTTTTTGGGAAACTTCACAGACTCATCAAACTAGCCTCGTTAAAAGACAGGTTTATGCAGAAACTTGCATAATATGGGTTAATAAGTGAACATTCAGCCGCTGTTTAGTGCTGTTGTGGGCGGGTTAAACGTATCGCTTACGCTTCGTTACACATATGATAAAATAATAATAAAAACAACAAACCACAGGCATAACGGTGCAAACAGCGTTTAATCATAACGCAAAAGCCAACACATGTCAGCCTAATGGAGACGAAACGCAAATGAGCAAACGCGAAAAAAACAAGTAAAGCCTGTAAGTATGCTACTAAAATGGGTTTACGCGAAACTGCGAGGGCGCACTTCAAGGCGTCGAAGCGAAATATGGGACAAACCTTGAATATGTAACACATCGTCTATTATTACTTTATATTCTTTTTTTTTTAGCGAAAAAGGGTAATTATTTTAATTAGCGCTCTTTGGTTATGTAAATATATGACACAGCAGAGATACGGTACATCGAAATCAAGCGAGTAAACGTCAGTGTTGACATTCGCAAGCGCCTTGAAATAGGCTATAATTGTGTAAGACTTTTGCCGCAATTCACCGAAGTAATTAAGTAAATTATAAATGGTGGAGTGATTACAAAACGAAACTAAAAAAACTGAACAAAATTACAGGCATACACTAACATATGTGCTTAGTAATGTACTTGTATACATATGTAAAAGCACATTAAGGTGTAGCTTGAGTAAGCCACTCGTTTAGTCGCTTGCTCACCTTGAAATTCCCCAAAGAAATCAAGCTAAAAAGTATTTAGTGTTTTGCAACTAAATATATTCCAGTTTGTGGCATGCAACATGCGCTTGTGAATTCACACTACATGACAATGCATTGCATGTCGCTATGTAGGCATGTGTTGAAGACAGTGGTGGATCGTTTAAATAATTTTAGGAGGGTACGAGTAAGGACTTGTTTAGTATTCATCCAACATATTTTCGATATCCTCAAACCTAAATGTTCCGAGCTCTAAGGAAACTCGATGTCCGTCTGCTCGTCTGTATTTCTGTATATACGATTTTATAGCAGTTTTTGAGATATCAATGGGAAATTTTGCACACGACCTTTTCTCGTCAAAAAGCCGCTCATTTGTCAGAACCGTTAATAACGGACTACTATATGGTATAGCTGTCATACAAACTGATCGATCGAATTCAAGTCCTTGTTGGGAAAAATTTTGTAATTGTCGAGATATTTTCATAAAATTTGGCATGAATTACTTTCGAAATTAATGCTATGTTTTCCGAACAAATTGTTCAGATCGGACCACTATAACATATAGCTGCCCTACATACCGACCGATCGAATTCAAGTCTTTGTAAGGAAATTTTTTGTATTTGTCGAGATATCTTTATGAAATTTGACAAGAATTACTTTCTAAAATAACGCTACGGTCTTTATATAAATGGTTCAGATCGGACCACTATAACATATAGCTGCCCTTCAAACTGACCGATCAAAATTAAGTCCTTGTATGGAAACCTTTTTTATTTGACAAGATATCTTTACCAAATTTGACATGACTTATTTTTCAAGGCAATGATAGAATTTCCAAGCAAATTAGTCAGATCTGACCACTATACCATATAACTGTCATACAAATTGACCGATCAAAAGTAAAAAAGTTCCATTTATACCTTTTATGCTATAAGAAATGCACCTGTGCAGAGTATTATAGGGGATTACAGAACTTATAACTTTGGCTTTAACCATAATATCCCCTCTATATAATTATACATATGTATGTATGTACATTACACACATTTTTACTTGTACGCCTCAGAATTTTCCACACATTTGCATATTATTGTAGCAATTCATTGTAGTCATCGCCTTTCAACGCCCGAATAGCAGCTTAACTAAAATAAATACCCATCTGGGGACTGGGTTGGGTGGCAGCAGCAGCGCTTTTTTTTCTTTTGCCAAGCGATTAGATCATATGTTGCAACAAACGTACATACACCTACATGTGTGTATGTGTGTGTATTGTACTGCTCTCATTTACATGTGCGCTTTCTCATCACACGTTTTTATTGTTGTTTTGTTTTTAGTTGGCAATTCCGTTAAGCTCAGATTATTTAAAAAGTATATTAAATAAGCAAAACTACTATAAATTAAGTGTAATTAACGGTAAGGCCAGCGTAGTATCTTATAATGCATTTGTGTATATATACATGTATATGTACATATATGTATATGTACTCATATGGAAATTGTAGATTCGCCTGAAATGTAGGAGTAACACTTTGCTGCGATAATTAATGCAACCATGTGGTGTTGACGTGGCCAACAATGGAAAAATAAATACTTTAAATAATAAACTTTTTCATGGTTGCTTTGAAGCGAAATAGGACACAAAGAATGAAATGTTAAACCCAAATAAATTCACGATGTCAAGGGTAAGCAGATATTTTTTATAAACTACCTCCAAGGAACTATTTTCAATTGTAGATTAAATTTTGTTCTGCAAAAAAATTACGGCTTTGCAAAATAGAGATATTTAGAGTTAGAAATTTCAGCCCTAAACAAGTGATATGCTTATATCTGTACCAAATTCAATTTTTTTGTTGTTTTATTGGTAATAAAAAACGTCAAATATATTTATTTAGCAAAAAAAAAAAATAAACAAAGATGTCTTTGATTAAAGATTTTATATATTCGTGATATTTTTTTTCAAAATTTTGACGTTTATTAAGAAAAATATGTACAATGTACAGTGTAATTCCAAGTACAGCCCATCAGAAGCTATAACATTTTTCCATCTTTCTGGCAACTTTGTGGATTTCACCTCTAAAGAACTGCGTATGTTTGGCGGCGAAGAATGATTCAAACCAATTCTTGACACGCTCTTCTGATGTGAACCGTATTCCAGTAAGAGCGTTCTGCATCGTCCGAAACAAATGGTAGTCCGGAAAAAAGGGGCAAGGTCTAGGCTATATGACAGTTTAGACAAATTTCCCAACCGCTGCTTTCCAAATAGTTTTTAACCGATCTTGCAACAGTAGGCCGACCGTTGTCATGATCGAAAATTATTGCCTCGTGTCTAGTCGCTAATTTCGGGCGTTATTCGGCAATCGCTTGCTTCAATTTGATGAGTTGTTGCCGGTAGCGTTCCTCGTTAATGGTTTCATTCGGTTTTAGAAGCTCATAATACAGCACGCCCTTCTAATCCAACCAAATGCAGATCATTACTTTGGCGTCATGTATATTCGGCTTTGCCGTTGATTTGCATGTTTGGCCAGGTTTCACATATTGTATTGCAGTCCAAGTAAGTCCATGTAAGATCCCTTCATTTTTGAGCATCAGCTGTCAAATTTAATCCAATGTAACCTAAGAGAAAGCGGTTATATCTCTATATATAGTTGCCATCTGATCAAATTTGACCCGGACTAACATAAAAAAAACATTTTCACATTTTTAAATACAAATATATATTATCGCTTTCAAAATAGGCGCATTTTGAGCCATTATAAGCATTCTAATTTTGTATATATAGAGATATATCGTGCAGCCTAAAACAGTTATTAACAAAATTTTATTTTCCTCGAATAATAAAAATCTACCGACATTAAGCAATAAAGCAGTGGAATTTAATTCAAGAATATATACCATATTTATTTCTTGCCATTTCATGTAAGACAGTTTACTTTTGCCTTCTGTTTTATTTGTTTTCTTTGCTTTTTGGCGACCGTGGCGTTGGCGGCGCTTGTGAACTCGCTGCTTTTCTGTCTTCCACGCATCGCCTTATCGGCGGACCACAACGTCATTTAGCAGTGGGGGCGATCAATTTAAATTAAGAAGATTTTGTTTTAATTAAAAATCTACAAATGCGCTTAATGGCAATTAATTGGGCAACACACACACACGCATACATACACATACGCAATGCGCTAAAGTCTACAAAGGCAACAACTGCGCAGCTGCGAGGCAAGCGATCGGTGAAATTGTTCGTACCGTTTTTGCTATTGTATTATGCCGACACGTTAAACACACACACACACACATATATGTATATGTATGTACACATACAGTACAGTACAGTATTAGTACGCCCTTAACCAATAAAGTACCGAAATCCGTCAAGTCAGCCACTTTATAGCATGTGGAATCCTGCTTTTTACAGCACCGATCGCGTTCGACAATTGTTCAATTGTCGATTTAATAAATGTATGAACGACTGAGCAGCTGAGCATAATTAAAAACAAGAAAAAACGTTAACTTCAGCTGCATTCAAGCTATAATACCCTTCACAGGTGCATTTCATTGGCCAGTTTGTATGACAGCTCTAGGCTATGGTGGTCTGTTCTGAACAATATGTTCGGAGATTGTAGCGTTGACTTTGGCAAAAACCCATGCCGAGTTTCCTGAAGATATCCTGTCAAATAAAAAAGTGTTCCATACAAGGACTACATTTTTTTTGGCTATTTTGTATGGCAGCTTTAAGCAATAGTGGTGCGATCTGAACAATTTCTTTGGAGATATCATCATTGGCTTTGGTAATAATCCATATCAAATTTCTTGACGATATCTTTTTATTTAAAAAAGTATTTTATAATATATAAGGACTTGATTTTGATTGGTCAGTTTGTATGACAGCTACATGCTATAGTGATCCGATCTGTACAATTTATTGGGAGATTGTATCGTTGCTATGGACAAGAGTCTATGCCAAATTTCGTGAAGATATCTTGTCAAATGAAATAGTTTTCTATATAGGGACTTGAATACGATCGTTCAGTTTGTTTGACAGCTATATGCTTTAGTGGTTCGATATCGATGGTTTTGACAAATAGTGGCTTATTAAAGAGAAAAGAGGATGTGCAAAATTTCAGCTCCATATCTTAAAAATTGAGCGACTAGCGCGTTTATGTATAGTCAGACAGACGGAAAGACGGACAAACCGCTAAATCGACGCAGCTAGTCACGCTGATCATTTATATACATATATACTGAGAAGAATCCTCAGCGTTTTTTTCTGTGTTTTAGTTTTACCAACATCGTGACAAACTTAATACACGCTGTTCAGGGTATAAAAAATTCATATGTAAATAAAACACGAATAAGCTGAGTTTCACACAAAAAAAAAAAAAAAAGCAACAAAACAGTTATAATAAATAAGTCGAAAAATCTACTAAATTCATATTGGAATCCGTTCCGGCCGACCAGATGACACCAAGTCACGCAAACGCTTTGCTTTGTGCGCCATTGATGTAGCGTCAATTGTTGCGTTGGTGGCGGCGTGGCGACTTGACTCGCCCTTCCAACAGATCTGGCAGATTTGTGTTTTCGTCTGTAGGCACTCCAAAGGCTGCTTGTCACTGCGCGTGTATGAAAATGGTCAATAGGGTTCAAGCAAACTGTTGCGACTGTTAATTGAAGTAAATCAATCCCTTAAGCTCTGTGAGTAAACAGCAACAGCCCATCAGGCCAACAGGGCCAGATGCGCGGCAATTCGTACTTGCATAATATGCCATGCGGTCAGGGGGATCATTTAAATAATTTTAACTAGAATTTTATATACATTTTATAGGCAGTAAGCGCTCTCTCAAATGTATATATGTATTTATAATTTAAATTTTATTTAATTTCCAGACCTTGCGTGCTGCTTGAAAATATTTCAGACTCGAAATGCGATGCATTGAAAGATATTCTGCCACTAAGCACACTTATAGACTATCATTGATCAAGAGCTCACTGTTCATTGCTGTTTGGTTGAAGAGCTAAAGTGCATGCAATGGCACTTTCTCAAATAAAAAAAAGGGCGCGAATATGAGTCAGCGATTTTTTTTATTTATTATTTTTTATATATTCTCTATGTTACACTGCTTCTGTTTATCATATGTAAGGTAATTATACTAGCTTAACACTATAAGATTGTACCAGCTAAGGTCCATACAAAAAAGTATATATTATAAAGTAAAAGCAACCAAGTGGCAAAGAAAATTTTAAGAATATCACGTTTGCTATTCCATAGAAGAGAACTGCTTCCTCCTTAACATGAACTTTTCCATCGAATTCCAAGATAAACTCAACCCAACCCATTCTCCAACTGCTAGTAGCCTCATTAAATCATAGAGCTCACACAACCTGGCGAATTTTTGTGTTTGTCCTCTCTATTGAGAGAATTTGGCTCATAGCTGTCTACAAAATAGGCAGCACGTAGTCGGATATATGAATTTTGCACCTAGCCTATATTAAGTCTATATGAAAATATTTCGTTATGGAAGGCAGTCAGTGCCGAACTTATTAAAACTTTACCGTTAGCGGTAATTGTAATCATATTGTGCTTTGGTCATCAAAATAAGATTTTTTTGTGAGAATGACCTCATCCTGCTTCCCTAATATCTTAAGTTCATACGCTTCGGTTCGACGCAGTATGTATATGCCATCTCCTACCTTTCTTTTTAACTTAAAACCATCAATTCTGTTCATGTATTCTTTAGATGGCATTAAATATATATAAAAATGTTCCGAACAGCTCATATGAAATTAACTTCATAACCTCCGAAAGCTTGCTTATTACAGAGTTGATAAGGGTAACTCAACCGACTTTTTACCGACATCCTGTACGCAGTACGGTTGATCTTGTTGGTATGAGGATATGTGATCCACTATGGGGTTCACAGCATATCTTTGTTCATTTCCGTTTTGGTAATCAAGTGCCTTTCGCTTCCGAGGCTAGGTTTGGGTATTGTCTCTAGGCTGGTAGGACCGTAAAAGTTTCCTACGCGCTGATTATAAGGTTACACCACCCTTGCTCGGTCGTCAGAGCCTCGTTCGTCGGATATTCTGAACAAGTGTTTTTGAAACACTTCGCAATACGAGGCCGTAAATGGAAAGGAATCGCCCATATTTTGCGTAAATCACACTACGATTTGAATAGTGCTATACTGAAATCATCAAGGAAGTTGAAGACGTCGGAAACTCGCCAACACAAGTCGAAGAAGTAGCATAGGACAAGCGGTCATTCTTGGAGGGGAGTAATTAAATTTTTTACGATATATTGTATTAGTCTGATTATAATTTCTTTTTGTTGACGCGCTAAATTTGAGCACAACACAAAGTTTTAAGCAAACTCGTTGTAAAAGTTTTTGGACCAGTCCGGGTCAATTTTAATCAATAACATTTTATGGACTGTCAATATATTGTTATAATGGTATGGTTCACAATGAATTCATTCAGTCAAATGGTCAATAAGGAATACTACTTGTCTACGTGAAGCAAGTCGTCCATAACGACTGGATTTTTGACTGATTTTTTAGCTAAATAGATTAGATTATATTAATATAAAAGGAGCCTACTATGTAAAAATAAAATAGAACAAGTGTATGGTAGATTAGATTATATTGACTCCAATGGAATAAAAAGTAGATACAAATAAGAAATAAAAAATAAAAAAATATTTTGAAGATATAGAATTATAATAAAGATTTGTATTAAAATACGCGAAAATTTCTTTTTTATCAGTCCGGGTCAAATTTGATCTTTTATGCGAAGAAAACTGATTTATGGTCCGCATTATTCGCTTACACTATGTATATTTTAAAATCGTCATTTGGCAAAACCCATCTACCTCATATACCTCGTTCTCCCAACCTCTAAAAATTACGTAAAAATAATTTTGTTCACAAAAATAATCAAAGCATCATCATGGCGTAGCAGTCTAACCTAATCTCAGCTAAGCTTTAAAAAAGTATAAGTTGCCGACTATCGGTAGAAGAACTTTGAAACATTCAACCCAACGTGATATAGTTAGGTACGCACATTAAACACAACTGGTCTAGCTTTCGTTTAGACAAAGTCGCATTAAATTTTCAAATAAATAATTAAGTGAACTGATAGCTGCATACATATAATTCATTTTACTTTTTAACCTCACTCTTTAACTTTACAAATAAAAACTGCTTTAAATTTTAACGTGGAAGTTTGTGTATAAGCTTATAACCACTTTCATACATACATACATATACATATATTCCATATTTTCATGCGCAGCAAATCTAATTTCGAATTGTTAAGCTAAAAAGTTATATTTATTATTGAATGCAATGCAATCATTTTGGTGTTTTTCGCCATAGCAAAACACACTCTGCTATAGAAAAATAAACATTTTTGGCCTTCGAGCTTTCATATAATATTTATATAAGAGTTTAACGTCAGCATTTACGTTTATATAACCATACAGGCATATAGTTATATATAAGTATGCTATATACATATATATGTATGTATATAAACTGCGCAATTCCTGATGGTTTTCCCATTTTTATATAACCTATACGTGTGTGCATTTTAACATTTGCGCTTTATTATTTTGATTTGCTAAAACTGCAGAAATATGCACATATGTATATACATATGTGTATATACACAAATAATTTATATATGGCTACATATGTATGTGCAAGTAAAAGCGTTATAAAATCGCATTTACACCACACACACCTCTACGTATAAAGTAAAATGGCTCCACCCAAACAAATACACTTGTCGGCACAACGCCGCTGCTCTCACTCACTCGTAGGCGCACTACGGCATATAGCAGCGCAATACCACACTGTCGTCTATCGTCGTCTAACGTACAACAAATGCTTCGCGCACCTACAACGCAAGCAGCGACGCACACCAGTGCTATTGGCCAGATTGATGGCAGAGCCAAGTGACAGCGAGTATGAAAAATAAACTACCAACACACGTGTGCATGTGTGTGCATGTCTGTTTACTACACCTACTCGGTGCTGTGGCTGAACAAGCACAAACATGCACAAACACCGCATAATTGCAGGCAAATGGCTGGAAACAGGTTTGTGATTGGTTCACTCTGCCGCGACCGCTTGTGTTGAGCTTAGAAAACTCATATAGACGGCGCGTCGCAGCGTTTTGGAAATGTGTGTTTGGGTGTGCGTGTGTATGGCGTGTGCAAAGGGCAGCAGACTAATTGATTGCGTTGCGCTACTCCTTTAGCATTCGATAGAAAATCAGCGCTTGAGCCAATCACAGCATTGCTTTCGTCCGCCGTTGTCGGCTGTCGCTCGTCCACGTGTTGCGCGTCGCTGCGTAGGGATGTTGGGCGGCTATACGTCTCGGCACGCCGCGTGCTGCTAACGCATACTTTCATGGCCGTCTGTCGGTCGCTCGGTCGGTCGGTCACACCCTGCATTTAGTAGCTCGTGCGGCAGCGGTTGTCTGTTTTGATTGATAACAAAGTCATTATCGGCTGGATTGACGTTATCACACTCGAAATTGAAGTCGATTTCAAATTATGACAATCCGTGTCAATTGTGTTTGTTTAGTTTAACGTTTGCAGTTCGTAGGCTTACAATTTGTGCGCATGTTTGTGTGTGCGTGTGTGTTTGGTATCGGTAAGTCAATCGGGTTGTTAGCTGTGTACAAATGATTATTAATGGCGGTAATTGTTGATTTAACAAGTTTTGTAGATTTTGACAATATTTTTTATTTCGTTGAGTTATTATACCCTGGACGGCATATATTAAGTTTGGCACGAAGTTTGTCACAAACCGATCAATGAAAATTCAGTTCTTGTATTTAAAACTCTTTTCTTAGACAAGTTAACTTGACGAAATTTGGCATGTCATATTCTCAAAGGTAACGGTACAATTTCCAAACAAATTGTTTAGATTGGCTTACTGTAGCATATATATAGCTCTCCCGATCAAGTTCGTGTATGGAAAACTTTTTTTATTTGTGAATGACATTATAGCGTCGGTGCTTGTTATTTTCTTTTTTTTTTGTTTTTTGTGCGGTATTGCTTTGTAGTTTTTTTTTAGGTTTGTTTATTTATATTTTTCTGTATATCTCCTGCGGGCGTGTTGCTTTACTTTATAATTTATTGCAGCTACCATTATTATTTTTGCCACGCCTAGTAGGCATTCATTGACATTGTAAAATTACCGTTTAAATAGTGGTTAGAGTGCGCAATATATACACACACACATACATACATATTTACACACCTATATGCATACTTAAGCTTGCCTTTTAGCATATTGGCCAATGAGTTATTTTATTTGCATAAACAAATAATTTATTAAGCAATAAGTGATATATTATCTCATTGCTGCTGCATAAATCATGGAAATTTACTGTTTACTGTTTGCACTTCGCACCCATTTGCGTCTTTATTGTATGCATTTCCTGTAAACTTCATAATTATTATTGCCCGAAAAACGAATCAAATAAATAATTTCCTTACTTAGATAAAACAAATATTGGAATTCCATAAATCATACGTAACTATAGTAGACTTTGGTCGCGTTCAACATAATGTAGCACTACTTAGAATTCTTTGTTCAGACAGGTGCGGTTAGAGTCATAATTTTAAAAAACCGCACCTCAATGTAGCCAGGTTTTACATACGTCACTGGACAAATCGAAATCTCAATAAAAACAAGCTAAGGAAGTGCTAAGTTCGAGTGTAACCAAACAGTTCATATTCTTGCAACTTGCGTTACGTATAACGTATATGGAAGATAGGGATTGTATTGACTTGATTTTCTACATTTTTGTCAAAAAGATGATCTCTGAGTTTCATTAGGGTACCTTACTTACCAGCACCAATATAAATATAAGGAATAAAGTCAGCCGGTAATTTGAAAATCTTGAACATCAGTTATTTAAGGATTCGGGGAAATTTTCACCTAATTTCATCCATTTTAGGCACTAAGATGCATTGTTATTAGTAAAGTACGCGCAATAAATTTTATTAAGATAACTCACATATTTGCCGATATTTGCGGAATAAAGTCAGTTTGAAGTTCTAAAATCTTTTTATTAGTTATATGGGGGCTAAAGGAAATCCATTTTCGACATACAAGCATAATATTATCAGGAAATGACTTTTTCAGATATTTAATAATGTATTTTATTTATTGATATATAAATTATATTTTATTTTCGACAAAAAGTTCGCAACAGGAACTGGGGTCCACATATGCGGTAGCTGGAGGCTTGCACAGTTGCAACCTGACAATTTGGAGTCATAAGTTGCACACCTCAAAGGCACTATTTGTGCAACGTTTTATTCGCATACATTGATTGGTTCTTGATTTGTATGTATACTAGAAAGTGAAAGATTCAAATGGAATTTAAAATTGTGTTTTATGGGAAGTAGGCGTGGTTTTTAATCGATTTATACCATTTCTGCACTGTTATGTAGGATTATAAAAGGTCAGGATAATATTACCTGCCGAAATTTTTTGAAATCGCAAGTAGGACCCAGGATATGGATTTTAAGCTAAATGTGAGCGATGCCACGCCTATTGTTTCAATTTGACATTTTCGCCTCTAAAGGTCTCTTTAATTATAAAATTGTAATGTCTCTGGCGTATTTAATTATTGATTTATCGCGCTTTTAGTAGTTTTTAACAAAGCCATTATATGGGGAGAGGACGGGGTTAAAATCCGATTCCATTCATTTTCACACTGTCGGTAGCGGTTCTTATAGAACTTGCCATTGGCGAATTTAGTTATTGTAGCTTTAGCGGTTAAGAAGATATGTTCATTAAACCTATTAGAAGGCGAGGCCACTTCCAATTATTTCAAAATTTATATACCACAGGTGCCTTTGCTACTGCAATACCCTGTACCAAATTATAGGTTTATATCTTAATTCAGTGCTCAGTGCTTAGTTACGACATTTTATAGGTTTTCGATTAATGACGTTTTGTGGGCGTGGCAGTGGTCTGATTACGCCCTTCTACGAGTGAGAACGATTGTTCTTACTTTTTTGCGAAGGAATACGCGTACCGAGTTTCATTAGAATATTTTAATTTTCACTAAAGTTATTACATGCACAGACGAACAGACGGACGGACGGACAGTAACTCGGATTTCAACTCGTCTGGTCATTCTGATCATTTATATATACATAACTCCATATCTATTTTGGCTTGTTTTTAGATGATACAAACAACCTTCACATAACGGTTAAAACTATTATACTCTGTAGCAACATGTTGCAAGATTATAAAAATAAAACCTAATTGGATTTGTGATCTCATTGCATTAAGATATTATTAAATTCACTCTACTGCCTTAAGTTTCTTCAAGCTACAGGGTACCAAAATTCTTATGAAAATAAAAGGTACTTAGAATTAAAATATTAAAAATTTCGGTTTATTTTCGGCTAATTTTCCAAACCTCTGCTGCCTGAGTTAACAAGTTTTTCTTTTGTTCAGCTACAGTTCACCTATTTGCTGGAGATTACAGGCGCTATGAAAACCATCTCAACAAAGCTTCTGGAAGATATACTCGATATCCTGCCAATATATATTGAAGTAAACTATGTTGAAGTGCTTACGTCAGGCGGCTCAAGGTTCTAGGCCATTGGAGCTGGACTCAGCGTCACTGCGGGCATGATATTATAGTCGATCTTGTCATAAAACTCATGGATTGATCGGCAAAAAGAGATACATTAGAAGTTAAACACAAGAAAGATAATAATGAATATTTGCTACTGAAATCGACAGTTCCAACGCGGAAATCTATGTATTCACTAAACGGTGAAACAGGAACAGGAGCAGGCTTTTTCTGTAGCAATCCATACCGAGAAGACAGCTTCAAATTAAATGTATATAATTGAGTTGTTCAGGCCGATATTGTGGGAATAACATAAGGCGCTAAGTGGGCTCCTGTGCTAAACAGCAAGTCCATTAGCTTTCTAGTGAATGATCAAGCGGCAATAAAGGCTATCCGCAGCGCCAACATGAAGTCACACTGCGTAGGATTATGTATTGAAGTGGCGATAATTAGACTTTCAGTTGAAAACTCGATGAATATTATCTGGGTACACGGTCATATAGGAATAAAAAGAAATGAAGAGGCAGACGAGACAATCGTGAATACAGTTCACTTAAGCTGCCTTGGAAAATTTAGCTGCTTCAATGGTTCAACAGGGCACAACAAAAAAGTAATTTGATGTGGTATTGATGGCGCACAGAAGCTACTATTTTTATGTAAAAGGGAACTACTTTTAAGCAAGAGGTATCTAACCAATATTGTAGAGGTCATCACAGGGTATCTAGCTTCCAGAATATACTAGGCTATAAACCTTGAAAAAGTGGTATCGGCGGATTGCAAAGCATGCGCAAAAGATGATCAGACGCTAGAGCATTATTTCTGCTGATGCCGAGCCCTCAGTCAGTTAAGACGTGATATCGTCAAAGAATAAAGTATATGGCGCACTATTAACTGCACCTTGATTGATTGGTTAATTGATTTAAAAAGGTAATCCCAATTATAATAAACCGTTTTAAGCGCTTTGCTAATCAGATTAACATTTGATTGAACGCGATTCTTCTTATCAAATCGTAAACGAAGAAATTCCTTAACCCAAAGCATTTGATTTGATTGAGATTATAAGAAAGCTAACAAATATTTGAATGGAATGTGAAGCAGATTTAGTTTACAACTATTCTAGAGCTTGGTGATAAAAGGGACGAGCTGGTTCGGAGCTTAATGGAACTTGTAGAAGGCTGAGCTAACGATATGTAGTGGAAAGTTTACTCTCAGTGAAAAAGTTTACATAGATTCAGACTTAGAAATTTATGTCGGGTTCTGCGGTTTTCTCCCAACTTTTGCAAGAACTCTTCTTTTTACTCAAAAGCCAACAGAGTTCATTGTCGTTAAAAAATGATTTTCAGTTACCTAAGTGCGGTGCTCCCGAAATACTATCAGGATTTGTGTTTGAAGTCAATTTAAACCTTTATACGGCAGTTATCAAATTAATTAAATTAAGTCGCTTATGATTCTTCTCTGTCATTATTGAATTTTATACCCCACCGTCGGTTTGTATGACAAGGTGTAATCAATTGATTTCCATGTTCTACTTCGGAACGGTTTTTACTGGACTTCGAGTCAAGTTTATGTCAATCATTAACTGGTTTTCTCGAATTTTCTTCAATGTTTTGGCTTGTTCCAGGTATTGAGGCTAATAATGCCAGCAGTATGCACTTCATTACAAGCTCAACAGCGTCCACTTTCCACGTCCTCAGATGTATTCGAGTATTTTTTAGAAAGGAACACTAATAGCTTGCAGATCACTCACACTTACATTACATACGCCGGTGTACAGCATATTCACCGAATATTCATAAATATCTTCAACCATCTCTTTCTCTTAATGATGTCCGGAAAGTGAGAACTGAGTAACCATAAGAAAAATAATGGTCTGTATGGTGGAAAAGCTTATACTCCGGCTTATCTAAACATACTTAACATAGGTTGAGCATTCAAAGAAACCAGTCATGACAGGAAGCACCATTTATCTAGACTCCTAAAACCGTATCACACGACCAGCTCTCCACGTGGTTCATTCCTGTTAAAAAAACTCGTTCTCGACTCAAGACGTTTTTGGTAAATACAACATATTGGGTATGCAGCGTGACTCTTTTACAAAAACGACATCTAGTAGAGCTCGCAAAAGAGATGCTGGTCTGCTCTATATATGTACATCAAATGGATAATTATTGATGAAATGATGTAGATTTATGAACATGACGTCGAGTCCGTTCAACGCTCCAAAGATGAGTCGAAACCGAAAAAACAAAATTTCGCTGAAGGCCTGAAAGCACTGAAGGTCATTCAAGTCGTGCCTTCTAGCAAATGTATGGGAAATTGTATTAAGTATTGGCATGTTTCTTTTCACTCAAAAAGAGTCTATTTCGAAGGCGATACTTGAAGTTTGTATTAAAACACGCGAAAATTGTATTTTCGGTCAGTCCGGGTCAAATTTGATCAAATGGTAAATAGCATGAAATTCATTGGTTTTTCAAAGAAATAAATTATTATCATATTTGACACCCTGTTTTTTTACAAATGTCAAATTTGAGAACTTTTTATCGAACTACTTTCACAAGAATTAGGCTCAGCTTATATGCAACCAAATAAATTGATCAATTGCTTGCATGTTTGTATGTATACATATACATATGTACATATGTATACATAATATATTCCATATATACACGATTAAGTAACTTTTATCAAATATACAATCGATCGCGGTAAAAAAAATATATACATATAAACTTCTTAACTAAACGTGTTCAGTCATATAATGAGCAAACAATCGCGAATACACAAACACACATATATATAATCAGTAATCATGCCATAATATAAATCGAGGGCTTAGAACGATCTACCTTGCATATGTACGATGCGGCGGCAAAATCAAAGTCTCTTATGGTGTGGTTTACGAGTGCCATATTGCACTATAGCCGTCAAGCACCGTTATCATTAATGGTGATACCCTGATATACGGTGATATTATTAGTTTAACTATCATATATTATATATGGATGGTAATCGTGTAGCTGTCGTATACAATAATCGATGTAGCGGCAGTAAAAGTAGCGACTGCGGCAGCAAAAGCTTCTACCGGATGCCCCTGCTTCTGCTGATTGCCGTCTGCTGTCTGCCGCTTGCTGCTAATGCTAAGTGAAACAAGTAAGGAAGTGCTAAGTTCGGATGTAAGCGAATATTTCATACGCTTGCAACTTGCAAGGATCAAAGCCGGCGAAATGCCTTCAGTTATACGTTTTGTTAGTTATATGGTTTCTAGCGCAAGCTTTCACCCGATTTTGTCCATTTTAGGCACAAAGATACATTATTAGGAAACCACACTCTTTAAATTTCTTTAAGATTTCATTTAGTCACCTGGAAGTTCGTAAATCTTTTTATTATATATACATACAGACATACCTTAATCAGGAAATTTACTGATATTTTCGGTAAAAAGTCAACAATATGTACTGGGGTCCACATATTCGATATCTGTGGGCTTGAATCTTCGATCCGATTTGCACACTTTTTGTCATAAGGTAGCACAGCTCAAAGACACAATTCGTGCAAAGTTTTATCCGGATATGACACATTGATTAGTGCTTGATTTATATACTGAAAAGTGTAAGAATTAGATGGAATGGAATGAAAAGTAGGCGTGGCTTTGTCTGATTTCGCCCACTTTCGCACCATAATGTAGAAATATCGGAATAATAATACCTAACGAATTTGATTGAAATCGTTATAGTTGGTTCTGAAATATGGTTTTTCACCTAAATTTGGGCAGTGCCGCGCCCATAGTACAAATTTGTCACCGGTTCTTATAAAGCCCTCAAGTACCATCTCGGGTGTAAAATTTTATGTCGCTGGCGGTATTATTTGTTGGTATATCGCACTTTTAGTAGTTTTAAACAACCGTTATGTGAGGAGTGGGCAGGGTTATAATTCGAATTCAACAATTTTCACAGGATGATGCCAAAACGATAAGCCCTCAGCCAATTTAGTTATTATAGCTTGAATGGTTTAGAAGATATGTGCATTAAACTTATTAAAGGGCGTGGCCACGACCACCTTTTATTTTTATTTTTTCATGTGTACCCAGTTTCATCAAGATAACTAAATTTTTACACAAGTTATCTTTTGCGTGGACGGACAGACAGACAGTTACTCGGAATTCTTTCGTCATTCTGATCATTTAGATATGTATATACCTATAATCCTACATCTAACTCGTTTAGTTTGAGTTGATACAAACAACCGTTAGTTGAACAAAACTATTATACTTTGTAGCAACATGTTGCTGGTGTATAAAAATTAATAAAATTATTGTTGTTGTTGTTAATGAACATTCCAAATACGCACTCGCTTTTATAGTGTGTACTTTTACTATTTTTGTAATGGTAGTTGTTGTTGTTGTTGGATTTATTACAGCTAGAAGTTGATTGCTTGTAATCACCTGGTAAATATAAATATTTACCCTAGACGATTAGCAGAACGAAATCGATGATCGTGCAACAAGAGGCCATATATATGTATATACATATGTCATACTACATACAACTAAGTATGCTATTGCAGCCACATAAGCAGCTAGCTACGTGAAGAAAGTGAAAGGAGTGGAAACAGAAATTTCAAATGTGACATTCTTCACTTTGCGACACATCATTAGCTCGGTAAAGCAAATAAGCACAACATACATACCACGATGTATGTATGTATATACATACCGATATATATACACATATATGTATTCACAACAACAACAACAATCTGCGTTCTTAAAACGCGCTTTAAGTAGATTTTTCGATTAGATAAGCCATACACCAAAAACACCGCCGTCACGTTTAGAAATATTTAGCTGCAGAAACAACAACAACAGCTACATAATTAAAACAAGCAATGCATTAATAGAAAATTCATACGTTTTACAACGATTATCCAGTCAAATATGTTACAGCGCGTTTATCAAATAAATATTTAGGCACTAAATCAATAGCAAGGAGTTATAAATAATGCTTAAAATACATACATACAAACATATTTTTTTTTAGTTACTTATAGAAAAATACGTTTGTACATATGTGTATGAATAACTGTGTATAGCAAGCTTTGTACACTTGAGTAGCTGGCTAAAGGCAGTTGGTGCTTACTTAGTTGAAACTAATTTTATGTTAGGCAATAAGCGCGTATTAGGGTGTGCCATATAGTTTCATGTTTTTATTTTTATTTGATTTATTTTTTATTTTTTTTTTTGAATTTACTAATTTTAAAAATCACATAATAAGTAAATGCGTTTTGTTTAAGAGAAACTGTGCAAAGTCAATTTTATTTATAAATTTAAAATAATTTAAAATAAGAACAAACAATAACTTCGGCTGCACCGAAGCTATAAAACCCTACATAGGCTCATTTCTTATAGCATAAGAAGCTTTAACTATGTGGTTATATTTTGCTGGATCAGTTTATATGACAGCTCAATGCTATAGTGACAAGTGCGCAAAATTTTAGTTTGATATTACGACTAGTTCGCGTATATACAGACAGACGGACATGACTAAATCGACTCAGCTTGTCAGGCTGAGCTTTTCTATAGTTATGTCATTTATAAGCTTTCCGACATGTCTTACTGGGTTTTACAAATTTCGTGGTAAACTTAATACGCCCTGTCCAGTGTATAATGAAGCAAAAGTTGAGCATCTTAGTCGTTTTATTTTCATATGATGTGAAACAAAAAATATTTTTGTTTGCTCTAGAGGCTTCTCTTCAGTATTTTACTTTATTTAATTTATGTTTTAAAGTGTCAACAAAAATGTTTATTTATATTTTATATAATTTTTTTCCGATATTAATACTAATATATATATAGACATACCTATATATATATATATTTTTTTTTATTTTTTTTTTTAATTTAAACGCAAACGCACCCTATTGTCATTTAGCTTGACTTTTGGTTTCCATTGATTTTTCGGTAGATATGCCAGTAACCAAAAATTAGCACTTCGTGCTGCTGATAACGGCGCAATGCGTTGTAGAAATACAATCGTCAATTGTCGATCATATGCTGATAACCGTGTTGTTATTAAGGCTATTAAAATTCTGATTGAAAATTCATGTCAAAAAATATATTTTATTGTCGATCATAAATGTTCATTTTCTCTTTAATACTCAGCAACAATGCATATACATATGTACATACACACAAGCGTTGAAGTTGTTACTAAATTTACTAACGAAATGCAATGAAATTATTGATTTATAAGAAAGTGTACTTAAATACTTAGAAGTACTTAATTTGTAGTGAATAAGTTTTAAATTTTCGCTTCATATAAGTAATATGTATTTACATCTATATGTATCCTTATATGCCTGGTATTTAAATACAAAATTATAACTTGTCTTTGAGGCCCGTGTCCATCGTAAAAATTTAGCGTTTATTTGTGCTGTAATTGATGTAATAAAATGTTTAATAAAGTCATTTAGGAATGAAAATGCCGTGGGAGCTAAGCTATAAAACGATCTTAACATACAGACTGGTAGTACAGTTCAATTCTTTAAAAATGTACGCATTCACTTTGGTTTGGTTTATGTTTCAGTTTTGCACTTTTCTTTAGACCCAACAATCTTAGGTGAATGTTTGGTTTGAAATTCTCAAAAACTTACAAGAATCCTCGCTATACTAAATTCCATGCAGATAATTTGTCCACTAAAAAAGTTTTCCATACAAGGATTTGATTTTAGCCGTTCAGTTCATATGGCAGCCAGAGAGATTTAGCCGCTTCCGACAAATATCATTTTCGCCGCCGTTCACATACACAAAGCTATATAAGTCATGAGCTAGTTTTGTTGGGCGATGCTAAGTATACAAGTACCTACATAAAATACGTGATATTGTTGGGATTATATACCTATAATATTCACGTCAGTAAATTGGGCCTTCTGAAGTACCTATACGAAAGTTGATGAGTGTTTTTATGTTAGTAAGTATACAATGTATGTCTTTATAAGGAATTTCACAGAAATAGCTATATTTTTTTATCGACATATATTTCTAATGTTGCCCTTTAACTAAAGGAACAATAAAGATTTTTCATCAAAATCGTTTCAGCAGTTAAAAAGATTGGAACCAAGCTTTTTAATTGTTTATTATGGTCAATCGGTTCATATAATTAGGTTAAGGTTCATACGGTACGTATAAAAAATACACAACAAAATATTTGTTTTAAAATTTAATACTGATAAAAAAACAATTATGTTACTACAAAACAGATTAGTTATTTTTTAAAATAATGCAATTAAAAATTAAACAGTTTTTCAGAGAATATTAAATCCTACTTCGTAATTATAGTAGTTTTCTTCGCACTTTTTGTTCTGCAAAATCTTTAATAACATCTGATAAATTAATACTGTCGCAAACCTTGTGTTCTATTGAAATCAAAGCCAATCCAGATAATCTGTTCTGTGTCATGGTGGATCGCAGATAGTTATACCCTAAACAGGGTATATTAATTTTGCCACGAAGTTTGTAACACCCAGAAGGAAACGTCGGAGACCATATAAAGTATATATATAAATGATCACCATGACGAGCTGAGTTGATTTAGCCATGTCCGTCTGTCTGTCCGTCCGTCCGTCTGTCCGTCTGTATATACGCGAACTAGTCCGTCAGTTTTTGAGATATCGATCTGAAATTTTGAACATTTCTTTTTCTAACCAAGAAGCTGCTCATTTGTCGGAACGGCCGATATCGGAGCGGCCGATATCTGTAGCATATAGCTGCCATACAAACTGAACAATCGGAATCAAGTGTTTGCATGGGAAACTCTTTCATTTGACGAGGTATCTTCACGAAATTTGGCACGGATTATTAGTTAAGGCAACAATGTTATCTCCGAAGAAATTATTCAGATCGGATGAATATAGCATATAGCTGCCATACAAACTGAACAATCAGAATGAAGTGCTTGTATGGAAAACTCTTTCATTTGACGAGGTATCTTCACGAAATTTGGCATGTGTTATTATTTAAGGCATTAATATAATCTCCGAAGAAATTGTATAGATCGGACGACTATAGCATATAGCTGCCATACAAACTGAACAATCGAAATGAAGTGCTTGCATGGAAATTTTTTTTATTTGACGAGGTATCTTCACGAAATTAGGCACGAGTTATTGCTTAAGGCAACAAATTATTCTCCACAGAAATTGGTCAGATCATATCACTATATCATATAGCTGCCATACAATTTGAACGTTCGGAATCAAGTTCTTGTATGGGGCCTTTGTATTTGTGAAGGGTATTATAGCTTCGGCGCAACCGAAGTTAACGTTTTTTCTTGTTTTTTATTATTTTTAATTTAGAAAAGCTTCTTTCACCACTTGCAACTGTTACTGGTAAAGTTAAAAGGATCCTGAGTGCAATACTGATATTTGGACCAAATCTTAAATCTGTTACAAATTTAAAAAGATCTTGAGGAGATAAATTACTATTTAAAAACATACAATGGACTGATCACTCCTTACAAAGTTATAATGCATTTATATTGCTTGAGTTCTCATGAGTTAAAATAGCCTTGAGATTCTTACAATATTCTAACAATTCATCTTTTGGCAGTTCTCTTAAGGCATATATGCAATGTTTGGTTCGTCAACACACTTATAAGTAAAATGCTTTTTCTTGGATCATGCACGAGGTCTAGCCACATTTTCAAAGTCTAACACCTCGCAATCAATTTCAGAAGCTAAGGCCTTGGCTTAAATTTAAACTGTTTATTTTGGTTTAACAAACCCGAAGCTTCGTCTCGTGTGTACTAGCATCTCGTGTCACTAAGTGGTTTTAGAGTAATAATAGAGTAAATATTATCCGAGAAATTGCGGAACTTGGAGTTCAGAACTTATCACCAATGAGACATTTCTTAATAATGGTGTCAAACTAGCTAAATTCAAATTTCGACGTATTAAATTGGCGGTACAAAAATAAATTTGCGCAACATACGCTCTAAACATAAGCTATTGTCTATATAGAAGAGTAATCCCCTACGACCCAAATCTAATGATGTGACTTAAATTTTGTTAAAAGTATCGATATCGAAAAAGTTTTCCTTACAAGGATTTCATTTTAGCCGTCTAGTTTATTTGGCATCTATATGCTAGAGTTGACCGATCTGAACAATATGTACGGAGATTTGTAGCGTTTCCTTCGATAATAATTTCCGCCAAATTTCGTGAAGATATTTTGTGAAATAAAAAGTTTTTCATATAAGGACATGATGTTGATGAATCAGTTTGTTTGTTAGGCGCTCGATATCAATGATCCAAAAAAGAGCAGTTTTTGTTGAAAAAAGGACACATGTAAAATTTCAGCCCGTTATATCGATTTAGCTTGTCACTCTGATCATTTATCGCCTTAATAGTGTTTACGACGTTTCCTTCTGGGTATTAGAAACTTCGTGGCAAACTTAATATATCCTGTTTAGTATAGAAAAAGTACTTTTGCTCTCGGTGGTGAGATAAAGGTCAGCTTTCTGGTGTAATTAGTTTTTACTGGCTTGAAAGGTGAGAAATTTTCTCCAGTCGTTTCTATAAGCACAACGTCAGACCACACAAATCGACAATGATTCGCCAGAAGCTCTGGTAGTTTGATTAGAAGGTTTTTATGCAGACACCTTTTAATCAGGACCAGTCATTACATTATTACTACCTGTTACTGTCTATGACAATTTATTTTGCTGTTGAAAGATTCGTCTCAAGAGCAGCTAGTGAAAGTCGGCTATGCCAAATTTTTGCCAATAAGGACGAGGGCTGCTTGAGAGTGACATTATAAATTTAACTTCAGATTGACAACAAGTTGTCGAACATAACGCTGCATATTTGACCTTAATCGGACCATGCTAACTATACTAAATAAAACATTTAATTTAATACAAAAATATTTCGTTTTGCTATACCTTATATAAACATTTGTGCATATATATGTATTAGGGTGCAGCCATTGCTTAGCCTAAGGGTAAAATTTGTAGATTAAAAAACCAACAAAAAATTTTTGGGGAAAATTTTTTTTTAACATCTAGATAGGCGCCTCTCACTTTAAAAGTAAATCTCAAGTTAAAATTTTTATTTCGTAAAAAATTTGTGATAAGTTTTCTAGAAGCCTGTGGAGAGTCCTCTTTCTGGCCAATTAAAAGTTAACAACTTGAAAACAATTTTTGTGGTCATTATTGGAATTTTAAAAAAAGTCTTAAACGACAACATGCTTTCCTTAAGCGTTAAAATAAATTTTGAGTCAAAAACCGGCAAATTCGGTAATTTTTATATACGTAAATGTGAAGAATTCAAACCAAAAAAAAATTTTTTTTCCAAAAAAAATTATAACTCGAAATTTACTTTAAAAGTGAGTGGGCCGCCTATAGATGTTAAAAAAATTTCTTTTTTGCCAACAATTTTCTTATTTTGTAATCTACAAATTTTACCCTCAGGCTCAGCAAAAAAAAATTTTTTTTTTTCGCTTCACCCTATTATGTATATATATATATATATATATATATATTTAAAGCTTAAGCTAAGTATGTTTGTAATTTGACTCAATAAATTAATGCACGAAATCATGAATCAGCAGCCGCACGAAATTATGCTTAAATTGAACAATTTTATTTTCATTACGCCAAATTTAATGCAGACAATGAGTCTGACGCTGACTCTGCTCGATTAACAATTAATTGTAGTTATGCGCATCTTTATGTACATATGTATGTATGTACATATGTATATATTTATTAGATATGAGTATGATCAAACATGATAAATAGTTATATAAGTGCATATGTATGTATATATTTACAGGCATTAGTCTAAAGCTGCACAAGAGACAAATGGGCAGACAAACAAGATGACTCAGTGGGTGCAAGAAAAAAAACAAAGACAATGAAATTATATTAGAAATTTGAAGAAAAAATGTATACTAAATTGGCACATATTTATGATTATTAAGCTTAAGTAGCTGAGCAGAAAATTAAAAAAAATTTTATTGTATATATGTGTGTTTGTAAGTCAATTAAAGGCGAAATGTGAATTTGTGAATTTAAAATATTTTTTGTTGTATTTATTATATTAATTTTTTTTATATAATAAGCGCTAAAAATTTTATTATCTGATAACTATGAAGCACCCAACGAACAACATGTGACCCAATTTAAGTAAACAAAAACAAGAAAAACCATTAACTTCGACTGCAGCAAAGCTATAATACCCTGCACAGGTGCATTTCTTATAGCATAATAGGAGCTAAAAAGATATTTATTTTGAAATTGATCGGTCAGTTTGTAATGCACTATATTCTATAGTAGTGCGATCTGAACAATTTCTTACAAGATTGTAGCTTTGCCTTGGACAATAATATATTTAAAATTTCGTGAAGATATTTCGTTGACTAAACAAGTTTTACATACAAGGACTTGAGTTTGACAGTCAGTTTGTATGACAGTTATACGCTATAGTAGTGCGATCTGAACAATTTGTTTGAATATTGTAGCATTTTTTGGAACAACAATCGGTGCCAAATTCTTGAAGATATCTCTTAAAATAAAAAGTTTTCCATACAAGCACTTGATTTTGATCGATCAGTTTGTATGGCAGCTATATGCTATAGTAGCCCGTTTTGAATGATTTAAAGGACAGTTGCAGCATTGCCTGAGGCAATAATCCATGCCAAATTTCGTGACGATATTTAGTCAAACAAAAAAGTTTTCCATATATGGACTTGAGTTTGATTAACTTTGTTTTTGGTTAGATTGGTGCTAAATTTCAGTTCTATATCTCAAAAACTGTGTTATTAGTTCGCATACATATAGACAGACAGCTATGGCTAAAACGACTCAGCTCGTTTCTATATATATTTTTTAAGTTATCCGTTTTTTACATCTGGGTGTTACAAACTTCGTGCAAACTTGATGTACTCGATTTAGGGTATAAAAATAGGAGCAACGCATTAACCCAAAACCATAAAAAATGAACCAAAAACCATTGAAAATTGAAAAGCTTAATTTGCTTACAGCACCAAGTTAACTCTACACAAACAAATTTATCAGTATACGTACATACATACATGTAAGTAAGCATATATGTATGTATAAGCACCATAGCATGTATGTGCAACAATATGTTGCATTTGCCATATGTTGTTTAAGCGCAAGTTAATAATTTGAGGCAAACTGTATGACAGTTGTGACAGCTACTACTTTAATATATCACTATATGCACATATGTACATACATATTTATGTACAAGTATGTATATGCGTATAAAGCACAGCCTTAATGCGCTTGAGGCAAGCAATTGGCACTCATGCATATTTAGCGTTGCCACATGCGCTTATAAGCATGTCTAGCTTTATAAATGCATAATTATGTAAGTTTGTGTGTGTGTATGTGTGCCTGTTTGTGGTATGCTGTGGGTTGGGGTAGACGCAACACTAAATATGCGTCACAGATTTACGCCTACAAGCAATCATGTTGAACTAAATATAAACATGAAAATATACACATACACATACATACATACACATATGTATATGTTTGTTTGTTTGTTTGTATTTTTATGCTCAACACTCATAGTTATTAAATCAAGTGTGTTATTTGCTTGAAAATCGGTTTCATATGTTGACACCATTTCCATATTTGCTCCATATTTGTCTTAAAAAACTCAAAAAATATGACTTTAGCTATCTGAAATCTGTGTGGAAAATGCAAAGCTTCTAGGCAGTTATGTACATATGTGTGTATTTAAATGAGCGCGCGCAGCTGACGACTTTATTCACAATTTTTTTTTGTTGGCATTTTTTTAAATGAATTTTTGATTTTTTTTTGGAATTTTTTAAAATTTTTTGTTGGAATTTTTTAATGACTTTTCGAGTTTGTGTTTTTGACATTTTTTATATATTTGATTTTGTATATTTTTACTTTTTCCATTTTGTCGCATATTAATATTTCATTTGGCGTCGGGAGTGTTACAAACATATGTTAATTGCATGAGATTTCATGAAGCTCATATATCATTACAGAAGCAATTTTTTAAAGCTTAAGCTGAAGCTCTTTTTTGTGTTTACAGCAATTAGCTTGGCAGCTAATTTGAAAATAAGAACACCAAATTATTTTTTAGTTTTTTTTTTGTAATTTGTTGTTGTAAAATAACAAAAATAATTGGAAACTTTTTTTGCTACTTTTTGTTGCAATATGACAATAATACAAAATTTCTATGAGCTTCTTTGTCATTTGTTAATGTAAAATAAGACTAACTAAAAAAAGTTTGAAAATTTATTTATATAATTTGTTGTTGTGGAATTATTAAAATAACAAAAAGCCTTGAACGAGCCTGAATAGTTTTGTTTTTGTAACTTGTTGTTGTAAAACGAAAAAAATACAAATAAGGTCTGAAGAGTTTTTTGTTTTTCTTGTTGTAGAATAACAAAAATAATTGGCTACTTTGTTACAATTTGTTGTTGTAAAATGACAAAAATACAGGAAAATTCTGAGCGTTTACTGTAATTTGTTGTTATCAAATAATAAAAAATTTCTTACGAGTTTTTTTTGTATTATTTCTTGTTGTAAAACGACGAAAATATAATATTGTAATGTTTTTATTGTAATATGTTGTTGTTAAGCAAATATACATACTATATTAAAAATTTATTATTTGCAACAATATGAAATTCTATGAGACTTTTCTTGCGTGTCGCACAGAGCTAACAACAGTTATTTATTTATTTTGCTTATGGCGATATTGAATTAAATTTGTTGTGCTCTTTATATTGTTAACAGGACCGTAGAGAGAAAATCGGAAAAAATTAATTCGTAAAGAAAAAATCTACAAAAAATTTTTGCAGAGCAAAATAACTCCAGGCTCGGGAGGAATTATTCCCAAACTAGCAACCTTTCCTCCCTCTCTCTCCCCTGCACTGATTATCGAGTTATCATTTTGTCTATTAAAACTTTATACAAAACCACGTGGTAACTTATTTTTTTGTCATTTTACATATCTACATATGTAGTATGAATTTGAGCAGCGATTTAAATTTTGTATGAAAACACACATTTTTCTGTTATACCCAGCCGATGGTATCGAATCAAACAGTTTCTATCGCTTTCGAAATTTTTATGCTCCGATGTAATATTCAAATGTGGAGAGGAAAAGGTGACATCCCTTACATATAAATGTATGAGTAATTAATTGCTTTTAAGGCAGCATTTTTACTTTTTAGCCAAAAAAAAATCATACCAAATAAAAATCAGAGTACAGAGTATGACTTTTTTAGGTTAAATTATGAATTAATCAGTAGAAAGTAATGCAAGCAGGACTTTTGAGTTTAAATATATCAAATATATTCATGGGTGTATATGTAAATATAAGAAAAAAAGTAGTTTTATATTCATCAGTTGCGTATTTGTCTTTTGAAGTCAGGCTGGTAATCGAATGGAGAAAGATCTGGTAGATTAAAAGCATTTAGTCGACTAACATGCCCACCGATCATCTATTGCATTTCGACCAATTTTCTCGATCGTTTTCTCCAATTTTATACCATTAGAAAAATTATAAAATTATAAATTTTCTAAACTTACTTTTGTCTTTTATTTCAATGCAATAAATTACAAAAACCAATCTTCTGGACTTGAAGTGGGCGGCTTTGCTTTAAGCATTTACACCTCATAGGCGCTTTCGAGTTCAAATATTTGGTGAATATTTGTTGTTGTAGGTTTGCAGGGACAGAAAACCCTTCTCCAAAGATTTTAAGCAAATGCTGCTGAGAAGATTATCATGGAAACGGAGACTTTGTGATATCACATGTTTTGGGCTTTTAAAGTCAGGTTGCTTAGACACTTTTAAGCTATATATTCTTGGACAGTTTGATAGAATCTTGTTGTTACAACTATGCTCTAAGCATGGGGTTGCCTCTGCCTTCAAGCGACCGTGAAAATAATTTTGACCTCAGTGTTGTTGCTTGACTGGTTTAATGATAGTCTTTGTACAAGGTTAAGAGTTGTAGGACCGTGATACGCTTGTTATTGTCTTTTGCCAAATCAAGTTCCCTAACAGGGTTGCCAATTTTTTACTTGGACTATATTCTCAAAATTTTTAATAGTGGAATTAAATTTTCAATTTTTGTTCTATAATTTATAATTACAAGATTTTAAAACCTTAAGTTGGAATTTAAAAATGAAATTAAAGATTTGGTGGAAATTTTTTGGAATTAAATATTGAAAATGTGACTTTTAAGAGCAAAGTCGGAACTAAAAATTGAAAATATAATTTTTAATTGGAAATTAAATTTTTAATTTCAAAGTGAGAAATATAAATTGATAAAATATTTTGTAATTAAAAAATTGGAGAAAATAACAAATAATAATAACCCAACGATTACCCTCCTCCCGCCCAACCAACGCGAAGGGCGGAATTAGCCGAGTCAGAAAAGGCAAGAGAGTTTTTTAAGGGTTGAGATCTAAAACTGCTCAGCTACAGAAACAAAAATTTCAACATCTAAGATTTATAGTTACAATATAATAAATTGTTACATTTTCATTCGTTAAGAGAAAACAATAAAGTCTTTTTAGTTTTGAAAAGTGAGTCAGATAAGTCAAATGTGCTGGAATGAGGATTAAAATCATGACATATACGGCGGAATGGCTCGTTTAGTTCAAAATTTGATCTACAGAATTTTAGCAGTAACGGTCTAAACTGCCTCGAAAAGGGAATCGGGATATTAAATTTAATTTCATACAGGAACAAGAACTGCAAACTGTTCCATTCAAGATTTTCACTAAGAATATTATGCCCAGCATTTCCCTACGACTAGAAAGTGTAGGTAGATTAATAAGTTTTAAACGACTAGTGGTTGTGAGGTAGACTTACCCCAGAATCCCATCGGAAATGCGCTAAGGCGAAGAGTAAAAATTGTTTTTGAACAGACTCTAACTTGTCAGAATGGATTTGGTAGTTAGGGTTCCATACAACAGAGCCATATTCCAATATAGGTCTAACCAAAGTTGTATAAAGTGTTTTAGTTATATACGGATCTTTAGACCAACGTTTAACAAAATTGAGGACAGCTTTTGCTTTCGAGACCATGGTGTCAATATGAAGGCAAAAATTACGCTTAGGGTCTATATTAACTCCCAAATAAACATAGTAAATGAACACATTATTTTTCAATTTAAAAGCTGAAAATGAAAAGAATTGAAAGTAATTAAATGTAAATAAGATAAAAAGTCTTCAAATTTGTTAAAATTTAAAAATAAGTTTTTCTTTTACATAGCCAATTCAAACGGTACAATAAAAATTTTGTTACGAATATTTTTTTATTTTTTCAATCATGATTTCAATTTGAATAATTTTTAATTTTTAATTTGATTTTTGGGATTTAACATTAAGTTTTTAATTTTTCGATTTGACGCATTCAAATTTCATTTTTAAATCGATTTTGAAAGCTACAAATTTATTTTTATCTTTTCACTCCGGTGTTTAGGATTAAAATTTAGTTTTTTTTGAATTCAAAATTTTAATTTTTTATTTGATTTTTGGCATAAAAATTAGTTTTTAATTTTTAAATCCGGTATTTTGTATTAAAAATTTATTTTTAATTTTACAATTCGGTTTTTGGAGATGGAATCTTTTCAAAACTTTTATCCCATATTTGGAATTAGAATTTTTAAGATTATTTTTAATGAAAGTTTTCGAAATTTCAAAGTAAACAAGTTTTAATTCAAACATCAAATCAGTTGCCATTGTAGTGCATTATTTGCAACTCTGCTCTTCAATAGATTATCAGTTAGATATCTTTGAATTAAAGACGTCATTCACAAATATTTCAGTTGTAAATTGGCAACAATAATGTAGCGTTCAAAGTCTATACGTAAAAGCTGAAAGCAAAAGATAAAGTAATTTAACTTAAGTGAGGTTTTTATTAATTTTCTATTACATGAATATAGCAATGAAGAGAATTACTGCGAAAAATATTAAGAAGTATTTGCTATCAAAGTATCGCAGCTAAGAAGAGCAATGAAGTACAAACTCATAAAATGCAATAAATATTATCAAAGTATGTCTAGCAAAATCAAAAAGAGCAGCAATAGCAAAATATAGTAACAAAAATTGATTTGTACTTAAAATGCTTTATACATTTAAGAAAGCCCTAAATAGGTGGGCGTGAACAACGGGCAGTATATAAGGGAATTTAAAATAAAATAGAAGGTTAAAAAAGGTTAAAAATAAACGAAATATATTACAAATTATAAACAAAATTAAATTAAATAAAATTTAAGTGAAATTGTTCCCACATATGCTCATAATGCCAAAAAAAACAATATAACTGCTTATCACTAGCCACCATATCGTATAGTGGGCGTACACGAAGCAACAGGCAGTCATCTTAACGCAAAAGAGATGGCGCATGCACTGAAAAAACGAAAAAAGAACTAAAATCAATTTCCCACTATCTCACTCACACGTCAGTACCATTTCCACAAGGTACCGAAATTCCAATACAACAACAGCGGCTGATGTGGCGGCGCAACAGTATTTGTAAAAACAATAACAACGCGCACAAATCTTGGAATAATCACGGTCAGAGACTACACAGCTTTAACCACCCCAGAAATATGAAGTACCCTAAGCACTAACAACAACAAATAAACGCGCAGGCTGCTACACAGCAGGAAATATAGAGAACACACAGCAAAATAACCGCGCTCTTATTGGAATACAACATGCTTGTTGAGCGCTTCCAATTGGAAAGCAATAACTCGCAGGCATTGAGTACAAGAAGCAACAGCTTAACTTGCTCGCTCGCACATGGTACCGTTAGGTGCACAACATGGAGTTAGAACGTGCGCGTGAAAAGAAGCGTTAATGTATAGCGCGCTCAGCGTACAAGGGTGCCGGAAGCCGATTTTTAGTTGTTGTTTGTCAACCACTGATTTGGTGGTGTTAACGCGGCGCTATTGCCATAATGGTGGGGTTGGTGCTGGTGGTTGTGGCGCGACTTGTTGTTGTTATCTTAATGTTATCGCCACAATTACAAGCGATTAAGTGGCTTTTAGTGTATGCGGCATTGGAACGCGTCAGCAGCGGCTGCAGCGCGCGGCATACTCTCCATAGCGCAGCGTTCAGCGCGTTCGATCGCTTTACTCTCCGACACTGTGGCGTACACAATCAGTTTTTGCGCCGCACTCAACGGCACGGTATCAGGAGTAAGTGGTCGTCGCCACAGCGCCGCGTTACAAACAATCGTAATAGAATACAAGCGGCGCGGTAAATCGCATGCCGTTACATAGCGCAGATTTTCACTAAGCGAATCTTTTAATACATTTCTAAATACATATCGACATATATGTATATATGGTTTATTATATATATATATATATTTATATTTGGTGCGCGCTCTCTTTTATTTGAAGCGCTTCTGTGTGTTTACTTATAGCAGCGCACGCCCGCTACCAAAACGCCGAAACTCTTCTACTTACGACCCATTGTGGCGCCGCAGAATATAACGCGCGCGCTCTCGCTCTCTATATATACATACGTCCACCCGATTGACCCATACTGACGCTTTGTCGTAAACACAATCGTCGTTACCGTTAGTTGGCTTTCTTGATTTCTTCCAATCTAAGTCGAAAAATCGCATCAATTGGAAGCGTCGGATTGGCGTTTTTATTCCACCAGTTGGGTGGGGATGTTCGCGCTGCGCTGCCATTACTACACGCGCGCATTCCACCAACACGCCGCACTGACACCCGCGCTCTTGCGTGCTTAACTTTTGAAAACAATTGAGGCGCTCAGCCACCACCAACACCACACAGTTACAGCGCTCGGTTGGGGTAACTGTGACATATAGCGCGCTGGACCGCGTGACATATTTACATGCGCGGATACACATATACACACGCGCTATATATGAACACACGCCCAAACTTATATACACTGCACATACATATGTAAACAGGCGCATTCATATATACACACTCATATGTACAGCATCAGCTACTGTGTATTTGCGTTGGCAGGTTGAACGGTATGAGGAGTGCGACAACAGTAACTGTGAGACTGTGACATTAAAGCTTGCGCGGGGGTTGCAGCATAAAACGGCAACGACAAGTGTACATATGTATGTATGTACGCATATGCCGACATATGAGGGCAACGAGAAGTCTCAGCGCCAGTTTCGGAAATCAGTTTCACTCAGTTTGCGACGTTGCAGATGGTAGCCACTGAAGCAGTGATTAATTTTACTGTTAGTACAATAGATGACGCTGAAGACATACCAACCAACTGGCGGATAACTAAATAAAAATTATGTCGTGCGGGCGCAATGCGAAAGCCAAACAGTAAAAATTTCTTTAAACATGTTACGCGCGCGTCACAAAGATAGAAGATATTTATTAAAAAACAAATTTCTAAAACAAAAAAAATATTGAAATAAAAATTTTTTTTTGAAAAAAAAATTCGACTTGGTTTAATAAAAAAAATAACAATAAAAATTGTATTAAAAAATCTTAACAATAAAAATGTATAGTTAAACAAATACAGTATATTCCAAACATACACACAAGTGCAAGTGCTATAAATCAGAAAAAAAATTTTAAATAAATAATTTTTAGTGTTGCTGTGATATTAAAAAAGTAAATAAATAAAAATAAAATTATAAAAAATTTAATTTCCAAATTACAATAAAAAATTTAATTTCTAAAATATAATTAAAAAATTAATTTCCAAATTATAATAAAACAATTTAATTTCTAAAAAATAATACGTTTCCAAAAAACCAAAAAAAAAAAATAATTCTCTAATAAATACCCCCAAACACACACCAACTGAGCATGGAAATTGTAAAAATGGAAACGAATTTACCACACCCACCGTCGGCTGCCACACAACCAACGTCAGCGCCTACAACATTGCCGTCGGTGCCACAAACGCACAGCTTGCCACCAACAGCTAGTGTGGCCGCGGTGCGTCAGCAGCAGCAACAACAACAGCAACATCACCTACCGCTCGACTATAGTTTGGGTAATTTCAAACCAGCTGTTGCCGCTGATTTCCCCAGCAACTTTGTCAGTGGCAGCAACGGTGGCACAGCGGCCAGTTTGCCGTTACGCGATCTTAATATGCGTTCTAATATCACAACAGCAGCAACAACAATAATACCGAATCCAACACAATTGCTACAACAACGCGTGCAGCAGCAGCAGCAACAACAACAACAGCATGGCAGCGAACAAACGCAAGATTATCAACCGGTATCGGCGTTTAAAGCCGTCTTACCGAAAAAGAAAATCGCCGACGGTAAGTGGAGAGTATATAGTGAAGTTAATGAATGTGTTGAATTGCTTAAAGGTGTGTGTTTAATTGTAAAAATATCTTACTGCAAAAATATGTGTAAAGAAAATATATTTTAAGGTGTGTTAGTATGAGCTTGTGCAAAATACAGTAGTCGCTTGAATATTTGAATCCAGCAAAATGCAACAACTAAAAAATTCAGCATTTAAAATTTTAAATTTTTTGTGTGGAAATTATGTGCAGAGGTAAAATATTTAGTTATTGAATGGTTGAAATTCGCTTGTTTTTATATTAACAGCGTTTTCGTTTTCGATTTTTCAAGCTTCACTTTTTAAAATTTTTTTTATAAATTAAATTTTTATGTACTTTTTTTAATACTTTACACATATTTATGTATATCTCAGAAAGCTCTTTCACTTTCAAGAAGTGAATTGCATTAGACCAGGGTCTATAAATTTTGATAGCAAGAAGAAACAAAATCGTTGTAGTAGAATGAAATTCATTGAAAAAGGAAGATAAAATAACTAAAATGTAAGCAAAAATAATTTACGGGCGAGCTGCGTTCGGGAAGAGGAGATGGTGGTTGACTTTTTAAGTGTCAAAAACGCCTTATCTCGATTTCCGTGGAAACTACGAGTCTTATATATAATAAAGTTATATATATAACTATATATATATTTTTATAGGTAATACAAAGATCTACAACTTTAGTGGTAATACTCTTTTCATCTCAGTCTCAAAATTTATGTGAAAAATGCAAATAACCAAGTTTTTTGGTTTTTTATTTTTATCTTTTACACAATTTTTTATCTTTCATAAAATTTTTTATACTTTCGGTTAGATTAGTAGCAATATTAACATAAATCAAATAGAAACTAAAATTCAAAAAGTTTTAAATCTCTTCTTAAACTGAAAAATTCGAAGAAATATTTAGATTTGACCAAAAATCCAATAGCTAGCCATAGAGAAAGGCAGTTGTTGCGCTTTTAATTAATAATATGCATTTTGAAGTTTTAAAACACGCTATATTACATTTACCATTAACATTAACGTAATTTTTGTAAAAAATTTTTAAAAATTGCAAGCTTCGCAAAATAAGTTGATATCTATTAATTAACCTTAGTTTAAGTCTAGTAATCCATTCTTTCAGTTGATTTTTAATAAAAAACAAACGATTAAATAATAAATAAAATAATATTTTAATATAAAATTTTTTTTCAAATGCCCTTTATTTAAAAGATTGTAATGAAAATAATAATTAATGTTAAATAATTATTAAATCGCGTTATATTGAAATTTATGTACCTAAATTTTCGATATTTTTCAAAACTAAAAAAAGTGAAAAGAGATCATTAATATATAATATAAAAAAATTATAACTCAGCTCATTTTGTAGCTCACAAGTAATTTCCAAGATAATTTTAAACCTAAAGACAGTTCTAGGTCTAGATTCGTTTTTTTGCATATAGATTAGACAAATTATTCTTATTAAGGGGCATACCTAGTGTGAAATCTTGACAAAATCTATTTTTTCAACTTTCGATAGTTTATACCTTTAGTAATAATATAATAAAATTTTAAATCGATATCTCAAATAATATTGAGTTACAGCAATTTAAATGGTAGCCGCTCAATTCAGTTCGGTCCACCAGTTTAATTTTAAACGCGTTTTTCTCCAAACAACATTTTTCGGTTTTTTGAAAAATTCGGTGTAAAATTCCACATTAAAACAAAAACATTGACATTTTATAAATTTTTGATCGTAGATCATTGAACGCAGAATTTCTTTTAGTTTAAGAATTTATAATTTTTGTTCACTGCAGCAGTGTGGGACCTTTTTATAGCGCCGTCAGAGATCTCGTACAACTAAAAAAATATTTTTTTTTTCAAAAATTTTACTGTGTATTTTTGAAACGTGTAACACTGAAAATTTCAAAATAATCGATACATTATTTTTTTTTTTAATTTGTAAAAATCAACGTTTTTTAAGCTGTCACACTAGGTGTGCCTCTTAAAGTCAAAATGAATTCATTCACCATTTATGCCGTTTCAATTTTAAAATATTCTTTGAATAGAGTAATAGTAGTAAGTGCAATTTCGCATTTTACAGGGGTTATATTGCAAGTCAAAACAGCCAATTTTTTTGTGAAATTTTTTTAAAGAGCATCTTATTTAACAAATAGGTCAAAATATGTGCTTTTACAGAATTTAAAACACTTTAATAATCAGAGATTAATTTTTAAAAATTTTGTGCAGCCTTGATCCCGTAGCCGATCAAGGGCCTTCCAAAAAAATATGCCTGGCGATGAGGAAGATTTTTCTGCTTAAAATTATCTCTAATACTAAAACTAAAAAAAAAAATTTATATTACTATAGATGAAAACAGTTAATGAGCGCAGCACTAGTCAAAATATTGATTTTTGACAAAATGGCGTCTACCCAAGAAATAAAAAAATGTTTGTGAAAAAATGTCTGAAGTGTAAATGTGGCCTTGAAAATCGAAATTGTTATCAAAAATAGTTTTACTTTGATCATTATCTGACAAATATATCTAGTCAGTCGAGTGAAATTTGCCAGTTAATCGGTCTAGCCGTTTCGTAGCAATTTTCCTTACCGACTCTGAAACCAGCGTTTAGAGTAAAACGCGTTTCAGGTTTAAACTTTCAACATATGTATGCTAATTCGATGTAAAAAAATCAAATTTTTGAAATACAAATACGATAAAGCAGAGCTTGTCGATTCCGTATAATTGTATCGAAATATTATTTGAAACTTCTTTTACAAAAAATTTGTTAATATTAAAATATGCTCGTAAATACAAAAGCTTATAAATTAAATATGTCAAAAAGTAAAGAAGGGCTAAGTTTAATTGTAACCGAGCACTTTATAATCTCGCAAGAATTAAAGATGCGGAAATACTTCAGGTCTTGGCCAAACTTAATATTATATTATTAAAATTTATATAATATAAAAAAAATGTTGCGAAAGAATTCAACATTCATATTCGACAAAAGAGTGAAACGATTATAAACATGTTCGGTATCTTATTGACTTATATTATAGTGCGACTCTTTAAGTCTCATTACTATTGTATATTTTGCTCCATATCTGAAATATTGGTATTAAAATCAATCTACAATAGTAAACTCAAATGCGATATATGTGATATAAACTCAATCAAAGAGGCTAAATTTTATAAATATTTTGGGTATATGAGGAAAAAATCGACCAATGAAACGGAACTCAATATAATGGGGATAAAGAGCTTAAACCATAAACTAAACCAATTTCATTTATATTCAGCGCTAACCACTTTATTTTTCTATGAAAACTTTGCTATAATCACATATACTTGTATTGAGCAACATAAATGGAGTAAAGTCAGCTATAAAGTCGGAAATCACTATATCGATCATATTAAAGTTTGAAGAAGGTGTGTACCGATTGCATTAACATTTGAAATTACTCAAATATATTCGAGAACATATTTCAAAGGATTTTTATTATGTTAACTCTCACACAGACCAGCATGTATACCATAAAGTCTGCTAGAGTTAAGAAAATCATTATATGTAGTATATGAGATTTAGGGTAATTCATAGACCAGTTTCACATATTTTCGAAATTAAAGTATAGTATATCAAATATTATACGTTCAGTTAATATCTTACATATTGAGCGATGTATACGGTATAAATACAGCCGGAAGTTTGAAAACTTTATGCTATTTGGTATAGGGCAGCTAGGGAAAGTATTCACCTGATTTTACTATTTTTTGATACAAGGGCACATTACTATCGTCAAAAGATTTTCATTGAATTTCAAGCACATATCGTAAAAATTTAGCCATATCTTTAGCATAAGCAGCCTTAGGCTATGGGGTAACTCGATTAGATTTAGATGTTACAAACAACCGTTAAATGAAGAAAACTATTATACTCTGTGACAAAAGTCGAATTAAAATACGCAGTACAATATTCGTAACCTCAATATAAACTAGATAATAAAGTTATTTATATAAATGACAATCTACAAATAATGTTATTTCAACGTAGATCTTCTACTTCAAAGGAATTTATGTTTGTAACTCCGAAGTTTTATAGAAAATGATGTAGAACCTCTAAAGAACTAAGTACATGTTAAAATATTTTTTTCGCTAACTGAAATTAATTTTTTGGTATAATTATAACAGAAGTTTGGAATAAAGATATTTCAAATGTTTATTTATAAAGAAATATAAATTTTTTTATTATATAATTACTTTTTTATTATTATTTATTATAATATACTATAGAAGTGAATTTTAAAATTTAAATTTAAGTATTTTTTTAATGAGTTTAAATTTTTAGAATTTTTTGAAACGAGATTTGAGTTTATTTTTTGAATTTTTCACTAAGGTTACGAATTTTATAATTAAAAAATTTTCGATCAATAATTATATTTTCAACCGAATCAAAATTATATTTTCAGTATTTAGTTGCATTTACAAGATTAAAATTTTTTTTTTAATTTGGTATTAGAAATTTTAAAATTATTTTTAATGAAGTTTTTCGAGATTACAAAATAAAAAAACAAAAAATTTTAATTAAATATAAATATTATATATAAATTAATTATTATAAATAAATAAACTACTTTTTAATGCTTTATTCGAAACTCTGTTTATCATTTTTTATTATGAATTCTAGTTTTTTCTCCTAAATTATAATTAATATGTTACTTAATCTTAAAAATAACACAAGCGTCATATAAATGCAAAATTAAATTTGCTGAAACTTTAAAATATCGCACACATTACACCTGATGAATTTCATGCCAACCATTTCAACACAACGCCACACAGCACTTGCCTGCGGAGCCGCTGTGTACTCCCCAGTTAATTAAAACTGGCGACGATGAGCCACGCGTTGACAGCGTTACCAGAGTGTGGAAAACAAAAAATATATAAGCACATAACAACAAACATATGTACGTGCAAATGTATATAATAACAACAGCAAAGTCGCAGCAGAAAGCGAAATGGATGAAACACGAAAAATGGACAAAGCAAATCGAGAAAAAAATTAAAATTAATTTGAGTAATGTGTGATTTTAAAGCGCCAACCGCCAACACAGCGCACAAATACATATGTATATGTGTTTGTATGTGTATGGTATATGTACAGTATGTGTGTATATATATGTATGTATGTTTTTATATGTATGTATGTATATACGGCAGGACAATAATAAGCGACAGACAAAGCGAAAATCCAAAAATCCATTATTCCGTTTGTGGATCATTGTGCGCTGAGCTGGCAAGCGTAAATCTCCCAAGCGGATGACATGGACATGGCGGAAAATAAGGCGAAAGGCGTTGAAAAAAAAAACAACAAAAACTATAAACATCGAAGCTATAATACCCTTCACAAATAAATAAAAAAAAATGTCCATACAAAAACTTGATTTTGATTCGTAGGTTTGTATGGTAGCTATATGATATAGTGTCTCGATCTGAACAATATATTCGGAGAATGTGGCTCTGATTTGGAGTATAAGCTGTGCCGAATTTCGTGAAGATATCTCATCAAATAAAAAAGTTTTCCATACAAAAACTTGATCTTGATTCGTAGGTTTGTATGGTAGCTATATGCTATAGTAGTCCGATCTGCAGAATTTATTGTGAGATTATAGCGTTGTTTTGGATAATAATCCGTGCCAAATATCGTGAAGATATCTCATCAAATAAAAAAATTTTTCATACAAAGACTTGATTTTGATCGGTCATTTGTATGGCAGCTATATGCTATAGTGGTCCCATATCGATGGTTCTGACAAATTAACAGCTTTTTAGGGAGAAAATAACATTTGCGAATTTTCGGATCGATATCTCAAAAACTGAGTGACTAGTACGCGCATATATATTTTTTATACGTTCTCCGACGTTTCCTTCTGGGTATTATATATACAAGTATACGCTGTTCAGCGTATAATAAACAGCGAAACAGCAAAAACAATAACAAAAAAGCGCATATGCAAAGATTTTTTGATTGAAAAATCCATAACAGCAGGATAAATGAAAGATGCTGCTGGAGTGGTTACAATATATGTACATATGTATATGTATATTCGTATATACACATGTATTGAATATGTATTTACAGTTGTATGTATTTCTATGATAAGTATGTATGCACACCTTAAAAGTTTGTAGTGTTGCGCAAACAGCATTATGTAGCAGCAATGGCGAATTTTTGTGTCTGCTTGTAAGCTTGTGCGCAGTAAAATTGCCAGGACAACAGATTTGTGAAAATGGCGTATTTGTTGGCGCTTTCATACTGTCCATCATGGCGCGCGTGGGTGACTAACCTATCAGTGCGCTACACTTACAGTTAGAGTGCTGAGATATTCGTATGCGCGCATACTCATCTACACATACATACATACATACGCATTTATGTATGTGCATATGAATTTGTTACCAATTTGCGTATGTCGCAGGGAAAGCTGGTTTTGGGAGATTGAATTTCATTTAGTTGTTGCATATGCATATATTTGTACAGGTATATACATATGTATATATTTATAAAGGGACGATTTAATATAAATACTTGTATATATTCATATATGTTGCTTATGTGATATATTTTTCCTTGAAGACATGATATTTTCATTGAAGACATGTACTAGTTCCGATGAGAACTAGTCAGAATCTAGTCTTATTGCATTATGAAAATCATAACGAATTTTTTGGATTTCTCTCTGTGATTGTGATGGTAGAGAAGCATTAAAGAAGTTTTTAATGACAAAAATATATTTTTGGAATTTTACACTTTCTATCGAGCGGTAACCTTTAGCTTAAACTCTGATTAGTCCGACGAACTTATTGACTGACATGTATAAGTTTAAATACTATTACTGGTTCCTCTGCGATAGAATATGTGAAGTCCAAATACATGTTTGTTATACATAAACAGTGTTGTGAATTTTTAATTCAAAAATTTGAGATTAAAAATTAAATTTTTAGTTTTTTTAATTTGATTGGGTTAAAAATTAGATTTTCATTTTTTAATTCCGATGATGGGATTAAAAATTAAATTTTAATTTTTTTAATCCATGCTGTTTGCGATTCAAAATTTAAAATTGAAAATATTACTTTTTGATTTGAATGAAAAAATGTTAATTCTAAAGCAAATAATTTTTTTAATTCTTAATTATATGTTATTAAAATATATAAAATATATATATTAAAATGTATTCTTTTTTATTTTTCAAACCGGTAGTTGAAAATAAAAATTAAAAATTAATTTTTATGCCGGTTTTTGAAATTAAATTGTTTTTTTTATTTTTTAATCCCGTATTTGGGATTACAAAAAAAAATTTATATAAATGTTAATTCAATTATTATTTTAATGCATTATTTGCAACCCCGTACGTGATACATGATTATTTGAACATAAATATAGATTGTTTCGAAAGTGTTGAGGCTATCGAGAGAAAAGTGGGATTAGATATGATAGTCAATGATCTATTCTCTGAACTCTTTTATATGCGAAATTTTGTTTTCAAATTTTGAAAAATAAATTTAGAAATTTCAAGCTGATAATCGCGCAATATCTGGTGGAGTTCTGTCTAACATAGATACATTTTTATTTTTTTATCCAAAAATGCTTAAAAAATTTTAGAGAGGTCAAAATTGATAATTATATAATAAAATTGTCCACATTGTTGTTATTTTAACTAGCTTGGAACTAGTTTAAATCAAACTAACATAAGTTAGTTACTTCACTACTTAATTATTTTTTTAAATATAGACAGTAATAATATATATTCTAGGGTGGCGCAAAATAACCGAATAATTTCTTTTCTTAAGTCTCGTGTGAAAATATGATAGTTTATCATGTTTTAAGAGCCTTGTCCAAAGGACAGCTCGAAAAAAAAATTTTTAGAGGTCGCTCAGAATTTTTTAAGATTTCAAAAATCACCAAAAACCGAATTTTTTTTAATCCAATTTTTTTTTTCTCGTTACAGTATATTTTTATAGACCAAAAAGTAATAAGTTCCTGAAAATTTCAGCTCAAAATTCGAAATTTAAAAGGTCACTCGTAATTTTATTCAATTTATCAGTGCATTACTTTAGATTTTTTCGAGCGACCTTTTAATATTCATATTAATATTTCATATATTTTTTTTTATTTATCATATATTATATATATATTACAGTGATGTATCTGTGGTTGTATAAAAAACGTCTTCGAGTTTTACACAACTAAAGACCGGCAGAGCTCGATATACTGTTTTCTGGGTGCTCAGGTCCAAATTTTACAGAAGTAAAAACGTTTATGAAAATTATTATTCTTTTGTCATACAAATGAGGAAATCTGCTAAAAACGATTATAAATACACTTAATACGGAGAAATCTGAGCGCTTTTCAATAAGTTTGAATTTAATCACTAAACAACTAGTTACAGTTTAGACGTGTTCAGTGTAATTAGTATATAATAATCGATCAATAGAAGCCTTATTTTTTTATACTCTCGCAACCTGTTGCTACAGAGTATAATAGTTTTGTTCACCTAACGGTTGTTTGTATCACCTAAAACTAATCGAGTTAGATATAGGGTTATATACCTATATATTATAAATGATCAGGATGAAGAGACGAGTTAAAATCCGGGTGACTGTCTGTCCGTCCGTCCGTCTATCCGTCCGTGCAAGCTGTAACTTGAGTAAAAATTGAGATATCTTTATGAAACTTAGTACACATGTTTCTTGGTACAGTAAGACGGTTGGTATTGCAGATGGGCGTAATCGGACCACTGCCACGCCCACAAAACGCCATTAATCAAAAACAAATAAATTGCCATAACTAAGCTCCGCAATAAGATACAAGACTGTTATTTGGTACACAGGATCACATTAGGGAGAGGCATCTGCAGTTAACATATTTTATTTAAAGTGGGCGTGGTCCCGCCCTTAATAGGTTTAATGTGCATATCTCCTAAACTGCTAAAGCTTTAATAACAAAATTCACTAGAAGCAAATGCTTTTAACACCTCTACCTACGGTGTGAAAATGGGTGAAATCGGGTGGCAACTCCGCCCACTCCCCATATAACGGTACTGTTAAAAACTACTAAAAGCGCGATAAATCAAGCACTTAACACGCCAGAGACATTAAATTTTATCTCTGAGATGGTATAAATTGGCTTTATAGGAACCGCGTTCAAAATTAGCCAGTGGGCGTGGCACAGCCCACTTTTAGGTGAAAACCCATATCTTGAGATCTGATTAACCAATTTCAACAAAATTCGGTACATAACGTTATTTTCATATTTCTATATTATAGTGCGAAATCGGACTACAACCACGCCTATTTCCCATATAACACCATTTTCATTTCCATCTGATTCTTTCACTTTCCACTATGCATGTCAAGCAACAATGATTATATCGGGGTAAAACTTTACGTGAATAATACGTTTAAAGTATGCCACCTTGTGACCAAAAATTGTCTAAATCGAACTAAAACTGTTCAAGCCCCTAAGTACTAAATATGTGGACCCCAGTGCCTATAGTTGACCTTCTACCAAAAATATCAGCCTATCCACAAAGAAATCTCAAACGAGTATACCATTTGACTTTGCGAGAGTATAAAATGTTCGGTTACATCCGAACTTAGCCCTTCCTTACTTGTTTTAAGTTATTTCTTTACATTTCAGCAAAATTTATATTCACTTTTTTTACGGAAATATTGTGCGAGTTGCCACAGAAAAATTTTTCACATACATACATACATCTAAAGTATACATACCATATATGTAAGGTATACATTATTGTATTTATACATATATAAAAAATTACAGTCGAATTTCTCTATTACGCACTGCTGTACAATGCAGCTTTCTTTATTATGAATTAATTTCCAAAACACTGCTATATTTTAAATTTACGGTATGTTTTGCTCTTCTTATAACGACTTCACTTATAGCGAACTTTTCTTTACTACGGGCATAGGAAAAGCCCTTCAAACGAATTTTCATGTTCACCTCATGTTTTTGGCAAAAATTTATTTAGCGTAAGTCGCGTATTCAAAATTTGATGATAAATAATGAATTGAATAAACAAAATAAGAGTACTACAACTGTAACTGTGGTTTGTAATAGGACAGGATTGAAGAAGCTTGAAATACTTCTTAGCAAGTCATGGCTAGCGAAACTCCAATACAGTGAAAGAATTAGGGCGTAAACTAATGTATACAGACCGTGCGACCCATAAAGCATTTACTTAAGAAAGAGATGAACGATGACACGTATACAAGGGTTGCGGATAGAATTGTCAATTGGGCACTAAGAAGTTCATAAAAACTTTAACTGCTATGTTGACTGATCTCTGGTAGCGCTGTTGGGTAATTAACCGGTGATTTAACCGATAGGTTGCTTGCAGGGGTTGTTGGGAAATCTCGCAGATTTTTGGATGACCTAATAAATTTCCAAGATCAAATAATTTGGAAATGTAGATTATGAGATTTTAAATGAAATTTACTTAAACTAGAAACTTGACAAAAATTTCACATCTCAAAATGGAAAAATTTTACCTTGCGTAGATAACTACACGGCGCATTCCAAGAATGTCACAGGAAAATAAAAATAAAAAATATCGAGTTTGCTTATTTTACTCCCAACATGATCTCAGTAGTACAGCCACTGGACCAAGGTATGATCCTTAAACTAAAACAGCGCTACAGAAAGCTAATTTTATTAAATATTTAACACAAAATTTTAAAAAAAAAAGTGTGCATAAAAACACAAACTTTTTAAACAATTCTATATTACAAATTTTCTATAACGAACGAATTTTATTTTTGTGCCTTTAAGCTTCACTATATGGATGTTCGACTGTGTAACACTACAGCGATTATATGCACATGTATGCTGCTTTGAGTAACATGCATACTCATATACATACGAATTTTTATATATAGAAAATCGTAAGTGTAAATAAATATGAATTTATATACATATGTACAACAACTAAAAACCTGCATACATATATCTTTGTACACACAATACATATATTTCGCGCTGTCACAGTTTGTCTGTCGCTCAAAGTTGATGACGCCGCGTCGCCACACAGCAAAAGCTCAACCAGGACTTACAGCGTGGATTTATGCTGCCACTTTTTTCCACAGCAAATATTTTTTTTCGTTTATAAAAACATACATACAAATTACATACATTTATATGCACATACGTTTGTGTGTTTTTAGCCTGTGTGTTGGTTTTTACTGCTGCCATTTCACTTACATATGTGCTGCATATATGGTTTTTGCCATTTTCTTTTTGTTGTTGTGTTACTTTTTTTGCCTGCTTGTCATGTGATACTGACAGCTGTGTATTGCCAAAAAATCTTTCTGGCTTAAACAACTGAAATGTGATTACTTTTCAACAATTCACACCAACCGCTGCGGCGCGGGCGTTTTCTACGCTCTGCTTTCACTTGTCATACGCTTTGACTGTTGGCAATTAAATACACACGCACCCACACACACGCACGTATGTATGTATGTGTATATGATTACATATATCGCTGGCCTTTTTGATGTAATTAAATTTCAACTTTGTTGATAGTAGCAGCCTAGGGGATAATGGAGTTGCCAAAGGCTTTTATTATTGGTTTTTGTAGTTGTAAAGTATTAAGGTATACAGAGTACATACGCGTATATTTCTTAATTAAAGCTCATATATAAAAATCATTTATGATATTATGTTGTATTATATAACGCTAATCTTTCTTTTTAGCCTTTCTTTATAAATACCAGCTGATCAAATTTGACCCGGACTGACAAAAATAGATGAATATTTTGACATATTTTAATAACACGCCGCAGATTTTTCAGTTTCGAAAAAAGCATTATCGTGGTGAAAAGTCCTTGAATTTTCTGCCCACAAATTCAGTCGTTTAGGACGAATTGCTTCACGTAGACGCCTCAAAACGGTCAAGTAGTATTCCTTATTGACCGTTTGACCTTGTAGAACGAATTCATGCTGAACCACATCTCGGTAATCAAAGAAAGCATTGAGCATCACTTTAATTTTTTTACCGACTTTGACGTGATTTTTTCGAATATGGCTCATTTTTGGAACGCTATTAGCTGGAATGGAGAGTTGTAACGCCGTATTCATATACCCACGTCTCATTACCCGTAATTAAATCCTAAATCCATCGCTTCCCGGTATCTATTCAACAAACTGCTTCACATGCGTCGCTTATGTACGAGTACTCCACCAATTACGGGGATAACTGCGTTTTAAATGGTCTCGATGTTACAAAGGCAAATGTTAGTTGCGTCAAAATGCTTGAGTAAATTGTAACGAAACCACAGTTTTAGCTACTTCAAGCCTTAAGCTATTTACACAATCGACTATTTGCCTTGTGTTGGGATCATTCAAAGTGCTTTTCAATACCCGCCCTTGACTTGGTCAGGAATAAATCTTCGAGACTCTCATGTATACACTGAACGATGCATTCTGTAAGGTCCTTCTACTTTAAATTCATCGAATGAGACGATGGCTCATCAGACAAATCTTCAGGTTAATTTTTTCAAATCTGTTGATAGTTCTAGGTCTAGGACTGACTTATCTCATGGCAGAGAAGAGGGTATATCAAAAGAGAGGGTAAAAGTATATTGCAACCTACAATATTACCTTAAGTATGGCTCTGAAAAGAACGTTGAATGTACAGTGGATCTATTCAGAGATCTTAATTTTTTCCAAATTCCCACCACTTAATCGGTTTGCCTGACTGAGACTGAGTTTGTTCTACATCGCAATACCCAAGAGTTGTTTAGTCAAAACTATGTGTAACAAAAAAAAAGTTATCTTCGGTTGCGCCGAAGCTATAATACCCTTCACAAAAACAAAGGCCCCTTACAAGAACTTGATTCCGAACGTTCAATTTGTATGGCAGCTATATGATATAGTGATCTGATCTGACCAATTTCTGTGGATAATAATTTGTTGCCTTAAGCAATAACTAGTGCCTAATTTCGTGAAGATACCTCGTCAAATAAAAAAATGTTCCATGCAAGCACTTTACTCCGATCGTTCAGTTAATATGGCAGCTATATGCTATAGTCATCCGATCCATACAATTTCTTCGGAGATTAGATTAATGCTTTAAATAATAATACATGACAAAATTTCGTGAAGATACCTCGTCAAATGAAAGAGTTTTCCATACAAGCACTTCATTCCGATTGTTCAGTTTGTATGGCAGCTATATGATATAGTGGTCCGATATCGGCCGTTCCGACAAATGAGCAGCTTCTTGAGGAGAAAAAGAAATGTTCAAAATTTCAGATCGATATCTCAAAAACTGAGGGACTAGTTCGCGTATATACAGACGGACAGACGGACGGACGGACAGACAGACGGACATGGCTAAATCAACTCAGCTCGTCACGGTGATCATTTATATATATACTTTATATGGTCTCCGACGTTTCCTTCTGGGCGTTGCAAATTTACAAACTTAATATATCCTGTTCAGGGTATAAAAATTAATATACCCTGTTCAGGGTATAATAATCACTTGTGATTTAAAAGTAGTTTCAATGAACCTATTCACCTCAGATTATTTCCGATTTACACAGCGCAGCTTTAGTCAGTTCTAACGACGTCGTCCGATATCGCTATGAGGATACATCGCTCGCATAGATGCTGAAAGCAGGAACTATATGTAGAACTAAATCTGGATCTTAAAGGAAAACGTTTTTTATACAGAAAAAAGATCTTTTATTAAGATCCTTATCTCGATTTTGGGATTTTGGCCAGTTTATATAGTACGACAACCTGTTTTTGGGGGGGAAAAAGATAAGTACAAAATTTCATTGCGATATTTCAAAAACTGAGTCACTAGTTCGTGTATATACAGACAGACGAACTTGTCTAAATCGACTTAGCACATCACGCTGATCATTTATATATATATTTTATAGGGTCTCCGATATTTTCTTTTGGATGTTACAAACTTCGTGGCACACTTAATATACACTGTTTAGGGCATATACTTGTATATTGTCTAATTTTAACGCGTCTAATTGCGTCGAGTACAACTTTGCTTTCGTTAGCCCATTCAAACATATGAAGTATCTTTCTAATACTAAAAATGCATATCTTAACTGGAACAATTACGCATATTAATTAAAAAAAAAAAACACAAATATAATTCTTGTGACGCTTGTGTGTTATTGTGATTAGATTTGAAGGCACGAGCCGACTCGCTGTTTTCCGCACAGTTAATACACATTGAGGCATACTATATGTACATATGTATGTATGACATCGTACCACACTTTGCATTTGTTGGCAAGTCGACACTTTACAGTTACTTTGCATGACAAATCACGCTTTAATTAAATGACAGATTGATCACCTAAGCTGTCAAAATGCTTGATTAACAAATGCTGTGACTAGTCAAGGAGGAATTTAACAAAAAACAGTGAAAGCACAAGTAAGTTAATATACGTATGTACATTAGGGTGATGCTTAAAATATAAATTAATAATTTTGTTTTGGTTTTACGTACACCAGTGGTAACATCACGAACAAATATAACTAAAATTTGTTAATAAGAAAATATTAGGGTGTGTAAAATTTTATATTGCGATAAAGAAAATATATATTCATTGCAAGCATGATATTAATTTAACTGTAATAACTTCGATTGTAATATTATTGATAAAGCACTTTAGATTTATAAGTCTAGTTTTACTGTTTTAAGCATACAAAGGATCATCCTAATGTATTTTATACTTCAACCACATAGCTTGTCGATTAGGCAGTACAGTAACAGTTTTCAATAAGTACAACAAGCAATACACACTCGAGCAGACCTGTTATTAGTCATAAATTATTTTTAAGAAATTGCGAAATATTATCACCACATACATACACACTCCAATATCTGTATTAGCAGTAGGTGCGCACTTGCACGCCAAATAAGTTGTATGCTATTAATTTGCCAGTAGCGATTGATTAACTAAACGGGGAGGGCATAGTTTAGGGAAACAAGCCCCCTTAATTGGCAAAGGTACGAAGTGTATTTTGCATATATGAATTTTTAGCACTACGGTTAAGCACATAATGCAGTATACATACATACATATGTGAGTGATTCATAAGGTAGATACGTAGTGAAGGAAGGAGGACAAAGGAGGAGTAATTTTTTCGTAACCTAAATTTTATTTAGTAATTATATAAAGATTGAAGTATCACAAAATAATAAAATATCATAATTGACAAAATCTAATAAAAACAATTATTAATGTTAAAAAAGTTGCTCATAATTATTATAAATATTTTTGTTATTATTAATAATTTTTTTTTGTAGAAGAATTTGAGCAAAACCAAGAAATAAACAAGGAAGAAAGATATATTTTTTTTATTGTCAGAGAGCACCCCTAGTGTAACAGCCTAAATAAATGATTTTTGAGAATTAAAAAAAAGCGACCGTACCAATTGTTTTAAAATTTTAAGCGTATATTTATACATATTTTCAGCCAAATTTTGGTCGTTTTTGGCCTGTCCAAATTTGAATGCAGAAAAAAATTCGATAGTGAACGGATCATATGTCTCCGAGCCATCACTCAAGCAAATTTGAAAAGTGTAGTTTTGAGAAAAAGGGATTTAAAGATTAACTTATGTAGCTGATGGAATTGAGCGGCTACACATAAGAAGTCTGTAACTCCAAAACTATTTGAGATATCGATTTGAAATTTGAAAACTAATGGAACCATTTTTTAATAATAAAAATTAATTATTTTATTTTAAATTATTAAATAGTTGTATAATAATATGGGAGAATATTATTTAATAATAAAAAATAAAAAATTAAATAGTTTTGTTACTTATACAAATATTTAATGATATAAATAAAAAAAGATATTTCTGCAGTATAAAAAAATAAAAATTTGGTACAATATAAAAAATAATATTTTTTTACAGTATAGAAAAAGTTTCAATATTGTTTTTTATTATTAAATATTGTTTCTCTTTCTTGACTAAATAAATTTAAAGGTTATCCTTTTTTCCTTTCTTTTTCAAAAAAAAAAAATATTTTTTTATTTTGTAACATTATATGTTTTTTTTTTATTAAATTTCTAATGTTCAAAAATAGCTTTAAAAAATACAGAAATATTTTAGTAATAAAAAGTTAAAAAATATATATTTTTTTGTACAATATAAATAAATATTTGTTTGTTTATTTTTTAGGAAATAACACTGTTTTGCTTATTTGATTAAGTAAATAAAAAAATATATATTTATTTTCGGTGTTTTCAAAAGTGTGTTTTTTGGTGTTTAAACAGTATTATTAATTTTTATTAATTTTAACGTTAAACAAATACTTGTATATTTTAATGTAAAAAAATAGTTTTAAAAAATATAAAAAATTATACAGTAATTAATAAATTAGTTCAGTGATAAAATAATTCTTTGTATTTTTCATAATTATTTTTTTTTGCGTTAAAAAATATTTATTTTTATGTGGTATATGTATGTACTTTATAAATATTTTTTTTTTATTAAATATTACTGTTTTCCTTATTTGATTAAATATATACAAAAATTATATATTTTCCCTTGTGTTTTTAAATATATATTTTTTTAATTTTTTAACAATGTATTTTTGATTAATTTTTTAATGTTAAAAAATAGTTTTGTAAAATATAAAAAAAAATTTTAATGTTAAAATAAAACAAATAATATTTTTAACAGTAAAAAAATATAATATTTAATCGATTATTCGATCGAAATATTTGATAACAAAAATATATAATACTTTATATAACTTTTCTATTTGTTTTTTTTTCAAAAATATTTTTTTTTAATATTATAATTAATAATATATTTTTATATAAAAAAAATTTCAATTAAAAACTAACATATTTAAAAATCAAATAAAGAGTTCTCCCCTCCAAATTTCCATAGCTTTCTGCATCGACATGTTTTCTTATATATGTAGCATGTATTTAGTTTTATGATATATCAATATCTATTTTGTGTACATACATACATAGTACACTTGCAGATACCTATATATGTATGTATGTATTTGAATTGCGCCCTAAATAGCTCATTGAACACTGATATACTTTCACCCGGTGGCAACTCAACGCAATCTTACTCAAATCAAATCACTTCAATATGACTGGTATAATATTTCTTCAGTAATCTGGTCAATATTTAAACTTAAAAAAGTTACACAGAAAAGGTGCTATTTAAATCACACCAAACAATTCAGCGATGACAATTAATAAAAATCGCAACGGTATATTCGGATAACCGAAAATTTATTTGTTTGTTATTTTGAATGTGATTGTAAATTAATTTTTTTTTTCGAATTGCACTAAATACAGACGACGGAATAACGGTAATATATAGCAGTCAACAGCAATGATTGTGGCTAATGAGGAGTATACTAATTCATACATATTGATGTGTATATGTATTATTATTTATTTTTGTGTGTGGTAGATATGTATTTAGATATATATTTATGTTGCAAACATATTTATATGCTCCTGTAGCGCTACCAAATGTTTATATTTATACATATGTATATACACAGTTTTGTATATGTGAAATCAAAGCCCGAAATGCAATAAAAATAAATGAAACCACAAATATTTTTGTTGCTTTTGCGTGGAAAATCAACGAAATCAGCGTTTAAATAACAAAAATTAAATGAAAAAAAGTTTAATTCTAAAAATTCGAAAACAACTCTGACAATGAGCGATTTATGCGCAGAACAATACTTAAGCATTTACAAAAACAAATTAATAATAATAATTTTATCTGGTCAAAGCAAGTAATAACTGTAATAGTAAAGCATTAGATAGTGTTGAAAATAAACTTCGTACCGAAATCTGGCACAAATTATTTATTATGAATTTTTATTAAACACTCAAAGCATTTATGGTCAGTTATTGATATATAATATTATACATATATGCCCGTAAATATGTGTATGTATGTATGTATGTACATGTGTTTATGTATGACACATAACCGTTGTTTAACCGTACAAAAGTCACTACCAAAGTCCTATAGTTAATGACATACATATATGTATGTACATAAGTATATACGATGTACAACTGTCACTCGGTCGCACACTCACTTGCCTACTCACTAAACACTCAACAGCCGAACACACCTCAACGTTATCAATGACAGTTATTAGTTGTCAAAATAGTACACATTTTAATTCCTGTCAAAAGTAGTCACTATCAAAGCAATAGAACATGCATTCGACAGCCAATTCGGCGCACGCATGCACACTGACACTTACTGCTCACTCACTCGCTCAGTTGCTCACCAATCGCACACCTATTGATTTATGGGCGGCAAAGGCATGTCGCATGCAATTCAGTTGCAGGTATTGGTCGGTCATAAATTTAAAAAAAAAAAAAAAAAAAAATGTCTAACATTTGTTACGTAATTGTGGCAAGGGCTTGCGCCGTTTTGCGTCTAATACAAATTATATTGTATATCCCACATACGTATTTATGTACGAGTATGTACTATATGTTTGTAAATATGTGTTTGTTTGTATATACATAGGCAATCAAAATATTTGTATTGACATTTTTGGCAGCCAAATACCAATGAACAAATATTGAATTACCAAATCCCTGCCATAAAACATGTAAGTGTTGGAACTGCACAATGGGACGGATTGCACAAAAAGCGTGTTTAAAAAATTGGACTTTAAAAAGGCAGATTTTTACATAAATTTACGTTTTACTAAAATATTTCACGAAGACTTAAAAATGTTACTAACTGCTTTATTCTCCAAATATGCCATTTGGAGTAATCATTGAATGAGAGATAAAATTTTGCTCTTCAAAGCTGTTAACATTTTATTTCGACGACACTTTGACGCAAAGCCTTAGTTCAGAGCCAGTAGTGATTGACGAAATGATTCCAGTTTTGATAAAAATATAGAATTTTACCAAAGCTCTAGAGGTTCACATACATATTTATATAAATATGACTAATAGTATTGTAAATACATATGGACGAGGTTATATTCTTTTCGGAAATATTTCGACAAATTTACTGAGTGCTTCATTATACCAACTGCTTAATTTTACCTCTTGAAAAGTCATTCGTTTTTCATCAGTCATTCGTTTTTCATCGCTGTTGCACTCTTTAACGAACTATAGTTACTTATAGCGATGATCCTATAGATCAGTTATAGTTATAGTCGTAGCATCGGTTTTACCCCCAGCAGGTTCGTAGAGAAAAACCGGTGCACAGGGGTGATTGCAGTGAATTGTTGAAGAAAAAAAAATAGTGCAAAACATTGTTGCAGAGCAGCGGCCCGTCCTGGGAACTCTGCAATCGGCAGAAATTTTCTTGATTCGCACTTCTCACCCCTTCACTGCCAGTCGCTGATGTTTAAAGATGAATATCATGCATATTTTCTACTTATAAGCGTAACCTCGGAAGTAACTTTCAGTGTGCGGAAAAGTGTTGGAAAAGTCTCCACATTGAGAGTGCTTACGCTGAAGTTTTCATAACTGTAGTCCAAATATTCCGAAATGCAATTTCTGCTTTTTGTGCTCTTTTTCTGTTCCTACAAATCATTGAAATCTTGCAGATTTTGAAGAGTGCGCAGTTATTATTTTCAGAGAATGCTGCATGCTCTTAAAGCTTGTTTTCATATTACAGATTGGTTATATTCTTAGCTTTTCTTCTTTTTTCCTCGTCCATACAACTCTTTACTAAAAGTACGTTTAGTTCCAACATTTTTTATAGATTCCAATATATATTACACTGGTATCCTTCGATGTTATATATTTACATCATCTAATTATTGGATCCAAAAAACAATTGACATCTTAAGAGAAAGTAACCGTTAAGTGACAAACCGAAATCAGCTCCTTTGTATTTAGAGAGATCTTGAGAAGTAAAAAAATAAACACATTAGAACAGGGATGTTTTGGTATGATTTTTGACGAATAAGAAGAGAGTCTTGTATAGCTGGGTACCGATCAATGTAAAAATTCACATCTTAATGAGTTTAGCTTAGACTAAAAGAGCTCAGTGAAGTTTGATATGCCGAAAATGTATAATAAATTTTGTTCGACAAAGCTATATAGCATAATTTGGATTACCCTTTTCCAGATTAACTATAAGAAACCGGGCTATTTTTAGTCTGATAATGGAACACCAAACGTAAGGCTGCGCTAAGCAGAAAACGTAAAGTTGACGCAGTGTTTCGTTCAGATCAATGAGTCGGAGTTTTGGCGAAGCCACTTGAGTTTTCATTATTAGTTCACTAGTTGATCGTTGATTCACTCCTACTATAATCGGTTTAGGTAACTGCAACTGTAACTGATTTACAAATGACGTTGAACGTTCAGCTCAATGAGTCGGAGTTTTGGCGAATCAACTTGAGTCTTCATTATTAGTTCACTAGTTGATCGTTGATTCACTCCTACTATAATCGGTTAGGTAACTGCAACTGTAACTGATTTAAAAACGGTGAATGACGGTCTTCTCAGCAGAGTTTTGCAAAATTAATCGAAAATATGCTTTTTAATATTGGAACAACAGCAACAACATAGTAACTGCTTCTCGGTCTCGTACCAAAAAGCCCTCGACCTGGTTCTCTAATACCACAGGTTGGTTGAGTTTCACAGAAGGTTGTTAGAGCCTGCTCAAGACATAGATAGGTTTGTACTTCTTCCTTTCGCTTTCAATATGAGATATTGGTGAAATGAGTGGAAACCCTCAGCTAATGAAAGATATCGTAGTTCTTCGCTGAAAAAAAACCTTCAAAAAGTCGCGAGTATTGAATTCGCGGCATGCAACGCCACAAAGGCAAAAGCGATCATAAATCTTACAGACAGACAACAGGCGAAGAAGGAAAATTATAAATTTCTACTGCCTTTAAGAACAAAAAATAAAAACTGTTGTAATGCATCGCTGCAATTTTTTGTTACTTTTTATTTAAATGTGTATATATAGATATTTATTTCTTTACAACACCCAATCCTCGGACAACATCGTGTTGAATTGCTGATTTGTCGCGAAGACCCTTTATGAGTGCGTAAGCAAACAATTTTCTTACAAGTAATTACATGAGGCTTACAACGTTGACAGCAATAACACGCTTTGTGCAAATATTGTCATAGTAAATATATACATACATATGCAGTACATAGTATGCACTATGTATGAGCAATAAATGCAAAGGGCAATAAGCAAATAGTTAGCGATTAGTTGCTATCGATCGTTTGTGCCACGTTTGGCGGCGGCAAACTTTGAAGATGCACTTATAACTGAGTTATAGGCTGCTTATATAGTTTATATGATTGATTTCCTGATTGTCCGATCGTTGGAAGTTGGGAAATTGTAGTGGGTAGGTATGAGTGTAAGTCTGTACATACATATGTAGGTATGTTCAGGAAAACACGATAGTTGTTACAAGCGATAAAAGTAAAGATTATAAAAATACAACAATAATAACAAAAATAACAATAGAAACAACAAAAACAATAACAACAACAAATATAATGAATATATGTATGCCTAAGTTGCCAACCATCAGAAGAAGCAATTATAAAACAAAAAATAATAATAATAAAAACAAGAAAAAATATTAATGCTATAATACCCTTCACATATGCATTTCTTACAACATCGAACTGTATAAAAAGATCTTTATCGAACAGTTTGTATGGCAACTATATGCTATGGTGGTGCGATTGGAAATTGTAGTGTTCGAAAATTGTAGCGTTGTCTTGAATCCATAATCCATCCAAAATTTTATGAAGATATCTTGTCAAGTAAAAAAGTTTTCCAAACAATGACTTCATTTGTATCGCTCATTTTGTATGACAGCTATAAGTTACAGTGATCCGATCTGAAAAATTTATTCGGAGATTGTAGCGCTATCTCGTAAAATACTTTATGCCAAATTTCGTGAAGATATTTTGGCAAATATGTAAGTTTTCCATACAACGACTTGATTTCGTGTAATCAGTTTGTATGACAGATATATACTATAGTAGTTCGACATCGATGATTCCGACAAAAAAGCAACTTCTCGAGGAGAAAAGAACGTGTACAAAATTTCAGATCAATATCTCAAAAAATGAGAGTATTATAGTTCGTGTATATACAGCGAGTTGATTCCAAACCTGTTTAGGGTATAATGACAACAACATCGAACGCGTCAACTCATCTATACAGCTACATACCAATTTATATATACATACACTATGTGCATATGTACATTTATATCTTACTGCCTAGGCACGAATTCTTTATCTACGATCATAAATCAAGGGTCTATCTAAACTTTACACCTTTTTTCCACTGATTGATAATGAATTGATAACTAATTGTTTGCTTTTTGCTGTTTAGCATTAATATACATATGTACGCTTCATCATCAAAGTCACAGTAGAAAAAAAAAAAAACAACAAATAATGCCAAAGAGTTGATATTTCAAATGTTTATTGCTGAATATAGTCAATAGCTATTGAGTCGGACTCGGACAACAGCCAGTTAGTTAGACGGTTAGATGACACCTGCACAGTGGTGTGGTGGTGGTGAAAATGTGAGCATGTTATTGGCTGGAAAATTTTAATTAAAAAAAAAAATTAAATATATATAAAAAATTAAAAAACAATAACAACAATAATAACAAAAATTCGGCGTCGCTATTTTAAGCGCTCAATTTATAACGGTAAATATTGTACATACATACATACGGACATACGAGGTTACAGTCATGCACAGTTGTTACAGTAGAAGCTCCCTTATTTGCTTAAAAAATACGTGATTTTAGATATCAAAACACAACAATAAAAAAATATGGAAATATTTTATTTCTTTTAAAGCGAATAATGTTGCGAAAATAACTTTTTATGGTTAAATGTGCACAACTGAAATCTTTATAGTCGTCATACTTTTACGTACGATTTCCTTGCTGTGTTATTTATCGAAATATCGTTATAAAATTTGAAAAAATATAGACATACATACATACATATGTAGAATAGCACAACCACAATGTTGTTATACAATGAATGAAAAATAATAAAGTATAATTTCTAACAATGCGTTAATATCTTGAATACAAAGTACAAAATGAAGTGTGTCTATTATAAAACACAGAAAAATATATTATCGTATTTTACGCTAGCAATTTTAGTGAGCTTTGATATAGTAAAAAAAAAAAACGGTTGCACCGAACCATAGTTCTAATACCACTCACAGCTGCATTTCTTATAGCATTAAAAGGTATAAAAAGATCTTTGCTTCGATTTTGATCGTTCAGTTTGTATGGCAACTATATGCTATAGTAAATTGATCTGCACAATTTCTTTGGAGATTATACCGCTGTTTTGAGTTATAAAGCATGCCAAATTTCGTGAAGATATCTTGTAAAATAAAAGAGTTTTCCATAAAAGGACTTGATACCGATCGTTCAGTTTGTATTGCAGCTATATGCTACAATGATTTGATCTGAACAAATTCTTCTAAGATTATACTGTTTTTTTAAATAATAAAGCGTGCGTAATTTCGTGAAGATATCTCGGCAACTAAAATAATTTTCAATACAAGGACTTGATCTTGATCGTTGTTGTTGTTGTTGTAGCGGCAGAATTTTTGTCGAGTTGACAGTCCTTGGCCGGAAAAAATCTGGGTCAGTTCCGGTTACGTAGACCCGACTGTTATGGTATTGGTCGTTCAGTTTGTTTGGCAGCTATATGCTGTAGTGGTCCGATATCGGCGGTTCCGACAAATAAGCAGCCTTTAAGAGAAGAAAGAACGTATACAATATTTCAGCTCGATATCTCAAATACTGAGGCTCTAATTCGCGTATATACAGACGGATGGACAGACAGACAAATGGCCAAATTGATTCAGCTCGTCATGCTGATCTTTTATTTATATACTTATATATATATGTAATATGTACATGTCTGTTACAAAATTCTTGGCAAACTCTATATACCCTGTTGGGGGTATAAAAAAACTGAGTGGAGTGAAATTAGTTTATAATTGCTTATCAATCATTTTTTCACCTTAATTTCTATTTTAACATGTTTATCGCTTCCTGTTGAGCTGGCTTCTGACGTTTACGTCTCCAGTTCAAAGGTTAATTTTAACCTTTTGTGATAATGCAATGACTTTTTTAGTAAATATTTTGGGCTGTTTGGCTTTATAGTCTTATTTTTGGATATATTGTTGTTATCGTATAACGTTTTATCACAACTGTTAGAAATACGTCTTATACTAGCTTTATTGAAGGTTATGATATATGATGCTTACTTATATTTGATAGGGTATTGGAAAAGTTTGTTTACGTAAATTTTTAAATTATTTTTTAATTACATGTTCATATAAAGTCTTAACCCGACTATAACGATGCTGGGTAGGTTTGACCCGAAGAGTATCGAGTTTTTTGTTTTACCTCTTTTACAGAAAAAATTTGGAGTAAAAAATTGGGAACTTGAACCCTGTTTTTGTATGCATTATTATTTTCTAGACATTTGTTATATACTGCCAAATTCTTTAAAGAGATTAAATTGTTTTAACACTTAACTTGTAAAACTTATAATGTATAACAAAGTGAAGTGCCTTATGGGTAATAAATATTCCTAACCAATTCTCAGCTGAAAACTAAATCTGGCATTATGTTTCAGACTGTTATCAACGATGGAAACTCAAAACCATGTACTTTTCTCGATACTTAACTGGTGGAAATTGATCTGGTTGATCGTCTTGCGAATGCCCCGTACTTAATATGTTAGTCTTAGCTCTAGTTTATGGACAATTTTGCACAACGAAGTCTCTTTTGAACGTTCTGAAGTTTTTCCATCATATTTGAACCCTTGTGTGTTATGGAGAAGCATTTGCAACGCATTTATCAAACATTTTCTTGCTCGTTGTTAGTTTTCTTATATAGAAAGTAAGGTTTGCGGGACACATTGAACATATTTTTTCTAATATTTGCCTAAGGTCTCTGAAAAATTTCTAATTCAACATAACCAAATGCCAACAATTATAAAATAGACTGTCATATTGATCAACTTTGGTAGAGACAGTCTTAGTAGAAAGCTTTTACCGAGGGTTAAAACTTCAAAATAATTTAAAAAAAAATGTATTTTTAAAAAACTTTTTTTGAAAATATTATGTCTACCAGCTGATCAAAATTGACCCAGATTGGTCTTTGATTTTTTGTCAGTCCGTGTCAAATTTGATCAGTTCGTAAAATTATATTAGTTTTCATTTTTCGAAACAGCGCCCGAAAAGCTTGCCACATGATGCCGATTTAGAGCAGTTATTAAACTTTCTAAGAAAGAAGAATAATGAAAGTCTCTAAATAGTAGTTTATAGGATTAAACGGCTGGGCAGATATTTTTAAAGTTATGGTTTAAGGGCAATATACAAGAAAGCTTTATCCAAATCCAGTTCCCAGCACCCAGCTTTTCTTCACATCGAAGTAAAAAAATATAAACCGTTAGCTGCTAATAAATAGGTGAACAGCTTCTCTACAATAGTTCATTAAAAATTCAATTTCACTAACAATCCACTACACTGATGATAGTACAGGCGTTGCAAACCGGAAGAAAAACAGCAGCAATCGCTTTAATGGGTGTGATTTTCTAATTTCCACCTTTTTTACGACCACCGGATAATAATTATAGGCTTAACACCAAACAGCGCACACATCGCCGCGTAAAGAAAGTGAGCAAGCACACACACACATGCGCACACAATAATTGCTTAAAATTCAAATGTTAAACGGCACAACGAGGATAATAATAAGGATTGTGTATTTTGTAACCCACACCCGAACCTCGGGACCCAGTGTTAGGCGATTTTACACCCCAAATACGCTCGCAGGCAAAAGTAAATAAAAATAGAAAGAGCTTCGAATGAGCTGCCGAAGCAAACTCCCGTCATCATTATCATCAAGCAACGGCAACAACAATAAACCGCCCCTTTTGCCAACTTATGAATGTATTAGAGCATATATACAACAAGGAATGTGTGTGTGTGTTCGTGAGTATTGTGCGGCACGCGCCCCGCGGGACCAAGTCATAAATTTGTACGCATTAGACATAGTCTGGCTCGACCTGTCCGACCAAACGCCCTCCATATATCGCTCACTCCCAGCTGACAATGATGACGGGGACGACGATGGCATTGACTGTCGACATCTGTTCGCCGCACAACCTTCCGGTGGTGAGATCTGCTAATGCTGATGCTGTTGTTGCTGGTGGTACACTTGTAAGGCGCATGCATGAGGATGTCTGCACTTGATCTCGAGCAGGCAGTGTGGCAAGTGCGCGGTAGGGGGTGTACGTGTGTGCGGCAGGTTGTTTGGCATTTATTATGGCAAAAACATGAACTAAGTCTAAGTAATATATAATATAAATATGTTTTGAATTTTGCGCGAAAGTGTATTTATGTATAAGTGTGTGTATGTCTTTGTATTTCAATTGCGGAAATTCAAGTTATCTTGGCTTAGCTGAAAAATAACTGCTTTTAAGCTGATTGTTATTGCTGTAAATGGTTTGTTAAGCGTTGAAAATTAAGACACTTTAGAAAAGTTTTAAAATCTTCTGATAAAAGAACAAAAAAAAAGTAATCACAAGTATAATCATGAAAATTTTCCAAGGTCAATCAAACATTTTTATAAAAATATACTTTATTTTTATAAAAATATTTCTCCACAAAAAGAAAAAACAACAAAGCAATAACGTTAACTATGTTTGCAGTGAAGCTATGACACACTTGACATGTGAATAGAAGGGTGTAAAAAATATCCTTATCTCGATTTTGATCGATATGTTTGTATGGCAGCTATATGCTATAGTGGTCCGATATCGTCGTTTCTGAAAAATGAGAAGGTTTTTGGGGAGTAAAGCAATTGTTGTGATCGATATTTCAAAAGCAGAGCCGAACATAAATTAAAATCCCGAAAATTTTTGTGACTTTTTAAATTCCGAAAATCCGTCTTTCAAAATTTAGTATTTTAATATGATCTAACTTATTGTAGTTTCCGTATATTTTCTCGCAATTTCCAAAACTTCGGGATTGAGTCGACGGGTTTCTGTAAAAACGCAACCGAACAGTTCTTTTTGTGTCTTTCCTTTTGAAAATTTAGTGCAAAAAAATATAAAGAAAAAATGATTGATTAACAAATTTTCCCAGCATTATATTTATTATACTTTACACTTCTACATTGTCAAGCCTTCTTATTCAATAATTGCTACTCAATCAATAATATAAGAAATATAAAATTATTAAAAATCATTGGCCCCAAAATTTTTCCGTATTCTTAATTTCAAATCCCGAAAATATGGCTTTCAAATTTTAGTATTTGACTTTGTTTGAATTCTTATTGAATAATTGCTTCTTAACAATTTCGTAATTGTCAGTTTCAGATCCCGAAAATCTGATTTTCAAATTTTAGTATTTCAATATTATCTAACTTATAGCAGTTGCTTTCGTAATCATAACAGCTAAATTCTAATGTTGTTGTTGTTGTTTACCTGTTTACTTTCCCGACGGTTCGGAACCGAGTGGACGGGTTTCTGTGAATACACTACCAATCCTTTTTGTTTTTATTATGTAATTTTTTTTCTAAAATATTTAGCTCCATGCCAAATATATGATGGTTGGCCTATTGTTTCCAGCAATATATGTATGTATATGTTTTATATATTTATGGCTTTACTTTTATATTTTTGGCTTTGTTTGACATTGTCAGGCTTCCTCAATAAATATCTATATATATTAAAAATGTTTGTGCCGGGAAATTTTCGTGATTATTAATTTTGGATGCCGAAAATCTTATTTCAAATCGTAGTACTTGTATTTGACATTGTTAGACCTTCTTATTAAGTAATTGCTTCTTAATATTATATATACCTATAATATTAGTTATAAAAATATTATAAATCATTAGTACGAAGATTCAGATCCCTAAAATCCGATTTTCAATTTTTAGTATTTGAATTTGTCAGATCGTTTTATTAAATAATTGCTTCTTAATCAATAACATGAGTTATAAATATATTAAAAATCGTTAGCGCTTAAACATTTCGGTACTGCCAATTTCTGATCCCGAAAATTCGATTTTCTAGTTTTAGTATTTGACTTTGTTTGATTTTCTTATTAAATATTTGCTTCTTAATAAATAATAGTTACAAAAATATTACAAATCGTTGGTGTCGAAAATTTTGGTGATTGCCAATTTCAAATCCCGAAATTCCAATTCTCAAGTTTTAGTATTCGAATTTCTAATTCAATAATCGCTTCTAAATAAGTTATATGTATTAGTAACACAAATATTAAAAATAATTGATCCCGAAAGTTTTCGGGATTGTCAGTTCTCAAAAATTCCGATTTTAAAATCTTAGTATTTAATTATCCAACTTATTGTAGTTGTTTTCGTAATCAAGAGATATACATACATATAACGTCTATACTTGTCATATCATATACCAAGCAATTAAACTGTGTCATTAATACCCTTCTCGTAAAAAAATTCAATTATCTTTAGCATTTGAATAAATCAAATTATATTGCACTAATAGTCATACTTTAACCTTTGAAAGAGGTGTGTGACTCCTCTATCACTTGTTTTTATAACCGTAAATATGTTCCTACACACACAAAAAACCTGATTATCCCCACATCAACCCTTATAAGATTTTTTTCCGTGTTATATAAAATGCGAAAAGACTAAATTTAGGTTTCGTCTAAGAATCACGACCGCGCATAGAGTCACGTTTTGCGAAAAAAGGTTTATCAGCCTTTCGAATTACAAGCTGATGACCCATAAGATAGTATAAAAGAGGGAGAGGATGTGAGGAACTAGAACTAAGCAATTTTCAAACGGTCTATATACATATGTACATACATATATATGTATGTATATATATAAATAATTTTATATAGGTATATATGAAGTTCTAATTTTATGTAATCTGGAATTTTGCTTCAGCATCATCAATACTGTTACAAACACCCACACGGTTTATCCACGTATTATGAGCGAATAATTAATGGTTTCGGCACGAAGTTGAATCGCTGCTAGCATAGAGGGTGTCAACTGATATGTTTTGAGTTTTGTATATGAAAAATAAATATATGCTATCTTTAACACTCCCCCTTGATTTGAGCTATCAGTGTAGACAAATCAAATTATGATATAATGTTTTGAGTATGTGTGTGTTTTTAAGTTGAATTGTATGGTAAAGAAAAGTTTAAAAGTTTTGTGAAATGAAGTAGTTTTTTAGAAATGATAAATTTTTTTGCTCAAAAGGTGTAAAAAATTATATATTTTATATCCTACATAATATGCTCAAAGATTGTAGCATTAGCTAAAACAATAATATATGCCAAATTTCGTGAAAATATCTTGTCAAATAAAAAAGTGTTCCGAACAAGGTCTTGATTTGAATTGGTCAGTTTGTAAAGCACCCAAATCCCACGGGGGTTCTTTATCGGTGCTTCCGACAAATAAGCAGCAGCTTGGAGGGAAAAGAACGTGTACAAAATTTCAGGTCGATATATCAAAAACTACTGACAGTCGGACAAGGCTAAAACGACTTAGCTCGTCACAATTATCATTTATATGGTATACTTATATACATATATACTTAGTATGTTCTGCCACATATCCTTTTGGGTATTACAAAGATATATTCCAGAAAATATCACACCGATAACGTAGTAAAAAAAAAGTAGAAAGTTGAGCAAACTTAATTGAATGTAGATAGATAGATTACTGTAATATTCATATAAGAGACTTAGCTATCTAAAGGCGTCGAGAGCTTTAAATAGTTATTGATAAATTCTCGGCATAATTTTGCGGAATGTTAACGGTATCAAGAATATTCATTATTATTCGCAAACTTTAAGGAGATCTCTAGAAGTTGTTTTTAGACGTTTTTAATAATTTGATAGCTTCGCTAATATAATATCTGATCAAATTTGACCCGGACTACCAAAGAGACAAAGACAATATTTTCACGTATTTTAATGTAAATCTTTATTATTACCTTTTATATTGGCTCTTGAGCCAACCCTTAGTCCATTTTTCTATACACTTGTTAGAATAATATTTATTGATTGAAAATAATATTTATTGATGATATGATTAGATGATATGGAAAGACGCTATGTCCTCTGTAATTCAATTAATCTTGTATTTGGAAGTTACATTCACCGCTTCTTACTTAGCTTGCTCAGTACTCAAAGCCACCGATTCTTTACTTCTTTTGCTTCTCAACAGTTGTACCTTTAGAGAAAGTGGTAAGGCAACTGAAAATATTTTAGAACGTCAACAAGTTTAAAGCGCCTGACGGCGACTTCGACTGACAGTCAATACTTAGCTGTGACGCTAGTGTATTATTTAGACAACCAAGAAAAACGGTTAGTTTTGTTGAAAAACTTTCAAAATGCACATGAGCTTTCAATATCAAAGATCTACATATACATCTTAGCCATCATAAACCGATTATCCATCCCTCCCTCTACGTAATCTCGTGAGCCTTATAGACATCATCACCTTTGCTTTCATATAATTTATCAATTTTCTATTGTGCAACAATTAGTTCGCTCGATGTCTGTGTCTAAAGTTAACATCAATTTTCCACATTCAACACTGCACCCTTTTCATCACACACACTACGTGTGTGCGTGTGTGTGTCGCCGCAAGCAATTGCT